>NC_089230.1:40192523-41587259 GCF_963924675.1 Phocoena phocoena | reverse complement strand
TTACTGCCTGGACCAGTCATTTAGGACCTTAGTCACGTATTGCTTTGCACTGCTCCTTAACCGTTTTGTATCTGGAGGGTAGCGTCACTTCTTGAGATCCTTTTCATGCTCCTCTGTGCCCAGCCCAGTGCTTTATTAAGCACTTTTAGATAAGGAGAAAATTAGTGAATAAGAGAAGGGGAAATGGGCTTTCCCTCTCTATCTAGCCTTCCCTTTATCACATCTGGCCTCCAATCTCCTAGTCCAGACAAAGTGCATGAATTTTTCTGTGCATTTCGTGGTACCTCTGTAGCTTTCCTTAGGCATGCTACTTTGTCTGGAGAACTCTCCCCAGTTCACTCAGCCAGGAAGAGTACACTCAAGTTTACCCTTTTGCAAGAAAACTTCCCTAAGTCCAGGCTAGCACCCTCACACAGACACAAATGGAACAGCTAAGCAAAATGGTCAAATGAATGCATCATTGCATAAAAGATGCTTCTTGTATCTGGAGGAAACTTCTGCCAGGAAGAGTGAAAAAGAAGATACTCCTTAGGTCCAGAGACACCTTCCTTTCCTTGCACATGATATCTCAGGCCTGTGCATGCTGGGTCATGACAAGTCTATGCAATACTGATTTTATTTCAATCAGCATAAGGAGATGTGCTGGGGAGATATTACACACTCAGGAAGAAGGCAGGTGAGAGGTGGAGGGCGTCAGGCTCAGCCACAAGGGTCCCTCATATGCTCACCAACCTTCTCTGTGTCCCTCCTGAAGTGTGGCCAGCAAGAGTGAATTCCCTGCCACCCACCTCCAACAAGGGGCCTGTGTCTAAACCCAATTACAGCACCTCTAAAGAAAAAACTATGTAAACATTTACAACCAATTTTTCTAAGATTAGCTTTTCATTATCTTCTATACTTTTATAATATGGGGCAATATGCCATCCTTAATGTTCTTATCTTACTGAATGGAATCATGTATATGGTACCTGTTAGGATAAACATTTTTTTTTTTTAGAATCAAGCAAATTAGTCTAAAACATGATATCATTACCATTAAGTGGTTTATTTTGTACAGTAAAGTAACTATATTATTTTAAGAAAAGGGTAGTAGAGGGGAGTACATTTTTGGATCTTCAGATTCTTTACTTTCATATCACAAGTTTTAAAGTAAATTTATAATATAAAGACAGAGATAAAAGTAACATAATGTTAAGCAAAACTGACCACAAAAATCAAAACCTTAGAACTAAAAAAGGGTAAGGGACAGTGTTTTGATAGAAATGTCAATTCATTTTAATCTTTCTGTCTTACTATATGCTACTAAGTGTGTTCTTCAACTATCCCGGTGAAGCAGGGTACATCAGGCACTAAGCCCCCATTAGTGCTAAACAACAAAAACCTTTGTCATTCTCTGACTCATTCACTGATCAAAATAAGTAAATAAATTTTTATTTAAAACAGAGACATGTCCACATCTGTGTTAGAGATATGTCCAGATCAATTACTTCAGGTCCATGGTTTCCAGCGTGCAGTCCCTAGAAATCGGCATCAGCCTCAGAGCTTTGAGAAGGGCAAATTCTTGGACCCCAGGCCAGAACTCTTCAGTGAGAAACTCTGGGGGTGGGGCCCAGCAATCGGCACTTTAATAAGCCCTACAGGTGATTCTGATGCCCATTAATGTTTGAGAAACACTACTTTAAATAACACGTGAGGGCTATTTTTTTCTTCCTCACTTATTCAATACTTCAATGCTAACTGCGTATTTGAATACCTTTCATCAAAACCACTGGGAATAGCAAGTAAACTTTCGACCAATAAAAATCCCAGAAGACAAAGAGCAATGCAATGTTCCTAAGGAGACTGAACCACAGAGGCATCCTGGGTTTTACTAATTCAGTGCCTTGTCTGGAGTCCAGGATGGAGGCGCAATATACCTAAAACCAGACTTTTCCCATCCCTGGTTCATTCTGCCTGGGACACCTGCATCCTCCCCTAATCTTACCATCTAGTCTTGAATCTTTGGGTGAAACCCCTAGGACAATTCACTCCCTGCCCAGTGAGCTAATATATCTCACACATACCTTGAGTGATGCATGCATCACATAAGCAAAAGCTGCCTGTAAGCTTCTTTACAATTATGTTTAATATGTACATATGCATGTACCTGTGGGCATACATACACGATATGGAAATATTTGAATATATAGCTGTCTCCCCTACAGCCTTGAACTCCTTTAGATGAGGGACTATACCATATTCGTTTTGGTTTCCCAAGTGTCTAGCAAATGCCTACACGGGATATGTGTGTAGAATGAATGTTACTATGGTAGTAACATAATTTGCAACTCACTTTCTCAGAGAATAATGAAGAACTAGGCTAAATTCACCTGAAACCAATAGAGTCACTCAGGCAGACAGAACTTTAGTATTTAAACTGAGCATGGAAAAGTTTCTAAACGTAAGGACATCCTAAAACCATTTGCTAAATACCATTTCAATAACATTAACTAAAGCCTCTTTTAATAATCCTTCTGCAACATTATCAGAAGAGGACATTTCTTCTTGATCCTAGCAAGAGATTACCTAGTGTCTGATGCATGAAGATTAATAATCTTCATAATTTTATTCCAGTAACTGCAATCGCAGATACTATTTTTTCACTCAGATACTATTTTTTCACTTAAATCAAATGTCTGGAATTTTTTTGAATCTTAATATCTCCAAGAAATTCTGTAGTGACTCCTAACCTTTTTTGGAATCACAGTAATCATTTTTGTTGATTATAAATCCCCACCTTTCTGAAATGTACTATAAAGTAAATATTTATTTTTAAACAAAATGGTACATGTGTTCTCCAACTTAATCAAAGAGTGCAGGAATTCAAAGACACAGCTTTGACACCACAAGTTGCTGATTGCTCCACTGCGATTTCTTTAAAGTTAAGAGGCTTTATCTGTTGTTCATTCAAAAAAAGTTATTGAGTGCCTAATAGGTGGCCAGCACAATGTTAAACTTGATATATAAAAATAATGAATTTCCTAAAATAGTTTTGAAGATCACTAGGTAGCATCTACCACTTTGCTAATGCTTTGAATTATCAATTCTTTCATTGTCAGGAGTCATAAAAGCTCAGAAAGCTGAACTAGTTTTGTACACACATACATATATGTATATATGCACACAAATATACTGCCTCCACACATTCTCCCTCTTCTCAGTTGGCATGGCTAGTACCCCAGCCTCCCAAATGTCCAGAGAAAACAGTATAAAATCATGATTCTTTTCCAAAAGTGACCATCAACTACATAATGGATATATTTTAAAGTATAAATGTCAATTAATTCTTAGTGCTTAAATTCAATATATGTTGGGATTTCTCAAAATCTTTCTAAACAATAACATGGCAGTAAAATCCTTAAGTGATTCACCTGATATCCTGGCGTGAAGATTCTGCTTCATGGAGACACCTTCAAGCTGAGAAAGGGACTGGAGAATTGTCAAGGCTGATCTTTGAAGTGCACTATCAAAAACAGTTAGCACTTCATTAGGGAACACGTTGAAATATTCCCCGATTTCCATGTTGGTCTCAAAAAGGGTCATGGCATTAACCACAACTGGGTAATGAGCATCTTCATCTCTTTCCTTCAAGATGAGAAGAATATCGTTCTTATGGTATTCCGAAACATATGACTCAAACACTTGACCAACCAGTGTAACTTGATCGCTATTCATCTTGGATCTAGGTAACGAAAGACAAAGGACTGTATTATACCTTTGATTTTCTAGACTTATACACTAGTTTACAAAAAGATTGGTTATAAATCATTCTAACTTTGGGCCACACTCTAATCTCAAAATACTATCTGAATTCAAATCTTAATTAGATCTGACAGAGTCACAGTCACTTATCAAATTTATTTTTTTCAGTGAGTGAAGTTAATTTTAAGTCAAAGAATTATGTTGGTACTGCTAACCGAAATCCAAAATGGTCCAATGCTTTTCCCATATCTTTTCCCCAAACTTCCTCCTCTTAACCCCATAATACATCACGTAAAAGTCCTTTGCCTTTTCTTTAATCAGATTCCATATATGCGTTTGCTCTCAAGTATAAAATCTTAAATGCCAGTCTTTTGGTTTAAGTTACTCCTAGTAGAGTTCTTTGCAAGCATCCTGGTTCTACATTTTAGTCACATAAAAAACATATCTTTCTCTCTGTCTCCCCGCAACCTAGTTACATACACGCACACACACACACACATTCATTTGTATTCTGCTACTTAAACAGAACACACACTACTATTCAGATTGGTCGCCAATTCTGACTTAAATAGTTAACAAATTGGCTTTAGAAATTTACATTTGGAGGTGAACTTGTTCCTATTTTCTTTTTCTAACCTAGGAAAACTATTAGCTTCAGCAAAAACAGCTGTCAAGAGTCTAAAAAAACTAGATCATTAAAATGAGGAAAGGAAATTGGTCTCTAAATAATAAATCACTACGATTGAAAGTAAATACAGTATATTAAATTCCTGGCTATATGTATATATTTTTTAATTTGTACCTACAGATTAAAAGGGCCTACCCCCATTCTATTTTCATGTACACACGTAGATATCTACCATGTACAAGGCACTATTCTGGGAAATGAAAAAAGCATAATAAAAGGTCCTCTATGCCCTCAAAGAACCAAGGTACAGATCAAATGAAACAGTGCTCTAACAGTGGCAAAAATGCAATACAAATAGGAGCACAAAGAAGAGAAGGATTAAATTTAAATGCAGTGACAATCCCAGATGTGACAATGGACAGTTACAAATAAACTGTCCAAATGGATCATTTAAGAAATTCTTATTAGTCAAAGGATAAGTGTCCTCTGACTAATTTCGTTCAACCAACGTTTATTGTACTAGGCTTTAGAAACAGAAAGATTAAAGAAGATTATGACATTCACAGTTTAGCATCCTAAATATGTATTACACGTGCTATTAGCAATATTTGCCTTCTCTGGGAATCTACTAGAAGGTGTGTGGGGGGGCACGGTATACCACAGTTAGGTCAAGAATCCTGACACCTAGAGGATGCCAATGTGAGATTAAGAGATGTGTAGGCCACTATATTGGTAAGTATTTAGTTTGGGTTAGGTAATATAAATTCACCTAAGCATAAAGCAGAAAAAGCACTTGGGAAGGAGCAGCTAATCATACAGTATATTCACGATGTGGCCGTTGCTAAAAAAAAAAAATCTGGAATCCCAAGAGTGGCTATAAAATAATCTCTAAGATTCTATAAATGCATATTAAATTTGGAGCCACAAATTTAGCAATTTAAAAGGCAGTTCCACATAGGGCAAGAAGGGGACAGCCGCAGAATTCATGGTTCAGATTAAGATCAGATTAAATTTCGCCTAGTCTTTTTGAAATAGCATCACTAAAAAAAATAGTACTCACTTTCAATACCTGGGCACAACTGACTAATCAAATATTTCTTAGCAGTTTGCAAACGCTAGAAACATGCTCACCCAGATTGACCGGTGGCAGTGTTTTACAACTTTCAAGTTCCGTTTCCTTTTTCTTATGGAACATTTGAAGACAAAATAAATAAAGACAAGTTGTGCTACCTTATCCTCTTGAGTAAACTGCCAACAAGAAAAATCCGGGAGAATGCAACAGCGGCAATCTAGCTGGCTCCCAGGTGCCAGCCCGCCCCCCGCCGCGCCGCCCCTCCAGGAGCCACGCCCCTCCGCGTCCCAAGACCCGCCCCGCTGGCACCGCCCCTTCCCCGCCCGCCCGCTTCAGGTCGGCGCCTCCTCCGTGCCTGGCTCGCCGCGGGCGCTCGGCAAACGTGGAGCCGATTTGTGCCCGGAGGACTGCTTTCCACACTTCGTCTCTGGACGTAGCCCGTACCCTACAAGAACTCGGCAGGTCTCTGACACTTCCCAGGCTCGGCTGCGGGCAGCTCCATCGCCGGCCTGGTCCCAGAGTTAAATAGTTTTGGAACTAACCAGGGTGTGGGCGAGACTTGGGACGCACTATGGGAAAAATAAATAATGGTGCAACAAGGCAGCGGCTATCACTTACTGGCGGATACGCGGTGTCAGAAGTCACCGAGGACGCACTGCTCCCGAGGCCGAGGGGCGCGGAGAGCTCAAGCCGATCGGCTGCGTCCAAAGAGGCGGGAGGAGGCCCGGGTGGGGGCGGGGCGCGCGCGTGGGGCCGCGCGGTTAGCCGTCGGCCGCGGGGGCGCGCAGGCTCCAGCGCGCCCACCTTGCGCCCGGACGAGATAGGCGCCACGCGGGCGGCTCTGCTGGGCCCGCGCTCCCGAAGGGCGCCGGGACGTGCACTGCCTCAACTTGGCGGCTCAGGTGGCTCTTCCGGGTGGAGAAGCGGGCGGGCGCGCGCCCCGCCAGCCGCTGCGGGACGAGAGGGGCGGGGCAGGGCTGGCTGGGAGGGGCGAGTAGGGTCCCGGGCGGGGCTGGGCGGAGCCGCCGCTCGGTAGTGGGGAGGAGTGTCGGGCTGTGCTTTGACTGTGAGGGAGTGTACGGCCCGGGCTTTCCGGCTCAGAACTCCGCCAAAGCCAAGGCCACAACGATTATCTGTCTGCTTCTAGAAGTTTTAGAATGAAGGTTTTATGTTTAGGTCTATGATTCATTTTGAGCTAATTTTTGGATATGATTTGAAGTGTGGATCTTAGGTAACTTTTTGTCATAAGGTTATCTACCACTATTTGTTGAAAGAGCTGTGTTTTTTCCACGGAATAGCCTTTGCACCTGTGTCAAAAATCAGTTGTCCTTATATGTGGGTCTAACACTTAATATTTCTGTTCCCCAATCTATTTGTCTAACTATAAGAACACGACGTTGTCTTAATTACTCTAACTATAATGAGTCTTGAAAGCGGGTAGTGTTTGGCCTCCAATTTTGTTCTTTCAAAGTTGTTTGGGCTCTTCTCTTTCAATATGAATTTTAAAGCCAGTTTGTCATTTTCTATTAAGCTGGGATTTCTGTTGGAGTTGCATGGAATCTATAGGTCAATGTGGGAAGAATTTATGTGTTAATAATATTGAATCATATGACCCTTGAACAAAGTAAACCTCACCATTTATTTAGGTGTTATATAATTTCAAAAATGTTTGATCTTTTGTCAAATTTATGTCTCAAGTTTATCCCTAAAATCATGGGGAAGGAGGAACCATACTTTTTAAAATTTTTTATTTACTTTTGGCTGTGTTGGGTGTTTCTTTGCTGCACACGGGCTTTCTCTAGTTGCGGCAAGCGGGGGCTACTCTTGTGGTGCGCGGGCTCCTCAT
Organism: Phocoena phocoena; assembly: GCF_963924675.1. Classification (NCBI taxonomy): domain Eukaryota; kingdom Metazoa; phylum Chordata; class Mammalia; order Artiodactyla; family Phocoenidae; genus Phocoena; species Phocoena phocoena. The sequence continues at coordinate 41,579,972 of NC_089230.1, read as the reverse complement.
TGCAGTGGCTTCTTTTGTTGCGGAGCACGGGCTCTAGGCGCGCTGGCTTCAGTAGTTGCAGCACGTGGGCTTAGTAGTTGTGGCACGTGGGCTCTAGGCGCGTGGGCTTCAGTAGATGTGGTGCACGGACTTAGTTGCTCCACGGCATGTGGGATCTTTGTGGACCAGGGCTTGAAGCCACGTCCCCTGCATTGGCAGGCGGATTCTCAACCACTGAGCCACCAGGGAAGTCCAAGGAACCATACTTTTTGATGCTATGTAAATGATATTTTCAATTTCAATTTCTGGTTCTTTTCTAGCATGTAGAAATACAATTGATTTTTTAAATTTTATTATTAAAATTTTTAAATTAATTTTTTTTTAGAGCAGTGTCAGGTTCATAGCAAAATTGAGCAGGAAGTACAAAGATTTCCTTTATGATCCTTGTCCCCACACACCCACAGCTTCCCTATCAATATCCCTTTACCAGAGTGGTGGGTTTATTACAACTGATGAACCTGCATTAACACATCATCATCACTCAAAGTCCACGGCTTATAGTAGGGTTCACTCTATGTGTTGTACATTCTGTCCGTTTTGACAGATGTATAATAACATGCATCCACCCCTGTAGTATCATACAGAATAGTTTCACTGCCCTAAATAAAAATCTTCTGAATTCTGGCTGTTCATCCTTCCCTCCCACCTAACCACTAGCAACAACTGATCTTTTTACTCTCTCTGTAGTTTTCCAGGATATCATATAGTTGAAATCATACAGTATGTTGCCTTTTCAGACTGGCTTTTTCACTTAGTAATATATATTTTAGGTTCCTTCATGTCTTTTCAAGGCTTGGCAGCTCATTTCTTTTTGGTGCTGTATAATAGTCCATTATCTGGACATACCACACTTTATCCACTCACCTACAGAAGGACATTTTGGTTGCTTCCAAGTTTTGCCAATTATGGCTAAAGCTGCTATAAACATCCACGTGCAGGTTTTGCCGTAAGTTTTCAGCCCCTTTGGGTAAATACCAAGGAGCATGATTGCTGTATCATATGATAAGAGTAGTTTTGTAAGAAACCATTAAAATGTCTTCCAAAGTAGCTGTACCATGTTGCATTGCCATCAGCCATGAATGAGAGTTCCTATTGCTCCATATCCTCTCCAGCATTTGGTGTTTTCAGTGTTTTGGATTTTAGTCATTCTAATACATGTGTAGTCTCTCATTATTACTTTGCTTTGCATTTCCCTGATGACATATGATGTTGAATATCTTTTCATCTGCTTAATTTTCATCTATATATCTTCTTTGGTGAGGTACCTTCAGGTCTTTTGCCCATTTTTAAATAACATTGCTTATTTTCTTATTGTTGAGCTTTAAGGATCCTTTATCAAATGTGTCTTGCAAGTATTTCATCCCAGTCTGTGGCTTGTCTTCTCATTTTCTTGACATTTTCATTCACAGAGCAGATTTTTAATTTTAATTAAGTCCAGCTTATCAATTGTTTCTCTCATGGACTGTGCTTTTGGTGTTATATTTAATAAGTCATCACCCCAGAGTATCTAGATTTTCTCCTCTGTTCTAGGACTCTTATAGTTTTGTGTTGTACACTTAGGTCTATGATCCATCTTGAGTTAATTTTTGTGAAGAATGTAACGTCTATGTCTAGCTGTGTGTGTGTGTGTGTGTGTGTGTGTGCACATGCCTGTGGACATCCAGTTGTTCCAGTACTATAACAGAGAAGAACAAACTTGACTTCATGTTGAATCTATTCCTTTAGCTCTAACCCTTGTGCTCTGTTGCCCGTGCTTAGTCATGCTGGCTCTGAACCTTTTATAAAAGAATGTTGCCTATAGCCTGAAGTATACGGGATAGCCCATGCTCAAGGCTCTGACCTTTAAAGCTGTAACACTTTTCCATTCATATAGAGATAAAAAGTTGCAGAACAGAGAATAACATCTGTCTTGTTGGAGGTTTATAGGAATATTGTGACTAGACCTACCTGGACAACTGCAAGAACAAAGGATTCCAGCACCAAGAAGTTTACAACAACCAGCCCCACCCCTCTCCCCTTTTAGCGCAAAAGAAGCCTGAGTTCTAACTGAGGAAAGATGGTTCTTTGGGACACCATCTTCTCAGTCTGCTGGCTTTCTGAATAAAGTCGCTATTCTTTGCCCTAACCACTCGTCTCTCGATTTATTGGCCTGTTGTGTGGCAAGCAGTAAGAGCTTGGACTCGGTAATAGTAGCATTTGTTGAAAAGACTATCTTTTGCTCCATCTGTCAACGATTTGTATTGCCTTTGCTCCTTTGTCAAAGATCAGTTGGCTGTATTCATGTGGGTCTATTTCTGGGCTCTCTATTCTGTTCCACAGATCTATTTGTCTGTTCTTTCACAAATACCGCACTGTCTTGATTACTGTGGTTTTATAGTGAGTCTTGAACTCAGGTATTGTTAGTAGTCCTCCAACTTTTTTCTTCTCCTTCAATATTGAGTTTGCTATTCTGGGTCTTTTGCCCTTTCACATAAATTTTAGAATCAGTTTGTCAACATTCACAAAATAACTTGCTGGGATTTTGATTGTGACGAGATGACTCTATAGATCAAGTTGGAAAGAGCTGACTTTTGACAATATTGAATCTTCTATCCATGAACATGGAATATCTATCTCTTCACTTATCTAGTTCTTCTTTGATATACTTTATCAGATTTTTATAGTTTCTGTCATATACATATTGTATATATTTTCTTAGATTTACACCAAACTATTCCTTTGGGGAGGGTGTTAATGTAAATGGTAATACATTTTTAATTTCAAATTCCACCTGTGCATTGCTGGTATATAAGAAAGCACCTGACTTTGCATATTAACCTTATATCCTGCAATCTTGCTATAATCACTTATTAGTTCTAGAAGATTTTTTGGTAGATTTTTTCCATATTTTCTATATAAACAGACATGTCATATGCAAATAAGGACAGCTTATTTCTTCCTTCCAGATCTGTATGCTTTTTATTTCCTTTCTTATTTCATAAAGTAGGACTTCCAGTATGATATTGAAAAGCAGTGATGAGAGGGGACATCCTTGCCTTGTTACTTATCTTAGTAGGACAGCTTCAAGTTTCTCACCATTAAGTATGATCTTAGCTGTAGGTTTCTTGTAGATGTTTTTTATCAACTTGAGGAAGTTCCTCTCTATTTCTAGTTTGCTGAGAGTTTTTATCATGAATGGTGCTGGATTTTGTCAAATGTTTTTTCTGCATCTCTTGATATGATCCTGTGATTTTCTTTCATTATCCTGACCATGTGAGGGATTACATTAATAGATTTTTAGATTGGAACCAGCCTTACATATCATGATAAATCCAACTTGGGTGTGGTGCCTAATTCTTTTTATACAATGTTGGATTCAATTTGCTAATATTTTGTTAAGGATTTTTGCATTTATGTTCATGAGAGATATTGGTCTGTGGTTTTCCTGTAATGTCTTTGTAAGATTTTGGTATTAGTGTAATGCTGGCCTGAAAGAATGAATTAGGAAGTATTCTCTCTGCTGTCATGTTCTGGAAGAGATTGTAGAGAATTTGTATAATTTTGTCCCTAAATGTTTGATAAGAATTCACCATTAAACCCATAAACCTGGTGCTTTCTGTATTAATTTTATATATATATATATATGTGTATGTGTGTATATATATATATATTATATATATATAATATGTATATATATACATATATAAGCCTATTCAGACTCTATTTGTTCTTTTGGCAGATTGTGTCTTTCAAAGAATTGGTCCATTTCATCTAGGTTATCAAATTTGTGGGCATAGAGTTGTTTGTAATATTTCATTATGATCCTTTTAATGGCTGTGAGATCTTTAATAATATCCCCTCTCTCATTTCTGATATTAGTAATTTGTATTTTCTCTCTCTTTTTCTTAGGCTAGAGGCTTATCAACTTTATTGGTCTTTTCAAAGATTTTCTCTATTGATTGCCTCTTTTCAGTTGCATTGATTTCTGTTCTGATTTTTATTATTTCTTCTCTTTTGCCTACTTTGGATTTAATTTGCTCTTCTTTTCCTGGTTACCTAAGATGGAAGCTTAGATGATTGATTTTGGATTTTTCCTTTATTCTAATATATGTATTCTATGCTATAAATTTCTCTCTAGGCACTGCTTTCACTGCATCTCACAAATTTTGATAAATTGTGTTTTCATTTTCATTTAGTTCAAAATATTTTAAGATTTTCTTTTGAGTTTTTTTCTTTGACCCCTTTGTTATTTAGAAGTGTGTTGCTTAATCTTCAAGTATTTTGTTTTTCCATCGTTCCTTCTGTTATTGATTTCTAGTTTACTTCCACCATGGTCTGAGAGCAGACACTGTATGATTTCTGTTCGTTTAAATTTGTTAAGGTGTGTTTTATGGCTCAGTATGTGGTCTGTCTTGGTGAATGTTCTATGTTAGTTTGAGATGAATGTAATCTGCTGTTATTGGATTAAGCTGTCTATAGATGTCCATTATATCCAGTTGATTGATAGTGTTATTGAGTTCAACTATGGCCTTAATGATTTTCTGCCAGCTGGATCTGTACATTTCTATAGAGGGGTGTTTAAGTCTCCAACTATAATTTAGATTCATCTGTTTCCCCCTGAGTTCCATCAGTTTTTGGCTCACTTATTCTGAGGCCCATACATATTAAGGATATGTGTTATGTGTTTTTGGTGTGTTGATTCCTTTATCATTATATAATGCCCCTCTCTCTCCCTGACAACTATTCCTGCTTTGAAGTCCACTCTGTCTGAAATTAATATAGCTACTGCTTTCTTTTGACTAGGTTAGTATGGTATATCTTTCTTTATCCCTTTACTTTTAATCTATAGGTTTTTATCTTTAAAGTGGGTTTCTAACAGAAAACATATAGTTGGGTCTTATTTTTTTAATCCACTCTGACAATCTTTGACTTTTAATTGGTGAATTAAGACCATTAGACATACAAAGTGATTATTGACATAGTTGGATTAATATCTGCTATATTTGTTAGTCTTTTCTACTTGTTACCCTTGTTCTTTTTTCCTATATTTGCCTTCCATACTTTTTCTGACCTTTGTGGTTTTAATTGAACATTTTATATAATTCCATTTTTTCTCCTTTCTTAGCATTCAGTTGCTTCTTTTTTTCTTTTTAATTGGTGCCTACTAGAATTTACATTATAACTATCTAAGTCCACTTTCAAATAACATTATACCACTTCAAGGGTAGTGCAAATATTTTATAGTAGCAAAGTAATCCTGAATCTTCCCTCCTATCCCTTGTATGATTGCACTCATCTATTTTGTTTATATAAGCTTATAAGACTTAGATATGCATAATGACTACATTGTTGCTATTATTATGTCAAACAAATTGTTGTCTTAATTGCTAGAGCAATTAAGAATAGGAAAAATAGAAGTTTTGATTTTATTTTTATTTAGTCCTCCTTCAATACTCTTCCTTACTTTATGTAGATCTGAGTTTCTGACATATTATTTTCCTTCTCTTCAAAGGACTTTTAAGTTTTCTTGCTAGGCAGGTCTGCTGGCAGCAAACTCCCTCAATTTTTGTTTGAGAAAAATCTTTATTTTTACTTCACTTTTGAAGGGTTATTTTGCAGGGTACAGAATTCTACGTTGGTGGGATTTTTCTCTCAACACTAAATATTTTACTCTACTTTCTTCTTGCTTGCATAGTTTCTGAAGGTAAGTTGAATATAAATTTTATCTCTGTTCCTCTACAAGTGTTTTTTGTTCCCCCCTGTCTTCTTTCAGAATTTTTTACCTTTATCATTAATTTGACATAAATTTGGTGGAAGTCCTCAGTCATTATTACTTTAAATATTTCTTGTGTTCCTTTCTCTTACTAGTTTTGGTATTCCCATTATTTGTATGTTATACCTTTTGTAATTGTCCCACAGTTCTTGGATATTCCAGTGGGTTTTTTTTTTTCAGTCTTTTTTCTCTTTGCTTTTCAGTTTTGGAGGTTTCTACTGACATATCCTCAAGCCCAGAGCTTCTTTCCTCAGCTGTGTGCAGTCTGCTAATGAGCCCATCAAACACATTCCTTATTCAGTTACAGTGTTTTTAATCTGTAATATTTCTTTTTGCTTCTTTCTTAGCATTTCCACCTCTCTGCATACATCACCCATCTGTTCTTGCATGCTGTCTATTTTATCCATTACAGCCCTTAGCATATTAATCATAGTTGTTTTAAATTTTCAGTGTGATAATTCCAACATCCCTGCCATATCGGAGCCTGGTTCTGTTGCTTGCTCTGTTTCTTCATACTGTGTGGGGTTTTTTTTTTCCTTTTAATATATCATATAATTTTTTGTTGAAAGATGGAGATGATGTACTGGATAAAAGTGCTGTAAATATGCCTTTAGTAATGTGGTGGTATGGTGTGGAGTGGTAAGAAGTTCTGTAGTCCTGTGATTAGGTCTCAATCTTTTAGTGACTGGATTATCTTTGCCACTGGATTATGAAGTTTGCATGTTCTTCTCAGTCCCTTCCCCAGTTATGTGGGACAGGATGGTTAGAATGGGCTGGAACTGGATATTTTCCTTCTCCCATGTGGAAGCTAAAGGAGGCTGGAGTTGTGTATTTTCCTTCCTTCATGTGGGAAGCTAGAGTCAGGTGGAGATGGATATTTCCTTTTCCCAAGGTCAATTAGTCTCTGATAGACCCCAGCAGGTTAGGCTCTGGTTAAATAGTTTCAGCTGAGGGCAGAGCTTATTAAGAAGAACAGAATGCTCTGGTGTATTTCAAAATGGCTCTCTTTCCCCAGCTCCTGCCAGAAGCAGGAAGGGATTTTTCTCCAGAAGAACTCCTGGAGGTAAAACCAACAGAAGTGTGAGTGGGCCCCTCTGGAGTTTTTAACTTTTCAGACTTGCCTGCACCAAGCCTCCAGTGATTTGTCAATTACAGTTCAAGTTTTCCTAAGCCAGCACCGGTTCCTGTAGAAGTTTTCAGCTCATGAGTTTCTACTCTGGTAAGTTGTGATTCTCTGTTGTCTCTTCAGTTTGGAGGGCAATAATTTGCCCTGTGACCTCACTCTCATGGATTTAAGAAGAGTTGTTGATTTTTCAGTGTTTCAGGTTTTTACTTGTTAGAACTGAGTGGCAATTTTCAGGTTTCTTACCTGCTGGACAAGAAATCAGACATCTCAATCATGTTTTAAAGAAATTTAAATAACAAGAAAATAATTGTATATATTTATGCATGCAGTTATGATTTCCAGTGCTCTTTCATTATTTATTCATGTATTTTCTGTACCTCTTCCCTTTGGCTCCTTTGCAGATTTTATACTTATCACTGGGTTCAGCAGTTTGTCATTTGCCTGGATGTATTTTTCTTCAATTTCTCGTTGAAAATGAAAAACTCAGTTTTTTCTGTGTTCCTTTCTATGTAGGAAAAAAAAAAGTTTTTTTCCTACTATGTGTTTTTTCTCTGTGAGTCTCCTTTAGTCCTCACAAAAAACACTTCACTTCTGAACACCAAATGTGTGGGGGTTTTACCCCACAAAAACACGCACGTCTGACACCAGTGGGGTGTCTTACAATTTAACTACGTTCTATTATTATCTACCCAGAGCTGGCATCAGATCCCATAGGTTAAGGGCTCAGTCCCACAAGATTGAACCCCTCCTCCCCACACACACATACTTCAGACGCCAGTTGCAAGCCCGGGTTATCACCTGTGCTTCTGACCAATCTGCTGTAGATCAGAGGTTCCAACGACCCCCTCCTTGGGTTTGATCAATTTGCTAGAACAGCTTACCGAACTCAGGGAAATACTTATGTTTACATTTATAAGGATATGATAAAGGATACAGATGAACACCAGCTAAAGAACTACAATAGGATCATGTCTGGGAAAGCCCCTGAGCAGCTTCTGTCCCATGGAGTTGGGGTGCATCATCCTCCTGGTGTCAAAGTGCTGGCTGACCTGGAAGGTCTCCAAACCCCATACTACTGGGATTTTATGGAGGCTTCCTCACATAGGCATGGTCTGTTATTAACTGTTTCCAGCCCCTCTCCCCTCTCTGGAGAAATGTGAGAGACTGGCTTAGTCTTTCTGGTGACCAGCCCCATTCAGGAGCCATCCAGGAGCCCTTTAGAGTCTTCTCAATAGAACAAAAGATGCTCCCACTGCTCTTATCACTTAGGAGTTTACAAGAGTTTTCAGAGCACTATGTCAGGAACAGTGTCAAAGATAAATATTAGAGATGCTCCAGTGTTCTTATCACTTAGGAAATTACAAGGATTTCAGGAGTTCTGTGCCAGAAACCAGAGGCAAAGCCCAGTATAGTTGATTCTTGAAAAATGTGGGGATTAGGGGTATTGATCACCTGCATTGTCAAAAATTCGCATATAACTTTACAATCGGCCCTCCATACCTGCAGTTCCACATCCAAGGATTCAGCCAACCTCAGATGATGTAGTACCATGGTGTGTATTTATTGAAAAAATCCACATATAAGTGGACCTGCACCAATCAAACCTGTGTTGTTCAAGGGTCAAATGTATATATCTTCTGTTATCTCACACTTGTGTTTTGGATTTGTTGCGTTTCTTGGATCTGTGGGCTTATAGTTTTCATCAAATTTGGAAAATATTTTGGCTTCTACTTCTTTTGATATTTTTCTGCTTCTCTTACCCCTGTCCTTTGGGGACTCCAATTATACATATATTATGCTACTTGACTTTGTCCTACAGAACTCACGATACCCTGAATATTTTGGACTCTGTTTCATTTTGGATAATTTCTATTGCTATGTCTGTAAGTTCACTAATCTTTTCTTGGGCAATGTCTAATCTGCTGTTAATCCATTCAATGTATGTTACATCTCAGCCATTGTAATTTTCTTCTCCAGAAGTTAGATTTGGGTCATTTAAAAAGTATTTTCTATCATGTCTCTACCTAACATGATCCTCTACCACTTATTGTTCATATTGTTAATTATGTAGTTTTGAATCTTTTATCTTGTTTTATTTCTGTAAATTTTTAGTTGTATAGTTTAAAATTATTATACTGTGTTACAAGAATTCTTAATTTCTATTTTTGTCCTACTGTTTTGTATTTTATTCTACTTTCTCACAATTTACATTCTGCTAAAATGCAAGCAGGAATTTTTGTTGGTTTTGAAGCTACTAAAACAGGGCCTTTCACATAGTAGATTCTGAATACTGTTTGTTGAATTGAATTCTTGTCATATTACTGAAATGTTTGTTCTTATGACTTGGTTCTAGTCTTTAAATATGTTTTTCAGTTTTTAAATTTTTCATCAATTTATTGCATATCCACTACTTTCTTCCTTTGCTCACTCCAATACAGCAACAGTGCTGCTGCTTAGACATTCCTGCTTTTCCTAGCACTTTGCATTTGCTGTTACTCCTACCTGGAATGCTCACCCCCAGTTCCCTACCTGGTTCAGTCCCCACATCCCCACTCCCTGCCTCATACTCCATGTCTTCCCTCCCTTGTTCTTCTCCATTTTATTTATCATTACCATCTGACAATACACAATTGTGCTTTTTACTGATTTTTTAATCTATCATATGTATATATGTATACAGATACACTCCCACAACAATATAAGCTCCACAGAGCACACAAAGCAGGTTTTTTGCATTTTTCCCCTCATTGGTATATCCCTAGTCATAAAACAGTTCTCAGCATATTGAAGGTGTGCAACAAATGTTGGAGATATTATTTTTACATAACTAATTTTTTAAAAATTTACTTCAACCTTTGACTTTTTACAGTTTTGTTTTTGTTTTTGGTGAGATTAGTTCACAAGGTTCACAGGATGTATTTTTCAATGTTTCCTGCTCTGTGAATTCAAACCATGGTCCCTAATAGATTCCAGCCCTCTCCTTAGAAACGGACAGACCTCTTTAAACTCAATTTGAACACATAGATTCATTCTGTCTAGATTTGGCTTCCTAACAAGGATATTTAATATGCCTCCTTTTTTTAAATATAAATTTATTTTATTTATTTATTTTTGGTTGTGTTGGGTCTTCGTTGCTGCCCTCGGGCTTTCTCTAGCTGTGGCGAGCACGGGCTACTCTTTGTTGCTGTGCGCGGGCTTCTCATTGTGGTGGCTTGTCTTGTTGCAGAGCACAGGCTCTAGGTGCACGGGCTTCAGTAGTCATGGTGCATGGGCTCAATAGTTGTGGCTTGCAGGCTCTAGAGCACAGCCTCGGTAGTTGTGGAGCACAGGCTTAGTTGCTCCATGGCATGTGGGATCCTCCCGGACCAGGGCTTGAACTCATGTCCCCTGTATTGGCAGGCAGATTCTTAACCACTGTGCTACTAGGGAAGCCCTTAGTATGCCTATTTTTTACACCCCTTGTTTGAGAGGGCCCATTTATTGTTTTGCTGCCTCTCTCAATTCAACCAATGAAGCACATATTTGTCTCTGACCATCTCAGTGCCACTGTAGGTGATGGTGTTGCTAAATCCTTTATGGAGAGAATATGGCTTGGAAGAATATTTTCCCATGGATCACTCCTCAATGAATCAAAGAGAAAATTTCAAGCTCCAATAATTTATAATGTATTATTTGGAAGGGCAAGTTATAGGAGAAAGTTTTCATAGAGAAACCTTTATCTGTGATCTGAGGAAGCAGTATTCAACCTCAGGGGGTGTGCAAGACGAACCACTGTGATGAAGAGACATTTATTGGAACTTCTATTTATATATTTTATATTTATTTCTGAGTCTAAAAATAATATATTTAAGTATTGTTGGACTTCCCTGGTGGCACAGTGGTTAAGAATCTGCCTGCCAGTGCAGGGGACACAGGTTCGATCCCTGCTCTGGTAAGATCCCACATGCCGTGGAGCAACTAAGCCCACAAGCCACAACTACTGAGCCCGCGTGCTGCAACTACTGAAGCCCACACGCTCTAGGGCCCGCCTGCCATGTACTGAGCCCACGTGCTGCAACTACTGAAGCCCACATGCCTAGAGTCCATGCTCTGCAACAAGAGAAGCTACCACAATGAGAAGCCCATGCACCGCAACGAAGAGTAGCCCCCACTCGCTGCAACTAGAGAAAGCCCGCACACAGCAATGAAGACCCAATACAGCCAAAAATTTAAAAAATTTTAAAGTTTAGAAAAAGTATTGTAAAAATTGCAACTGGACCCTTATGTTTATGTCAGATGATTTTCAGGTAAAGTTCTTGAGTTTTCAGGGGAGGGGGGAGGTCTAAAATTGCATGCGTGGACTGTAGCACTGTACCTAAATTTCTTTGTTTTCTGTTGTGACTGTGTTGCAGTTTGTGTATAGATCTACAGATTATATATTGTTCAGGTTATATCATATTTTTATTATAATGATACAATATGACATTGATGTATTACATTAGTATATAACAATGATATATTATTTAAATATATGTTGTCACCCTACAGATTATATGTCTCTAAATTTAACTAAATTAACATAGAAAAAACTTAGATTATATCATCTGCTATCATTAGCCATGAACTGTGCCTGAAGAGGCCTTGAAATATAAATGCCATCACCATAGTGATGGGTTTTTTTCTATATAATGTGTATATCAGTACAATAATATGTGCATCTACGTAAATTAGTTACTTCTTTGGGGTTGTGTGCTCACAAACATTTTACTTTGGGTATATAATAAACAAACATTGCTTTAGGGTTATAGTGAAAGTTTATGAAAAAGTTAGCCATGGTTAATCTTTGTAGCTCACCATGTGAATCAAATGCTTATTAAAGGCTGATACCTTGGCTCACCTGAGACTCATGGAATAAGAATCTCTGGAGGTGGGGCCCTGAAGTCAGTATTTTAAACAAGTAACCAAGGTGACTCATGCATACCAAAACGTGAGAACCACTGTGGTAGATGATGTTTAAATATTTCCCCTCAATCTTAATTTTCAAAATAACAGTTTCTGAGCCCATTGGTAACTATATTGTTGAAATTAGAGTATTATAAAAACTAAAATGAAGGCAGCTATCTGAAGATCTTTTGAACACTCCTGATTTCCCATGAAAAAGTTTCCCTCTTCATCTCCTACTAAAGCATTAATGACAGAAAGAGATCAATCGTTTTGTCACGTTTGTGCAAATGAGAGTATCAACACACAACGTCTGTCACCATACAAAGATAATAGTTTTAACTTCTGGTTAACCTAAGACTGCAGGGAAGTGAAAAGACATCTGGCTAAGGCAGCAAAACAATATGCCAAACTGCATTTGATAGAGACCGTTCATGAAGGTGGGTTTAAATCTTAATGCAAACTTCTTAGCTTCAAAGTAACAAGTGAAATAAATGCCATTAAGAGGGCACAGACTTGGCCAGATTATTAAGGATAAATCTATGGATATTATTTCCAAGTGTATGTGTTTTTAAGGAATTCTTGGCTGCAAATAACAGAAGCTAACTCAAAATAGCTTCAGTAAAATTCCTATAAAGATACTAAGTACCTTAAAGAGCCAAAGAGGAGGAATTCAGGTTAAGTCCTTCCTCAGGGAAGGACTTAACCAAGAAGTGAAAGCCCTCAGGAATCTCTGAATCTTCAGTCTCTTTCACACTTCTTTGCTCCACGGTTTCTTTCTGTTGGTTGCTGTTTCTTACTCCTCAGTTTAGTTGAACTTGGTGGCCTTGCAGCTCCAAGTCTTAGGTGTTACAGATGCAGCTACATGATAAAATTAACTGAACTTGCTTTGTGCTGAGTTCCACGTTCTTGATGAGAGAATCAGATTTTCCCAGTTAGAGCTCTATACTGATCTTTGGTTCAATTAGCTACAGCGAGGCCGGCCAAGTCATATAGTTAAACGTGACTGCCAGGGGCCAGCCCTGTGGACCAAAGAGTGTTTTTAGGGGAAGTACACAGAGAAAACAAGGATTGTTGATTCATTAGCTGGGCATAGATCCTCACTGATTCTCAGGAGCCTCCAAATGCCTGTATTTTTGTGGATCCCAAATACCCACCCAATGCTGGGATCCAGAACTCCTCTCGCCGTAAATCACTTTATTAAACATCTAAGTTGAGTAAATTAGAGTAATGATCTCTTATTACTAGAACACTTTAAAGCCTATTCTGGTTTCTAGATTATTTGGGGGGATGGATATCACTGATGCGTGCCTGGCCGTCATAGTCAATAGGACAAATTTCCCCACTTAAAACGTTTTTAAGAAACATGAATTGTGGCCTATTTTTAAATTATTAGAAAAAAGTGGTTCAATAGCAACTACAAATGCATTTTGAACACTAACTGGCACATAATGATTATGCAACAAAGTTATTAAATGAAAAATAAAATCAGTGACTTTTCCACAATATGTTATTTGTTTATGACATTGCTACACAGAAAATTGAATTTTAGTCTGGAAGGACTTTTTTCCTTCAGTTTTTTCAAGATATAATTGACTTACAGCACTGTATAAGGTTTATAGCATAATTATTTGACTTACATACATCATGAAATGATTACCACAGTAAGTTTAGTCAACATCCATTATCTAATATAGATACAAATTAAAAGATAAGGGGACTTCCCTGGTGGCACAGTGGTTAAGAATCTGCCTGCTAATGCAGGGGACATGAGCTGAAGCCCTGGTCCGGGAGGATCCCACATGCCATGGAGCAACTAAGCCTGTGGGCCACCACTACTGAGCCCACATGCCACAACTACTGAAGCCTGTGTGCCTGGAGCCCATGCTCTGCAACAAGAGAAGCCACTGCAATGAGAAACCCGTGCACCACAATAAAGAGTAACCCCCGCTCACCCTGCAACTAGAGAAAGCCCGTGTGCAGCAACGAAGACCCAACACAGCCAAAAATAAATAAATGAATTAATTAATTAAATAAAAGATAACTCTTAGGATTTACTCTTAACAACTTTCATACGTAACATACAGTGGTGTTAGTTATATTAATCATGTTGTACATTGAATCCCTAGTACTTACTTTCTTATACCTGAATGTTTGTAACTTTTGACCACCTTCATCCAGTTCCCCTCCCCCTAACCCCCACCTTCATCCAGTTCCCCTACCCCTAACCCCCACCTCTGGTAACCATAAATCTGATCTCTTTCTTTTATTATAAGTTTGTTTTTGTTTGTTTGTTTGTTTGTTTTTGCAGTACATGGGCCTCTCACTGTTGTGGCCTCTCCCGTTGCGGAGCACAGGCTCCAGACGCGCAGGCTCAGCGGCCATGGCTCACGGGCCCAGCCACTCCGCGGCATGTGGGATCTTCCCGGACCGAGGCACGAACCCCTGTCCCCTGCATCGGCAGGCGGACTCCCAACCACTGCGCCACCAGGGAGGCCCAAGTTTGTTTGTTTTTGAAGTGTAACTGACTTACAACACTCTGATGGTTCCTGGTGCACAACATAGTGATTCCATCTTTCTATACATTACAAAATGATCACAATAAGTTAGTTAATGTCTGTCACCATACAAAGATAATACATTATTATTGACTATACTCCCCACTCGGTACATTTCATACCTGTGACTCATTTATTTTGTAACTGGAAGTTTGTACCTCTTAACCTCACTCACCTATTTGTCTCCTCCCCTCTGGCAACCAGCTGTTTGTTCTCTATATCTATGCCTCTGTTTTCTTATGTTTATTCATTTGTTTTGTTTTTTAGATTTCACATGTAAGTGAAATCGTACAGTATATACAGTATTCACTTGGCATAATACCCTGTAGGTCCAACCATGTTGTTGCAAATGGCAAAATTACATTCCTTTTTATGGATGAGTAACATTCCATTATTATATACCATATCTTCTTATCCTTTCATCTATTGATGGGTATGAAGTTTGCTTCCATATCTTGACTATTGTAAATACTGCTGTAATGAACATAGGGATGAATGTGTGTTTTCGGGTTAGTATTTTTGTTTTCTTCAGATAAATATCCAGGGGCGGAATTGCTGGATTTTATAGAACTTATATTTTTACTTTTTGAGGAACCTCCATACTGTTTTGTTTTTTATTTTATAATTTTTAAAAATTGAGGAATAGTTTATTTACAATGTTGTTCCATACTGTTTTTCATAGCAGTTGCACCAATTTACATTCCCACCAACAGTGCACAGGGGTTCCTCACCAACACTTTTTTTATGTGATCTTTTTGATAATAGCCATTCTGAAAGATGTGAGGTGATATTTCATGGTTTTGATTTGCTTTTCCCTGATGATTAGTGATGTTGAACATCTTTTGATGTGCCTGTTGGCCATCTGCATTTCTTCTTTGGAAAAATGTCTATTCAGATCTTCTCATTTTCAATTGGGTTGTTTTTTTGATACTGAGTTGTATGAGCTGTTTATATATTTTGGATATTAACCCCTGTCAGTCATCATTTGCCAACATTTTATCCCATTGTGTAGGTTGTCTTTGTCTTTGCATTTTGTCAGTGATTTCCTTTGCTGTGTAAAAGATTTTAAGTTTAATTGGGTCCAATTTATTTACTTTTGCTTTTATTTCCTTTGCCTTAGGAGACAGATCCAAAAAATTACTACACCTTATGTCAGAGTGTTCTGCCTATGTTTGCTTTTAGGGGTTGTAGGGTTTCAAGTCTTACATTTAGGCATTTAATCCATTTTGCATTTATTTTTGTATATGCTGTGGGGAAATGTTCTAATCCCATTGTTTTATATGTAGTTATCCAGTTTTCCCAGCAGCATTTATTGAAGAAAATGTCTTATCTCCATTGTATATTCTTGCCTCCTTTGTCATAGATTAATTGACCATAGGTGCATAAGTTTACTTCTGTGCTCTCTATTCTGTTCCAATGAACCTATGTGTCTGTGTGCCAGTACCATGCTGTTTTGATTACTGTAGTTTTGTAGTATAATCTTAAGTCTGGGAGGGTGATACCTCCAGATTTTTTTATTTTTCTCAAGATTGTTTTGGGCAATTTGGGGTCATTTGTGGTTCCATATTTTAGGATTATTTCTTATAGTTGGGTGAAAAATGTCCCAGGTATTTTGATAGTGATTGCATTAAATCTGTAGATTGTTCTGGGTAGTATGGCCATTTTAACAATATTCTTCCAATCCAAGGGCTCAGGATAACTTTCCATTTCTTTGGATCATTTCCTTTATCAATGTTTTATAATTTTCAGTGTATAGGTCTTTCACTTCCTTGGTTAAGTTTATTCCTAGGTATTTTATTCTTTTTGAGGTGATTTTACATGGGAGTTTTAAAACTTTATGATAGTTCATTATTAGTGTATAGAAGAGCAATAGATTTCTGTATATTAATCTTGTATCCTGAAACTTTGTTGAGTTCATTTATTCTAGTAGTTTTTGGGTGGAGACTTTAGGGTTTTCTATATAAAGTATCATGTCATCTGCAAATAGTGACAGTTTTACTTCTTCCCTTCCAATTTGCATGCCTTTATTTTTTCTTGTCTGGTTGCTGTGGCTAGGACTTCAATACAGTGTTAAATAGAAGTGGTAACAGTGGGCATCCTTGTCCTGTTCCTGAATTTAGAGGAAAGTCTTTCAGCTTTTCACCACTGAATGTGATGTTAGCTGTGGGTTTCTCACAAATGGCATTTATAATGTTGAGATATAATCTCACCCACTTGCATGAGATTTTTATCATGAATGGGTATTGAATTTTGTCAAATGCCTTTTCTGGTCTATGGAGATGATCATATGATTTATCCCTCCTTTTGTTGATGTGGTGTATCACACCAATTGATTTGCAAATATTGAACCATCCTTGTGTCCCTGGAATAAATCCAGCTTAATCATGATGTATGATCCTTTTTTTTTGCTGTACATGGGCCTCTCACTGCTGTGGCCTCTCCCGCTGTGGAGCACAGGCTCCAGACACACAGGCTCAGTGGCCATGGCTCACAGGCCCAGCCGCTTCGTGGCATGTGGCATCCTCCTGGACCGGGGCACGAACCCACGTCCCCTGCATCGGCAGGCGGACTCCCAACCACTGCGCCACCAGGGAAGCCCTATGATCCTTTTTACATATTCTTGGATTTGGTTTGCTAATATTTTGTTGAGGATTTTTGCATTTATATTAATCAGAGATATTGGCCTGTAATTTTCTTTCTGTAGTGTCTTTGGTTATTATATGAGGGTAATTGTGGCCTTGTAGAATGAATTTGGGAGTGTTCCGTCCTCTTCAGTTTTTTGAAGTGGTTTGGGAAGGAAGGTATTTTTTCTTCTTTATATATCTGGTAGATTTTCCCTATGAAGCTGTATGGTCCTGGACTTTTGTTTGCTGGAATTTTTTTTTACAAATTCAATTTCACTACTAGTGATTGGTCTGTTCAAATTGTCTGTTTCTTCCTGATTCATTTTTGGCAGTTGTGTGTTTCTAGAAATTAGTCCATTTTTCTAGGTTGTCCAGTCTGTTGGCATATAACCATTCATAGTCTTTTTTATGATTTTCTGTATCTCTGTGGTATTGGTTGTTAGTTCTCCTCTTTCATTTATTATTTATTTGGGTCCTCTCTCTTTTTTTCATGAGCCTGGCTAAAGGTTTATCAATTTTATTTACTTTTAAAAGAACCCAGCTCTTGGCTTCATCTTTTCTTTTTTTTGTTCTCTATTTTATTTCCTCTCTGATTATTATTTCCTTCCTTCTGTCGACTTTGGGCTTTGTTTGTTCTTCATTTTCTAATTCCTTTAGGTGGTAGCCTAGGTTGTTTGAGATTTTCTTGTGTCTTCTTTTTTTTTTGGTCACGCCATGTAGCATGTGGGCTCTTAGTTACCCCAACCAGGAATCAAACCTGTGCCTCCTACAGTGGAAGCATGAAGTCTTAACCACTGGACCACCAGGGAAGTCCTGAGATTTTCTTATTTCTTGAGGAAGGTCTGTATCACTATAAACTACCATCCTAAACTCTTCTTCCTGCATCCCATAGATTTTGGAGTGTTGTGCTTCCATTTTCGTTTGCCTCAAGGTATTTTCTCATTTTCTCTCCTTTTTAAAAAACTGTGTTTATTTTATTTGTTTTTGGCTGCATTGGGTCTTCGTTTCTGCGTGCAGGCTTTCTCTAGTTGCGGCAACGGGGGGCTACTCTTCATTGCAGTGCGCGGGCTTCTCATTGTGGTGGCTTCTCTTGTTGCAGAGCACAGGCTCTAGGCACACAGGCTTTAGTAGTTGTGGCTCACGGGCTCTAGAGCACAGGCTCAGTGGTTGTGGCACATGGGCTTAGTTGCTCCACGACATGTGGGATCTTCCTGGACCAGGGCTCGAGCCCATGTCCTCTGCATTGGCAGGCAGATTCTTAACCACTGTGCCACCAAGGAAGTCCCTCATTTTCTCTTTGATTTCTTCATTAACCCTTGGTTTTTTAGTCACATGTTGTTTAGTCTCAAAATGTTTGTTGTTTTCCCATTTTTCTTTTTGCAATTGATTTCTAGTTTCATACTGTTGTGGTCAAAATATATTTGATATAATTTTTATCCTCTTAAAAATCTGAGACTCGTTTGGTGGCCTAGGTAGAATGTGATCTATCCTGGATGATATTCCATGTGCAATTGAAAAGAATATATATTATGCTGTTTTTGGATGGAATGTCCTGTAGAAGTCTATTTACTCCAACTAGTCCATTGTGTCATTTAAGACCAAGTTGCCTTATTGATTTTCTATCTGGATGATTTATACATTGATGTAAGTGGGGAATTAAAGTTCCCTACTATTATTATATAATTGTCAATTTCTTTTTATGTCTGTTAGTATTTGCTTTAGGTATTTAGGTGCTCCTGTATTAGGTGCTTGTGTGTTAACAAGTGTAATAATAACCTCTTCTTTTATTGCTCCCTTTATCGTTATATAATACCCTTCTTTGTCTTTTGTTATAGCCTTTGTTTTAAAGACTTTTTTATCTGATATGAGGATTGCTACCCTTACTTTCTTGTTTCCATTTGCATGAAGTATATTTTTCCATCCCCTCACTTTCAGTCTGTGTGCCTTTAGCTCTGAAGTAAGTCTCTTGTTTACAGTGTATAGAAGGATCTATCTACCCTGTGTCTTTTGATCAGAGTATTTAGTCCACTAGCATTTAAAGTAATTATTGATAGTTATGTACTTACTGCCATTTTGTTATTTGTTTTCCAGTTGCTTTGTAGTTCTTCTCTGTTCATTACTTCTTTCTGTTTCTTCTCTTTTGGTTTGGTGATTTTCTTTCATAGTATGCTTGTGTTTTATTCTTTTCAGTTTTTTGTATCTATAGTAGGTTTTTGATATTTGGTTACCATGGGGTTCATATATGTTGACCTGTAACTATGTCTACTGGTAGTTATTCAAGTTGAAACACATTCTAAAAGATATACATTTTCTCTTCCCTCCCCCACATTCTGTGGTTCTGATGTCATCTTTTATACCATCATGCTTATCCTTTAACTGTTTATTATAGTTATAGTTGCTTTGTAAATTTTTTATCTTTTAATCTTCATACTGTCTTAAGTGGTTGATCTTTAGTCCCTACTATATATTTGCCTTTCCTAGTGGGATATTCCCTTTTCTATAGATTCTTCTTTTTGACTTGAGGAAGAATTTTTAACATTTCTCTTGGTAGACTTAGTAATGATGGACATTTTAAAGTTTTTACTCGTCTGAGAAGTTCTTTTTCTCTCCTTCTATGCTAAAGGATAATCTTATGGCGTAAAGTACACTAGGTTGCAAGATTTTCCCTTTTAGGACTTTGAATATATCATGCCCCTTTTGGCCTGCAAAGTTTCTGCAAGGAAATTATGGAATAACCTTGTGGGGATTCCTTTGTATATGACTCTGTTTTTCTCTTGCTAACTTTAAATTCTCTCTTTAACTTTTGCCATTTTAATTATATGTCTTGGTTTGGATCTGTTTCGGTTCATTTTGTTTGGAACCCTCTGTGCTTCATGTACCAGGATATATGTTTCTTTCTTCAAGTTAGGGATGTTTTCTGCCATAATTTCCTCAAGTACATTTTTAAAATAAATTTAATTTAATTTATTTTATTTTTGGGTGCATTAGGTCTTCGTTGTGGTGGGCGGGCTTTCTCTAGTTGTGGCTGCGGGGGTTTCTTATTGTGGTGGCTTCTCTTGTTGCGGAACACGGGCTCTAGGCACGTGGGCTTCAGTAGTTCTGGCACAGGGTTCAGTAGTTGTGGATCACAGGCTCTAGAATGCAGGCTTAGTGGTTGTAGCGCACGGGATTAGTTCCTCTGTGGCACGAGGGATCTTCCTGGACCACGGCTCGAACCCGTGTCCCTTGCATTGGCAGGCTGATTCTTTTTTTTAAACATCTTTATTGGAGTATAATTATTTTACAATGGTGTGTTAGTTTCTGCTTTATAACAAACTGAATCAGTTATACATATACACATGTTCCCATATCTCCTCCTTCTTGCATCTCCCTCTCTCCCACCCTCCCTATCCCACCAATACAGGTGGTCACAAAGCACCAAGTTGATCTCCCTGTTTATACAGCTGCTTCCCACTAGCTATCTATTTTACGTTTGGTAATGTATATATGTCCATGCCACTCTTTCACTTTGTCACAGCTTACACTTCCCCCTCCCCATATCCTCAAGTCCATTCTCTAGTAGGTCTATGTCTTTATTCCCATATTACCCCTAGGTTCTTCATGATATTTTTTTCTTAAATTCTATATATATGTGTTAGCATACGGTATTTGTCTTTCTCTTTCTGACTTCACTTTGTATGATGGACTCTAGGTCCATCCACCTCACTACAAATAACTCAATTTCGTTTATTTTTATGGCTGAGTAATATTCCATTGTATATATGTGCCACATCTTCTTTATCCATTCATCTGATGATGGACACTTAGGTTGTTTCCATCTCCTGGCTATTGTAAATAGAGCTGCAATGAACATTTTGATACATGACTCTTTTTGAATTATGGTTTTCTCAGGGTATATGCCCAGTAGTGGGATTGGTGGGTCATATGGTAGTTCTATTTGTAGTTTTTTAAGGAATATCCATACTGTTCTCCATAGTGGCTGCACCAATTCACATTCCCACCAGCAGTGCAAGAGTGATCCCTTTTCTCCACACCCTCTCCAGCATTTATTTTTCTAGATTTTTTGATGATGGCCATTCTGACTGGAGTGAGATGATATCATATTGTAGTTTTGATTTGCATTTCTCTAATGATTAATGATGTTGAGCCTCCTTTCATGTTTTGTTGGCAATCTGTATATCTTCTTTGGAGAAATGTCTGTTTAGGTCTTCTGCCCATTTCTGGATTGGGTTGTTTGTTTTTTGTTATTGAGCTGCATGAGCTGCTAATAAATTTTGGAGATTAATCCTTTGTCAGTTGCTTAATTTGCAAATATTTTCTCCCATTCTGCGGGTTCTATTTTGATCTTGTTTATGGTTTCCTTTGCCATGCAAATGCTTTGAAGTTTCATTAGGTCCCATTGTTTATTTTTGATTTTATTTCCATTTCTCTAGGAGGTGGGTCAAAAAGGATCTTGCTGTGATTTATGTCATACAGTGTTCTACCTATGTTTTCCTCTAAGAGTTTGATAGTTTCTGGTCTTACATTTATGTCTTTAATCCATATTGAGCTTATTTTTGTGTATGGTGTTAGGGAGTGATCTAATCTCGTACTTTTACATGTACCTGTCCAGTTTTCCCAGCACCACTTATTGAAGAGGCTGTCCTTTCTCCACTGTACATTCCTGCCTCCTTTATCAAAGATAACATGACCATATGTGCATGGGTTTAACTCTGGACTTTCTATCCTGTTCCATTGATCTATATTTCTGTTTTTGTGCCAGTACCATACTGTCTTGATTACTGTAGCTTTGTAGTATAGTCTGAGGTCAGGGAGCCTGATTCCTCCAGCTCCGTTTTTCATTCTCAAGATTGCTTTGGCTATTCAGGGTCCTTTGTGCTTCCATACAGATTGTGAAATATTTTGTTCTAGTTCTGTAAAACATGCCAGTGGTAGTTTGATAGGGATTGCATTGAATCTGTAGATTGCTTTGGGTAGTAGAGTCATTTTCACAATATTGATTCTTCCAATCCATAACAGAGTATACCTCTCCATCTATTTGTGTCATCTCTAATTTCTTTCATCAGTGTCTTATAATTTTCTGCATACAGGTCTTTTGTCTCCTTAGGTAGGTTTATTCCTAGATATTTTATTCTTTTTGTTGCAATGGTAAATGGGAGTGTTTTCTTGATTTCACTTTCAGATTTTTCATCATTAGTGTACAGGAATGACAGATTTCTGTGCATTAATTTTGTATCCTGCTACTTTACCAAATTCATTGATTAGCTCTAGTAGCTTTCTGGTAGCATCTTTAGGATTCTCTATGTATAGTATCATGTCATCTGCAAACAGTGACAGCTTTACTTCTTCTTTTCTGATTTGGATTCCTTTTATTTCCTTTTCTTCTCTGATTGCTGTGGCTAAAACTTCCAAAACTATGTTGAATAAGAGTGGTGAGAGAGGGCAGCCTTGTCTTCTTCCTGATCTTAGTGGAAATGGTTTCAGTTTTTCACCATTGAGGAAGAAGTTGGCTGTGGGTTTTTCATACATGGCCTTTATTATGTTGAGGAAAGTTTCCTCTGTGCCTACTTTCTGGAGGGTTTTGATCATAAATGGGTGTTGAATTTTGTCGAAATCTTTCTCTGCATCTATTGAGACGATCATGTGGTTTTTCTCCTTCAATTTGTTAATTTGGTATATCACGTTGATTTGCATATATTGAAGAATCCTTGCATTCCTGGAATCAACCCCACTTGATCATGGTGTATGATCCTTTTAATGTGCTGTTGGATTCTGTTTGCTAGTATTTTGTTGAGGATTTTTGCATTTGTGTTCGTCAGTGATATTGGCCTGTAGTTTTCTTTCTTTGTGACATCCTTGTCTGGTTTTTGGTATCAGGGTGATGGTGGCCTGGTAGAATGAGTTTGGGAGTGTTCCTCCCTCTGCTATATTTTGGAAGAGTTTGAGAAGGATAGGTGTTAGCTCTTCTCTAAATGTTTGATAGAATTCACCTGTGAATCCATCTGGTCCTGGACTTTTGTTTGTTCAAAGATTTTTAATCACATTTTCAATTTCAGTGCTTGTGATTGGTCTGGTCATATTTTCTATTTCTTCCTGATTCAGTCTCAGCAGTTTGTGCATTTCTAAAACTTTATCCATTTCTTTCAGGTTGTCTATTTTATTGGCATAGTGTTGCTTGTAGTAACCTCTCATGAACTTTTCTATTTCTGCAGCGTCAGTTGTTACTTCTCATTTTTCATTTCTAATTCTATTGATTTGAGTCTGCTCCCTTTTTTTCTTGATGGGTCTGGCTAATGGTTTATCAATTTTTTTATCTTCTCAAAGAACCAGCTTTTATTTTTATTGATCTTTGCTATCATTTCCTTCATTGCTTTTTCATTTATTTCTGATCTGATCTTTATGATTTCTTTCCTTCTGCTAACTTTGGGGGTTTTTGTTCTTCTTTCTCTAATTGCTTTTGGTGCAAGGTTAGCTTGTTTATTTGAGATGTTTCCTGTTTCTTAATGTAGGATTGTATTGCTATAAACTTCCCTCTTAGAACTGCTTTTGCTGCAACCCATAGGTTTTGGGTTGTCGTGTCTCCATTGCCATTTGTTTCTAGGTATTTTTTGAATTCCTCTCTGATTTCTTCAGTGATCACTTCCTTATTAAGTAGTGTATTGTTTAACCTCCATGTGTTTGTATTTTTTACCGATCTTTTCCTGTAATTGATATCTAGTCTCATAGCGTTGTGGCAGAAAAGATACTTGATACAATTTCAGTTGTCTTAAATTTACGAAGGCTTGCTTTCTGACCTAAGATATGATCTATCCTGGAGATATTCCATGAGCACTTGAGAAAAATGTGTATTGTGTTTTTGGATGGAATGTCCTATAAATATCAATTAAGTCCATCTTGTTTAATGTATCATTTAAAGCTTGTGTTTCCTTATTTATTTTCATTTTGGATAATCTGTCCATTGATGAAAGTGGTGTGTTAAAGTCCCCTACTATGAATGTGTTACTGTCAATTTCCCCTTTTATGGCTGTTAGCATTTGCCTTATGTATTGAAGTGCTCCTATGTTGGGTTCATAAATATTTACAATTGTTATTTCTTCTTCTTGGATTGATTCCTTGATCATTGTGTAGTGTCCTTCTTTGTCTCTGGTAATAGTCTTTATTTTAAAGTCTATTTTGTCTGATATGAGAATTGCTACTCCAGCTTTCTTTTGGTTTCCATTTGCATGGAATATCTTTTTCCATCCCCTCACTTTCAGTCTATATGTGTCTCTAGGTCTGAAGTGGGTCTCTTGTAGACAGCATATATATGTGTCTTATTTTTGTATCCATTCAGCCAAACTGTGTCTTTTGGTGGGAGCATTTAATCCATTTACATTTAAGGTAATTATTGATATGTATGTTCCTATTCCCATTTTCTTAATTGTTTTGGGTTTGTTATTATAGTTCTTTTCCTTCTCTTGTGTGTCTTGGCTAGAGAAAATCCTTTAGCATTTGTTGTAAAGCTAGTTTGGTGGTGTTTAACTCTCTCAACTTTTGCTTGTCCATAAAGGTTTTAATTTCTCCATCAAATCTGAATGAGATCCTTGCTGGGTAGAGTAATTTTGGTTGTAGGTTTTTCTCCTTCATCACTTTAAGTATGTCCTGCCACTCCCTTCTGGCTTGCAGAGTTTCTGCTGAAAGATCAGCTGTTATCCTTATGGGGATTCCCTTGTGTGTTATTTGTTGTATTTCCCTTGCTGCTTTAAATATGTTTTCTTTGCATTTAATTTTTGACAGTTTGATTAATATGTTTCTTGGTGTATTTCTCCTTGGATTTATCCTGTATGGGACTCTCTGTGCTTCCTGGACTTGATTAACTATTTCCTTTCCCATATTAGGGAAGTTTTCAACTATAATCTCTTCAAACATTTTCTCAGTCCCTTTCTTTTTCTCTTCTTTTTCTGGAACCCCTATAATTCGACTGTTGGTGTGTTTAATGTTGTCCCAGAGGTCTCTGAGACTGTCCTCAGTTCTTTTCATTCTTTTTTCTTTATTCTGCTCTGCAGTAGTTATTTCCACTATTTTATCTTCTAGGTCACTTATCAGTTCTTCTGCCTCAGTTATTCTGCTGTTGATCCCATCTAGAGTATTTTTAATTACATTTGTTGTGTTGTTCATCATTGCTTGTTTCATCTTTAGTTCTTCTAGGTCCTTGTTAAATGTTTCTTGCATTTTCTCTATTTACAAGATTTTCGGTCATCTTTAGTATCATCATTCTGAATTCTTTTTCAGGTAGACTGCCTATTTCCTCTTCGTTTGTTAGGTCTGGTGGGGTTTTATCTTGCTCCTTCATCTGCTGTGTGTTTTTCTGTCTTTTCATTTTGCTTATCTTACTGTGTTTGGGGTCTCCTTTTTGCAGGCTGCAGGTTCGTAGTTCCTGTTGTTTTTGGTGCCTGTCCCCAGTGGCTAAAGTTGGTTCAGTGGGTTGTGTAGGCTTCCTGGTGGAGGTGCCTAGTGCCTGTGTTCTGGTGGATGAGGCTGGATCTTGTCTTTCTGGTGGGCAGGTCCACATCTGGTGGTGTGTTTTGGGGTGTCTGTGGACTTATGATTTTAGGCAGCCTCTCTTCTAATGGGTGGGGTTGTGTTCTTGTCTTGCTAGTTGTTTGGCATAGGGTGTCCAGCACTGTAGCTTGCTGGTCGTTGAGTGAAGCTGGGTGCTGGTGTTGAGATGGAGATTTCTGGGAGATTTTCGCCATTTGATATTATGTGGAGCTGGGAGGTCTCTTGTGGACCAGTGTCCTGAAGTTGGCTCTCCCACCTCAGAGCACAGCACTGACTCCTGGCTGCAGCACCAAGAGCCTTTCATCCACATGGCTCAGAATAAAAGGGAGAAAAAGTAGAAAGAAAAAGAGAGAGAGAAGGAAGGAAAGAAGGAAAGAGGAAAGAAAGAAAAAGAAAGGAAGGAAGGAAAAGAGGGAAAGAAAGAAAGGAAGACAATAAAATAAAATAAAGATTAAAATAAAGTAAGATAAAATAAAATAAAGTTATTAAAATAAAAAATAAGAAAAATTTTTTAAAAGAAAAAAACCAAAACGGATAGAACCCTAGGACTAATGGTGAAAGCAAAGCTATACAGACAGAATCTCACACAGAAGCATACACATACACATTCACAAAAAGAGGAAAAGGGGAAAAAATCATAAATCTTGCTGTCAAAGTCCACCTCCTCAATTTGGAATGATTCGTTGTCTATTCAGGTATTCAGGTATTCAAGAACACTGTATATCTTTCCATGCTTGTGTTATCTTCAATTTCTTTCATCAGCATCTTATAGGTTTTGGAATACAGGTCTTTTGCCTCCTTAAGTAGGTTTATTCCTAGGTATTTTATTCTTTTTGATACAGTGTTGAATAGGATTGTTTCTTTAATTTCTCTTTCTGATCTTTCATTGTTAGAAATGCAACAGATTTCTGTGTGTTAATTTTGTATCCTGAAACTTTACTGAATTCATTGATGAGCTCTAGTAGTTTTCTGGTAGCATCTTTAGGATTTTCAATGTATAGTATCATGTCATCTGCAAACAGTGACAGTTTACTTTTTCTTTTCAAATTTGGATTCCTATTCTTTCTTTTTCTTCTCTGATTACCATGGCTAGGACTTCCAAAACCATGTTGAGTGAAAGTGGACCTCCTTGTATTGTTCCTGATCTTAGAGAAAATGCTTTAGGTTTTTCACTGTTGATTATGATGTTAGATGTAGGCTTTTCATATATGGCCTTTATTATGTTGAGGTATGTTCCCTCTGTGCCCACTTTCTGGAGAGTTTTTATCATAAGTGGATGTTGAATTTTGTCAAAAGCTTTTTCTGCATCTATTGAGATGATAGTATTGGTTTTTTATTCTTCATTTTGTTAATGTGGTGTATCACAGTGATTGACTTATGGATATTGAAAAATACTTGCATCCCTGTGATAAATCCCAGTTAATTGTTGTGTGCGATCCTTTTAATGTATTGTTGGATTCAGCTTGGTAGTATTTTATCGAGGATTTTTGCATCTATGTTCATTAGTGATATTGGCCTGTAATTTTCTTTTATTTGTGGTACCTTTGTCTGGTTTTGATATCAGGGTGATGGTTGCCTCATAGAATGAGTTTGGGAGTGTTCCTTCCTCTGTAATTTTGTGGAAGAGTTTCAGAAGGATAGGTGTTAACTCTTCTCTAATTGTTTGATAGAATTCACCTAGTCCTGGACTTTTGTTGGGAGTTTTAAAATCACAGTTTCAATTTCAGTGCTTGTCATAGGTCTGTCCATATTTACACTTCTGACTGGTTCAGTCTTGGGAAATTTTACCTTTCTAAGAATTTGTCCACATCTTCTAGGTTGTCCATTTTATTGGCATATACTTGCTTGTAGTAGTCTTTTATGAGCCTTTGTATTTCTGTGGTGCCTGCTGTAACTTCTTTTTCATTTCTAATTTTATTGATTTGAGCCCTCTCTTTTTTCTTGATGAGTCTGGCTAAAGCTTTATCAATTTTGTTTATCTTTTCAAAGAACCAGCTTTTAGTTTCATTGATATTTTCTATTGTTTTCCTTGACTCTATTTCATTTATTTCTGGGATGACTTTTATGATTTCTTTCCTTCTACTCACTTTGGGTTTTGTTTGTTTTTCTCTACTTCCTTTAGGTGTATGATTACATTGTATGTTTGAGATTTTTCTTGTTTCCTGAGGTGAGATTGTATTGCTGTTAACTTCCTTCTTAGAACTGCTTTTACTGTGTGTCATACGTTTGGGATCGTCATGCTTCAGTTGTCATTTGTCTTTAGGTATTTTTTGACTTCCTCTGTGATTTCTTCAGTGATCCATTCGTTTTTTCATACCATATTTTTTTAGCCTCCACCTGTTTGTGTGTTTTTTCGCAGTTTCTTTCTTTCAGTTGATTTCTAATCTCATAGCATTGTGGTCAGAAAAGATACTTGATATTATTTCAACTTGCTTAAATTTTTGGAGGCTTGCTTTATGTCCCAGCATGTGATATATCCTGGAGAATGTTCATGTGCAGTTGGAAAGAATGTGTATTCTGCTGCTTTTGGATGGAGTGCTCTACAAATATCAACTAAATCCATCTGGTCTAATTTGTCATTTAAGGCCTGTGTTTCATTATTAATTTTCTGTCTGGATGATCTGTCCATTGATATAAGTGGGGTGTTAAAGACCTCCACTATTTTTGGGTTACTGTTGATTTCTCCTTTTATGACTGTTAGCATTTGCCTTATATATTGGGGTACTCCTATGTTGGATGCATATATATTTACTATTGTTATATCTTCTTCTTGGTTTATGCCTTGATCATTGTCTGGTGTTCTTCTTTGTCTTTTGTAACAGTCTTTATGTTAAAGTCTATTTTGTCTGATAAGAGTGTTGCAACTCGACTACCTTCTGCTTTCCATTTTCATGGAATACCTTTTTGCATCTGCTGGCTTTCAGTCTGTATGTGGCCCTAGATCTGAAGTGGGTCTTTTGTAGACAGCATACACATGGGTCTTCTTTTTGTATCCATTCAGCCAGTCTGTATCTTTTGTTTGGAGCATTAAATCCATTTACATTTATGGTAATTACTGATATGTAAGTTCTTATTGCCATTTTGTTAATTGTTTTGGGTTTGTTTTTTTAAAAATTTTTTTATTTGTTTTTGGCTGTGTTAGGTCTTCATTTCTGTGCGAGGGCTTTCTCTAGTTGTAGCAAGCAGGGACACTCACTATCGTGGCCTCGCTTGTTGCAGAGCACAGGCTCCAGATGCGCAGGCTCAGTAGTTGTGGCTCACGGGCCTAGTTGCTCTGCGGCATGTGAGATCTTCCCAGACCAGGGCTCGAACCCGTGTCCCCTGCATTAGCAGGCAGATTCTCAACCACTGTGCCACCAGGGAAGCCCTTGGGTTTGTTTTTGTGTTTTTTCTTTCCTTCCTCTTTTGTTCTCTTGTTATTTGATGATTATCTTTATTGTTGTGTTTGGATTCCTTTTTCTTTTTTGTGTATATATCTATTGTAAATTTTTGCTTTGTGGTTACCATGAGGTTTTGACATAGCAGTCTATCAGTATACAAGATTGTTTTAAGTTGCCAGTCTCTTAATTTCAAATGCATTTCCAATAACCTGCATTTGTACTCTCCTCTTCTCACGATTACTGGTTTTTTTTTTTTTTTTTTTTTTTGCGGTACGCAGGCCTCTCACTGCTGTGGTCTCTCCAGACGCACAGGCTCAGCGGCCATGGCTCACGGGCCCAGCTGCTCCACGGCATGTGGGATCTTCCCGGACCAGAGCACAAACCCACGTCCCCTGCATTAGCAGGCAGACTCTCAATCACTGCGCTACCAGGGAAGCCCTGATTACTGGTTTTGATATCATATTTGTGTGTGAATAATTTTCTACCTTTACTCTATGTTTGCCTTTACCAGTGAGCTTTCCCATTTGTCATTTTCTTGTTTCTAGTTGTGAGCTTTCTTTTTCCACCTAGAGAAGTTCCTTTATCGATTGTTGTGAAGCTGGTATGGTGATGATGAATTCCCTTAGCTTTTGCTTGTCTGTAAGACTTTTTGATTTCTCCACTGAATCTGAACAAGAGCCTTCCTGGGTAGAGTGTTCTTGGTTGTAGGATTTTCCCTTACATCACTTTATTATTATTTTTTTTTGAATTTTATTTTTTTATACAGCATGTTCTTATTAGTCATCAATTTTATACACATCAGTGTATATATGTCAATCCTAATCACCCAATTCATCACACCACCACCTCCACCCACCTGCCGCTTCACCCCCTTGGTGTCCATACATTTGTTCTCTACATCTGTGTCTCAATTTCTGCCTTGCAAACCAGTTCATCTATACCATTTTTCTAGGTTCCACATATATGAGTTAATAGACGATATCTGTTTTTCTCTCTCTGACTTACTTCACGCTGTATGACAGTCTCTAGATCCATCCACGTCTCAACAAATGACGGAATTTTGTTCCTTTGTATGGTTGAGTAGTATTTCATTGTATACATGTATCGCCTTATCCATTCATCTGTCGATGGATATTTAGGTTGCTTCCATGACGTGGCTATTGTAAATAGTTCTGCAGTGAACAAAGTGGTGCATGTGTGTTTTTGAATTATGATTTTCTCTGGGTATATGCCCAGTAGTGGGATTTCTGGATCATATGGTAATTCTATTTTTAGTTTTTTAAGGAACCTCCATACTGTTCTCCATAGTGGCTGTATCAATTTACATTCCCACCAACAGTGCAAGAGGGGTCCCTTTTCTCCACACCCTCTCCAGCACTTGTTGTTTGTAGATTTTCTGATGATGCCCATTCTAACTGGTGTGAGATGATACCTCATTGTAGTTTTGATTTGCATTTCTCTAATAATTAGTGATGTTGAGCAGCTTTTTATGTGCTTATTGGCCATTTGTATGTCTTCTTTGGAGAGATGTCTGTTTAGGTCTTCTGCCCATTTTTAGATTGGGTTGTTTGTTTTTTTAATACTGAACTGCATGAGCTGTTTATATATTTTGGAGATTAATCCTTCATCCGTTGATTCATTTTCAAATAGTTTCTCCCATTCTGAGGGTTGTCTTTTCGTCTTGTTTATGGTTTCTTTTGCTGTACAAAAGCTTTGAAGTTTCATTAAGTCCCATTTATTTATTTTTATTTCCATTACTCTAGGATGTGGATCAAAAAAGATATTGCTGTGATTTATGTCAAAGAGTGTTCTTTGGGGCTTCCCTGGTGGAGCAGTTGTTGAGAGTCAGCCTGCTGATGCAGGGGACACGGGTTCATGCCCCAGTCTGGGAAGATCCCACATGCCGTGGAGTGCCTAGGCCTGTGAGCCATGGCTGCTGAGCCTGAGCATCCAGAGCCTGTGCTCTGCAACGGGAGAGGCCACAACAGTGAGAGGTCCGTGTACCGCAAAAACAAAAACAAAGAGTGTTCTTCCTATGTTTTCCTCTAAGAGTTTCATAGTGTCTGGTCTTACATTTAGGTGTCTAATCCATTTTCAGTTTATTTCTGTGTATGGTATTAGGGAGTATTCTAACTTCATTCTTTTACATGTAGTTGTCCCGTTTTCCCAGCACCACTTATTGAAGAGACTGTCTTTTCTCCATTGTATATCCTTGCCTCCTTTGTCATAGATTAGTTGACCATAGGTTGCATGGGTTTATCTCTGGGATTTCTATCCTGTCCCATTGATCTGTATTTCTGTTTTTGTGCCAGTACCATATTGTCTTGATTACTGTAGCTTTGTAGTATAGTCTGAAGTCAGGGAGTCTGATTCCTCCAGCTCTGCTTTTTTCCCTCAAGACTGTTTTGACTGTTCGGGGTCTTTTGTGTCTCCACACAAATTTGAAGATTTTTTGTTCTAGTTCTGTAAAAAAAAATGCCACTGGTAATTTGATAGGGATTGCATTGAATCTGTAGATTGCTTTGGGTAGTAGAGTCATTTTCACAATATTGATTCTTCCAATCCAAGACTATGATATATCTCTCCATCTGTTCGTATCATCTTTAATTTCTTTCATCAGTGTCTTATAGTTTTCTGCATACAGGTCTTTTGTCTCCCTAGGTAGGTTTATTCCTGGGTATTTTATTCTTTTTGTTAAAATGGTAAATGGGAGTGTTTTCTTAATTTCTTTTTCAGATTTTTCATCATTAGTATATAGGAATGCAAGAGATTTCTGTGCATTACTTTTGTATCCTGCTACTTTACCAAATTCATTGATTAGCTATAGTAGTTTTCTGGTGGCATCTTTAGGATTCTCTATGTACAGTATTGTGTCATCTGCAAACAGTGACAGTTTTTCCTCTTTTTTTCCAATTTGTATTCCTTTTATTTCTTCTCTGATTGCCGTGGCTAGGACTTCCAAAACCACGTTGAATAATAGTTGTGAGAGTGGACGTTCTTGTCTTGTTCCTGATCTTAGAGGAATTGCTTTCAGTTTTTCACCATTGAGAATGATGTTTGCTGTGGGTTTGTCATATATGGCCTTTATTATGTTGAGATAAGATCCCTCAATGCCCAGTTTCTGGAGAGTTTTTATCATAAATTGCTATTGAGTTTTGTCAAAAACTTTTTCTGCATCTATTTAGATGATCGTATGGTTTTTATTCTTCAATTTGTTAATATGGTGTATCACATTGATTGATTTGCATATATTGAAGAATCCTTGCATCCCTGGGTTAAATCCCACTTGATCATGGTTTATGGTCCTTTTAATGTGTTGTTGGATTCTTTTTGCTAGTAGTTTGTTGAGGATTTTTGCATTTATATTCATCAGTGATATTGGCCTGTAATTTTTTTTGTAGTGTCTTAGTCTGGTTTCGGTATCAGGATGGTGGTGGCCCCATAGAATGAGTTTGGGAGTGTTCCTTCTGCTGCAGTTTTTTGGAAGAGTTTGAGAAGGATGGGTGTTAGCTCTTGCCTAAATGTTTTATAGAATTCACCTGTGAAGCCGTCTGGTCCTGAACTTTTGTTTGTTGGAAGATTTTTAATCACAGTTTCAATTTCATTACTTGTGATTGGTCTGTTCATATTTTCTATTTCTTCCTGGTTCAGTCTTGGAAGGTTATACCTTTCTAAGAATTTGTCCATTTCTTCCAGGTTGTCCATTTTATTGGCATAGAGATGCTTGTAGTAGTCTCTTAGGATGCTTTGTACTTCTGTGGTGTCTGTTGTAACTTCTCCTTTTTCATTTCTAATTTTATTAAGTCCTCTCCCTCTTTTTCTTGATGAGTCTGGCTAATGGTTTATCAATTTTGTTTTATCTTCTCAAGGAACCAGCTTTTAGTTTTATTGATCTTTGCTATTGTTTTCTTTGTTTCTATTTCATTTATTTCTGGTCTGATCTTCATGATTTCTTTCCTTCTGCTAACTTTGGGTTTTGTTTGTTCTTCTTTCTCTAGTTCCTTTAGGTGTAATGTTAGATTGTTTATTTGAGATTTTTCTTGTTTCTTGAGGTAGGCTTATATAGCTATAAACTTCCCTCTTAGAACTGCTTTTGCTACATCCCATAGGTTTTGTATCGTGTTTTCATTGTCATTTTTCTCTAGGTATTTTTTGATTTCCTCTTTGATTTCTTCAGTGATCTCTTGGTTATTTAGTAACGTATTGTTTAGCCTCCATGTGTTTGTGTTTTTTATGTTTTTTCCCTGCAATTCATTTCTAATCTCCTAGCCTTGTGGTGAGAAAAGATACTTGATATGATTTCAATTTTCTTAAATTTACTGAGGCTTGATTAGTGACCCAAGATGTGATATATTCTGGAGAATGTTCCATGCATGCTTGAGAAGAAAGTGTAATTTGCTGTTTTTGAATGGAATGTCCTATAAATATCAATTAAATGTATCTGCTTTATTGTGTCATTTAAAGCTTCTGTTTAATTATTTATTTTCATTTGTTACGGTCTGTCCATTGGTGTAAGTGAGGTGTTAAAGTCTCCCACTATAATTGTGTTACTGTCGGTTTCCTCTTTTATAACTGTTAGCTATAATATTGTGTTACTGTTAACTATAAAATTGTGTTACTGTCGGTTTCTTCTTTTATAGCTGTTAGCAGTTGCCTTATGTATTGAGGTGCTCCTATGTTGGGTGTATATATATTTATAATTGTTATATCATCTTCTTGGTTTGATCCCTTGATCATTATGTAGTGTCCTTCCTTGTCTCTTGTAACATTCCTTAATTTTTTATTTTTATTTTTTTTTGTGGTATGCAGGCCTCTCACTGTCGTGCCCTGTCCCGTTGCAGAGCACAGGCTCCGGACGCGCAGGCTCAGCGGCCATGGCTCACGGGCCCAGCTGCTCCGCGGCATGTGGGATCCTCCCGGACCACAGCACGAACCCATTTCCCCTGCATTGGCAGGCAGACTCTCTACCACTGCACCACCAGGGAAGCCCCAACATTCTTTATTTTAAAGTCTATTTTATCTGATATGAGTATTGCTACTCCAGCTTTATTTGATTTCCATTTGCATAGAATATCTTTTTCCATCCCCTCACTTTCAGTCTGTATGTGTCCCTAGGTCTGAATTGGGTCTCTTGTAGACAGCATATATATGGGTCTTGTTTTTGTATCCATTCAGCAACCCTGAGTCTTTTGGTTGGAGCATTTAATCCATTCACGTTTAAGGTAATTATCGATATGTATGTTCCTATGACCATTTTCTTAATTGTTTTGGGTTTGTTTTTGTAGGTCCTTTTCTTCTCTGGTGTTCCATACTTAGAGAAGTTCCTTTAGCGTTTGATTTAGAGCTGGTTTGGTGGTGCTGAATTCTCTTAGCTTTTGCTTGTCTCTAAAGCTTTTGATTTCTCCATTGAATCTGAATGAGATCCTTGCAGGGTAGAGTAATCTTAGGTGTAGGTTCTTCCCTTTCATCACTTTAAGAATATCATGCCACTCCCTACTGGTTTGTAGAGTTTCTGCTGAGAAATCAGCTGTTAACCTTATGTGAGTTCCCTTGTATTTTACTTGTTTTTTTTCCCTTGCTGCTTTCAGTAATCTTTCATTGTCTTTAATTTTCGGCAGTTTGATTATTATGTGTCTCAGTGTGTTTCTTCTTGGGTTTATCCTGTATGGGACTCTGCGCTTCCTGGACTTGGGTGGCTATTTCCTTTCCCATGTTAGGGAAGTTTTCAGCTGTAATTTCTTCACATATTTTCTCGGGTTGTTTCTCTGTCTCTTCTCCTTCTGGGAACCCTATAATGCAAATGTTGTTGCATTTAATGTTATCCCAGAGGTCTCTTAGGCTGTCTTCATTTCTTTTTTCTTTATTCTGTTCTGCAGCAGTTCTGTCTTCCAGGTCACTTATCCGTTCTTCTGCCTCAGTTATTCTGCTATTGATTCCTTCTAGTGTAGTTTTCATTTCAGTTATTGTATTGTTCATCTCTGTTTGTTCTTTAATTCTTCTAGGTCTTTGTTAAACATTTCTTGCATCTTCTCGATCTTTGCCTCCATTCTTTTTCCGAGGTCCTGGATCATCTTCACTATCATTATTCTGAATTCTTCTTCTGGAAGGTTGCCTATCTCCACTTCATTTAGTTGTTTTTCTGGGGTTTTATCTTGTTCGTTCATCTGGTACATAGCCCTCTGCCTTTTCATCTTGTCTATCTTTCTGTGAATGTGGTTTTTGTTCCACAGGCTGCAGGATTGTAGTTCTTCTTGCTTCTGCTGTCTGCCCTCTGGTGGATGAGGCTATCTAAGAGGCTTGTGCAAGTTTCCTGATGGGAGGGACTAGTGGTGGGTAGAGCTGCCTGTTGCTCTGGTGGGCAGAGCTCAGTAAAACTTTAATCTGCTTGTCTGCTGATATCTGGGGCTGGGTTCCCTCCCTGTTGGTTGTTTGGCCTGAGGCGACCCAACACTGGAGCCTACCTGGCTCTTTGGTGGGGCTAATGGCATACTCTGGGAGGCTCATGCCAACGAGTACTTCCCAGAACTTCTGCTGCCAGCGTCCTTGTCCTCACGGTGAGACACAGCCTCGCACTGCCTCTGCCAGAGACTCTCCAACACTAGCAGTAGGTCTGGTTCTGTCTTCCCTGGGGTCACTGCTCCTTCCCCTGGGTCCCGATGTGCACACTACTATGTGTGATCCCTCCAAGAGTCGAGTCTTTGTTTTCCCCAGTCCTGTCAGAGTCACGCAAGCAAATCCCACTAGCCTTCAATGTCTGATTCTCTAGGAATTCCTCCTCCCGTTGCTGGAGCCCCAGTTTCGGAAGCCTGAGGTGGGCTCAGAACCTTCACTCCACTGGGTGGACTTCTGTGGTATAAGTGTTCTCCAGTTTGTGAGTCACCCACTCAGCAGTTACGGGATTTGATTTTATTGTGATTGCACCCCTCCTACCGTCTCACTGTGGCTTCCCCTTTGTCTTTGGATGTGAGGTGTCTTTTCTGGTGAGTTCCAGTGTCTTCCTGTCGATGATTGTTCAGCAGTTAGTTGTGATTCTGGTGTTCTTGCAAGAGGGAGTGAGAGCATGTCCTTCTACTCTGCCATCTTGGTTCAGGCCTCTCCTTTCATCACTTTAAATGTATCATGCCGTTCCCTTCTGGCCTACAGAGTTTCTGCTGAAAAATCAGCAGATAACCTTATGCAGATTCCCTTGTATGTTATTTGTTGTTTTTCCCTTGTTGCTTTTAAGTTTTTCTCCTTGTCTTTAATTTTTGTCCATTTGCTTAATATGTGTATTGTCATGTTCCTCCTTAGGTTCATCCAGTATCAGACTCTGTGTGCTTCCTGGCCTTGCGTGACTGTTTGTTTCCTGTGTTAGGGAAGTTTTCAGCTATTATGTCTTCACATATTTTCTCAGGCTGTTTCTCTCTTCTCCTTCTGATACCCCTATAATGTGAATGTTGGTGCATTTTAATGTTGTCCCAGTGGTCTCCTAAACTGTCCTCATTCCTTTTCATTCTTTTTTTTTAAATTCTATTCCTCAGCAGTTATTCCACCATTCTGTTTTCCAGATCAGTTACCCATTCATCTGCCTCATATATTTTGCTATTGATTTCTTCTAGTGTATTTTTCATTTCACTTATTGTATTGTTCAGCAGTGTTCATTTGTTTTTTAAATCTTCTAGCTCTTTCTTAAACATTTCTTGTATCTTCTCTGTGCCTCCATTCTTTTTCCTAGAATTTTGATCATCTTTATTATCACTACTCTGAATTCTTTTTCAGGTAGATTGCCTATCTCCACTTCACTCAGTTGTTCTTCTGGGGTTTTATCTTGTTCCTTCAATTGGAATGTGTTTTTCTGCTGTCTCATTTTAAGTTTCTGTTTTGTGGTCTCACAGGCTACAGGACTGTAGTTCCTCTTGCTTCTGGTGTCTGCCCCCTCATGGGTGAGGCTAGTCTAAGGGGCTTGTGCAGGCCTCCTGGTGGCATGAACTGGTGCCTGCCCAGTAGTGGGTGGAGCTGGATCTTGTCCCTCTGATGGGCAGGTTCATGTCAAGGGATGTGTTTAGAGGCAGCTGTGGGCTCAGGAAGACTTTAAGCAGCCTGTCTGCTGATCAGTGGGGCTGTGTTCCTGCCCTTGGTTGGTTGGCTGGCGTGAGGCATCCACGTCCTGGAGCCTAAGGGCTGTTGGTTAGGACCAGGTCTTGGCATCAAAATGGCAGCCTGCAGGACAACTCATGCCAATGAGTACTTTCCTGTACCTCCACTAGCAGTGTCCTTGTCCCTGCAGTGAGCCACAGCCAACCCCTGCCTCCCCAGGAGACTCTCCAAGACCCGCAGATAGGTATGGCTCAGGCTCCTTTGAAGTCACTGCTTTTTCCCCTGGATCCTGGTGCACACGAGATCTCACCTATTCTTCATGAGTGGTGTTTTTGTTTTCCCCCAGTCCTGTGGAGTTCCTACGATCATGCCCTACTGGCCTTCAAAGCCAATTGCTCTGGGAGCTCCTCTTCCCGGTGCCAGACCCCCATACTGGGGATCCTGACATGGCGCTGAGAACTCTCACTCCTGTGGGAGAACCTCCTTAATATAATTATTTTTCAGTTTGTATGTTGCCCACCTGCCTGGTATGGGATTTGATTGTATTGCAAACGCTCCCCTCCTACCATCTCATTGTGGATTTTTCTTTGTCTTTGGAAGTAGAAAATCTCTTTTGGTAGGTTCCAGTCCTTTTTGTCAATGGTTGTTCAGCAGTTACGTGTGATTTTGGTGTTTTTGGAGGGGAGACATGCTCAGGTCCTTCTACTCCACTGTCTTGTCAGGAAAACCTGTGACTTTTTTTTTCATTGAGATTGTTGATGTACAATATGATGTAAGTTTCAGGTGTACAACATAGAGATTCACAGTTTTTAAATATTATATTCCATTTATAGTTACTATATACTATTGGCTATATTCCTTTGTTCTACAATATATCCTTGTAGCTTATTTTATACATAATAGTTTTTACCTCTTAGTCCCCTACTCCTATCTTTCCCTTCCCTCTTCCCTCACCCACTGGTAACCACTAGTTTGTTCTCTATATGTGAGTCTGTTTCTGTTTTGTTATAGTCACTAAGTTGTTTTATTTTTTAGATTCCACATAGGAATTATATCATAAAGTTTTTGTCTTTCTCTGTCTGACTTATTTCACTAAGTGAAATACCTTCCAAGTTCATCCTTGTTGTTGCAAATGGCAAAATTTCATTCTTTTTTATAGCTGGGTAGTATTCCATTTTGTGTGTGTGTGTATTTATGTGTGCGTATATATGTATGTGTATATATAATATACACATACATATCACATCTTATTTATCCATTCATCTGTGGATGGACACTTACGTTTCTTCCACTCTTGGGAATCGCAAATAATGCTGTTATGAACATCGGGGTGCATTTATCTTTTAGAATTAGTGGTTTTTTTGGTTGTTTTTTCCAGATATTTACCCAGGAGTGGAATTGCTGAGTCATATGGTAGTTCTATTTTTAGTTTTTTGAGAAACCTCCACACTGCTTTCCATATTTACATTCCCACCAACAGTGTATGAAGGTTCCCCTTTCTCCATATCCTTGCCAACATTTGTTATTTGTGTTCTTTTTGAAGGTAGCCATTCTGAAAGATGGGAGATGATATCTCATTGTGGTTTTAATTTGCATTTAGCTGATGATTAATGATATTGAACATCTTTTCATGTGCCCATTACCCATCTGTATGTCTTCTTTGGAAAAATGTCTCTTTAGTTCTTCTGCCCATTTTTTAATCAGGTTGTATTTTTGATGTTGAGCTGTATGAGCTATGCATATATATATATATATATATATATATATATAGTATATTAATCTCTTATTGGTCATATTTGCAAATACGTTTTACCATTCTGTAGGTTACCTTTTCATTTTGACAGTGGTTTCCTTTCTTGTGCAAAAGTTTTAAAGTTTGATTAGGTCCCATTTGTTTATTTTTCCTTTTATGTTCTATGCATTAGGAGACAGATCTAAAGAAATATTGCTACAATTTGTATCAAAGAGCATACTGCCTATGTTCTCTTCTTGGAGTTTTAGTATTTATGGTCTTACATTTAGGTCTTTAATTGATTTCAAGTTTATTTTTGTATACAGTGTTAGAGAGTGTTCTAATTTCATTATTTTACACATAGCTGTCCAGTTTTCCCAATACTTCTTATTGAAGAGACTGTCTTTTCTTCCTTGTATGTTCTTGCCTCCTTTGTCATAGATTAGCTGACCATAGGTGCATGGGTTTATTTCTGGGCTTTCTCTTCTGTTCCGTTGACCTATGTGTCTGGTTTTGTGCCAGTGCCATACTGTTTTGATGACTGTAGATTTGTAGTATAATAGCATGATGTCAGGGGGGAATGATTCCTCTAGCTCTCTTGTTCTTTCTCAAAATTGTTTGGGCTATTCTGGGTCTTTTGTGTTTCTATACAAATTTTAAAATTATTTATTCTAGTTCTGTGAAAAATGCCCATGGTATTTTGATGGGGGTTGCATTGAATCTGTAGATTGCCTTGGGTAGTACAGTCATTTTAACAAAATTCTTCCAATTCATGAACATGGTATATCTTTCCATCTGTTTCTGTCATCTTTAGTTTCTTTCGTCAGTGTCTTATAGTTTTTCGAGTATATGTCCTTTATCTCCTTAGGTAGGTTTATTCCTAGGCATTTTATTCTTTTTGATGTGATTGCAAATGGGATTGTTTCTTTAATTTCTCTTTCTGATATTTTGTTGTTAGTGTATCGAAATGCAACGAATTTCTGTATATTGGTTTTGTAACCTGCAACGTTACCAAATTCACTGATGAGCACTAGTAGCTTTCCGGAGGTGTCTTTAGGATTTTCTTTGTATAGTATCATGACATCTGCAAACAGTTACAGTTTTACTTCTTTCTTTCCAATTTAAGTTCTTTTTATTTCCTTTTCTTTTCTGATTGCTGTGGCTAGGGCCTCCAATTCTGTTGAATAAAAGTGGTAAGAGTGAGTATCGTTGTCTTGTTCCTGATATTAGAAGAAATGCTTTCAGCTTTTCACCACTGATTATGATGCTAACAGTGAGCTTGTTATATATGGCCTTTATTATGTTGAGGTATGTTCCCTCTATGCTCACCTTGTAGAGAGTTTTTATCATAAATAAAATGGATGTTGAATTTTGTCAAAAGCTTTTTCTGCGTCATTTAAGATGATCATTTTTTTTAATTCTTCAAATTGTTAATGTGTTGTATAACATCAATTGATTTGTAGATATTGAAAAATCCTTGTGTCCCTGGGATAAATCCTAATTGATTGTGGCATATGATCTTTTCACTGTATTCTTGGATTCTGTTTGCTAATATTTTGTTGAGGATTTTTGCATCTATGTTCATCAGTGTTATTGGTCTGTAATTTTTTTTGTTTTTGTTACCTTTGTATGATTTTGGTATAAGGGTAATGCTGCTCTTATAGAACTAGTTCAGAAGTGTTCCTTCTTCTGCAATGTTTTTGGAGAGTATTGGTGTTATCTCTCATCTAATT
Organism: Phocoena phocoena; assembly: GCF_963924675.1. NCBI lineage: Eukaryota > Metazoa > Chordata > Mammalia > Artiodactyla > Phocoenidae > Phocoena > Phocoena phocoena. Next base: position 41,539,491 of record NC_089230.1, on the reverse strand, counting down.
CTTTCATAGAATTCACATGTGAAACCATCTGGCCCTGGGATTTTGTTTGTTGGGAGTTTTAAAATTATTATTGATTAAATTTCATTAATGGAAATTGGTCTGTTCATATTTTCTATTTCTTTCTGGTTCAGTCGGGAGATTGTACATTTCTGGGAATTTGTCCATTTCTCCTCAGTTATCCATTTTATTATTGTATAACTGTTCATACTAATCTCTTATGATCCTTTGTATTTCTCTGATCTCACTTGTGACGTTTCCTTTTACATTTCTGGTTTGATTCTATTGGGTCCTCTCTTTTTTTCTGGGTTTATCAATTTTATTGTCTCAAGGAACCAGGTCTTAGTTTCATTGATCTTTTCTAATTTTTTCTGCTCTGAACTTTACGATTTTTTCCCTTCTACTAACTTTGGGTTTTCTTTGTTCTTCTTCTAGCTCCTTTATATGTATGGTTATGTTGTTTATTTGAGATTTTTCTTGTTTCCTGAAATAGGTTTGTATTGCTATAAACTTCCCTCTAAGAACTGCTTTTTCTGTGTCCCATAGATTTTGGATTGTGTATTTCCATTTTGACTTATCTCCAGGTATGGTTTTTATTTCCTCTTGATTTCTTCAGTGACCCATGGATCACTTAGTGGCATATTTATGGTATTTTAATGGTAGCATATTTTAACCACTACGTTTGTGTTTTTTCTGGTCTTTTTTCTGTAGTTGTTTTACAGTCTCATAGTGTTGTCAGAAAAAAAATTCTTGGTATAATTTTAATCTTCTTATTTTATTGACACTTGTTTTGTGGCCTTGCATATGATCTATCCTGGAGAATGTTCCATTTGCCCTTGAAAAAATTATGTATTCTGCTGCTTTTGGATGGAATGTTCCATACGTGTCTATTATAAGTCATTTAAGGTCAGTGTTTCCGTATTATTTTTCAGTCTGGATTATCTGTCCATTAATGTAAGTGGAGTTTAAAGTCTCCTGCTATTATTGTGTTGTCAATTTCTCTCTTTCTGTTTGGTAATATTTGCTTTATGTATTTAGGTGCTCCTGTGTTAGGGATATATATATTTATTTATTTTTGGATGGATTCCTTGATCATTATGTAATATCCTTTCTTATCTCTTGTTGCAGACTTTGTTTTAAAGTTTATTTTTTCTGACATAAGTATTGCTACTCCAGGTTTTCTTTTCTTTTTGGTTTCCATTAGCAAAGAATAACTTTTTCCATCCCTTCTCTTTCAGTCTGTGTATGTCTTTATTTCTGAAGTGAATTTCTTGTAGGCAACATATACATTGGTCTTGTTTTATCAGTCCATTTAGCCACTCTCTTTTCTTTCTTTTTTTTCATCTTTATTGGAGTCTAATTGCTTTACAATGGTGTGTTAGTTTCTGCTTTATAACAAAGTGAATCAGTTATATGTATACATATGTTCCCATATCTCTTCCCTCTTGCATCTACCTCCCTCCCACCCTCCCTATCCAACCCCTCTAGGTGGTCACAAAGCACCGAGCTGATCTCCCAGTGCTATGTGGCTGCTTCCCACTAGCTACCTATTTTACATGTGGTAGTGTATATATGTCCATGCCACTCTCTCACTTTGTCACAGCTTACCCTTCCCCCTCCCCATATCCTCAAGTGCATGCTCTAGTAGGTCTGTGTCTTTATTTCTGTCTTACCCCTAGGTTCTTCATGACATATTTTTTCTTAAATTCCATATATATGTGTTAGCATATGGTATTTGTCTCTCTGTTTCTTACTTACTTCACTCTGTATGACAGACTCTAGCTCCATCCACCTCATTACAAATACCTCAATTTCGTTTCTTTATATGGCTGAGTAATATTCCATTGTATATATGTGCAACATCTTCTTTATCCATTCATCCGATGATGGACACTTATGTTGTTTCCATCTACTGGCTATTGTAAATAGAGCTGCAATGAACATTTTGGTACATGACTCTTTGAATTATGGTTTTCTAAGGGTATACGCCCAGTAGTGGGATTGCTGGGTCATACAGTAGTTCTATTTGCAGTTTTTTAAGGAACCTCCATACTGTTCTCCATAGTGGCTGTACCAATTCACATTCCCACCAGCAGTGCAAGAGTGTTCCCTTTTCTCCACACCCTCTCCAGCATTTATTGTTCCTAGATTTTTTGATAATGGCCATTCTGATGGGTGTGAGATGATATCTCATTGTAGTTTTGATTTGCATTTCTCTAATGATTAATGATGTTGAGCATTGTTTCATGTGTTTGTTGCCAGTCTGTATATCTTCTTTGGAGAAATGTCTATATAGGTCTTCTGCCCATTTTTGGATTGGGTTGTTTGTTTTATTGTTATTGGGCTGCATGAGCTGCTGGTAAATTCTAGAGATTAATCCTTTGTCAGTTGCTTCATTTGCAAATAATTTCTCCCATTCTGAGGGTTGTCTTTTGGTCTTGGTTATGGTTTCCTTTGCTGTGCAAAAGCTTTGAAGTTTCATTAGGTCCCATTTGTTTATTTTTGTTTTTATTTCCATTTCTCTAGGAGGTGGGTCAAAAAGGACCTTGCTGTGATTTACATCATAGAGTGTTCAGCCTGTGTTTTCCTCTAAGAGTTCGATAATTTCTGGCCTTACATTTAGGTGTTTAATCCATTTTGAGGTTATTTTTGTCTGTGGTGTTAGGGAGTGATCTAATCTCATACTTTTACATGTACCTGTCCAGTTTTCCCAGCATCACTTATTGAAGATGCTGACCTTTCTCCACTGTACATTCCTGCCTCCTGTATCAAAGATAAGGTGACCGTATGTGCGTGGGTTTATCTCTGGGCTTTCTATCGTGTTCCATTGATATATATTTCTGTTCTTGTTCTAGTACCATACTGTCTTGATTAATGTAGCTTTGTAGTAGAGTCTGAATTCAGGGAGCCTGATTCCTCCAGCTCCACTTTTCCGTTCTCAAGATTGCTTTGGCTATTCCGGGTCTTTTGTGTTTGCATACAAATTGTGAATTTTTTTGTTCTAGTTCTGTGAAAAATGCCAGTGGTAGTTTGATAGGGATTGCATTGCATCTGTGGATTGCTTTGGGTAGTAGAGTCATTTTCACAATGCTGATTCTTCCAATCCAAGAACATGGTATATCTCTCCATCTATTTGTATCATCTTTAATTTCTTTCATCAGTGTCTTATAATTTTCTGAATACACGTCTTTTGTCTCCTTAGGTAAATTTATTCCTAGATATTTTATTCTTTTTGTTGCAATGGTACATGGGAGTGTTTTCTTGATTTCACTTTCAGATTTTTCATCATTAGTGTATAGGAATGACAGAGATTTCTGTGCATTAATTTTGTATCCTGCTACTTTACCAAATTCATTGATTAGTTCTAGTAGTTTTCTGGTAACATCTTTATGACTCTCTATGTATAGTATCATGTCATCTGCAAACAGTGACAGCTTTACTTCTTCTTTTCCGATTTGGATTCCTTTTATTTCCTTTTCTTCTCTGATTGCTATGGCTAAAACTTCCAAAACTCTGTTGAATAAGAGTGGTGAGAGTGGGCAACCTTGTCTTCTTCCTGATCTTAGTGGAAAAGGTTTCAGTTTTTCACCATTGAGGACGAAGTTGGCTGTGGGATTTTCATATATGACCTTTATTATGTTGAGGAAAGTTCCCTCTATGCCTACTTTCTGCAGGGTTTTTATCATAAACTGGTGTTGAATTTTGTCGAAAGCTTTCTCTGCATCTGTTGAGATGACCGTATGGTTTTTCTCCTTCAATTTGTTAATACGGTGTTTCACGTTGATTGATTTGCGTATATTGAAGAATCCTTGCATTCCTGGAATAAACCCCACTTGATCATGGTGTATGATCCATTGAATGTGCTGTTGGATTCTGTTTGCTAGTATTTTGTTGAGGATTTTTGCATTTATGTTCATCAGTGATATTGGCCTGTAGTTTTCTTTCTTTGTGACATCCTTGTCTGGTTTTGGTATCAGGGTGATGGTGGCCTTGTAGAATGAGTTTGGGAGTGTTCCTCCCTCTGCTATATTTTGGAAGCGTTTGAGAGGGATAGGTGTTAGCTCTTCTCTAAATGTTTGATAGAATTCGCCTAAGAAGCTATCTGGTTCTGGGCTGTTGTTTGTTGGAAGATTTTTTTTCTTTTGGCAATTTGATTTTTCTTTTAATAGTGTATCTTAGGCATATAGATCTATCTCATTTTTTACAGCTTTATACCATTTCAACGTGGCGGTGCAACACGATTTATTTAGTTGATCCCTATCATAAGAAATCTGGATGGTTTCCTCTTTTTTATTATTACTAATTAAATTAACAATGTATTAATTAACATTCTTACTACGCAGATCTCTTTGCACATACATAAGAGGATTTGTTCAGTTTTGATTCCAAAAAATGGGTTATCGGGGGCTTCCCTTGTGGCGCAGTGGTTGAGAGTCAGCCTGCCAATGCAGGGGATGAGGGTTCGTGCCCCGGTCCTGGAAGATTCCACGTGCCGCAGAGCGGCTGGGCCCATGAGGCATGGCCACTGGGCCTGCACGTCCAGAGTCTGTGCTCCGCGGCGGGAGAGGCCACGGCAGCGGGAGGCCCGCGTACCGCAAGAAGAAAAAAAAGGCTTATCTGGCATAAAAGGTATGCATGTTTAACATTTTTTTGATAGTGTCAAATTCCCTTTCAAATATAGTCTGCCAATTTATATTCTCACTAACAGTACTGAGTACCAGTATCCCTGTATCCTTATCGAGACTAGGTATTATTATTACTTTTTTCACATCTTTATTGGAGTGTAATTGCTCTAAAACGGTGTGTTAGTTTCTGCTTTACAACAAGATGAATCAGTTATATGTATACATGTGTTCCCGTATCTCTTCCCTCTTGTGTCTCCCTCCCTCCCACCCTCCCTATCCCACCACTCCAGGCAGTCACAAAGCACCGAGCTGATCTCCCTGTGCTATGCGGCTGCTTCCCGCTAGCTATCTACCTTACATTTGGTAGTGTATATATGTCCATGCCTCTCTCTTGCTATGTCACAGCTTGCCCTTCCCCCTCCCCATATCTTCAAGTCCATTCTCTAATAGGTCTGTGTCTTTATTCCTGTCTTACCCCTAGGTTCTTCATGACATTTTTTCCCCTTAAATTCCATATATATGTGTTAGCAAACGGTATTTGTCTCTCTCTTTCTAACTTACTTCACTCTGTATGACAGACTCTAGGTCTATCCACCTCATTACAAATAGCTCAACTTCATTTCTTTTTATGGCCGAGTAATACTCCATTGTATATATGTGCCACATCTTCTTTATCCATTCATCCGATGATGGACACTTAGGTTGTTTCCATCTCTGGCCTATTGTAAATAGAGCTACAATGAACATTTTGGTACATGACTCTTTTTGAATTATGGTTTTCTCAGGGTATATGCCCAGTAGTGGGATTGCTGGATCATATGGTAGCTCTATTTGTACTTTTTTAAAGAACCTCCATACTGTTCTCCACAGTGGCTGTATCAATTTACATTCCCACCAACAGTGCAAGAGGGTTCCCTTTTCTCCACACCCTCTCCAGCATTTATTGTTTCTAGATTTTTTGATGATGGCCATTCTGACTGGTATGAGATGATATCTCATTGTAGTTTTGATTTGCATTTCTCTAACGATTAGTGATGTTGAGCATTCATTCATGTGTTTGTTGATACTCTGTATGTCTTCTTTGGAGAAATGTCTGCATAGGTCTTCTGCCTATTTTTGGATTGGGTTGTTTGTTTTCTTGTTATTAAGCTGCATGAGCTGCTTATAAACTTTGGAGATTAATCCTTTGTCAGTTGCTTCATTTGCAAATATTTTCTCCCATTCTGAGGATTGTCTTTTGGTCTTGGTTATGGTTTCCTTTGCTGTGCAAAAGCTTTGAAGTTTCATTAGGTCCCATTTGTTTATTTTTGTTTTTATTTCCATTTCTCCAGGAGGTGGGTCTAAAAGGATCTTGCTGTGATTTATGTCATAGAGTGTCCTGCCTATATTTTCCTCTAAGAGTTTGATAGTCTCTGGCCTTACATTTAGGTGTTTAATCCATTTTGAGCTTATTTTTGTGTGTGGTGTTAGGGAGTGATCTAATCTCATACTCTTACATGTACCTGTCCAGTTTTCCCAACACCACTTATTGAAGAGGCTGACCTTTCTCCACTGTACATTCCTGCCTCCTTTATCAAAGGTAAGGTGACCGTATGTGTGTGGGTTTATCTCTGGGCTTTCTATCCTGTTCCATTGATCTATCTTTCTGTTTTTGTTCCAGTACCATAATGTCTTGATTACTGTAGCTTTGTCATATAGTCTGAAGTCAGGGAGCCTGATTCCTCCAGCTCCTTTTTTCGTGCTCAAGATCGCTTTGGCCATTCGGGGTCTTTTGCGTTTCCATACAAATTGTGAAATATATTTGTTCTAGTTCTGTGAAAAATGCCAGTGGTAGTTTGATAGGGATTGCATTGCATCTGTGGATTGCTTTGGGTAGTAGAGTCATTTTCACAATGTTGATTCTTCCAATCCAAGAACATGGTATATCTCTCTATCTCTCTGTATCATCTTTAATTTCTTTCATCAGTGTCTTATAATTTTCTGAATACACGTCTTTTGTCTCCTTAGGTAGATTTATTCCTAGATATTTTATTCTTTTGGTTGCAATGGTAAATGGGAGTGTTTTCTTGATTTCACTTTCAGATTTTTCATCAATAGTGTATAGGAATGCCAGAGATTTCTGTGCATTAATTTTGTATCCTGCTACTTTACCAAATTCATTGATTAGCTCTAGTAGTTTTCTGGTAGCATCTTTAGGATTCTCTATGTATAGTATCATGTCATCTGCAAACAGTGACAGCTTTACTTCTTCTTTTCCGATTTGGATTCCTTTTATTTCCTTTTCTTCTCTGAATGCTGTGGCTAAAACTTCCAAAACTCTGTTGAATAAGAGTGGTGAGAGTGGGCAACCTTGTCTTCTTCCTGATCTTAGTGGAAAAGGTTTCAGTTTTTCACCATTGAAGACGAAGTTGGCTGTGGGATTTTCATATATGGCCTTTATTATGTTGAGGAAAGTTCCCTCTATGCCTACTTTCTGCAGGGTTTTTATCATAAACTGGTGTTGAATTTTGTCGAAAGCTTTCTCTGCATCTGTTGAGATGACCGTATGGTTTTTCTCCTTCAGTTTGTTAATACGGTGTATCACGTTGATTGATTTGCGTATATTGAAGAATCCTTGCATTCCTGGAATAAACCCCACTTGCTCATGGTGTATGATTCGTTTAATGTGCTGTTGGATTCTGTTTGCTAGTATTTTGTTGAGGATTTTTGCATTTATGTTCATCAGTAATATTGGCCTGTAGTTTTCTTTCTTTGTGACATCCTTGTCTGGTTTTGTTATCAGGGTGATGGTGGCCTCCTAGAATGAGTTTGAGAGTGTTCCTCCCTCTACTATATTTTGGAAGAATTTGTGAAGGATAGGTGTTAGCTCTTCTCTAAATATTTGATAGAATTCGCCTGTGAAGCCATCTCGTCCTGGGGTTTTGTTTGTTGGAAGAGTTTTAACCACAGTTTCAATTTCAGTGCTTGTGATTGGTCTGTTCATATTTTCTATTTCTTCCTGATTCAGTCTCAGCAGGTTGTGCATTTCTAAGAATTTATCCATTTCTTCCAGGTCGTCCATTTTATAGGCATAGAGTTGCTTGTAGTAATCTCCCATGAGCTTTTGTATTTCTGCAGTGTCAGTTGTTACTTCTCCTTTTTCACTTCTAATCCTATTGATTTGAGTCTTCTCGCTTTTTTTCTTGATGAGTCTGGCTAATGGTTTTTCAATTTTGTTTTATCTTTTCAAAGAACCAGCTTTTAGTTTTATTGATCTTTGCTATCATTTCCTTCCTTTCTTTTTCATTTATTTCTGATCTGATATTTATGATTTCTTTCCTTCTGCTAACTTTGGGGTTTTTTGTTCTTCTTTCTCTAATTACTTTAGGTGCAAGTTTAGGTTGTTTATTCAAGATGTTTCCTGTTTCGTAAGGTAGGATTGTATTGCTATAAACTTCCCTCTTAGAACTGTTTTTTCTGCATCCCATAGGTTTTGGGTCATTGTGTCTCCATTGCCATTTGTTTCTAGGTATTTTTTGATTTCCTCTTTGATTTCTTCAGTGATCACTTCGTTACTAAGTAGTGTATTGTTTAGCCTCCATGTGTTTGTATTTTTTATAGATCTTTTCCTGTAATTGATATCTAGTCTCATAGCGTTGTTTTTGGAAATGATACTTGATACAATTTCAATTTTCTTAAATTTACCAAGGCTTCATTTGTGACCCAACATATGGTCTATCCTGGAGAATGTTCCATGAGCACTTGAGAAAAATGTGTATTGTGTTGTTTTTGGATGGAATGTCCTATAAATATCAATTAAGTCCATCTTGTTTAATGTATCATTTAATGCTTGTGTTTCCTTATTTATTTTCATTTTGGATGATGTGTCCATTAGTGAAAGTGGGCTGTTAACTTCACCTACTATGAATGTGTTACTGTTGATTTCCCCTTTTATGGCTGTTAGCATTTGCCTTATGCTTTGAGGTGCTCCTATGTTGGGTGCATAAATATTTACAATTGTTATTTCTTCTTCTTGGATTGATTCCTTGATCATTATGTAGTGTCCTTCTTTGTCTCTTGTAATAGTCTTTATTTTAAAGTCTATTTCGTCTGACATGAGAATTGCTACTCCAGCTTTCTTTTGGTTTCCTTTTGCATGGAGTATCTGTTTCCATCCCCTCACTTTCAGTCTGTATGTGTCTCTAGGTCTGAAGTGGGTCTCTTGTAGACAGCATATATATGGGTTTTGTTTTTGTATCCATTCAGCCAGTCTGTGTCTTTTGGTGGGAGCATTTAGTCCATTTACACTTAAGGTAATTATTGATATGTATGTTCCTATTCCCATTTTCTTAATTGTTTGGGGTTTGTTATTATAGGTCTTTTCCTTCTCTTGTGTTTCTTGCCTAGAGAAGATCCTTTAGCATTTGTTGTAAAGCTGGTTTGGTGGTGCTGAACTCTCTCAGCTTTTGCTTGTCTGTAAAGGTTTTAATTTCTCCATCAAATCTGAATGAGATCCTTGCTGGTAGAGTAATCTTGCTTGTAGATTTTTCTCCTTCATCATTTTAAATATGTCCTGCCAGTCCCTTCTGACTTGTAGAGTTTCTGCTGGAAGATCAGCTGTTAACCTTATGGGGATTCCCTTGTGTGTTATTTGTTGTTTTTCCCTTGCTGCTTTTTTTTTTTTTTAACATCTTTATTGGGGTATAATTGCTTTACAATGGTGTGTTAGTTTCTCCATTATAACAAAGTGAATCAGCTATACATATACATATGTTCCCATATGTCTTCCCTCTTGCGTCTCCCTCCCTCCCACTCTCCCAATCCCACCCCTCCAGGCTCTCACAAAGCACTGAATTAATATCCCTGTGCCTTGCGGCTGCTTCCCCCCAGCTATCTACCTTACTACGTTTGTTAGTGTGTGTATGTCCATGACTCTCTCTCGCCCTGTCAAAACTCACCCTTCTCCCTCCCCATATCCTCAAGTCCGTTATCTAGTAGGTCTGCGTCTTTATTCCTGTCTTACCCCTAGGTTCTTCATGACATTTTTTTCCCCTTAAATACCATATATATGTGTTAGCATACGGTATTTGTCTTTTTCTTTCTGACTTACTTCACTCTGTATGACAGACTCTAGGTCTATCCATCTCATTACAAATAGCTCAATTTCATTTCTTTTTAAGGCTGAGTAATATTCCATTGTGTATATGTGCCACATTTTCTTTATCCATTCATCCGATGATGGGCGCTTAGGTTGTTTCCATCTCCGGGCTCTTGTAAATAGAGCTGCAATGAACATTTTGGTACATGACTCTTTTTGAATTTTGGTTTTCTCAGGGTATATGCCCAGTAGTGGGATTGCTGGGTCATATGGTAATTCTATTTGTAGTCTTTTAAGGAACCTCCATACTGTTCTCCATAGTGGCTGAACCAATTCACATTCCCACCAGCAGTGCAAGAGTGTCCCCTTTTCTCCACACCCTCTCCAGCATTTATTGTTTCTAGATTTTTTCATGATGGCCATTCTGACTGGTGTGAGATAATATCTCATTGTACTTTTGATTTGCATTTCTCTAATGATTAATGATGTTGAGCATTCTTTCATGTGTTTGTTGGCATTCTGTATATCTTCTTTGGAGAAATGTCTATTTAGGTCTTCTGCCCATTTTTGGATGGGGTTGTTTGTTTTTTTGTTATTGAGCTGCATGAGCTGCTTGTAAATTTTGGAGATTAATCCTTTGTCAGTTGCTTCATTTGCAAATGTTTTCTCCCATTCTGAGGGTTGTCTTTTGGTCTTGGTTATGGTTTCCTTTGCTGTGCAAAAGCTTTGAAGTTTCATTAGGTCCCATTTGTTTATTTTTGTTTTTATTTCCATTACTCTAGGAGGTGGGTCAGAAAGGATCTTGCTGTGATTTATGTCATAGAATGTTCATCCTATTTTTTCCTCTAAGAGTTTGATAGTTTCTGGCCTTACATTTAGGTCTTTAATCCATTTTGAGCTTATTTTTGTGTATGGTGTTAGGGAGTGATCTAATCTCATACTTTTACATGTACCTGTCCAGTTTTCCCAGCACCATTTATTGAAGAGGCTGTCCTTTCTCCACTGTACATTCCTGCCTCCTTTATCAAAGATAAGGTGTCCATATGTGCGTGGGTTTATCTCTGGGCTTTCTATCCTGTACCACTGATCTATCTTTCTGTTTTGGTGCCAGTACCATACTGTCTTGATTACTGTTGCTTTGTAATATAGTCTGAAGTCAGGGAGCCTGATTCCTCCAGCTCCTTTTTTCGTTCTCAAGATCGCTTTGGCTATTCGGGGTCTTTTGTGTTTCCATACAAATTGTGAAATTTTTTGTTCTAGTTCTGTGAAAAATGCCAGTGGTAGTTTGATAGGGACTGCATTGCATCTGTGGATTGCTTTGGGTAGTAGAGTCATTTTCACAATGTTGATTCTTCCCATCCAAGAACATGGTATATCTCTCCATCTATTTGTATCATCTTTAATTTCTTTCATCAGTGTCTTATAATTTTCTGCATACAGGTCTTTCATCTCCTTAGCTAGGTTTATTCCTAGATATTTTATTCTTTTTGTTGCAATGGTAAATGGGAGTGCTTTCTTGATTTCACTTTCAGATTTTTCATCATTAGTATATAGGAATGCCAGAGATTTCTGTGCATTAATTTTGTATCCTGCTACTTTACCAAATTCATTGATTAGCTCTAGTAGTTTTCTGGTAGCATCTTTAGAATTCTCTATGTACAGTATCATGTCATCTGTAAACAGTGACAACTTTACTTCTTCTTTTCCGATTTGGATTCCTTTTATTTCCTTTTCTTCTCTGATTGCTGTGGCTAAAACTTCCAAAACTATGTTGAATAAGAGTGGTGAGAGTGGGCAACCTTGTGTTGTTCCTGATCTTAGTGGAAATGCTTTCAGTTTTTCACCATTGAGGATGATGTTTGCTGTGGGCTTCTCATATATGGCCCTTATTATGTTGAGGAAAGTTCCCTCTATGCCTACTTTCTGGAGGGTTTTTATCATAAATGGGTGTTGAATTTTGTCAAAAGCTTTCTCTGCATCTATTGAGATGATCATATGGTTTTTCTCCTTCAATTTGTTAATATGGTTTATCACATTGATAGATTTGCGTATATTGAAGAATCCTTGCATTCCTGGAATAAACCCCACTTGATCATGGTGTATGATCCTTTTAATGTGCTGTTGGATTCTGTTTGCTAGTATTTTGTTGAGGATTTTTGCATCTATGTTCATCAGTGATATTGGCCTGTAGTTTTCTTTCTTTGTGACATCCTTGTCTGGTTTTGGTATCAATCTGATGGTGGCCTCGTAGAAGGAATTTGGGAGTGTTCCTCCCTCTGCTATATTTTGGAAGAGTTCAAGAAGGATAGGTGTTAGCTCTTCTCTAAACGTTTGATAGAAATCACCTGTGAAGCCATCTGGTCCTGGGCTTTTGTTTGTTGGAAGCTTTTTAATCACAGTTTCAATTTCAGTGCTTGTGATTGGTCTGTTCATATTTTCTATTTCTTCCTGATTCAGTCTTGGCAGGTTGTGCATTTCTAAGAATTTGTCCATTTCTTCCAGATTGTCCATTTTATTGGCATAGAGTTGCTTGTAGTAATCTCTCATGATTTTTTTTTATTTTTGCAGTGTCAGTTGTTACTTCTCCTTTTTCATTTCTAATTCTATTATTTGAGTCTTCTCCCTTTTTTTCTTGATGAGCCTGGCTAGTGGTTTATCTATTTTGTTTATCTTCTCAAAGAACCAGATTTTAGTTTTATTGATCTTTGCTATCGTTTCCTTCCTTTCTTTTTCATTTATTTCTGATCTGATTTTTATGATTTCTTTCCTTCTGCTAGCTTTGGGGTTTTTTTTTTCTTCTTTCTCTAATTGCTTGAGGTGCAAGGTTAGGTTGTTTATTCGAGATGTTTCCTGCTTCTTAAGGTGGGCTTGTATTGCTGTAAACTTCCCCCTTAGAACTGCTTTTGCTGCATCCCATAGGTTTTGGGTCGTTGTGTCTCCATTGTCATTTGTTTCTAGGTAATTTTTTACTTCCTCTTTGATTTCTTCAGTGATCACTTCATTATTAAGTAGTGTATTGTTTAGCCTCCATGTGTTTGTATTTTTTACAGATCTTTTCCTGTAATTGATATCTAGTCTCATGGCGTTGTGGTCAGAAAAGATACTTGATACAATTTCAGTTTTCTTAAATTTACCAAGGCTTGATTTGTGACCCAAGATTGATCTATCCTGGAGAATGTTCCATGAGCACTTGAGAAAAATGTGTATTCTGTTGTTTTTGGATGGAGTGTCCTATAAATATCAATTAAGTCCATCTTGTTTAATGTATCATTTAAAGCTTGTGTTTCCTTATTTATTTTCATTTTGGATGATCTGTCCATGGGTGAAAGTGGGGCGTTAAAGTCCCCTACTATGAATGTGTTACTGTCGATCTCCCCTTTTATGGCTGTTAGTATTTGCCTTATGTATTGAGGTGCTCCTATGTTGGGTGCATAAATATTTACAATTGTTATATCTTCTTCTTGGATCGATCCCTTGATCATTATGTAGTGTCTTTCTTTGTCCCTGTTAATAGTCCTTATTTTAAAGTCTATTTTGTCTGATATGAGAATTGCTACTCCAGCTTTCTTTTGGCTGCCATTTGCATGGAATATCTTTTTCCATCCCCTTACTTTCAGTCTGTATGTGTCTTTAGGTCTGAAGTGGGTCTCTTGTAGACAGCATATATATGGGTCTTGTTTTTGTATCCATTCAGCCAATCTGTGTCTTTTGGTGGGAGCATTTAGTCCATTTACACTTAAGGTAATTATCGATATGTATGTTCCTATTCCCATTTTCTATATTGTTTTGCGTTCGTTACTATAGGTTGTTTCCTTCTCTTGTGTTTCTTGTCTAGAGAAGTTCCTTTAGCATTTGTTGTAAAGCTGGTTTGGTGGTGCTGAACTCTCTCAGCTCTTGCTTGTCTGTAAAGGTTTTAATTTCTCCATCAGATCTTAATGAGATTCTTGCTGGTAGAGTAATCTTGGTTGTAGATTTTTCTCCTTCATCATTTTAAATATGTCCTGCCAGTCCCTTCTGACTTGTAGAGTTTCTGCTGGAAGGTCAGCTGTTAACCTTATGGGGATTCCCTTGTGTGTTATTTGTTGTTTTTCCGTTGCTGCTTTTGATATGTTTTCTTTGCATTTAATTTTTGACAGTTTGATTAATATGTGTCTTGGCGTGCTTCTCCTTGGATTTTTCCTGTATGGGACTCTGTGCTTCCTGGACTTTATTAACTATTTCCTTTCCCATATTAGGGAAGTTTTCAAGTATAATCTCTTCAAATATCTTCTCAGTGCCTTTCTTTTTCTCTTCTTCTTCTGGAACCCCTATAATTCGAATGTTGGTGTGTTTAATGTTGTCCCAGTGGTCTCTGAGACTGTCCTCAGTTCTTTTCATTCTTTTTTCTTTATTCTGCTCTGCAGTAGTTATTTCCACTATTTTATCTTCCAGGTCACTTATCAGTTCTTCTGCCTCAGTTATTCTCCTATTGATCCCATCTAGAGTATTTTTAATTACATTTGTTGTGTTGTTCATCATTGCTTGTTTCATCTTTAGTTCTTCTAGGTCCTTGTTAAATGTTTCTTGCACTTTGTCTACTCTATTTACAAGATTTTGCATCATCTTTACTATTATTATTCTGAATTCTTTTTCAGGTAGACTGCCTATTCCCTCCTTATTGGTTAGGTCTGATGGGTTTTTATCTTGCTCCTTCATCTGCTGTGTGTTTTTCTGTCTTTTCATTTTGCTTATCTTACTGTGTTTGGGGTCTCCTTTTTGCAGGCTACAGGTTCGTAGTTCCCATTGTTTTTGGTGTGTGTCCCCAGTGGCTAAAGTTGGTTCAGTGGGTTGTGTAGGCTTCCTGGTGGAGGTGCCTAGTGCCTGTGTTCTGGTGGATGAGGCTGGATCTTGTCTTTCTGGTGGGCAGGTCCACGTCTGGTGATGTGTTTTGGGGTGTCTGTGGACTTATTATGATTTTAGGCGGCCTCTCTGCTAATGGTTGGGGTTGTGTTCCTGTCTTGCTAGTTGTTTGGAAAAGGCTGTCCAGCACTGTAGCTTGGTGGTCATTGAGTGAAGCTGGGTGTTGGTGTTGAGATGGAGATCTCTGGGAGATTTTCGCCATTTGATATTATGTGGAGCTGGGAGGTCTCTTGTGGACCAGTGTCCTGAAGTTGGCTCTCCCACCTCAGAGGCACAGCACTGACTCCTGGCTGTAGCACCAAGAGCCTTTCATCCACACGGCTCAGAATAAAAGGAAGAAAAAGTAAAAAGAAAGAAAGAGGATAAAGGAAAATAAAATAAGGTAAAATAAAATAAAGTTATTCAAATAAAAAAATAATTATTAAGAAAAAAATATTTTTAAAAAGTAAAAAAAAAAAGGAGGGATTGAACCCTAGGAGAAATGGTGAAAGCAAAGCTATACAGACAAAATCTCACACAGAAGCATAGACATACACACTCACAAAACGAGGAAAAGGGGAAAAAATAATAAATCTTGCTCTCAAAGTCCACCTCCTCGATATGGGATGATTCATTTTCTATTCAGGCATTCCTCAGATGCAGGGTACATCAAGTTGATTGTGGAGATTTAATCCGCTGCTCCTGTGGCTGCTGGGAGATATATCCCTTTCTCTCCTTTGTTAGCACAGCTCCCAGGGCTCAGCTTTGGATTCAGCCCTGCCTCTGCATGTAGGTCACTGGAGGGCGTGTGTTCTTCACTCAGACAGGCCGGGGTTAAAGGAGCCGCTGATTTGGGGGCTCTGGCTCATTCAGGCCGGGGGGAGGGAGGGGCATGATGCAGGGCGAGCCTGCTGTGGCAGAGGCCAGCGTGACATTGCACGAGCTTGAGGTGCGCTGTGCATTTTCCTGGGGAAGTTGTCCCTGGATCCCGAGATCCTGGCAGTTGCAGGCTGCACAGGCTCCCCAGAAGGGAGCTGTGGATAGTGACCTGTGCTCGCACACAGGCTTCTTGGTGGTGGCAGCAGCAGCCTTAGAGTCTCATGCCCGTCTCTGGGGTCCGCGCTTTTAGCCGCGGCTCGCGCCCGTCTCTGGAGCTCCTTAAGCAGCGGTCTTAATCCCCTCTCCTCGTGCACCAGGAAACAAAGAGGCAAGAAAATGTCTCTTGCGTCTTCGACAGGTCCAGACTTTTCCCCGGACTCCCTCCTGTCTAGGCGTGGTGGACTAACCCCCTCCAGGCTGTGTTCACGCTCCTAACCCCAGTCCTCACCCTGCCCTCCAACCGAAGCCTGAGCCTCAACTCTCAGCCCCGTCCGCCCCAGCGAGTGAGCAGACAAGCCTCTCAGGCTGGTGAGTGCTGGTCGGCACCGATCCTCTGTGCAGGAATCTCTGCTTTGTCCTCCAAACCGCTGTTTCTTTACTCTCCTTGGCACCTCCAAAGCTTCCCCCCTCCGCCACCCGCAGTCTCCACCCTTGAAGGCGCTTCCTAGTGTGCGCAAACCTTTCCTCCTTTACACGTCCCTCCCACTGGTGCAGGTCCCGTCCCTTTTTTTTTTTTTTTTTTGGTGGTACGCGGGCCTCTTACTGTTGTGGCCTCTCCCGTTGCAGAGCACAAGCTCCGGATGCGCAGGCTTAGTGGCCATGGCTCATGGGCCCAGCCGTTCCACGGCATGTAGGGATCTTCCCAGACCAGGGCACGAACCCGTTTCCCCTGCATCGGCAGGCAGACTCTCAACCACTGCGCCACCAGGGAAGCCCCCGTCTCTATTCTTTTGTCTCTGTTTATTCTTTTTTCTTTTGCCCTACCCACGTACGTGGGGAGTTTCATGCCTTTTGGGAGGTCTGAGGTCTTCTGCCAGCGTTCAGTAGGTGTTCTGTAGTTGTTCCATGTGTAGATGTATTTCTGATGTATCTGTGGGGAGGAAGGTGATCTCTGCATCTTACTCTTCCGCCATCTTCCCCCTCTCCCACTCTGTCTTTTGATTGGAAAATTTAGTACATTTAAATTTAAAGTTATTATTGATAGATATTTACTTATTGCCATTTTGTTAATTGTGGGTTATTTTTGTAGTTCTTTTTCTTTCTTCTTTTGCCCTCTTTTGTGATTTGATGATGAACTTAATCATTATGTTTGGGTTCCTTTCTCTTTTGTGTGTGTTTATCAATCATAGATTTTTGTTTTGTGGCTACTGAGAGTTCTATCTCTGTCTATCTCTGTCTTTCTCTATTTGTGATTATTTTAGGTTGATGATTTTCTTAACTTCTAATGCATTCTTACTACCCTGCATTTTTACTTCCCCCTTCTCGTGTTGAATGTTTTTGACATCATATTTTACATCTTTTTGTTTTGTGTATCTCTTAACTACTTATTGAGGGTAGAGGAATTTACTACTTTTGTCTTTTAACCGTCCTACTAGCTTTATAAGTGGTTGATATACTACCTTTACTGTGTACTTGTCATTACAAATGAGATTTTCCCTTTGTAATTTTCATATTTCTAGTTTAGGTCTTGTCTTTTCCATGTAGAGAAGTCCTTTTAACATTTTTTTAAAAATCTGGTTTAGTGGTGATGAACTATTTTAGCCTTTGCTTGTCTGTAAAACTCTTTGTCTCTGTGTCAAATCTGAATGATAGCATTGCTGGGTAGAGTATTCTTGGTTTTTTCCTTTCATCACTTTAAATATATTGTGTCTCTCCCTTCTGGCCTGCAGAGTTTCTGCTGAAGAGTCAGCTACAGTCTTATGGGAGTTGCCTTACATGTCACTAGTTGCTTTTTCCTTGTTGCTTTTTTTTTTTTTTCTTTTTTTTTTCTTGTTGCTTTTAATATTCTTTTATTATCTTTAATTTTTGCCATTTTAATTACAATGTGTCTTTGTGTGGACCTCTGGGTTAATCTTCTATCGGACTCTCTGTGCTTCCTGGACCTGGATATCAGTTTCCTTCCCCACATTAGAGAAGTTGTCAGCTATTATTTCTTCAAATAAGTTCTCTGCCCTTTTCTCTCTTCTCCTTCTGGGATCCCTCTAATGCAAATGTTAATATGCTTGATGCTGTGCCATAGGTCTCTTAGACTATCCTCATTTAAAAAAAATCTTTTTTCTTTTCGTTCAGCTTGTGTTTTCATTTTTGTCTTCCAGTTGCTGCTCTGTTCCTCTGTATCATCTTATCTACTCTTGATTCCTTCTAGTGTATTTTTTTTTCAGTTATTGTATTCCTCAGCTCTGTTTGGCTCTACTTTATATTTTCTATCTCTTTGTTAAACTTTTCAGTGTGTTTGTCCATTCTTCTGAGTTCATTGAACATAATTATAATCATTACCTTGAACGATTTTTTTGAGTGGATTGCTTAGGTCCAGTTTGCTTAGTATTCTTCCGGCGTTTTATCTTGTTCCTTCGTTTGGAACGTATTCCTTTGTCACTTCATTTTGCCTAATTTTCTGTGTTTATGTGTGTATTAGGTATGTTTGCTACATTTCCCAATCTTGGAGGACTGTCCTTATGTGGGATATGTCCTATGGAGCCCAGTAACACACTCCTTTTTGGTCACCAGGGCTATATGATCTCAGGGTGACCCCTATGTGGGCTTCATGGGTCCTTCTGTTGTGTTGGGGTGGACTATGGTGGGCACACTGGTAGGCAGGGCTGGTCCACTGCTTGGTTGATTACCACAGCCTGCCTCGTGTGGAGGCTGCCAGCCACTGGTGGGACTGGGTCATGGTGTGACTGGGTGCATGATCTGGGGTGTCCTGGCTACTGGTGCTTGGAGCCAGGTTGTAGCACTAATAGGAGAAGAGGGAGGACTCCAGAATGGTGCTTGCCAGCACCACTGTCCTCATAGTAGGACAAGCTTCCCAAAAAAGGCTGCTGCCAACATCTTTGTCCCTAGGGGGAGTCCCAGTTGCCTCCTACCTCTCTGGAAGGCACTCCAAGATCAGCAGGTGGGTTTAACCCAGGCTCCTTTCAAATTCTTGATTCTGCATTGTAACTGGAGCATGTGAGATTTTGGTGGACGCTTTAAGAGTGCAGTCTCTGTTTCCTACAGCCCTCCAGCTCTCCTATATGCAAGCCCTGTGGGCCTTTAAAGCCAGATGTCTAGGGGCACTTCTTCCCAGTGCAGAAACCCCAGGCTAGGGAACCCACTATGGGACTTGAACTCCTTGTTCCTTGGGGAGAACCTCTGCAACCCTCCTGTTTGTGGGTTGCCTACCCTGGGGATATGGGTCTTGATTTTACCAAGTCTCCACTCCTGTTACTCATCTCTTTGTGGTTCCTTCTTTGTATCTTTAGTTGTGGAAAATCTTGTCGGCTAGTCTCTAGGTCATTCTCATCAATAGTTGCTCTGTAAATAGTTGTAATTTTGGTGTGTCTGTGGGAGAAGATGAACTTAGGGTCTTCCTACTCTGCCATATTGGCCACTTCTCTGGAAGGACATTTTTCAGCTATATTATAAAGCAGGAAGTCATGCAGCTCTAAACAGATGCTACAGGGATGCATGACTGAGGCTGTTCTTTAGCCATGTTGGGTGATGTCAACAATTGCTTTGAAAGTGTTCCAGCCAAAATTATTTTGGCTATGCTTTATGACATGGAAGTCTGGAATTTAAGTAGAGTGATTTTAAAAAGTAAAATAGATTCAATTAAAATCAGATTTCTGAGGAAAATTTTCATTTTGCTTGAAATAAAACAGTCAGAGGAGATAGTCATAATATAGGTAATTTCAGATTTCATAATTTGATTTCAAATTTGCCATTTCCAAAGCATATTGTTCTACCATTGATTAGAAATACAAAATAACAGCATTCCAGGTATTGTCATCAGTAGCTTGTCTGATTACAGCCTCTTTCTTCTATCCAAGAGTCTAGCTAAGAGAAATGATATTTAAGGAAACTTGTCCAAGGGACTTTTCACCCCTGTATTTACAGTTCTATCCTAGGATCAAGTTAGACATTAGACAGTTACTGCTTAGTAGTCTGGCATTTTCTACAGAATTTCTTAAATTGAGTTGTTTTTTAATGCTACAATTTCCCTTTTTATATAAGGTTATTTAAGATAACAGCTTTAAAATTCACGTTTTGTTTTAAAAATAATTGAGAATACCATTCAGTATCATCAATTGAGAATTGTCTCCTATAATGAAGTTCTATGAGGAATTCTAGAATTCAGGGCTCAGAAATCTTTTTATCCTCATGAGAACCGTTCCTCTTTTATGATAATAAGAATCACATAACCATACACATCAGGCAAACACTGAGCTCAAAGACACATCAGGCAAACACTGAGGTTTAATTTAAGCCTAGTTATGTTAGCCTTCAACTGCATGTTTGTATTCTCCTTTCAGTTAGTGCTGATTTCCCACTACCATTTAATTAGCTGCTTTGATAAAGAATATATATTATTTTTTAAAAATAAATTTATTAATTTATTTTTGGCTGAGTTGGGTCTTTGTTGCTGCACGCGGGCTTTCTCTAGTTGCAGCAAGTGGGGGCTACTCTTCATTGCGGTGCGTGGGCTTCTCATTGCAGTGGCTTCTCTTGTTGCGGAACACTGTCTCTAGGCATGTGGGCTTCAGGAGTTGTGGCTCACGGGCTCTAGAGCACAGCCTCAGTAGTTGTGGTGCACGGGCTTAGTTGCTCTGTGGCATGTGGGATCTTCCCAGACCAGGCCTGGAACACTTGTCCCCTGCATTGGCAGGCAGATTCTTAACCACTGCGCCACCAGGGAAGCCCAAGAATATATATTTTTATTATATATCATCCATGTAGTCACTTCTAATCCTTTTTGAATGGAGCAGTGTGTGTCTATATTTTTAATGTATATCTACATATATGTTAAATTAACATATATCTACATATACAAAATGACAGTGAATTTAGAATGTAAAATAATTTTTGTATATGTGTTACCACACACATATGTACATGAACATATGGAACACACAGAGTCATTTATTTTATTAATTTGGTTGCACTGGGTCTTAGTTGCAGCACACAGGCTCCTTAGTTGTGGCATGTGAACTCTTTGTTGCGGCATGCATGTGGGATCTAGTTCCCTGACCAGGAATTGAACCCAATCCCCCTGCATTGGGAGCATGGAATCTTAACCACTGCACCACCAAGGAAGTCCCAGTCATTTTTTCTTCAAGATACAGACATATTTTATTCTATTCTTCCAGTAACCTACTAAGTGTTGGGGATTGTACTAGAAGGGAAAGGCAAAAGATAAATTACATAGTAATTGACTTTGACATTTTGGGGAGACAGGAAATAAGTCTTTCCTCCTGTATCACTTTTTTATAAGGCTAACCCAGACCATTCTGTTTAATACTGCATCATGCCCAACCCTTCTCACCCTCTGCACTCTTACACATCTTTCCCTTTTGTCTATAGCACTTATCACTTTCTAACATTAAATGTATTCATGATGTTTATTGTCTACATCCCCTGCTTCTAATCTGAGTTCTATGAGGACAGGGATATTTGTCTTTTTCAATGATATATTCATCCCAAACACCTTAAGTAATACCAGGCATATAGTAGGCACTTAACAAATATTTGTTGAATGATTGAATAAATGTAATATAAATGCTATAGGTGCACCTAGAAAAGAATGTCTAATTCAGTGTGAGGGTGTGGAATAAGCTTTCACAGAGGAGGTGACAAGAGAGTTCACTAGGTGTCAACAGAAAGATATTTCAGAGACAAGCCCAGATTACTCAGAAATAAGAAGGGTAAATGCCTTGGTAATACTCTGGGTAGAACCCATGCATTAGTCTGTACATGACATCCCTCCAGCATCTGAGGTAATCTTCAGTCATCCTCCATCTCTCTGACTGTACATTCCAAGCACTTTCTGTTCAGATAACATAACTTAAACATACTGAGGTACCAATAGCAGAACTTTCATTTGTGTAGCAAATGGCATGTAGAAAAAAAGCAAAAGGAATGGATCTTATTAAACAGAAGAGATTTCACCTTGAATAATTTGCAAATATAGCACCTTATAATTATTTTTATTCAGAAAGCAATGAAGAATCACTGGGATAGTATTCTACTACTTAGTCTTCCTTTTTAAAAAAAGTTTTAATTTAGGTATAATTGACATAATATTAGTTTTAGGTGTACAACATGATTTGATATTTGTATACATTGTGAAATGATCACCACAATAAGTTTAGTTAAAATCTATCACATTACATAGTTATACAAAATTTATTATTTTTGTGATAAGAACTTTAAGATCTACTCTCTTAGCAACTTTCAAATATGCAATACAATATTAACTAGTCACCATGCTGTACATTTCATCCCTATGGCTTATTGATTTCATAACTGGAAGTATATGTACTTTTTGACCCCCTTCACTCATTTCTCACACCCTTACTACCCCCCACCCCAACCTCTGGCAACCACCAATCTGTTCTGTGTATCTATGAGCTTGTTTTTGTATTTTTAGATTCACATATAAGTGAGATCATATGGTATTTTTCTTTCTCTGACTTATATCATTCTTTTTAATGATTGAATAATATTCTGTTATGTATAAATATAATATATATACATGCATGACACATTTTCTTTATCCATTCATTCACTGATGGACATCTAGGTTGTTTCCATGTCTTGGCTATTGTAAAGCTACAATGAACATGGGGGTGCATATATCTTTGGAGTTAATGTTTTTGTTTTTTGGATAAATACCCAGCAGTAGAATTGCTGTATCGTATGGTAGTTCTGCTTTTATTATTTTCAGGAATCTTCATACTGTATTCCAGAGTGGCTGCACCAATTTACATTCCCACTAATAGTGCACGAGGGTTCCCTTTTCTCCACATTCTTGCTGACACTTGTTTCTTGTCTTTTTGATAATAACCTTTCTAACCTAAGGTGACATCTCATTGTGGTTTTGATTTACAATTCCCTGATGATTAATTATGTAGAGCATCTTTTCATATAACTGTTGGCCATCTTTATGTCTTCTTTAGAAAAATTTTATTCAGATTATCTGCCCATTTTTAAATCGTATTGTTTGTTTTTTGCTATTGAGTTGTATGAATTCTTTATATATTTTGGGTATTAACCCCTTATCAGATATGATTTGCAAGTATTTTCTCCTTTTTTTGAATTTTATGTTTTATATAGCAGGTTCTTATTAGTTATCCATTTTATACATACTAGTGTATATATGTCAATCCCAATCTCCCAATTCATACCACCACCACCACCACCCCTGCCACTTTGCCCCCTTGGTGTCCATACATTTGTCCTCTGCATCTGTGTCTCAATTTCTGCCCTTCAAACTGGTTCATCTGTACTATTTTTCTAGGTTCCACATATATGCGTTAATATACGATGTTTGTTTTTCTCTTTCTGACTTACTTCACTCTGTATGACAGTCTCTAGATCCATCCACGTTTCAACAACTGACCCAATTTTGTTCCTTTTTATGGCTGAGTAATATTCCATTGTATATCTGTACCACATTTTCTTTATCCATTCATCTGTCAATGGGCATTTAGGTTGCTTCCATGTCCTGGCTATTGTAAATAGCACTGCAGTGAACATTGGGGTGCATGTGTCCTTTTTTTTTTTTGTGGTACACAGGCTTCTCACTGCCGTGGCCTCTCCCGTTGTGGAGCACAGGCTCCAGACACACAGGCTCAGCAGCCATGGCTCAGGGGCCCAGCCACTCCACGGCATGTGGGATCCTCCCGGACCGGGGCACAAACCCGCGTCCCCTGTGATGGCAGGCAGACTCTCAACCACTATGCCATGAGGGAAGCCCGCATGTGCCTTTTTGAATTATGGTTTTCTCTGGGTATATGCCCAGTAGTGGGATTGCTGGGTCATATGGTAATTCTATTTTTAGTTTTTTAAGGAACCTCCATACTGTTCTGCATAGTGGCTGTATCAATTTACATTCCTACCAACAGTGCCAGAGGGTTCTCCACACCCTCTCCAGCACTTGTTGTTTGTAGATTTTCTGATGATGCCCATTCTAACTGGTGTGCGGTGATACCTCATTGTAGTTTTGATTTGCATTTCTCTAATAATTAGTGCTGTTGAGCAGCTTTTTATGTGCTTCTTGGCTATCTGTATGTCTTCTTTGGAGAAATGTCTATTTAGGTCTTCTGCCCATTTTTGGATTGGGTTTTTGTTTTTTAATACTGAGCTGCATGAGCTCGTTTGATTCATTTGCAAATATTTTCTCCCATTCTGAGGGTTGTCTTTTTCATCTTGTTTGTAGTTTCCTTTGCTGTGCAAAAACTTTGAAGTTTCATTAGGTCCCATTTGTTTATTTTTGTTTTTATTTCCATTACCCTAGGAGGTGGATCAAAAAAGATCTTGCTGTGATTTATGTCAAAGAGTGTTCTTCCTATGTTTTCCTCTAAGAGTTTTATAGTATGTGGTCTCACATTTAGGTCTCTAATCCATTTTGAGTTTATTTTTGTGTATGGTGTTAGGGCGTGTTCTAATTTTATTCTTTTACATGTAGTTGTCCAGTTTTCCTAGCACCACTTATTGAAGAGACTGTCTTTTCTCCATTGTATATCCTTGCCTCCTTTGTCACAGATTAGTTGACCATAGGTGCGTGGGTTTTTCTCTGGGCTTTCTATCCTGTCCCATTGATCTATATTTCTGTTTTTGTGCCAGTACCATATTGTCTTAATTACTGTAGCTTTGTAGTATAGTCTGAAGTCAGGGAGCCTGATTCCTCCAATTCTGCTTTTTTCCCTCAAGGCTGCTTTGACTATTCAAGGTCTTTTGTGTCTCCATACAAATTTTAAGATTTTTTGTTCTAGTTCTGTAAAAAATGCCACTGATGATTTGATAGGGATTGCACTGAATCTGTAGATTGCTTTGGGTAGTACAGTCATTTTCACAATATTGATTCTTCCAATCCAAGAACATGGTATATCTCTCCATCTGTTGGTATCATCTTTAATTTCTTTCATCAGTGTCTTATAGTTTTCTGCATACAGATCTTTTGTCTCCCTAGGTAGGTTTATTCCTAGGTATTTTATTCTTTTTGTTGCAAAGGTAAATGGGAGTGTTTTCTTAATTTCTTTTTTAGATTTTTCACCATTAGTATATAGGAATGCAAGAGATTTCTGTGCATTAATTTTTTATCCTGCAACTTTACCAAATTCATTGATTAGCTCTAGTAGTTTTCTGGTGGCATCTTTAGGATTCTCTATGTATAGTATCATGTCATCTGCAAACAGAGACAGTTTTACTTCTTTTCCAATTTGTATTCTTTTTATTTCTTTTTCTTCTCTGATTGCTGTGGCTAGGACTTCCAAAACTATGTGGAATAATAGTGGAGAGCGTGGACATCCTTGTCTTGTTCCTGATCTTAGAAAAACTGCTTTCAGTTTCTCTCAAACACCATTGAGAACGATGTTTGCTGTGGGTTTGTCGTTTATGGCTTTTACTATGTTGAGATAGGTTCCCTCTATGGCCACTTTCTGGAGAGTTTTTATCGTAAATCGGTGTTGAATTTTGTCAAAAGCTTTTTCTGCATCTATTGAGATGATCATATGGTTTTTATTCTTCAATTGTTAATATGGTGTATCACATTGATTGATTTGCATATATTGAAGAATCCTTGCATCGCTGGGATAAATCCCACTCGATCATGGTTTATGGTCCTTTTAATGTGTTGTTGGATTCTTTTTGCTAGTATTTTGTTGAGGATTTTTGCACCTATATTAATCAGTGATATTGGTCTGTAATTTTCTTTTTTTGTAGTATCTTTGTCTGGTTTTGGTATCAGGGTGATGGTGGCCTCATAGAATGAGTTTGGGAATGTTCCTTCCTCTCCAATTTTTTGGAGGAGTTTGAGAAGGATGGGTGTTAGCTCTTAATGTTTGATAGTATTCACCTGTGAAGCCATCTGGTCCTTGACTTTTATTTGTTGGAAGATTTTTAATCACAGTTTCAATTTCATTACTTGTGATTGGTCTGTTCATATTTTCTATTTCTTTTCTACTGCCATTCGGTAGGTTGCCTTTTCATCTTGTTGATAGTTTCCTTTGTTGTATAGAAACTTAGTTTCATGTTGTCCCACTTGTTTATTTTTGCTTTTGTTGCTTTTTAAAATTGAGATTAAACATATATAACACAAAATTTATCATTTTACCCATTTTTAAGTGTACAATTCAGTGGCATTAAGTTCATTCACAATGTTGTGTAATCATCGCCACTAGCCATCTCCGGAAATTTGTCATTGTCTCAAGCAGAAACTCTGTACCCATTAAATAGTAACTCCCCTTTATCTCCTTCCCTCAGTTTCTGGCAACCTCTGTCCTTCTGTCTTTAAGAATTTGTCTATTCTAGGTACCTCACATAATATACAATATTTGTTCTTTAGTCTGGCTTATTTCACTTAGCATGTTTTCAGGGTTCGTCTATGTTTTAGCATGTATCAGAACTTTATTCCTTTTAAAGTTTGGATAATATTCCATTCTATGTATATACCAAATTCTGTTATTGTGAGATAATAGATAACACATAAATTGGTCTAAAACAAGGTTATACAAAAACAAACATTTTAGTGATATGACAAAAATTCAATTCAACAAGCAGTATTCAGTGGCACTAATTTTAGGAGCTTCAAAACCAACAAAAATTCCTGCTCACATTTTAGCAGAATGTAAATTGTGAAGTAAAATAGAATAAAATACAAAATAGTAGGATGAAAATAGAAATTAAGCAATCTTGTAATACAGTATAATCATTTTAATATACACAACTAAAAATTTACAAAAATAAAACAAGATATGTGTTTTTAAACTACATAATTAACAATATGAAAAATTAAGTAGTAGAGGAACATGTTAGGTAGAGATGTGATAGAAAAAAAAATTTTTTAAGACCCAAACCTAACTTCTGGAGATGAAAACTACAGTGGCTGAAGTGTAGCATACATTGAATAGGATTAACAGTGGATTAGACATTGCAGAAGAAAAGATTAGTGAATTTATAGACACAGCAATAGAAACTATCCAATAATGAAACTGAGAAAAAAGCTCCCAGAATTCAACAGGGTATTGATAAATTTTGTAGGACAATGTCAAGTAGCATAATATATGTATAATTGGAGTCCTCAAATGCCAGGAGTGAGGGAAGCAGAAAAAATATTAGAAGAAATAAAAGCCAAAATATTTTACAAATTTCATGAAAACTGAACCTACAGATCCAAGGAATTCAGCAAATCCAAAGCATACATGTGAGAGAATGGGAAATAAGTATTGGTCTCTGCTGTTGGTCCCTGGCACAGAGCTCCTGAAATCCTTTCCTAAAATGATAAAAAATTAGGAGCATCTCTTGTTCTAATATTGTCTTTAACCCTGTCCCTGACACAGTGCTCCAAAAACCCTTATAAATTCCTAAGTGATAAAAGCAACTTTTGTTCTATTGAAGTGACTCTGAGTGGGCTCCTGGATGGCTTCCAGATGGGGCTAGTCACCAGAAAAACTAAACCTTGATTAGAAGCTTAGAATTTTTCAGCCCTGTCTCCCCCATTTCTCCAGAGTGGGGAGAGGGGCTGGAAACAGTTAATAATTAATCATGCCTACGTGAGGAATCCTCCATAAAATCCCAATAGTATGGAATTCAGGGAGTTTCCAGGTTGGTGAACACATCCACACTGGGAGGGTGACACACCCCAATTCCATGGGGACAGAAGCTATTGCCCTCAGGACCCTCTCAGACCTTGCCCTGTGTTTCTCTTCATCTGGCTGTTCACCGGTATCCTTTATCATATCCTTTAATAAACTGGTAAATGTGTTTTTCTGCATTCAGTGAGCCAGTCTAGCAAAGTAATCAAATCCAAGGAAGGGGGGTCATTAGAACCTCTGATCTGTAGTGGGTTGGTTGGATGCACAAGTGATCACCTGGGCTTGAGCTTGGGACTGACATCTGAAGTGTGTGTGTGTGTGTGTGTGTGTGTGTGTGGTTTGTACAGTCCTGTGGGACTGAGCCCTAAATCTGTGGGATCTGATGCTATCTCCTGATAAGTGTTGGAATTGAGTTAAATTGTAGAATGCCTGTCTGGTGGCGGAGACTTGCATGTTGTTGTGGAGAAAACCCAAAACCCACCCACACATTTGGTGACCAGAAATAAGGTGTTTTGTATAGGGAGTAAGGAAGACCCACAGGAGATAGACTGAACTAAGGATTTTCCCTACAACAGGAGGGAAAGACTGTTTATTTTAGTTATCCATTTATCCGTTGATGGACATTTGGATTGTTTCCACTTTTTGGCCACTGTGAATAATGCTGCTACAGCCATTGGTGTACAAGTAAATGTTTGAATTCCTGCTTTCAATTCTGCTTTTGGGACTATACCTAGAAGTGTAATTGCTGGATCATATGGTAATTGTTTAACTTTTCGAGGAACTGCTAGACTATTTTCCACAGCAACTGTACCGTTTTACATTCCCACTAGCTGTGCAAAAGGGCTCCAATTTTTCTACATCCTTGTTTTTTTTTTAAATAAATAAAAGCTATCCTAATGGGCGTGAAGTGGTATCTCAATATGGTTTTGACTTACATTTTTCTATTGGCTAGTGACATTGAGCATCTTTTCAAGTGCGTATTGGCCATTTGTATATCTTTATGGAGAAATGTCTATTTTTTAAAAATTTATTTATTTTTGGCTGTGTTGGGTCTTTGTTGCTGCGCCTGGGCTTTCTCTAGTTGTGGCGAGCGGGGGCTACTGATCGTTGCAGTGCACGGGCTTCTCATTGTGGTGGTTTCTCTTGTTGCGAAGCATAGGCTTTAGGCACGTGGGCTTCAGTAGTTGTGGCACGCAGGCCCAGTAGTTGTGGCGCATGGGCTTAGTTGTCCTGCGGCATGTGGGATCTTCCCAGACCAGGGCTCAAACCCATGTCCCCTGCATTGGCAGGTGGATTCTTAACCACTGTGCCACCAGGGAAGCCCTGGAGAAATGTCTATTTATGTCTGTTGCCCATTTTTGAATTGTTTCTTTGGTTGAGTTTTAGTAGTTCTTTATATAGTCTGGATATTAATCCCTTACCAAGTATATGCTTTATAAATATTTTCTCCTATTTGGGGGAATTGCATTTTCACTCTGTTAGTACTGTCCTTTGGTGCACACGTTTTTAATTCTGATGAAGTCCAATTTATCTTTGTGCATTTGTTACCTGTACTTTTGGTGTCATGTCAGAGAAATCATTGCCCAATCCAATATCATGAAGCTTTACCCTTTGTTTTCTTCTAAGAGTTTTATAGTTCTTATGTTTGGGTCTTTGATCCACATTGAGTTAGTTTTTTTATATATGGTGTAAGGTGTTAAGGGTCCATGGTTCATTCTTTTGTATGTGGATATCCAGTTTTCCCAACACCATTTGTTGAAGACTGTCCTTTCTTAATTGAATGATCTTGGCACCCTTGTCAAAAATCATTTGGCCACATATGTGAGTTCATGTCTGGGGTATCTGTTCTATTTCAAAGAGATTCTGACTATTAATAAGGGTAAATTAAAATTGTTAAAATATAGCTACATTCAGAAAATTACAAAGATATTATATTCCTGGTATTACCAGAGGTGGTTAATGTGTAGTAATCTTCCAAACTGAAATTAATATGGTATAATCCATTATCACAGTGGTGTCATGTGACAGAGAATCTGGAATATTTATAACAACATGAAACGAAAAATTATGCACACCATTATTGTCAAAGAATGTCTATTCCAAATAATGTTGTTGCTCTTGTTTTGCTGGAAAGATAAAATGTGTTCTCCTTTCGTATATGAAAGTAAGTTAAAAGTTATGAGACTTCCTATGGATAATTTTTAGCTGGGTCCAAAGCATGATACTGCTCTCAAAATATTTTCATATGCTTTGATCATTAATACATTTTTTAGAGTCTGAATGCATAACTAAAACTTGTTTTAGACCTATTTCTAAACATCTAATTTGTATTGTTTTTGGACAAACTTTTGCATATGTTTCCTGTGTACATGAATGAAGCATTTCCTACCATGTTATACATTTTTCCTTCTCCACTCCCTAATCCACATTAACATTCCCTACAACATAAAGAGGGACACAGCAACAAAAACCAATCGTGGTTCAGCTTTTCAAGAAGCACTTTTTCTGCTCTAGCTGTAGTATAGAGTGCCATATATAGAAAGAAAATATTCCTTATGATTGTCCCATTAGGACCTACCTCTTCACTCCAGATTTAAAATCAGTATTTGGGGAAAAGCTATGAGTTAGGAACTTCCTGTTTGATGATAATGAAAAGCCTTAGGTAAATATTTTAAGATATGATGTTAAGATAAAAATAAGGATTTTAATCATACTTACATATGACTGGTTATGAAGGAGGTGACAGAATGAGATAAAAACTAAGAACTAAACATCTTGACCTAAATACAAAGATTAATTTGACAACTTCTAAGGTAAGAATGATATTGTGTTTATAGATTTGGTCTTTGTCCCAGTTTCTGGCACAGAGCTCCTAAAAAACCACTGGCATTTCCTAAGTGATGAGAGGAATAAAAAGGTGTCTTTTTTTATGTTAATAAGGTGGTTTTTGGACCCCACCTAAGGATAGCTGACAGAAAAACCAACCATGTGATTAACGGGTTAGAGCTCCTTGGTTCTCAAGGAAGGGGAGAAAAGAGGGGCTGGAGATTGAGTTCAATCACCAATGGCCAATGAATTTAATCAGTGGATTACACTGATAATGCCTATGTAATGAAGCCTCCATAAAAACCCAAAGGACTGGGTTCAGGGATCTTCCAGGTTGGGGAACCAGTACACTTTCATGTGCCATCGTGCTGGGCCCCAAACTCCAGTAGGACAGAAGCTCCTTTGTTTGGGACCTCACGCTATATATATTTTCATCTGGCTGTTGATTCATGTCCTTTAATATCCCTTATAATAAACCAATAATCTAGCGAGTAAATGGGTTTCCTGAGTTCTGTGAGCCACGCTAGGAAATTAATCAAACCCAAGGAGGGGGTCATGAGAACCTCTGTTTTATAGTCAGTAATAGCCTGGGCTTATAGGCATCTGAAGCAGAGGGCAGTCTTATAGGACTGGGTCCTTAACTTGTGGGATCTGATGTCATCTCTGGGTAATTAGTGTCAGAATTGAGTTGAATTGTAGGACACCCAGCTGGTGTCAGAATTGGATGTGTGGGGAAGTGTCCCCGACACACATTGGAAATTGGTGATGAGACCCTTTGGTAAGGCAATTGATGGTTTTACTTCTAAAATTCTAGTATAAAAAAAATAATAATCAGTTCTCTGCAAACACTCTTGCTCCTCTGACTTTATTCCTTTTGTTGTACTTACCTAACAAAATCCTAATCCTGGTTAAGTGTCCATTATTATCCATCCATTCCTATAATTCTGCATCCAAGCAGCCGAACGTGGTCAAAGAGCAAAATCATGCTGCTGGGTGTCAATATAAACATATAGCCTCTGAGCTCAACCACTGCCTGACAATCCTTGTACACTTCTCCAGTATATTTGCTCTACTTTCCGAGACAACTATTTACTCACCTATAGTAATTTATACCTTTCTCAAACTCTCTCATCTTTGTAGGAAGGTAGGGTTAAGAGTATCCATCTTACTACAAAGCCCAGGAGACTGAGTCACAGAGGTTAAGATACTTGTTGGTGGCAGAGCCAGTAGGCAGGGAGGGCGCCTCAGAGGAGGTGAGCTTCCTATCACTGAAGTATTAGAGTTCACTCAGGGATGTTATAGAGGAGATTCAAGCATTCTGTGGGAGATTAGAAGAGATGGCCTTTAAGGCCTCTTCTAACTCCAAGATCCTAGATTCCATGTGGCTTCTTATATTCTATCAAAATAACTGTCTTGCTGAAACTTCTTCTTCAATCACAATGTTAACAATGTTAGAGGACTTCTTTGACCATCTCTTTAATGTTATTACGTGTAACCCAGTGACACAGTTGAAGGTTATAAAATTGTTGCTTGTCTCTTCTTTCTCCTTCTCTCCCTCCCCAGTAGCAAAATATGATAAAACACAAACAAAACCCATCTGACCCCCCATCTCAGTCTACTACCTTCTCTGCCTCTTTCCCTTACCTGTATAGCCAAATGTCCTCAAAGAGGGGTTTTCACTCACTCTCTCAACTCCCTTTCACCTCACTTCTCCGGAATCTAGCTTTTGCTCCTGCCATTTACCGTGACTCTGCTTTTGCAAAGACCATTTTCTAGTCGTCAAAACCAACAGACACTTTTCATTATTCCCCTTTCCTGATCTCTATGGCACTTGACACTGTTGGTTGGCTGCTCTCTCCTTGAAGCATTCTTCTTTCACAACATCATGCTTTTGGGGATCTATAACTCTGCTTCTCATTCTCATCCAAGGTCTGCGTGCCCTTTAAGTGTTGGTGCCCCCGCAAAGTACTGCTCACAACTCTATTCCTTGTTGTTTCATCCACACACCTTTGGCTTTATCTCATATATGCCATACTCCACTCCAGACCCTTGTGTTTAACTGCTTGTTATTCCAGAGAAACTTTAATTTCAACATACCTGAAATCACACTGCATCTTTGGCCCACACTTCATTTTCTTTCACAATCCACACATATCTGTCACCAACTCCCAGCAATTCTACATCTTCACTCTTTATTCCCTCATTTCCGTTCCCATGAACAATTCTTCCTTTCAGTCCTCGTCTGAACCAAATTCAATAAATCTTGAATTGGTCTTGCTGTTAGTCAGGTTCCCATATTTTCTGAACATACTGAGGCCAATATGCTGACTAAACAGTTTAAAACCTAACCATTGCTATTTATTACCTGCTCCAAATACTAAAGGATCAAGTTGAATTCATTACTAAGCATTCCAGGCCGTTTGTAGCATAAAGAGTACAGGTTTCAACCTTTACGAGTTGTGTGTGTGTACGTATGTCTGTACAGTGGGGGGATGACAAAGAGGGGGAGTTCAGGTTTTTCATCTGGGTGGTTGAAGGGTTAAAAATGTTAAAATTATACCATCTAATACAAGGTAGGTGCTCTCATTATGCCCCATGGTCCTACAGGATTACACTGAGTTCTTTGGATGCAGCTGGCCTGCTCCTTCCTGACTGTTGTTTCAGCTTGTGCCTTAACCAGACAGACCAAAGGTGGGGCTGTTTAATTCCTACTCATCCTTCAATATTATATTTTATATATATATATATATATATATATATACACACACACACAATATTATACTTGAGTTCCACTTCCATATCCAGCTTAGGTAGCTTGACACTGTAGGCAAGTAGCCACCACTTAGGGAGCAATCACTTCCTCTTCTCCACTCCCAATGCACCCTCCATAGAGCTGACTGTGGCCCTTCTGATACTGCTGTAAAAAACCATTTGGTACTGAACTATTTCAGTGAGTATATGATTAGCTCCTTGAGGCCAGGTGTTCATCTTTGTATACCCATAGTCACCTGCAGGAGTTTTAATCATCAAATCTTTAGTAAATAAACATCCAAATTATAAGATATGTATAAACTAGGGGCAAGAAAATGAGCTTATAACTGTGTTTTCTGAAATAAGCATTAACCATGTTTTGTTGGAAAATTCAATCTCTTATCTGAAGAAAAAATTCAAAGCAAGCATTTTATAAGAACTTTTTCTCAGGATAATTTAAAGAACACACTACCAGCCATGCATACTCATATGCAGTGGTTTATTCCTTGAAGATTTTGTGAGGATTAAATGAGATAATCTTTCTACTGGCCCCTCAGCACAGTGCCTGACACACAACAATCATTTAAAAAGTTGGTCTTTAACATTATTATAATCATTCATAGATCATGTTCACCCAGGTTCTTCTAAAATCTACATTACTGAGTCAACTATAATTACGGAGTCAACTGTATTTAGCACTCTTAGAAATGGATGCACTCTTTCAGGCCACAGAATACAATACAGTAGCCTGCCAAGGTGGACTGAAAACTTAAAGGAAGAAAAGGTCTCATTAACATGTGATAGTTGTTAGTTGGGTCCATGTTCATGTGTCAGTACCAAATTGCCTATTTAGAAAACTAACAAGCTGGCTTCGTAACACTGAGCATAGATGCTGTACTAGAAATCCTAGGTTCTCAACTATCAGAATAATTTTAAAAAACAATATAAATAAGTTGGCAGTATTTTATATACTCGAAAGTCCATAATTTCCACATGTGTTTTCATTCTAGCCTTGTAAACTTAGAGAACACAGTTACAGTTATACACGGAAATGAAACAAATTAACAGGTTATATTTCCCTGTCCTGATTTTGTTATTGAAGTAATTTGATATTTTATGATTATTTTGTAGTAAAACTTTTTCTGACAAGTCTTACCTGGAATTAAAAAGTATTTAAAAGTTAAAACAAACTTACTAGCAAAAAAGAAAGACTGTTTGTTCTAACAAAATTTATTATGCAGTAATTACAAAGATTAAAGACTCTCCCATCTCAAATAAAAATAACTGTTATAATTACACACATAATACAGTACCTTATAGAGTGATTCCAATAAATATCACAGGAAATACAGGGCATTTTCAATTGGAGAGACAAATACTTTCACCGTGTCTGACATAGGAAACCCTGTTCACATAACGATCTGCATAAGGTCATGCTTTTAGTAACAGTCCGCCTAGAACTGTGCCAAAGCAATTCTTTCAGAACGTGAAGTACCGGGCAAACCACTCCTGGCGCTGGGGATCTGGAGAAGCCACCGGGGAAGCTTCACTCTGAGGAGGACTGAATTCATAAAAAGAGAGACATGTAACCCAGCATTAAGCTGTTTTGCAAAATGAAGGGAAAAGCACATAAAACATCAGTGCAGATGACCACAACTGGTTCCCTACATTAGGAGATGCATTTTAAAGATCTGCTACTTCCTCTACACTGGACTGTGTTCTCCACTCCATGAGACTGCAGCAGCAGCTCAGATGAAGTCCGTGAAGGAGGAGCCACATTACAACAATTACAAGAAACAAAAAAAATCAAACAGTTGAGAAAAGTCAGGTGACCTTCTTGGAATAAAAAAGTTCAGGAGGAACTGTAGGAAATAAGAGAGAACCAGGTAACATTCTTCTTGTTCAGCACCTTTTCTCTTTTAGTTAATTAAAAAAAATTTTTAGAATCTGACACAAGCATTTCTTACAGATGTGTCCTTAACTATAACTAAATTAAGTAACTAAACCATGGTATAATATTTTTTATATATGTATGTTTTATATTAAACTTTCATAATTCCATCAGCAGATACTCTAGGGGAAAGGAGTACATTAAAATGCCAATTTCCCCTCCATCTTCAAATTTATATAATTTATACTTATCTTAACTCTAACTAAAGATTCTTTGGGCTAGTTAAGAAAATAAAAGGATCCCTACCGTCTTTGGGGGAAATTACAAGGCACGCAACAATGTGTAATGGAAACTCCAGTAGGCATGTTCCTTGAGCCCATGCACATGCATCTTACTGACACCTGAACATACCCATGCACAAGGGAAAATAAGCAACACAAAGTATTTAGCAGGAGACACATTCAAAGGTGTATTTGACTATTTTTCATTCTTGCTATTTTTTTCTATTTAAAATAATGTCATTAACTAGTCATTAATCACTTAGCCTAGAAAAAAAAGTAGTCTACCTGTATGATTATTACTAGTGACACTGAGACTTAGTAAGAATAAGTCAAAAGATAAATTTTAAAACAGCACAAGATCAGTAATAGTAAGGTAAGCACAAAATGACAGCACTTTCTGACTAATTATTTAATGGATAAACAATTGGATTTCATTCAAATTTTACTTATTAATACATTCAAGGACTCTGAGATAAAGCTGGAATATTAATTATAAAATTTTTTTCCTAAATTTCCTACTTCTGTCATTAAGTTCCCAGAGCTTATATATTTTTTATTTTGGCAATAAGTGCATATATATTTATAAATAAGCAAGGGAAAAATAAACAGATAAGAAACAAAAGCAATAAAAAATATCTTGAATTTCTGTAATAAGGGGGATGGATTATTAATGAAAAACTGGTGATAATTCTAAAAATGAAGCACCGGTCCATAAATATAAATATTAAAATTCTAAGCATATGAATTACATTAGTACCTCTTCAAGCATTTAGAAAATTGACAAGGAAACAGAAAAAGTCTTTTTAACAGAGTTAAAAAGGAGTTCTCTAGAGAGGTGGTGACTATATTTTGAAAATATTTCACAGTAAAATTTCTTTTCCTAGGCTGTTCTTAAAGTAGTAGATTTCTGCAATGTAAGAAAGTAAATTTCTCAAGTTAAAAAAGAAAAGAAATCACTGGTGAGACGGGGCTCACCTCAAAAATGTCTTGGGCTCTTTGGGTGGCACTGGCTGTGGAAGTGGTTTGCTGCTGTTGAACTCAATATCGTGGACTGGAGAATTAGGAATGGGATCCAGGCGGTTAGGATGTCCATTGCCCACTCCACCAGATTCCAGAGCACTTAGATTGGGAACACTCACAAACCTGTTTGTTGGTGATTTATTGTTCTTCTTCTTTTGCTGTATTAAAAATAATACATGTGAGGACAGTCCCTGCATAAGGACGAATGAGAAAATAGGAACAATAGAAGATACAAATTTGGCATGGGAAAATTTCGGAAGCTGGATGTTAAGATGAACCAGTGTTACCCAAAGTGCGGTCTGGGGATCCTTGGAGGTGCTCTTTATCTACATGGAATCCTCACAGACAGACATGCTGCTAGGACAGAAAGAATGAGGAAGAAATGTTTAGGAATGGTTCATGGGGAGGAGAGGAGGGGGTGGAAAGAAGGCCAACGGATAAAGAATATTGGGAGGAAAAGGGAAAGGGGGAAACAGCAGATCTCACGGATACCATGAGGTTAAATGGGTTTAAGCTAAAATTAGGAGAAGGTGAAAAGTTAACATAATTTTAAAAGAGAGGTCTGTGAACTTTAGTCATCTGTCAAAGGGAGGCAGTCCTTGCCTGGAAAATAAAAGGAATGAGAAAATGCTTGGCAAAGTAGTTTGAATCAAATCTCACATTTCTACCTAAGACTTAGAGCTGACCTAGAGAAATAATTTGGTTTTAAATTCACTGCACCATCTCTCTGAAGAGGGAAGATGAAATCTGTATACTTAAGTCTCAATTACCAATTAATTAGTAGTATTACCATTAGCTCACAATCTTTAAAAAAAATTAAAGGTTATAAAACAAAGGCAATCAATGTTTTTTTCTTTTAATTGGTTTTTAAAATTGATGGATGAAAAGAGCAATACAATTTCAGATTATTAAAATCTATCAGCTTTCAAATCATTAACTTTAGCCTCTATTCATGTGTAGATTCAATGAACATCATCTTGCTTTGTGTAATAAAAATTAACATAAATGTGTGCTAATTTATGAAATAACTTTTTGCAAAATGATTCCAGAGTTTGAAAAAAATGCAATTAATAGACAAGATGGTCCTTTTCCTTTGCTTATAATGATCTCAACTATCTAGACATTGTCCTTTGTCATTTTCTATGAACCACGAAGTCTCTGAAGCCTATTTTAGCATAACTGCAAAAAGAAAGGAAGAACAATATCTTCTTCAGAATTATTTGTGAAAATTGAGTCCCTATTAGGAGTCAAAATTTACAAAGATGTATCTTTAGCATTTTCTTGTTCTAGTCATGAGAGGGCATAATTAAACCTACTTAAGGTTTCTATTTTAAGAAATCAAAAGTATCATTGGTAAAGTTCTACAGTAATGGTTTTGTGGCTAAAAATGTAATTCCAATAAAATAGGTAAAAAGGAAATATTTCTAATCTTGTTTCAACAAGTCTCATAACCTAGCTTTTTAATTAAAAGCTTATTTCACCCTAAATAATGAATTTAAAAACTGAAACTAACTATATTCATTCATTCACCAATTTTTTTTTTTGAGAGGCCTTTATGTGCCAGACACTGTTTTGGACTCCGGAGATACAGCTATAGCCTTCCTGACTTTAGTCATTCCATTTTGCAAATCATTCAAGTCATTCTGTTTTAATGAACATTTAAGTTTAAAGTTTGGAGCACTTTAAGTTGTGAAGAAAGGATAGATTCCATCTTCTTAATAGAGAAGTTTTATGAGCTTTGAAAGCAGAAATTTTTCTAGCTAAGGGCCTAAGAGAAATTAGATATGATGTGCAAATTAATTAAATCTGAATCCAAAACATAGCTTTAGCATGGGCATTTTTATTTCTACTACTGATTCCTGCTAAAAGATATGTAATCCCTATAAAGCCCATATACATAATTATTGATTCTTTATTACTTGCTTTATTCACTAGAATAATTTGTAGTAGCTTATAGAAAACATGATGAAATTTTGCAACTGAACAAATATTTACTTAGTACTCACTATACCTATAGCACTATGATGGGAGTCATAGGAAGCTCGGGTACAAAGATGTATAATACTTAGCCATGTCCGTTTCATTTATCTGCAAGGCTCTTCTATCTGTCCTAAGACAGCAACAAAATGTAAGAATAGGTCATGTTCAATTTTAATTGTCAAGAAAGGTGATTAAGACTGTGAGAAGTAAGGCCCTTCTCTGAAGATTAGTGGGCAACAAAATACATGTCCAACCCAAGGCCCATTAAGATGGCAGGCCTTAAGTCAGGGAGAGCTGTTGGGTATACAGGGCTTGGAGTACTTTTCAAGACCCCATAGAGGACAGTGAACACTAAGGAAATGACAAGAAGTTATCCTGAAGCAACTCAGAAGTGAGTTTTCTTTTTTTTAAGATATAAGAAAACAAAATGGTATAACCAAGGTTTTATAATATTAATAAAATACTGTTTTAAGGAATATGAATTCTCAACAAATAAATGAATATTATTAGCATCTCATTTGAAAATGAGTATATAAAGAATTCATAGATTTTAGTCCTAGATTATTAAATTTAAGAAAACATTTTTTGGAAGTTTTATCTTCTGCTGCTCTAAATATTTTATAAAAAGTTTAATCAAGTTTTAAGCCATATTCCTATTTTACAATGTTTACAGCACATACCTTAGTCAGTGGATTAATAACACCAACAGTAGGACTTGAGTTAAACACTTTGTTGAAGTTAGTTTCTCGATTGACTAATTCCAGCTGATAAAATTTATTATCCTCCTATGAAAAAGAATTACAAACATTTCTTAAACATTTTCTATTGAATATTTAAAAACTTCATTGTATAAATGCCATTTCATTCAAAATTTAATATAAAACCTGAATGAAAATTTATATACCTTATTCAAAGATTTCTAGACCTGTCAGGTCTAGAAATCTTAGAAATCTTCAAGTCTGCTAGTGGGTGAGTTTTCAACACATTTTAAACACTGTGCTCCGGGATTCTTCTCTACCCTTTCATACCTTTTCCCTCCAAGGCTAGAGCTAAATGTTTTATTTGGCCCATCTCTTTTCCAGAGGGCTGACTGTGCATTTTGAGCAGGCTTAACCTGCATTCATGGAGCTGCTCTGTGCATGGCTGAGTTGTTTCCAGACATGAAGATGGCACTATGCTATATCATTATTCTTGAGTACTGGAAAAGTATTTGATCTTGCCTAATCTCCTCTGTGAGACATCAATGTATTACAGCAATGGTAACCACAGAACAGAGAAAAAGTGAATGGCCCATGCAAAGATAAACCCTTTGCCTTTGGCTTCACCAACAGGTGCTAATTGAACAACCAGACTGTAGGAAGTAAACACATAAGTGAATGGATCACTGTGTGTGTGAAAGGCAGGGTTGTGTGCTCTAGGAGAACTAGATTTTCAACCCCCTCCTAGTTACCACTGACCATCATTAATCTCAGCCCATGTGCCTCACAGTCCACAGACTTAGGGTGTAGTGAAAAGAGTGTAGACCATTCCCTGGCTAGAATTGGAAAATCAACAGCTATTTCTACCATAGGTGAAACATAGTAATACATTTGCTAATTTCATACGTAGAATATAAGGTAATTTTTCATGACTCTACTGTTGTCACACAGAGACAGAGCAAGCTATGATGCCTGTGCTCATGTTCACAAAGCTTGGAAAATTGGGTGGTTACTGGGATGAAGTAGCACATATTCTGTCTTTCCAGGAGCCCTGCTCCTGGGCTCCATCTGTGAACCCCAATCAACTACCTGTTGCTTTTTGGCAGGAACTTCTAGTCCCATACAAAAGGATGGCTTTCCTAAATGCTAAGAGAAATAAATATGTTAAGGAAAAAGGACTTCAGAAATAAATGCTCTTAGGCTGTCTTTCCATGCTAATGTCCAAAGTTTTCATGAAGAGATCAATGAGTAAACAGAATGATTAGCATTCTATTTCTAGTTTTACTGACTTTTGTTAGTGGCAGTAAAAAGCAATATTTTAATTATTGATCAGGTCATATAATTTTAGAAGACTCTGAAATGTTTTATGAATTTTAAAACATCTGTGTTTTTTTAATTCTTGAGGAATAATGACTTTAATGAAGGCAGTGTACTTATTGTTAAATCTGTATTTTCTTCCCTGATGGACTTTTCAGAGCCGCTAACATCTCAGTGTGCACTGAGACTCTCAAGACAGAGCCTGTAGCTTTTCTTAGGCTAGACCCCTAAGAAAATAGAATCCTTTTTCCATGAAGCATGTCTTTGGATCAGGTTTTAGTGGGATGCACTTTAGGAAGTTAATAGGACTAAGTGGAAGGGCACAATGCAGGCTTGTGCATGTATGTGTTGACCGTTCTTTCCCATCCAATTCTAATTCTCCATGTACAATACACACACACACACACTTCAGTAGTATATTAACTGTACACTGGCAATAACGTATTATTAAACATTCAATATGTATTAAAAAGTATTTCTTTTTAAAAATTACTGAAAAAAGCCACAATCTCCTTACCATAATACCAAATTTAAAATTACTTTGTATTTCTTATCCTCATTCATAAACATTTTAATAAACGTTCAATCACAATACACGTATTTTGTACTTTCAACTTTTGTTTAGCATTACTTAAAAATATTTTCTCATGTTTTCCCAATCAACAGTCTACAGGTTACTAACATGGTTACACCAGAACCCCCTACCCCCCCAAACCAAAACAACTTACCAATAGTTTCTTTATGACCTGATCTCTTTCTGTAAGCATGGCTTTTAATTCTCCAATCATCTGTAAATCTTCTGGTTTTGATTCTCTCATTAGATATTTTTCTTCCATCTCTTCTAGTCTAAAAACAAGAAAACCTTTCATTGATACGATGCAGACATTCTTTTGCAATGCCTATATTTTTCAAATTGGTTCAGCTGAACACACAAAAATTTAAAATCAAACTTTTTCCGTTAAAACTTGTAAGCATAATGACATGATTGACTCAAGAGGTAGTGTTATGAAAGGCTCTCCAAGTGCAGATGATGTTATTAAAGGCTTTGCAGATTACTTTTGGAAGAATTCACTCATTTTTAAGTCATTTAAGTGTATATGGGAATGAGGTGAGGTATGCTCTGTAGAAGAAATAATATACTGAATAATACTAACCTAGCAATGCAGACTTGATGCTGGAAATGTAGGCTTACTATTAGGAGAACTTACCACATATACGATATTGTGTGATGACATAACGTTTGTTAACATATATAAAAAGGACAGAAGATACAGAGGAAAGGGGTACAAAGGACACACACATATGACATCATTCTTTCCCGGTTTATGGGAAATGCAGTTTACAAATTCTGCGTATCAGTTAATATACTGAATATATAAACTGGAAAAAAAAAAAAACCCAGTTCATCGGATAAAAGAAGAATCATATTTCCTTCTAGGCCTGTTCTGCCCTGAATGAAATGAGAAGGTAACAGAACTAAATGCCACTGAAGACTCTAGAATAGAGGCCATTTTTTATGAGCAGAGGTGCCATGGACCCTGCAGAGTCTAAGAATATAGCACAGGGCAGAATGACGAGGGTGTAAATGGAAACTGCTACTGTAGTTTGAAAAAAAGCACTCTCAATTTTAGAAAATTCAAATAATTAGAACAATCTTAAAACTTGTTTTCCAAATAAGCAGAATAAACTAAGCTCAACAAAATTATGGTTAATGAAGAGTCACAGAAAAATTTATTCAGTCAACAAATACTGAGTAACTTCTAGATGATCTATCCTCTAGGTACCAGTGATCCACTCCCACCCTCCAGTTCCAGAGGGGCACCAGAATCTGTGCATTTTAGTACTTTTAGTAAATTCCACTAACTCAGCTCAAGCCAAAGACTTGGAGATAACATTTTTGGCTCCCTACCCAGCCCCATGGCTGAAGTTCTAATCTGGGAAGTAGGGAGGTATGAGGGAGAGGAAGTGTGGGGTTAGGGAGTGACTGTCTCAGGATCAGTTGGGACTTCGTCAGTTCAGTGTGAGGCTAGCTTCATTATCTTCACTTTTGTTCTTCTGTGACAATTCACTGAGCTCGTATAAAGTAACCTTGCATTTTATCATGATGTGGCATTATATGGGCAAAGGTTTGTTTTGAAAAGCTTAAGAAACATGGAAAAAGGCATTTGTGTTTCATACCAGAGTAGCCACAAGATGTCACTGGAATACTTTCTTTATCAGTAAAAACAAGGTACAAGATTTTTGAACTGTTTCCTGCAGCTGAACAAAAATACTTGGTAGTAAATGTTCACTAAAAAACTCAATTTAAAGCCTTATTTAAAACTATTATGTCTTAGAATAATTCTGAATGTTGCTTTTAAGTATGGAAAATTCAGAAAGCATCTTCTTGGGGTGTAAATAAATACATGTACTTCATTTGTAAAGTTAAAAAAAAAAAACAATAACTATGTCTTTGTTCCAGTACAATGAGAAGTTAAGGTAAAGTGAGTCTAAAATAGTCAGTTACTATCCCTGAATCACCTTTTTTGCATAATAAAGGTCTCTGAACTTAAATTCCAGTGTATGTCTTTGTTTAGTTTCAACATTCTTTACCTACAAAATTATTATCAGTTAATCTTCTCCACAAAATACCTTTATAGCAC
The DNA here is from genome assembly GCF_963924675.1 of Phocoena phocoena. Lineage (NCBI taxonomy): Eukaryota > Metazoa > Chordata > Mammalia > Artiodactyla > Phocoenidae > Phocoena > Phocoena phocoena. The sequence continues at coordinate 41,496,834 of NC_089230.1, read as the reverse complement.
CAAAAAAATTTTTAAAAGATACCTGGATAGTAAAGGGAAAAAAATAATTGATTAAACTGAAGAAACATCCATATAAACACAAATGGGAAAGCATTAAAGGAGAGAACAAGTAATATGATGTAGATTTAACCTGCAAACATATTCCAAGAATTATTAGTCTTTCAAAATCCTGATGGGGGAAGCACACTTCGTCCTCTTCTGATGCCCATTCACGCCAACACCGGGCAGTCAACATTTTCCCTTTCAGTTGCCCCACTCAACTCTCTAAGCCAGCTGCTTCCCAAAGACTAGGTGTGAACGACTAGTGATACAGGAGACAGTTTAGTTTGTTCTCCTTTAATCTTTCTGACCACAAGGAGAAAGTCTGTTAGGTTCTGTGTATCTTGACTGGTCTTCATAGCGTATATGCTTGTTATGCTGTTTCACAGCACTCAGGCAGGCCTCAAGCATCAGTGCTAGCCAGGATCTAATAACACTGTTGTATTTTCACAGAAGTCACATTTATATAGTTATGGCTTAACTTCTATTTAGAATAATGGGTGAAATTTTTCAGTAGTGATAATGGTTTTACTGCAGAGTTAAAAATTTAACAGGAAAAGTTGATTAAGTTAAAACAAGTCAATTAAAAATATTAAGACAATAATATCATAGGTAGCCAGAAATGACCAAATGCCCAAAGGCTGTATAGGAAGGATTAAAGCCTGGGAAATAACTGCCTTGAGGGAACCACACAAGTACATACAGACTTTTACTCAAAATACAGATTCCCATTAGAAGTAATACAAAGAACAGACAGAAGTAGAACATATAAAATTACTAATTAGGGTCACTGCTTGATTCTCCCCAGGCACGCATGCCCTGATTTTTTTTTTTTTTTTTTTTTTTGGGCTCTGAGAATATATAGGTCAGTGTCTATGGCTCATGGATAACACAAACCAAAAATATGAATGCATAAAAAGCTGTATAAAAAAGTTTCCCAGTTGATAGTCCTTCCACACTTTTAAAATAAATGACAAAAAATCAGTAAGTTGAGATTTTAGAGCCAAACAACAGTATTATTAGTCACTAATGACTAATTTCTAAAATATGACTAAATTCTAAAATAGTCATATCTATTTTAGAATTTTAATTGTATAAAATGAAAGAACTCTAGTATACTATCTCCTACAGCCTTAAGGTAAAGGAAATACAGTAATTCAAGCAGCTTAACGTCAAACTTCTCTTTCCCATAAATTACAGGCACAGATTCAGACTTGTGACAATAGAACGACTTCATCTTTACCTCACAAGATTATGAAAATAAGCTGTATGGCAACTTAAAAATCAAATAACAACAACAAAGAACTATTAGGGTATTATAGATTTAAAAAACTCAAACAACTTTTAAGGAATAAGTAATTCTGGTGTGGTGGAGAGCTTCTTTTTAATCAGGTATTACTGACCTACTTAAAGTCCAAGTACAGAAACTCAAATGTTTCCCCCAATTAGAAATTACCTTTTGGCTTCAGTACAGTGAGAAGTTAAGGTAAAATAACCCTAAACAATAATAATCTCTGAACCAAACTACCTTTTTTGCATAATAAAGATCTGCCATGACTCCCAAGTTCTGTGTATATTTACATTTAGCTTAAAGTTCTTTAAAACAGCCCATTCTCATTTGTTTCTAAAACAAAAACCACAACATATTTCTTAGATACAATGTTTTTACTAAGATACTATACCACTCAAGAAAATAAAACAATTTCTGTAGCATATCTGAAAACCTAAGTAGACTTTAATACGCAGCACTAGAGGATTTCTAGTAATAATTCCGTAAGAGACACAGAACTCTTACCACCATTTCAACGATGTTTAGAGGGTACGGTTCCTCCTTTAAACTTTTGTCCCCATTTCATTTCCCTGGAGTCCAACAAGGTTTGGGGCAGGGACAGAAGCAAGAAATGTCCAGCTGCTCCAGAGGCCCCTCAGCTGCAGGCTTCAGGTGGCAGGCTGACCCGTGCCCCTCCAGTCCCTCCACCATACCCACTGCCAAGCATCCCCAGGGCTTTGCGGATTTTGAAGTTTTAAAGTCAGCATGCGGTTGATTAGGAACTTCAGTAGGGTACCCTTAGTTCTCTGAAACAGGCTGAGAGTAGTTCAAAAGTTGTTCTCCCCAGTTCCTTAAACTGGAATGGACCCTCCCTGCTTTCCATCTGTTTAAATCCAAACCATTCAGCAGATCCCAGCAGGCTGCATCTGAGGATATGCGCCAGAAATATCCACCTGTCTAAAACTGTGCTTTTCAATATGGAGGCCACTAGCCCATATGTGGCTATTTACATTTAACTTAATTAAAATTAAATGAAGTTAAAAATTCAGTTCCTTGGTTGCGCCAGCCACTCTTCAAGTGCTCAACAGCCTCTGTGGCTAGCGGCTACTATACCGGATGGAGCAGATACAGCACATGTTTGTTATTACAGAAAAATCTACTAGACATTGCTAGCCTAAATACAGTTGTATATGTGTTTGTTTTTAACTAAATGAGTAGATACCTAAGACGAGAGGTTAATTACATAATGACAGCAGGCGAAGAAAGAAATATGGCTGGTTAGCATAGACCTAGTTGAATGGTAGATCTAGAAAAACAGATAAAATATTTGACTTATGAGTCACACGAATCCTTTGATTAAAAATGAATATCAAAATACTAAATTATTTTCTATCTACTGAAAGTTCATAATGCGCAAAACCATAAAAAACGGAATAAAGTAAAAACAAAGATATAACCCTTACTCTTTGTAACGTAACATTCCTAAGGAGACCGGACACACGGACAGACAGAGGTTATTCTTTCCGTGAGCATGTTTTCTCAGAGTATGAAGAGGGGGATACCAGGATTTTAGCCTCTGCCTGATAACACTGTGGTCACTGGGGTTCACTGTAACTCATCTCTGCAAAATGCCTGAGATTATTATCTTTTCGACACGGCAGGTGTGCAAGCTCTTACTGCAGCCCACAAGATTTAAAAATTACCCCCAATAACTGCAAACACCCAGAATCACTGTGACTGGGGAAACGACCTCATGAGTCTCTTTACCATTTCAAGGGTAACTTTATGAAGTGGTAAGTATTATAGGGAATCCTCAAAGATTTTATTTGTGAAATATTCATTGAGTGCCTACTGATGTGAAAATTCTGTATGTGTCCATTAGAAAGAACACCTCACCTCAGAGGCATCTGAAGTAAATGCCAGTGACTGGGGTGGGGGGTGGGGTCTGTTTTCTGTTTCAGCTGAAGTGAATGTTGGCCTATGTGGTACAAATTTAACAAGACTTACTGTGAGGCTTAGCTGGTTAAATGGATGAAATGCGAGATGATTTTTAGATTGGAGGAAGGTAATAGGTAGGAATGACACAGGAGCTTATTCTGGACTGTAGAGGATAACACAGGAGACTCTTAGAAGGAAACTGTGAGCGTCAGTGTGGCTGACACAAAGGTAGCAGACAGGGAATATGGGTGGCTGTGGGATGAGGCAGGAGACGGCACACTGGAGCTACGACTTTAAGTTTGACTTTGACACTGAGGGTAATGGGAATAAGTCACTATTTTGACTTTATTGAAGTATATGGAGATATTTATATTTTTTTATGAAGGCTTTTTAATTGATTGGAAGAGGAGAGACTGAAAGTGAATAAATCATTGAAGCAGCTTAGAGTAAATTATTTCTGAGATAACTTAAACTGGACCACAGTTTAGGCCACAGAGATGGAGTGAATGCCAGGTGCATTAGCTATAGGAGTTTATAAGTAAGTGTGTAGGAAAGAGAGGGGCTATTAAATATTTTTTAAAACATAAAGCAATAATTAGAACTTTGGGTTTTAATGATATTGGAGCTACTATATATGAGTACTAACTTTGTGATGTTTTACATTTATTGATTTTTAAAATCATAAAACAATCAAATGCTTGTTGTAGGAATTCAAACAATGTGTAAGTAGAGTATATAAAATTAAAAGGAAGTTTTTGCTCTTCTCCATCTCCAATACCTCCTAATCCAGTCCATAGATGGAATCACTACCATTAAAATTTGTATTTAAGATCTTTTGATACTTTTGTAAAATATGTATTATTAGTGTATATATAGGATCATAATAACCCCATTGGTCACAATATGCTCTTTTTACTTAACATTATATAATGGGTATCTTTTGAGTTTTCACCATGGCATGATAGGTTCATGATCCTGAGGGACAGGTCTTTGGACAAATATTATCCTAGTAGAACCACAGCAGTAGCAGCTGATAAAACATAATTGTTCAACTGCCTTCTTGTAATTAAAGAATACATCATATTGCAGTTACCATCTGTAAATACAGCACTTAAGTTTTCCTTTTAAAGTATCATTTAATTAGATTCAAAGGACTAGCTAATCTGAGGCTAGACACAGTGCTCCTCAGTTTATTCTCCACACATGAATTTTCTTTAATATAATGCGACTTACGACACTTGTAAAGCTGCATTTATTTCCTTGAGTAGCTCGTTAGTCTTATTAAAATCTGCCCGCATGATATTTTTCTCTCTGAGGTGGTCTGCTGTCATGACATCCAGCTCTTTTTCAAGTCTCTTGTTTAAATCTTGTTCATGCAACCTGTTTAATTTATTTTTAGTTAAGAAAACGTTATTCTGAAGTCGAGCTTTCAAAACTTTCTATATTCTAACAGATTTGAAATGGTTTTAGGTATAATATACAGAAAATTAGTGGAAACAGCCTAAAGTAAAGTACTTACTTTGCTCTAATCTTCTAGCTTGTTAAAGTTGTCTCCTTTAATGCTTTTTAAAATAACATTTTTAAAAGATTTTAGTTAATTACATACAATTTCCAAAGTTAGTGAATGTATATACATCTTTCAAAATATAAACATTTCTTCTACATCCAAATTATAACATAGTCAACAAATAAAGTAAAAAGTGGTCCTCAATATCTTACTAGAAGGCTATCTAGTCATAAAAATAGGCATGTATTGCTAAATACCATTGCAACAGTCTTTCAGGTAACACTGCAAATTCCTTCTGTGGTGACTGAAGGCATACCTCATCTGTTGGTTGGATTCACTTCTTACTCTGAGAATTTCTTTTCCCTTAAGTTCCAATTCCTTTGTTAGGGCATTTATATTTTCATGAAGGTGCTGTACTTCCTTATCCAAGTCTGAGATGTGATGCTCTCTGTGCCTTACTTCGTCTTGTAGATCTGTTATTCTACTCATGTGCTCCTTACTCTGAAAAATACAAATAGTTCTTAAAAGTTTTCTGCATATTTACTTTCTGTGTTTAAGGGAAAGAAAATGACATACTGGAATGTCCAACGTAAATCTGACATTGCTTCAAAAGCAAACTGCTGAAATAAGGAAACCTCGAGGCCTCCTCTATTTTCATAATCAATATACAACAAGTGTTTATATGGATGCCACAGGGCCACAGGGGACCCAAAAGACCATATAAGCACTTCTCCCTCATTTTACTGTTGAAGACACCAATACCCAAGAGATGATTTGTCCAAGGATGATCTATAATCAATGGCAGAGCCGATATTAGAATACAGGGCTCTTAAGTACTCAATAAGTTACATGGTCTTGCAGTAAAATGCTGGTGCCATCGTCCTTTAATTTAAAAAGGACCTGCCTCTATGGAGGCCATCCCAGTATATACACATCCCATTGCTTAGAAGACTTTGCTTCATGCCGGTCTAGTAGTTATCCTGTCTGACAGATAAGCTCCCTTCCATTTTCCTACAAGTCACTGTTTTCTGCAAATTCTGCAGGCCTAGATATTGTCAATTTCAGCAGCAGCCTAGTTGGAGAGAATATAAGTTCCCTCCATGGTTATAAGGTGGCTCATTTAAAACTTTCTAGTAATGAAGAAAAATTTGAGCTGATTATTTAACATATCTGAAGACTAACAAAGTGAAAGTCATAAGTAATAAACTAATAAACAGGGAATAACCTTCATTGTACTATGACTAGAAATCCATTCATCCAGACATACATTCAGGATCACAAACTATCTAATTAAAGAAAGTACACTTGGCTAATGAGCAAAATTTTAAAAGTGTGAATAGTAGCTGTGCTAGTGATATGGACATATAAATTATCTTTTCTTTCCTGAGGACCTGCTACTTCGATAGCTGTGCTATCTGATATGGCTGTTTAAATTAACTGAAATTAATTAAATATATTAGTAAAATTTAATTAAAAATTCAGGTCCTTGGTCACACTAGACATATTTGGCTTGTGACTATCATAGTGGATAGCACAGATATAGACGAGGTCCCTCATCATGGTAAGTTCTACTGGACAGACACTGCTGTTTTATAGTATTCTGTTTTCACTCTTTGTATTATTTATATTTCATTGTTTACTCAAGATGCAAATAAAATTCAAAATATTCAATTAAAAGGTCATAAAATAAACTGACCACTATACTAAAGTTGAATTACCTAACTCCCTTTAAAAATAAAACTCTTTAATATAGATAGTAAATAATTACTAGTGAAAATACTAGTTATTACAAAATAATTTTCAGAAAATTGTGAACATTCAAATCTATTCACATTTATTTAAGACATCACAGAACAGAATGTTCTCTACCTGTCTTCTGCTGATATCTATGCTTCTCTCCAATTCCATTTTAGCGGCTGCCAATTCTTGATGATGATTATGCCGTAACAAATCAATTTCAGCTGCATGTTGATGGTTTAGTTCTGAGCGTAAAGAAGCTGGAATCCAAGAAAAAAAAGATTTAGAGTATTTTTAAAATATTAGTATTTTAGATAAAAATCATAAGAGTATTATTTTTTAAAATTAGGACACATATTCCCATTAAAATATCATAGGATTGTCTATGCCTCTTAAAATACTACATACTATCATAAAATATAAATTTAGAGGCCATCTGGCTTTGAAGAGGATAAGAAAATTTTCAGCTGCTCAAATGGATCAAGGTTTTCTATATATGTTTTCAGTTTGCAAGTAAGGTGCTAATGGAGAGGAAATTTTTAACTCTTCTCACTCACTAGTAGAATAACACATTTTAGGGTTGAATGTTACTATAACGTATATTTAGGAGGCAACTTCCCACCCACGTAAGACGTCTTCCATGATATCCCTCAAAGATGTTAAGCACTGACTGGTGATTGTTCTTAGTGATTTCGAAGTCATTATTTTTATCTGAATTTGAGATTATTTCATACAATCCACACTTACTGAATGCCAGGTACTATACTATGGGAGAATAAAATACGACCCTGTTCTTATAATTGCACAGGCTAGAGGGAAGGGCATCAAGGAATTAGGTGGGATATCAGAGATGAACATTATAATGAAATACAGTGTTTCAGTTATAACGAAAGCAGGGTGGTGTAAGAACCCAGATTTCCTAGGAGAGGGAAACTGGGGATGCTATCAACAAAGGAATTGTCACGGTAACACAGTCTAAAAGACTGAGCTGGGGTTCTCCAAGTGGAGAAAGATAAAAGCATTCAGGAGGAAGGAGTAACATATGCAAAAGCAGAAAGAACCCGCTCTGTCAGACAAGCTATAAGAAGTTTGGTATGGCAGGCGCCCACAGAGCAAGTGGTCATACTGGGAAGAAAATGGAGCCCAGCCTGAGAAAGTTTTAGTACAAAATGATTTTCACTCCATGTTTACATTCATGGTCCTCAAACTAAGGTGTGTGTGGCAGTGTGCCTGAGGGACTTTTAGAATATACATGATCATCTTCCAAAACATGAATTTTACATGAAGATTTTTGGAAAAGCCACTGTTTTTAATGTTAACACTGAATATATGAGTAAAATACAAGTTACAAATTTCAAAGCTGAAACATGAGACTTCAAAGAAATGCTGTGCTTGTAGCAAGTCAACTTAGGCTCCTCCCGAGACCCTCATGTAGAGCATAAGTTCAGTTTCCCCTGCTGTTAAGGGCTGCTTCAGTGGAAAAATTGACAGGACCTGGTGAAGGATATGAGAAATCACTGAAGGATTTAAAGCGGGGAAGTCACATGGTGAGATTTGAGTCTTGCAAAAATTAACCCAACTGGGGCTTCCCTGGTGGCGCAGTGGTTGAGAGTCCGCCTGCCGATGCTGGACCCGTGGCCACTGAGCCTGCGCATCCAGAGCCTGTGCTCCACGACAGGAGAGGCCACAGCAGTGAGAGGCCCGCGTACCGCAAAAAAAAAAAAAAAATTAACCCAACTGGAGTTTGGAGAATGGACTGTGGGAAGGAAGATCAGCAAGAAGGTTGCGGTAATAATCCAGGTGAGAAATGATACGACCGTGAATTAAGGGTGGCGAAAGGATGAAAGAAGAGGAAACAGATAGAGAATATTTAAGAGGAGGGAATAACACGACATGCAAGCAAAAGAAAAGAGGTTGAATGCATCTCCCAGATTCGTGGTTTTGGCAACTCAGTAAACAGTGATATCATAAATTCAAGTGGGAGGTGTGGGAATGGAAATATATTTTAGACCTGAGGGAGATGGTGAGCTAATATTTTAAAACACAGTGTGAGTTAGAATATCTAACAGTGTAATAGCAGTAAAAAATATAAATCTAATTCACAAGGAAGGCAGATTGGTCTAGAAATACATATTTGGAGTCACAAGCACAACAGATGGCGCTGAAGCCATAGATGCGTGTGTAGAAATAGAAACAATACAATTGGAAAAGAAGATACACAAATGGCAAAAGAGCACACGGAAGAATGTTCAACACCATTAGCCATTAGGGAAATGCAAAGTAAAATTCACAATGAGATATCACTACACTCCTACCAGAATGGCTAAAATAACAAAATAATGACAACATCAAATGCTGGTGAGGATGTGAAGAAACTGGATCATTCATACATTGCTGGTGGGGATGTAAAATGGAATAATCACTCTGGAAAACAGTGGCGGTTTCTTAAAAAAACTAAACATACAATTATCACATGACCCAGCAACTCAACTCCTGGGCATTTATCCCAAAGAAATAAAAACTTAAATTTGCACACAACTGAAAACACACAGATGTCCTTCAGTAGGTAAAGGACAACCAATATGGTAGGCCAATACCATGGAGTACTACTTAGCAATAAAAAGGGACAAACTATTGATACATACAACAACCTGCATGAATCTCCAGAGAATTATGCTGAGTGAAAAGAGCCAATCTCAAAAGGCTACGTATCGTACAATTCCATTTACAACATTCTTAGAATGACAACATTATAGAAATGGAGAAGAGATTAATGGTGGGGGCGGGGAGTGAAGTACATGTGGCTATAAACGGGCAGCAGGGATACCATGGTGATGGGAATGTTCTGTGTCTTGACAGTATCAATGTCAACATCCTGGCTGTGACATGCACTTTAGTTTGAAAATGTTACCATGGAAGGAAACTGGGTAAAAGGTTCAGACGATTTCAGACGAAAAAGATGCTATTTCTTATAATCTCATGTGCATCTACAATTATCTCAAAATAAAAAGTTTAAGAAACCACAAAAAGTCTTTTGTCTACAAAGACAAATGTATTTAAATCATGTTTCAGTGGATACAAGTTCCAACACTTTGCCCATTTTTACCTCTCCTCGGGAAGAGGAGAGAGCTATAACGACTTGGCCTAGAACTCCCAGCAACAGTAGAGAAGATGAACTGGGTCAATTGGTTTTCCCTTTGAGGCCCCAAATATTCAGAACACTCTGGTCTTCTTTGTTCTCAATTATTACTTGGAAAAGAGTGTGCCACTGAGGTGTGACAAAAGACGTCAAAAACAATAGGAGAATTTGGAAAAAAACACAAACAGAAGGAAAATGAGATGACAGGAATAAAAAGTCACTGAATGACACTAAAAAACAAACAAAAAATCCTTTAAATACATATTCAGTTTTTCTTCCAAACTCAACTGATCTCCTATAAAAACTATAGTGATTTTAATACCTCAGAGATAAAAGTCCTATTTAATAAAAATTCTGGAAAATATCCAAACAAAGAGTCAGACCTAGACATGACTTTTCTCATTAAAACAAAATCCTTAAGTGGAAAAAAAACCAATATGATGATCTAGTCTAAAGACATGTGGCTCCATCCTTGTCTATTCCTTTCAGTCACTGGATTGTGGGAAGCCTGAATGTTCTGACTCCGTTTAGTCCCTTAATGACAAATGGAAGCACCACTGGGTGTTGCTTACACAGCCAGAGTATGGAGAACGTTGAGGGGACCTCAATTTACTGTTTGTGTTCTATCCATTCTCCTCTGCCATACTTGCTCCTTCACCCAGGTACTTCAAATAAAATGTGAACACCACTTAGATATTCATTTTGATGTTTCAAAAATTAAGAATAAAACTTTGTGATTTCTTGTTGAATTTTAAGTTAGAAGGATGTAAAAATAAATATGACAGGATTATAATCTTTTCAAAATACCAAGCATAGCCTTTCCTTCATCTTCTAATTCAAACCGAAGCGTCTGAAGTTCCTGTTCCATTTCTGTCCGGAAGCCCTCCATTGACTCTCTGTGTGCATCTTTTAATGACTGAAGCTCTGCAGAATGTTTCTGTTGTAAATGATTTTCAAGAGCCTTGAATAAGAGAAACATATTCAAATTATTATGCTAGAATATAGGGAAGGAAATGGAAACAAAATAGAAAAATTACTAAAACTCAGTTATTATTCAAGGAAAACAAGTCTTTTTAATTCATTTTCATGAAAATTAGATATAAATGATCATCATTAGAAAATAAATCAGTAGGTTCACTTCAGTAGAATAATCATCATGAAATCAGGTTGAGTCAATATACAGTGTTTGAATTGGGATACAGACCCTTTACCTAAGGCAGTTTTCAAATAAAGCTGTTTTCTGAAGCTGCTAAGGGACATAAACCACCTAAAATGAATGAATAATTCCTCCGTGTGCACAGACTTAGACTTAGGAAAGAGGTGGGGGAGGGCAGATCAGAAAAGATCTCCTTCTGATCAGGAAAAGAGAGATGAGGGCTTTTCCTACTCCAACCTTAACAAAATTTTTGTAGCTATTTTCTGTAGTCATTCTTTGCTCCTGCATTTGTGAACAGAAGCAAAAGCTGAGAGGAGGCAGCTGGAAAAGTGAACTAAAGCCCTTCATGTGATTAATTTTAAAAGCCTAGCCAGAGAGAACACACTACACGTGGCCAAGACGAAGAGAAGCTATATGGCCACAAGAGAAAAAAAACAGAGCTCAGGGTACTTCAAGTTTAGAGTGAACTGTATAGCACTCAGCCAGGAAGTGTTTTCCTTACTGTAATCTATAACATGAAAGGTTTCTGAGAAAGATACCACATTCTAACTAGGGCTGTGTTTCTTCAACCACTACTCTAAAATGCTGCTTTTAAAAATTATTTGACTACTTATGTCCTTTCTGAAACGTACAGCGTAAGTTCCTTTGGATACAGGTAAAAATAAAGGACTTCTCGTATAGACATCATGACTCAGGTAAGCTTGGCTAACCTAATGACAGACAACAAAACTGCCAGTTCCGACTTCTTTTGAAAAATGATTACAGTTTTGAAAAGACTGAATGTGTAAAATTAAAGCACTGATGTGAAAGCTTACAAGTTATCACAGTTCACAAATGGAATCCAATGAATAGATTATTTAGTTAATGCAAACAGGTCAAATTTTTAACCAAAGGAACTTCCTTGATTTTCTGGACAAGATCAATAGACTACAACTTATTGTACAGGCAAATGAGTTGTTTTTAAAAGAATATGACTTTTTTGTTTTAACAATCTTTAAATAACATACCATTTCTTAAAATAGTATCTATACCCAAATAAAGGATTAAAAATGTGTATCTGTAATAACTAAACATGGTGAAAATTACTGTTAGTAACACTTTTTCTATCAAATCTTTATCTTTATCCATAAGGTCCCTAGAAGAAATTGAAAAATACAGTGTTAAGAAGTGAACTAATCCAAAATTAATCACACTAAGGCTATGTCAAACTAACATTTTAACACAGAACTAAATAATGGATATGGGGCGATTCTGGCATATAATTAAACAAATAATGTATCTGTTTAAGTCTTTTTTTAGTGATTTATTTGTATCACTACTTTTCATATAGCTGTTAGGGCTGTATATAGGGAACTATACTATTTTAAAATGTCTCCCATTTCGATTCATTGTGACTTCTGTACATAAGAAAAAGTATGAGGGACAAAAATGTGAGATTAAAAAATAAAAATTCCTTGGGTACATGTGTCTTTTGTAGATCCAGACTGAGAGAGAAAAATTAAAAATTTGATGAAACACTATTGTAAGTTCAAGATAGTATTAAGTGATTACAGTGGTTACAACTAAATTTATTTCATCACTGCTAACATATGACAAGCCAGACGGTGTATTAGTTTCATCATGAACTTGGCAATATCATGGGAAACAGAAATAAAATTTGTCTGCTATAGTGTATAATTAGTGTCTGTGTTTAATTACTGTGACCCCCAACAAGAAGTCATAGCCTAGAAAACACAAATAAAGCAATATATAATTTTTTGGAGCAAAAAATGAACTCTTTAAAATTAGAAGGCTAACAATTTTTGGGCTGTTGATTACATTTGAACTTATGTCACTTTAAACTTACTCTTTGTTCCTTTTCCTTTTCTTCTTCCATAGTTTGAAATGCAAGGACATGTGCTTCTTGTAAAGATTTATGTCTTTGTTGATGCTGTTCCTCTAATTCTTCAAGCTCTTGTGTAAGTCGTTGTCGTTCTTGTGTAAACTGGACTTGCAGTTGCTGCAAAGAGGTCTGAGACTGGGAAAGCTGCATCTCCAGATTGTGTTTCAGCAAGGAAATCTATGCCACAGAATGGTACACAAAGAAGAATAAATACAAGGCATGTTTCACATATTGCCTATCTAAGGAAAAAAGCATTTCAAAGATACTAACAAAAGCAAAATAATTGCCTTAACAAAATATCCACTTAAAATGTTTTATAATATATCACAGATAACTAATCTTTAGGTATTACCACTTTTATTCTGTTTTCAGTAATTATCCTAAAAATAGACTGTTTTAGCGGTATTACGCTTGTAGACTCTCTGAAGAACACTGCAGCCCACATTTTAAAAATACAACAAATACGTATGCTGCACTGCCACAAAAATTCATGATGTGAAATAAAAACAAAGATAGCTAACGTATTTACTAGGTTATGGTCACTTTACGGAATCACACTATCTAGTAGGAGAAGTTAAACTGCTTATTTTTGAGGCAGCAAAGTTGAGTAGTTAGGACTGTGGGCTCTGAGTTAAAACTGTAGCTCTGCCACTTGTCACTGTCAATACCTCACCAGGCTGTGTCAGAGGGGAGAGTGTTACTATACACAGTTCACTCAGAATGGCCCCTGCAACGCAGTAAGTGCTCAATGAAAGCTAGCTAAGATTATTTGAGGATTAAAAACCTACTCTTTAAAAGATTTATTAGTTTATAATTTAGAATTCTTATATTTAAAAAGGTTTTTATTTTTGAATTTTGATTTAATTCAAAGGATTTCAAGCTTTTTAAAAATCACAAACCCCTCACAATCCTCCAGTTACAGCCTTCTAATAATGACAGGTGCTTTTCATTCACTATGGAAAACTGATTTGTCCTTGCTTTTGAAAACAGACAAATCACCCTTAATATGTCCACATTGCTTCTATGTGTTTTAAAATACTTAAATTTAAGTCCATTTTAAAGACTAAAAGCACAAAATACATGCATCTGTATATGTGTGTGTGTGTTCATTTACACATTTGTTGAAACCAAATTTTTATTTGATTTATTTCTCTTCTCACATACAGGAAACTATAAACTTGAAACTAGATAACTCAATCATATTCTAGATGTCTGAGACTAAGGGGAACTTACGGGAACCAGATAAAAAGGTGTCAAATGTGTTCCATTAAATAACTTAAGATACTGTGTTTATACACAAGTAAAACCGTTTCTGTGGCCAAGAAAGCTAATGGAAAGAGAGAACTTTAAAGTGAGTTTTTGTAAATGAGGAAAGACTTTCTTTCGATTGATGGAAGGCAGATATAGTCTGCCTCACATGTCTCACCAAGGAAGGTACCTGAGAAAGAAAGAGAAAGGGTGGAGAATCACCAGAGATGCAAAATAAGAAAGAAAAGAAAGAAGGAACTGGAAGACAGGAGAGGTCAGAGGTCAGCGGCTGGAAACAGTCACAGACTGTAGTGCGCTTAGGGTGGATAACAGCTGTCTGGAAGGGTTTTGAGCAAAGTTATACATCAGGATTAGTTGTAAAGGTTAGCACGTGCCTTTGTATAAAGGGTCAAGCACCGGTGAGAAATGATATAACTGACATATGTTCAATCTGTTTTTTTTTTTTTTTTTTTGCAGTATGTGGGCCTCTCACTATTGTGGCCTCTCCAGTTGCGGAGCACAGGCTCCGGATGCGCAGGCTCAGCGGCCATGGCTCATGGGACCAGCCGCTCTGCGGCATGTGGCATCTTCCCGGACCGGGGCACGAACCCGTGTCCCCTGCATCGGCAGGTGGACTCTCAACCACTGCGCCACCAGGGAAGCCCTGTTCAGTCTGTTTTAACGTATTTCCAAAGAAGTAAGTTTACCTATTGAAAGTTATATGAATTCTACTTATTAATTTCTACATAAGCCTAAGATTTCAGAGGTTATTTCATATGTTTGGAGTCACGGTGAACTGCAACACTCTGACCCCAGGCAATGCAACTCCCTACACCTCTAAATGGCAGTGGCACTCATGATTTACAGCTCAAATAAACCCTGCAAGTGTGAAAACTGCAGGAGAAAGCAACAGCTAAGCCTTATTTGTGGAGAAGGAGGACCAAAACAAATTATACTATGTGATTTCTTACCATTTTATGCAAAGAAAATCAGGCTGAAATGAATATTAAACACAATCCAGAAAGAGAAAACAAATCATAAAAGGGTAAAAGACAATAAAAATGTTTGTGAATCCTGATGTGTAAAGTGACAGAGCCATTTTCTTCCCAGCTAGGTGGTTCTTGAAATAGAGAAGGCACCTAGCCACTCTCTTCCCAAGCTCAACCCTAATCCCAGACCCAGCACAGGGACCCACATGACTACCTTGTCTCTGGTGACAACTTGTTAGAATACATATGAGAACATTAGGAAAAGACTACTGTTACATGTAGAATAATGACTCATATTGTCAAAGCTATTATCTGGCCACGTGAGGACTAATCTACCCAGTGAATGAACTGCTCACCCCGCCATCTGGCCTGGTACGCATCTGTCTCCACTCAAAGAAAACGGGCATGATTTTCTGATGTGTACACAGGCACTATGTGGGCTAGCAGTGGCCCTGGATTCTGTCCTCCAATGAAGTGTGCACTCAGGTTAATAAGAAGCCCATCAGTTCACAGCAGTGTAGCTTATTTTCTGAAATACCTACTTCAAAAGTTCACTGTGTCAAAAAGAGCTCCCACATGTTAATTTGACTATAATTTGACGCACACTTGAACCATTTAAGGATGAAATTTATCAAGAATTATAACATATTATGAAGTACCACAGTAATACAACAGTTATACATTTAAAATCTAAGCACACTTTCCAACCTCTCAAGCTTAAATAAAATACACTTAAATATGTTATATCATAATATACTTTACCTTGAAAGAACTCCAAAGTAATATTTTTCATTTTAGGATATATGATTAATCTTTATTATCTATACTCAAGAAAACAAAGTATATGCAAAAAGACATTATCATGCAATTTAGTGTTCAAGTATACTTAGTTTATATATTTTATATTCTTAATTTTGAAAGCACACCAAAATAATATTAAGGCTATCTAAAAATCTTTGGATTCATGCTCAAGACAGTAACATGAATTATAAGCAGGAAGCCTTTACCATGCAATGCAGCACCAAAACTTACTTATTTTGTTCTTTTTACAAATTAATAAATTAGTAGATTGCACCATATTGTCAGCCTTTATTCAGCATGAAAATTACAGGGCACTTTAAAGACAGAAATGAGCAAAGCAACATAAAATGAACTAATGTTTTATAGCTATAACTTAAAACAGCAGAGTTTAGTATACTTTACGGAAATACAAATACTATAAAATTTCATCAATGCAAAATCTGTCGTTCTCTTTAATTCAAAATAAAAGAGAACGACAGATTTTGCATTAAATACTTTTGGTAACCTTGATCAATACTTTTATTACAGTATTATAGAAAGGCATGTGTTGAATAAATGAGAAGTAGTTACTTCAAATTATATTTTCAAATTATGAAGCATATGGTACTAGTTTCTACACATTTGTTATAATTTTAAATCTTAAGGCTTTTTATTTTGCTGATCTTAAATAAACCAAAGAGAATATTTATTTCAGTAAAAATTTTAATCCTAATTAAAAAATTCTAACCACAGCAGTTTAGATATGAATTATATAATGTATTCTACTGATCAAGGAGGTACCAGATACTTTCAAACAATTTTAAAAGCCAAACTTCGCTGATAGTGATTGCTACCTTCTGATCTCTACCATTTAAAATACTATCTTTTTGAAAATAAAGTGTAAAAATTTCAAAAAGACAAAACTAAAAACATATGGATACATTTTTCTGAAGAAGGGAAAGCTTTACCTACTTCCTACAGGGCAGTTTCACAAAGATTCTGTACCTCTACAACGGTGCCTGCAGAAATCCCTCAAAATAGAAACTGAAACCTCAAATCTGAGGTACTGGATATGATAGGATGTCGACATGAGATATGTCATTAATTATGTACATCCTACGTTTTTGATGCACTGTTGGGTTTTTTCCCCCCCTTTAAAAAAAATCACTCTTGTTACAGAAATGAAAGAATACAGAAAGTATACAAATTGTTTATCCTCGAAACAAAGCATTTCTTGAGATAGTAAATGTAATCTGTGGTTCTCAAACCTGGCTGTATATCAGAATTATCTCTGTAGATGTTAATAAATGTACTTGCCCAGGCCCTGATCCCTGGATATTCTGATTAAATAGGTCTGGAATTGAGCCCAGGCTACCTAATATATTTTTAATCCTAACTAACAAAGTAATAAGTGTTCGTTGTGAAAAATAATTTTTTTAAATAGTTTATAAAATGAAAGTGAAAGTCTCCTTCCTTCCCTTTTCCTTGCCAAATTCCAATCCCTAAGGGTAACCAGTTTTACCACTTTGTTATCTCCCCAGACTCTTACGACTTATTTCTCTTTTGATATAATTTCCTGTTTTGCTTTTTTTTTTTACTACATTGTGTGTAAACAGGTGGATGCTTTCCACCATGTAGAGAGTACAGCTGCCTTGACATGACAAAATATTGGCTATGTCTTACACACAAAAGTTACTTGGGGTCCCCAGGGCACACCTTAAGAGACCAGTGCTTAATGTCCAAGGTAGCTGGAACAGAGACCCATGGGGCTGCTGATTGGGACAGACATTCCCTATGTCTTACACAGAGAAAGAAACACTACTTCATTTGCGAAACCATGAGGGAGGGTGTCCAGACCCGCAGGTGTTGCTATGTGATGGAGTGGCTTCTCAAACACTGAAGTCTATGTAGCTCCCTTCAAGATGAGTATACTCACGGATTTGCTCAATGATGGTCAATGATTTCTCCATTAGGGAGGCCAACAAGTTTGGTTTTAGAGGTTTGTTTTTCCTTGCACGGTGACATTTCTAGGGTACATAACCCATGACATGTAGGCATGCCCCATTCTTTTCAATGACTACATATAATGCGAATGGCAGGCACTGTTTCTTGCCTCCCCAAATGCCCATCTCCCCCTTTTCCTTTCTTCCCAGTTAGCTGAACTCTTGAGTTTGTTCACGGACTGAATGGAAATCCCTGTCTTCAAGATGGTATGCCCCTCTCCCAGCACCAAGGAGTGAATTATGACTGGGATAAGAAAGTCACGGTAATCTAACTCTAAGGTCATATCACTCTGTTTTAGTTAATAAGCTCAAAGGAAGTATGTGGGGAACTTGGGGGGGGAGGGGAAAGACTTTATTTCCTGATAAAAGTAAAAAATGCTTAAGGAGAGTCTCTTGCATTAGCACAGCTGTTCAAGAACATGACAGCTGGAGCTGTAGCAGCCATGTTGCAACTATGACATGACAAACTTGAGGTCCAAAAGTTAACACATTGAGCATGGCAAAGCAGAAGTACAGAAAGTACCTGAGCACTTAATTATCTTGACAGCTTGAGCCACTGTCACCTGGGTATTCTGCTGCTTATAGCCAAATGTATCCTAATAGACATCATTCCAAAGTATAAATACACTATAATTACTTTAATTCTTACTGATGGAAATTCAGATCATCTCATCTGGTTTTGCTATTATAAACATTGCACCAACCCCCCCCCAAAAAACCACAAATGGTCTAAATGCACACACACATGAGTCTATCAGAAGGCTGTACATAACTCTCTTTTAGTTTCATAGATGAATTTAATGCACAGTCACAGTCAAGAACCACTGCTCCAGAATTCATAAAATGAAAGACTCTTCTTTAATGATAATCTTAAAGCAATATCTAGAGAAGTCTTTGAAGCCCTGGCCTTTCACTTGTCCTCCGCTCTCCGTTCATTTTATGAGATCAAGGAGGAAAACAAGATATTTTCCTCAAGTAGTATTACCTATGGTTTTTTCTTCCTGTAGTTCTGATCAGTTTATCAAGATATTGGTGAACTGTTTATCTTGTGCTTCTGTGTGTTTTTGAAGAAGGCTGTTCCATAAATCATGATTTTTCAAAAATGATTTGCTTTTTAGGGTAGAGGTTTTGTGTGAGAGGGTTCATTCATTTTTGTGAAAACAAGAAAATTTGTAAGGAAAAGCAATTTGAAAAATAGGATGTATAAATATAATTTCGCTTTTCAGTAAGTTATAGGTATGGAGTTGTGCTGAGCCAGAACACTTATTAATTTTGACAAGAAAGGCCAACACAAACTATTAGAAAGTCTAAACCACGTGATATTAATATTCAGTGCAATACTTTCAAATATATGAAGCAACATTAAAAACTGCTACCATAGGCTTAGTAGAGGACGGTAAGGCTAATTTACTACTATGTCAACAACTTACATAAATGCTCATGTAAAATGTTTGAAGGTGTCTGAATATTTTAATTCTTTCTATGCTGTTTCCTTTTTTAACCTCTAATTTGCTATTTTTGGAGAGTCTAGCTAAGAAAAGTAAACTTAAGCTTCTGGAATTATGACCATCCTGAAAAATTCTCAATTGTTCATAATTTTTTTGCTATTTTCTAAGATCTATAGACTGAGTTGATTAAGAACCACAGTAATGCCTAATTAATGTCCTCAAGATATTTCTGGAATATGTTTCTAATCATCCTCTCAGTTGGAAAAAATTATAAAGCTTTTATAAAGAACAGAGGAATCAACAATCACTTGTTTTTTTAGAACAAGACAGCATATAGTGGGAAACTTCTTCCATGGAAGGCTGGCTGAGGACGGTGTGTGGAGCGGGTGGGTAGGTCTCACCCTGCTGAATGACACTGACAAGGTCACATCTTGTTTGGTTGATGACTGAGTGATGAGTTCATCCTCAATGACTACAATGTTACAAAAGAGAATTAATGAATGGGGATGTCAGTGTGTTACAGACCCCTTTTACTTATTTTGTAGGAGATGAGTCAACGCATTCTCATTTCAATTACTAATAGATTCAACTTCAGTAAGGTGGTTTTTATTTTAATGAACACCTTTTCATTTATAACTATTTAGGAAGAAGTGACTATGTCGTTGCAAGTATTCTGAAGTACAATTCAACTAATTTTTGACAGTACTCATATCTTATTTGGGTTCGTATTTCTATCCCAATCAGCACATATGTCAAAAAGTCTGGATTAATATAGCAATCATGCCCAAATTCTCACTATGTTCTATGTGACTGTTTTAAAACATTTCTAAATGTAGCCTTATTTCACCAACATTGAGATAAATATCTTTATTGCTTACTTTAAAATATATTAAAGAAGCTGGCTTTAAACGTATTCATATATTTCTAATTTTTACATAGACAGTAAAGTTGAATCTAAAGAGTAGATAAAATTTTTCTTGCATAGTAGAAAGAAATTAGAAAGGTATGAAAACATAGTTTTGAAGTTATCAAAATTTCACAGGCTATCTCTAGACTCAAGACCTGGTTCCTCTAGGTCAGGAATTGGCACATTACATACAGTCTGTTTCTGTAGATTAACGGATTCATTCACATATTGCCTGTGGCTGCTTTCACACAGTAGCAGAATCCCGTAGCTGCCACAGAAACTGCCTGACCCACAGAGCCAGAAATATTTACCGTCTGGCCCTTGGCAGAAGAGGCTGGCTGACCTCTGCCCTAGGATATCAAGAAAAATATTCAAAGATGCTTACTTAGCTCTCTGTTAACTTATTTTAAAAAAACAAGTTGGGTATGGGTTTGATGTGAAAATAAATCTCATTTTCTCTCTTCACGTGTAAAGATAAAAAATTTTAATGTATTTAAATGGAATATAACTTTGAAGCTTAATTTCTGCACATTTTAGTGTACGTTAAGTAGAAGAATAGCTTTGCCAATTCTTAGGAAAGGGATTTACTCCATTTGCTTTAAATCTTTTAGTAATTTTAACATTAAAATGTAGAATATGTTCTAAATCTATGAACCTGCACAACTACCTAACACTCTAAGAAGTCAATTGATGCTACTTTTTCAAAAAATAAACTAGTTTAACAAAAGAAGAAATACATTTATTTCCATTTTTATGAGAGGCAACAACTTAACAGTTTTTCAAAAATATTACTATATCTTTCAAAGTAAACATTAAAATAATGAAGTTTACGTGTGAGAGGTAAAATCTTGCTTGGCTTTAAAATAAAATACATGCTTATCAATACAATGTGGTAGATGTATGCACATACACAAATGCATGCCTGAAAGTTAGAAGCTTTTGTTACCCATATACAAAACATATCTTACTGAATGCCAAAAAGTGTATTTTTTAAAATCATAAGTTAAAGCGGTGATGATGTTTATGCAAAACCAAAAGTGCAACATGCCCTTATGTACAAATTGTAAGTGCCGCTCACTTACATTGTTGATAGATTTATGCAAAGCTTCACCCAGAGAGTGCCTCTATGAAAAAGATCACAGGAATAAAGGGAAACATTCAGAAATCAACTAAGTGAAAGAAAGAAGAATAAAAAGGGAGAGTAACATACAGAACATTAATTACAATATGCTCAAGAAAAAAATAAGTTGAAAACAGTTCTGAGAAAGAAATCAGACAAAAAGAAATTTACAACATAGAGTCTAAATTATTTATAGTCCCTTAGAACAGTGTCTGATGCTTGTGGGCTGGCAGACTTACCTATGCAAGAGACCAAAGGCTAGTACAAGTAAACCAGAGGTCAGTTTAAAAGATAATGGTTACTGAAGCACCTAGAAGGAATATTACTGTTCTAAATGCCTCCCAGAAATCTGCAATATAATGCTTCAAAGCATTCCACTCAGCATTGGGGTAGATTTTAGAAGGATTTCTCTTACGAGAAATGAGCAGATGAGAACTGAAACACTAACTTGATTGACTACATAATTTGGGGGCCAGAAATAAATATGGATAATCATTGAAAATGTAAAGATTTGATAATAATCAGGTTTTATACTCAGGGGAAAGGAAGAAGAGATGCCTTCATATCTTTTCAACCCTCTTCTCTAGGATATATTTGGTAAAATTATGTATGATCTAGGTTCATTTTTAAGAAGTTCACTGGAATTCTGAGTGACAAACCATTGGAAAAACACACACTCTCCCTCCCCCAAATGTGGGGAAAATGTGATTTCATTTTCAATTGCCTCACTTTTGTGCCTTCCAAGGATACAAAATAGTATTTTAAATTTATGTTATTAATATAACTAGAAAAGTTCCTATAAAATGGTTTTTACTTTGGACACTAATCAAATTTTCAGACAAAACATAATTTTCTTTTTTTCCTCATAATGTGAATATCCCTTGGTGTGTCATAAACTAAAGCTAGCTTTTATTTGGTAAACAATTTTTTACCAATAAATTAAGACTAATACAAAATATAGTTTAGGATATAGTTCACAGAGTTGAAAAAATAAGTTGAGAAAAATGATTAACTTTCTATTTGATTACACCATAACTTCTTAAACGCTCATACTTTTAAATAAATTAGTTTAATTTTATTTTTTTCTTTATGCTTTCTCATACTCATAATATGCTTTATATACTAATGAGACACAACTTCTCCAGACTTCACAAAACTTATGAAAATCTGAGGGATTTTTAGCTGTAGTTTTTTTTTTTTTTTTTTTTTTAACCTCTTTGTATTTCTCTGAATTGATGTTCTGGCATTAGAAGTTAACGTAAAATGTATGGCATTTACTTATGAAGTAGATTTTTTCACTCTTTAAGGTATCATCAGACAAAAATATATATGTTATTTAGGATTCCTGAACTAACTGATAAATTAGAACAATATGAAAGATCAGAGGTTCTTCTGTAGGAATTCTAGATTTTAGATTTTATTTGAGAGTATATTTGAACATTTGGAATCTAAACTCATATGGTCACTAACTCTGTCAACATACTGTTGGCAGGCCATGGAAATATCTAAACCAAAGGCATGGTCACTAAGCTGTGCCCTGGGGTGACTTACACCATAGACCTGGCAACAGCAATTAGAAAAGGCACAACAGTGGTGCTGGGTCACAGTGCCCTTATTGATGAGTACATAAACGAAATAAGATTTATTCTTTTGTTTAAAAAATTTTTATTAGAGTACTATTACATCCCAGGAAGTACAGAGTGATATAGAGAACTGAATAAGATAGTAAAACAAACACACACAAAAAATAAGAAAAAGTTCATGGTAAATATTATGACAAAAAAAGGTTGATGTGACAGGAAATGACTAGAGGTGATACTGGGTTGATGGTAAGAAAAGATCTTTTGAAAAATGTGACATTTAAAATGGCATGATCCGATTTACATCATAAAAGATTACTTCAAGTCTGTGGAAAAAAGTGAAATTGGGGAGGCTAGATAGAAGGCTGTTATATGGTGTCTTGGACTGGTGTTTTCTAAGGCAGGTGGAAGCAGGTGGCGCTGGGAGGTGGAATAAACAGGATTGACATTTACATGAGAGAGAAAGGAAAGAGGGAAAGCAAGGATGACTCCTCATCCTTTGAGCAAAAAGCAGTGCCAAGAAGCAAAGATGATGGGTTGGAGATTGAGAATCAATACTTTTGAGTCAGACATGCTAAGCCTGAGATGCCTATTAGACAACCAAGTGACTGAATTGAGGTGAAGATATCAAGGCTGGAGGTTTAACTCTGAAAGTCACTGACATACAGATGGTGTTTAAACCACAAAACTGGATGAGATCCCCCAAGTAAATGTCTGCTTGAAAGAATATCGGATGTACTAAAAATCTGTATGCAAAAATATTATTTGGCAATATTCTATATGAGCAAGATCCGTGCTAATAAAAATCAATGCCCTATATAATAGTCAATTTGTTTTAAAGCATCTTAAGCTACTTGTTAGTTTTTGAGATGAGTGAAAAGGGCCTCAAGAGGTCCTCTTCAGCTCATTGAAAGCACTTGGATACTTCAGCATAGAAGGCTTACTAATGTGTTTCAGCATTTCTAGTCTTGAAGGACGAATATAAAAAGACTTTCAGCTAAGTGAGGAAGAAAACTGAAAATAACTAAAAATTGCTGCACTTAATTAGAAACTTACAGCTTTGTACCTAAGAAACTATGCTCTTAGAAGTAATCTCATTGTTTTAAACCTGTTTATTCATTTAGAAAATAGCACAAGGTTTTTTACATGTTTGTAGTTTGCAATCATATTGGTATATAACTATTGAAATCCACTGAATTACAAGCTTTTAGAGGACCCTGCCTTGTTCATATTTTGTATCCAAAATGCCAGACTTGGTACCTGGCAGAGTAAGTGGTCAATAAACGTTTACTAAGAAACTAAATGAATGACATGGACTTTTATTATTGAGTCAGTTCTTACTACTCTACCTTTTCCCCTTCCCCACAGTAACATAGGCAGTAATGAGAAACTTCTAGATAACGAAAAAGAAAGAAATTATTTAGAAAAAATATGTATATCTTGCATAAATCCTGTTGACAAAAGCCAACAGAATCTAAGACTTAGAAATGTAACCCTTCAGAGAAATGAACTAATGAGTATACTAAATATTTGTTCAGAAAATATTAATCTGAACAAAGACAGACTGCCAAGAGGGAAGCAACATACACTGAATGGCACCTATCTTGCCCTGCTCTATTTTGTTCTCCATACTGCAGTCAGAGTTTTGAAATTTCAATATTTGAATGCGTCACGCTCCTGATTAAAACCTTTCAGTAGCTCCTCATTGCCCTTTAAAGTCTCAACAAGGCAAACAAGATCTGACCCTGCCTACCTCTACCACCTTCCTAGTTCTCTATTCCCCAGAACAAAGGTATTTGGGGGCAGGCTGAGGAACTCTGCACGTACTTCCCCCTCTCCCCAGATTGCTGTTCTCCTTCCCCTCTTGGCCTGACTATTGCTTCTCTTTCAGGTCTCAGGTAAAGGATCCCCCACTCAGAGAAGCCTTCCCCAAGTTCCCAGACTATGGTAGGTCCTAATGGTACATACACTTGTGTCCCATGGTTGTAATGAATTAATGTGTCACACTGTTATTTCTATTTGCCTTCTTTTCTAGATTACAAGCAATGAGAAGGCAGAGATCATTACAACCCCATCACTGGTCTGACACAGTGCATGGCATATCAGAAGCACTGAATTTTTGACATATGTCAAAATGTCATCAAATGCCAATATATAGAATAAAATTTTCATTACTAACAAAAGAAATGTCATTTGTTAAATTTCTAAATTCCTTGAAGCAATATCTACACTAATCTTATGTTGCAATTCAAGTAAAATATGTTAGATCTTAATAAAATGTTCCAAAATTAAATACTTAATATACAATACTGTAATTTCTTAAACTATATAAAGCTTTTTCTAATATTAATTTCAAATATACTAATATCTAGAGAAAAGCAACCAATAAACCTAAGATTAGAAGTAGGAATCACAACTTTAATAATTCTCCTGAAGCAAAAAAATAGAAGAAAAAGTCATGAACAACTATTTAATGTTTTAACTAAATTAGTAATAACTGGCTTTTAAATGAAATTAAGGCAGAGAAAAGCTAATATGTTAGGTAATCTTAACACTTCTCAGAGACTACGTCTTTAAATAACTTTATAATCATACATCCATTAAACGCCTTCATATCCAAAATATTTTAATTCTTTTTAGTATCTTGCCATAGGAAATAGAGATAGATTAAATTGATTTATTACTACAGTGCCACCTAGAAATTCTTAAGTATTTCTCAGGTGTGTTCTGGGCCCTAGTACCCCTGAAGGCACAAACTGTTCTGCATGTCATCACAGTCCTACTATAGTATTTTGCAGAACAGATACACACACACACACACTCAGTACACATTAAAACTACCCAGTATTTTAACATCTCTTTTAAAGTTAGGTATAGATATCATAGTTTCATCTCTTCACTCTCTTCTCCTAAAGATGTCAATATAAAAACTGGATAGACTTAAATTTGCAAAAGGGAGTTTTTGGCAGGGAAAAGAAAATAAAATATTTTTAGATTTGCAAATTAATTCAGAAAGCAATTTAGTACTATTTATTTTAGAAGAAAAAAAGCATAAAAATAACATAGGTCTGATAAAAGAGGATATAACATAGTTGAAGTAAGAATGTCATTAACTTTTTTGACTGAAGAAAAATTTTAAACTTCCGTATTTACTAAGGAAAACATTGCAAATTAACTTTGAATCCAGGAACTGAAGTAGGAAGAATGACGTATCATGGATGTTGGCTGGTTTTTGGTAGACCTTAATTCCATTCCACATTTTCTGAGAAAGCAAAATTGAGCCATGCCTGCTATTCCCACTCTCTGTTCTAGCTGGCTTTTCTCTTTTCTCCATGTTATTTCCCTTCGTCTTCCTGCTTCTTCTTCTTTTGACTTCCCTCTTCCTTACCCAAGTTCTCTCTTTTCCCAGGGTTCAGGCTGGATCTCTGATGCTTCTTTTACATAGTTCCTGCCCTCCTAATTTCTTGGGAGAGGATTCTGAACCTTCAGGGTCAAGCTTCACTGATCTCCTGGCACTGCTTAGGGCTTCTGTCAAGGTCATGGTTCGAATCAGCTGAGAAGAGATGATTATTCCAAGTCCTTTTCTATTCCTTCTACCTCAGAATCTGCTTGCAGCTCTTCTTCCATTAAACGGTAGTACTGTTACTCATTTAAAATGGGCATAAAACTGATGAAAATATAATCTTTTTTCAATAGACAGAAATATGATTTCTAAAGAGAGAGAATTCCTTTCTTCCTAACATAAAACTTCTTAAAGAGTTAAGAGAGAGAGCCAGCAGAATGAGTCCTGAGCTTATAGTGCCAAATTTACTCAAAATTTTGCATTCTAAATAGTCTAGTCCAGTGCTAATAGAATTATAATTCAGAGCCACATATGTAATTTTGATTTTTTAGTAGCCATATTAAAAAGAAAGTAAAATTATTTTTAGGCATATATGTAACCCAATATATCCCAAACACTAGCATCTCAACATGAAATTATATAAAAAGTACTAGTGAGACATTCCACATTCTCTTTTCATACTAAAATTTTGAAACCCGGTATAAATTTTACACTGACATCTGAGTTTGGATGAAGTTCATTTCAAGTGCTGAACAGTCATAGGTGGCCTGTCACTACCATTTTAGACAGCACTAGTCTAGAAACCAGAAAGCGGTCTGCAACAGCCTTAAGAAACTGGCTTTTCAGTCACTCTTGATCAAGAGCATTGATTTTAATGCTCTGTTTCTTATTCATGTCATTGTTCTTTCCTACTGAGTGTGACAAATGCCAAAATACCCTGGGATTGTAGAATCAATGCGTCTAAAACCACACTCACCACCTCAGCCCCCTTCAGTGAAGTGGTTTGTCATGACCTCCCTGTCTCAGACGATGGTCTTCTTTTCGTTATCCTGGTTTCAAATCCTGGGTCAGTTTTAACATTTCCTTCTCCTTTACCAAAGTACTCCATCAAATTACATGATTTGTTCCTTTACAGTTTTTCTGGTAATTCTCAGTGAAATCAACTTAACTCACGTCCTATTTGGGTAGAATTATTTGTACTTCATATACGTGACAACTTCCTCTTTGGATGCCGTGCCTCAGCTTTTCTTTATTCAGCAACTACTGAGGGCTTACCACATGCCAGGCACAGTTTAAGCTGCCGGGGATGCAGCAGTGAACAGTACAGATAAAGATCAGCTCTCATGGAGCTACATTCTAACAGGGAAGGGAAGCAATATGATGCTATGTGGTAACAAATGTTCTGAAGAAACACAAAGCAGAATAAGAAGACAGAGAGTGACAGCGGGTGCTATTTAAAGTGGTCAAGGAAGCTCTTTTTGAGGAGTTAAGATCTGGGCAGAGAATTGAACAAATTGAGGAACAAGCCATGTAGATCTGGGGAAAGAGGATTCCGTTTGGAGGGACTGGCAGATGCAGAGGCCCTGAGATGGATTAAGCTTGGTGTGTGTGGTCCAGAAACGCCAAGTAGTTCAGTATGACTGTAAGAAAGGAAGGGAGAAAGTGGCAGAAGATGACACTGGCAATGCAGCCAGAGGCCAAATCACAAGGTCCGAATCACGAGGCTACTGCAGGCCATGATAAGAGTGTGGAGTGTGTTCTAAACGTGACGCGAAGCCACTGGTGGATTTGAAGCAGAAGAATAACTTCATCCAACTTAATTTTTTTTTTTTTTTTTTGCGGTACGCGGGCCTCTCACTGTTGTGGCCTCTCCCATTGCAGAGCACAGGCTCCGGACACGCAGGCTCAGCGGCCATGGCTCACGGGCCCAGCTGCTCCGTGGCATGTGGGATCCTCCCGGACCGGGGCACGAACCCGTGTCCCCTGCATCGGCAGGTGGACTCTCAACCACTGCGCCACCAGGGAAGCCCCAACTTAAAATGGCCGGATGGAAAGCAATTTGTAGGTAGGTTCCAGGTGCGGTGCAGAAGAGAACTGCATATGGCTTGGCCTGGGCTAGTAGTGCAGGAAGTGGTGAGACACGGGCAGATCCGGGCTTACTTACTCTGAAGGTAGAGAGCAGGAAGTGCTGACAGGCTGGCTGTTCGGTGTGAGAGAGGAGGCTGAGCAGTGAGGAACGGCAGGGGTCTAGGAGGGGCGGGCTGCCTTAGGCTGGCATGGCAGAGGGGTGCATGGCACGCATTCAAGAGGTCTGCTTCAGACACTTTAACTTAGGGATTTATATCGAGATGTCTCCATTTCATCCTCACTTCAACATCACAGCCATATTAAGCTGTCTAACATAAAAATTTCAGCATGTTATTCCTCTGTCCACAAACCTTTGATAGAATCTCACAGCTTATTGTGCGAACTTTGAACTCTCAAGCCTAGAAGTCAAAGTTTTTCACAATGATCTCTCTCCCCAACTGTCCTCTTATTTCTCTGTATTCCTCACAGTGCCTGGGAAATAAGAGTATATTCAATTAAATGTTTGGTGAATGAATAAAAATACTTGTGTTCATCCTTCACCTTATTCAAGAGTCACACTAAAGCTGACCTCCTCAATGAACTCCTTCCCAATCGCACTGGTTATACTACTCTTCCTCTACTCTTTTCTCCTACCCAGCAGTATGTTGGTAAATGTTTAACAGCTCCCTGAAAAACAAAGCCCTCATCTGTAGCATGTGCTGTATCTGTGATGTAAACACTCCCACCATGGATGACTGCAAGCCACCGCCGTGATGACCCTGAATATGAAGCTGAGAAGGTATGTGCATGACAAGCTTGGTGAGCTGGTAGAGCTGCTGCACCATTGCTCCTACAGTACGAACTGTCCAGACCATTTATAAAGTCACTTACTACACAGTGACTTTTACTGTAGGTATCTGTATCCAAATCTTTCCCCTATTACACCGTAAATATGTGGAGAGTAAAAATTGTGTTATATACATCACTAAAACCAGCTAAATGACCTTGGGGCCTCAAAGTTCAAAATGGAAAGACACACATGAACTACAAAATTCCATAATTTTATGCCTGAATGATCCGTGTGTCTCTCAAATTTCTCAGTCCACTGATCTGAATGAGGGCATTGGAATATGAAGTCATATTGGTTCCAAAATTAAATCTGCCTTGAAAAAGGTGAAATAAAGAAATAAATGATGACAGTTTAGGATCACAAATAGAAAATACGATCACAGGGGAATCTATATAATCGCTTTGCTTTAGACTGAGTTGAAAAATAACAATGTAGTTCTTTTGCTTTCAAGGAATTCAAATGTATGCACCGATCAGCCCAGGAAGCATAATTAGTTTTGCACTGAAGTGTAATCATTGAATAGAAAGAAAAGAACACAATGAAATATTAAAAGAAAACTAAAAGATATAAAATTAGGCTCTGATTGGTCCGCCTGCCGATGCAGGGGATACGGGTTCGTGCCCCAGCCCGGGAAGATCCCACATGCCGCGGAGCGGCTGGGCCCGTGAGCCATGGCCGCTGAGCCTGCGCGTCCAGAGCCTGTGCTCTGCAGCGGGAGAGGCCACAGCAGTGAGAGGCCCGCGTACAGCAAAAAAAAAAAAAAGAAAATTAGGCTCTGATTGGAGCACAGAATGAAAATAATAGCTTTTGGAACTTTTCATAAAGTAAAAAACATCTGATTAAAGAAAAATGAAATTCTTATGCTTTTCTATGCCCATTTTTCTGATACATAGGCTATGAGGGTTAGTTTAAATCAAATTTAACTCTCAAGAGTTTAAATTCATGTGAAAGACAAATTCTTCTTTGCTCTAAGTAGGATGAAATACATGTAAGCTAAGGCGCAAAAGTTAGACTTGTGTTCAGTTCACTCAGAAATAATTAAAATACATGAAAATGCAGATCTTCTGATACCTTTCATAACATACGCTTCTGCCTAGGCCCTGGCTGTTTCCTATTCTATTCTCTACTCTTACTTCCTTAATGTCACGAACCCCAAGCCGGGTCTGTTTTCCCTAAGTGCGGAGGGGTGCAGGCTGTGCTGGGTGAACAGAGTGGAGTGGCTGTAGCACTCAGGGTCGGGGGTGGAAGGTTTGAGGAGCTGGGCTGAGCAGGAGTCAGGCAAGTGGAAAGTGGTGGAGCAGGTGTCAGAGCACAGCCTCTAGGAAACTATCAGAAAGAATCAAGAGAACAAGATCCAAAGGGCCAGGAAGGGTCTTCTTTCCAAAACAAAGTCCCATTAAAAAATTGCTGGCTTGCTAGAACCGTTGTCATCTCATACGTCTACAAAGAGTGAAACCTCTAACATAATACCCACTTTCATTTCAACGTGAAATCCTTTGTTTAGTTGTTTTCTTAACTTTCCTCAGGTAGACAATCCTGGATGCAACAGCTATTTTCCAGCTTATCTACGGTAATGTGTGTGGCCTATATATTTTAGAAGTGGCGAGAAAGGAAGATACTGTAATTTTGGAAATGGCCTGATGGCCTGAAGCAGCACAGAACAGTTTTACCTTTGGAGGCAATTAATTCTTGGTTATCTTGGTATTTATGGTTAATCTGCTTTGAAAACTGATTTAAAAATTCTTTCTATCAAGCTAGTAGAAATTGGAGCCACATGTAATGAAGTATTTTATGATGCACAGACCTCGAACAAGATGCAAAGCATTATGTCCTCTCGGGAATGAACAATGTAGACGAGGTATCAAAAAAAAAAAAAAAAAGACAAGATAAGAAAAGAATATCAGAGAAGCATGGATGAAATCTGACAATTTAATATAAGAAAGAGTAAATGAATAATGAATAAAATAATTTGATAGAAAACAGGTGGGAGAAGTGGTGGGCCCTCTTTACATTGCCAAATCTAGCCAGAAAATGTCTATGTCAATACTTCCTGATTGAAAAACAAGGCGGACTTTTAAGGATGTTTTCCATTTTTATCATGTAGTTGAATTATATGATAAAATTAAATCTTCCAAAGTACGGAACATCATAGAGGAGTAGTACCACTCTACCCAGTAAAACTTGTCCTTCTAGATCCCGAAGTAGAAATGTAATGTAAGTATACAGAAGGTAACTAATAAGCAATGCTAACATGCTGACCAACTTCTAATGAGAGTTGTTGTTTTCTTATTTTTGTTTCAAAGGTTTCAGATTTATTTATTCACAAAAGCTCATAAATATTCATGTAGGTATACTCCCTTTCCAGAGTAACATTATAAGTTATTATGAAATACCAGTCACGAACTGGCAGGCTCAAAGTGCTCTTGAAAGACACTGCACGTATGTACCTATGTAATAAGTCATTTTACAAAAAGCTTGCCCTGTTTATTTTGAAATTCATCATGATCACAATAGAAAGATAATAGTGGATTTCTGGCACTGTACTGCTGAGCTGCCTCTCGTCCAAGTTCTGCACTTGCTTATCAAGTGGTGACTCATGCAGTCAGTCCTATTTAATTACTGGCTTTGCAGGAGACTGTTAAGAATTCATAAATTTAGAAGTTGTGTAAATGAGTGAAAATGTGCAAATTCTTTTAATTACAGTTATAAATGTTCTGGAAGTAACAAGCCTGACATAAGAAGATAGATTTAGAAAACCACCTTTCATTTATGTCATTTTGAAGCATAAGAGGCAACTTCCTGTTGGTGAGAAAGTAAATTACTCACTTCTGGTAAGTGGTTTTAGGAAATCAGAATAACATCTAATAAATTTTACCTTCCACTGCCCAAATGGTATCTAATGGCTTGGAAAAAGATGGTATACTTTCAAATAATAAAAGTTTTCCATTTAAAATCTTTAATGCATTCATTTCAAATATTAAACCAAAAAACTGTAAGTGCTTCTCAGTACTTAGGACTGCAGATGTAACACAATTATTTAGCACACGGTTTCATAAGTTTCTGTCTCCTTGATTTTATACATTTAAAAAATTTTAAGTTTGCCTTATGAAAAATGACAAAATACAGTGAATTAATAACATACAATGTTTTATATTTCTGTAGCTAGAGAATGTCAAAGAAAATGAACCTCCATAATCTACAGACTATTAATTACCTGGTTTAAGAGATCTTCTACTTTTTTCTGCCATGAATCCCTGGCTGCATTTTTCTCTCGCTCTTTCAACTGCAAAAGTTGAGACATCGCTGACTTTTTATCCTCTTCGTGTTGAAGCCTTAACTCTTCGCGAAGCTTAGAACACTCTTGTCTAAAATAGAACAAATGCACTTAATTTGTGAAGAGAATTATTCCTCTCAATAACTGCAGTATAGTTGCTTGCAGGTTTTCTAAGCATTTAATTAATCCTCCTCAAAAGCCAACTCAGAATAAGAGGTGATTATTTCATAGTTAAGGACCATAAAGTAAATTGGTAACTTATCCAAGATCATTTATTTATCAAATTATTAACAGCAGAATAGGTATGAGAGCAATAAGTCCTCTGACTTCAGGTGAGTACTCTTCCTATGTTATAGTCCAGGAAATGAAATAAAAAGTAATCTATACTTAAGCAGAAAAAGAGAATTCCAATTTCTCTGCAATTAATCATGGGAAAAATTCATTAAAAATGCTGCTACTACAGCTTCAACAGTGAGACAATATAAGCCATATGACAGAAAACCATTTTCTGCACGTCTGTATAGGTAAGATTACATTACTGAGTAAAGAATGTACCTAAGGTTTTCAGTCCATTTTATCTCTAAGTCATGGGCCATTTTGTCCACTCTCAGTTTCTCCTCTTCTTTCATGGCAGCAAGTGTTTCTTCATGCTGTTGCCTTTCTTGTTCTAGCTCACTCTGAAGAATAAAAACTTTTCAATGAAGACTAGTCTTCAAAAGCAAAGTCACTGTTGCTTATTTCAAATAACGGAGTGCTTGCATTATAACTTTTAAATTCTACAGCACAATAATTGATAGTGCTATCTATGACAATTACTTGAGATTTTCTGACAATAAAATCATGGTACCCATTTAATATTTTAAATGTCCTTGTGCAAACTATATTTTATTAAGGCTTATAAGTTTGCAAATTATTTTAATAGTTTAAAGTCAGCATTAAATGAATAATCTTAACTAAATTTTCCATATCATAGGTATCAAAGAATTCAATTATCTTCACCTGTACACACATTACATAGGCAGATACGCTGTTAAAATTCATTCCCATTCATGTCAAAAGTATGCTATCTACAAAGCTTAAGCATTATCATTGTATCTCACTGACGTGATTAAAATAATCATGAGAAATTTAGGCTTCTATTTTCATCCTGTAACTTCAAACCAGTGGTCCATGGGTTTAGTGTTATTATGATATATATGAAGTCTCTGTAGAGTAGCATAAATCAAGTGGTTTTCTGGAGCTTGGGGCTGGATGTGACCTGTTCAGACAACACTGGCAACCATCGATCCCTGCCAGCAGTGTAGCTGCTCTTAGGGTACAATGGAAAAGGAAGAGATGATGGTCCATCCTTCTGTTAACACAATGATCCTTTCTGGATCACCCACTTGCCAGTAGCACACTGCACAATGACCCTTTCTGGATCACCCACTTGCCAGGGGCATATGCAGATTGATGGGAAAGTAGCAAGTCAGGGCTGTAATTGTTGACCTGGCTAGTAAGCAGTAAGTACTGAAACCTGAATTCAGCCATCTTAGCCAACTGTCATTTTCACTAAGTACTCTGCCTCTAAGAATTATGTTTTCCACCAAAGACAGTGTTGAATGGAGTAGAATTTCTCGAAGAGTATCTCTTTTACTGAATGCAAAGCACTTTATTAGACATTACTGGGGTGGGAAAAGAAGAAAGCGCTTGCTCTTAAGAAGCTTACTCAAAGTTATGGTAAACTGTGATGCAGCACCTTATATTTTCTCAATTAAATTTGTCCAGCAGAACAGAAAATGAACAGTTGATACGGTTTTGCTTAAGTTTTTTATTATGTTCTACTATTTGATAGAAGGACAATGTAAATATGAGCAAGGAACTTAAAGAAATGAAACTGAATCCAATTCTAAGCGAAAAAAATAAAATTTGAAGGCAACATGTACTGAGTGCTTACTATCTTGCTAAGCGCTGTGCTGTAATGGTTTACCTCGGTCAGTTATGACAACAGCAGTGTGACGTGCATTATCATCATCCCCCACCTCTCCTGCATTGTGTGGATGAAGAAATTAAGACTGAGAAAAAGTAACTTGCCCAAAGTTACACACTAAGTGATAGATGCAGAATTCACACCCAACCAATCCTACTTCAGAGCCCACACCTTAAACCATCTCTCTGAAAGAAAAAATGATAAATCTCTAGCTACTGTCCCCCTAGATGTATGGTTCATTTCTCTACCTTCTAATGCAGTCTAAATATCTGCTCTTCTTCATGACCCTGAAGAGGAAAGACAAATCTTTTCCAAAATCTGTAGGTCACAGAGAACCACTGAGTTGCTATACATGGGAGTTCAACTCTTACCAGTAAAAGAACTGTGCGTACTAACTGTAAATGGATTGAACTGTGTTTCCAAAAAGATATGTAGAAGTCCTAACACCCCAGTTCCTCAGAACGTGATGCTATTTGGAAACAGGGTCAGTGAAGATGTACTTAGGTAAGATGGGGCCACGCTGAAATAGGGTAAGCTCGTAATCCAGTATGACTGGTGTCCTTACAAGAAGATGTGAGGACACGGGAAAAATGCCATGCAAAGACAGAGAGAAGATTGAAGTTGTGCTGCCACAAGCCAAGGAATGCCTGGGGCTACCAGGAGCTGGAAAAGACAAGGAAGGATCCTCCCTTAGAGGTTTAAAAGGGAGAATGGCCCTGATAACACCTTGATTTTGAACTTTCAATCTTCAGAACTCTGAGAGAATAAACTTCTGTTGTTTTAAGCCAATTTCTGTTGTTTGTAGTACTTTGTTATGGCAGTCCTAGAAAACTAATAATAATAATTATATATAAATGTGATGTTTGTAATAAACTTTAAGCAAAGTAAATTATATTTTTACCTCGCTGATATTTAGATTATAACAGGATAATGACATTACCTCAGCATTTAATAGAGCATCCTCGGTCTCCTTCAGCCTGCCTTTAGTCAAGTCCAGCTCATTTTGAAGTCTTTCCTGGGAGTCCTGAAGACTAGCAATGAGTCCTTCTGCAGAGCCAAGACCTTGTTCACTTTTGCTTACCATTTCTTGGAGGTGGCCAATCTGCAAGTAAATACAGTACTTTTAATACACCTCAGTGTAATCGACTAGCAAACAGTCACGTTTGTCTTCTTAAAGTCTTTTCTTTAGATGTAATTTTACTGATGGATCTTTCTTGATGAATTTGGAAGAAGCACTCAACCATGATAGTCTTCATTTGTTGTTTTTTGAAAAGACCTCTATATTTATGATTTCCCTTTGTCATGGCAACCATGTAAATACATGGATACCTCAAGCTCCTGTGAATTCCTGGTTCTATCATATAATCAAATACCTATAAAAAAGAATTGAAGATAAAGATCATACCCAAGATTGAGAAAAAAGGATCTTTTAGATAAAAATATTTTTAAAACTGCTCTTTAAAATTGAATCACTTATATTTCATTTGAGCCCTGTTCTCCATCTATTTATAAAAGTGACAGATTTAGGTCAATATTGATAAGCTGGTAAATGTAGCTTAAATTAGGATATGTTGTGATCTCTATGTTTCCATAAAAAATGTGTGTCTTGAAATTGTTAAGAGTTGAATTCACACACTCTTGAAATTAGGAGCTAATAGACAATTTGTTGATTAAGCAGACCTCAAGTAATGAGAGCTATTATAAAATCAGTAAATGAAATACTTTCAATTATCTAAGAAAATATTACAAAGTAAAAATCTCATTTTTATAAAACAGCCGAGCTTATCAAAACTCTACAGAAATGACAACTGGTAATTAAAAAATAATACCTGAGTATTTCTCACTGTAAATACAGACATCACAAAGAAAACTGAAAATCCTTCTTTAATCCCCTCTCTGACCCGAAATCCCCTGCCCCCAACTTCCTGTCTCCTTTCCATGCAGATATATGCACATGCTGAACAATTCCAGGGATGGCAGCATTTTATCTTGTTAGTATCTTTAAAGGGATGCCAACCTCATAAAATGAGCTGGGAGCTTCCATTTTTTTCTGGGCTCTGAAATATTTTCATAGCTAAGATTTACTTGTTTTTTGAAAATTTAGTATCATTCATCCATTAAAATCCTCTGGGTCTAGTGCCTCTCTAAATACATGTTGGACTATTTAGTTTCTTTCATGGCTATAATTGGTTTGGCCAGGTTGTTCAACTACTTTGAGTCATTTTAGAAATTTAAATTCTCATAGGCAGACATCAGTTTTCCTTAAATTTGAAAATTAACTAGCATATTTGTAAATAATATTCATTTACAATGCTGTAAAATTTTCTCTGTCACTGTATTTATGTCACATTTCCCTAGTCTACATAGATTACTTGTATCTTCTCTACTTTTTGTGTTGATCTGGCTTGCAGAATGTGTTCTGCAGCAGTGAATGAATGAATGGAAGAAAAGTGACTGTTAACAGAGTTAAAGGGGACTGAATTTACGAGAAAATCTAGTTTCAAGTTCTGGGTCTGCCGGTATAAAACAGCAGTAAAAATACCTACCTCACGGAGTTACTATGATAATTAAGTTCAAGGATATATGGAAAAAGGTTCTTTAACTAGAAAGCAACATACAAATATTAGGTACCGATCAATACTCATACATTTGCCAATCACCTATTCCACCCCTCCCAGCTTCTCCTCTCATAATTTTGCTTATGGTGTGTTTTGATATCTGTACAAATATTCTGTGTTTTTAATTCATGACACTGCCATCATATTTCAAAAAGCCTTCTTTGTCCTTGTATTTCTGTCACTTGAGTTTTATTTATATTTATATTCATGATTTAATATTACATTTCAATGCTTAGCCCACCTGGAGCTTTTTTGGTACAAGGTTGAAGAAAGAATTTAACTTCATTCTCCTCTTCTCTTCCATTTACATACAGTCTTAAAAAAGCATTGTCATCCACTATGATTCAGATTAAACCTATTAACTCTGGCCTCTATCCTACTATTCTACTGACATTACAGGTAAGTCCTCAGAGAACTCTTGATTGCATAACATTTTCAGGCCTCACAGTCTGATCCTAATCACCGTCTGACACTGACACTTCCACCCTCTTGCAAGTGTCTGCTTTCATGCTTTTCTGATATCCATTAATCCTTGTTCTCATGCTTTTGATTTCTCCTTTTCAATCGCTTTTCCCGGCTCTGTTAATTCAATATTGGTGCACTTCTTGTTACCAGCAATCTTCTCATTAGCTACCCTTGGGTAAGCTCCTCTTCTACTTAAATGGCTTCCAGAACTGCCCGATCTTTAGCTCCAAGCCTGCACACTCTACTTAGTTCCAGCCTCGATGTCTCACAATCACCGCAAAGTCAGCATAGCCAAACGACTCAATGTCTTGCCATCCAATGTATTTTTCCTCTACAGGAAGTACAGATTCCTATCTTCCAATAGTGGCATTATTATCTGTCCAAATACCTAAGCTAGATACCCGAGTCACTTTCTACCACTCACCATATCAAGCCCTATAAATTTTATTTTATTAAAAAATTTTCTTATTTTTGTATTTTATTGACATATAGTTGATTTCCAATTTTATATTAGTTTCAGGTACACAGCATAGTGATTCAATATTTTTATAGATCGTACTCCATTTTAAAGTTATTACAAAATAATGGCTATATTTCTCCATGCTGTACAATATATCCTTGTAGCTTATTTTATACACAGTAGAGTGTACCTCTTAATCCCATACCCCATCTAACCCCTCCCCACTCCCCGTCCCTACTGGTAACCACTAGTTTGTTCTCTGTATCTGTGAGTCTGTTTCTGTCTTCTTATATACATTTGTTTTCCTTTTTTAGATTTCACATATAAGCATTAACATAGGGAGTATTTGTCTTTCTCTATCTGACTTACCTCACTAAGCACAATACTCTCTGTGTCCATCCCTTGTTGCAAATGGCAAAATTTCATCCTTTTTTATGGCTGAGTAACATTCCATTATATACATATTGGGTTGGCCAAAAAGTGCCTTCAGCTTTTAAGTAAAAATAAAAGACACAGTTTTCATTTTCACCAAGAACTTTATTGAACAATGTATTCACCCTTTTGTTCCACTACCTTCTGCCATTTTTCAGGCAACTTCATAATTTCATCTTCCCGAACTTTTTTACCTTTTTGAGCAAAGAACTGTTCCAGGTACCTTTTACAGTCTTCCAAAGAATTGAAATTTTTTCCATTAAGAGAATTTTGTAAAGACCAAAATGAATGGAAATCCAAAGGTACAACGTCTGGTGAACACAGCGGATGAATCAGAACTTCCCAGCCAAGCTGTAACAGTTTTTGCCTGGTCATCAAACAAACACGTGGTCTTGTGTTACCCTGATGGAAGATTATGTGTTTTCTGTTGGCTAATTCTGGATGCTTTTTGTCGAGTGCTGCATTCAGTTGGTCTAATTGGGAGCAGTACTTGTTGGAATTAATCGTTTGGTTTTCCGGACGGGGCTCATAATATAGGACTCCCTTCCAATCCCACCATATACACAACATCACCTTCTTTGGATGAAGACTGGCCTTTGGCGTGGTTGGTGGTGGTTCATTTCGCTTGCCTCATGATCTCTTCCGTTCCACATTAT
The DNA here is from genome assembly GCF_963924675.1 of Phocoena phocoena. Classification (NCBI taxonomy): domain Eukaryota; kingdom Metazoa; phylum Chordata; class Mammalia; order Artiodactyla; family Phocoenidae; genus Phocoena; species Phocoena phocoena. The sequence continues at coordinate 41,457,957 of NC_089230.1, read as the reverse complement.
TGTACAGTATCCACTTTTCATCGCCTGTCACAATTTGTTTTAAAAATGGAACATTTTCATTACATTTGAGTAGAGAATAGCATGCGGAAATATGGCCAAGGTTTTTTTTTGCTTAACTTATGTGGAACCCAAATGTCAAAGTAATGAACATAACCAAGCTGGTACAGATGATTTTCAACACTTGATTTGGATATTTTGAGTATGTGGGCTATCTCCCACGTGGTATAACGTAGATTGTTCTCAGTTAATGTCTCAATTTGATCGCTATCAACTTCAACTGGTCTACCCAACCGTGGAGCATCATCCAGCGAGAAATCTCCAGCACGAAACTTCACAAACCACTTCTGACATGTTCGATCAGTCACAGCACCTTCTCCATACACTACACAAATCTTTTTTCTTTTTTTTCTTTTTCTGGCTGCACTGGGTCTTCATTGCTGCGTGCAGGCTTTCTCTAGTTGCGGTGAGTGGGGAATTACTCTTCATTGTGGTGCACAAGCTTCTCATTGCAGTGGCTTCTCTTGTTGCGAAGCATGGTCCCTAGGTGCACAGGCTTCAGCAGTTGTGGCGCATGGGCTCAGCAGTTGCGTCCCGCAGGCTCTAGAGCGCAGGCTCAGTAGTTGTGCTGCACAGGCTTAGTTGCTCCACAGCATGTGGGATCATCCTGGACCAGGGATTGAACCCGCCTTGTCCCCTGCATTGGCAGGCAGATTCTTAACCACTGCACCACCACGGAAGTCCCACAAATCTTATTTTGTGTTTCGGTTGCGTTTTTACCTTTCTTGAAATAATAAAGTGTAATATGCTGAATATGTTGTTTTTTTCTTCCATCTTCAATATTAAGATGGCTATACAAAAATTAGCCAATTTTGGTCTTTTTTTAAATGCACATTGATATGACAGCTGTCACATACAATCTAACAAAATTGTTTCAAATGAAGTTAAATACACCTAAGGGCTACTAGAGCCATCTTGTGGAAAAAACTGAATGAACCTTTTGGCCAATCCAATATATACCACATCTTCTTTATCCATTCATCTGCTGATGGGCACGCAGGCTGCTTCCATATCTTGGCTATTGTAAATAATGCTGCTATGAACAGAGGGGTGCATGTATCTTTTTGAATTAATGTTTTTGTTCTCTTTGGATATTTACCCAGGAGTGGAATTGCTGAATCATGGTAGTTCTATTTTTAGTCTTTTGATGAACCTCCATACTGTTTTCCATCTTGGCTGCACCAATTTACATACCCACCAACAGTGTAGGAGGGTTCCATTTTTCTCCACATCCCTCTTCTCCACATTTGTTATTTGTAGACTTTTTGATAGTAGCCATTCTGACAGGTAAGAGGTGATATGGCATTGTTGTTTTTGATTTGCATTGTCTAATAATTAGTGATGTTGCACATCTTTTCATATGCCTGTTAGACATTTTTCCAAAGTATACATATGGATGACTACTTACGTCTTCTGCTCATTTTTTGATTGGGTTATTTTTCAATATTGAGTTGTATAAGCCGATTATATATTTTGGATATTAACCCCTTATTGGTCATATCTTTTGCAAACATTTTCTCTCATTCAGTAGGTTTTTTCTTTTGTCGATGGTTTCCTTTGCTGTGCAAAAGCTTTTACATTTAATTAGGTCCCATTTGTTTATTTTTGATTTTATTTCTTTTACCTTAGAAGACAGATCCAAAAAATATTACTACAATTGATGTCAAATATTTACTGATCTCCTACCACGTGTCAGGCAGCATAACAACTGTGACAGAACATCTTATAATAAACAAATCCAAATGCTTTTCATTTTAACAAAATATTGAAAATATATATATCCACTTAAAAAGCTTATTTCCAGAAGAAAATCTACAACTTAAATGTTATAAGAACACTTTAAAAGACCATAATGGTCAGAATTATTGATGATTCAGCCTACTATTTTGTCTTCAAAGGTGATCCCAAAATAACATTTCATAGGATAACAGGGTTATCCTCCACCTGAGATTTTAAACTCACTAGCTTCCCTTAATATACTATTATGATTCTGGCATTCATGAATTTATCATCTAGATCCACAGCTGAACTACTTACATTTTGAGGCTATTTCACTTGGAAGGGTATCAAGATCTACCAACTTATGAAGATAGTACATTCCTTAATTTTTTTCTAAAACAATCACTTTCCGTTTTTATGAACTATCCCCCTAATTCTTTCCTCCTGTCTTTCCACAGATGTGTCTATTTTCCATCCAATAAATGTAAGTGGAATAAAATTTTTATTTAAAAGGCAAAACTTCTGACTAGTTATTTTTTAAAATGCAGCTCTATGTGTTGGGCAAGAGGCACACGTAAACATAGGATGCAGAAAAACAGTCAGTGGATGAAAAAAGATATACCAGACAGCTTATACAATATCAAATAACACAGACTAAGCCAAAAAGTATGATTCGTTAAGTTGCCAAAACAATTTTATATTTGTATGCATATAACAAAGCCTCTAAATATACAAAGCAAAAACTGATAGAATGTAAGAAGAAATAAGCAAATACACCATCATAGTATCAGTGTTTAGAAACTCATAGATCAAGAAGATAAAAATTGAAAAGAATACAGAATATTTGAAGAAAATAGCTTAAAATCTTGATTTAATGAACCGGAATACAGACTACATTGCATTAAACGAGTGGATGCACTCAGAACATTAAACTTCTTTTATGTGTGAGGTCACAATGCTAGGCCTTAACAAGTTTCAAAAGTTGTTTTCACATGAACCACAATGCAATTAAGGTTACAAAAGCAGTTCAATCTCACACAGCTTTTCCAGAGAACAGAAAAGGATATAAATCCCACTTCATTTTATGAGGCTTGATATAACCTTGATTCCAAAACCAGAAAAGGATGGTATAAAGAAGGAAAAGAACGAAGCCATCTTATTTAAGCCTAGACTTAAAAATCCTAAAATCAATATTACAAAACTGAAGCTAGTATTATATAAAAAAGATATATATAATCTGTCATGACTAACTAGGACTTATTCTAGAACTCCAAAGTTGATTTAAAATTATAAAATTGATTAATGTAAGGTACCACATTAAGTTAAAGAAAAATGAGTATGTTCCCAATAGATGCAGAAAGATCAACATCCATTTGTAATTTTTTTTTGAATTAGGAAACTAGAATTACAAGAGAATTTTCTAAACCTGATAAAGAGCATTTACAAAATAAAGCTTCAGAGAAGCATCATAATTAACTGTGAAATGTTGACACCCTTCACTTTAAGAGCAAGAAACAAAACAATGCTTACTGTCTCTGGAGATCCTAGCCAGCAAGGTAGGACAAGAAAGAAAATGTCCCAGTGTGAAGGGAAGGCAGATACATACAGAGGGATGAGTCAGGCAGATGCTTGGGAGCCACTCTAAAGCAGCACCAAAATATTACCAAGGCGCTAAAACATAATTGAGAATGCATCTAGAAGCAAAATCAATTACATATTAATTAGAACTCTTCTCAGTGAGATTACAATATGTAGGTTGGAGGAATGCTGAAACCACTTGGAATTGAGAGTAGAACTCCAGGGCACATGCATGAGAAACACAGATGGTCACTAAACCACCTTCTAATGACAGCAGGACACCATAACCACAAGGATCACAGACCGCGAGAGAGGTATGCAGTGGATGATCTTGGACAGTCGAAGAGAGACTGAGCTAATACCAGTAACGACATTAATTCTCTTTTATATCCAAATGTCGTGCTTGGTACCTTCTCTGGATAAATGTTTAAAGATAATTAAAAAATACTGAGTGCAAATCATTAGCCTGCCCAGGGGCACTCATGTGTTTTGGTGTGGTTTCTGTGAGCAGAAGCAGACTGATGAGAAAGCAGGACTTAAAGACTGTTGGGAATGATGAGGCTAGTGAGGTAGGAACAGCTGACAAGATGAGACACATCAAGACAAGAACTTGTTTTAGGAAGACCAGTCTACGAGCCCCATGAAGGATGAGCTGGAAAGGAAGGAAAAGAGGACAGTAGGGGGGCTGTTCTAGGACGCAGATGAACCAGGACACAGGACAGCAAGGGATGGAACAAGCAATATTATAGCTTTTCAACTGTCTTTACATTTCTTCTATTCACAACTTTTTGATTTATAACATTTTATTCTATTCTATTCTTACTCTTTTCTTTTCCAAGCTAAACAATACTATTTTCATATAGAATTTAAAAATTATTTTAGATGTCACTACCTAAAGATCCAGGGCAGAGAATACAAGGTCAATGTTTTGCAAAAGGGTAGAAAAAACTCTTTTGTTTTCTTTCCTGTAACGGGATATTCTCCCTTGTTTTGCTTTTCCCCACAAAAGCATCTTGGTCCAACATTTTTTGTAGTAAATTTTTACCTGGTGAGATATAATCAATGTCACTATGAAAATTTCAGTATTAAAGAAAGTTACTCCAGATATGTTACCTTCATTGAGGCTCATCTACTTATACAATGTTACCAAATAAGGTACTATCAGTGAGATATAACATAGGTGATTGATTGGCCTAAAGAATTCTTGCCTGTTGATTGGCTGAATTCAGCTTGTCTTCCAGTTCTTCCTTCAGGTTTTCTAGCTCTTGTTGAAGCTGATTTTTATCGTCTTCCAGGTTTAGCTTTTCCTTTTTATGTTGTGCCTCCAATTCCTTAGAAAAAGAAATTTTTTAGAAATTAACAAAATTGCAAATATTGTATACTTCGAAGACTCCAAGAAAAAGACTGCTCTGTTTTATATTTTGATGCCTTGCTCTTCAAGTTAGTCTTATACTTAATTATTAATATCAGAGTTAACGGTGAATCTAGTTAATCCTAGGGGCTTAGACTCTATCATTCTGAATCACTTATGATGCAGTGGTTAAGTCATTTTTTAAATGGTAAGAATATCTGACTAGTCTAGATCAACCTGAAGTCAAAAAAAAGAAATGTGTGATATAAATGATAATTTGGTGAGATGAGAAAAAATTCTAACTATCTCTTGGGTTCATAATTCTTTTATATTTACATAAAAATACAAAATTTAGTAACACTTTTGGAACTCAGTGGTCTAGCACTGGAATGTGGTCAATGATTAACAAGTAAGAAATTAAGGTATCTAAAGAGCAATACTACTAAAATTGATACTTACTGAAGAACACCTACTATTTGCCAGACATGCTACTTACTACTTGGGATACAAAGGCAAAAAGACATGGTCTCTGCCCTTAAAAGGCTCATTAAAGAATATGTGATTAAAATTAGATGTAATGGGGAGTACTGGAGTATATGAATAGGGAACTGATAAGTGCTGGCTTGTTGTGAAACTTCCACAGAGAAAGCAATTCCTAAGCATAGTTTAGGGTGTACCAGTAAGAAAAGGTGGTGAAGCAAGAGGGAGATATAACATTCTAGGCAGAAGAAAAAGCATGTGCAAAAACCATGGAGGTAGCAAAGAACAAGGTATGTTACAGGTGTGCAGTATTTCTACAGTGTAAGGTGAGAACAGTAATAAATAGGGTTCTATGTTGGGTGTCCCCAAGACAAACCCCAGGTTTGATGATTTGCTGGGATGTCTCACAGCACTCAGCATTTAGTTGTACTCACAGCTATTTGTATTACGGCAACAGGATACAAAGCACAACCAGCAAAGAGAAAAGGCACATGGGGCAAAGTCTGCAGGAAGCCAGCCTCCAGCTTCTAAGAGTCCTCTCACACAGAACTCTCCCGCAAGCTGGGACAACACATGTGAAATGTCCACTAGGAAAGCTCATGAGGGAACTAACACAACACTCTAAAGTAACTATACTCCAATAAAAATTAAAAAGAAAAAAAAAAAACTTTCATAGAATCAGATATTGGTAAATAACTAAACATGAGAAATATAAAAAATACATTATTATAATTATTATTTTATAAATTTACCTTAACCCTAAATGATACCCTTACACTTAGGATGGATTTGTAAAATTGCCTTTGTGTCTATAAAAATGGTACAGAACTTTGTCAGTTCAGCCAAGTGGTTAGGTATCTACTTTCATGATGATTAATTTCATTTCCCAAATAAACAACATACTCCGGGGGGTGGGGGGGAAGAGAGCTCATGAGGGACTTAGTGCCAGGTTTCTTACTGGGGCCTGGCCAGTTTAGCAGGTTCCAAAATTTGAGACTCCAGGAAGAAAAGTACATGTTCAGGATAAACCATATTGTTTGCATAAACAGTTTAGGCACAGGGAGCCATTCTTATCAGGGAATGGTGGGAACCCTCCTGAAATTCAAGTTCTAGACACCAGCCAAGGGCCAACCTTGCACCATGTCTTCTAAGGATGGCAGTTTCAGGCCTGCTATGTTATCTCTTTTCTGCATGATTCTCTGTATATTCACATCCTTTTTGGTAGCTAAGTAATAAGGAATGGTGAAGTCACTTTTAGCTAAATGTTCTTTAAAAGATAATTTGACATAGGAGAAAGACTATTTGGAAGGAGGTTGGTTTTGGCTTAGGCTCAGACATGAACTAGCTGGGCAAGAAAGGAGTGAAGCAGCAAGTGATAAGTTATTCTGAGAAAAGGATAAAGATGAGGCTATCCTAAGAGGTTTTGACTATGTTCACATACAGGAAATTCATGTCATCTGCCTTAGGGCAACCATGCTTTAATGAAAGTTTGTAAGAAATGCAAATGGATGAAAGTAGATTTTCAGGTAGCTCAGAAATTGAAATTTAATGGGTGAAGGGATGATTAGAAGAGGAGTAATGAGGTAAAAATTATATTGATGAAAGATGCCTTGATTCTAGCACTTAGAACTTAATACAGAGGAATAAAGACAGGCAAAAGGCACCTGCAATTTAAATATTCCAGTAAGAGAGGAGGAGGTTAAGGTGAAAAGAGAATGTAGAAATGAAAAAGAATAACAAAAAATAGCTACGGGAAAGATTACTGAAGCCACAGTTACCGCTAAATCCTTTACTATAAAACCTCGAACACTTGATACATATACCCAGAGTCGGTAAGCATGCACACGCTTAATTAATTAACTAATCAATTAAAGCTGTACTGATTGGTTCTGGAATAGTGAGCTGGCACAGAAAAAAGGACAACCACAACTTTGAGAAATAACATATCATCAAGTTTTGTCTTTAGTCATATAAACATACAACAGTATGTTTAGATAGACATATTCTAAACGGAAGTTTTATTTTGAATTTTTAATTAACTTCAGGTGTTATTTTTTCCAACTGGTTGTCAGAAAAGGAAGAAATATAGAGGCAGAAGATCTCAATTCACATGCTACCTCTTCTATTTACTAGGTTTGTGGCTCTGAGTAAATCATTTAGGTTTATTAAACCTATTTCACCACCCACAGAATAAAAATGTCATTAATCTCCAAGACACAAACAATAAGGAATATACAAGAAAGCTTTCAGTAAACTGTCAAGTGCTATTATATAAACACAGAACAACCATCATTAATACATGCCTACACAATGTGGTGGCTAAATGCCTCAGGGTTTGATACCTGAGACCTGAATTCAAGGTCTGACTGATTCTTACTAGTTGCATGCGCTTGAGCAAGTATTTAACCCCTCTGTGCCTCCACCTCCTCTTCAGTAAAATGGGTACAGCAATGAAACCAAAAGCAGTGTTACAAGGATTAAATGAAAAAATAAACGTAAAACATCACGGCAGTGTCTGGCACACACAGTAAGAAATACTAACACTTATTTATCACTATATACTCAGACATGTCTGGGTTTTTATATTTTGCCTCACTTAACCTTCACAGGGATATCACAAGATGGATCTTATCTTCATCTGTCAAATGCAGACAGCCTCAGGCATAGCTTTTGGGACCCAAGAATAAGCAGCTAGTCAGCAAAGAGCTCAGTGTAAGGCCCCAATCTGTCAGACACCTTGCTTTCTCTACTATATAATTGCCGTCTGCCATGTATTACTATTAGCGAGCTGATTACTTATTTGAGGGCAAAACCAAAACAAAACAGATCATTTTCCCAGGGAAGGAAACTGTCTACAGGAGAATAAGTGCTTCAACTAGTGAGGCTTCCTGAGGAGGACACCAATGTTGCTGTCTCAAGATCAAGGGAGTGTTTCTATTACGGCTTACACCAAGTAGAAGTGCCTCATATCAATTTAATAAACTACATCCCCTATAAAAACTTTTATGTATGTTACTCTTTGAACCGAGATTTACAGAGTGATTACAAGACAGCAGCCAGATCGTTATAGAAAGCCCACCAATTTACAATGCAATGCTAAGCTGAATTTTTACTCACCATTTGCAGTTTTTTCTTATCCCTAATCGCATTACTGTGGACAGCCTCAATTGCCATATGGTGCTTCCAAGCTAATTCTTCCAAAGTCTTAGAATGGGCCTCATTTAACTGGGCCATCTCTCCTTCCAGTCTATTTTGCAGGTTGTTTAGCTCCATCTCATAATATTCTTGCTGAGTTTTCTTTGCCTCATTTACTTTCTAAAATTGAACAAAAATAAAGAGCAATAATTGGCACCTGCTTTTCTCATTACTGCTATTAGTATTTTGAATACCCAGTAAATAAACTTGGATGAACTCAGTGCTACAGGATTTAGATATGGTACATGAGAATACACCATTGGGTGTTCTCAGAAAATGACAGGGTGGCACAGGCAAAATGAGTAATTTTCAAGCAAATGATAAAATACATTATTATTAGGTTAGAACCAAGTGCGAGTCAGCACATCTGCAGGCTTAAGAGAAAAAGGCTTCCTATATGTCCAAGTTGTACACAAAATGGCTTACCAATTTACCCACTCAAATGATTCTATCCAATACAATTTTACTGTGTGCCAATTATATGCCTTTTAAGCATGAACAGTCTAATGATGAAAAAAGAGGAGTGTGGCAGTATAGTTTTTTAAGTTCTCTGAAAGGAGCATGCGTCGTATGTTGTGAGAGTATACAGGAAAGGAACCTAACCTGGATGGGGTGGGAAACAGTGTGATGTGTGTGAGAGACAAAGAAAGAGAGAGAGAGAGAGAGAGAGAGACAGAGTGAGATTGATCGATCAGGGAGGGCTTTCCAGAAGAGAAAACATCTGAGCTGACGATGACACATTCTCTCATTTAATTCTCACAAGCCCGCCAGGAAACAAGAGATGAGAAAATTTCAAACCTAGATCTGATGTCAAAAGCCTGCATTCATAACCATTTCCAGCATTTTGAAAGCTGAGAAGCAGTTTACCAGGCGGTGAAGTTAGCGAGATGGAAACCCATGCAGCTGAGCCGTGTGGCTAGAACACAGGATTCAAGGCTGGGAGTGGAGAGGGATGAGGCTCCGAAGCAGGCAGGGTCAAATGATGACCAGGGGTCTTTCATGCTAAGGCCTCTGGATTCTATTCTGATGGCAATGAGAAATCACTGAAACTGACATCTAAAAAAAATTTTTTTTTTAATTTTTAGTTACTTATTTATTTTTATTTACTTTTTTTTGCGGTACGCGGGCCTCTCACTTGTGGCCTCTCCTGTTGCGGAGCACAGGCTCCAGACGCGCAGGCCCAGTGGCCATGGCTCATGGGCCCAGCCGTTCCGCGGCATGTGGGATCTTCCTGGACCGGGGCACGAACCCGCGTCCCCTGCATCGGCAGGCAGACTCTCAACCACTGCGCCACCAGGGAAGCCCAAGTTACTCATTTTTAATGTTTGTTGTTTAAGCCACCGAGGCTGTGGCATTTTGTTATAGCAGCCCCAGCAAACCAAGACAACTTGTCAAGGGGAGGAAGTAGAAAGGAAACAAAGACAGGAAGAACTTTGGGAAGTATCTGAATTTCGGGAGCAGGAGGAGGAAGGGGAGCCGGTGAAGGAGGCGCACGAGCCGTTGGGAAGGAGGAGAGCCATAGAGACAAAGGGTGGGCAGGGGGCGGACAAGAGCTGTGAGTGCTGCTGAGAAAACGCGTACAGTTTTTGGGTGTGCTGGTTGTGTTCCCACTGATGCCTTAGGACCCAGTACAACAGAGCAGGAGAGGGGAAGCTAGCCTGAAAGGAGGAAATGGAGGTACTGAATGAAGGCTACTCTTTGAACAACTTATGTGGTGTTACAAAAGAGGAAGACAAGAAAGTAAAAGTTCAAGAAAATGAGGTTGAAAGATGTTTTAAATCTCTTTAGGGGCTGGAGCAGATCCCCCTGACCTGGATGCTCTGTAAGACTCTCAGAAGACAGACACACCTCATCTGGATCATTAATTCCTCCCGGATGGGCAGAGCGATCCTGCTGTCTGGCCTCTACAGCACCTGCCTGCCTGGCTCAGTCTGCAGGTCCCTAGAACTACCCAGGTGGAAATAAAAGGTCCTCACGTCATAGGAGGCAGCACACTGCAGAGGTGGAGAACATGGGTTTTGGAGTCTCACAGACCTGGGTTCAAGTCCCAGCTCTGCCACTTATTAGCCATGTGACTGGGGGTACCATGCGTGCATAACGTCTATAAGCCTCAGTTTCTCCATCTGTGAGATGGGAACAATAAGGAAGAACCTATTTTACAGGGTTGCTGAAGATGAGATAATGTGCCCCCAAATGTTTAGCAATATACCCAGCCTACTGTAAATATTTTATAGTTGTTAGCAATGATTTTACATAATAAAGAGATTATCATTATTCCCAAGGCCCAATGAGGGGGAAAAGCCCTAGGGAAGATTCTTGAATGTAAGGCACTGGACTTTCTTTCCTTTCAAAGCCAGAAGGTTTAGACAGAGGAAACAGAAACTCCCAGCTTCTTCTTTCTTGCCTGGGCCAGACTGGGTGTCAGCTCTTCCCTTCAAGCCTCCCCTACAGGGATGGGGGTACTGGGGGCTCAGGGCTCAGAGCAGTGTTCTAGAACTGGATCCCAATCCCTCTGCTAGCTCTCCCTGACTTGGAGTCACCAGAAACCAGAGCCCCTACTTGAATACTTGAATACAACACCCCCAGGTCTTTTTGTTTCACAGCTCAGACACGAAGCCCCCCTCATCATAGATCATAGCTTTTACCTATAAAACTGTACCAGTCAGGGCTCAACCAGAGAAGCAGGAAGGAGAAAGAAGGGGAGGGGTGCTGAGGAAGAGAGAGGCCATCAGGAAGGGTGGGCAGGAACTCTTGGGCATGGGCTAAAGCTGCTGTCCACAGGCAGAATGTCTTCAGTGACTGACATTTTTAAAAAAAACAATCACCTTGGCAGTAGGCTAGTGAGCTGATGGAAGGCAGGGAGAGTGCAGAGCTGACAGGACTTGGGAACCAATAAGGGGGTTAATGAAACAGTAATCAAGAACGACTCCCAGGTTTCTGATTTACCAAACTAGACAGACTATAGTGCTACTGGTTGAAAAAAGGAGTAAAAGAAATATAGTATTTTGAGGGGAGAAAGTTCTAGGCAGGTTGATTTGACACATCTGTGAGAAACAGATATTTGTCTGCAGTGGGAGTTATCTAGTGGGAGTTAGATACACAGGACTCAAGTTCAGGGAAAAGATCTGGCCTAGACGAACGGCTTTGGGAGATATCACTGACCACGTGACAGCGGATGTTACTGGAATGGATGAGCTTGTGGAATGAGATGAGAATGCAAGAGGAACATTAAAGGTAAGGACACAGAAAAGACTCTAAAAAAGACTGATATATGTATATGTATAACAGATTCACTGTGTTGTACACCTGAAACTAACACAGCACTGTAAATCAACTATACCCCAATAAAAACTTTTTTTAAAAAAATTAGATAAAAATTTAATTAAAAAATAAAAAATTTTTTAAAAAGGTAAGGCCACAGAGAGAAGAGGGAAGCTCACAGACTCAGGGCCTGGGACTGCAGGGCCTGGGAGACAGGAGGAAAGTGTGAGAGAACCAAAGAGAGATGCTGTAAATCAGAGGAGTCAGTATCCCAGGAAGACAAGATCCCCCCAGTCCAGCAGCCAGGACGTCACTGGAGGCTGAGGCCAATGTCGAGCCTGTGGAGTGGTGGCAGGAGAAACCAGCCCACACGAGGTAAGGAGTGAGTGGGAGGCGAACCAGGGCGAGGAGAACAGACACTTTTCAATACACTTGGCTGCTGAGAGAAGGAGGAAGAGTGTCCCAAACCCTCACCTGGTATTGTAGATATGTGAAAAACTGGAATAAATATTCAGCAATTACTCTACACATCATATGTCTTATTTATTTCATTTAGAAATTAAGTATGTTGGTATATGAATTTTCAGGGCTTGATTTTGGTCATCCTTTTCAGTTTAACAGACATTTCCTAGGTGTATACACAATAATACGTTTCATCAACAGAAAAATAAATACGATTAACCGTAATGTACATCCCACTGAAGTAAGAGTTCATTCAACTTCTGGCTTGAAATAGGTTGAAATGTCCTAAGTTCTTACGTTATAAATTGTTATCAGCAATATTTTGAACATATACACAATATGGGATAGCCCAGCTTTATATCAATACCTTTTCTCCTCAAAATAAAAACAAAAAATTCCTAGAGTTAAGACGTAGACTGTTACTATGAAATAGAAGTAAACACTCTAAATAAAATCTGAAAAAGAGGAAAACTGAACTTTTCTTTCTTTTCTTTCATGGGGGGTGGGGGGTGGAGTTCTCCATCATTCTTTACCTTCTCCAGTTCCAAAATCTGCTGCTTCTGCTCTTCATTCAGACTCTGGGTTTTGCTTTGCAAAAAAGCTCTTTCTTCTTCAAGCTGAGATAATCTCTCATTGGCCCTTGATTTTTCTGATTCTAGATCTTTAATTGTAACCTCCTGGGTCATTTGAGTTGCTTGAAGCATTCCAATATGACCTACCCCCCCAAAAGAAAGCCCCAATTTAAAATCTGTTACATTGTGGTATAAAACAGTTTATAGTTAATGACACAATGTACTTACTATGGAAGTAAAGTAAATGGTCTGCATGTACAAATAGTTCTTTGGTTTCCTCACTGTATGCCATAGAAATATTTACCATGCGAATACTTATTATCCAAGTAGAATTACTTAAACTAGAAAGCAGTCCATTTTCACATCACTGATGTTGCTCCCTGCACCTAGGACCATTCCAATCATTTTTGAAGATTTCAAGCTCTACAGGTTGAGGTAGAAACAACTCCTCAGGGTACATATAAAAGTCCTGGGAGTAAAGCAAAGTAACAGAAGTTGCACTGAGTAGCACGATGGCACTACAATGAGTAACTTATTCTTTTCTAACCTCTTTTTTTTCAAACTTTAACATAAAGAGGAAGAAATCTGTATGCAGCAAGGAAAGACGGCAGGCGGCAGTTTGGCTGAAACTAAATTTGTTGTAGACAACAGACCTGATAAAGAACTGAGGCAGAGCAAGAGACAGAGAAGGACAGCAAGGCTATGAAAACCTAAAATGACAACAGCAAAAAGACAAAAGTGTGCGGGGGTGGTATGAACAGAGACAGAGAGATGGAAAGTGAATATGAGAAAATATGCTCAGAAGGCATATGCGTTAGGACAGCGGTTCTCAAAGCGCCCTGGACCAGCAGCGCCTGGGAGCACCGGTCACAAGTGAAGCTCGCCCCAGACCCCTACTGCGTCAGAAACTCTGGGGCTGGGGCCTAGCGTCTGTGGTCGCACGAGCTGTCCAGGTGATTTTCATACACATTAAAGTCGAAAAGCTTCTGCTTCAGGGGGAGGGTAATCTGGGATTCACCAATGAGCCAGTCAATCACATGACATCCTCACAGAACTCATTCAAGGGCCTCCCCTGGCTCACCAAACACCCCAGCGAAATGTCACTCCAGATCGATACAGGCCACCCCCCTCCTCTAGGGAGGGCTTCGAACTGAGCATGTCAGCCATGTCAGGACGGGCAACCCAGCTTTAGTACGTAACATGATCCTCATTAATAAGCCAAATGAAATGAGGCTGTTGTAATTTAAATATAGTTCCACTAATTTAAGTATTTTCAAATATTTATGTTTTAAAAGGACATGTTTTTAAAGGACAAAGCCTCTTAGAGTGTTTTTCTTTTAGTGACTGACTTATTGGTGCTAAAACCTATAATTCTTAAATTTTTTTATAGAAATATATTCCTAAAAATAAGTTATCATTTGCTTATCTTATGATTAACAAGATAACAGAACCCTTTAACATGTTTAGAATCTAAATAATTTTAAAATATGAGAAGAAAAGGCTAATTCTGTCTCGAATTAACATTTAAGTGTTGGTTTTAGCTGAGGAATACACCAAGAACTGTGGTCAGACATACTAGCTTTAAGGACAAGATCTGAAGCTTGCTGCTGTAAACGTTCTCTGGCTGCTGCTAGCTCACTTTCCACTTCCTTGTGCCTGCTTAATAAGGCCATTTCTCCCTCCTTGGCATCATCAAGCTGTTTTTGAAGAACCTAAGAAAAATCAAATAGTCATTATTAATATGCAAGAATGATGCTAAGCTAAAAAATTCATTTAAACTACGAGCAGCAACTTTCTCTTATTCAAAAGTCACACTTAACAATACCTAGTTATGAATCTGTATCAGTGACACATAACTTATCTTCATAAGTCATATGACCCAACCATGAAAGGCTATTCGACCCTTTCTAATATATTTAAATGCTGTGCAGATATTAAAAACACACCTATGAAATTTTCTATGCCAAGAAACAAAGACTTGCCAGAGAGACTTTTTGGCTTTTTTTTTTAGACTTGTGCCATACCCCTATTTATAAAGCAATCTTAATTTTTTGTTCAGGGTCTGGACATCAACTGATGTGCAGACCCCATCATTAATGGAGGAAAAGGAAAAGAAACATAATTAAAGACCAATATTTTAAACTTCCCAAATCACTGGGAAAATATTAACATGTTATTTAAAAATCCTTTCATAAACAATCAATAATGTTTTAAGCTTATCTTTTTGGGCCTTTCATATCTGAAACTGTTGTAGGAAATAACAGCTACAGGGTAATAAAGATTACCTTTTCACTGATTTTCTCACAAAAGAAAAGTAGAAAAAAAGCAAAATGGAAAAAAAAAAAAGGTAAAGTGGTCTAATCGAAAAGAAAAAGAGAAAAGTGGGAAAAAAATCCATGTGTTGAATGTAATATTCTTTACTCACCTGAACACTGTTCTCTGCTGTAACAAGTGCTATCTGAAGCTTCTGGCATTTGTCATGAAGACTTCCAGCTTCATCCTGTACCATCTGTAACTCTGTCTTTAATTTTCCTATGGTTTTTCGTAAAATTGCTTCTTGTCCCTGAAATTCTTTTCTGAGATCTGCCTCCTTTTCTTTGCTAGCCTGGAGGCTTTCTGCTGTAAAAAGCTGTGACCTTTTCAAAGTATCCAGCTCATGTTCATAAAAGGACTGAGCTTTACGCAACTTGCCTTCATAATCCTCAATTAGCTTTTTCCGCTCAAGCCTTAGCTCTTCCAGCGTCTTGTTTAAGGCCTCCACCTCCACTCTGTGCAGCTCCTCTGCTTTCTCCTGTCCTTTACTAACGGAGGCACTGTGATCCTGCTGTGACTTCAGCAGCTCTTGGATCTCCCGTCTGTGAGCAGTTCGCAAATCTTCCAATGCCAACCGTTTGTCTTTTTCAAACTGTACTTGGACTTGTCCAAAACTCCGTAATCTTTCCTCAAATTTCCTTCTGATCTCTTCAACCTCTCTAGACATGGTTACTATGCGTTGGACATGCTGGGCTTCTGCACAAAGTTGCATGTCCTCAACTCTGTGCTTATAAGCCTCAAATTCAGTCAAAGCCTGCTGCTTCATTTTTATGTGATCTTCTAATGATGCTTCTAAAACTTGAATCTTCCTCTTAAGGTCTAACTCCTCTGATACTCTGCTTTTATACTGCAATATTTTTTCTCTTGTTTCTGCAAGAATTTGTTGGATTTCTTCTTCATGAGCATCTTTGAGGGCTTGAACTGCAGATTCGTGCTCATCATTTTTAGTGTTCAAAGCATATATTACCTGCATGGTTTTAAAGAAAAAGGGAGAAGAATTCAGTAAACCATGTTATTTTCTAATTGAAGTTAATTTGGATTGACACTTTTTTCTATGCAGATAATATTGGCTATGGTAAATATTAAATACTAAAACTTCATGCACTGTTTTTGTACTCATAGATTTATTTAGCAAATTTACATAGCCCAATCTTAAAATCTGTACTTGAAGACTTTTTGAGTAGGTTTTTAAAGCATTCAAAATTAAGAATGTTTTCCTAGAAATGAAACAGTGAGGAGGAAAGAGACAAAGGAGGCTACCTGGTCTATGAGAATGGAGTTTTCCTACGGCCCAGTCTAGCTTCCTGGGGACTGTGGTGGGATCAGGAGAAAAGCCTCATGGTAAGTCTCCGCCCTGCACTGGAGGCCTAGAGATGAAGGAGGCTTTGCATGAGTGGAAGTTCTAGGCCCTACGTCTTCCCAAAGGCCTCTTTCAACTGCCTAAAGTCTGGTATATTTTAAATTTAGAAATTTCCTTTTCTAATTCCATTATGGTCTGTTTTTAAAGCTGATCCTTTTCACTCCCAAGTGGTCTCCTTACAAAATCCAATTAGTACTTTTGTGCTCACCTATCAAATGTTGTAGTATTACTCATTGCCTAATTTTCCCTCTGCCTCCAAGCAAGCCAGATTCCTAGAGCCAGAGTGTTCTGAGTACAGGTCTTTATTTTCATTTTTGTCCTTGCGTTTTAATGATTCCATTGAGATTTCCCCACCTTAATTCCAATGACAACATACTCCTTTTATAGTAACACTCCCACTCTCATATGTTCCTTGATGTCCTCCACATAGCCCTGTGGTCCAACAGTAATATTCACAACTGTTACTTAAGGCTTAGAGATGTGCCTACTTTCTTCTGAAGTAAAAAAAAGTAAATATTATACACTCCAGCAAAAATCCAGAGGCTTAAAAATCAGCGTCCTGGAACTTCACTTATTTTAATATGATCTTAGTTTGGCCTCAGAAATGAGGTCCAGCACCAAATACTACCTATCATCTATCTATCTATCTATCTATCTATCTATCTATCTATCTATCGTTGTGTTGGGTCTTCATTGCTGCACGTGGGCTTTCTCTAGTTGTGGAGAGCGGGGGCTTCTCTTGTTGCGGAGCACAAGCTCAGTAGTTATGGCTCACAGGCTCTAGAGCGCAGGCTCAGTAGTTGTGGCACACGGGCTTAGCTGCTCCCCGGCATGTGGGATCTTCCCGGACCAGGGCCTGAACCCGCGTCCCCTGAATTGGCAGGCGGATTCCCAACCACCGCGCCACCAGGGAAGTCCCAGCACCAAATACTTTTGCAATTAAGATGAGGAAGTGTTGCCCTTTTTGTAGAGAACTTGTTTACGCAGACTGAGGCAACTGAGACAAACTACCTGGCTCTCCACAGATCCTGGTAACTCCAAATCCTGCTGCTAAATCTAGGCTGTCACCTGCTAAGCCTGCAGCTACACTGGCAGAAGGCAGAATACACACTGGAGCTACCCCACTGCAGGGGCTTCACTCCCTCCATACAGGGCTTTGTCTTCCACACCCAGTCTCCCTGTCCATACACTCGGCTAGGTCTGCTGTATCTATTTTCTTCAGCGTGACTGAGATGTGGTCATACCAAAAGAAAAAAGGTTGAGAGATGGCAAGATTCTACCTGTCTTGCCACAACTACCCTTCTCCTACAAGGGCCACAGGAAAACATGTGCACAGAGGAAAATAAATACTTATTCACAGTGTCTCTCTCTTTTTTAATAAACCTAATTCCAAATTCCACGTTATGTCCCTAAATGGGCTAACACACATCCCCATGGAGGACTCCTTTTATTTATACTTTTAATCTTAAAGGTAGCCTATAAACCAAGAAAGTTGGGTGGCTTCCTATTCCCTTCCCTCAGGGTCATACCTGTCTACCACACTGATGCCAGGAAAGACTGGAAGGGGCACTATGGAAACAGACACCAACCAGCTGGGGAGAAGTCCATTTGCCAGAGTGCCTGGAACAGAGCTGGTCGAGCCCACAGGTTGCAAACCTTCCCAGAGCATGTCTGCATGCATTCCCTCTTCATCTTACTAATAAGCACATGGAAGGAAAAGAGATAATCCAAAGAGATGGGATCCCCAAAGAAAATAAGTCATGCTGTTAGCACTTTGCTCCAGGAAATGATCATGTAAAGGACCAGTAGGGATTCCGTATAACTGGTGATGAAAAGGGAGAGGGAAGCAACATGTGAGCCTCCCCTTGTCAACTATTTATTGAAATACTCTTCTCTTTTTTCTAATTTAATTTCCCTCAGTCTTCAAGAGTCAGCTCAAGTTCTGCCTCTTTTAATAAGCCTTCCAAAGCCACCTACATCCATGGGATTCTATCTTTTCTTTATATCCAACATCACCATTTCCTTACCACCACTCATTCCTGAAACTCAGCAAATGTTAGATTGGTTTAATTTGGGGTGTCCTGACAACAAGGCTGGAAAGCTGTGTGATGATGTTAGCCTAGAAAAGTAGCTGAAGGTACAGAAGCTCAGGAGCACACAAAAATGTGAATAAAAAGGTGAAATTAAAGGGAATCAAGGTTATGAATTAAAGCATTAAATTAAAACAGAATTTAGGTAAACAGAACTTCTGATAAATAATAGGGAAATATTATGGTGAGAAGTTCTATTTCATTATATATTCTAATCCCTGGATCAGCAAACTAGAGCCCACAGGCCAAATATGGCTGCTGCTTGTCTTTGTAAATAAAGTTTTATTGGAGCACAGCTAGGTCCATTCCTTTATGTATTGCCTACAGATGCTTTCCCACTACAACAGCAGAGTTGAGTTGTGGAAAAGACCTTATTACCAACTCTTGTCCTAACCTATACATAGCCATCTTACCAGCCAAAACTGGCAGCCAAAAATAAAAAAGTCTGATTTTGCACTAGCTTTGTTAACTCTCTACTAAACAGTCTAGGCTTTGTACCACTACAACTCATACAGTGACAACACCAATTATGTGATTCTGAAAGTATATTACATAAAATAAATACAGTATCATGCTGACCATATATTTGTATCTTCCAGGAAAGCAATGTTAAAATAAATTTCTAAAACCTTAAAAAGGAACAATAAAAAGATGGCAAGGATGATAACAAATTAGCAGTGCTCTTAGAAACGACCATATAAAATATACCACTAATTATATTATTTTTAAATGAGAATGCTATATATGAATTTTCAAGTACCTTAACTATACAAAGTACCTTCTAGCTATTCACTTTTCTACATAATTACAAAGGTAACCATTTATTAGTATCTTTCTCTGATTAATTATTATTTCTCAGACAAAGGTAACATAGATGGTTCTATGTTCTTTGAACACATAGAAGATATATGACTTGAAGTAACAGAATGGACCCAAACTGAATTTTTGACCCTAGGTAAAATAATTTCTCCAAGCTTCAAGTTTCTCAATATTAAACGGAGATTGTATTTATTCTACCCTAGTGACACTGTTATAAGATCAACTTATCAATGACATTTTAAAATGATGTTATATAAATATTTTTAAAAATATAAAGCACTATAAGATACTAAGCCTTCCTTGTTAGTTGTATCATTTATTTATGGAGAGAACGAGGCTAATTTTAATAGAAACTTCAGTAACTGATCATAATCATCCAAAAAATTGGCTATGATTTTCCACATAGAAAAGGAAATTCTCTAACGTCTCTTTTCATAAACTATTTTAAAAGACATTAAGAGCCATTCGCAATTTTTCTGGAACTATGAACATTCATGGAATGGGACAGTACAATCATTTCAGCAATTTCATGCAATTTCACAGTTCCATTTTATGCCAATGATGCATAATTTAACTATATAACCCATGATGAGTAAGCAATTGTGAGTAATTTTAATTTTTTCTATGAAGATTTTCAGGTACTCTTACCCACAGATAAAGTGAGAACAATTCTAGATCCTAATTTTAAAAATGCTACTTAGGTAAAAACAAAAGTGTCTGAAATAGTTCTCACTGTTGACTGCTATGAACTGAACTGTGTCTCCCCCCAACCCCACAAAATTCATATGCTGAAGCCCTAACCCCCAACATGATGTTATATGGAGATAACAGGAGGTAATTAAGCTTAGACAGGTCATGAGAATGGGGTCCTCATGATAGGACTTAGTGCCTTTATAAGAAGAGACACCAGAGCTCTTGCTTCCTCTCTCTGTCTCCGCCATGTGAGGACACAGCAAGAAGTTCTACAGTACTCTGCTACGGTCGACAGAGCAAATACATTGGCAATATAAATGTTCCCACTAAAAGCTAACTCATTAGTAATAAAGCATGTTCATTGATAAGTATGTTATATTAGCTTAAAATATTTTAAGTGGACCTCAATTGTTGCATATTATACCAACAGGTTTAACCCTGCTAAGGTAAGGGAATCGTTGAATAAATGATGGTACATTCCCACAATGTAAAACCATGAAACCATTAAAAAGCACATCTCATTTAGGAGGATATTTCAAAGAAAAAGCTTGTAGTATAAGGCACATACACATGCTACTATACACAATAAGATCCAACCGCGTACAGAGAAAACAATGAGTGTGCATGTGTGTGCAGATGCATATTCAAAGGTGTATTAAGAAATTAACCAAATTGTAACGGAGGATATTCAGTATTTCTAAGCCTTCTGTAATGAATGCATGTTACTACTATAATCAGAAAACAATAAACCGCTTTCAAAGATTAACATTAACAGTGCTAAAAGAATGAATCAATACTCGAAATGCCTTAGCTGTAGAAAAACATGACAATGGAAACGAAAACAGAAAGTTAAAGGAACATTAATTCCAACAGATACCCTTCAAATTTCCTCAAAAAATCACTGACTGAAATAAAACTGATTTATAAAAATCATCCGTAAACTTTTTCAAGAATACTGAACATTAATCATTACACGTATAAAAAAGAACATGTATTTCGGAAATGTAAAAAAAATCGAATTACCTAGATAAAGTTTGCTAGTTTACTAGCAAACCTTTAACGGTCAATTCCTACTTCATTCATTCTTCCCGTCAACAAAAATTTACTGCACGCCTGCTACGTGCCAAGACCTATCATCGGCGCAACGGTGAACTGGATGCATATGTGTGGTGTCTATTCTCTTGCAGCTTAGTGGAGACTGGCCTTAAAGAAATATTTACTCAATGTGTCAAAGTGAAATATTGTTAAGTCTTACAAAGGAGGAGAAATACAAAATGAGTCTTTGCTGGGGTGGGAGTGAGGATGGTAATGTATGAGTTTTCCCTTATTCTGAGTAAAATGCTTCTTTAACCAGAATCTCTTTTTTAAAAAAATTTTACCAATGTATAGTTGATTTACAATGTTGTGTTAATTTCTGCTGTATAGCAAAGTGATTCAGTTATACATATATTCTTTTTCATATTCTTTTCTATTATGGTTTATCACAGGATATTTTAACCAGAATCTCTTTTAGTCAAAACGTTAAGGGGAAGGCTACAGAGATGGAATTACAGGCTGAAGGAACGGTATGAGCGAAAGACACATCGATGGGTGAGCACAGGACTCTGTGAAAGGAAAGATGGGCTCTGGAGCTAGAAAAGTGGGCATGGTCCACACTGCAGAGATACTCATAGCTGCTGAGCTGGACAAGCTCAAGAGGGAGAAACTACTGAGGAAGAATGAAGAAGACCGAGGACCAGGCCTTGGGCGGGTTTCCGCGGCGGGAGGAGGATGAGGACCCACAGACAGAGGCCACGTGCTGAGAGAGATGAGCAAGAGCGGAAGCAGGGCATCACAGTCCACGGTGTGAGGGACGGGCAGGGCGTCTTGTCAAAAGTCAAAAAGCTTGACAAAAGCTTGACAAAAAGCTTGACAAAAGCTTGACAAAAAGCTTGACAAAAGTCAAGAAAAAGGAACACCTGAAGCCCCTGCATTCACAATCTCAGAAATAATCTTTGAGGGAGCACATTCAGTAGAGTGGTGAGGGCAGAGCGAGTGGACAAGTGGATACTGAGTAAATGGAGGCACTCAGCTAGCAGAAAAAAAAACTCCAAGAAATAGTCGGTCAAAGGAAGGAAATAAATAGGGACAACTAGGATGATGGCTTAGGGGGCAGCAGCGTCCATTCCAGGGAGAGTTGTTTTTTTTTTTTTTTTTTAAAAGAGGAATTGAAAATGTATCCTAGGGAAGGGCTAATTGTTGCACCAAAGTCATGGAGAAAGTCTGAGGCTAGGATTGCCTGACACAGGCGGAGAGACTGGCACTGACTGACAGTAGGGAAAAACTCCTCCCGAGAGAGGAAGGTTAAAGAGGTGGAGAGGGAAGACAGGCAGCTCCCGTCTGACTGCTGCATGCCCCTCCGTAACAGGGAGATGAGATCATGCTCTTAGAGCGCAGAAGCCATCAGTAGCTTCTCTCCACTGGCCACGGATGATGCTCTTCACCTTGGTGAGGCCAGCTTCAGTCAGTCTTCCCAGTGTGTCTGTCTCACGACAGACTCAACCACTCAGCAACCATGAGCAGACCCTGTCATCACTGCTCCTCAGGGGGATGTTTTCCTCTCCCTCTTGCTTATTTGAAAATTCTGGATATTTGTTCACTTTCCTTTTCTGATCAATGCCAGAGACAGTCAGACAGACCAACAGAAGAGAGAGAGAGAAAAACTCACCCTCAGAGTATATAAGTACT
Organism: Phocoena phocoena; assembly: GCF_963924675.1. Taxonomy (NCBI): domain Eukaryota; kingdom Metazoa; phylum Chordata; class Mammalia; order Artiodactyla; family Phocoenidae; genus Phocoena; species Phocoena phocoena. The sequence continues at coordinate 41,435,280 of NC_089230.1, read as the reverse complement.
ACACGAGGCACAAGACTACTTAACAAAGCAAAAAGGAGCAATCTCAGATTCGACAATATTTTTTAAAGTTCTGGTACAATTAATCTATGATAAACAATATATAATGGAAAATAGCCTCTTCAATAAATGGTGTTGGGAAAACTGGACAGCTACATGCAAAAATAAATAATCAAACTGGACTACTTTCTCACACCATATACAAAAATAAACTCCAAGTGGATGTAAGACTTAAATGTAAGATGTGAAACCAATCACAAAACTCCTGGAATAAAATGTAGTTAGTGTGCTTTTTTTTTTTTTTCTTTTTGCGGTACGCGGGCCTCTCACTGTTGCGGCCTCTCCCGTTGCGGAGCACTGGCTCTGGACGCGCAGGCTCAGCGGCCATGGCTCATGGGCCCAGCCACTCCACGGCATGTGGGATCTTCCCAGACCAGTGCACGAACCTGTGTCCCCTGCACCGGCAGGCGGACTCTCAGCCACTGCACCACCAGGGAAGCCCCAAGTTAGTATGCTTTTTGAGATCAGTTTTAACAATATTCTTTTTGGATATGTCTCCTCAGCCAAAGGAAATAAAAATGAAAACAAACAAATGGGACTACGTCAAACTTAAAAGCTTTTTGCACAGTGAAGGAAACTCAACCAAACAAAAAGGCAGACTACTGAACGGGAGAAGATATTTGCAAACGATCTATCTGATAAGGGGTTAATATTCAAAATGTACAAATAACTCATACAACTCAACATCAAACAAACAACCCGATTAAAAAATGGAAAGAAGACTTGAATGGACATTTTTCCAAAGAAGACATACAGATGGCCAAGAGACATAGAGAAGACACTCAACATCACTAATCATCAGGAAAAGGCAAATCAAAACCACAGTGAGATACTACCTAGCACCTGTCAGAATGGCTATTATCAAAAAGACAACAAATAACAAGTGCTGATGAGAATGTGAAGAAAAAGGAACCCTTGCGCACTGTTGGTGGAATGCAGATTGGTGCAGCCATTATGTGCCGACGCACAGTGAAAGCAGGAAGAAGGTTCCTCAAAGAATTAAAAATTGAACTACCATGCAATGCAGCGATTCTATTTCTGGGTATTTTTCCAAAGAAAACAAAAACACTAATTCAAAAAGATATATGCACCCCTATGTTCACTGCAGCATTGTTTACAACAGCCAAGATATGGAAGCCACCTAAGCGCCCATCAATGTGTGACTGGATAAAGAAGATGTGGTTCACCCACATACCCACCCCCACACACACAATGGAATGTTACTCAGCCCTAAAAAATGAAAGTAAAAACAATTTTATTTTATACTGGAGTATAGTTAACAATGATGTGTTAGTTACAGGCGCACAGCAAAGTGATTCAGTTATACCCATACAAGTATCCATTCCTTTTCAAATTCTTTTCCCATTTATGTTATTACAGAATATTGAGCCAAGTTCCTTGTGCTATACAGTAGCGCCTTGTTGGTTATCTATTTTAAATATAATACTGTGTACATGTCAATCCCAAACTCCCAATCTATCCCTCCCCTCCCGCATTTTCCCCCTGGTAACCATAAGTTCGTTCTCTAAGTCTGCGTTTCTGTTTTGTAAATAAGTTCATTTGAAACTTATTTACAAAATGAAATCTTGCCATTTGAGACAACATGGATGGACCTAAAGAGTATCATACTAAATGAAATAAACCAGACAAAGACAAATACCATATCATTTCGCACATGTAGAATCTAAAAAAACAAAACAAAGAACAAATAACAAAACAGAAACAGACTCACAGATACAGAGAACAAGCAAGTGGTTGCAGGGTGGGGCAGGGCCGGGGGTGGGGGTGGGGTGAGTGAAATAGGTAAGGGAGGTTAAGAGGTACAAACTCCCAGTTACAAAATAAACAAGTCGTGGGCATGAAATGTACATCATGGGGAATATAGAAAATACTGTAATAACTTTGTATTATGTCAGATGGTAACAGACATCATTTTGTAACATACAGAAATACCGAATCACTATGTTGTGCACCTGGAACTAATGCAGTGTTGTAGGTCAGTTACACTTCGATTAAAAGAACAGATCTCATACATTTTAAACAAAGGAAGAACTTCCCTGGTGGCGCAGTGGTTAAGACTCTGCGCTCCCAATGTAAGGGGCCCGGGATTCATTCCCTGGTCAGGGAACTAGATCACACATGCCACAACTAACAGTTCGCATGCCACAACTAAGGAGATCATGAGCCACAACTAAGGAGACCATGAGCTGCAACTAAGACCTGGCGTGACCAAATTAAATATTAAAAAAAAAAAGCAGCCCTAAACACAGGAAGAACACGTTTCTATAATTCTGTTTTTATTATTAAGCCCTCAGATACAATTAGCAAAAGGTTACTTGGTCCTTAAGCCACCAAAGTTAAAGAATATTGAAAAGAGTCTCTCAAACTTCTCAAAAACAGTGGGTTACTGACCTCTGCCATATAGGGTCTGTTCTATCTGTTCTAGAGCAATAACACAGACCAGAGAACTCTGCACCTCAATTTACATTCAATGGCACTCCCAGACCAGCTTTACAAGTAAATGTTTCACAAATTATTAAATATAACTGATGAGCTCTAAGTAGCTAACTTAGAGAATCTAATGTTTCTATAAAATGGTTCACTTTTTGGAACCTGATTATTATTAGCATCCTTAAGGGCATGTTAATCAAATGCATTTAAAATGTGTTTTAGAGGTGATGAAATTGCACAAATCCATCCATATTTTACTATTCTACTGATGATCAATAATAGCATATATTTATGCTACCTAGGTTATAGGATTAATCATTGCAATGTAAGAAAAGTTTACAGAACGGAATTCAAGAACTAGCCTCAAGCACATGCTAGCAAAATGAGGTGGAAAAAAGGAAAAGGAAAAAAATAAAATGAGATCACAAATGACCATTCATCCTGAAGAAAAAAAAACAAGAAGCAAAACCCACAGAACATCATTTAGTGTAAAATAAGTGTCTGAAAGAAAAAAATCCCGAACTCATACAGCACTGAGCATGTGCACGCGCGCACGCACGCACACACACACTTTTTTCTGAACCATCTGAAGATAAGTTCCAGGTACTTGTCACCCCTAAATACTTTAGTCTGTATTTCCTAAGATCAAAGACAATAGCACTATTATACCCAAGAAGTTCAGCCTAATGGAATATTAACTAATATACAGCCTATATTCAGGTTTACCAAATTATTCCAATAATAAAATTTATAGCAGCTTTTCTCTATCAGTGCAGATCCAATCAAGGATCCCACACTGTACTGAGTCTTCAATCTCCTTTAATCTGAACATTGACATTTTTGAAGAGACCAGGCTGGCTGTCTCGTAGAATACATATGATACAGACTCATAGAATTATGTCAAGTTCCTCTTTGTGGAAATTTTATGTTGTGCTTTCTCAATCCACCCTATTGGTGACTAGAGTACTTAATACCACATTATGAGGGCACATTTATCAGTTTTCTTTTCAACTATTACTCTTTCCCAACCTTCTTCCAACCCACTGTTCCTTTTTCATGATGTCCTTCCTACTCAGTTTAAAGAAACGAGAAAAAAATGACAAAACGAATTTAATTTTGTTTAAAAAGGTTTAGTCCCTATGAAAACCCATCCTACCTATATGTGACAAGCCCTCCAAAGGGGCTGCCTGAATAGTAAGAGCTCCCGCTGTGGGCTACCTGTCCAAAGGCCAAGCATGAACTGCTCATAACTCTGAGGGGATTTTTTAAAGAGGCTGAGAGAACGGTGAAGAAACAAGGCAACTGGCAGGCTAGGTATTTAGAGAGAATTTTAACAGTCTTTTGGAATATGATATGAGATGTAAACCTTTTAACCCATATTCTCACAAAATATTAAGCCACATATTCATTTGCCATTATTAACTATGGAACTGGATCTACCAGGAAGATTCACAGAATATGTGTAGTTCAAGGTGAGTGGAAGGGGAACAGATGCTACCCATATACAGTAGTTTACTCCTAGCAATGAATTACTTCCACATTTTTCTTTTCTTGGTCCAGTTTCTTTTGTTATAAGTTAGAAAAAAAAGTTTTTTAAACAAAGTCTGTTCTTCATTCATTATGTAATCAAATTAATTCCAACAACAGACTTATGTCCAAATAAAACATTTACGAACCAGTTAACAAAATAAAAAGCTCATCTGGATTTATTTAAGCCAAAGGCACTATAAAACTCTAAATTAAAAAGACCTTTGGGTAGTACGGCCCGGCCGCCCGGCCATCGGAGGGCGCATGCGCTGTGGGGCCGGGGCAGCGCCGTCTGGCTCGGTCGGGCAGGGGCCGGAGCTCGGTGCGGGATCGCAGGGCCAGCGGGCTGCCAACGGTGGCCTAGGTGGCCGGCCGAGTACTAGGATTTCACGTATTTTTGCTGAACTTACACACACACACACACACACACACACACACACACACACACACACAAAGACGCTTGGGATGATGGATTAACAAGAACATTGAAATTCTGTGAAAAGTTTCAAGTTGGAGCATACTGAATTTTCATCCTAGTCCAGCAGCTCTGCTGCTCACTTAAATACAGATGAATGAAGACCCCATTCGGGAAGACACCTGGCCAGCGGTCCAGAGCTGATGCAGGCCATGCTGGTGTATCTGCAAGCATGATGAAGAAACAAACATCCCACAAAAAACACCGGACCAGTGTGCGGCCGAGCAAACCTGTTTCCCAGCCCCAGAGGAACATCGTAGGCTGCAGGATTCAGCATGGGTGGAAAGAGGGGAATGGCCCCATCACCCAGTGGAAAGGAACCGTTCTGGACCAGGTGCCTGTAAATCCTCTGTATCTTATAAAATACGATGGATTTGACTGTATTTATGGACTAGAACTTAATAAAGATGAAAGAGTTTCTGCGCTTGAAGTCCTCCCTAATAGAGTTGCAACATCTCGAATCAGTGATGCACACCTAGCCGACAGGATGATTGGCAAAGCAGTGGAGCACATGTTTGAGACGGAGGATGGCACTAAAGACGAGTGGAGAGGAATGGTCTTAGCACGAGCTAATGAACACATGGTTTTACATCACCTATGAAAAAGATCCTGTCTTGTACAGGTACCAGCTCTTCGATGATTATAAAGAAGGTGACCTTCGCATTATGCCCGATTCTAATGATTCACCTCCAGCAGAAAGGGAACCGGGAGAAGCTGTGGACAGCCTGGTAGGCAAACAAGTGGAATATGCCAAAGAAGATGACGCTAAAAGGACTGGCGTGGTCATTCATCAAGTAGAAGCCAAACCATCTATTTCATCAAGCTTGATGATGATTTCCATATTCATGTGTACGATTTGGTGAAAACATCCTAGATGTCATCACGAACGTTGCCAAATTTGTGGAACTATTAAATGTATAATTTGTAGACATAAAGACTTGATTGCTTTCCAGTTTAATAAAAGCTTAAATGTCCCTGTGCACCCACAATCTCTGCCAGCAGAACTGGTTTTGTTCTGAATAGTACAGATTTAGGTGAACACAAAGCATTTTGCGTAAGGAACTCCTTCCTCTTAAAAGAAGTCTATCTGTTTGGAAGGGACTTACAGGCAAGTCCGGTAAAAGTTAAGCTAGTATCACAGTCATTTAAAACTGCAGTAGATCTTATCCACTTTCCCCTTCATGCTTAACACTCTTATTCTGCTGCCACAATGCAAGCATAGTTTGGTATTTTTGTTATTGCCTTTTTTTTGATATATATGTATCTATATCTACCTACCTATCTATATCTGTGTGTATACATATATAACGTATATGTACATACAAACAGATCTGTGTGTACACACACGCACTTCACAGGCAGTCCTTCCTTTGTGGGTTGGAGTGGGGCTTACATAATTTTCCCCAGTTTAACAGCAGTGCTGACCCAAGCCATTTGTATTCAGTGTACTCAGTGTATTACTGCTGTTTATTCAAACTTAAATTTGGGCACAGGAAGCACATCGGGACATTCAGCTTGTTTTGAAAGTCAAGTTCAGAGCACCGTTTCAGTCTGGAGGCTTTAAAGTGTAAATTCAAATATGAATCACCTGTGAACATTTAATGACCCACATTAGAATTTTACAAAACAGTTAGAAATCTGGGTAAAAGGCTGCCTTTAATTCTAAGCTTTGTACATTATTTGTTTACATTTTTATCATAAATACTTCTTTTTAAGCAAAGCCCAGGTACTTGGTCCACATAGCGCAATGCAGGTGTATTTTGGATGGCACATTTGGTCCATTATTTGTACAAATTAGTAACCTGGATTTTAGCACATGGATTTAAAAGGCAACAGTATATCAGTGGTTTCTGTGTATTTGGTAAGTTCCTGGAAGAACATAGTGCTTTTATATTAGAAATGTAAGTTTAAGAACGGCGGTGTTGCCTTTTAACAAGTTCTCTGGGATACCTTTATTTTTATTACTATTATTACTGATATATGATTATGGTCAGAAGGCTTTTCCCCTCAAAGAATGACTAGACAAATAACAGCTTGAATTCCTGACACCTCCTGTGGTGCTGTATGTTCTTGCTCATGGCGTGCTGCTGATGTGGACTCATTGCATTTGGTAGATCTTGCCACATCAGGGTCAGTCACCTGCACTGGCTTGTGGGTGGGACTGACAGCAGCCCTTAGCCATTGAATCCTTTCCTGCAAGTTGTCCTTAGCTAAAATAGAACTGCAAAAGTGGTTCGTTTAGAAGCAAAACGTCAGTCTATCACTTTGTTTTGGATGATCCCTGGCAGTTTGAAAGCTAGGGGAAAGATGGTTTGTGAAACCAGTCTTGTGGAGATTGAAACTCTTACCTCAGATTTGGGCAGAAGGCTTAAATGCATATGAATCTCAGCCAAACACCAGGTCTGTGTGACGTCTGTCATGGCTGTTCTTGATGTTAAGAGATTCTGTAGTTTCAAGGCCGCGCTATGCGAGGTCTGTGTGATGCCCATTTTTGCCTTCAGGAAGGCTGTGCCTTGTTGTGCTGGTGGGTGGTAACCTCGCGCACCATGTGAATACAGCACCCCCGTTCTCTCCAGCGTGCCCGGTGCCTCACCGAGGGCAGCCAGGGGTAAGCTTCTCCATGCAGCGGGTACCCAGGTCTTAGAGGTTCCTCCTGTGCTTGAAACAAGTGTCATGCTACAGATCTGTCATCTGTTCTCCCGGTGGCTCTTGTAAGAGTTCCTGCATGTGAATCTCAAGGCTGAGCCCAGCTCCCTGTGCCCAAGTGGACACGTGTGGCCCAGAGAGGGAGTTGTCCAGCGTGCACTGCATGAACAGGACACAGTGACTTCAGACTGAAAAACAAAGTCCTTTGGAGGTATCCTGAGGGTTGGGGCAGCTGAAACATTTCTGGCATTACTTAATGACTTGCACTGTGGTTTTTCTGCAAGTACCTTTAGCAACTTTTAATACCGCATGATCTCTCTAAATGAATGTGACGTGATTTATTATCATCATTGTTCCATTTATTGCCTTTAGGGTTGAAGGAGGGGGAAGGGTTTTCTTGTTGTTGTTTTTCCTTTTTCTTCCCCCATTCTTTTTTCTTTTGTTGGCTTAAACCACACTTCCCGATGCCATGACTAACTCTGCTCCCCAGCCAAGTATTTCAGCCTTCGTCTAGGCTCATGTTTCAGATCTGCATGCATTGCTTGCATTTTCCTGGTATCGGAATGTTGGTTCCTTGTTCTAGGAATACAACGTTAATTTCTAAAATTATCATGGGACTTGTGACAACACAAGACATGAAACTCTGTATAAAATGTATTGGCCTTTCTCACTGACCTGCTACAGTATGATTGTGTCGTGTGTGTGTGCGCGCGTGATGTCTGGCTGCCATGTAAAGCTTCAAAGGAAAACCTTAAAAGCAGACCATCCTTTTTTGCATGCTCTATTCTAAGTAGAATGTTCAATGTAACTAACTAAAATTGCATGTTAAATATATTTCGGTTTTTTCTTTTCTATCTTTGTTTTTATTTGTTTTCAGTTTCTGTATATTTGCTTAATTGTGCTGTTTTAGTAGTTGTAGGATAAAGATGCACTGGTGAAGCAAATGTAGTGCCAACAGAAGGTGATTTTCCAGTTGTGTATGTCCTGCAGCATTTGAAGGGACTGTGCGTTCTTAAAACAATCACAGCTGCTTCTAAACCAGATTTCATTTCTATTATTGCTTTACGTGCCAAACCCCGAAATGCATTGGTCTTGAATCTCTGAACGCTGTGGACCCATAGAAGACTGTTTTGATTGTCACAAATTGTAGTGCCTGAAAACATTCTTCAAGCTGATTGTCTTAAAAAAAAAAAAAAAAAAAAAGATAAGAAAGTTCTCCAAAGACAAGACAGGAAATATTGTAACAGAAAATAATTACGGTCGAAATGTCTGTGGTTCCTTGGAAATGCTGCGCTTTTTGTATTTTCCATCATTAGTGCAGTTTGAACGAATGTGTATAGTTCCGAGGTCTTCGTGTTCACATTTTAAAATTAGGTAAATGACCTCATCTTTCAAGCTTGAATTCATTTTTAATTTTAATTTTACTTTATACAATGTGTAGACAGTTCCCTGTTCTCTGCATTTAGAAGTATAAACAATATAAATCTGTTAATTCTGTAAGTAATTTTTATAATTATGATGTAACTCTATCCTATCCTTAAAACATTTAAAACAAACCCTTTATGTGCAAAAATAAATAAAAATTTTAAAAAATAAATAAAAAGACCTTTGAAATCCAATTGCTTTGGGAAAGAATTACCTTTAAAGATATGTTTGTTCTATGCATTTCTATAATGATTGTCAGAAGAACCTTTTTAAAAATATAAAGTCTAATAACATTGGAGGTATTTTCCTTGATGGTAATGGTAACAGAGAATACATCTGTTTCTCCAAGAAAAATTTAACTTGACTTTTGAAATAGCAAACAGAAGTCTTACTATAAGGCTTATTATTTAAGGTCCATGCAATGGGATCTGTGTTACCAAATCTTAACCAAAAAAAAAAACAACAAAAAAATCAATCAACAAATTTTGAGTGAATGCCTTACTATGTTCTCAGCACTTTTTTAATATGCATTATGATAAAGAAAAGTATAAATGTTCGTACTTAATCTTACTTAAATAGAACTGCTTAACACACACACAAAATTAACGGCAGACAATTTTAGATAATACACGTAAAGTGTCAAGCTGTTGAGTACAGAATACTGTATATATAGCATGAGAGGTTTTCAGTAGAGGAACTGGATGAAGACTGCAGTAAACAGAAAGGCTTGAAAGGACAAAGGCCGGTGGAGAGAACTGTGAAGAAAGCAACCTGAGTTAAGGCACAAGACAGGAATGGTTTTGGCGGGTGGCTGGTATGGTCAGATAATCCTGAACAGAGAGACGCGTGAGTGCCAGGGAAAGCCAGATAGAGTCAAAAAGTTCCTGGTGATGCGTTTTGTCCCTGCAATTTAACTGGGAAATGAGTCTCTCTAAGGATTTTAGGAGATTTAGAATCTATACATCTTTTTCGGTCTGTATGCTCACAGTGGTGCTGGACAATGATTCTAAGACATACATTTCTTTTCCCCCACATTTAAACATCTCATAAGTTGAGAAGAATCTTATAATCAATTGTGTATCACAGATGGACAGCATTTTTTCCCTCTAAGTGGTACATAAAACAATGATGCATCTTAAAAATCAACCACCACCACGAATCTAGAGTGCTATGAAGTCATTAGAAAAAAACGAATGAGTCAAGTCTTTTATGTTTAAAGTAGAACATAATCAATTCTCAATTCTACAAAAAATTGTCTGAACCTCTTGCTCACAAGGAACAGAAGAAACCTGAGGGTCTACAGTAGGAAGGCGCAGGAACAAGTAAGTCTAAATTGACTTTCTTAACACAGAAAGTGAAGATGAGTCCAAGCCAGAGAGACCAGAGGATATAAGGCAAATGCAGAAATAGTAAATTATTCGTCAGAGTACAAGCTGTAAAACCTAAATGCTGAGAGAGAAATGCCATTGAAAAGCAAGTTGAATTGTCCAGCAGAGTGCTAGAAAACATGGGGTAAAACCAGGGGCTGATGATAAAGAGGTTGTTTCCAAGTTTGTCAGGAGCAGTTAAGCCCTCAGGTCATCACTTGTACCAAGCAGACAGTTAACCCTCCTCTATGCTGGTAAAAAAAAAACAGAAGAGAAGTGAACGGGGAAAATAAGCTGGAGCAGTTCCAGCCTGGGGAACCAGAGGAGAGCAGGTGATAAGGCATGAAACTAAGAGCAGAGAATTCAGAGAGAGCCACGGACTGGGAGATGATATTTGCAAGAGACATCTGATAAAGAATTGCTATCCAAAATATACAAAGAACTCTTAAAACTCAACAATAAGAAAATGAATAACCTGATTAAAAAATGGGCAAAAGATCTGGACACCTCACCAAAGAAGATATGCAGTAGTAAATAAGCATATGAAAAGATGCTCAACATCACATGTCATTAGGGAATTGAAAATTAAACAATGAGTTACCACTCTACACCGGTTAGAATGGCCACACTCCAGAACACGGGCAACATCAAATCCTGATGAAGAAGCGGAGCAACAGGAGCGCTCATTCACTGCTGGCAGGAATGCCTTTCAAAGCGGCTGCACCATTTTGCGGTTGAGCAGTTTCTGACAAAACTAAATGCTCTCTTGCCATACGATCTGGCAACCTTGCTATTTGGTGTTTACCCAAATAAGCTGAAAACTTATGTCCACATAAAAACTAGCACATGTATGTTTTATAGGAGCTTTATTCATAATTGCCAAAACTTGGAAGCAACCAAGTTATCCTTCAGTAGATGAGTGGATAAATAAACTGTGGTATCTCCAGACAATGGGATATTATTCAGCACTAAAAGGAAATGAGCTATCAAACGATGAAAAGACGTGGAAGAAATTTAAATGCATATTATTAAGTAAAAGAAGCCAATTGAAAAGGATACATACTGTATGTATATGACATTCTGGAAAAGACAAAGCTATGGAGACAGTAAAAAGATCAGTGGTTGCCAAAGAGGAGGGAGGGATGAAAAGGCAGGGCACAGAGGATCTTTAAGTCGGTGAAAGTGTTCTGTATGATACTATAATAGTAGACACATGTCATTACACAGTTGTCAAAATCTATAGAATATACAGCACTAAGAGTGAACCTTAATGTAAACTATGTATTTGGGGTGGTTATGTGTCAGTGTAGGCTCATCAGTTAACAAATGTATCCGTCTAGTGCAGGATGTTGATAGCGGGGGAGGCTGTGTCCATTAGGGGAGAAGGGTATGTGGGAATTCTGTACTTTCTGCTCAATTTTTCTGTGACTCTAAAATTGCTCTAAAATATAGTCTATTAATAAAAACTGCAGCCTGTACAGTGAGTCCCCATTCCCCTTCCCTCCCCAGATTCCAAATGCCAGGAGTCAGGCTTATAACAGGTCCCTGGCAGCAGACTAAAGAACCCTCTGGAGGAAGTGAACCACTCAAAGCAAAAAACCTAATCGTAACGACATTTGGGTGTGTGCGCTCAATTAGAAAAATCATCTGAGGGGCTTCCAGTTTCTATGCAGGATGTAGAAAGATGGAAAGAGTAATGCTCCTCAGTAACAACTAAAAATACCAAACAACCTACAAAATCATAAGTTTTCTTGAACCTATCAAAGAGCTGAAATCACAACACAACCTCCTGGCTTTAAATCTAAGGCAAGCCTCCCAGGACACACAGGACACAAACTTACGGCAGAGCACAGACGTAAGATGAGGCTCTCATACAAGTGAGTAAGAAGAATTCAGCTAAAATTTATAACAAGCTGTTAAAGGTAGAGCATGGGCTTAGCTAAACCACTCCACAACATTGCTGCCTCAGCATCCATTTTGTGTGGTCAATCGGCCTGCAGGGCCTTGAACTGATACTATCCTCTCCATCTAGCATGCATGCCCTAGAAAACAGCCCACGGGCTCATAAGTAAATGGAAGTTCCTGATGTGACTCCCCCATCTCCCCTGGTGATCGTCAGTCTCCCCCACCTCCCAGGGTCTTCCTCTTGTGCCCCTTAGATAAAAACAGGCCCCTGAGAAGCTTACCAACCACCTCCCCCTCCTTTTTGGTTTGAATTGACCTGTCTGGCCTTAGCCTGGGACCCCCCCCAAAGTACTCCCCTTGGATCCACCCCGATCGCTGCCTACACCCTGCCTTAACCTCCCTCATGGCCCCTTAAGGTGTGCCGTGTACCTCCTCCAGGACCTGTAAAGTAATCAATTCGATTTCAATTCTCTTGTGGTCTTTTATTGAACCATCCATCAAAAATGTTAACAAATGTTAATTTAACAAGCGTGAGAACACAGAACCCACGAATGCCACAGGCACTCGGGACTGCGCACACTCACAAGCTCTCAGCCATGACCTCAGTGGGTGACCACAGGGAAGACTGGGGACAGGGCAGAAGACCAGAGAAAGCCTTCCTCCAAGCAACAAGCCAGCCAGCCTCAGCAAAAGCACAAAACCCCACCCAGATCCTTATCATCTAAGGAACAAGAACCATAAGCTACCCCGGTAAGAGCAACAAACCTTGTTTCCCCATTGGCCCTACCTCCCCCCTCCCCCCAGGGCACAGACCGAGTCTGGGGAAAGAGAAAAAGAGTAAAACCTTTTGGGCAAGGGTGAAAATGAAAACAAAACATATCAAAACTTCTGAGATGCAGCTGAAATGGATTGGCAAACTGCAGCTTGTTTCTTATAAATTTATTTATGTATTTATTTTTGGCTGCGTTGGGGCTTCCGTTGCTGTGCCTGGGCTTCCTCTAGTGGCAGCGAGCGGGGGCTACTCTTTCGTTGTGGTGTGCGGGCTTAAGGCAAGTGAAACCATAAGTGACATTCCTTCCTTCATCTACTCATCTTCCATGGCTCTGTGGTCAAAGAACCATCTCAAAGACCCATGGAAAAGAAAATTAGCTCCTAATTACAAAGAAGCTAGGAAACCCTTGCTATATTGATAAAAATAAATCAAGAGTAAAGGAAGGCTTGTTCCTCTCTTCCACTCACCAACACAAAATGCTATTACTGGCCGTGAGTCTCTCAAGACTTCTGCTTTTTTTGTTTTATTCTTCTAATTAGATCAAGGAAAGAGACCCTAATAGAAACTAGCTTTTTTTTTTAAACCACTTACTGGCTTCTAGTTGTTTCTCCTCCTCCTAGCTGCTGAGCAGCTTACATGATCATCTCATAGGGCTGGCTCTTGCTCAGGTCTCCTCAAAAAGCCACTCTGGCATTACTCCCTGCCCTACCAAATCCTATTTCTCCAGTAGAAAAATCACCCACAGGGATTTCCCTGGTGGCGCAGTGGTTAAGAATCCGCCTGCCAGTGCAGGGGACACGGGTTCGAGCCCTGGTCCGGGAAGATCTCACGTGCCGCGGAGCAACTAAGCCTGTGAGCCACGACTACTGAGCCCTCGTACCACAACTACTGAAGCTCGTGCGCCTAGAGAAGCTCCGCAACAAGAGAAGCCATCACAATGAGAAGCCCACACACTGCATTCTGCAGCTTGGACTTGGAGGAGTCGGAATAGTAGTAGAGAGGGAATGTGGAGTAGGCTACAAAAATGGCAAAGGAGACCAGAGTGCCTGCCATCCTCATTCACAGACAGACGATGCATAAGGCACCGCAATGAATTTAGTAATGAGAATGGCAAATAACAAAGCTGCAACAAAAAAGATCTCCTATATTTTCAAGTTCAACTCAAACTATCTTCTCAAATACAATGAACAATTGTTTTTTAAAAAACATTTATACTGCAAAAATCTGGATTAGGGAAGTAGATAAGTATTTCGTAACTAATTATGCTTTTCTCTGAACCTTTGCCAATACTCGTGTTCTCCCTGGAATGTCTTCCTCTTGTTATGTCCAATTATCAAAAACTATCTTTTTAAAAAGTAGTATGTTCTATATATTTTCTGATTACTAAAGTAATCTTTGTGCCTCGTAGAAAACTTGAAGAATATTGGGTTGGACAAAAAGCCTGTCTGGGTTTTTCCGTAAGATGTTATGGAACCCAAACGAACTTTTAGGCCAACCTAATAGAATAGATAAAAACAACAACAACAACAAAAAAAAGGAAAAAATATTTGTCACCCTTTATCCTATTACAGTTGTTACCTTTTTTTTTTTTTCACCTCTCTCCTTATAACAGAATTTTATAAGAGATTGGATACAGGGAACAAAGTACAAAGAAGAATAAAAATCACACTAATACTTGTAACCTGAGAAGTCAGAAAAGCAGTTGTGTCTATGGTGGAAAAGGTATACTTTGTAAAGTTAATTCTACCAAGTTGATCCTCAGATGAACAGACAATTTTGTAGTAACTGTTATGCCCACCAAATAAAAAATTACCCAAATACACCATAACTATGCACCATAGTTTTTATGATACCCATCCAATTTCCTGTAGTATTGCTCTTCTCCATTTCTACTTTTCTTCTCAAAGGAATTTCGGTCAGAGACATGCATAATATATAATACACTAATCAATACTGTCAAAACTGAAGTGGTAAGGCTATGTAAAAGTATTTTTAAATCTACCATAATATCACCTCTATTCCAACCAGCATATGAATCCTAGGGAGACCTACAATATGTAGGTTCCTATAATATTTTGAACATATCTCCACTATGGTACTTATTTAACGTGATATAATATATCCCATTCCCATAAAAATCTATTTTTTATCCTATATTTAGAGGCTTTGCAATAACTGGATATATAAGGTATCATATGTAAATGTGTATTGGGCAGTATTAGTGAACTGTTAACCAACATTTTAACTCAAGTCCTAGAAGGTTCTGTATCAGATATACAAAACAGGATAATAATAATATTCCAAAGGTCCTGTGCTGTGGAAACAGGATGAAGAGTAAAGTGTCATCAGCCAGGAAGAAGGAAGATGAAGCCAATGAACATTCCTGCAGCTAACAAGTACCTTCTTTTCAGGAGGCCCAGGCAGGAAGCTGATTCTTCTACCATTTTCCTGCTTCTTACTTCAAGAAGCAGTACATCAAAAGCATGAATTCCCTGTGCCACATATCAAGAGAGTGAAGCCATTATGACTGGCATGTCTCCAGTATTTGGGAGAAGCCACGTCAGACCCCAATCCTTGTTTTTTGGCCCCAGCCCTACTCTTACATACTCCAATACTGTGCCTCTGAATGGCCAGGAATGCAGAAAAGATATTAAGAAGAGTGAATGTCACTACAACAATTACCTGGTACATCACAGGATCCACAAGACTGTGGAATCTTTATTGGTAAGAACATTCTGCCACTGGATGGAGAGGTGGAGTTAGAATAGGAGGGCTATAGTGTGTTATCTTGTCTGGTCACAGGACTCAAATAAGTAGGCGTTTGAATAAGGGCTTGGATGTCAGCAAAATTCAATAAGGTGAGTCATGTAAGATTGGAATAATATTATTCCATACAACATACACTAAGCTCTTTAGAACCTGGTTGAATTTGGGGAGATACCCTCCTTGAAAAAGCAGAGCCTTCAGAGCCAGTGGCCCTATACAGAGGCCCAGGTCCCCAGACACCAGTGTTGAAGACTCGGGTCCTGAGCTGGGGTGTGGACTCCTGAATAGCTCCTGAGGTACAATCAGTCTCTCAGACTGGGCCCTCCACTATGTCAGCCCTTGACTAGCCCTTATGTCCTCTAAGTCACGTATTCCCTTGCTCAAGCATAATTCAAGGACTTAAAATAATATTAATTATCTGTTTTGGATGTAGACAACTATATTATATTTTTCTCATTTCCTCGTTTTACACCTAAATACGCTATTTAGAATGAAAATATACAAATGTGTCACCCAAGAGTTCTTCCTTCTCTTTTCCTCACCTCCCACATGAAGTCGTTGTTAAGTCCTATCAGTTTTACTTCCAAAATATATCATGAATCTCTGCAGTTCTCCATCTCCACTGCAACCACCCTAGTGCAAGCCACCATCACCACTGGCTCCAGAGCAAGGACCACTGCAGTGGTCTCTTCAATGACCTCCCGGCTCGCATTTACGCTGTGCTGCAATCCATTCCTCACTCAACAGCCAAAGTGGTCCTCTCAAAATATAAATCGTAACTGACCCTTGCTTTCAACCCTCTAATAGTTTTCCATCACACACATACAGGGGAAAAAAAAGCCAAAATCCTTTTCTGTGGCCTTCAAAGTCATACTTGACCTGGTCCCCACTCCTGACCTAAGCCTAAAGCCACTTTCACCAAAGGAATCAACAAACATACCACCAGAGACAGGTCAGGAAGCAGCAGCAGCTGAGAGAGACCAACTGTGTAGCTGTGTTGAGAGAGGTTTTGTGTAGAATTCATGGGGCATCTGAATTTCTATATACTGAGTTTTCTTAAAGGAAGTACCCCAATATAATGAATCCATCAAAAGTCAAGGTACCAACACTTCACAGAATTCAATAAACATGCCTTTCTTTGTACGTAATGGAGAACCAGTGAAGGATTTTAAGCAGAGAAATAACTAGATCTGACTTGCATTTTAGAAACTGAAATTCTGGTTGCCTTGTGGAGGATATATGCAATGGGAGGAGACTAAAGAACAGTCAAAATGCATCAAAATAACTCAGGAAACAGCCTGAGGTTCCTACACAAATCTTGATGGGGAAGGATGAGACCTGACTGAAGAGCTGTTTAGGAGGTCACACATAGCATGAGAATCTGGTGGTTGATTCAAGGTGGGAGGAGAGATACCCTCTCCGAGCTGTTCAGTCTGTCAAGGAGGTTATGGACCTCTATAAATTTTATTCTAGCTTCAAGTAGGGCTCATATCTGACGAGTTACCGGGACTTGTATGGCACCCCTAACTGAGATTACTCACATGCTCCCTGCCTCATTGGCGATCTCTGGGCTGGGATGGGATGTAACGCAGGAGCCTCTGACTCCAGGTCCACCGTTCCATTCTGAGCATCTATCTTCCCAGCAGAGCGGGCACTGCTAAAAACACACCACCCAAATTTCTCTAGCCTTCGCTACAGCTCGCTGTGCTGAACTATTTTCTACTCAATCATCAGAGGGCTGTTATACTCCCATTAATAACTTGTGATCACCATGGTGGTCATTCTCAACCTGATGTAGGGGTAGGACACGGTATAAGAATCAGCAAGTGCCCTTTTAAAAAACTACATACTCATTCCTCTCCCCTTTCAGATGGCTATCCACACACCCACCAAGGGGAGTGACTGATTGGAAAGATTTTTTTTTAATTTTTAAAATATTTATTTATTTAGTTTTGGCCGCGTTGGGTCTTTGTTGCTGCTCGCGGGCTTTTCTCTAGTTGCGGCAAGTGGGGGCTACCCTTCGTTGTGGTGCGCAGACTTCTCATTGCGGTGGCTTCCCTTGCTGCAGAGCACGGGCTCTAGGCGCGCGGGCTTCAGTAGTTGTGCTCGCGGGCTCTAGAGCGCAGGCTCAGTGGTTGTGCGCACGGGCTTAGCTGCTCTGCAGCATGTGGGATCTTCCCGGACCAGGGCTCGAACCCGTGTCCCCTGCATTGGCAGGCGGATTCTTAACCACACCACCACCAAGGAAGTCCCTGCTTGGAAAGATTGAGAACTACCTGCTGCTTTACTAAATGCAAAGATAAGGGCCTATAAAATTAATTCAGTAATTAAAAAGAAGAAACACTATGCCAACCTATTCTATAAGAATAAGAATTATGAAACATAACAATAGTATCCTATACTGAGTTCCAAGAGAAGTTACTCTGTGTTTTTGAAATATTTTTTTCTGTTGTTTTTTACGATGATAAACATTTTCAGGTCTCAATTTATTTCTCAGCAGGAACTACATATAGTTTAATGAAACAAATATTATGATGCTCTTCCTACTGAGAAAACCTCAGTGCCATTCTGAAAGGATCTGAAGAAAGGTAATGAAATTCTAGAAGAGAGTTTTAAAGTTGTCAATATTCAAATTCTTTAGAGAAAAAAATTCATATTAATGACCAAAACAAAAAACCCCACATATTCCTCTTTTTACCATCCTGTCTCTGCTTTTTTTTTTTTTTTTTTTTTTTTCGCGGTACACGGGCCTCTCACTGTTGTGGCATCTCCGGTTGCGGAGCACAGGCTCCGGATGCGCAGGTTCAGCGGCCATGGCTCACGGACCCAGCCCCTCCGCGGCATGTGGGATCCTCCCGGACCGGTGCACGAACCCGTGTCCCCTGCATTGGCAGGCGGACTCTCAACCACTGCGCCACCAGGGAAGCCCCTGTCTCTGCTTTTTTTATCAGCAAATTTTAAAGAAAATACTGTATGTAACCCTGAAAGGAAAGCTAAGATAAATGAGTGAATTACAATAAAATAAAGCAGGTTGGCTTAGTAATTAGATACAATAATCTAGATTTTTCCAAAGTGTGACACAGGAGATGACTTTAAGTATTCAATATATTTATTTTAATGGTCCCTAGAAATAACACAGTAGTAGCACATCAAATCTGTGCAGTCATGTATTATTGCGTAAGGTAAGATTGAAGCAGGCAGAGGAATTCACACAGACACCTTGTCTTATAGGTCCTATACTCAGGAAAGCTCTTGCTCTGAGCCTTGAGTAACTGAACAGTGTGACAATCCCTTTTTAAAAGATAACGACGAGATATAACTCACATACCAGAAGATTCACCCTTTTAAAGTGTACAACTCAGTTCTGAGTATATTCACAAGGGTATAACCGTTACCGCCACCTAATTCCAGAGTATCTTCACCTAAAAAGAAACCCATGACCATTAGTAGTTATTCCCACTTCCCGCTTCCCCACAGCCCCTGGTGACAGCTATCCACCCTTGGTCTCAATGGATTGGCCTATTCTGAACATTTCAGAGAGTGGAGTCACACAATATGTGCTTTTTGTGTCAGGTTTCTTTCACTTTTGATGTTTTCAAGGTTCATCTGTGTTTTAGCATGTACCAGTACTTCATTCCTTTTTTTTTTTATGGCCAAGTAAAATTCTACTACATACCACATTTTGTTACCCATTCATCAGTTGACGGAATTTGGGTTGTTTCCACTTTTTAGCTATTATAAGTAATGCTGCTCTGAACATTCATGTACAAGTTTTTGTGTGGACATCTTTTCAATTTTCTTGAGTATATACCTAAGACTAGAAATGAGGGGTCACGTGGTAACTTCACGTATGTTAACCTACTGAGAAACTGAAAAGCTATTTTCCAAGGTGACAACATCATTTTACAATCCCACCAGTAATGCAGGAGGCTCCAATTTCTCCATACCTTTGCCAACAATTTATTGGCCACTTTTAAAATTATGGCCACCCCACTGGGTGTGAAGTGGTATCTCATTGTGGTTTTGACTTGCAGTTCCCTAATGACTAATGATGGCAACCTAACTCCTTGAAAGTACACGTGGTACAGATAATACATCTCTCTGGTGTCCAATCTCATATTCTACATTTCTTTCGGCATTACAACAAGCTCTTTTACCCTCTATTACTCTCTGCGGTGGATGTGGTTTATTGCGGGCTTCTTCCACCCTTTCAGCCCTTGTCCTGACTGCCTCCCCAAAAGCCATGCCCTTTGTCTAACACACCTACTCTCTTCTCCCTCCTACAAGGCCTGCAGCACCCACTTCTTCTCTGCAGAGAAGCCTGGTCTTTATCATTTTCCTGCTCCCACCCAACGACACATACTCCACTTTACCTCAGAGAGCCCTGCCCTCATACCAGTAGCCTCTGTCAATCCTAACTCTGCAGACTTGAGTCCTTCCCATTCTTTCAACTCCCTCTTCCATTTCCCAGTCTGACATTCCACATTTCCAAAGTCCTTCCTAATTCCTCCACATTCCAAACCACCTCTCCCTGTGACTCCAGTCTCCTCTGTGCCCCTCTGGTCCTCTCCATGTCTCCCCCTCCTGACACGCCTCAGGCCACAAGCGCTACACCTAGCCCTTCACTGACTCTCTCTTCTACGCAGTATGAAATGTTATCCCACTCTTGTTCTCTACTCCCCACTTCTCACTACAGCCCGGAGTCTGTCTGCCATTTGAGTTGTAAGTGACTAAAAGCAATAATGGAAGAAAACCTTTTCCAATCGAAGTGCTGTGATGGTTAATTCTGTGTCAACCTGACTAGGCCATGGGGTACCCAGATATCTGGTCAAACATTATTCTGAGTGTGTCTGTGAGGGTTAGTCTGCATGAGATTAACATCTGAATTGGTGGACTGAGTAAAGCAGGTTGCCCTCCCTAACGTGGGTGGCCTCACCCAACCAAGTGAAGACCTAAATAGAATAAAAAAGGCCGAGTAAGAGGGAACTTCTTTGTCCCGTTTGAGTTGGCACATCTGTCCTCTCCTGCCCTTGGACTGGGCTCACCTGAGTCTCCAGCTTGCCGACTATAGATGTTGGGACTTTTCAGCCTCCATAATCATGTACGCCAATACCTAATAATAAATCATATTTATATATCCTATTATATATTGCTAAAAGATAAACGGAGGTATATTTAAAATTTTAAGAGTTTATTTGAGAAAAAATTGAGTCGCGTTGGGCAGTAGCAAACCAGAAGTGATTGGGACCACTCCACCAACAGGAACTCGGGGACGGGCTTTAACAGAGAAGAGGTAGAAGCAAAGCAAGGAAGTTATGTGGCTACAGCTTAAAGCCTAGTTGGCTCTTTGTGATGGGTTCTCCTTAGGCTTAGATTTCATAATCTTGAGGCATTTACAGGCTTAGATTTTGGTCGGCTTACCTAGGCCACCACGGCATTAGAGCCACCTTAGTCTAAGAGCCACCTTGTTTAATTAACTTAACGATATATATCCTACTGGCTCTGTTTCTCTGGAGAAATCTGACTTATACTTAAGCCCTGGAAGCCCCTTGTCCCACGAATAGGCAAATGAGCAAAAAACATGCAGAGGAGTTTAGATTTGGTCTAGTGAACAAAGAAGAGAAAATGAATACTCATGCAGGGGATTACATTTATTAATCATACCACAGCATTAAGAAGCAAGAGAAATTGAAATAGGGAGAGCACGAAAGTCAGGAGACTACAAAAACAAGGTCTACACTGATTCCTACCTGGGGGAATGCAAATGAAAAGGAAAATCTAATAGAAATACCAAAGAAAAAAACAAAAATACTTAAAAAGAAAATTTTAATCCCCAAATTCCACTCTCAAAGGAAGGTAGGGTCAGACAGAAATGCTAGAGTAGAGAAAGGAAACTAGATTTTTTTTTTGGCCTATTTCTTTTATTCTGTGGCATGTGGGAGATGTCTGATGGAGAAGATGATTAATTCAATTTTGGACATGTGGTATTTCAGGTGATGGCAGACATCCAGGTACAGGCGACAGTCTTAAAAATTAAATGGACAGAAGCTTCCTAAAATTAATTTAGAGTTCTACCACCCCACAGCAACATTTTATGCTCACCAGAATATATCTCTCGTCTTGTTCAAGGGCATCACTTGGCATTGGGCATCAAAGTAACTGGCTACTGAATCACAGTTCCAGCATGCAGTTAGTTTCAGTTCTGTCACGAAAATCTTCAAATATCTCCCAAACTAAAATTATTCATATAATATACCAAGTATTTTATCCCTTTCCAAAGTGATGTAAATTTGGGCACGCAAACATGCTGAGCATTTACACTGTGATAAAATGAAGCCAAGGACAAATACAAAGGAAAGAGCTGTCATAAATATTCAGTATTCGAACCACAATATCACGAACCTCCTTAAATCACCCTCGATGGAACTATGTCCTAGATAATCCCAGCTTGGTGGGATCTCACCAGTGTGCTAAAGATTTGGTTCTCTTCCTTCCTGACACACTACTTATGTAAATACTACCATCTGCCCCCTTCTCAAAGAGGATAGAAATAAGAGCTTAATCAGATTGAAAATTTTCTTCCACAATATGGTTAAAAATTAATGTACTGTAACTTGAAGCCAATAAAGGTTGTTGCCCAAATACACACATACACCATTACAAAAGATCCGAAATCTTGGAAGTAATCTCCAAAAGCCTTGAAATTACTGTCTTCTTGCTTATTGTCCCAATAGGTAAGTAAGACTGGCAAGTGGCTAAGCAGTGAAAAGATCCAAAATGCACACCAGTATATTTTCTAACTTTCTCCTACACTCATAATAGAAAGTTTTCTTATTACCATATATTACCATATATCTAATAATGCCTTCGTTAAATATTGAGGGAAAGCATCTCTGCTAATCTGGAGATTCTATATTTGTGTTTAAAATGGCAGTAAGAGGAAGATGGTGGAAGAGTAAGACGCGGAGATCACCTTCCTCCCCACAGATACACCAGAAATATATCTACACGTGGAACAGTTCCTACAAAACACCTACTGAACGCTGGCAGAAGACCTCAGACCTCCCAAAAGGTGTGTGGATGAAAGGCTCTTGGTGCTCCAGCCAGGAGTCAGTGCTGTGCCTCTGAGGTGGAAGAGCCAACATCAGGACACTGGTCCACAAGAGACTTCCCAGCTCCACAGAATATCAAACAGTGGAAATCTCCCAGAGATCTCCATCTCGACACCAGCACCCAACTTCACTCAACGACCAGCAAGCTACAGTGCTGGATACCCTTTGCCAAACAACTAGCAAGACAGGAACACAAGCCCACCCATTAGAACAGAGGCTGCCTAAAATCATAATAAGTCCAGATACCCCAAAACACACCACCAGATGTGGACCTGCCCACCAGAAAGACAAGATCCAGCCTCATCCACCAGAACACAGGCACTAGGCACCTCCACCAGGAAGCCTACACAACCCACTGAACCAACTTTAGCCACTGGGGACACACACCAAAAACAATGGGAACTACGAACCTGCAGCCTGCAAAAAGGAGACCCCAAACACAGTAAGATAAGCAAAATGAAAAGACAGAAAAACACACAGCAGATGAAGGAGCAAGATAAAAACCCATCAGACCTAACAAATGAGGAGGAAATAGGCAGTCTACCTGAAAAAGAATTCAGAATAATGACGGTAACGATGATCCAAAATCTTGTAAATAGAATAGACAAAATGCAAGAAACATTTAACATGGACCTAGAAGAACTAAAGATGAAACAAGCAATGATGAACAACACAACAAATGTAATTAAAAATACTCTAGATGGGATCAATAGCAGAATAACTGAGGCAGAAGAACGGATAAGTGACCTGGAAAGTAAAATAGTGGAAATAACTACTGCAGAGCAGAATAAAGAAAAAAGAATGAAAAGAACTGAAGACAGTCTCAGAGACCTCAGGGACAACATTCAACACACCAACATTCGAATTATAGGGGTTCCAGAAGAAGAAGAGAAAAAGAAAGGGACTGAGAAAATATTTGAAGAGATTATACTTGAAAACTTCCTTAATATGGAAAAGGAAATAGTTAATCAAGTCCAGGAAGCACAGACAGTCCCATACAGGAAAAATCCAAGAAGAAACACGCCAAAACACATATTAATCAAACTGTCAAAAGTTAAATGCAAAGAAAACATATTAAAAGCAGCAAGGGAAAAACAACAAATAACACACAAGGGAATCCCCATAAGGATAACAGCTGATCTTTCAGCAGAAACTCTGCAAGCCAGAAGGGACTGGCAGGACATATTTAAAGTGATGAAGGAGAAAAACCTGCAACCAAGATTACCAGCAAGGTTCTCATTCAGATTTGATGGAGAAATTAAAACCTTTACAGACAAGCAAAAGATGAGAGAGTTCAGCACCACCAAACCAGCTTTAAAACAAATGCTAAAGGAACTTCTCTAGACAAGAAACACAAGAGAAGGAAACGACCTATAGTAACGAACACAAAACAATATAGAAAATGGGAATAGGAACATACATATCGATAATTACCTTAAGTGTAAACGGACTAAATGCTCCCACCAAAAGACACAGATTGGCTGAATGGATACAAAAACAAGACCCATATATATGCTGTCTACAAGAGACCCACTTCACACCTAGAGACACACAGAGACTGAAAGTAAGGGGATGGAAACAGATACTCCATGCAAATTGAAACCAAAAGAAAGCTGGAGTAGCAATTCTCATATCAGAGAAAATAGACTTTAAAATAACGACTACTGGAAGAGACAAAGAAGGACACTACATAATGATCAAGGGATCGATCCAAGAAGAAGACATAACAACTGTAAATATTTATGCACCCAACATAGGAGCACTTCAATGCATAAGGCAAATACTAACAGTCATAAAAGGGGAAATCGACAGCAACACATTCATAGTAGGGGACTTTAACACCCCACTTTCACCCATGGACAGAGCATCCAAAATGAAAATAAATAAGGAAACACAAGCTTTAAATAATACATTAAACAAGATGGACTTAATTAATATTTATAGGACATTCCATCCAAAAACAACAGAATATACATTTTTCTCAAGTGCTCATTGAATATTCTCCAGGATAGATCATATCTTGGGTCACAAATCAAGCCTTGGTAAATTTAAGAAAATTGAAATCGTACCAAGTATCTTTTCTGCCACAACGCTATAAGATTAGATATCAATTACAGGAAAAGACCTGTAAAAAATACAAACACATGGAGGCTAAACAATACACTACTTAATAATGAAGTGATCACTGAAGAAATCAAGGAGGAAATAAAAAAATACCCAGAAACAAATGACAATGGAGACACGACGACCCAAAACCTATGGGATGCAGCAAAAGCAGTTCTAAGAGGGAAGTTTATAGCAATACAATCCTACCTTAAGAAACAGGAAACATCTCGAATAAACAACCTAACCTAGCACCTAAAGCAATTACACAAAGAAGAACAAAAAAACCCCAAAGTTAGCAGAAGGAAAGAAATCATAAAAATCAGATCAGAAATAAATGAAAAAGAGATGAAGGAAACATAGCAAAGATCAATAAAACTAAAAGCTGGTTCTTTGAGAAGATAAACAAAATTGATAAACCATTAGCCAGACTCATCAAGAAAAAAAGGGAGAAGACTCAAATCAATAGAATTAGAAATGAAAAAGGAGAAGTAACAACTGACACTGCAGAAATACAAAAGATCATGGGAGATTACTACAAGCAACTCTATGCCTATAAAATGGACGACCTGGAAGAAATGGATAAATTCTTAGAAATGCACAACCTGCTGAGACTGAATCAGGAAGAAATAGAAAATATTAACAGACCAATCACAAGCACTGAAATTGAAACTGTGATTAAAAGTCTTCCAACAAACAAAAGCCCAGGATGAGATGGCTTCACAGGCGAATTCTATCAAATATTTAGAGAAGAGCTAACACCTATCCTTCGCAAATTCTTCCAAAATATAGTAGAGGGAGGAACACTCTCAAACTCATTCTACGAGGCCACCATCACCCTGATAACAAAACCAGACAAGGATGTCACAAAGAAAGAAAACTACAGGCCAATATCACTGATGAACATAAATGCAAAAATCCTCAACAAAATACTAGCAAACATAATCCAACAGCACATTAAAAGGATCATACACCATGATCAAGTGGGGTTTATTCCAGAAATGCAAGGATTCTTCAATATACATATATCAATCAACGTGATACACCATATTAACAAACCGAAGGAGAAAAACCATATGGTCATCTCAATTGATGCAGAGAAAGCTTTCGACAAAATTCAACACCCATTTATGATAAAAACCCTGCAGAAAGTAGGCATAGAGGGAACTTTCCTCAACACAATAAAGGCCATAATATATGACAAACCCACAGCCAACATCGTCCTCGATGGTGAAAAACTGAAAGCATTTCCACTAAGATCAGGAGCAAGACAAGGTTGCCCACTCTCACCACTCTTATTCAACATAGTTTTGGAAGTTTTAGCCACAGCAATCACAGAAGAAAAGGAAATAAAAGGAATCCAAATCGGAAAAGAAGAAGTAAAGCTGTCACTGTTTGCAGATGACATGACACTATACGTAGAGAATCCTAAAGATACTACCAGAACTACTACTAGAGCTAATCAATGAATTTGGTAAGGTAGCAGGATACAAAATTAATGCACAGAAATCTCTGGCATTCCTATACACTAATGATGAAAAATCTGAAATTGAAATCAAGAAAACACTCCCATTTACCATTGCAACAAAAAGAATAAAATATCTAGGAATAAATCTACCTAAGGAGACAAAAGACCTGTATGCAGAAAATTATAAGACACTGAGGAAAGAAATTAAAGATGATACAAATAGATGGAGAGATATACCATGTTCTTGTATTGGAAGAATCAACATTGTGAAAATGACTCTACTACACAAAGCAATCTACAGATTCAATGCAATCCCTATCAAACTACCACTGGCATTTTTCACAGAACTAGAACAAAAAATTTCACAATTTGTATGGAAACACAAAAGACCCCGAATAGCCAAAGCAATCTTGAGAACGAAAAACGGAGCTGGAAGAATCAGGCTCCCTGACTTCAGACTATACTACAAAGCTACAGTAATCAAGAGAGTATGGTACTGGCACAAAAACAGAAAGACAAATGAATGGAACAGGATAGAAAGCCCAGAGATAAACCCACGCACATATGGTCACCTTATCTTTGATAAAGGAGGCAGGAATGTGCAGTGGAGAAAGGACAGCCTCTTCAATAAGTGGTGCTGGGAAAACTGGACAGCTACATGTAAAAGTATGAGATTAGATCACTCCCTAACATCATACACAAAAATAAGCTCAAAATGGATTAAAGACCTAAATGTAAGGCCAGAAACTATCAACCTCTTAGAGGAAAACATAGGCAGAACACTCTATGACATAAATCACAGCAAGATTCTTTTTGACCCATCTCCTAGAGAAATGGAAATAAAAACAAAAATAAACAAATGGGACCTAATGAAACTTCAAAGCTTTTGCACAGCAAAGGAAACCATAAACAAGACCAAATTTGCACAGCAGAGGAAACCATAAACAAGACGAAAAGACAACCCTCAGAATGGGAGAAAACATTTGCAAATGAAGCAACTGACAAAGGATTAATCTCCAAAGTTTATAAGCAGCTCATGCAGCTTAATAACAACAACAAAAAAAATCCAATCCAAAAATGGGCAGAAGACCTATATAGACATTTCTCCAAGGAAGATATACAGAGTGTCAACAAACACATGAAAAAATGCTCAACATCATTAATCATTAGAGAAATGCAAATCAAAACTACAATGAGATATCATCTCCCACCGGTCAGAATGACCATCATCAAAAAATCTAGAAAAAATAAATGCTGGAGAGGGTGTGAAGAAAAGGGAACCCTCTTGCACTGCTGGTGGGAATGTGAATTGGTACAGCCACTATGGAGAACAGTATGGAGGTTCCTTAAAAAACTACAAATAGAACTACCATATGACCCAGCAATCCCACTACTGGGCATATACCCTGAGAAAACCATAATTCAAAAAGCGTCATGTACCAAAATGTTCATTGCAGCTCTATTTACAATAGCCCGGAGATGGAAACAACCTAAGTGTCCATCATTGGATGAATGGGTAAAGAAGATGTGAGGGCTTCCCTGGTGGCACAGTGGTTGAGAGTCCGCCTGCCGATGCAGGGGACACGGGTTCGTGCCCCAGTCCGAGAAGATCCCACATGCCGCAGAGTGGCTGGGCCCATGAGCCATGGCCACTGAGCCTGCACGTCGGGAGCCTGTGCTCTGCAACGGGAGAGGCCACAACAGTGAGAGGCCTGCATACCGCAAAAAAAAAAAAAAAAAAAAAGATGTGACACATATATACAATGGAATATTACTCAGGTATAAAAAGAAACGAAATTGAGCTCTTTGTAATGAGGTGGATGGACCTAGAGTCTGTCATGCAGAGTGAAGTAAGTCAGAAAGAGAAAGACAAATACCGTATGCTAACACATGTATATAGAATTTAAGAATTTAAAAAAAATGTCATGAAGAACCTAGGGGTAAGATGGGAATAAAGAGACAGATCTACTAAAGAATGGACTTGAGGATATGGGGAGGGGGAAGGGTAAGCTGTGACAAAGCGAGAGAGTGGCATGGACACATATACACTACCAAACGTAAGGTAGATAGCTAGTGGGAAGCAGCCGCATAGCACATGGTGATCAGCTCGATGCTTTGTGACCACCTGGAGGGGTGGGATAGGGAGGGTGGGAGGAAGGGAGACGCAAGAGGCAAGAGATATGGGAACATATGTATATGTATAACTGTTTCACTTTGTTATAAAGCAGAAACTAACACACCATTGTAAAGCAATTATACTCCAATAAAGATGTAAAATAAATAAATAAAAATAAATAAATAAAAATAAAATGGCAGTAAGAGCTATTTCCTAGTAATGTATATTAGGTACCATCTCTCTTTTTTTAATCCCTTAAAAGTTTGTGGTTAATCACTGAAAAAGCTGTGTGAGTTAAATTTTTTCCTCTCTTCCCGGAAAGTGTATGTTTTGGCAGACTGTATTTTCCAAAAACGATCACAACATTTCCCATCCCACATGCTCTTCTGCAGTGGGACCTTCCCACTCCCCCATCAAGAAGTAGAGTCTGACTCTCCTCCTCTGAAATCTACACTGGCCTAAATGATTCATTTGCAACCAACAGAATGTGGCAAAAGTGATACTGAGACTTCCAAGCCTACATCAGTAGACGCCTTGCAGCTTTCTTTCGTCTCTGGAGGACCCAGTCTCCAGAAGCCGACAAACTGTGAAAAGCTCCAGCTACCTGGACAGGACATGTAGTTCCTCTAGTCAACTGCCCCAGCTGAGCCCAGCCTTCAAGTCATCTCAGTCCAGGCACCACATGAGTAAAGAAGTCATCCTGGAAGTGGATTCTCCAGTCCCAGTTGTTTC
Source organism: Phocoena phocoena (assembly GCF_963924675.1). NCBI lineage: Eukaryota > Metazoa > Chordata > Mammalia > Artiodactyla > Phocoenidae > Phocoena > Phocoena phocoena. The sequence goes on along the minus strand of NC_089230.1, from coordinate 41,406,358 downwards.
AACTCCCCCTGATCAAGTCATACCCAGCTACTCTGGTCTTCCCATCGGAAAATCCAGACATTGTGGAGCGAACCATCCCCACTGTTTCTTCTCTGAATTCCCAACCCAACAATGTATGAGAATAAAATGGTGGTTGTTTTATACAAGTTTTTGGGTGGTGTGAAAGGCAGCAATAGTAACTGGAAGGTATGTTAGGTAACATGGCCATCTCCTCACTTTAATGACCACAGTCCACATTTTTCTTCCCGTTTACTTTACTGAAACTTTCATTTCCAATTTTTTTTTTTTAGATGACCCTGTTAATTTCCCCAATTTATTTTGACAGCTCAACTTTAGAAACCATCATATCCAATAAAACTATTTCCTAGGGTTTGGTCTTCAGCTTATTTGTTTTATAAATTTATCTATTTACTTATTTATTTTATTTTTTTTTTGCGGTACGCGGGCCTCTCACTGTTGTGGCCTCTCCTGTTGCGGAGCACAGGCTCCAGACGCGCAGGCTCGGTGGCCATGGCTCACGGGCCCAGCCGCTCCGCGGCATGTGGGATCTTCCCGGACCAGGGCACGAACCCATGTCCCCTGCATTGGCAGGCGGACTCTCAACCACTGCGCCACCAGGGAAGCCCTATTTACTTATTTTTAGCTGCACTGGGTCTTCATTACTGTGCATGGGCTTTCTCTAGTTGCAGCAAGCAGGGGGGCTACTCTTCGTTGCGGTGCACAGGCTTCTCATTGCAGTGGCTTCTCTTGCTGTGGAGCATGGGGTCTAAGCACATGGGCTTCAGTAGTTGTGGCACACAGGCTCAGTAGTTGTGGCTTGCGGGCTCTAGAGCACAGGCTCAGTAATTGTGGCTCATGGGCTTAGTTGCTCCATGGCATGTGGGATCTTCCCCGGCCAGGGGTTGAACCTGTGTCCCCTGCATTGGCAGGAGGATTCTTAACTGCTGTGCCACCAGGGAATTCCCAGCTTATTTGTTTTAAAAGCTTCTTTCTAACATCCCTCTTTACTTACTGGAATTATTTCAGTTTTTTTCACCTTTTTATTCCAGTCTGTGTTTGAATTAGGTCATGACTAAAGGCATAATTACTTGAAGCAAATGCTGTGCACCCAACTATACCATGATAAGTAAATATTCTGTCAGGCATAAGAATTATTCAGTACTTATCATAACAATAAACTATACCAGTACTTCAGGCGTTTATCATTATAAATGCTGTGTTAATAAGAATTTTATCTACTCTTACCCATAAGAATTATCTTGGCAGAAAAGCACATTTTACTATTTTCAGCAAAAAGACTATTCTTATTTGAGATACAATCTTAAGATAAACTCTTCAAACCACTGCATCTTTGTAAGTACAGCCTGCTTTATAACTTACTACTATATTTAATAAGTATAAATTGGTCACTCACAAATCACAGCATAAAAAAGTCAAATTCTTCATTTTCCTAATGGAACTTCATTTTCTTCATGAGTATTTGGTTGATGAAATGTGTGAAAATGAGTAGTAGTCACCTGCAAAAGCAGCAGGGGAAGGCAGTATCCTGAGGAGGGAGCCAGGTTTTCAATTAAAGTAAGAAGACGGCATATTTTCTGAAGAGATGTGGCTGCAGAGAAGTTGGCTAAGCATGGAATAAGAGTTCCAGAGAGCAAATATAAAACCCCAACAAGTGTCCGGGAGAAGAAAGCACAACTGCCTGAGGATAAGCCAGGTGACCCAGGGGGCTATATGTAGAGCCGGGTCCAGGGACAGAAACGTGACGTAAGATAGAAAGAGCTGGCTTGAAGCTTCCAAGATGGGCTCTGGTCTTACCATTTTGAACACAGCAGACTGTGGGTTTTACACAGGATCCCAGATATGTTAGAGAAAAGTGACCAAGGCCAGCCTTCTTACTTCCACTGTACAACTGTGAGAAAGTTACTTTAAACGTCTCCAAGCCTGGGGGTTTTTTCTGTAAAGTGAAGAGAATACTGCCAACTTCATAAACGTATGATGACGAAACAACACAAGTAAACTGCTTAATACAGGGCCTGATAACACTTTAGTGTGCAATACGCTTTTTGGTTTAATGGCTTTTGTTCTTGACGTGGTCCTCCCAAGAAACTGTAACCAGGTATGTGGGAGGCAAGACTGGTCAGTCCCACTGCCTCCCATCTGTGGTGAAGGCAGCTGTGCTCAGTAGAGGATGAAAGCACTCAAGAACGTTCTTGCTGATCTGACCAGAGTTCCACTCAGATAACACTGACCATTAAGCGGTTTACTGAATACAAATACCGCTTTGCCTCAGGTAACTTCTGTCTCGTACCTCTGCTAGACTGCAGGCTCTTAGAGGACGTGCTCCTGACTTACTCGTGCCCCCCCACAGGGTCTAGTATTTGTCAGACACTCTGAATGGCTGCTGAATGACTATCCATACAGGGATAAAGGCAAAGTCCCACACCTCAGAGATGTTCACTCCAGAGGTTACATTTTGCACAAAATCTCTTCTTTTGTTAAATAACTTCTATGCTAGTTTTCTAAAAGATGCTTAGATTTTATAAACTGTCATTTTCAGATTTAAGATTAAGTATCAATCAACAAAAAGCTGACAATCTAAAAAAAGTCCCAGATATTTAGTAAATAGGCATTTTTATTTACGTTATTCACTACTTTTAGGAGGACAAACTATCCAGAAATGTTGTATAAACAAGTTAATAATCAAGTTGAAAAGACAATTTGAGCAAATAATTCACTTAAAAGCATCACATTTTTCTCAAAAAATCTAGCCCCTTGTTTTACATTTGTTGAATACCTATAATTTTCTAGTTGATGCTAAAAAAAAAAAACGCTTAAGCAAAATAAGATTCTGCGTTGTAAGACCATATATTCCAGCTTAGTTAGACATGTGAATGCAGAACGGCTGCAAATTAAATTCCAGTATCCATCCTCAATCCCTGGTTCCTTCACCCATCTCTGTCCCTCTCAGCCAAAGACACAGATTCTCTTCCAACAGAAGCTGGACTTTACATTGTACCTAATACATCATGGGGTCTGGAAGTGATGCGGGCCTTCACCTAGCTGCCTAATGCTGCTTTCTAAAAAGTCAGACAACCGAGGTTCAACTCCTACCTCTTCTAGCAGCAGGGCCCAGGGCAAGTCACTTAAACTCTCTAATGCTCAACTTCCTCATAAAGTCTAATAACCTCACAGGGTATGGTAAGAATTGAATTAAATATCATAAGAAAATAACACGAAATCATTGCTTAAAAATGGTATTTACTGTTAACCATTCCAAATCATTATTCTTCCCCCATAATGAAAACAGCCTCTTGCTTTATTACTTAGCTTTATCACTCACTCCACCTGCCTCATCAGAGTAACAAACCAGGCTCCCAGTCACTGCCCACTTTAGAATAAATTTAGCCATGGGACTCGCAAATCCTCCTATCCCAACTCTGCCATTATCTTTGGAGATTTCAAAAATGCATGTAGAATCCAAAAGACCAGACTTAAAGTTCTTTGGGATTCCTAACTCTAAGAACCTCACTCACCCTTAAACATTCTCAAGACTGTGCTCTGGATCTGTTATAACTTAGTCCATCTTAGAAATCTTCATATAGCTCTCTCTAATGCTACAACTCCTTGTGTTATCCCTCAACCACTGGCCATTATCTACATTACACACCGATGGTCCTCTCAATTCCTAAATTTTCCTTTATCTATTAGCTCCATCCTAAACCTCACTTCCTTCCCCATGCAGCACACCAGGGTAGATTAACTGAAGTATTCTCTATCAAAGCTCTTTAAGTCTCTTAAATCCCAGTTCTGCTACACCTCTCAGGCAAAACTCAGACTCTGGATTAATCCTTTAATAACATGCCTTTTCTCCTACATTTGGTGAACAATGGTCCTCTCCACAGTACGGCAGGACTTTGCAGAAAACTGCGCAGCATTCAAACTGATACCAAATATCACGTCTAAATTCCTCCTGGGTCAACCACACATCTCACTGATCCTTTCACTTGAATCTGGTTAGCTATTTTCTCCTCCTTCCCACCGCAGCTATTCTAAATGTTTTCTATTCTGCTTAAGGCCCCAGTCACTCATGACTTTAATAATCACCTATATGAGGGGAGATTACTACACTTCCCCTCATATTTAGTAACCTCTCCTCAACTCCCTCGCAACACCTGCTACAGAGAATCTCACTTGGTGAAGCACTAAAGTCCCACACTAACAGCCACGAGTCAACTTGAAGCTGGAGCCTCCAGACCCAGTTAAGTCTTCAGAGTGACTGCAACCACACGAGAAGCCCCGAGCCAGAGCCACCCAGCTAAGTGACACCTGGATTCCTGGACCTCAGAAACTGGGAGATAATAAACATTTGTTGTCTTAAGATGCTAAATTTGGAGGTAATGTGTTACACAACAATAGATGTCCTTCCTATATTCCTATCTCAGTTTACATCAATCAACAACTATCTAGTTGCTCATTCATTCATTTAACCATTATTTGAGTACTTACTTACTATGTGACAGAGACCTGTTATCCTCAATCTTCCCTACAATAAACTGTCATAAAATCTTTACAACTTTATCTCCAAAACGTTTCTCCAATCTGCCCCTCATATTTGAGATTTCCCAAATCACCTCTTTCCCTCTCTCACCATAGTCCTAATTCAGGCCCTCACAATTCTCACCAATACTATATTACAATAGACTCCCAATTAGTTTCCTTGATTCTCATCTGTCCCTGTCAAGTGTGATCTATTTCAGAAACAGAGAAACAGCACATACACAGGAGTTAAGGTGGCAGGACCAGGAGGAAGTTCTCTCAAGGATTAGATGACTCTGTAGTCTTTGTACACAAGTAACTCAGGCTTGATAGTCTTCAGTTTTAGTAAAATAGAAAGTAGCTTACCTACTCAATGTGTATACAGAAAGAGGAGAGGATACAAGTGTGGACAATTCAGAGACAGCCACATGGCACAGCGCAGCCATACTGAGTTACGTGATGTTGATTAGGTACCACTGGGTTACATGATGTTGTAGAGCAATAGAAGTCCATGCACTGGTTCCCTGTTGCTACTGTAACAATTTATAACAAAGTTAGTGACTTTGAGCAACACAAATTTATTAATCTTATAACTATGAAGGTCAGAAGTCTGAAAAGAGGCTCTTGGGGAGTATCTGTTTCCCTGCTGTTTCCAGCTTCTAGAGGTCATGCGTTCCTGGGCTCGTGGTCCCCTTCCATCTTCAGTGCCAGCAATGGCTGTCAAGTCTTTCTCACACCCCAACACTCTCACACTGACTCTCCGGCCTCCCTCTTTTGCTCAGAAGAATCCTTGTGATTATACTGCCCCATCCAAATAACCAAGGATAATCTCCATTTCAAGATCCTCAACTTAATGATACCCGTAAATGTAATGTAACACATTCACAGGTCCCAGGGATTAGGACGGGGACGTCTTGGAGGTGGGGGGAGGGTGGCAGTATTCTGCCATGGTCCAGTCCCAGAATCTGCTCTAGCGATGCTCCACAATCCAGAAATACAAACAGAGAAAACAAATAGCAAGTGTGACGCAGGATTGAAGGTTAAAAATATGTAGAGTCCTAAAGAGCAATATTAAAGCGACAGGCTTGGCTTCAGATCAAATTCTTATTTTTTTCTACAGCAGTTAACTTTGCTAATTCCTTCATGACCACAGAGTAGTCTTACCTGGGCTCCTTTTTCACCAGTATTTTCTGATTATCACCAGGAGATTGGGACAAGAAAGCCTGTACCGATCTGAACATACCTTACAATTAACAACATTGAAAGTGCACATTCTTCTAGGTCATTTAAGGAAGATCTATGTCAGAATAGAAACCAGTAAGACTAATTATCTGCCAAAGACATTCTATATTTGAATAAATAGTTTTTAAGAGTTTTCTGTATGTTGCATGAAGTCAACCCAGAAACATCCAACCAATTGTGCTGTAGTCTCAGTGAGTAAAAGATTTCTAGTCATCTTTAGGTGCCTAGACAAAGGCTTTTAACAAAACCGACTCCCACACTGACAGTTTGTGCTGGAAAGAAAGTAACTGTAACTGCAAACATTTTAAGCAAATGATGACTATAAAAAATAAGACTTTGTTTTACTTAAATTAAAATAAGTCAACATTATATTTTTAAACGGTTCACTCCATGCCATGAAATAATTTATACATTTCCTTTTTCTGACCTAGGGCAATACGGTAGACCCAAGTTCAGATTATGTAGATTACAATTTACATACAAGGAGAGAATCTGTTTGTAATTTTATCCCATGCTTATGATTGCAGGGTGGCTGCTAGGTGATTGGCAACTCACACAAAAGATGAGTATTCCCATCCCCACCATCCCTTCCAGCCGTCTCATCTAAGGGTATTTAGGGAAACATTAAGTCAAACTCACACTCACATGAGGGTGTTTAGGGTGTAATAAGAGTCATAGTCATACAGGCCCATGACAACATCTGACAAACCAGAGCAGGACTAAGTAAACAGCAGATGCAAAGTTCCACATCCATTTTTAGATACACTAGATCCTCGTTATTCATGGATTCCATATTTCCAAATTCGGCTACTTGCTAAAATTTATATGTAACCTCAAAATCTAACACAATATGTTAGACAAGCTTTATTCAGGCATGAATTATAGTGCTGTTTGCTGTGAATACTCTGTTAATGAATCAACAATATGTATTAAATAAAGTGCCATTAAACAGAAATACACCTAAAACAAGGTTATGTATTGATGGCTTGATGAAAATGTGACCACAGGGTGTTAGGACCATAACCCCGTATTTCCCCTATATAACTTCATAGAATATAACTATCTCAAATAATGAGAGTCAAATGTATTTTATTGTCCGTCCAACCTTTACTTTTGATAGCTGTGGTCCCTAATAATGTAGAATATATTCCCATCAGAGGAGAAAATATATACAAAAACAAATACGTTAGAGCAGAGGCTGAACCAAATGGGAGAGGCCTGGAGAGTGGGTATAAATCGACATTTATTGACCTCCTCTCCTACACAAATTACCTTATTTCATCTTTACAGTAATTCTATGAGATAAGCTTTGTTATTCTTATTTTACAGATGATGAAGCTGAGGCTCTGAGAAGTTAAAACACTTACTAAAGGTCACAGCCTAGTAAGTGGTGAAACAGAAATTCAAACTGGGGTCTGTCCAACCCACTGAACCACACCTCTGACCCGTGTGGCAGGCACTGCTGCCTTATTGGGCCAGTGGCTCTGGGAACGTCACCCCCTGGCCCACAACCGAGACACCGAAACCCAAAACATACCCATTAACTCCTGGGACTCAAAAAACCGAAATTTCCCTCATCCCCTTTACCCCTGGTCATTACAAAGGTTTGTAACCAGAGAATGTGTCAACCTTATTCTTTAAATTATTCTTAAAAGCCTTATTAAAGAAGAAGTTGAAAGGTATTAGCATAGTTTCTCTAAGAAAATTATATATTCTACTCAAAACAAAACAAACAGAAAAAGCTGCCAATAATTAAACATTTAAAATTTGTCATATTAAACTAATCTCTTGATTAAAATGTTCACCTACTTTATTCTGGTCACATTTTCTCAAAAGTCTATAGAAGTTAGATAGCCTCATCCAGCAGAGGGCAGACAGCAGAAGCAAGAAGAACTACAATCCTGCAGCCTGTGTAACAAAACCGACATTCACAGAAAGACAGACAAGATGAAAAGGCAGAGGGCTATGTACCAGAAGAAGGAACAAGATAAAACCCCCCAAAACAACTAAAGAAGTGGAGATAGGCAACCTTCCAGAAAGAGAATTAAGAATAATGATACGGGCTTCCCTGGTGGCGCAGTGGTTGGGAGTCCGCCTGCCGATGCAGGGGATACGGGTTCGTGCCCCAGTCTGGGGGGATCCCACATGTTGCGGAGCGGCTGGGCCCGTGAGCTATGGCCGCTGAGCCTGCGCGTCCGGAGCCTGTGCCCCGCAACGGGAGAGGCCACAACAGTGAGAGGCCCGCGTCCCGCAAAAAAAAAAGAATAATGATAGTGAAGATGATCCAGGATCTCAGAAAAAGAATGGAGGCAAAGATCGAGAAGATGCAAGAAATGTTTAACAGAGACCTAGAAGAATTAAAGAACAAACAAACAGAGATGAATAATACAATAACTGAAATGAAAACTACACTAGAGGGAATCAATAGCAGAATAAGTGAGGCAGGAGAATGAATAAGTGACCTGGAAGACAGAATGGTGGAATTCACTGCTGCGGAACAGAATAAAGAAAAAAGAATGAAAAGAAATGAAGATAGCCTAAGAGACCTCTGGGACAACATTACATGCAACAACATATGCATTATAGGGGTCCCAGAAGGAGAAGAGAGAGAGAAAGGACCTGAGAAAATATTTGAAGAGATTATACTAAAAAACTTCCCTAACATGGGAAAGGAAATAGCCACCCAAGTCCAGGAAGCACAGAGAGTCCCAGGCAGGATAAATCCAAGGAGAAACACACCGAGACATATAGTAATCAAATTGACAAAAATTAAAGACACAGAAAAATTATTAAAAGCAACAAGGGAAAAAAAAAGCAACAAGGGAAAAATGACAAATAACATACAAGGGAACTCCCATAAGGTTAACGGCTGATTTCTCAGCAGAAACTCTACAAGCCAGAAGGGAGTGGCATGATATACTTAAAGTGATGAAAGGGAAGAACCTACAACCAAGATTACTCTACCCTGCAAGGATCTCATTCAGATTTGATGGAGACATCAAAAGCTTTACAGACAAGCAAAAGCTAAGAGAATTCAGCACCACCAAACCAGCTCTACAACAAATGCTAAAGGAACTTCTCTAAGTGGGAGGAAACACAAGAGAAGAAAAGGACCTACAAAAACAAATCCAAAACAATTAAGAAAATGGTCATAGGAAATACATATCGACAATTACCTTAAATGTGAATGGATTAAATTCTCTAACCAAAAGACACAGGCTTGTTGAATGGATACAAAAACAAGACCCATGTATATGCTGTCTACAAGAGACCCACTTCAGACCTAGGGACACATACAGACTGAAAGTGAGGGGATGGAAAAAGATATTTCATGCAAATGGAAATCAAAAGAAAGCTGGAGTAGCAATTCTCATATCAGACAAAACAGACTTTAAAATAAAGAATGTTACAAGAGACAAGGAAGGACACTACATAATGATCAAGGCATCAATCCAAGAAGAAAACATAACAATTATAAATATACATGCACCCAACAAAGGAGCACCTCAACACATAAGGCAACAGCTATAAAAGAGGCTAACAGCTATAAAAGAGGAAATCGACAGTAACACAATACTAGTGGGGGACTTCAACACCTCACTTACACCAATGGACTGATCATCCAAACATAAAATTAATAAGGAAACACAAGCTTTAAATGACACAACAGATTAGATAGATTTAATTGATATTTATAGGACATTCCATCCAAAAAACAGCAGATCACACTTTCTTCTCAAGTGCGCACGGAACATTCTCTGGGATAGATCACATCTTCATTCACAAATCAAGCCTAAGTAAATTTAAGAAAACTGAAATCATATCAAGCATCTTTTCTGACCACAACACTATGAAATCAGTAATGAATTACAGGGGAAAAAATGTGAAAAACACGAACACATGGAGGCTAAACAATACGTTACTAAATAACCAAGAGATCACTGAAGAAATCAAAGAGGAAATCAAAAAATATCTAGAAACAAATGACAATGAAAACACGACAATCCAAAACCTATGGGATGCAGCAAAAGCAGTTCTAAGAGGGAAGTTTATAGCTCTACAAGCCTACCTCAAGAAACAAGAAAAATCTCAAATAAACAATCTAAACTTACACCTACAGGAACTAGAGAAAGAAGAACAAACAAAACCCAAAGTTAGCAGAAGGAAAGAAATCATAAAATCAGACCAGAAATAAATGAAATAGAAACAAAGAAAACAATAGCAAAGATCAACAAAACTAAAAGCTGGTTCTTTGAGAAGATAAACAAAATTGATAAACCATTAGCCAGACTCATCAAGCAGAAGAAGGAGAGGACTCAAATCAATAAAATTAGAAATGAAAAAGGAGAAGTTACAACAGACACTGCAGAAATACAGATCATCCTAAGAGACTACTACAAGCAACTCTATGCCAATAAAATGGACAACCTGGAAGAAATGGACAAATTCTTAGAAAGGTATAACTTTCCAAGACTGAACCGGGAAGAAATAGAAAATATGAATAGACCAATCACAAGAAATGAAATTGAAACTGTGATTAAAAATCTTCCAACAGGGCTTCCCTGGTGGCGCAGTGGTTGAGAGTTCGCCTGCCGATGCAGGGGACACGGGTTTGTGCCCTGGTCCAGGAAGATCCCACATGCCACAGAGCAGCTATGCCCGTGAGCCATGGTTGCTAAGCCTGTGCATCCAGAGCCTGTGCTCCACAACGGGAGAGGCCACAACAGTGAGAGGCCCGCATACCACACACACACAAAAACAAAAACAAAAAATCTTCCAACAAACAGAAGTCCAGGACCAGATGGCTTCACAGGTGAATTCTATCACACATTTAGACAAGAGCTAACAACCATGCTTCTCAAACTCTTCCAAAAAACTGCAGAGGAAGGACACTCCCAAACTCATTCTATGAGGCCACCATCACCCTGATACCAAAACCAGACAAAGACACTACAAAAAAAGAAAATTACAGACCAATATCACTGATGAATATAAATGCAAAAATCCTCAACAAAACACTAGCAAACAGAATCCAACAACACATTAAAAGGATCATACACCATGATCAAGTGGGGTTTATTCCAGGGATGCAAGGATTCCTCAATATACGCAAATCAATCAATGTGATACACCATATTAACAAACCGAAGAATAAAAGCCACACGATCATCTCAATCGATGCAGAAAAAGCTTTTGAGAAAATTCAACACCCATTTATGATAAAAACTCTCCAGAAAGTGGGCACAGAGGGAGCCTACCTCAACATAATAAAGGCCATATATGACAAACCCACAGCAAACATCATTCTTAATGGTGAAAAACTGAAACCATTTCCTCTAAGATCAGGAACAAGTCAAGGATGTCCACTCTCTCCACTATTATTCAACATAGCTTTGGAAGTCCTAGCCACGGCAATCAGAGAAGAAAAAGAAATAAAAGGAATACAAATTGGAAAAGATGTAAAACTGTCACTGTTTGCAGATGACATGATACTATACATAGAGAATCCTAAAGATGCCACCAGAAAACTACTAGAGCTAATCAATCAACTTGGTAAAGTTGCAGGATACAAAATTAATGCACAGAAATCTCTTGCATTCCTATATACTAACGATGAAAAATCTGAAAGAAAAATTAAGGAAACACTCCCATTTACGATTGCAACAAAAAGAATAAAATACCTAGGAATAAACCTACCTAGGGAGACAAAAGACCTGTATGCAGAAAACTATAAGACACTGACGAAAGAAATTAAAGATGATACCAAAAGATGGAGAGATATACCATGTTCTTGGATTGTAAGAATCAATATTGTGAAAATGACTATACTACCCAAAGCAAACTACAGATTCAGTGCAATCCCTATCAAATTACCAATTGCATTTTTTACAGAACTAGAACAAAAAATCTTAAAATTTGTATGGAGACACAAAAGACCCCGAATAGCCAAAGCAGTCTTGAGGGAAAAAAGCGGAGCTGGAGGAATCAGACTCCCTGACTTCAGACTATACTACAAAGCTACAGTAATCAAGACAATATGGTACTGGCACAAAAACAGAAATATAGATCAATGGAACAAGACAGAAAGCCCAGAGATAAACCCACGCACATATGGTCAATTAATCTACGACAAAGGAGGCAAGGATATACAATGTTGAAAAGACAGTCTCTTCAATATGTGGTGCTGGGAAAACTGGACAGCTACATGTAATACAATGAAATTAGAACACTCCCTAACACCATACACAAAAATAAAATCAAAATGGATTCGAGACCTAAATGTAAGACCGGACATTATAAAACTCTTAGAGGAAACTAGGAAGAAACTTCTTTGACGTAAATCACAGCAAGATCTTTTTTGATCCATCTCCTAATGGAAATAAAAACAAAAATTAAAAAATGGGACCTAATGAAACTTCACAGCTTTTGCACAGCAAAGGACACCATAAATAAGACAAAAAGATAACCCTCTGAATGGGCGAAAATATTTGCAAACGAATCAATGGACAAAGGATTAATCTCCAAAATATATAAACAACTCATGCAGCTCAATATTAAAAAAACAAACAACCCAATCCAAAAATGGGCAGACGACCTAAACAGACATTTCTCCGAAGAAGACATACAGATGGCCAAGAGGCACATGAAAAGCTGCTCAACATCACTAATTATTAGACAAATGCAAATCAAAACTACAATGAGGTATCACCTCACACCAGTTAGAATGGGCATCATCAGAACATCTACAAACAACAAATGCTGGGGAGGGTGTGGAGAAAAGGGAACCCTCTCGCACTGTTGGTGGGAATGTAAATTGATACAGCCACTATGGAGAACAGTATGGAGGTTCCTTAAAAAACTAAAAATAGAATTACCATATGATCCAGCAATCCCACTACTGGGCATATAACCAGAGAAAACCATAATTCAGAAAAACACATGCACCCCACTGTTCATTGCAGCACTATTTACAATAGTCAGGTCATGAAAGCAACCTAAATGCTCATCGACAGATGAATGGATAAAGAAGATGTGGTACATATATACAATGGAATATTTCTCTGCCATAAAAAGGAACGAAATTGGGTCATTTGCTGAGACGTGGATGGATCTAGAGACTGTCATACAGAGTGACATAAATCAGAAAGAGAAAACCAAATATCGTATATTAACTCATATATGTGGAACCTAGAAAAATGGTACAGATGAACCGGTTTGCAGAGCAGAAACTGAGACACAGAAGTAGAGAAAATACGTATAGACAGCAAGGGAGGAAAGCTGTGGTCGGGTGGGGATGGTGGTGTGATGAATTGGGCGATTGGGATTGACATGTATACACTGATGTGTATAAAGATGATGACTAATAAGAACGTGCTGTTAAAAAAAAAAGTCTACAGAAAAAAATGAGAAAAATATATAGGCTAAAAACGGTACTATAAATTGATAGTATTAATTAATAGTGCCCAGCACAGTATCTTTCAAGGACTAGACAGTCAACAAAAGTTTACCAACCTTTTAGATGTACATGCTCTATTTTAGTCATATTTAAGTATATCTTCTCTTGTTGCTCTGAGTAGATCATTATATTAAACATACACAAATACACAACTTCCTCTCAAAATTACTTGTACTTTGTTTACATAGTGCTTCACTAGGCAAAAGATCGAAGAACAGACAGGGGGCAAGGGGGGAGGAGGGATAAATTGGGAGACTGGGATTGACATATACATAGTACTATATATAAAATTTATAACTAATAAGAACCTACTGAATAGCACAGGGAACTCTACTTGATACTCTGTAACGGCCTATAAAGGAAAAGAATCTAAAAAAGAATGGAGATATATATATATATATGTATAACAGATTCATTTTGCTGTACACCACACCTGAAACTAACACAACACTGTAAGTCAACTATACTCCAATAAAAATTTTAAAAAGAAAAAAAAATGAATAGAACACTATTTAGTGTTTTGGTTATGAAATGTTTTCTGAAAGAAATGAGATTCTGTTAAGACTGTGCTTAAGGAGAAACAGGATGAAAAATGCAAATACCTGTGAACACTCAGACACACATTTAGCAGAATAAACAAAATCTTTCCAACAGGAAAGCCCAATATCTAGAGTATGTAACTATCCAAACTCCGCACTTCATTTTATAAGGAAGAGAGACATGGCAAATAAAAAATGAAAGTAGGACTTCCCTGGTGGCGCAGTGGTTGAGAGTCCGCCTGCCGATGCAGGGGACATGGGTTCGTGCCCCGGTCTGGGAAGATCCCACATGCCACGGAGTAGCTGGGCCTGAGCCATGGCCACTGGGCCTGCGCATCCGGAGCCTGTGCTCCGCAACGGGAGAGGCCACAACAGTGAGAGGCCAGTGTACCGCAAAAAAAAAAAAAAAAAAAAGAAAGTAACAATTTATTCACAAATAAAGTTTCAGCATTTGGCAAAGGACTGGTATATGTCTGGTCTAATCTGTAAATATACTGATTATCAACAAGGATCTGGAAGTGATAAAGGACTCTACATAATTTATGAATGGTATGACTTGAATGTAAGTATATTATTTTGGAAGGTAGAAAATCATTAATCCCTATGGTTAACTTCTTGTTAACTAAAATAATTCATTATCCAACAATTTTGAATAGGGATTTATCTGTATATTTTACTAAAATTAGCAATTTTATTGATAATTTAAATATTAGTAATGCACTTTATGAACCAACATTTTATTTTCAAACCTTCTTAAACCTCAAAACAGAGATGTACATATAAAGAAATACAGATTAGTAATTTTTAAAAGTCATTAAAATACTATCTCCCTTATAGTAAATAAGGTGTTACCGCGTAGCTGAGTCTATTATCCAAATCCCAAGTATTATGGTTAATCACTAAGTCTTGTTTTTCCATCCACTATAGGTCCTTTGGTAGTCTCAGCCTCCCTTTATATCTCAAAATGACAGTAATAAAAGATATAGGACAAACATTTTTCACATATTCAAGTTCACTACTTTTTATACATTCTTGTTAAAGTTTTGGTAGGAAAGAAAGATGTAATCATTAATGAAATAAGTTTGAGGCCTACAAATGACAGTACTCACTGCTGTAGTTTAATAGAACGCTAAAAATAAAAGGTTTATTTTCTAAAATATTTGCTCTGGTCTCAAATGTTAAGTATACCAAACTTAACTGACTATAACTGGTGATCCTCAACCTGCAAAGATTGGTGTTTCCAAAATTCATTTCTATATATTAATTGATTGACAGTCAGAGACTATTTTCCAAAATATTTTAAAGGACCATTAAGTTATGGAGTTAAAGTAAAAAAAAAAAAACAAAACCTTTATGGCTCAGAGCACACCTGAAAGTAGTATTTTCCCCACATATTTATAAAACAGTTTTTATTTAAAAAAAAAAAAAAAAAACACTGAATTCAGTTAGCAATTTTCTCCCATCTCTCCTCAGGTGTTTGTCTCCCAAAAGGGATGGGGGACACCAATTCCAATAGACTCACTGTTGTTTTCATTCAAAAGTAGCCTGAAGAATAGAAACTTTCTCCAATGAAAAAACAAATATGGAATTAAGAATTTCTATTATTGGGCTTCCCTGGTGGCGCAGTGGTTGAGAGTCTGCCTGCCGATGCAGGGGACACGGGTTCGTGCACCGGTCTGGGAAGATCCCACATGCCGCGGAGCGGCTGGGCCCGTGAGCCATGGCCACCGAGCCTGCACGTCCGGAGCCTGTGCTCCGCAACGGGAGGGGCCACAACAGTGAGAGGCCCGCGCCCGCGTACCGCAAAAAAAAAAAAAAAAAAAGGCATTTCTATTATTCACATCAATCCCATTTTCATGGCATAATATTCAAGTTTATTTGCTCACAGATAAAAGAGGTTTTTAATCTCATAACATAAATTGAAAGGGCAGAATAACAGTACTTTACCACTCTTACCCCACCCCCATTACCTCCTATTGTCATTTGGAAGTTAACTGGCTTTACAGACCCAGGTTACTCCATTCTCATCTCAAATTTAAGATATGAAAATTTCAGAAATACTCATAATTTTAAGAAAGCATAGAAATTTACTTATTAATTAAAATAAACAAATTGTTTCAATCAAATTTTGCTGAACCCTTATCCTTCATACTACTTTTTAAGAGGTTGACAATTTAGAAGACAGCACAAGATTTTCATAAACAAATAAGACAGAGAGGGGTCAGAGGGAGAAAAACTGGAAAACTTCCAACATACTGCCCTCAGAAATGGGACTTAAGCCAACAATCCAATTAAGAAAGCAAGCAGTCAAAAGAAAAATAATTAAAATAATCACATAGTAGTAACTTTGACACCAAGTATGACAGTATCTAAATCAACCTAATTAAAGAATTTTTAAAGTCTGGAACGACTGAAGCTGTTAATAAAAACATGAAAATATTATGACATTTATCTGAGAATATAAAAAAAATAGCTGTTACAAATCTACCAAAGCCACAGTCACAAACTGTACAACCCACATATCCAGAAATTGTGCAGTGTATGGAAGAGGCAGGTGGGTTTCACTCTCATCAGGTCTGTGATTCAAATGGTAAGCAAAACATAGTTCCAACATGGGGAAAAAATTCCGTGGCCTCTTAGGAGCTGAGTGGGTAATATTAGTTAGAAGGAAGGCATACACAGCAAAAAGAGACCTGCTAGTATGGCTGCCCCTCTCCTAGACCATTCCAGAGACCTGGGTTCGAATCCAAGATCTGCCATTGACAAGCTATATAGTCTTCAAATGACTTTACACCCTCAACTTCCATACCTGTAAAATGAGAGGGTTAGGCTGGTAAGAATCTATGGTTTCTTCCAGCTCTAAACCTTTTAACTATAAAGGCAGTCAATTTATAAGTTTTTAGACAATTGATTAATAGCATATCATGCTTTTGTGCCCATTAGTAAAACACAGGAAATTAATTCAAACCACTCAGCTATGACCAAAAGATTACACCTAAGCTGCTGCATAATAGAATGACAAAGCTGCAATGTAACAAAGGAGGGATAAAAAGATGCTACGTTTGGTATATGCCAAGCTGAAACAATCCAAGTCATAACCAAAACTAAATATTATTATGAAACAGTATTTAGGTAATTCAAACAAACCAACTAGTGAGAAATCAGTTGAAGTTAACATAGAGAAAACAGAATTGTTTGAAAATTTCACTGGTTTTGGTATTATATAAACACATTCAGGTTTTGAATATAGTAAAAGCAGAGTTAATATTAAATGATCAAAAGACTATTTTTGCATATTTGCTAAGAATCTGGCATATAAATTATCTTCCTTTTGAAATGATAAATAATATTTATATTTTAGACAAAGTGCTTTATGTTTTTATTTTTGCATCAAAAATAATAAAATAATATATAGCTTTTTGAAGCAGTTTAAGGGGAAGCCAAATATTTAAATATTTAAGAGTAATTTAACTCAGCTGAAATGATCTAGCATTAATCCAGAAGAATAGCAGATACAACTCCTGAAAAATATTTACTGACTTACTCTACTATATAACAAAATTACGTGGTACATCATTATCTTCAATAAATATTTATTAAGCTTTTAAAACACTACGTGCAAAACATTCATATTAAGGTTACATGAAATATATAGTCTCTACAGCTGAGGAACTTAGAGCCAAATTAGAGAAACAAAGTATATTTATAAACACAATAAATGGTGTGCAAATGTGTATTATTAAATATCAAATAAGAAGTACAGACAATAAATGTTACAGTAATTCAGAGTAAGGCAAACCCAAAAAGGCCCAGGTTGGTCAGGGCAGTTCTTGGGAGGAGACACATAAGTTTGATATTAAAAGAAGACTTTTAAGAATGGTTTGATGCTAAGCACAGAGAACACAAAGCAACTGTTCCTGCTCTTTGCAACCTTACACCCAACCTTGTACTAGTTACATCTGTAAGTGATAACTGGACTAAACTATATCAAAAGTGCAACAACTGGGGCTTCCCTGGTGGCGCAGTGGTTGAGAGTCCGCCTGCCGATGCAGGGGACATGGGTTCGTGCCCCGGTCCCGGAAGATCCCACATGCCGTGGAGCGGCTGGGCCCGTGAGCCATGGCCGCTGAGCCTGCACGTCCGGAGCCTGTGCTCCGCAACGGGAGAGGCCACAACAGTGAGAGGCCCGCGTACAGGAAAAAAAAAAAAAAATGGTAGAGCAGGAGTTTTAACTCAAGACAGTGTGTCAGATTCCCAAGCCATGCTAACAATAACATTGAAGAGGTGAGTTCTGCTGACTCATTTCCAAAAGAAATAAAATCTTATTTTAATGGTTACCTTTATAATGTCTAATTTTGAAACACAAGCTATTGCCAAGTTCCAAACATAGTTCTATTAACAAACCTCTACTGGTGTGAATTTATTAATAAACTCTTCATGAGTGAAAACTCTGTAAAGCAGATAGCAGTAAAATTTCTATCAGTCAATATATTACTCATGATATCATTCTTATGGTATTTACCATAAGTATATGTGACTATAAAACTGACAGTTTCCAAGTTGGTACCTAAAGCAAGCAGGTCTTGTATGTTTCAGAAACTGAAGGGTGTTGGCTGAAACACAGCCCTATTATCAGACTGTTCCATTCTCCTGCATTGTCTTAGTAACAGAGATTAAGAGACAGGGTGGGATATTTCAGTGTTAATCAGCGGTTCTCCACCTGCCCGTTCCTCCCCTGGGAACATTTGGCAACATAAATTGGCCTGGAGACATGTGTATTGTCACTACTGTGTATGCATGTGGGGACTACAAGTAGAAGCTGCTAGGTAGCACCAGGGATGGTGCTAAACATCCTATAGTGCACAGGGCAGCCCTGCCCACTCCCAACAAGAAATTATTCAGTCTAAAATGTCAGTAGTGTCGAGGCTGAGAAACTCTAGTGTGAGATTAAATGTCTGAGGCACTTAGCAGAGAGGGTGGCGTGAGTGTTTAGAGACTGTAACTATAAACACTAAATCAGAGTCCAGTAATACTCAGGGAAGATTAGATACAGCACTCAAGCCGTGATGAGAGCGCTGGCAAGAGGGCAGCCTCCTGCTTTGTTAGGTTTGAGGTGGGTAGTGTAAAGAAAGTGATTGCCACTTCTAGTAGTACTCCAACATTTCACAGTTGTGATTTTTTTTTCTGATAAAAGAACAGGAAATTGAAAAAGTATAAGTAAAAAGAAAAGTAGTTTGCTGGAGAGAAAAGAAACTTCATTTGTTAAATTGTACACAGTTCCACTACCAGCTTACTGAGTGTTTCTATGACTTACAGCAGGGCCCTACAGGGTTACAACCTAAAACAAAAATAATGGATGTTTTGGACACACTGTAAGAGAAAATCAGAACAAATAAATATACATGTGCTTCATTCTGGACATCAGTATTCTAAAGACCAAACATGATCTCAGAAAGCCTGGCTTTTAGCTCCCAAATGTGTAAATGCTCTGATGGTACACTACTGTTCCTTCTTGGGCCTTCCCTTCTCCGAATTTGGGGACCCTCAGTCAAAAGAAAAAAAGTAAAAACTGGACACGTAGCAACCTCTGAGATGGTGCTGACATAAAACAAACACCAACAAGCAAAATTGCTTGGAGCTGAAAGAGTCGGACTTCAGAGGTTATCTAGTAGCAAACCCCACAATGCCAGCCTCTCTTCACATACCAACACTCCTAACAAGTGGTTAGCCAACTCCACTTAAACACTAAACTAAGGTCTATCACTTCTACTAGCTTTCAGAAACCACGAATCACTTCTCACGTAATGGGTATTGAAAGATTGCTCCTGAGGTCTAAAGAGAGCAATGTAATTGATCTAAGTTGCTCCTGCTTCACAGATACCAACTGTTTCTCATTATCAACATTTCCTTAAGCAGAAAAAAAGCTCACCATCCAAAGACGATTCTAAACTACAATTGGCCAAATCTGCGGGCGTATTTGCCCTTTGAAAATTATCTTCTGATAGATTGAAACATTTAAGTAAATGCAGACACATGATTCATCTAAAAAGCCTTGTTTGACATTCTGTCAGTATAAAGAATGACTCATTAAATCCTGAAAATGGCACGCTAGGTATGTTTTATCCTCCTACATCGCTCAGCAGGATTTATTCTCCCCTTAACTATGTAACCAGTGAAAGATACTGATGGAATTCGAAGACTCCGGATCATATTGGGTAAATACGGTACTGTACTTTATACAGTTACAGTAAAGCCTCGAGGAGCCTTGGCAGATGCACGAGAGCAAAACTAAAGTGATTTATTATTGTGCCGTAAAAGAAGTAGATCCTAATTTGTTCTGTGCTGGCTTACCCCAAAAGGGTAGCGGGGGGCAAGTCCCATAAACCCAGCTTTGCTGTCGGGTTTAATTTAGTTTAAATTAACGTCACCGGCGTTGCACCGAAGTTTGAACGGTTACAGGAGGTAAGCCTCTGGCTGTTGCTTCCCCAAAACAGCCCCCTTTCAACTCGCCCGGGGCGCAGGGCGCGCAGCCTCCCAACCAGGCAGGTGGGCCCCGCGCGGCGTCTCCGCAGTGCCCACCCCGCAGCCGCTCCCTTACCTTGGTGAGCTGGGCGATTTTCTTGCTCATTTTCAGGTGCAAGTCCTGGCTGTAGTCCATGCAGTGCCCCGCCTGCTGCGCGGCGGCCGGCGAGGGCGCGAATTTGGCCGCCCCAGCCGCCGAGCCGCCGTAATAGTGCTGCTGCCAGCTCATGCCCGGGGTCGCCATCTTCCCGGCAGACCCCGGCCGGGGCACCAGTGCCCGCGCTCGGGGGGCGGCCCGCCGAGCAACGGCGACGGGGGCGCAGGAGCCGGGGCGGACGCTTCCGGACCCGACACCCGACGCCCGCCAGCCGCTGCCGCCCGCGCCCCCCGGTCCGCGAACCCCGAGTCACCGCCGTCCAGGGACGGGGCTGCCCCGCCAGCCCGAAGCCGCGGGCGACACCGGCGCGGGGCAAATGCCCGGGGTGCGGCGGCGGCCCCGGGCCCTATCCGCTCTCACCCTCTCTTCAGCTCGCGCCTGGCGAGGGGAGACGTGGGCAGCGTGGCCCCGCAGGTCCCGCTGCCACCCGACACCCAGAGGGACAGCCGCCTAGTGGGGTGCGGAGGGAGGAGGAGACTGGGCGGGCTGCTGCGGGGGGAGGCGGGGACCTGGAGGAGGACGCGGGAGCTGCGGAGCCGCCGTTACCAGGGCTCGCGGAGCGCGCGGGGTGGAGACGTCATTTCCCCGCAGCCAAGCTCCGCCCCGCGCCGCCGCCTGCCCCGCAGCCCGGCGACCGGCGCGGGTGCCTCTTGCGGGGCTCGCAGCGAGTGTCTACCCCTGCGGCGGGGAGCCCCGAGCTCCGGCCGGCTCGTGGTAAGCCCCGTGTCCCGCGCGCGTGCCAGAAAAAACTGGGCCGTGGTCACCTTCGGTGTGTAGAGCGCGTGCCGATTTACCGAGCCTTTCCACGTGCATCATCGCGTGCGCTGGGCCCAAGTGGCTCTTCCCCAAGAAAAGCGGCAAACTCACATCCCGCTCCCTCCCAACGATGGCCTCAGCACCGGAGACGTGCGTAATGAAGTCGCGGGGAATCCGATACCCCCTACCCAGACCCTTCCTTCCAAACTCACACAAACATGATTGTTAGAGTGTCTTAGGCTGACCGACTACGTGCCAGGCACTGTCCCTCATTCAACACCAAGTGTCTATGTGGAGAGGACACATTTCATCAGTCAATTGGTACAGCATTGCACCACTACTTCTTCCCAGTCTAATGGAGCCCCAGACAATTATATATGAAATCTACTTGGCTGCAAGTAAAGGGAAAAACAGAAGCTGAACAAGATGTCCTTAAGGATTTGGAGCTGGGCTAAAATGTGTCATTACTTGTGCATTTTCACCTTACTAAATGTGTTATTTCCTACTAATTTTCTCCTAACATCTCTACTTCTGCAGGTCAAATAATTTTTTTTTAACGTAGTGTCCTCTGTTGAAGTAAATCATTCATTTTAGAGCATTCTTAACACAAACTTTAAAAATATAGAATCGTACCTATTTAAAAAAAATATGCTGTCATGCAGTTTTGCAGGACTGAATCCTCTCCTGTTATAATATGTAATTTCTCTTTAGCATGCAACTAACCACCATATAAATCTGATATTATTAACAAATCCGATTGGGGGCCATATTAAAGTATTTGTGACAAAATCTAAACGTACAAGATGAAGGTCAAATAGGATCTTGAAATACTTCTGGAACTGTTGGAATTCCAGAAAGGAATTTTGAAATTGGCTACCTCTTTTCCCAGATGCTAAGTACTCAGCCTTCCCTCTAACAGAACTTTCAGAAAATAAGTTGTCTAGTTCCAAGGTCCTGAATGGAGCAGATAGCCAGAAACAAATGTCATGCAAATTTTGCTCCCTTCTTAAGCTCTAATGATTAAATGAAATTAAAGAGAATTAGAAGGTGGGTTATTTCATCAAATTCTAGGCATGGAATATTCACAATCATTTTAGAACCCTTGTGTCCTTTGTATTCTATGCAGAAGTGTGTTTGCTCCAAATGCTCCTAAGTTTCCCTAAATTTTTATAGCTAACTTTTGCTAGGGCAAAGAAGGTGTTTTTTGTTTTTGTCTCTATGATATAGTGGAAAGAATATAGGACTGGAAATAAGACCAACATGTAGCCTCAACTGAGTCACCAATCTTGTTCATCCCTCAAGTGCATCCTCTGAAGAGTGTTATCAGCCCCTTCGCGGTCTAACTTGGGAGTTAAAGGTTGCAACTCTGGTCCACTAGTAGTTCACTCTGAACCCCATCACAAGAGTTCCTGCCATTGCTATACAGCATAGCCCAGGAGGAGCCTTTTCCTAAATACTCTGCTCAATAGACACCCAGTGTCATTCCATGAATCAAATAGTTCTACCTGACCACAGTGGGATAAAACAGGTCATCTGATACAGAATTCTATTTAATTATGAATGATACATAGAAATATAAAGTCTAATATAATACACTCATAATCCCATCACTCAGAATCACACTTTTAAAAAATTCAGTAAAGAAGTTGTGCAATAAGAGAAAAGAGGAAAAGCTAGTTAGGCAAGAAATCTTTGTTTAGCACCTGTATCTCCCGTGAGATGGTTTATGCAGAAATATTTCTCAAAAGCCTATTGTGTGCCAGGTGCTGAGGCTGCAGTGATGACTAAGAATCAGTCTCTGTTAGCAGTCTAGTGGGAAAGACAGACAAGTAATAAAGTGCAATACAGCGTGGTAAGTGTTAATTAAAGGAACTCACGAGAGGGGCCCTTAACCCAGCCTTGGAGTGTTGAGAAGGCTTCACACATGTGAAAAGGTCATGTCTGAATGGACTCCTGAAGGATGGGTTCTTCGGATTAAGAGAGATAGTAGATGTGGACTTCTGGCTCTGAGGACAGCAAGGGCAAAGCCCTGGGGATGAGAGAGAGCATAACCCATCTAGGGAACAGCAAGTGGTATGATATGGCTGAAGCAAAGGGTTTGATGGGATGTCGAAATATGAGGCAGAGTATGTAGCAAGATTATTCGGGAGGGAGAACTTATTTGCCTTGATAAAGAGGTTGGGACTTTATTCTAAAGGCAATGAAGACCTACTGAAGGGCTTTAAGCAGGTGACTGAAATAATCGCGTTCACAGTTTAGTAACGTTAACTCTTGTGACTGTAGAAAATGGGTTACGTGGGCAACTTTGTAGACATGGAGACTAGTTAGCTGGGAGGCTATTGCACTTACTCAGGTAAGAGAGGATGGACCAGTGACCTAAAATATGGCAGTGAGAATAAAAGAAATGGATGGATCTGAAACAACCATAAGTTAAAATAGAAAGGACACTGGGGCTGAGGAGGAGAGAGTAGTCAGGGGCTCCCCCTGAGACAGGGACTGGAGAAGGAGGAAGAGGTGGGGGAAGGTGATAAATTCAAGGTAGAACGTGTTATCTTTGAGATGCCTGTGGAACGCCTAAGTGGAGATTTCAGTTGCAACTGAATATAGAATAGGAGAGGTAATAAGAGTAATCACATTTAGCACAGGGAGATCAGCTCGGTGCTCTGTGACCACCTAGAGGGGTGGGATAGGGAGGGTGGGAGGGAGACGCAAGAGGGAGGAGATATGGGGATATATGTATATGTATAGCTGATTCACTTTGTTATAAAGCAGAAACTAACACACCATTGTAAAACAATTATACTCCAATAAAGATGTTAAAAAAAAAAAGAAAAAAGAGTAATCAAATTTGAATACAACAAGAGAAGGTAAGTATTGCTTACGTGAGAAGACCAGAAGCCATCGCTATGTGAAAAGAAGCATCTGTCTAGGTGGGTTGTCATCTATGACATGATAAAACTTATCCTTGAGAAGTAGTTGTAATCCATAGATGGAAGCATCAGGCCCAAGGGAATGATACCTGAGAAGTGGGCTTTTAATGCAGAATTTGGGCACAGCAGGAGTAGAGGCTGATGCAGGGGAACAGTCACTGAAAGCAAGTAGAGGAATGGGCTGGAAGTAAAAGTAATTGTGAGGATTAGAGCTGGAAGAGAACTTCAAGTCTCTTATTTTACACATATTAAAGATTAGAAAGGTTGAGTTGCACAGATTTTAAAAACCAGTTAGAGCTAGAATTATGACCTAGATATTTTAAACCCCAGTTCTCTCTGGTTTACCAAACAATAGTTTAAAGCTGTTTATCAGAGAATCTCTGTTCTGGTATTCTCTAACTAGACATTTCTTATGCTAATATTTCCATACACTGATCTTTCAACTATGATTTATATTTGCAGTGATGTCGCACAGGCTTGCAAATCCCCTACACACTTTCTGAATTGTTAGAAATGGTGGGAGGAGGGAAGAAGAAAGTGGTAATGGTCACTGTAAAGACCAATTAATGATGAAGCTAATGAGGCTCACGTGATTCCTTCCAGGAGGTGTCCTCACGAGTGATGCCATGATTATAAAATTTAGTAAAAATTTATAAAGATAACATTTTTTATATTTTTCCATTAAACTTCCCAAATTGTGTATACTTCAGGCTCCAGGAAACCTAGATTAACCCCAGGCAGCAGTACCTAAAATTAAGAAGTAAAATGAGGACTGGAATGGAATGTTTCATACAATGGACTATTACTCAACCATAAAAAAGAATGAAATAATGCCATTTGCAGCAACATGGATGGACCTAGAAATTATCATATTATGTGAAGACAGAGAAAGACAAATATCATATGATATCACTTGTATATGGAATCTAAAACAATGATACAAATGAACTTATTTATGAAACAGAAACAGACTCACAGACATAGAAAACAAATTTATGGTTCCCAAAGGGGATAGTGGGGGGAAGGGGATAAATTAGGAGTTTTGGATTAACATATGCACACTACTATATGTAAAATAGGTAAACAACAAGGACATACTGTATAGTGCAAGGAACTATCTTCGATATTTTGTAATAACCTATAATGGTAAAGAATCTAAAAATATATATATGTATTATTTTTCAGAAGAATTTCGTATGTATTTTATATATATGTATAACTGAATCACTTTGCTGTATACCTGAAACTAACACAACATTGTAAATGAGCTATACTTCAAATTTTTTAAATGGTAAAATTTTTTTTAAAATGAGGATCAAGATGCATACTCAAAACTTAGTGGACCAAAACCCCAGGCAACAAAAGAAAGAACAGGTATATTGGACTTCATCAAAATTTTAAACTTTTGTGCATGAAAGGACTTCACCAACAGGGTCAAAAGGCAACCCATAGAGAAAATATTTGCAAATTATATATCTGGTAAGGGATTAATATCCAGAACTTATGAAGAACTATAACCCAACAATAACAATAACAAAACAACACAACTGCAAAATAGGCAGAGGACTTGAATAGACATTTCTCCAAAGAATATATACAAATGGTCACTAAGCACATGAAAAGATGCTCAAGGACTTCCCTGGTAGCGCAGTGGTTGAGAGTCCGCCTGCCAGTGCAGGGGACACGGGTTCGTGCCCCGGTCTGGGAAGATCCCACATGCCGCGGAGCAGCTGGGCTCGTGAGCCATGGCCGCTGAGCCTGCGTGTCCGGAGCCTGTGCTCTGCGACGGGAGAGGCCACAACAGTGAGAGGCCCGCGTACCGCAAAAAAAAAAAAAAAAAGATGCTCAAGACTACTTACCATTAGGGAAATGCAAATCAAAACCACAATGAGAAACTGCTTTACACTCATTAGAATGGTTATTATAAAAACAAACAAAGTAACAAGTGTTATATGAAGAAATTTGGGACCCTTGTGCATCACTGGTAAGAATGTAAAATGGTGCAGCTACTGTGGAAAACAGTATAGCAGTTCCTCAAGAAGTTAAATTTAGAATTAATATATGATCCAGCAATTCCACTTCTGAGGATGTATCAAAAATAATTGAAAGCAAAGACTCAAAGACATATTTGTAAATATTTGTACACCAATATTCACAGGGGCATTATTAACAGTAGCCAAAACGTGGAAGCCACCCAAGTGTCCATCAACAGATGAATGAATAAATAAAATGTGGAATATATATACAAAGGCATATTATTCAGCCTTAAAAAGAAAGAAAATTCTACATGCTACGATATAGATGAACCTTGAAGACATTATACTAAGCGAAATAAACCAGTCACAAAAGGACAAATACTGTATGATTCCATTTATATGAGGTACCTAGAGTAGTCAAATTCATAGATACAGGAAGTAGGATATCTCCTACTTTTTTATATTCCTATAAAAAAGTTATATATCAATTATATCTCAATTTTAAAAAAAGAAAGTAGGATGGTGGTTGCCAGAACTGGAAGGAGGTGAGAATGAGGAATTTCAGGTTGGGAAGTTGAAAAAGTTCCAGAGGTGGATGGTGGTGATGACTGCACAGCAATGTAAATAACTTCATGCACTGAATTGTACTCTTAAGAATGATTAAAATGGTAACTTTTATGTTATGCATGTTTTAGCACAATAGGAAAAAAAGTGGACACTGATTTCTTCAGTGAAAGACATCCTTACTACTTATGGGAAATCCATTTTAGAGAACAATGAGAGAATGCTGTTCCATCAACCAACAAGCATTTTTTGAATGCTTCCTTTGCGGAGGTGAAACAGTCATTTTCTACCCCAGGTCATCGTTAACTATAGAGAACATCTGGATTTGAGGTTTGAAAGAAGGAAGAAGTGAGGAAATGTTCTTTTTTCTTTTCTCCTCCATCCCACTTGTGCCAGAAGAGTCATAGAGATCAAATCAGCCAGTAAATTAAGAATGGTTTTAGGGCTTCCCTGGTGGCGCAGTGGTTGAAAGTCCGCCTGCCGATGCAGAGGACACGGGTTCGTGCCCCGGTCAGGGAA
Source organism: Phocoena phocoena (assembly GCF_963924675.1). Taxonomy (NCBI): domain Eukaryota; kingdom Metazoa; phylum Chordata; class Mammalia; order Artiodactyla; family Phocoenidae; genus Phocoena; species Phocoena phocoena. Next base: position 41,379,161 of record NC_089230.1, on the reverse strand, counting down.
GATCCCACATGCTGTGGAACGGCTGGGCCCATGAGCCATGGCCGCTGAGCCTGCGCGTCCGGAGCCTGTGCTCTGCAACGGGAGAGGCCACAACAGTGAGAGGCCCGCGTACCACACACACAAAAAAAATGGTATTAAATATCTACAAAAATGCATGACAAGTGGGGTTGGCCAGGTGATCTCCAAGGAACCTTTTGTTCTCATCTGCATCACATTGTTAAGCCTCTTAGAAACATTCAGGACTTGAATGGGACTTAATCTAAGGTCATGCAACAAGGCTTAGTTGCATAAGAAACTTGGAATCAACAGAGACTGTCTACCAGCAACTGAACTCCAGCAGAATCAATAAACACAGTAGATCTGTGTAAGACTTCACACAAATACAGAAAATATTTTGTGTTAAACATTTTTCAAATGACCACTCTTCTCTTAATGCAAGGCTCCAAGTATAATTGGAAAGAGTATCAGAATCCTGATAGTCCAGGCCTGATTGTGCCACTAAGCTACCTCTTTTTTTTTCATCTTTAAAGCAAAGACATTGCCCAAATGATCTTGAGGGTTTCTTATATTTCTCACATATTACATGGTGAATTATCTTGTATTTTTAGAACATAATTTTGTTACATTTATTTGGATATACCACAAATCAATCATGTCCCAACCTTCACTTTCACCTTTTAACGAACCCAAAGCATGGTACACAGTATAATCCTAAGTCAGGTTTCGAATCTGTCCAGATAAATCCAGATGGCTACAAGCTGGTAGACATCACCATAAATGAGTTTGATTGTCATTCATTGATGTCTTGCTATGTGCTTCCTTCTCTTTTTAACCTCTTTGTTATTTTTTTTCCTTCCCCTTGAGCTCAGAAAACTCATCTCTGTCACATCAATCAATTGAAAATAGTATTGAATACCTTCTAAAGTGCACAATCCATAACAAATGTTTAATAACTGTTTGTTTCTGAATTTTAGTTGACTTCATCCACCAAAAATATTATTAGTCTTTCCTTTATTAACAAAGCCAAATTTTTCTATAAACATCATGATCAACCGGCAGCTAACTGGTTTATCAACCTGCTTTGAAAGCAGAGACTGAATCAGGTAATTTACCTGGTAGGTGATTGTGGGAGCCAGAGAAATTGACAAACATAAGAAGGAAAAGCCATTAGAAGATACATTATTGATCTGACTACCTCTTTGATCAATTGGGACTCAATCTCACTAAGGACTCTCTGAGGAGCCGTGTAGAATGCATATCAAAATTTTCCCTGCTGGGACAGAAGGCTGACATATTTATCCACTATAGCGCTTCACTCATCGGTTGAGGGTGGCTCTCAGGGGAATTAACTTCCCTGTGTGTCTGGTCATTCAGTACGGGTTTAGCTCCTGGGGCTTTGGAGAGAGCTGTGAGTTAGCAGCAGGCACTTGAGGGGTACTGTGGCCTGTGTAGGAACTGTCCAGCACCTCTGCAGCTGAAATCAAAGGAAGTGGCACAGTACACCAAAACTGTCTGCTGTAGTCTATGACTTGCACCTTTCAGATACATTTTTTGCCGTGTGTAAAGTCCATTCTACCACCAGTTCTTTAAGGTCACGGCCAGCTGCTAATTTTCAAAAGGAGTTAAGGCAAGAGAGTTAGTGTAGCAAGCAGATGTCCCTTGCTGCAACTGGTCCAAAGGCCATAACACATTCATCAGGTCCCTTCTCCACCACCCATTTTACATTCCTTACCCTTAGCAAACACTTCTGCTGGTATAAGTTATTTGCTTGGCGGGGAGACCCAGGCCTTCAACCTTGAGGGGTTTAAGCTTTTCCCATGTCAGGCTGAGGTTGCTACAAGTTTTCATTCGGTGCTATCACCAAGCATGGAAGTATAAGGTGAATCCCAGTGAACATGTTATGATCTAGAAAGACTCCTCCTTTTCTCCATTATTTACCAAAAATCCTAGGTGCTCATGATAATTGGATCAATTACCCTGCCAGTATAAAAAGTGCCTTTCTTTAAGCGCTGATCTTCTGGAATAAAGAGCCAAAGTGAACAGGTGGTAGTCACAGCTATAGGTTTTGTGAGACTCTTACTGTGTCCCCTACTAGAAGTGATTTTCTTTCTCCCACCTTTAGCAGTAACCAAGACCTAAAAATGTCATAGAGCCTAGGGACATGGGAATAGGAAGCACAAATTCTGCAAGTATTTCTGTTACTGGGTATGATGGTGAGAGGAGCCATTCCTACTTCCCCTCCTTGGTTTCCAGACTCATGTATTTTAGCTGTTGGTACCCAGCACCCTATATTGGTCATTGGCTAAATGCATATACCACATCCTGTAGGACAACTCTCAACCATGCGGGATGTTGTCCCAAACTAATCTTAGCTCTCAGATAATAATCCTGAAAGATATACTATAAGCAAGGAAGCCAAGCACATATCCAGAATAGGAGATGCTTCCTGTAGGGATGAACTGCTTCCTCCTCTGTGGGGTGGGGGTGGGGAGATCTGATGTAATAAACTCACCACTACGTGCTTGGCTGTGTCCTTGAGGATTGATACCCTTCCCAATGCTTAGTACTGGTCTTTGTCGCTGACAAGTCAGAACTTCTGCAGAAGCAGTAGCTATGTCAGTTTGGTGAGAAGCAGCCAATACTATTAGGGCCATGTATAGTCTCTATACCTGCCAACAAGGCTACTATTTTCATGCGTTCATCGCACTAGCACTGAGGTGTCAAGAAAAGAAGCTGGCTTAACCTAAATGGGAGGAAAGTCCAAAAGGGAGGGGATATCTGTATGTGTATGGCTGATTCATTCTGTTGTGCAATGGAGGCTGACACAACATTGTAAAGCAAACATACTCCAATAAAAGTTAATTAAAAAAAAAGAATAGAGACTGGCTGACATTTACCTGAGGAGAATCCTGTCTGCCTGGTTTTTAAGAGCCTACTCAGTGATAGATGCTTTATGATAGACGTTAGTGTGAGACATATAGCTGTGCATATTTGTTCCTATTCCTTTAGGTACTTACATATGCCTTTTCCTCAAATCTCTTTATACTAAATATTATAATCTTGCTCATTCTAGGCCTCCGACAAATCAGCCTAATAATTCACCACTGCACAAGAGAGCATATATAACTTTATGTTAGGCTAGTTTTTCCTCCATACACCAAGTGCCTATTCCATGCTCTGAGAACTGTGAGTTTCTTTTCATCACCGTCTTTTAGGGCTACCTGTGAATGGGGTATAATGCAATAGCAGACCATTTGCACCTGTACCAACATATTGAGCCAAGCCATCTTTAAAATAGGCTCAGATTTTTTTCTTCCTCTATCACTTGGTCACAGGGAACATCCCATGAAGCCATGGGTGTGGACTGATAGAGACTCACTGATGCAACAGAGGGTAGTGACGTGAGAATCTGACTACCTGTTTATAAAATTTACTTGTGCCTCCTGGACTTTCTCAGGCTCCATCCTGTATGTACCATTTCTATCACATGATGAATTGCTGCCGTGCAAGCTCACCTTGTAACTTAGATGTTTTGACATTTCCGGTTGCAGTCACTTGATGTCACAGGGTCAGGTTTTCAGTCTCTACTAGGACCCTGGAATATAACAGAAACTGTTTTTCAAACACTGGGTGGTTCCCTGTAGCAGAAGTCATGTCTTGACTCAGAATCTCAGATCTCTGAGTTGCCACTCTTTTGTTAAATATCTCTAGCACCACTGAATCTGTCGGGTCACGTAGATACAAGGAAGCTTGTACCACTGCCTGAAGCTGCCGTAGTCTTCTCTTGCTTTGGACCCTACTTGTAATTGGAAAATTTCTGAGTCACTCAATAAATGGTTTGGAACAGTATACCCCATGTGGTATCTGCTGCCTCCAAAATTAAGGACCAAATTTGTGCTGTACCTCTTTCGAAATGTTAGGAATACAAAGTTCAATAACTAAGTATATCCATCCTAGTTATGCACTCAGATATTGGGAGAGTAACCATAAGCTGGCCTGCAAGCCTCCTGGAGATGCCTTGTACCAGGACTCCACTTATCCCCTGACCTCCTTAAGCTCCCACTTTACTGACAGGGCCATGTTGGCATTTAGGTTCCCTGTTATCAGTGTCACCTTAAATTCTGTATCTAACAGCCCTTGAAAGGTTTGGGTAAAGGGTCATAGGCTTTTTTAGGGGAAGAACTGAAGAGTTAATGTATATATTTATAATGGAGTTTCAGGGTCTTTCCTCAAGAGGGATCAGGCTTCCCCCTCAGGCAGTGGGTCTGGGTCTGAGAACTATCTCAGATACAGAAACTCAACAAAGGATTATGATTTTCTATTATGGTTGCTGATCTTAGCCTGCTACTCACCTGCTTTTAATTTTTTCTGAATATGAAAGTCAAGTATTACTTTTGCAGGCTGACTATCTATCTTATCCCTAGGAACATAAAGGTCTACTAGCAATTACTCCAAATCCCTGGGTCCAGGCACCCTGGTTACCCTTCTAATCTTATTGCCTATTATAGTAATTATGCCTTTGATGTTTAAGTACAGCTACTTGGCCTTTAATATCATGGAATTTTTTCAATCCTATTGACCCTAGGGAACCCAATTCTGTGGCAGCCTTTTATTCCATGAACCCTGGTTCATAGACAACAATGACACTGAGATTTTTAAAAATGCTAGTGCATTTCTTTTTTTTTTTTTTTAAAACATCTTTATTGGGGTATAATTGCTTTACAATGGTGTGTTAGTTTCTGCTTTATAACAAAGTGAATCAGCTATACATATACATATGTTCCCATATGTCTTCCCTCTTGCGTCTCCCTCCCTCCCACTCTCCCCAACCCACCCCTCCAGCCTGTCACAAAGCACCGAGCTAATATCCCTGTGCCTTGCGGCTGCTTCCCCCCAGCTATCTACCTTACTACGTTTGTTAGTGTGTACATGTCCATGACTCTCTCTCGCCCCGTCAAAACTCACCCTTCCCCCTCCCCATATCCTCAAGTCCATTCTCCAGTAGGTCTGCGTCTTTATTCCTGTCTTACCCCTAGGTTCTTCATGATATTTTTTTTTCCTTAAATTCCATATATATGTGTTAGCATATGGTATTTGTCTTTTTCTTTCTGACTTACTTCACTCTGTATGACAGACTCTAGGTCTATCCATCTCATTACAAATAGCTCAATTTCATTTCTTTTTAAGGCTGAGTAATATTCCATTGTGTATATGTGCCACATCTTCTTTATCCATTCATCCGATGATGGGCGCTTAGGTTGTCTCCATCTCCGGGCTATCGTAAATAGAGCTGCAATGAACATTTTGGTACATGACTCTTTTTGAATTTTGGTTTTCTCAGGGTATATGCCCAGTAGTGGGATTGCTGGGTCATATGGTAATTCTATTTGTAGTCTTTTAAGGAACCTCCATACTGTTCTCCATAGTGGCTGAACCAATTCACATTCCCACCAGCAGTGCAAGAGTGTTCCCTTTTCTCCACACCCTCTCCAGCATTTATTTTTTCTAGATTTTTTGATGATGGCCATTCTGACTGGTGTGAGATGATATCTCATTGTAGTTTTGATTTGCATTTCTCTAATGATTAATGATGTTGAGCATTCTTTCATGTGTTTGTTGGCATTCTGTATATCTTCTTTGGAGAAATGTCTATTTAGGTCTTCTGCCCATTTTTGGATGGGGTTGTTTGTTTTTTTGTTATTGAGCTGCATGAGCTGCTTGTAAATTTTGGAGATTAATCCTTTGTCAGTTGCTTCATTTGCAAATGTTTTCTCCTATTCTGAGGGTTGTCTTTTGGTCTTGGTTATGGTTTCCTTTGCTGTGCAAAAGCTTTGAAGTTTCATTAGGTCCCATTTGTTTATTTTTGTTTTTATTTCCATTACTCTAGGAGGTGGGTCAGAAAGGATCTTGCTGTGATTTATGTCATAGAATGTTCTTCCTATGTTTTCCTCTAAGAGTTTTATAGTTTCTGGCCTTACATTTAGGTCTTTAATCCATTTTGAGCTTATTTTTGTGTATGGTGTTAGGGAGTGATCTAATCTCATACTTTTACATGTACCTGTCCAGTTTTCCCAGCACCATTTATTGAAGAGGCTGTCCTTTCTCCACTGTACATTCCTGCCTCCTTTATCAAAGATAAGGTGTCCATATGTGCGTGGGTTTATCTCTGGGCTTTCTATCCTGTTCCACTGATCTATCTTTCTGTTTTTGTGTCAGTACCATACTGCCTTGATTACTGTAGCTTTGTAGTATAGTCTGAAGTCAGGGAGCCTGATTCCTCCAGCTCCTTTTTTCGTTCTCAAGATTGCTTTGGCTATTCGGGGTCTTTTGTGTTTCCATACAAATTGTGAAATTTTTTGTTCTAGTTCTGTGAAAAATGTCAGTGGTAGTTTCATAGGGATTGCATTGAATCTGTAGATTGGCTAGTGCATTTCTTATTGCCCTAGTGAAGGGAGTATTCTGGGAAACATAGTCAAAGAGTGGGTCTCACATAAAAAGCTCATTCTAATGTGCTACCTCCTTGAGCCTTCTGACCTGTTCCTTTATACTCTGATGGTAGTTCTGGCATCTCTACGTCATTGTCTTGTCCAAGCTTCCAAGCACCATCTTAGCACTGTGTTGGGACAAGCTCCAGGGACAATTGAAAGGATGTTAAATCCTGTGTCATATTACATTTTCCAATAAACTCTCCCCTATTGATCCTTATAGCCCACTCACTATTCAATTTAACACTTTTTAATCTATTCCCATAGATCTTTCCCTCATTCCTGTCAGTACATACTAACCAGATACTGTAATTCTTTCATTGTTATTTCTTCCCATAGCAGAGACTGTACCTCCCTCTTACCATATTCTAGGTCCTGATTCACATCATCAATCTGAAAGCAAGTGGAGGAGTCAGTGGAGGGGATCCCAAGGAGGACAGCATCATCTCGTAAGTCCTTCCTCTCAGGGAGATGTTTATCCTCTTGAGGCAAGGGGAGACTGCTGTCCTCTAGCCATTGGGAGGAGACTGGCTTCTACAGCCTCCATGACTCAAGAGCATCCAGGGTTTAAGGTCCGCATACATTTCCTCACTGATGCCTACATTCCAGGTGTTGGGGTCCTGGTCTTTCTCTTTCAAAGCTGTCGCTTGAGCAGGGAGACCCTCATGTTCAGTCTCCTTTGCCATTGTGTCACTCTTAATATTAAATTCGGAACCTGGCTTTCAGCACAGCCTGCCCTTTTGCCACAGGATCTCCTTACTGTCTGTAACAGAGGACTCTGATTTTCACAAAATGCCATGAGTTGATAGTTGGCTGGACTGAACTTATCTCTCTTTTCCTTTAAATCATTCTTCAAGGCTTCTAAGGCAGTTTACAAAAGCCATCCAATTTCACTCCATGTGTAATTACCATTGCCCCTTTTCATGCCAGTATTAGAGATACTGGAAAAGCAAAGCTCCCTCTTCTTCTACATCCTATCCACCACAGTTGAGAGTTTGGTATTTATGCCAGAGGTATGGACGTTACAATCACCACCAGCAATGGAGTTTTTGTTTCCATCTAACTGGTGAATAAACCATTTTCAGAATACTATCCTGAGGTCTGCTTTCTAGGGTTATATCTGGTATTGCTGTCTTAGTTTGGGGGTCCCTCAAAAGCAGAGCCTGAAGTAAGGACTTGAGTTTAGGTAATTAATTTTCTGGATGACTCCAGAAAATAGGAGGGAAGTGAGTAAGCTTATTGAGAGAAGGAAGATGAAAAAGTCAGTGAATGGGAGAAAATATTTACTAATCATATATCTGATAAGGGGTTAATATCCAAAATATATTTTTTAAAAAAGCTCATACAACTCAAAAGTTAAAAAAAAAAAAGCAAAAACAAACCAATTCAATTTAAAAAATGGGCAGAGGATCTGAATAGACGTTTTTACAAATAAGACATGCAGGTGGACAACAGCAACATGAAAAGTCTCTCAACATCACTAATCATCAGGGAAATGCAAATCAAAACCACCGTGAGATATCACCTTACACCTCTTAGGATGGCTATTTTCAGAAAAACAAGAGATAACAAATGTTGTCCAGGATGTGGAGAAAAGGGAACCCTTGCGCATTGTCGGTGGGAATGTAAGCTGGTGCAGTCACTGTGGAAAACAGTATGGCGTTTCCTCAAAAATTTAAAAATAGAACTACCATATGATCCAGCAATTCCACTTCTGGGTATTTATCCAAAGAAAACAAAAATACTAACTCGAAAAGATATATGCACCCTATGTTCACTGCAGCATTATTTACACTAGCCAAGACATGGAAACAACCTAAGTGTCCATCAAATGATGACCAGATAAAGAAAATGTGACATAATACTATTCAGCCATAAAAAAAGAATGAAATCTTGCTGTTTGTAACAACATGGATGGATCTTGAGGGCATTATGCTAAGTAAAATAAGTCAGACATAGGAGGACAACTACCATATGATCTCACTTAGATTCTAAAAAAATAAAATAAAATAACCAAGCCAATAGATACAGAGAACAGATTGGTGATTGCCAGAGGTGAGGGGTACGGGTGGGCAAAATGGGTGAAGGGAGTGAAAAGGTATAAACTTCCAGTTATAAAATAAATAAGTCATAGAGATGTAATATACAGCTTGGCGACTATGTTTAATAATACTATTTGTATTACACGTTTTAAAGTTGCTGAGAGAAATAAAATGGAAGAAACTATTGATCCATGATACAACATGAATGAATCACAAAATAATTATGCTGAGTGAAAGAAGCCAAAAAAAGTGTGTACTACATGACTCCATTTACATAAAATTCTAGGAAATGCAAAGTAATATGTAGAGACAGAAAATAGATCAGTGGTAGCCTGGGGAGGGGATGGGGGTGTGAAGGGGAGAAGCAGGAGGAGGGAGGGGATTATAAATGAGCAAGAGATAGCTTTTAGGAATGACAGATATGTTCATTATCTTGACTGAGGTGATGGTTTCATAGGTACATACCTATATCAAAACATCAGATTCTATACTTTAAATATGTGTAATTTATTTTTGGTCAATTATAACCCAAAGAAGTTTTAAAAAAGAAAAAGAGCAGTACTTATTTTTAATCATATACAATTCTCAATTAATTTTGTTTATTACTTCCAACCAGTGCGCCTGGTCAATCTAACCATCAGCTTGCATGCCCCTTCTGAGCTAGACTGTTTTTAACAAATGAAATTGGCTTCTCAAGTCCATGTTTCTCCAAGATCTCTGACACACAATAAGTGAAAGAAGAATTTTTGTCTTGCTACCGAACCAAAAACCTCTAAGAATCTTAAACATCCAAGTAGCACTTAGGTGTTAAGTATTTTTTTAAAAAGGCACGTAGAATGACCCAATTTTACATATTATATTAATTCTCAGCAGAAAAAGCTAACAATTATATATCAAATCTTATTTCCCCTACTGACTTCTATTATAATATACTTGGAATAAGTTAACATATTTTTTAAAAAGCATAGCATATTCTTTATCTCAAAGTCTTTTTTACAATTTTCCTGTACTCTAAAAGCATCAAGTCAGTAAAATAAGCCAAATCTATCATTTCATACCCAGCTTTAACTCTTAACAACCCTAGTGAGTATTTCGTTATAGACAAGGGTGCTAGAAAAGCAATAAGAAAAGAATTTGAGTTGGAGAACTATAGAAACCTCATAAAGGTCAATCTCCCTGAAGAATCCATTCTATAAACATATATGTCCCAAGTTTTCTTGGCCTCATATGAATCTTCTCGAGCTATCCCATTCCATAATCATCAGTATTGTATATATACCTGGTATATCTCACATTTATGAATTAACTACTACTGGGCTTAAAGAAAGCCTGGATAGATTTCAATAACTCTTCATAAGGATACATTTCGCGAGTCATGTCACCTGACTTTATGTACACTTAAACATTCATCAACTATTAATTGCTATGAGGTGGAACAGGAGTAAAAAGTTATTATTTTAAAAGGTCAGTAAATTAAACTGAAAAGTGAAAGACCTGGGTATCATCCAGAAACCTACAGGGTGTTACTGTTTCCTTGAGGTATGAAGAGCTGAATGCAACTATCAGGACAACCCATGGTATACCCAAGAACATATGGTGAAATAAATGATGTTTATTATGATATAGTAATTTTTGATGAAATAAATTATGTTTATTACACTGTAAAAAAAAGAACTTTTCTAAGAGAGTAATTCTCAACAGTTCTCACCACAAGAAAAATATTTGTAACTATGTATGGTGACAGACATTAACTAGGCTTATTGTGGTGATATGTTGCAATATATACAAATAGTGTACCATGTTGCACACCTGAAAGTAATATAATGTTGTATGTCAATTATACCTCAGTAAAAAGAAAGAAAGAAAGGGAGGAAGGTAGGGAGGGAGGGAGGAAGTAAGGGAAAGGGGAAGAAAGAGGGAAAGAAAGAAAGGAAGGAAGGAAGGAGGGAGGGAGGGAAGGAAGGAAGAGAGGAAGGGGGAAGAAATAAAGGAAGGAAGGGAAGAAAGAAAGAAAGAAAAAGAAAGAAAGAAAGGAAGGAAGGAATAGAGAAAGAAAGAAAGAAAGAAAGAAAGAAAGAAAGAAAGAAAGAAAGAAAGAAAGAAAGAAAAAGAAAGACTGGATAAAGTCAGTGAAAGCTATGCTATTAGCTAACTACTACCACTGAGGAGAACAGAGCTCAAGTTTCTGAGGATCCTCTGAAGAACCTTGTGGAATACACCTTAGAATTATTCCTCCAATGAATGGGAGGCTGAAGCATTTTCCCCTGGCTTCCATGCCCCGTTGGTTGAAGCATACCTGGGGGGCATTTCTTCCTTACATTTTGAGCTTTTCCTGCACACTGTATAAGCTCCCACTGCTTCAGAGAAAGACTTGGAATAGAAAGCCAGAGAGATGAAGAGGGTACTTGGGATGGGACTCTGTCAGCACGCATCGGAAAATCCACTACTCTTGCAGCGAAAATCTAAGGTGGGCTGAGTGGACATAGCGCAGGTTACTAAGAGCATTTGCTTCATCACCAAAGCCAGTTCCATACACCAGTAAGTGGTCTCCTAGTCTCCTTGAATTAATATTCCAGTTTTATAAGCCGCATCCATTCTTACCAGAATAACCTTTGTATACTCAAAGTCACTGAGTGAGAGAAGAAACAATCTATGTACATTTTATAAAGTTAGTGCTGAGGTCAGGAAAGATCCTTGCTCCTAGGAGTTGTGTGATGGTGTGACTTCCTGTCAGGTGTCTGTGTGTGTGAACCTGTGTTAAGATATCGGGGGAAGAGCATTAAGCCGATTATCAGTTGTCCAATCTCTTGCTCCAGGCTCAAAACTCCAGTGTCCAGGAGATAGAATTTTGCTTCACTTTTCATGACAGTCTCTGGGAGGGCCTCTCCCAGAGAAGATATTAAAATATCTAGATGAGAAATAATACAGGTTTTTCTATTGTTTGGTGAACTTCTGGTCCACATTCCATCCTTCCAGAGAACGGGAAGACTAGGAGGAAAGAAAAGGGTAGTGTTTAAGAGTATCATTAGCATCGTGTCTGAATCTTGGCTGAGATTCAGCGTGGGAGAGACAGCACTTTGGGTAAATGTTTGGATACATATTTATCTCCCTCTGCCCCCCACACTTGCTCCTCTCAGGTCCTGGCCTGTCCTTGGCATTGGTAGATATGCGCTGATCTCCAGGCAGCCCAGCCAAGTTCACAGCTTGGAGACAAAGCAGTAGATTTTGGCACTATTCAAAGCTCCCTCTCTTTTCTCATTTGAAGAGTTGATGTGTCACCCTAGGGGGATGAGAAACGGAGTTAAAAAGAAGGAATGAAGGGAGTACAGAGTAGGGGCCAGAAGAGACAATAATGAGAAGAGTCCAGATTTAGAGAAATTATATTTAAAGGAGTATTTGGGTCAGAACAATGACGACATTATCTTCCATCCTTTCCATCCAGTGGTTCACACTGTTCTCTCACACCTCTGCCTCATGACTGATTTTATTTACAACTTGAAAAGTGCTACTTCCTTTTTCAAAAAGGCTTATTCACTTAAGTAAAAGAGCTTAGCTTTCAATTCTTCACCACTTTTCCTCTTTCTTCTTCCTGTCCTACTCTCCAGTTTCTCAGGCTACCTTTATAAAAAGAGCAATTAAAAGCAAAGACTGGAGCTTCCCTGGCGGCGCAGTGGTTGAGAGTCTGCCTGCTGATGCAGGGAACACGGGTTCGTGCCCCGGTCTGGGAGAATCCCACATGCCGCGGAGTGGCTGGGCCCGTGAGCCATGGCCGCTGAGCCTGCGCGTCTGGAGCCTGTGCTCCGCAACGGGAGAGGCCACAACAATAAGAGGCCCGCGTACCGCCAAAAAAAAAAAAAAAAACCGAAGACTGAAACAATATGAGAACCATCACAACGAACGCCTGTAAAACAAGTTTCACATATTGACACTGAATTTAGAAAATGGAAAACTGAGATGTCTTCCTTTGAGTTTCATCCAAAAGCAGATTCTGCATTAAGGATTTGGGTACAAGGAGTTTATTTGGGGAGTGACCACGGAAGCAGGGTGAGAGAGAGGGGAAGTGAGACAGAAAATGGAAGGAGACAGGGCAAGATGGTGCATTGTTACTGCAAAGGTTACTGGGGTGAGCAATTGGCCTTCACTACCACTGTGGACTCTCTGGGAGGCTGTGTAAAACACAGTTGAAGTAGTCCCAACAAAGGACAAGGAAGTGGGAGTATTTTCCCATCAATATCCACTCATTAATGGTTGAAGATGTGCTCCTGGGACTTTAAATCCCTAGGAGCCCTCAGGCAGAGAAATACTTAAGGTAAGGAGTCGCTGGAGGTAAGCAAATTGTCTACCCAAACACAGCTGACCTCTGGGGTGAGCTGAGGGGATGTGAGCAGAGCATTGATGTCAGAGTTGCGTATTTTTGTTTTTTGATGGAGTCTTTAGGATTTTCTATACGTGAAACCATGTCATCTGCAAAAAGAGACAATTTTATTTATTTTTCATTTCTGATTTGGATACTTTTATTTCTTTTTTTGCCTGATTGCTCTGGCTAGAACTTTCAGTATTTTTAAAAAAAAATTTAATTTAATTTGATTTTGATTCTTTTCTCTTTTTTTAAAAGAAAATTAATTAATTTATTTTTGGCTGCTTTGGGTCTTCGTTGTTGCACGCAGCCTTTCTCTAGTTGCAGGGGGGGGGGGCTACTCTTCGTTGTGGTGTGCGGGCTTCTCATTGTGGTGACTTCTCTTGTTGTGGAGCATGAGCTCTAGGCACGTGGGCTTCAGTAGCTGTGGCTCGTGGGCTCTAGAGAACAGGCTCAGTAGTCGTGGCTCACGGGCTTAGTTGCTCCACGGCATTTGGGATCTTCCTGGACCAGGGCTCGAACCCAGGTCTCCTGCATTGGCAGGCAGATTCTTAACCATTACTCCACCAGGGAAGCCCGGACTTTCAGTATTATGTTGAATAGGAGTGGTGAGATTAGGCAACCTTGTCTTGTTCATAACCTTAGAGAAAAAGCTTCCAACCTTTCACCATTTAATATGATGTTAGCTGGGGGCATGAGGATAGCTAGTTTTAGAAGATTAATTTGAATTTTCAAATATTCTAGATACCATAGCAAGAGAAATGAAGAAAATATTGGCTTTCAGGACGTGGAATCTATGATGGGACTTAAACCTCTTGAGGGCAAGGATGATGTCTCAGATTTGTATTCCCAGAGTTCAGCATAGTGCCTAATAAATAAGGGGTTGTCAAATAATCTAAAAAATTAGGAGGACTTCCCTGGTGGAGGACTTCCCTGCGCTCCCAATGTCTGGGGCCCAAGTTCCATCCCTAGTCAGGGAACTAGATCCTGCATGCCACAACTAAGAGCCCACGTGCCGCAACGAAGATCCCGCATGCGGCAGCAAAGATCCCACATGCCACAACTGAGACCCAGCATAGCCAAATAAATATTTTTTTAAAAAATTAAAAAACTGGGAAAATTTAATTACCCACAGAGAGTATCCAAATGGTATCACACAGAGAGTATTCCTACAAAGATTCCAAGAATAGAATCTTAACTGTTCAAAGTTTCAAGATGCTAAAACTCAACAGGACTTTCATTATTTCATTTTTTAACAGTGCATGCTTTCAAAATTATAAATTCCATTTTATTCACTTGTAAAAGTATATAGGTCTCCACTCAAGTGTGGAGTGCACACTTCTTCCAAAAGAGTACTATGGAAAGAAGGGAAAAGAATAACTTTAGAGTGTAGAAACTGACAAACACTACCTTAGCCAGATGATCAAGGTGAATATCAACTGTGATACGTCATTTTGATAGCATGTACCATTGATACAATGTGATGAAGTGGCACTTTAGCTCTGTGATTCTCCTCCCTAAAGCCCAGGATAATTATGAGACAAATGTAAGGCAAATCTCAGTAGAGAGATAGTCTACAAAATACTCACAAGTACTCCTCGAAACTGTCAAGGTCATAAAAAACAAGGGAAGTCTGAGAAACTGTCACAGCCAATAAGAGCCTAAGGAGACATATCTATTATATGTAACATGGTATCCTGAATGAAATCCTGGAACAGACTATGGACATTAGGTAAAAACTAAGGAAAACTGAATAAACTATAGACTTTAGTTAATAGTAATGTACCATACATTAATGTTAATAACAGAGGAAACTGGACATGGAATATTGGGAACTCTCCATACTATCTTCACAATTTTCAGGTAAATCTAAAATAGTTCAAAAAATAATTATTTAAAAAATATATGGGCTACAAATAGTCAAATAGTCAAAACAGAAATATTAGCTTTCTAGTTTCCTGTTTTTCCGATAATTTCCATCTCATACAAAGCTGTTTTTGCCCTTCCAGTAATAGACATACACATAATAATAATCTGTAGTTTGACAGTAAATATCAAGTACATTTATTGCCAAGATACATAGTAAGTTAGTTGGTAAACATTAATTTTAATTAACTATGTGTAACTAACCTAAAGGCATCAATCATGAACAGCCAAGTGTCAGTAAGTTACCAATTCTATGATTAAAGGAACTGTACCACTATCCAAGGTGAGAGAATTGTCTTGGATTTTTGGCATGTTTTCTATAAACTGTCATTTGTGAATTGGATATTACCAGGAAGAGAAATGCTATTTAAAAAATCAAACTGACTTATTTTTAAAAAGAACTTATTATATAATAATAGCTACTGTTGTATAGCTATTACTCAGAATGTTACCTTTTGTCTTCTCATCTGTTTTCTTATGATTTTGGAAAATAGGAAGCCAAGTACTGACAATGCCATTAGGTTTTTTTACTAGTTCAACTCTTATAATTAGAGGTCATATTAAATATTCAGAGTAAACTCAATATATTTACATAATTGCTTGGCTCTTACTAGCTTTAGAACTAATTAACTGGATGAACTTGGGTAAATTACTTAATTTTATTGTGTCTCAGTTTTCTCATCTCTAAGAATGATGGCTAGTAATTATCTCATATGACACAAAGTTGTCATGACGATAAGTAAAGTAATAAGGCATGAAAATGACATGGTAGGTAAGTTATTTTTCAGAGTACTAAAAGTTCTTTGTAAATAAAAACATTCACTGAAAAAATCTCAGAAATTATGGTGAATAAGAAAGATTCTGTAAGAGGAAAGATTAGTAACTGGGAGTAACTTTTTCCAAAAATGGGGAAAAAACCCATTTATATTTGTTATACTAATTTATCCAGGTTACTCACTTTATGGAATGTTTCTGTAGGCCATATATTCCTTTCCCAGGTCTCAAGGGAATATAAAAATTTGGGGTTAAATCTTTTATCCTAAACTTGTAAGAAAAGATAATTAATAAGGACTTCCCTGGTGGAACGGTTGTTAAGAATCCGCCTGCCAATGCAGGGGACCCAGGTTCACTCCCTGGTCCAGGAGGATCCTACGTGCCGTGGAGCAACTAAGCCCGTGAGCCATAACTACTGAGCCTGTGCTCTAGAGCCCACGAGCCACAACTACTGAGCCCATGTGCTTAGATTCTGTGCTCCACAACGAGAAGCCACTGCAATGAGAACCCTGCACACTGCAACAAAGAGTAGCCCCTGCTTGCCACAACTAGAGAAAGTCCATGCACAGCAACGAGGACCCAACACAGCCATAAATAAATAAATAAATAAAATTTAAAAATAATTAATATAAATAATTAATTGAAAATACCACTTAACATATAGTAAACGTTAAATGTATAAACTGCATATGAAAAATACTGCATGATCTTAATTTGCTAAAGCCTGTAACTTCTCTCATAGATACTCATGTTCATACTACTTTCCTAGGTTGTCATGGTTTATTAATATTAACCCGAATGTGAACTCAAGGTTTCTGAAGCAGAGAAGATTAGTATTTGCTTACAGCAAATAACTGTGCCAGTTCCCTTTTGTCCTAATTCTTAACCATACAGCAACATGATAAGAGGTAGATCTGGCATCATCCCACACATATCAGCGTTTGTAATATGGTTAAGCACCCTGAAAATATAAATCTGGGCGTTTATGTAGAAAGGGACTGCTGTCTCTCCTCCTATCCTGAAAGATGGGGACAAAAACCTTTTTTCCTTGAGAAGGATCCTAGGTTCTTGCTCTTACCCTTTGAAATATAAATAAATCTCTCCAGGGGAAGATAAGACTAGCATCTCCAGGGGGGGATGTTATAGCTGCCCCAAAAGTGTTGGGCTGAAATGTGAAATGTAGCACTCCATCACTGCAGGCTACAAGGATAAATTTGATGGGCATATTTTTAAAAGAATGTCATAGATGGAATTTCTGTATTAAGAAGGATGAGGGACTAGAGAATCTCCAAATTTTTCTTCTTTTGAGTTTGTGATATAAATTAAAAAGGCATTGATTTTTTTCCTGCTATTAATAGTCTGAGGAAATTTAAGACAATTCATTAGGTAGCAACATTCTTTACAAATATAAACTGAATTGGAATAAAAGGTCAGTCAGGCCAGGTTCTCCAGAGACCAGAATCAGGACTTCTGGGAATAAGGTCCAGATTTATGTTTTAATGAGCTCTCCATATAATTCTGTGTATTCTAAAGTTTGAGAAGCACTAACGATGATATGATGATGGTAATTTTTCATGCAGAGTTTTTGCATGATTGCCATAACATTCCTTTTCCTCTTATTTGTGGTTAATATAGGTGGCTCATCTAGACCTTTTAATGCCTTGATACAGGATGGGTGAATTCCCCTTGACACCCTTACTAAATAGTTACTTTTGTCGAATGAGGATGTAGAAGTGGGAGGAACTGGAGAGCTTGCCTAGAGTAGAGTAGAACCATAGCCAGGGACCTAGGGTCTCTTCTTTCTTCTGAAACACTGTTAAATGCTCTATACCCCACCCAGGTTGAGAATTTTTTCTTGATTTTTTTTTTTTAGGATTCTCTATCTACCTTTTCAAATTGTATACTTCTCTTCAAATTGCAGAAACTAGCTGGCTTCCCAGCCCCTCACCATGGATCGGAAATGACATTGCCCTCTGGAGGTTGGGTTGACTTCTATTTTGGAAGGAATCAACCAGGCTTCGATGGATGGATGGTTTGATGGAGAGTGAAGAGAGCTGCTGATCAGTACAAGCTGAGACTCAGTACAAGCTTGGGCACCTTGGGATGCTGCTAGGCTTTCCAATCATCAAGTGTCTGAGTGGAGCTGGAAATGCTAGAACCAACAATCTCTGTTCTCTAGGAAATAGGATTGCTTTCTCCTACTCAGCTTCAAAATTTTTCTTCCTAGCTTTTGAGGGCACCTATGAGTTGACCCAATACCACAAATCTATATCTATTTCTCACATATTTTCCAAAACAAGCTTTCCTCTGCACCCCACAAAGAAGTTGATTGTGTTTATACCTCCTTGCCTTTCTATTTGGAAAGTTCTTTTTTTTTTTTAAACTTCTCCTTTCATAATTTCTCCCTTTTCCTATCTCCTCCATAAGATCTTTCTCAAATATCCTTGGTCTTATATTCTGTGTCTTATATTCTCAGTCTCTGTAGCACTTATCCTCTGAACCATATGATTTAGCCATTAACTACATGTTGTGCCCCATTATTTGCTCTAGTGTTAATGTGTCTTAGATTTTTTATTCTCCAAATTAAATTATAAGTGTCATGAGACTTTTCACATCTCTCACTTTACAAATGCAAAAGCCTGCTTAGTAGAGAAAAGAAATTAAGGTCATAGATTTAGAACTGGTTTTAGCACTTGAGCCTCTGCCCCTCCTCCTATTTAGTTCTATTCTACCAGGTGCTCTGATTCTGGAATATTTTCTCTAAACTCTCTTATCTTACTTTTTTAAAAATTAATTTTTTATTGGAGTATAGTTGACTTATCTTACTTTTAATTAATTAATTTTTATATTTATTTATGTATTTTATTTTTTGGAACCAAGCAAATAAACCACTTTATTTTCAACTAGTGGGAGAATAACCTGGAATTACAGGTGAGCCCCCATTGCAGGAGTTCACACTGTTATGAAAAGTTGGCTTACAAAGTCCTTTAATGAGTTCCTGTCTTCTTGATCTGCAGAGTACATCAGTATCTTCTCCACAGACAGGAAGGTAATCATGGCTCCTCTTCTCCAAAAAATTAGGTTTAAGTTAATTGTATGACTTAAGGAGCTCAAGCCTATCTAGTATAAATGAATAAAGAGTCTAAGGGTTTGGGGCAAACTTCAGTGGAGAAGAGGCCCTAGATCGGGGTTCCAGGCTTGCATCTGTCACCTGTTGACTGCACCAGGGACCCCAATCCTACAATCATTAGATTTTAAAAGGCTGCTTTTGTATGTACAAGATCAAATTACTGAAATTTTACTTTGGTAGTACATTTTTTCAAATTTTGGAATATACATTTTCAAATTTTTCTACTGCAATAGACTAAAGGTAATAAGCCTTATCACATACTGCACACTGTTTATAAACTTCAAAATGAGACTGTAACAGTGCCGTGAAATGGATGGCACCCGTTCTGACTGAACTCTATGGCTAACTTTGTTTCTTACTTGTCAGGCACTATTCTAAGCCCTTTGCAAACATTTAATTAGTCTTCACAATCCTATGGGCTGTTACCTCCATTTTACAAATTTTAAACAAACAGAAAAAAACAGGTCCAAGTAACTTGTCCAAGGTTGCTATTAGTGTAACCAGGATTTAAATGTTCAGCCCAACTGCTTATAACCACTATGCATAGTGCCTCTCAAATCAGACACGAGTCAGCCCCAGCACTGAACAGGGCATGTGAACATCCCCTGCTTAACTTGACCTCATCCCTGACCTTCTCCCTTGATCTTAAGATTCTTCTTTCATTCCTCCCTGAATTTTCAGATCTTCAAGGTAAACCTTTCCATCCTTATCCTAAGTTCTAACCCTTGCTCCTCTATACTACTTCCTGCCCTCAGAATGCCCCATTCTCCCTCTTTTTAAAACATATAAAGGCCTCACTGTGGCACCCATTCTCCTTTTCTCTAAATTGCCGTCACACCTTGATTCAGGCAGGCCGCTCCCTTCAAACACAGACAGCTTCTTCAACTTGCCTCAGCTCAGACTGTTCCAAAACGCCTCAGCTGCTCTGCCCTGCACCTTCCCAAAGGTCTTCTTCGCAATTCCATACAACCTTCTGGGCGACAAGCCCCTGCTCTATTTAATACAATCTCATGGCTTTCTTGTTCTGCCCCATTTGGGCTTAAACATACCAACTCCACTACTTAGCATAAACCCCCAATACTAAATTAGACCCTGAACCCATGCCCCATTAACTTTCACACTCCAGGTGATTGCAACATATGTTTAACAATATAGGTATTTTTTTCTTTTTTTACATCTTTATTGGAGTATAATTGCTTTACAATGGTGTGTCAGTTTCTGCTTTATAACAAAGTGAATCATTTATACATATACATATGTTCCCATATCTCCTCCCTCTTGCATCTCCCTCCCTCCCACCCTCCCCATCCCACCCCTCTAGGTGGTCACAAAGCACTGAACTGATTTCCCTGTGCTATGTGGCTGCTTCCCACTAGCTATCTATTTTACGTTTGCTAATGTATACATGTCCATGCCACTCTCTCACCCCATCACAGCTCACCCCTCTCCCTCCCCATATCCCCAAGTCCATTCTCTAGTAGGTCTGTGTCTTTATTCCCATCTTACCCCTAGGTTCTTCATGACATTTTTTTTTCTTAGATTCCATATATATGTGTTAGCATACGGTATTTGTCTTTCTCTTTCTGACTTACTTCACTCTGTATGACAGACTCTAGGTCCATCCACCTCACTACAAATAACTCAGTTTTGTTTCTTTTTATGTCTGAGTAATATTCCATTGTATATATGTGCCATATCTTCTTTATCCATTCATCTGATGATGGACACTTAGGTTGTTTCCATCTCCGGGCTATTGTAAATAGAGCTGCAATGAACATTTTGGTACATGACTCTTTTTGAATCATGGTTTTCTCAGGGTATATGCCCAGTAGTGGGATTGCTGGGTCATATGGTAGTTCTATTTGTAGTTTTTTAAGGAACCTCCATACTGTTCTACACAGTGGCTATACCAATTCACATTCCCACCAACAGTGCAAGAGGGTTCCCTTTTCTTCACACCCTCTCCAGCATTTATTTTTTCTGGATTTTTTGATGATGGTCATTCTGACCGGTGGGAGATGATATCTCATTGTAGTTTTGATTTGCATTTCTCTAACGATTAATGATGTTGAGCATTCTTCCATGTGTTTGTTGGCAATCTGTATGTCTTCTTTGGAGAAATGTCTATTTAGGTCTTCTGCCCATTTTTGGATTGGGTTATTTGTTTTTTTGTTATTGAGCTGCATGAGCTGCTTGTAAATTTGGGAGATTAATCCTTTATCAGTTGCTTCATTAGCAAATATTTTCTCCCATTCTGAGGGTTATCTTTTGGTCTTGTTTATGGTTTCCTTTGCTGTGCAAAAGCTTTGAAGTTTCATTAGGTCCCATTTGTTTATTTTTGTTTTTATTTCCATTTCTCTAGGAGGTGGGTCAAAAAGGATCTTGCTGTGATTTATGTCATAGAGAGTTCTGCCTATGTTTTCCTCTAAGAGTTTGATAGTTTCTGGCCTTACATTTAGCTCTTTAATCCATTTTGAGCTTATTTTTGTGTATGGTGTTAGGGAGTGTTCTAATCTCATACTTTTACATGTACCTGTCCAGTTTTCCCAGTACCACTTATTGAAGAGGCTGTCCTTTCTCCACTGTACATTCCTGCCTCCTTTATCAAAGATAAGGTGACCATATGTGCATTGGTTTATCTCTGGGCTTTCTATCCTGTTCCATTGATCTATCTTTCTGTTTTTGTGCCAGTACCATACTGTCTTGATTACTGTAGCTTTTTAGTATAGTCTGAAGTCAGGGAGCCTGATTCCTCCAGCTCCGTTTTTAACAATATAGTTTTACATGGAATGCTAAGAGCACTTTTCATATTTTACAGAACTTGAAACATATGGACTTTCTATTAATATTCATACCATAGCAAAGCCAAATTGAACTCCTAAATAGATGCATTACAATTTGTTTAGAGTTTAAAGGCTTAATGGCAACAAGGGAGTAGGGGAAAGCGAAAGTTTATTTTATATAACTGAATGGAAAATAAATTCAAGAGATAGTAAATAAACTTTAATATGGTCTCATGTGCCCTGAAGGAGGTGGTGCCTGATTTGGAGGAGTGATTGCTATGTCCAGATAGTCCCCTATTTGGAACTTCTGTGACTGCAGCGTCATGGAATCGTCATCAGTCCCCTTCTCCCAGACGCGGTGCTGCCAACTCCTTTACTCAATAGCCAGGCCTTTTAGGATCCGTAAAAACAATTGCAAAACTGAGGTGTGTGCTCTTCTTTCTGCCTTCTGGCTAGACTTCTTTTACTAACCTAGTCAATTCTCTCAAGGTTGCATCCATCCAAGTGTATATCTGCAGCTCGCAGGACGGCACGTTTCCGCGGAAGAACTCGTGCATGCGGTGGTGGCGGCCGTAGTTGGTGGTGAAGACGCGCAGCAACAGCGGGCAGGTCTTCTCCCGATCGATGAGCTTCTCGGGCTCCTTCTTAATTTCCTCCTGGGTAACACACGACTCCACCACCATCTTCCTCCTGCGGCCCCTATCCTACTTTTTAAATGACTCCTTCTCTTTCTCTCTCTTGGATGTTGATGAATGTTCATTTCACAGGATGAATATATTAGTTATGTACAGAGACCACCAAATGTTCTCATAAAATATAATAGGATATGGATGGGAACTGCATTATCTTGACCTTGTGACATCTCACAAGTGAGTTATTATAGCATGTGGTAAAATCTGATAAATTAAACTCTTTAATGAATAGGGACTCTTCATGATGATCTTTATGAGAAATATTAATTAACTCAACTCCACTTTTATTATTTAAAAAGTCATTCTCTCCTACTATTTCCACTCCTAAGTGCCACTCCTTCATTTATCTAAAGGCCTACTAACTCATTACTTTTAATGTTGCACAATGTCTGCCTTAGTTAATTTTTCCTAAAGGCACATCTGATTAAAATGTAATTCTACACTATATTTTAGGCACCCTTTCTCAATTGAAAAAAACAAGTATATTTATTATTTCTGACTCTAAACACACCTTTAATTCATCTACCCATCTCAGAATGCCTATCTATCTGACTAAGGGATTGGGTCTGCTTCACCACCATAAACCTGACTATGGTTATTGAAGCAAATAGGGGAATATTTTTCTCACATAACAGGAAATAGGAAGTCCTACTGGAAAGTAAGTAATCCAGCTAGACGTGGGTAGCCCAGGGATGGTTAGCACCTCACCTGGGTCATCTTCTCCAGGCTCCTTTTTCTACTTTGCAATGTTGAACATGTGCCTTTTGTTTTCTTGATAGTCTCATGGTTACAATATAGCTGCCCCACATTCTGTTTCCCATCCAAGTTTTAGGTAGGAAGCAAACAAATCAAACAAACAAAAATAAAAACAACAAAGAGAACAACAAAAAACAACAAGGAAGCAGGAAGAGCCTCTATCAGGAGAATAAAACTTTTGGTCTGCAGCAAAGGAGCTTACATGTCAAGGACAGAACTGTGTCATGTGATCTCTGGTTGCAGTGGAGGTAAGGAACTGTAGTTTTTTTTAGTTGGGTACACTGCCAGCCTAATAAAAAATTGGGGGTTTTATTATTAGGGAAGATGGTGAGAAGGATATTGGGTAAACAACTAGCAGTGTCTTATCACAAAAAAGCCAGAGGCAGATCACTCAAACGATTTAACCTACTTTGAAAGTTCCAAGACGTGGCAAAGAGATTATAATGTGTGCGTGGTTGGCTGGGACATTTCAGGCAAGATTGTCGAAAGCTTTGAGCCAAATATCAAGCCCTCAGATACTGCTTCCACTGATTCATTAGTCTTTTATATTACTCAATTAAAATATGCCTCATTAGTTAAACCCAAATAAATGCTTCAAGAGTTCCTTATATTGAACGTAGGAGACCTATGGAAAAATATTGATTCTACTCTGTTTGAAGGGCCAAAAATACACAGGAAAAAACAGCTACGCTTTTGTCAAGCGTTATGCCTAGTTTATTGATATTTGCTGCCACCTGCCGTTTAAACTTGATATTCACTCTGGTCATTACCTGTAACTGGAGCATGTTGACCCAGGAAGTGAAAAGAAAGAAGAAAATTGCACGAAGAGTATCTTTGTCACTGCTGCGGCCATATGCTTACTCAGAATTGAATTTCTTATTTGCACACCATGTTCACAGTAGCATTATGCACAACAGCCACGAGGTAGCAGCAACCCAGGTGTCCACTGATGGATAATTGGATTAACAAAATGTGGTATGTACACATCATAGAATATTGTTTAGCATTAAAAAAGAAGGAAATTTTGACACACGCTACAACATAATGAGTGTCTCTGAAGACATTTTGCTGAATTAAATAAGCCAGTCACAAAAGGACAAATACTGTATGATTCCACTTATCTGAGGTTCCTAGAGACACAAAGTCCAAGGGTGGTTGTCAGAGGATGGGGGAATGGGGGAATGGGGAGCTAGTGTTTAATTTGTGCAGATTTTCATTTGGAGGAAGATTATAAAGTTCTGGAGATGGAAGGTGTTGATGGTTGCACAATGATGTGAATGTACTTAATGCCACAGAACTGTACACTTAAAAATGGTTGAAATGGTAAATTTTATGTTATGTATATTTTACCACATTAAAAACAATTTTTAAAATATGGAATTTCCAGGGAAGCTGATTCTGTAGAATACAGAACTGCACATACTCTAATTTATGTTACCATGTAGCAACAAATTGATACTAAGTCTTTTGGGTTTCTTCTGGTCCTGAAAAAGTAGGTCCCTTGCCTGTTGATGAAGAGACTGTCAAGTCCTAATCGCTATGCAAATTGTTTTGGCTGCGTCAGGGATGCAGCAATTTAATGTATTGGTTTGGCCAAAAAGTTTGTTCCTGAACGAACTTTTTGACCAAACCAATACTACGAAAAAGTATGTATCAGATTCAACTTCAGGGAAGAAGGCAAATAAGGGTAACTTGGGCAATTCATATATCTCTGAAAAGGCAATCTATTGGTATATGGAGCTGAATATTTTCATTACAAGAATTAGTTTTTGGGGACTTCCCTGGTGGTGCAGTGGTTAAGAATCCGTCTGTCAATGCAGGGGACACGGGTTCAATCCCTGATCCGGGAAGATCCCACATGCCACGGAGCAACTAAGCCCGGGCGCCACAACTACTGAGCCTGCGCTCTAGAGCCCATGAGCCACAACTACTGAGCCTGCACGCCACAACTACTGAAGCCTGCGTGCCTAGAGCCTGTGTTCCTCAACAAGAGAAGCCACCGCAATTAGAAGTTCATGCACCACAACG
This sequence comes from Phocoena phocoena, assembly GCF_963924675.1. NCBI lineage: Eukaryota > Metazoa > Chordata > Mammalia > Artiodactyla > Phocoenidae > Phocoena > Phocoena phocoena. The sequence continues at coordinate 41,354,188 of NC_089230.1, read as the reverse complement.
AAGAGCAGCCCCCGCTCTCCACAACTAGAGAAAGCCTGTGGGCAACAAAGAAGGTACCCAACACAGCCAAAAATAAATAAATTTTTTTTAAAAAGAATTATTTTTGGATGTTAAACAGCTGTTGAAAATTTTTTAAAAAATCATTTCTATAGTTTTTTGGTAGTTTTAGAACACAGCAAAATAATAAGACTATGCCTATGTGTATATTATTTTAACTGTTAAAAACTATATAATCCCTGAATTTTATTTATTCTGGAAAGAAAGCAGGTGGGGACCGCCTAGGTTCATGCAATGGCCTATTACATAGGGTTTCTGAATTGTCATATTTCAAATTGAACATGTCATATGTAATGGCTTCCACCCAGGTTATGTTTAAATCATTTAAAAAATCTTTTAATGTAATATTTTTAGTTTTCTGGTCATTGAAAGTTTAATGGGTTCTACATAAAGCAGCCTCCTTATTTTTTTCCTCTTTCAGCTTATTGGGTTTCCCTTCAAACGCTTGTGATTCAGATCGCCAGAAGCTGTTACCCCTTATACCCATGAAGAGTGGCCCACCAGACAGTTGTCACTCTAAAAAGAAACTGAATTTTATTCTTTTAGGAATAAAATTAGGAAATTGTCTGCTGTCCTTTTTCATTACTTGAGATGGTCACACTATTTTTTTTTAAAGGAAACACATGTAGAAAAGATAAAAACTGAATTGAGAAAGATATTTGAAATATCAGAAAAAATGAAAAAAGACGCAGAATCCAGGGCATCCATGGAAGATTTATGTGTGTGGGACAGAGGAAGAATGACTTTTGCAAAGAACAGCAACAAAATTACTAACTGCCATAAAAGACCACTTAAAATACGTGTTGCCTTATTCGCAATGCTGGGTGGAGCTGTTTGGGATAAAGGAGGTGGAAGCTTTATTTCTTGTCTATCTTGGCAGAGGGGAGCATAACTGACTGACAGTCCCGCTGCTGTCCCTTCTGGGTCCACATGTCCCCAGGGTTACTCCAGCCCATAACTTCGCCTGGCAGAGGTACAGTTCCTGTGGATGGGGCCCTGCTCTCATGGGCAGCTTTGGCTAGTGGATTCCACACCAGCCTGGGCAAAGTTTCTTAGAACTGGGCTGCAGTCTGAGGCTCCTACAAAATTCTAATTCTTTCCCACCTCCTTTCACAGGTGTCAGACCTGCATTGCTGTCTGAAGCCTTTCCCCTTCTACTCCTGCTTTATCGCCATTATCCTTTAGAAGCACTTCCCCTAATAAATCTCTTGCACAGCTAATCTGTCTTTGCATCAGCTTCTCAGAAGTCCCAGTTTACACACCAAGAAACACACCAATTTACCAAGCTAAGTATTCAGGACAGTAGTGCTTGAGTCCACCCTTCCTCTGATAGAATAGCAGACCCAGTCAGCAGGCCTCGCTTTCCTAGTCACCCCAGGCAGCCTCAAAGCCCCACTCCCCACATCACTCATTTCCAGCTTATTTCACTCAACACTTTCCTTTCAAACACTCTCACTGTGTTCTTTGAAATTCTAGAACGGTGATCAACAAACTGTCACATATGTCCAAGCTGCTATAAATTCCCCCGATTCTCTGAATTCTCAACATCCTTCCCCTTCACTGCTATAATGAGACCTGGTTGCATTCTGAGGTCTCTGATTCTCCTGCAGCCTTCCTGAGCTCCCATTAGGCTCAGTGCTGAGATATGGGATAAGAACCCTCCTCATTCCCAGTCACACTTCGGAAACCATTTCTCTTCCTTTCTTTCCACCCCCAGCCCCAATCACAGTCCTTTGGGGCTCACGTCATATAGCTCTACCGTGCTGCTATCATCTCTTATTCACCGAAGACTTTAGCTTCCAGCTCAGTATTTCTCTCCACTCAGGGCTGTCAGATTCAGCAAATAAAAATACAGGACACCCATTAAATCTGATTTTCTGACAAACAACACACAATTTTTTATTTGGCAACTCTCTCTCCTCCCTTACTTCCCTCATCAGTTTCAGTGTTTCAATATCCATGTGGATAATTCTGCTAACACTGGCCTCTGGTTACCAGCCTCCTAACCTCTAATGATCTTTCCTTCTACTACACGTTAACAGCCACTTCTATGGTCACACTCAGAAACTTGACCTCCACCAAATCTCAGTTTAAAGCATGCACTTTCTGACATTTGCTTTCTAGTGTTCTAGCTTACACACTCTAGAAGAGGAACAGGATTTGGCAAACTATGACCCACAGCCCACATTCAGCCCAAAGACAGCTTGTGAGATAAGAATAGTTTTTACGTTTTTAAAGAGTAGTAAACTTAAAAAAAAAAATATGTGACAGAGACTGGAAGTGAATCACAAGGCTTAAAATATTTACTATCTAGTATTCTATAGAGTTTGCTGATCTTGTTCTAGAACCTTCTCCGTATTGAGACCTCTAATTCACTGATTTCACTTCTTTCTCAGTCCTCTCCTGGCTTTCTTTCCTCTTTGTCCAGCTTAGGTTACCTGCCTTTCTCCCTCTATCACTGTCACTTACCCCTAACTTAACCAAGTTGAACCCAACTTTACTCTTTGTGCTTGTACCCCAGCAGCTGAGGTTTGCTTGAGAAAAAAAATCAGAAAACCGGGCTGAGGAGAACTGTATGATCATAAATCTCATAGGAATATTCAACATGCCCAGTAATTGTACCACTTTTCCCTCATAAATGGACTTTCCTACACTGTAAGGTCACCACCTCATAGCTGCTTCTCTCTTGTCAATGCTCCTCTAGATGTTGCCCTGTCGCTTTCTACCAAAACATCTCAAAATTGTTATCTACACTCACTACAAAACGATTCTTGAATTTTGTCCACAAATCTATTTCTCCTCATCTTAGTCAGAATTCACAACACAGCCCGTTTAATGGGCAAGGTGTAATGCTAATGGTATGAGATGACAGAAAGGAAAGCGAGGCAGGGGGCCATGGAAAGCCATACAAGGTAATGTCCTACTGCCCTGGCCACCGTGAGAAGGTTGACCATGTGGACTTTTTCTTTGGGCAAACCGGTTGGAGAATGCATGCCTGGGAAGAGGCCATCACTGGCAGAGGGGTAATTATCTGACCACTCTTTTCCTATTCCCCACTGCCAAAGTGATAGGAGCAGACAGAGACCCGTGTGGGTGGCTGGTTAGTCAACCTCAGGGCAGAATAGTGTCAACCCACAGTGTGGCTGAGGCAGGACACAATATCAGAAGGTTCAGGAGGCAGGTAAGGCTGAGGGGACCTAAGATGGTACATGAGATATGCCCATGTCTCAGTCAGTTCTGGTTGCTATTACAGAATACCATAGACTGGTGATTTAAATGACAGCCATATTTTTCTCACAGTCTTGAGGCTGGGAATTCCAAGATCAAGGGACAGGTAGATCTGGTGTCTGGTGACAACACTTTTTCTGGTTTGCAGATGGCCATCTTCCTCTTGTGTCCTAACATGGTGAACAGAGAGAGAGGAAGCATACTCTCATGTTTCTTCTGAGAAGGGCACTAATCCTGTTTATAGGTCTCCACCCTCATGCCCTAAGCTCCTCCCAAAGGCCCTACTTCCTAATACCATCACATTGGGTATTAGACTTCAACATACGACTTTTTGGGGAACAGAAACATTCAGTCCATAGCAGCACAACACACTCTCTTAGTTTCCCTTTTTCAGTAGATCCATAACTCATCCAACACATTTTTTCCCAGCCAGAAACCTTAGACTTTTTCTTGATTCTCTCCATTCTTTCACTAAGCTCCTTCAATAAAGGGGCAAGTATTGTCAGCTTTGTCTTCAAAAGATACACTGAATCCATTTTCCATCTCCACTGACAGCACATCAAGTATGCTCCAGCAATAACCTCCCAACTTCTTTTTTTGTTTTATAATCCACTCACCAATAGCAACCAAAGTTATCTTTTAAAAAGTAAATCAGATAACATCAGTCACCTACTTAAGACTCTCAATAGCTTCAATTTCACTTGGAGTATAATCCAAATACCTCACCATGTGTCATGATTCTAAAACTATTTATCGAGCCTATACTATATGGTAAATATGTTTTTTAAACATGTGGGGTACAAAAGTAAACACCACAGGAAATAATTCCTGCCTCATGAAATTTATATTCTGGTGACAGGAGAACATTAATAAGCAATAAGTTTAATACTAGGTTCAAATAAATGCAATGGTATAGATAAAAAGTAGAGTAGGGTAGGGGGGTTTGGGAATGCTGGGGAAGTGAGTGGCAACTCCAGATTTGGTCATTATGTTGGGAAGAAGGTTACAATTTAATAGTGAGTTAAAAGAGGTGGATAGTTTGCTGTGCAGAAATCTAGGGGGAAAGCATCTAGGAAGTTCAAATGCTCTAAGGCAGAAATGTGTTTGTGTTTTCAAGACCCAGCAAGGAGGCCAGTACAGGGAGAGCCTAGTGAGAAAAGGGAACTCTCCTACACTATTGGTGGGAATGTAAATTGGTACAGCCACTATGGAGAACAGCATGGAGGTTCCTTAAAAAACCAAAAATAGGGGCTTCCCTAGTGGCACAGTGCTTGAGAGTCTGCCTGCCAATGCAGGGGACACGGGTTCGTGCCCCAGTCCGGGAAGATCCCACATGCCGTGGAGCGGCTGGGCCCGTGAGCCATGGCCGCTGAGCCTGCGCGTCCGGAGCCTGTGCTCCGCAACGGGAGAGGCCACAACAGTGAGAGGCCCACATACTGCAAAAAAAAAAAACAAAAAAAAAAACAAAAGCTTAAATATATAAGCAGTGTGTAAGTTTCAATTGTTAATTTTAAATAGTCCCTGAAATTGCTTGATGCAGAATTTACAAAACTTAGTGATGTTAGAAAATCTGGAGTGGCATCTACACTTTATTAAATGTTTTTGCTGAACCAACTTTCTAGTGCAGACCTCTAAGATAGTTGCTCTTAGTTGAGTGATTATTTGATATTTAAGTGTAAATTAACGCATCGGCTGTATCACTTACACCTGGCTTCATGCTAAATCGATTAGAAAGCTAAGTGGAGCAAGAATAAGGCAAAGTGATTTCTCAAAAAGGCATGAAGCTCTGAAATGTCGATGAAACTGAACAGTGGTATACTCTGCTTTGCTAATAAATTGATGCAATCCCTAAAAAAATTTGGCTCTATTTATTACCCTTTTTTAAGTAGACTATTTGTCACATTTTAGTGCAACTTTTTTTCTTTGCAAGTTAATTAATGGGCCCATCCTCGAGTAGGACTACTGCTCTTCTGTGTAGGGTTGTGGATCTTTACAGAAGCACCAGATGGGCAGCCCTTCCTGTACAGGAAAATCCAGCCTCAGTGGTCAAAGAGAAGTGGGAAGAGGTCTCCGAAGGGCATGTCCTGCATAAAGAGGGCTTCTAGGGGAATTCAGGTATTGCTGGTCTAACAGGAACCAGCTCCTTTGTTAAACCTCTGCTATTTACGTTGACAAGTTGATTGCTGTTCACGCTATTTGCAGTATGTATAGCTCTTTTGGTCACATAATCTTTGGTGAGACAGATAGATATTTAGGAAATAAATCTAGGCGGTTATATTTTAAAACTGTAGAGAAATATATCTGGAGACATTTGTTTCCTCCCTATTCTATTTTTAATTCTGTCTGTCTGGGTCACCCATTTTTTGTGGGGTTACATTACAGTTGTAATATGCAGGTGCAGATAGATTTTCAGACACAAACATTTACAAAGAACACCCCCAAAGCATACTCACTATCAATTACTATTTATGGAACCCCATGTTACTGATAAGTAAAACTGGCCTTTAAAATTTTCATTTTATTATGAGGTAGCACCTCACACTGGTCAGAATGGCCATCATCAAAAAATCTACAAACAATAAATGCTGAAGAGGGTGTGGAGAAAAGGGAACACTCTTGCATTGTTGGTGGGAATGTAAATTGATACAGCCACTATGGAGAATAGTATGGAGGTTCCTTAAAAAGCTAAACATAGAACTACCATATGACCCAGCAATCCCACTACTGGGCATATACCGAGAGAAAACCATAATTCAAAATGACACATGTACCCCAATGTTCACTGCAGCACTATTTACAATAGCCAGGACATGGAAACAACCTAAATGTCCAAAAACAGATGAACGAACAAAGAAGATGTGGTACATATATACAATGGAATATTAGCCATAGAAAGGAACGACATTGGGTCATTTGTGGAGATGTGGATGGACCTAAAGTCTGTCACACAGAGTGTAAGTCAGAAAGAGAAAAGCAAATACCGTGTGATAACACATATATGTGGAATCTAGAAAAATGGCACAGATGAACCTATTTCCAGGGCAGGAATAGAGATACACACGTAGAGAACGGACATGTGGACACAAGGGGGGAAGGGGAGGATGGGATGAATTGGGAGATTAGGATTGACATACACTACCATGTGTAAAATAGATAGCTAGTGGGAACCTGCTGTACAGCACAGGGAGCTCAGCTCGGTGCTCTGTGATGACCTAGATGGGTGGGATGTGGGGTAGGGGGGAGGGAGGTCCAAGAGGGAGGGGATATGTGTATATATATAGCTGTTTCACTTCATTGTACAGCGGAAACTAACACAACATTGTAAAGAATTTATACGCCAAAAAAAAGATGTTATTGGCTATTCATAGCCTTAGCTAATCAGTGTTTATGGAGTTAAAGATGACAGTCAAAGAAATTTTTTAATTCAAAAGATTCTTTTCTTTTTCATTTGGTTTAATTACCTGGCCTATAAACAACTGAAATTCTGGCAGGGTTTCTATAACTCCAGTTCTTAGCCACTGCCTTAAAGACTTTTAATACATGTATATTAACGATGGAAGAGCTTTACAGTATTAAAGTTCATCTTACAAGTTCAACATCTTTTATTAATTGGCAAAATTTTATGTAATTTTTAGAATTAAGTTATGTTGAAACTTATGATAGCATCTCTTGAATTCTTAAATCAAGGCAAAAATGATTATAACTAGTTCATTGGCTTTAACTTTATGCCAGTAATTGTAATCATAATTTTAAAAATCTACATTTATTTATGACGCTTTACCTGGGGTTGTGAAAAAAGCTTCTCATACACTATTAAAAAGAAGATAGTTTTATATGCTATTAAAATGAGTCATGCTGAAATCATTGCTTACAAAGGGTCCATCTAAGTGATAATGGGTACAAAAAGTAGGTTACGCTCTGGTAGTAGAGGTCTTTTTTCCATCTGGCGAATCTAATGATACTTGAAAAGATGTTAAGTCATGAACAAACTAATAGCCTAATTAGAACATCAAATAAAACATGACCCTAATGGCTTATTTTATTTTGCGCCTTTAAAGTACTTTTGGTAACAATTACTAATCTGTATATTCCAAACAGATACAACCTCAGAACCTCTAGAGTACTGTGGTTTTTTTAGCTTTTTGAGGGTTATGTATCTGAGGAAAGTGATGAACCCTTTGGCCCAGGAGAATGCGTATGTTCACACCTAATTTTACATAAAAATTCCTGGCATCCATAGATCTCTAGAAATCCTGTTCTGTTAGTCTCAGAGAAAACATTAATTGTAATTAAGTTAATTTTACTAATGCTTTGAAAGGTATTATTTATAAATTACTCTTTATAAACATTGTTGTGGCTTGATATTCAGAAATTTTAATTCATATCCAGGCAGTAACATTTATTAATATTTTCTTAGGATAAGCTTTTAGAAAATTTGCATACAAGTCTGGTCTCAGACTTAAGCCAGCTTTATTAATCAATCAATCAACCAGCCAATGTATGATTAACAGTTACTGTGTGGCCATCTTTAAGAAGTAAAATAACGTGAAATATTGTTGCCTTTTTCTTCAGGTTTATTCCCTTACATTCTAGTTATAAATCTAGATGGACACACCGATTTGCTCATCAGTGTTGGAGATTTTGCATTTTCTGGCATATAAATTACATGTCTACAACTTTGCACCCACAACTGGCAAACTACTTTCGAATTCCCAAGGAGTTGGGTCTAATTCCACAGGGTGTCCATAGGTTAATATTCTGTGAGGAGGAGATTTTCAGAGTCTTGCTCATAGCATGCACCTCAGGGAAGTAGCAAAAGCAAGCCAGCAAGTAGGAGATTTTTCCCAGTAGCGTGCCAGCCAGGGGGAAGTTTCACAGTGGACGTTAGGATGCTACCTTGAAGAAAGAGTTTCTGAGTAGTTAGTGTATCCCAACAAGAAACGGATGGCACACTCAAATTAGGATAATTTGAGAAGGGTCCATTTACAGAGAGATAATTACAAAAATGTCACCACCCCTAGGTCTGAGGGGCCGTGACAAGGAAGAGGTTACTAGAAGCTGGAAGGGGAAGAGTGATGGAAAGCAGGTCACCTCTGTCCAGGGACACAGCAGCCCAGGGTGGCCTCCCTGGGAGGGAGCCAAGGATATAAGTATCTCTGTGTCACTCTCCTCCCACCTCTGATCTCTTATAGCGATAACCAATAAAAACCCCTCTGGTCAGCCCCCTGGGGCAGAGAGTGGTAACAGATAATGGGGGAGAGTGGCTCTTAGGGCAAAGGGAATGTTCTTCCAGACAGTCCTCAACCTGGAAGCTAGACTTTTGAAATCCCACCTTTTTCAATCATGGATGGCATTTAAAAAATTATGGCAAAATACCACAGGGGCAGAAAATTTTTCCGTTGTTTCCTTTTTCTCTGAACCTCTCCCTGCTTCTTCCTCCCATGAAGCTATTAAAACCGGCCCCTTTAAAAATCAGACCCTCTGAGGATATAAAGGCTAAACCCCTAATTTCTTATGTTCCCTGGACTAAACCTGAACTATGAAGCCATGTTCAAAGATTTTCCCAAAGTAACTGAGGAGCCCCATGGATTTGCAGAGGAATTTAATATAGTCATTTAAGCTTATCCACCTGGTTTTTCTGATTTACATCAGCTAGTTCATATGCTTGTACGTGAAGGCCAGGCCCAACCGTGAATGAAAACTGCTAACTGGGGTGATCCTGAGAAGTCTTTAGAATTACATCCTGGAGACAAAGAAATTCCTGCTGCTTTATTATATGATCAGGCATGGGGAATTGCTAGCTGACTCCATTTGGCAATTCCTAGGGCTGTCCCTAAACCAGTTGATTGGAATAAAATTTAGGCTTTTACTGAGAACCCCAGTGGGCCCATGCATGATTATTATAGCCAGCTCCATACTGAAAACTCTGGTCTGTTTGTGAATGTTGAATCTACTCGGGAAGACTTTATGTTCATTGACAGGCTGAATGGAGATCTTTTTCTTCTAGTTAAAAGGACCAGGATGGAATGGGAAACTATGTCTAGTCCAGATGTAGTTAACTTAGTACTGAGCTCACCTGCACCCTAGGTGATCAGACCAAAAGGAAGACCACTAAAGTCCTTAAGTTTCAACTCCAACAAATGGAGGCCCCTAAACAAAAACAAAACCCCCTTAGTCTCCACCATTACTGCAAAAATCCAGGACACTGGAAGAAGGACTGTTAGAAGCTTAAGTGCTCCAGGTACCTTCAGACTTTTCAATGCCCTCCTGACCCCCAAGGATGGGACTCTGAGGAACTCTAGGGGTTTTCCCCAATCCTTTCCCAGTCCTTCTTAGTCAACTTGGAGAAATTGGGAATGAATCTTTCTCTGTCTTTACTGACACTGGAGCTATACTCTTGGTGCTCAACCCCACTGTTATTAAAGCCTCTGCCTCAGAGTACGAAAATGGTTCAAATAGTAGGGGTATTACATAAACTTCAACAAGTTCCTGTTTCTAAGCCCATCCCCTTTGGTTTAGACCCTCTAAGAGATACTTACCCTTTTCTCCTTAGTTCCTCCACCTCTATTTATTTATTGGGGAGGGATCTCTTAGAAGTATATCATGCTGGAATATCTTTCTCCCGAAATGGGGAAATAATCTTAGAACTTGATAGCAGCAACAAAAATAGCCAAATAGGCAAAGCAAATGACCCTCCAACATCCTCTATTTCCTCTGCCTCTGATGACACTAGAGCTAATTTTAGGGACACTAATAATATGTCCCTGTTGGACCAGTTACCACCTTCCTTATTGGCAAAATCCTTAACTGATATGGTAGAGTGCACCTTCTATTGAGGTCCAAATAGATCCCTCAAAGCTTCTCCCCAGAATTAAACAATACCTTGTAAATAAAGAGGCCCTGCAGGGCATTAGGCTGATAATGGAAGACTATAAGGCCCAGGGCTTCCTTATTCCCTTCACTAGTCCCTGCCACACCCCTATTTTACCTGTAAAGAAACCTGGTGGCTAAGGCTGGAGATTTGTCCAAGACCTCTGAACCGTAAACAATATTGTTATCCCTCATCAACATTTTGTTCTCAGTCCCCTTACTTTATAAGCCTTCATCCCCACTGGAAGCACATTTGATTGATTTATGTAGCTCCTTCTTCAGCATCCCTGTGCATAAAGCTAGTCAATATTTCTTTGCCTTTATTTGGGAAGGAAAACAGTACACCTGGAAGTGATGTCCCGGGGTTTTACCAAAAGCCCTTCTTACTCCTCACCTTAAAAGCTTATTTAAGAGAATATAAAAGATAATATAAAATTACCTGCAGCCTCTAGTTTATTACACTATGCAGTTAACTTGCTTCTCTGCTCCCCTTCCCAGGTCTCCTTACAGGAAAACAGCATCCACCTGTTAAAACTTTTAGCTGCTAAGGGACATAAAGTTGCCAAGGAGAAATTGCAGTTTGTTCAAACCCAAGCCTGTTGCTTGGGGCACCTGATCTCAGAACAAGGCCTGCACCTAGATCCGGATAGGCTTTGTGGCATCCTGAACTTCCCAAAACTCAAAACCTAACACCTACTATGAGGTTTGCTTGGGTTGGCTGGCTATTGTCAGACCTGGATTCTGAATTTTATCTCATGGCCTTGCTGTTATATCCCTTACTATAAAGAACACCAGACCTGACCCTATTACTTGGAAGGATCAGAATGACCTAATTTTAATACCTGAAAGGAAAGTTTGATAAATGCTCCCTGCCCTTGGATACCCTAATTATCAACTTCTCTTTTTCCTCTTCATATATGAGAGGGAGGGAAGTGCTCTTGGAGTACTTACCCCAAAACGTGGAGATGACTATTGCCCCAAAAGGTATCACCCCGTGGCACAAGGATCCCCCACTTGCCTCAAAGCTATTCCTGTCACTCCGTCCCTTTAGTTAAGGCCAATGAAGAAATAGTCACTGGATCCTCTCTAACCATTTTTGTACCCCATGCTGTAGCTGCTCTTCCAAATTCTCATCACACACGACAACTTTCGGCCAGTTGTCTCACCTCCTTGCTAACTTCTTGCTAACTGCTCCTCTCTTGTAATTCTTTCGCTCTGTAATAACTTTGACCCTGTCACAATTCTTGCCTTCTCTACTGATGATATTCCTCATGATTGCTCAACTCTAGCAAACCACCTTTTGACCCCTTGCAATGATTTACAGGAAACTTCCCTAACCATTCTTGAGTTTTCATGGTTTACGCATGATTTTTATTTAAAGGATTAAAATGGTAAATATTGTGCTGGATACGCAGTTGCAACTCCATTTGAAGCCATCGAGGTGGCATCTTTGCCTTTGACTACCTCGGCCCAATGAACTGAATTATACTCCCTCACTCGGACTGGCACTCTAGCCACAGGCAAAACTACAATCATTTATACTGATAGTCAGCATGCCTTAGGGGTAGCCCATGACTTTGGAATGCTATGGAAACAGTGAGGTTTCTTTACCTCTAATGGGCATAAAATTAAAAATGGCTCTTATGTTCAAAATTTATTAGATGCCTTACTCCTACCAGCCACTTTGGCTATTACTAAGGTCCCTGGGCATTCCAAACTTAACTCCCTGGAGACTAAAGGAAACTACCTCACTGGTATTTCCACCAAGAACACTGCTCTCAAAGGAGTCAACAACCAAGCTTTGTCATGGTCTGGAGGGATGCTCCCCCAAATTATGATCTAGAAAAATTGATTACAGGTGCCCAAAACTTGATCCCAGAAAAGGAAAAACAATATTGGAAATCTAATAACTGTTGTTCCAGAAGAAAGAGAGAACTTTGGTATAGACCAAATATCAATCCAGTCCTTCCACAGACTCTAAAATTCCCATTACTGACTACTGCACGTACATTAAACCATTGGTCTGCAGACAAAATAATAAACTCTATGAATCAATACTGGTAGGGAAATATTAACAAGACCGCAAGAAGCGCCAACTTTGTTTGCCTTACCTGTTCAAAGTATAATCCAGGGAAACCAGTCTGCACTGCTTCCAGACTCTATAAATCACTCAGTGAACTGTTCAAGGTTTGGCAAGTAGAATTTATTCAGCCTCCCTTGTCTCATGGATATAAATATGTTTTAGTCATGGTTTGTACGTTTCCCCACTGGTTTGAGGCCTTTCCATGTAGACAAGCTACTGCCTCTTCAGTGGCTAAAATACTATTAGAAAAAACGATCCCTACCTGGGGAACCCCTCTTGAGCTCCATAGCAACTGGGGAATCCATTTTACTGGTCAAATACTACAGCAAGTCTGTGCTGTTTGGACAGTCCTACAGCATTTTCACTGTGCTTATCACCCTCAGTCTTCAGGACTAGTTGAACAAACTAACAGCATCATCAAAACCCAATTGGCAAAATTTGTGGAAACCCTTCAAATACCTTGGTCAAAAGCATTGCTTTTAAGTCTCAGACCTACTCCTTTGAAATTCATAAACTCTCACCCTTTCAAATAATTGCTGGCTGCCCCCATGCATCTATCTTTCACCTCTTTTGATCTTCAACCAATAAAAGGAGATATACTTCAGTGTTGAAAAGGTCTAATTACATCCATGGAAAATAACCATGCTCTAGTAGAGCAGTCTTTTCACAGAGCACTCCCAGGAGATGAAGACCTCAAACACCACACTTTTCAGCCTGAAGATGCTGTCTCTTAGAAAAGACATCTCCAGAAAGACTCTCTTCAACCCCATCGGAAAGGCCCCTATCAGGTACTATTAACCAATTCTTGTGCCACCAAACTCCAAGGAGTAAACTCTTGGATTCTTGTGTCATATCTAAAGAAAGCATCAAGCCCTGACTGCACCTGTATACCAGGTGGTGACCTGGAAATAAAGATTTCCAGGAATTGAAGCAGATGATAGCTGAAGGAGATAGCTTTCCCAAGATGACTAGACCAGGCCTGCATACTTTTTTCTGCTGTTGCTTCTTACCTTATTTTCTCCCTCTCTTTCTTGGAAAGACAATGCTCTTATCCATATTTTCCAATCTATTGCAAAACTGGAAAACCTTTCTGACCACTGGACCTGTCACAGGAAACTCCAATCTGTTCATGAGGTTGGAGACCCCCCTTGTTCTCACCTGTAACCAATTTCTCTTTAATCCCAAATGTCACAACTGATTATACACACAAACCTATGTATGTTACCTATTGGGTTAGGCTGTTACAACCAGGTGTTTTCCCATACCTTGTTTCAACATTTCCCCAGTCATAACTGTACTTGCTCAACTAACACCTCCATCTTTGCCAATTGTATGACCTTTGCTCCTAACATTCTTTTCCTTAACTAAATATGATTTAGTCTCCCTGCACCCAAGGGAAATACAAATAGGCTAACTCCTCTCTGCCAGCCTTTCTGGAAAGATTTTTTAAAGGATGAGACAGTACCTCCCAGAATGTCATCCCAATTCCTCTGATCACTGGCTTGAAAAGGTCAATCAAGAAATTCCAGCTGATGGATCTGTCAATAACTAGACCTTAGGTGGAGTTCTCTGCACTCCATCTGGTTTCATTTTTGTCTGTGGTGGATGGCATTTACATGGCCATTTAGACAACTGGTGAATTGGAGGTCAAAGCTTATCGGGACATTTAACTGTCCCTGCTAACATCCATAACAAACAGAAGCTTCCCATTTGTCCACCCCACTAAGCCTCTATGGCTGCCTTAAATGAGAACTTCCAGGAGTCATATATGACTCTGGGTTTGCCTCTGTAGAGTGAGTCTCTCTCCCTTGTGTCAGAGTAAATGCAAGAGATCAGAAGTAAATGCACGATCAAAAGTCTCTCCCTAACATTAGAAGAGCTAGCCAATTCTACAGCCAAAGCATTAGCGGCACAACAGTGATCATTTGATTCATTGGCTAAAGGGGTTTTGGACAATTACATAGCGCTTGATTACGTACTTGCTGAACAAGGATAAATGCCTCTGTAGAGGTAGAAACTCAATTACACAAGATCAAGGGACAAGCATATTGGTTACAACAAATTTCACTTGACTCTCCATGGTCCTTTCACTTGTTCAGTTGGCCACCTTCGAGTCTAGGGTCCTGGTGTAGGAACATCATACAAATTGGATTTGTCATATTACATTCAAAAAAATTTTGCTTTGCATAACTATTTTTAAATTTTGTACCTATTGCATGTCAAACCCTTGTAGAAATGACATACCCAATAAGATAATGCTAGCTCAACACTTTGAGATGATCTCCAATGCTTATGACTTAATAAGACAGAGTTTAGATGGGAAATTCCTGAGAGTTCTCCTTCCTACCCTTCCTTGTTACTCAAGTGTGGCCTCAATGGCTTCCAGTCTGTACACTTTCCCTCCGACGTGGGACATGCCAGCCAGGAAAGGTCCTTCCTGGCATCTAGGGATAAAACTACTAAATACAGAAAACCTGATTTTTGATAAGTGATGTTTCTGAGGAAAGAGCTTGATCGTAAGGGGAAAATGTGAAAATGAATAAAGGAAAGCCTTACTCAAAATGGAGTAGAGAAGCCCTGAAGGTGGAGCTCTCACACACATAACACTCATACCACTTACTTTACATACCCCAGCAGGAAGAAGGATGATTTTCTCCTTGCCCAGCAACGGCCCAGCCAATGAGAAACTGCTGTAACTCAACCAATGAGACTCCCTGAACTCTCGCTCTCCTCCAATACACTTTCATTCAATACAACCTCTCCCAGTTCCTCCTTTCCTCTATAAAAGAGTGCTCCTCTCCTTTTTTCTCTGGACGTGCTTATAGCTCACGGTAGTTCGCACGTCCCGAATTGCAGTTCTTCTGATATTCCCAAATAAACTTGATTTTGCTGGCTAAACTGCTTACTTTTTTCTTTTAAATGTTGACATTACGTCTGACTGCCTCCCCTACCAGACCAGGGCAAGGACTCTGTTTTTCCATCTCTACCTTTTCTATACCTCTAGCACTTAGCACAATGCATGGAATATAGTAAATGATAAGTAACGTTTTTGTTGTTGAAGAAAAAAAAATGTGATATAAATTAATTTTAAGGTAGTCATGGAAGGAAACCAGAATAGGTCACCACCAAATATAACTCTTTGACATAAAAATTATTTTGAGCTGAAGGCAATTAAGAGGCAGCAAATGCAGAAGAAGTTTCCTCTTTTTCCTAAAAACAGGATATAAATTCTCCTTCTACTGGAGACAGAATCTTATCAGCCCAGAGAAGGCACCAGAGGAATCTGTAAACAAAACTTACTCCATTATGTTGCTCTGCCATATATTTACCTTCCTACAGTTTGCTATCCTTGGAAGCCTAAAACTGCTGAACTTTTTCCTGTTATTTCTCTACAAATGTATTGTTCTTTGTTGAATATGCTATGGAAGCCGAAATTCTAAGCCACTGCTTTGAGCTGATTTTGATTTAGGTTTCTCCTGTGTGATATGTGCTGCATGCGTTAATAAAGTGTTTTTAATAAAGTCTTGTTAATCTATCTTATTGTTAAAGAGTCCCAGCTGAAAACCGAAGTCAGGTAGAGGTAGAGTTTTGTCTCCCGACACCATTGGTGAGGTGGACCAGGTAATAGCAGCTAGTATTTGCTGATTCCATACCAATCCCGGTTCTAAGCACCTAACATAATGTAAATCTCATTTAATCTTTATAACAATTCTATGAGATAAGTACTACTTCCATTTTATGGTTTAAGAAACTGAGGTGCAGATAAGCCATGTGACTTGTTCAGATTCACACGGCTAGTGAGGAGAGTAGCCCGTATCTGAATCTAGGTGTCTTGTATCAGAGCCTGTGCACTTAAGTGCCACAACATATTGCCTCACAGAATTTTCCTCAGTGTGATCTTTTGCTGTTTCAGTGTAGAGAGGATACTAGTTTTCTTTTGCTGCATAACAAGTTGCCATTAACTTAAAGCCTTAAAAGAACAATCACTTATTAGCTCACAGTTCTATAGATCAGAAGTCTGGGCATGCCATGGCTAGGTTCTCTGCTCAGCATCTCCCAACACTGAAATTAAGTGTCGGCCAGGGCTGTGATTCTCAGCCTTTGAGGCTTGCCGTCATCTTCCAAACTTATTCAGGTTGTTGGCAGAATATAGTTCCTTGTGGTTGCAGGTCTGAGGTTCCAACTTCTGCTGGTGGCATTGCTCTTAGCTCCCAGGGGCTACCTACTGTTCCCTGCCACATGGTTCCTCCATTGTCAAAGTCAGCATTGGAGACTCTCCTTTGCATCACATCTCCCTCATGTTTGACTCTCTTTCCAGGAAGAGTCCAATCTCTTTAATGATTTATCTGATTAGGTCAAGCTCACTAAGGATAATCTCCCTATCTGAAAGTCACTTATTTGGGACCTAAGTCACACATGCAAAATCCATTCACAGTAGCACCTAGGCTAGGCTTTCACTGAATAAATGGGAAAAGGTATGTGCACACTGGTGATAGTGGAGTACTATGGAATTCTACCTACCATGGTTAGGGACGGGGTTGGGTGGGGGTAACAGTGGGAGGACAGAATCTAGGAACTGACAAGGGAAACTGGTAGCTCAGACTGTTCTCTGCTCTTTAGAAAAATATCTAAGCTTATGCAGGCTATGAGAGGGCATGTTCTGAGTATCTAGCAATGCCATTGAACTTCACAGAAGAGGACTTAGCCCAGGAATTAGGAAACCTGACCCTGCCACTAAGTAGCCATGTGGTCTTGGCCAGATCATTTAACTTCTGCAGGTCTAGAACTTAGGGGGTTGAACAGATCAGGAATTTCCAAGCAGTCAGGAAAGCAAGAGTGAGGCAGCTGCCCTGAAGTCACCTGGGGGGGGGGGGGGGCTCTTTCAAACCAAGTATGTCCCCTTCTTTCCCAAGATGTTGTCACAGTTCTGAGAGGTGGAAGGGAAAGGTTGACAAGGAAGGGTGATGAGCATGTGCAGTGTGGAATTGTTCCTTAAGTCATTCCCTCATCCATCCATTCATTCCACAAATATTCATTTAAGACCACCTACTTTGTGCCAAACACACAGGGAGGAAGTGAGAGAGAATAAAGCAGACAGGCTCTCTGCTTACTCTCCAGTCAGGGACACAGAGGCAAGTGAGTGCAAGATGGTGAATGTTACTGAGAGGGGAACCACAGGGTGCTAAGGGGTTTGAGAGCAGGGATCCTTTTTGAGAAACTGAGGCTTAAGGAGTAGGCATTAGCTAAGAGAAGAGGGTGGAAAAACAACAAAGCAGGGAAGGTGGGGACTGTTTCAGGCAAGGAAAGAGCATTTATGAAGGATGGAAGCTTAAATGACTAAGGTACATTTAAGGACCTATAATTAGACCACTATGACCTGAATTGGTACATGTCCAGCTGGTACATAGCCAGCTGTACAAATCACGCTAATGAGTTTGAATTTTTTTGCTAAGCGCAATGGGAAGACATTGAAAGGTTTTAGGCAAGAGTGACTTGAAGAGATTGGCATTTAAAAAGTAGCAACTGGGCTATAGTTTGAAAAATATTAGTGAAGAGGGTGGCTGTAGTAGTCAGGGAGGTGACTGCAGTTGGCTAGGGCCAGGATGGTGTCCATGGGCACGGAGAGAAGAAGGCAGATTTGAAAGAGATGCAGAGCAGTTGGTTGGATTTGAGGGGTGATTTGTATATAACACCAGTCACAGGAGTTATAGGATTAAATGTGACTGCATGTATTTTAACTCACAGTTGCCCCTTTATACTACTCAAGATGTGTCTTCTCCGTTCACAAGATCTTTAGGTTGCAACAAGACAGCAGATCTTCTATATCCTTTCGGGATACTTATTCCATTGGTTTGGAATATTCCACTGGGAATAAGTTTTTAAGCGAGATATAGAAGATCTGGATTCCAATGCCTTATTTCCTTATCTGCTCAATGAGGGGGTTGAATTGCAAACCTCAGAGACTGATTCTAGGGCTGACCCTCCTGACCCCAGGTGAGCTAATCAGAGGCACTGGGCTCACTCTGGTTTCCCCCCAGGCTGGCCCGAGCTGCTGGCTGCAGTAATAGCGGAATTGGCAGTACCCTGAGCAAAGTGCACATATGGATCAAGGGCCACCCCAAAGGAAGAACTTCTGTACTCCTCCAGTTCCAGGAGTAATGCAAAGGTAGTAGCCAGAGACAGTCACGCCTGTAAATTTGGCTTCATAGCCTGATCCCTCTGAAAGTTGCCCAACATGTCACATGGCAGGGTTATGTACCTTGAGCACATGCGGGTATTTAATCACAGTCAATTTCCTTTTAATTTCTCATTTCTCAGTGGAAGAATATGCATTGAGTACAGTGAATGACATGAGTTCAACATAAAGTATACTGCATTTTATAAACTTCATTTTGCCCTGTCCTCAGAGATTCCAATCAGCAGTGGAGCTCTGTGCCTGGGCGGAGATACCTGAATGCAATCTGCTGGGGATGGCAATGGGAAAGTTCTGTCTGTGGCTTGCCTACCCCCAGGATCCCCCCCAGCAAAACCAGCCATGAAGCAGATATGATGGAGATTTTCCACCCTTTTAGGACCCAGACTCATGTCACTGGATATATATCGCCTTTTTGTAAATGCATCTCATAATTTGTCTTTATGCGCATTTTAATCTAATTTCACTCGTACAATTGCGTAGATGAATTGTAATAAATGCATTTTATTTTAATCCACTAGAGGGCGCCAGAGGCATTTAGACATTGGCGCAAACAAGCTTTACCTAAGGTTCTTAGTATACTTATTACAGAAATTTCCTGAACACACTGAACTTCATGGGGCAGGAACACACTGAACTTTATGTAGCATACACAGCAGGGTGTAGGAACAAAGGCTCACAAGGATTTAAATATTAAAAAACTATATAGAAACTAAACACTTAGAGATTGTCAATATTTAGAATACGGGTCATATATTTTTCCAGTTAAATAATTTCAACTGTTAAATAGAATCTATGTGATTTACATAGAGTCAGAGGACAATCTGAGAACTACCATTAGAGTGAGGCTTCCAAGCTCCAGAAATGAGATTTTAGGGACCCCCCCAACGCAGGGAAGAGTATGTTGTTTCTGAAATAAGCATTTCATGAAATCCTGCCAGATTCCTGTGCATCTTACCCAGGGAATAGAAATAAATGCCTTAGATTCGATGGCCTTCAGACCCAGACGTCTCCATAGTATCCAATACAACCTGGCACACTGGCCCAGAGACACAAGCAGCTTAAAAAATTGAAGAAAGAAAAGAGTGCACATGGATCCTCATGGAGAGAATTTAATAAATTCTGTCCCCATAAACAGCAGTTTAAAATAAAATGAAAGTACTTGGATTGATTTATAGGAAAGTGTGTTAGAAAGCCCAAATGGTATGAAGAAAATTAGCAATCTAGCCCCTTTAGATGCTGCTGGCCCTGTGGAAATTTACAAATTTATTTGTTTAAATCAACATCATATAGCCAGAATCTTTGTGATAAGAGCTGGTCGTTATAACAGGTCTCTGAAACCTAATTTGAATATCAGATAAAAACTCAGAACAATGCTCTATCCCACTCCACCAAGGCCCACCCTAACTGGGTATTCGCTATAATCTCAGGGTCAGAATTGTATTTCCTGATGCTGATGTATTTCCTAAACCAAAGGTGAAAGGGCATGCCTCCTTTTGGCTCAATCTAAAAACAAAGATTCTAAGCATAGTCAAATTTGAAATATTTTTCCTCAAAGATTGTTCTGGATGAATTAAATAAAACAATAATTTTAAAGAGTTGCAAGGCCCAAATAGCCCAATGGACCCTGATAAGTGTGGAAACAAGATTCTTCCCTTTACACTTCTGCCTGAGAAATCTGGGCAGGTTGGCTGCAATCTCAGAGTTCTTCATTATTCTTTCTTCAAAGGTTTGTTTCCTCTGTAAGGAGGGCCCTCATATACTTTTATAACCTAATCTACTCGCTCATAAAATATAACCCTGTATTATGTTTTATGCTGTAGATGTATTTCAAAACAGAAAGACAGTAGAGGAGTGGGAGATGAGGTGGGGGAGTTAAAGAGGAATAAATTTACTCCTATAATTTATTCTCAGACTAGTATTTGGAAGGGAGGTTATGAGATGGAGAACAATTCAGTAATTTACACTTTACTCTTCTGAGTAAATCATGCAAATGAATAAAATTCCATTTCTAGCTAACTTGATTATATATCCTTCCCTACATAATCATGTCCTATTTTGAGAATAAAATTTTAAAGTTTTTTTCCCTATAAAAATATTCTTTTTTTTTCTGTTTTAAAATAACAAATGCCAAGTTCCCTATGGATTTTAATGATATTGAACATCAGACTGTCATTTTTCTCGTAATAAAGAATACATTTACAATGTTATTCAGTCCCTAACGACTGCAGAATGAATTTCAGTCCCCTGTCTGCCCCTACCTGCTAAATATTTTTCTCCTATCAGCCTTTGGTTGCAAATGCAATACAATTTATAGTAAGTTAGTTGGCTGCAAACCCTGGTAATTCCTACTAGGCTGGCTTGCCTAGAGGACAAGAACCCTTGTTTGAGGTTCTGATACAGCTTCAACGTCACGAGATCATTAGAATTGTCAGCTGGTCTGCAGCAGCTGCCTAGGTCCCAGGTTCAACAACTTGCACATACGAAACCTACATTTTTGAAGAGAAAGGTAATTCTAATTGTAAATGCCACTTTTCATTCATTTGCAAATTTCTTATTTACTCAATCTCTGATTTTTTTTAAAACATGTTAACCACTTTCTGTTCCTGCCCTACCTATCCCACCCCTGAGAGACATATTTAATGGATTACAGCTCTTTCTTCCTCGGAATGGGGATATAGTCCTGTAATCCAGCACAGTGATCCATAGCTCCTACAATTATTGGAAGTTGGCACTTGAGGTGAAATCTATTTACTACCTTGGCTTTAAGTTATACCTTTCGGAAACATTAGGTTCCAATCAGCTTTTCCCTTGGTTGTAAGGAGCTTAGAGGATGGGTTGAACTGGGACCCAGATGCTCACATAATGCTCCCTTCATTTTAATCAACACTTAGTATTGAAAATATCAGGGGACAAAAAGCCAAACCGGGCAGTAAAGACAGACTTTGTTCATAAATATTACTGGCCTGAGACTTCTGAGTTGAGAAACTGGGTGACATAAATCTTGTTTGATTGTGTTTGTTTATGCTCAGTTGTGGATATTTTTGTGTGACCAATGAGTGATAATCTCATCAGAGGTTTGAGAATTAGTAAATTCTCAGGAGGGAATCTGTGTTCAGAGAAGAAATCTCGGCAAATATTTGGCACATAAGTAAACTCTAATTGGTTGCTGCCAACTGCATTCTACAGCTCAGTTCCTCTACAGGCTTTTTCACGTGAGTTTTAATTTATTCTGATTGTTTTACTAATTTATTCTGAATTATCTTAATTGATTAAAAAATGTCAGAAAGATAATGTGGTAGATTAGCTATCCAGCATAACTTTCCTATTTGAAACAGTCAAATCTTACTTTTTTAAAGTCTCCTTTCCTTCCCACCTGCATTGGTAAACTGACATTGAAAGTAAGAAAACCAAAAACCTCCCAAACAGAAGAGAAAAGAAGAATTCTGGAAGGTAAGCAAGTTCAAACCAACCATCACTCTGAGGTTTCTGACAAACCTTGGAGACCTTGAGATCTGTTTGATCAATGCAGGGAGTAGCGGGGCAGGAGGTGAAACCTAGGGCCTCCTCCAAGTGAAAAAACTAATGCTAGACATTCACATACAGCTGAGACCCCAAAGAGCTACACCCTCAGTCTCAGGGTGAATAAGAAGTGAAACCCCCTGCCTTGAAGGGGAAAGTGAGAAAACCTGTCTGTCTTGACCTTGGCACCAAGGGAAGGGCAAGGAACAACTCTGTAGAGAATTCGTAACTCTATGCTGATCTCAAGTGGCTGTGCGTTCTGAATTCATCCTACCCATGTGGCCACAAAAAGCCTTATGTGTAGAATGTAATTTGAAGTGGTTTCAGGTTGGTGGTGCCCCTGGATGACTGGCAGAAGCAAACACAAATCCCCTCTGGAGAGACTCAGGCTACAAAGAAAAATGGAAAGTTGCCATGAAATGATCCTCATTAGAGGAAACTGAAGTTGCCATGTACTTTGAGGAGAAGGAAGGTCTGAGATGCAAGAAGGAATGGGGAGCAAAAATATTGCTAAATATGTGGATAGATATAAGCACATACTGTCTAAAACAATAATAATGTTTTATTTGTGGGGAAAAAATAAGGTAAACCAAAAGACTAGATAGCAATAAGCTTGTAAGGTGTAGAGAGGAAAGGAGTTAAGTTTTTTAAGGTTCATATGTTATTCAGGAGGGGAATAAAGATATTAACTATAGTTTTTTAGGTGTGTGTATTAAAATAGCTTGGACTGCCATTAAAAGGCTAGGAATAGTATAACTCTCAAAGACATAGAGAAGAAAGAATGAGATGGGAAAAGCATAATTTTAATCAGTCTAAAAGAAGGCAAGAAAGCTAGGGAAAAAAAACCCCAGAAAGTTAAGACAAAGAGAAAGTACATGATACAGTGCTAGAAATAAATCCAAATATATAAATAATCACAACTCTCTAGTTAAAGACAAGTTTCGTCAAAATAAATAAAATCCTCTGTATGTTCTCTATAACAGATATACATAAACATAAAAACACAGAAAGATTGAAAGTCAAATGACTGAAAAGATATTCAGGCAACACCTAAATGAAAACTGGTATAGTGGAATTGCTACTGGACAAAATATAATTAAAGGTTAAATATGAAGTTACTTTATGATGGAAAAAGTTAAATTCATCAGGATGATATAACAAGTCAAAACTTGTATGCACTTAATGAAGTCTGAAAATATGTAAACCAAATACAGAACTGCAAACATAAATTGATAAGTCTGTAAGCATGAGGGAAATATTAAATATCCCTCATAGTAAAGAAATATCTCTCATAGTAAATTATAGATAAGGCAGACAAAATATCTGTAAGGATAAAGACGATTTAAAGAGCAAAATCAACAAACTTAATCTCCCAAGTTGGAGTATGCACATTTTTTTGAAACACAGATGAAACATTATGAAAACTGACACTGTGAAACTTGACATTAAGCTTCCACAGGCACTTTGTATAAAGCCTCAAGTCAAAGG
Source organism: Phocoena phocoena (assembly GCF_963924675.1). NCBI lineage: Eukaryota > Metazoa > Chordata > Mammalia > Artiodactyla > Phocoenidae > Phocoena > Phocoena phocoena. The sequence continues at coordinate 41,330,747 of NC_089230.1, read as the reverse complement.
ACTGGTATCATATAGATCGCTCCTCTAACACAATACAACTAAATTAGAGATCATTAAACAAACATAACTAAGAAAATCCTATACATTTAGCTATTCAAAAAACCACACATGTCTAAGGGTCAAAGAAACGAGTCAGAGAAAATTAGAAAATCTTAATCTGAACAATAAACATACTCCCCATCCAATTTTTGGGGATTCAGATAAAGTGGTACTTAGGGAAAATTTATATTAGAAAGAATAAAGGCTCAAAATTAATAAGCAAAATATCTAACTTAAGAAGTTAGAGAGAGGAGAATTAACACAAAGAAAGTAAAAGAAAAGACCTAATGCAATTTGATCAGAAAATAATGAAACAGAAAACAAAAACACAATAGAGCAACATAGTTGCAAACTGATTTTTCAAAAAAAACGAAAAAAAGAACAAACCTCTGGGAAAATTAAGGAAAACAGGGAGAGTATTCTCAAATAAACGTCATGAAAAAAAAGTGATATGACTAAAGATGTCAAAGTCACGAAAAAAAAAAAGTCAATTGTGGGCTTCCCTGGTGGCGCAGTGGTTGAGAGTCCGCTTGCCGATGCAGGGGACACGGTTCGTGCCCCGGTCTGGGAAGATTCCCACATGCCGTGGAGCGGCTGGGCCCGTGAGCCGTGGCCGCTGAGCCTGCGCGTCCGGAACCTGTGCCCCGCAACGGGAGACGCCACAACAGTGAGAGGCCCGCGTACCGCAAAAAAACCCACAAAAAACAAAAGTCAATTATTTTACAATCTAGATGAATACATTCTTATGAAAATACAACTTGTTAAATCTCAAGAAGAAATAGAGAACCTGAATAGTCTTATAACCTTTAAAAAAATGAAATAGTTAAAATTTTTTGCACAAAGAAATTTTGATCTTCAGATAATTCCAGTCTTACACAAACCCTTTCAGAGAGTAGAAATGGAGGGAAATACTCCCCAACTTATTTTATGAAGTCAACATTACCTTGATTTCAAGTCTAGACAAAGACATTACAAGCAAATCCAAAACCCAGAACACCCTGAAATAGGCCAATCTCAATCATTACCACAGATACAAATTCTGAACAAAATTTATATTAGCAAATTGAAAATGCATAAAAAGACAGTATATTATGATCAAATTGCCTTCATCCCACAAATGTAATATTGGTTTACTTTTAAATTGTCTACCGCCTCCTAAATAAATAGAGAAAAATCAGGTGATTATTCCAACAGATTCAGAAAAAAACATTAGAAAAACTCGACATTCACTTAGATTAGAAAAATTCTTGGTAAAGTGAGAATAGTCATTGTCATAGCTTGAGTCCCTCAGGAAGAAGAACCTGAGATAGGGGTTAACATGCAAGAAGCTGACTAGTGGGTGTTCCTGGTGTTAGCATCTATGGAAGAGAAAGGAAGTAGGACTGGGCAGAGGGGGGAGAAGTTGGGCTGCACTGTAGACTCAGGGAAAGCCTCAGCCAACCCTAAAGAGAGCTCTGAAATGAGGGTGGCCTTTTGCAGTTGGCTTGACTTGGGGTGAGTAGACTGGGCCTTTATATCTCATGTCAACCCGAGGTGGAGCTGCCCCAGGAGGAGGATGTGAGATGGGCAGGTTGACTCTCTTTAGCTAAAGGAGGCTGACAGTCAAGGGCTATCTGGCAGCAGCACTCCCAGCTGCTGGAAGAATTACTTCAGCTCCCAAGTAATTGGGAGCTCAGAGGCACATCAGAGTGTCTGTTACAAGTCTGTACAAAAATCCTACAGCAGATGTCACAGTTAATGTTAGAGTGTGGAAACCGTTCCCTTCAAGATTAGAATCAAGACAAGGAAGCCCATTATCACCACTTCTATTTAGCACCGTGTGCTGAGACTGGAAAAACAAAAGATTTAAGGATTAAAATGGCAACAAAATGAATATGATTTGCAGGTACAATGATTGTCTATGAAGAAGATAATTTACAAATAAATTATTACAATAAACAAATTTGTCAGAGTTGCTATATACAAGGTAAATGTATATAGATATGTATATACATATGTCTGTCAATTGTATTTTTATAAATAGTTATTTAGAAAACCTTATTTTAAAATACTATTTACAACGGCATAGAAATATAACTTGAAATAAATCTAACAAAAATGTGTAATCCCTTTATGGAGAAAATGATAAAATTGTATTGAAAAATATTAAAGAGTATGTTAAATAAATGGGAAATATATGATGTTTATGGACAGAACTCTGTTCTATAAAGATTTCAATTCTTCCCAAATTGAGCTATAGATATGATGAAACTCCAATAAAAAGAAGTACCACTGTGGTTTTTGTGGAATTTCATTTATTTATTTTTGGCTGTGTCTGGTCTTCATTGCTGCACACGGGGTTTCTCTACTTGTGGAGAATGGGGGCTACTCTTTGCTGAGGTGCACGGGCTTCTCATTGCGGTGGCTTCTCTTGTTGTGGAGCACAGGCTGTAGGTGCGCAGGCTTCAGTAGTTGTGGCACAGCGGGCTCTAGAGTGCAGGCTCAGTAGTTGTGGCACACGGACTTCATTGCTCCGCGGCATGTGGGATCTTCCCAGTCCAGGGCTGGAACCCAGGTCCCCTACATTGGCAGGCGGATTCTTAACCACTGTGCCACTAGGGAAGCCCGTTTTTTTGGAATTTGACAAGCTGATTTGAAAATTTATATGGAAGAATAAAAGACCAAGGAAGAAGAAAAGTGAAAAAACTTGCAATACTGGATAAGATGACTTATTATCAGATTATATTATTAAGCACATGATGCTGATACAGGATGAGACAAATTGACAAGTGAATAGAACAGACTACAGCCCAGAAAGAAATCCCCATATATGCATATATGGAAGCTGGATTTTCACAGATCATTGGAAAAAGGAGACTATTTTGTAAATGGTTTAAGGACAATTTGGTTCCCATATATTTTTAAAAATCTGAAAATAGATCCTAACCTTATATCATAAACAAAAGTCAATCTAGGTGTTAAAGACTTAACGTGAAAGGCACAACCATACAGTTTTAGAAATAGCATATAGGGAATAGCTTCAAAATCTTGAGTAAGGGAGAGTTTCTTAAAGAAGACACAAAAGTGCAAATTATGCAGGGAAAGATGAATACACTCAAGTACATTAAAACTGAGAATTCAGATTGTCAAAAGACACAGTAACAAGAATACAGAAACAACACGAAAACTGAGAGATGATGTTTGCAACCCTTATTATCAACAAAGATTAGTATCTGGAATACATAAAAACTTTGAAAAAATCAATAGGGAAAGACAAACCAACACAAAAATGGAGAAAACACACAGGAGCCAGATACTTACAAAAGAGGAACACAAAAAGTCCATAACCATAGGAAAAGGTGTTAACCTCATTAGCAATCAGGGAAATGCAAACCAAAACCAAGATAAGTCTTGTAAGTTATGTTTTCCTTTGCCCCCAAACTTAACAGCAAACATTTATTATCTAACAGTTCCTGTGGGTCAGGAATTTGAGGGTGGCTTAGCTGGGTGATTGTTATCCAGGATGTCTCATGAGGTTGCACTCAAGAAGTTAGTGGAGACAAGGATATACTGTACAGCACAGGGAATATAGCCTATATTTTATAATAACTATAAATGGATTATAATCTTTAAAAATTGTGAATCACTATGTTGTACACCCAAAACTTACAAAACTTTGTAAATCAACCATATTTCAATTAAAAAAAAGAAGGTAGATGAGCTGTAGTCTTCTAAAGGCTTCACTAGCACTGGAAGATCTGCTTCCAAGATGGTTCACTCACATGGCTAGCAAGCTGATATTGGCTGTTGGCTGTTGCCACATGGAGAAACTGCTTGAATATCCTTACAATATGGCAGCTGGCCTCTATCAGAGCAAGTGATCTAGAAGAAAGTCAGGCAAAGCTGTGCTGTCCTTTGTAATCTTGCCTCAGAAATCATAGTCCATCATTTTTGCAATATCTTATTGTTTATGCAGATCAGCTGTATTTATTGTGGGAGTGCAGTGTATCAGGAGGTGAATGTTAAGAAGCAAGATTCACTAAGAACCATCTTGGATACAAGCTACCATAGCTACCATTCCACATGTAATAGACTGACAACATTTTAAAAGTCTACCACTCCCTGTCATGAAAAAGACACAATGACACTCACTAGGACCACATGGGGAAAAATCAAGACAGAAGAGTTAACTATGTTGTGTGGGTCCTCTATCCTCTTGTCATCCTTCTGGTGAGAGAGAGGCACTAGGGCCATTGAGCCATACTGTCTCTCTCAATCCAAGAGTATAGAGCAATAAAGACTGTCACCTGCCTGCACGTGGGAAGATAAACTGGTACAGACATGTCAAAAATATTTGCATTTCCTAGGAGAGTTGAACTTTTTGCACAACCCATGATCTAGCAATTCCACTCGCAGTATATATTTTAAAGACAGTTTTGCACATGTGCGATAGAAAAACATGTTTACAGAAGTCTTACTTTTAAGAGCAAATATTTATAAATAATCCATTAATGGATAAACTAATTATGGTGTACTTATCAAGTAGAAAACTATATAGTAATGCAAAATGAATGAACTAAGGTACGTGCTTCAATCTTAAGTAATCTAAAAAACAATGTTGAACAAAAGATGCAAATCACAAAGGAATATGCACAATGTATTCTTCAGAGACATACATATGAGATAAAACTGTAAAGAAAAGTAAGAGAATAAATGATCAATACAAAATGTAGGCTGGTAACTACTGTGGGAGAGGGATCAGGAAGTAATTGGAAAGGAGCACTGGTAATGTTCTATTTTTCAAATGCCATGGTTCTTTAAATACTACTGATACATTTTATATAGTCTTTTTGTGAAAAGAATATGCTTCACAATAAAAAATGCAAATAAAATGTTCTTAAAAAGTAATTTTAAATGTCAGGTCTATTTCAGTGAGCAAACGAATTTTTCTTAAATATTCATAGTTACACATCAAGCATCTCGCCATCCTCCATTCCTCTTCATCAAAAGAGAAAAGTATAAATGTACCAAGCCTAGAAAAGCGAGTTGAGTTTCTTCAATTCACAAATGCTACCACAAAAGTCATGGTAATTTGCCCTCAGAGCTCCTTCTGATTCATTGTCTGGCTCCACATCTTTGATGTGGATTTTCAGAACAGCTAAAATAGGCTGAGAATAATAAAACCAAATCCAACTTCATGCAAAAGAAAAATTAGAATTGGACTGAAATTGATTTGCTAGGTGAATTCTATTCTTCCTCAGGTCTGTGACATCATGCCATGTTAATGTTAAAACATATATTCTTATCTTTATTTTCCTCATTGTTCTGTAAATGGTTCAGAAGAGAAATGTCATCAAGTCCAGATGAGTTACCAAGATGGCCCTAAATATTAGGGTTCTCCTACTGATAAAGAAATCAGAAGAATATTTCCAGAAATATAGTACATTTTTCTACAGTACGTTAATCACTAAACTTTTTAAGAGTTTCCAAATCATAAATAGCTTTCAATAGTGTACATGCATTTTAGTTGCATAATCATATAAAAATAATTCATTGGCATTAAGAAAAGATCAATAGCACAGATGTGACAGACCCACGGATCAGTCAGCGTTCTTTGGTTGCAAGTAACAAACACCAAATCTGATTCAAACTAGAAAATAATTTATTTTGAGAATATGGGGTGTCTCACCACAGCGAAGAAACAACTGACCAAGCAGACTTTGGAAAGGGCAGGAATTAGGGTAGCTTCAGGAATCTAGATGGTAGAACTCATTAGGCAGTATTTTTTTCCTAGGTATTATCATCAAAATAAATTAGCTCCAGTATCTTTCAGTTCTGTGTCACTGTGCTCAGTTTTCAAATTCCTGCGACAGTCTGGCCCGGGCCACCTCTTGGCAAGAGGAAGGGTATGGCATAATTGACAATTCTACCCAGACTGCTGCAGTGATAGGTTTGGGGTGGTAATGGGAAAAGATCCAGTATTCTCCAAAGTAAAATCAGGTGCTGTTACTAAAAGAATAGGGGGTATTGACATTGGGCTGGCAAAACAGCAGATATCCACTATAACCCTCTTAGCAGAAATTAATTTTGCTGTAATCTTCTTATCCAGAACCATTGCACAATTTAAATTAATGCTACAAACATTTGGGCATTGTCTTAGTCAGCTAGGACTGCCATAACAAAATCCAATAGATTGGGAGGCTTACACAACAGAAATTGATTTTCTCACAGTTTGGGAGGTTGGAAGTCTGAGATCACGGTGCCAGCATGGGTGGGTTCCGGTGAGACCCCTCTTCCTGTTTGTAGATGGTCATCTTCTCCCTATGTCCTCACATGATCTTTCCTGTCTCTTTTTCTTAATGCCACCAGTCCTATCAGATTAGGACCCCACCCTTATTACTTCATTTAACCATAATTATATCTTAAAAGTCCTATCTCCAAATAGAGTCATACTGAGGGTTTGGGGCTTCAACATATAAATTTTGTGGAGACACAATTCAGTTCATGGCAGATACCACTATGGGATTCACAATTTGCTAACTTACTTTTTTCCTTTTTTCTTTTTTTTTTTTCGGTATGCGGGCCTCTCACTGTTGTGGCCTCTCCCGTTGTGGAGTGCAGGCTCAACGGCCATGGCTCACGGGCCCAGCGGCTCCGCGGCATGTGGGATCTTCCCAGATCGGGGCACGAACCTGTGTCCCCTGCATCAGCAGGCAGACTCTCAACCAATGCGCCACCAGGGAAGCCCTGCTAACTTACTTTTGACAGTCTTCTTGTCCTCATGCACAAATTTGATTGCAAATTCTGGAGAATGTGTGCTGTTTTCTAAGTAATCTGTCCGGGGTGTGTCACGCTCTGTGGGGAGCCCTACCTCTCTGCCTCCTGGACCAGGAAATACTGTGCTCAAAGCCAGAGGCTCGTGTCTGATGTCCATGTCCAAGTCCATTACTTTTCTGCATTTCAGCTCTGGAGCACTCTCTGCTCCGGTCTTGGTAGCGTTTCCTCTTCTGTTTTTCAGACACCCCAACAGGAACTGCTTAGCTAGGCCATGTGGAATTGTGGAAAGGTGTCAGAACGCCTATGTTCTATCCCTAGCTCCAGCATCTCAAGCTGTGTGACTTTAGGGAAATCATTTAACTTCAGTAAATTCATCTATGCCACAAATGTGCATTGCTTTCTTACTTGCAAATTTGGGGCTAGGTGTTGAGAAGTCAGTGATACCTGCTACGAAAGAAAATGTAGGATGCTGTGAGAGCACGTGAGGAGGGTGAGGGCCTAGCAGTGAATCTGGCAGTGTAGGTTGTGGAAGGCTTTCTGGAGGAAAGGACCTTTGATAAGGAAAATGAAGGATGAGCAGGAAGGAGTTACCTAGGAGTAGAGTGGGGGCAGACTGGGGGAGGACACACCTTCAAGACAGAGGGCCCAGCATGTGTACAGGCCCTGAGGTAGGAGTGACTTGGCACACGGATCTTTTGGCTAGATCAGAGATGCACAGGAAGAGTGATGTAAGGTGAGGCTAGGCAGGAAGGCAGGGGTAAGAGCAGACCATTGTCAGACCTGTCGTCGATTTTGTTCTCTGTCCCAGGACCTGGGGTAGGAGTAAAGGAGACTTGCTCCAGTGTGTGTTTTCAAAAGATCACTCAGGCTAGAATATGGAGGAGTACTGAGAGGAGGAATGGCTGAGGCTAGATCAGTGAAGCAGCTGGGGGGACGGTGGCTTGGAATAGAATGGGGAGAGTAGAGATAAACGTATTAGTCATTTCTCTTTTTTTTTTTTTTTTTTTTTTTTGCGGTACGCTGGCCTCTCACTGTTGTGGCCTCTCCCGTTTCGGAGCACAGGCCCCGGACGCGCAGGCTCAGCAGCCATGGCTCACGGGCCCAGCCGCTCCATGGCACGTGGGATCCTCCCGGACCGGGGCACGAACCCGCATCCCCTGCATCGGCAGGCGGACTCTCAACCACTGCGCCACCAGGGAAGCCCCCATATTAGTCATTTCTAACCGAGATTACTATGCCGGAGGATTATATTAAACCTACCTGACTGGCCCAGAGTGATGTTTACTGAGTGATGAACACATTCAACATTTATCGAACCAGACACTTCTCTAAGTGCTGAGGATATAGCAGGAAACAAAACAGAGTTTTCCCTCACACAGCTTAGTTGCTAGTGAAATGGCTTACATTCTAGTGGGGTAGTTGAAGGGTCAAACGAGATATGTAAATTACCCAAATGTGAATGGTTACCTTGGGATCTCTAGTTCACTGATTTCTAGAGAATACTGGTTTTCAGCTTCCTCCCTGTATTAGTTTCCTGTGGCAGCTGTAACAAATTACCACAAACTTAATGGCTTAAAACACCACAGACACGTTACCTTCAGTTCTGGAGGTTGGAGATCTGAGGTGGGTCTCAGTGGGCTAAAATCGAGGCAGGGCTGCATTCCTTCTTGAGGCTCTTGGAGAGAATCTGTTTCCTTGTCTTTTCTCGCTTCTAGAAGCTGCCTGCATTCTTGGCTCAGGCCCGTCCATCTTCAGAGCCAGCAACAGCCAGACACGTCTTCCTCACACCCCATCCCTCTGGCACTCACCCTCCTTCCTCTCTCTTTGACTTATAAGGATTCTTGTGATTGCATTGGGCCCACCTGGATAAATCCAGGAAACTCGCTCCATCTGAAGATCCTTCACTTAATCACACATGCAAAGTCCCTTTTACCATGTAAGGTAAGGCATCTACAGGTTCTGGGGGCCAGGACATGGACACTTTCAGGGGTGGGTATTATTCTGCTGACCCCATTCTCCGGTGCAGGTTCAGTCTGTCCAAATCATGACACTGAATCAAGTTTTCTCTTTTCTCTTTTTGGTGACCTCCCCAGGGTGTCACAGAGCAGTAACGTGAATCACAGAGACAACCAAGTTGGTTCAGTCTCTTTTTCCTGTGTCTGAGAGGTTTTAAGAGAATCCTAGAGGAACTCCCTCTTTATAAGAGGGTCTAGTGTCAAAAACACAGGTCTGGCCTGGTGCTGCTGGGGAAGAGAGCTGGGCAGGTGGTTCCTAGTTATGAGGGCCGCCTCGATGTTCTCAGAATATTCCAGCCAGTATCTGGAAATCTTTAACCATGAGTGCTCTGTCGAGCATGATGTCCTACCTACAGGGTAAAAATGACACTTTAAAGAATATCCCCTGACGCATTTTATAGCACAGGGGTAGGAAAAGATTCAGGTGAATAAGAGAAGATCTGGAACTTGTTTCCTTATGGGGGAAACGATTCTAAGCAATTCCTTAAAGAATTACACTTTCGCATAATGCTGTTATTTTTCTTTTAATTTTAATTCTTATTATTTATTTATTTTGGCTGCGTTGGGTCTTCATTGCTGCGCAGGGGCTTTCTCTAGTTGTGGCGAGTGGGGTCTACTCTTCATTGTGGTGTGTGGGCTTTTCATTGCGGTGGCTTCTCTTGTTGTGGAGCACAGGCTCTAGGCACACGGGCTTCAGTAGTTGTGGCACACGGGCTCAGTAGTTGTGGCTCATGGGCTCTAGAGCGCAGGCTCAGTAGTTGTGGCACACGGGCTCAGTAGTTGCTCCACGGCATGTGGGATCTTCCCGGACCAGGGCTCGAACCCGTGACCCCTGCACTGGCAGGCGGATTCTTAACCACCGTGCCACCAGGGAAGTCCAATGCTGTTATTAAGGGATAAGAAAAACACCACTGGGGATTTTTAGTGACTCCTTTAAAACTAAATTTATTGGCATTTTATCGTCAGGGACCAGGCTGCAGTTTTGTATATCTTTCCCATGGTTGCTCTAGAGGAGCAGCTCTGAAAAGGAAATAAAGGGTTAAGTTAATAAAGGTTAAGTTCAAGTCCTCTTTTTTCCTTCAAGAAAATGACTAGGGTTTTCTGATTCTAGGTTAGAAACTGCCAACTCAGTAACAGCAAGTGAAAACCCACCCCCTTCAGATGCACACAGAGTGTGAGGTGGGAGTGAGGCCTGGGGCTGCCGCAGCTCCTGGCGGGTCCTCGGCTGTACTTTGCAGGGCCGGGCACATTTGGCTTGGGCCTCCAGCCCCTGTGAGTGAGAGGGCCAGGCCGCGGAGTGCGGCTTCAAATACGTGGATGAAAACGGGCTTGAGAGGGAGGATGGACACTAGAGCGTCGCAGAAGTCAAGGCTGTTATCCGGGAGGAAAAGAGTGCACTCCGCCCCCGTGAGTTGCCCCTGGTGTGACAGGGACAAGAGCTGACAGTGGAAAGCTGCGCTGAGAAAGGGGGCAGGACAATGAACTTTCTGGCCCCGTGTCTTTATTGCCTGCCATACACCACGCTCATGGGTCCTCAGGTCAGATTTGCTTCTTTGGCGAAAACGATTCTCCATTTTCCCCGGCCTCTGAGAAGCCACTGGAAGAAGCGGCCAGATGGACTTCAGGCGGGACGGGCCTCATCTTTGAAGGACAAATGCACAGAGGCACCCAATCTGCACGATCCACTTTCCTAGAGTCACAGTGCACTTCTTTCTTCCTTTCTCAGCCATTTTCCAAACCCTGCTCTCTGCTTCCCTTCAGTCCTTGTAATCAGCCTCATCTCATCCACACCTTTCAGTGGCTGGCGACACAATGCCTGCAACCTGGCTCGCTGGTCTCAGTTCCCCCGCAAGGCAGTCTCGGCTCTCAAGGGCACCGGCTGAAGAACAGACGCTGCCTCTGCGTCCCCTTTCCCACACTCCAAGCAGGAAAATGGGTGAAAGGGAGGTGAGGAAGGGCCTCTCTTTCCCTTTCAAAACACTGGCATCAAAACCCTGCTAGGATTTCCATGCAGTACTTCATTGTGCATTGTGGGCTACGGCCCAGGTCTTTTCTATGAAAGCTAGAATTGATTCACTAGGTAATAAATGGAAGAATCCTCCCCAGGCTTCCCAGCAAAATTACTTACACTATTAGTAGCATTAAGCAGGCTTTTACAGCTGGAGATAAGCCACCCTGATGTTCCGTCTGTCTAGATGTGTGAAATCCAGGGCTATTTCACACGGCCTCGAATAGGTGTCAGGGCCAGAGGAGAATGTGGCTGTTTGTGTCTCTGATCTCCTGCTTGGATTTGCTCCTATGAGGAATTGCTCCTTTTTATTCTTTCACTAGAAAGCCATAGCTCATTAAAACTACAAACAGAGAGCATAAAAAAACCACACGTTTAAACTCTGACTTTGCCTTAGGGTTTAGCGACCTGCCTAGTCAAATTGCCCTAGTGTTGCTATTAAAGCAAAGCTGCCTCTGTAAATAAATCACCAGGTGGCTCTGTCCAAGCATCTGAGAAATTCGTGTCAACATGTCTGTCACTTCTGCTGGCTGCCTGCAGTTTCAACAGTCAGGTGCAGGGTAGGCACCAGTCCCAGCTAGCGTCCTGGTTGTAGGGCTGCTGAGCTGTTGAATGGGGGAGATCGGCTGAACTCCTTTGAAAGCCCATCTCAGGGTCCCAGAGTTGTATGTCTGGAAGAGTCAATGTGATAATCAGTAACACCTTTTTTGTTTGTTTGTTTGTTTTTCAATAGAAGAGCTCAGAAAAATTTTAAGTGAAATCTTATATTATTATGGTTATTATAGTCTCATTTAAGGAATCACATAACAAATCCTTTTTAAACACAAATAATCATCCCTTAATTTTACTTCTTCTGGAAGTGCTGATTTTCATATGTTGGAAAATGGTTATTCCTCTAGAGAACAGCGTTCAGGGGTAAGTAAGCCATTTAGCAGGAATATAGTTAAAGTACCGAGAGTGCATCATTTCTGTTCCCACTCTCAGTAAATCTGTTTTGTGTGTCCCAGCTTGAAGAACCTTATGGAGGACGTGGACAAACATCTGAAGACAATACATCAGCTAGGCAGCCCGGGCCTCTCTGGGGTGCGGTATTTAAGGAGGTGGCGACAATTGAATAAGTCAGGGAAGGATGCAATGACCTTGCAGCCCTGATGGTTTCACTTCCCAACAGCGTCCAGGCACAACATTTCTGCCTGTCCTCTGGGACAAGGTGGGTAATGCAGAGCAGCAGAGGGGGCCTTCTTCAGACACCAAAAGCAACAAAAAATAGAAAGTGTAAGGAGCTGACTTGATCTATTGAAGTGCATGCTTAAACGTTCTCCCTTCTCCAGGGGATGAAGATGGCATTGAACATTTAACAACACACAGCAAATGCAGTCCCAGTTAGAACCACAGGGGCGCTCAATAAGCAAGAATGGACTTAACACTCCAGGACCAGCAGCAAAGGGAGAAGGAAGTCCTGGCAGTCAGAAGGCACACAAGCTAAATGTCAGCTTAGACGTGATCTTTACTCCCATCCAGTGTGACGCTCCAGCATTTACAAAATGCATTTAATGCTCACAGAGATCCTGGAGGGCAGCTACTGTGGGTTGAATTATGTCTTCCTGAAAGTAATGTTGAAGTCCTAATCCCAGTACCCGTGAATGGGACCTTATTTAGAAATAGGGTCTTTGCAGATGTAATCAACTTAAGATGAAGTCATACTGGATTAGAATGGGCCCTATTCCAGTGCCTGGTGTCCTTGTAAAATGGGGGACATTTAGACACACATAGAGGAGAGAATGCCATGTGAAGACAGATACACAAGGCAAGACAGCCATGTGACGATGGAGCCATGTGACAATGGTTGCAGCTGAAAGCCAAGGATGCCAGTGTTGCCAGCAACCACCAGAAGCTAGAGGATGGGCATGGAACAGATTCTCCCTCTGAGCTGCCAAGAAGGAACCAAACTTGCTGATACCTTGATTTTGGACTTTCAGCCTCGAAAATTGTGAAAGGATACATCTCTGCGGTTTTAAGGCATCTAGTTTGCAGTACTTTGTTACGCCATCCCTAAAACACTAATACTGTGGGTGATCTATTTCCAACTGTATGAAAGAAAAACCCAGGTTTCAGATATGGTAAGAAACTTACCCAACATTCTATAGCCGGTAGGAGATCAGTATGGAGACTTAAAACCCAGAGCTGTGACTTCAAATCCTAGGCTCTTCCCCCACCATGACCTCTGAAAACAGTTGACATGGAGGTGACTAAAGAAGAGATGTGTAGAAATTTCATTTCTGAGTATACACTTAAAAATTATTGAAAGCAGGGTCTCAAAGAGATATTTGTACACACGTATTTATAGCAGCATTATTCACGATGGCTAAAAGGTGAAAGCAACCGTAATGTCCATCGATGGACGAATGGATAAACAAAATGTGGAATATATATACAGTGGAATATTATTCAGCCTTAGAATGGAAGGGAATTCTGACTCATGCTACGACATGGATGAACCTGGGGGACATTTTGCTAACAGAAATAAGCCGGCCACAGAAAGACAAATACTGTCTGATCCCACTTATATGAGGGGATCTAGAGTAGTCGGATCCCTAGAGACAGAAAGTAGAGCAGCTGAGGAGGGGAAGCAGTAGGGAATTGTTTAATGGGTATAGAGTTCAGTTTTGCAAGATGGATAGAGTTCTGGAGACTGGTTTTACAACAACGTAAATGCACTCAACACTGCTGAACTAGACATGTAACGATTATATGATACATTTTCTGTGTATTTTACCACAATTTAAAAAGGAGGGAGAGATATGGAGGGTCAGGGGTAGGGGTAGGGGGGCATGGAGGGAGCTTGTTCTGCTAACACGACTGTTAGGTTGGCTTTGCTCTGAGAAGGCACAGCCAGATTGGAAGGGCTGGTTTCCTCACTCCAGAAGATACTGCTTCCACCTGCCTGGGGCTTGTACCCTATGGAAGCCTTCAAAGAAGGAGGGTCACCTGCCTTCCTCCAGGGGGAGGGAGCCCACCCTCTGACAGTGCTGGCCTCGCCTTGCAGGCCAGCACACACTCTTACCCCAAACTGCTGCTTCAGGCAGCCTGGCCCAGGTGCTGGGCATCTGCCCCTGAGACTTACCTTGCTGCATTCTTCTCTCTGAAGACTCGGGGAACGCATCCTCCATTTGTTAGCAGGAGAGCGATTTTCATTGCTCGGCTTCCTGATCTTGCTGGCTCGTGGTGAAGAAGGGAGGCATGGGGGTCCGTTCCACAGACTATTCCCTTCACCTCCAAAGTCACGCTCCCTGATAGCAGAGCTGTGGCCCACCAGCTAAGAGATGGCCTCACTGCTGTTTCCTGGTTGGGAGCTGAGGGCTGAGCTGCTGGAAGCTCCAGTGCGGTGGCCCCTGGCCTGCAGGGGGCGCTGTCTCGGTGGGCGCTCTAGATGGGTGGTACATGCCTCTATCTTGTCTGCGCCTTCACTTGTGCTTGTGTCATTGACATACACATTTATGGTCTGATTCATTTGAGATTTACAACCCCTTCTTTCGAGAGTTTAAAGGGCGCAAAGGGACAGCATGGATGGATAAGCATCATAATGTTATGTGAATGTGTTGGTCCCTCTGCATCTGGCCTTCTCCATCCATTCCCCACACTCTTCTGCTGACCTCCAAGGATGACATGTCCAGTGCTCCCCTTGCCCTCCGGCTTCCAACTGGGCTCAGCCCCTGGGAGGCACTGGCAGGGGACGACAGGCAGGTGGAGAGTCTATTCATGGTAGGTCTCTCTGCTCCCTCGCTGCTGGCTCATGGTTGAATTCCTCCACTAAGCCTGCAGCTCCTGTTGGAGCAGAGTGGGGTGGCCCCTGCTGGCTTTGGAGCTCCCAGAGTTGCGGCCACAGCTTCCTCCTAATGACAAAGCTAAAGCATTTTAGTCACGAGTTTGATGTCCTATATTCAAGGGGAAGCAGTCCATGGACTGGGAGGGGAGGACAGTGCCTCACGAACAGTGGCGCATTCTTCCCTAGGGAATTTAAGAAACAGTCAGCTTTATAGAGCGTTAGAAACGGCAACTCGGAAACAGGGCATGATTGACTGGGGTTGCGCATCTGACCTTATGTAGAAAGGTCAAGGGGTAAGGAAGTAAGTATAGAGCCCAGAGTTGGCTTGGCATTTGGGGATTGGATGACCAGATATACTGTGTTACAGGTACATGAAGGTACAGGTACACCTCCGTAAAGAGCTCTATGGAGGAGTCTCTTCCATTCCTCCTCTGGGTACCATCTGATTCCTGCTGAGACTCTGACTGATACAGTGAGTGTCAGGAGAAAAAATATTATCACAGAGAACCAAGGGGTTGGGAAAAGACAGGTAATATAAAAAATGCAAATCAAAAGTTGATGGATATACTTAGGTTCTCTGACTTACTGACTGGAATTTTTAACATGAAAGGCCCAACAGCTACATGGACTAGATCCTGTGGCTTTTTATATTTAATAGTCTGCAAATCTTATCAAAAAGACATCCAGGGCTTCCCTGGTGGCGCAGGGGTTGAGAGTCCGCCTGCTGATGCAGGGGACGCGGGTTCGTGCCCCGGTCCAGGAGGATCCCACATGCTGTGGAGCGGCTGGGCCCGTGAGCCATGGCCACTGAGCCTGCGTGTCCGGAGCCTGTGCTCCGCAACAGGAGAGGCCACAACAGTGAGAGGCCTGCGTACTGCAAAAAAAAAAAAAAAAAAAAAGACATCCACCTTCTGTATATTATGGCCATGATTCCTGTCCACAGATAAGTGTGGATGTTTCGAGGACCAGCTATGAGGAGGAGCTACACACTGGTGCCCTAGTCCAAAAGGATAATATTAATAACAGTAATAGTAACAGTAAGAGTGACATATAATATGCTGGGCATTATGCTAAATCTTTTCTGTATCGTCTCCTTGAATCCCCACAACGGCTCCATGAAGCAAACACCCTAATGTACAATAAAGAAACTGAACTTAGAGAGGCTAAAAATGTGCTTAGGGTTTTACAATTAGACTTCAAGCCCAGGTATCTGACACCCCAGCCCTGCATTTGCAGCAGCCCTGCCCTTTCCAAATCACGGCCATTGCATTTCTAGGAAATCAAATATAGTTTTTCACCAGGATAGGGCAAGGTCCCCAAACTCTAGTTAGAGGAACTAAGACACCCTGTGGAACAGTGGCAGGCTCTGTTTCACGTCTCTTGCTTCCCCCAGATGCCCACAAAATGGGCCACCCTACCACCACCACCACCATCACCATTACCACCACCACCACTACCACCATCACCACCACTACCACCACCACCAACATTACCACCACCATAACCACCACCATTATCACCACCATTACCACCACCACCACTATTACCACCACCACCACCACCACGACCGCCACCACCACTACCACCATAATTACCACCACCACCATTATAACCACCACCACCACCACTACGACCGCCACCACCAGTACCACCACCATTACCACCACCACCATTATAACCACTACCACCATTACCATCACCACTGCTACTTCCTCCTCCTTCTCTAGAAGCTTAAGTTTCTTCCAGGTTCCAATCCTGACTGAGGCAGCAAATATCATGACTGCGAGTGGGTAGATTTCCTCTCCTCTGCTGGCTGTCTACATGGCCAAGTCCAGCTGCTTGGAGTCTCTTGTCCCACCCCTGCTCTGTCTCCAGGGATCTTCTCAGCCCTGACTTTCCCTTCCCCCAGCACACACACTATTGCTGCCTGTATCAGATAGAGGACTAGCCAGCCCTATTCTCACAAGCCCAACATGGTTGTCTATCAGTCAGTCTCCCTGCCAGGCTTGGCTCTAGCTGAATTTTGGAAAGGACTGAGAAGTGGCCACACGATGGCACTGTAAAGCTGCCAATGCTCTCACAGAGTTGGCAAACTGCAAAGCTCCAGGGAGTCAGGATCTGTGCTTCTCTGTTTTTGTGAATGTCAGAAAACTGAAAACAGGTGGATGGTCAACAACCTCCAGAAAATCTTAATATTGTTTTGCCAAGGACTCCTCCTAATCAATGGCTAGTGGTGTTTGACACTTGCCAAACGTCAACTGTCCTTCTTCAGCACACATCCCCACTGCCCAAGGCTCTCTTCTCTTTGCACTCAATACATTTCTCTTCTAAATAGTCTGTCAGTTGCTATGAACCCCAAAATACACACACAGAGATATAAGAAAGATTAAAATTCCTTACCTAAGCGCGAGTGAAATGCTTTCTCCTTTTGTTTTGTTTCATGGTTATGCTAAATAGTTAGAAGTCTTTTCCCTTTCTACACACATAGCTGGGCAAACATGCACAAATGAAAACTGCCCACATCTAGAAAAATCCCTCGGCTGCCCTGGCTGATTCGTCATTACATATTTATAAAACACAGGCAAGGTTGCCCAAGAAATCACACAAACATTGGCCATTTTCCTGTATCTTCTCTGGCTGATTCAAACTCTTAGGAATTGAGATTTGTTTTGTGCACGCTTTTAAAAACAGCACTGGTGAGATTTACTTGGACTTCTTATTTTTTAATGTGACTGAATGAGAGCCTAACGTTCTCTGAGCTCTCTGTCAAAGACAGCAAAAAACTGGGGAGAGATACATCTTCAGGATCTAGGTGGGGAGGAGAATGGGCTGAATCCTGGCTCAACCTCTACTTTGCGACCTTTGCCAAATATTCTCAGCGTCTTTGACCTTTTTTTAAAAAATAAATTTATTTATTCATCCATTTATTTTTGGCTGTGTTGGGTCTTCGTTTCTGAGCAAGGGCTTTCTCTAGTTGCGGCAAGCGGGGGCCACTCTTCATCGCGGTGCGCGGGCCTCTCACTATCGTGGCCTCTCGTTGCGGAGCACAGGCTCCAGACGCGCAGGCTCAGTAGCTGTGGCCCACGGGCCCAGTTGCTCCACAGCATGTGGGATCTCCCCAGACCAGGGCTCGAACCTGTGTCCCCTGCATTGGCAGGCAGACTCTCAACCACTGCGCCACCAGGGAAGCCCTTCTTTGACCTTTAATTTGCTTATCTGTGAACTGGGGTAAAGAGTATTTGACTCCCAAAGTTATTTGGTGGGATTAAATGAGATAAGGCAAATATGCATAGAAGGTGCTCAACCATTCATAGCTAGTATTCCTGTGATTAGACTGGATGATCACAGAGCGTAACCTATAGTCAAGTGGCTGAAAGGTCAGGAGAGTCCTCACGCTCCTCTGGAGACCCCATGTGGTGATGAAGAGCACGACCTTTTGAGTCAAACAGTCTGGATTCAAACCTTGGTTCTTCCATTTCTAAGCCTCAGAGTCCCAGTTTGTAATAATGGTGACAATCATAGCCGTTACAACATTGAATGAGACAATACACATATTGTGGGTTGAATTGTGTTCCCCCCAAAGATGCTGAAGGTCTAATCCCCAGTACCTGCAAAGGTGACCTTATTTAGTAATAGGGACTTTGCAGATGGTCAAAATAAGATGAGGTCATTAGGGTGGGCCTTAATCCAGAACAACTGGTATTCTTACAAAAAGAGGAAATTTGGACCCAGAAAGACACAATGGGAGAACAGCATGTGAAGATGAAGGAAGAGATGGGGGTGATGCACCTACAAGTCAAGGAATGCCAAAGATCGCCAACAAACCCCCAGGAGCTAGGAGAGAGGCATGAAAAGAGTCTTCCTCACAGCCCAGGGCAGGAACCAACCCTGCTGAGACCGTGATCTCAAACTTCTAGCCTCCCGAGCTGTGAGATGATAAATTTCTGTTAAGCCACCCAGTCTGTGGTACTTTGTTACGGCAGCCCCCCAAAACTAACACAGTGTGGATGCACTAACCCAGTGGTTGGCACCTAGTAAGCATTCAATAAATGTTAGTTTTATTGCCGTTGCCGTCGGCTAGTGAGATTTCTCACCTTTTCTAACACTAGTTCCTTTGCACACAAATATTCCCAGCTGGTCTCTCCTGCTTGGTTACTAGAACATGGTTACTAGAACATGCATTTTATTGTGATGCTTAAACACGTACAGAAAGGAATATACAAAAGCTGTTGTTCGGATTTTTAAAACATTTAAACGCCTTCAACAGAGCTTTCACTAATTAGAAAGCCCAGTGTATAAAGAATGACTTTACACAAGGTGAGGGTGGAACCAGAAAACATCCCTGATTAAATTGTGAGGTATTCTGGCAGGTGTCAGGCCCGTGGCCTGCAGGAGACAAATCAGCAGCTCTGAGGGGGAGGATGGGGCATCCTGGCTTGCTAGTCACACATTTCTAGGGGGTGGAAGTTCACCTCATGAAAAGCACAAGATTCCTAGCGGGGCTCCTCAGTGGCTGCTTTATTTTACACTTGTCCTGTAACAGCACCATAGAAGCAGTTTTAGTCTCTCATTTCTTGGTGTGACCTGTCTTGCTGATGACAACTGCTCAGAAGTCTTGACCGATCTGACCTGTGACTTGATTTTGTATCTTGGCATTCGAATTGTCTCTGAAACACAGCACAGAAGCTCACACAGCTTCTGACTCACAGAAGCTATTCAACAATATGTATGTATTGAAAGAAGAAATGGACTGCAAAAATAAATATGTATTTTACTAATACTCGATTCTTGACCTTAAAGATCGTTAGGATGTCCTCACAGGAAACATGCTTTGAAAGTTTCAGGTAGAAAGTGTCGGTGGTCTTTCTTTCCGGAGAAATTAAAGTTGCAAGCATTCTCTTCCTCTCATACATGCAGTGTACAAACAATCCCTAGAAATGAACTGTCTGGAGTATTTTATTTCTTAATTAATCCAGTTTTGCTATTTGGTATAAGTAGGATGATGTTCAAGCTGAATGAAAGAACAGGAAAGTTTAGGGAATATACAATCCAAGGAGGAGTTTTAACTCCCTCCACATCTGCTGCTCTATTTTGCTTTAAATTAGATTTTAAAATTAATTTAATTTTTCATTTGAAGCTGCTCAGCTTTCCCTCACCCCTTTCTCTTTTCATTCTGTACCTGGTCCTCCTGTCTGTGTCCCCTTGGAGGCCAAACACTACTTTCTACATCACCTGATAATTCTTTTCCCATCTTTTTTTTAATCATTGAGCTATATTTCCGTAAGAAGAGCATGACATCACTTGACAGAACTATGCTTACTGGTATATGAAAAAGGCAAAGCTCTCCCCTACTCACGTTAGAAATTCCACTCCGTAATTCACGTCTTTCTTAAAGCACCACCCTCTTTCAACATGCAAATACTCAAGGTAACACAACAGTACACAACTTGACACATCTTCACCTTAGTTTCCGCATTTGGAAAACCAAGACCCGGCATGGGGATAACTATTTCCCAGGACTATTGCTGAAGATCACATTTTCATGTATTTGTTGATAAATACTCAGCTTTCCACCAAGCAAGATTTTTATCTGCTGACCACAGGTATGATACAAGAAAATATTGGTAAAATAAAATCAAGGAACCAGGAACAAGGATATTACATACAATAGCAGAAAGTCAAGACTAAGTTAGGAAAAACATCTTGGGGGGTGGGCTGGGCTGGGCTACCCAGTTTCCATAATGAAGCTTTAGTTATTTATTTTATTATATATTTTATTTTTTTTGGCTGCATGGCATGTGGGACCTTAGTTCCCTGACCAGGGTCAAACCCATGCCCCCTGCAGTGGAAGCTCAGAGTCCTAACCACTGGACCTCCAGGGAAGTCTCTGTAATTAAGCTTTAAATATGACTGAGATTCTTGAAAGTTCAAGGGTTAAGAATCAGTTATATGATTTTTATGATCAGAGAGAAGAGTAGGTCTTTTAAGAGATGACGTGTGGAACTTGAATGTCCTTAGCCCCGTCAGCATGTGGTACACTGAGGTCGCATTTTCATTAGTATCTCATTAGTATCTCACTTTCCCATAACTTCTGCCCCACTCCTGTCGATCTTAACCCCTTATCTTTCACTTACTGCTCTCCTCTGCTTCCCTGCATCTCCATGTTTCCTCCAGTCACCCTCCCAGTAACAGGAACAGGAACAGCACACATCGGCAGGCAGACTCTCAACCCCTGCGCCACCAGGGAAGCCCGATGTGCCTTCATTTTATTTAGCTATTTCTCTTATCCTAATGTAGGTCAGTTTTGATTTTTCACTATTATAAATAACAGTGCAGTGAAAATCGAATATAAATTTCTGTTCGCATTTCTGATTGTGTGCTTAGAATCAATTTCTAAAAATCTTTTTTCTCCCAAGTTGTTCAGGGCAGTATATTTGAGTGAACACTGGTACTTTTTGCCTTTCATTAGTGAGTTTGGGTAAAGGAAAACATTGTTACCAGCTATTAGTTTGCTGATGGTTCTTTATTAAAGATAGAGACCCAGTAATTCCTTCTCCTCCAGCCCTGTGACTACCTACTGAATTGCATCATTACCTCAGCCAGGTTTACAATGCCCCCCGCCCCTACCCCACCCCACCTGGGCTGTCTGAACGCCCTGGACATTTCCCTGACACCCAAAGAAGGGTTTTGAAAAAGCTGAGATTGATGGAGTCCACTCAGGAGTGTGCTCTTTAGGTGGAAAGGATAAAGGTAAGTGCATTTTTATGGTAGCCTTCAGTCACCCTGAAAACCTACGGACCTAACCAACGTCCTGAGTTTATGCCCCTTGTAACCCTCTGAAGACGACTCTGGGCTCTAATACAAACTCAAGGACGTGCTGATTCTATAAACACAGTGTGTGGCAGCAGATTTCATCAGAAGAGGAGATGGGTGTACTTTAGCCCAACACATTACATAAAGAATGCCAGTCTCCATGCCAGTCTCCATAGCAGGTCTCCTTGAGATCATTGACCTCCAAGACAGCTTACCTTGACTGTCCAGAGGTAGCCTTTTCGTGGCTAAGACCTAAGTGGATACAGTAGATTTTAAACTGGGCTGAATAGAAATTGCCATGAGGCTAAAGACACAGAGCTGGTTCTGGTCCCCAGCTCTGCACTGGGGAGGTTCCTGTGTAGATCCCTACGGCTGCTGGCCTATGATCTCCAGCTATGATCTCCTCTATCCACGGGGATAGAGGCTTAGTGGACTGCATAATAAGCCACAGCTGGCCCTCAAGCACAGGATGGCCCTCAAGATGGTCATGTGGCTCAGAAGAGGGTCAAGAGGGTTAGGATGCCAAGTGCCCACCTCTGCTTTTAGACATTTTATGGGTTATCGTTCCCTGAGAGATTGGCCGTTCCAGAAGAAAGGAAATCCTTAGAACGTCAGGGGAACTGGAGTCATGTGTTGGAAAGCTGCATATCCCAGGTATGAGGTGAGCACAGAGGCAAGGACAGGGTAGGAAAGGTGGTAGAGGGAGGCTGCAGGTAACTGTCAACCTGCCCAAGTCCATAGCCATATACTTCATTCTTGGGATTTCTGGTTTTAGAACAAAAGGAACACTTGGTCTCGAAAGAGATGACAGGCAGGATTAAAGCTGACATTTATTAATTAATGGCATGAATTTTAAACAAGTGATATACACTTCACTGTAGCCAAAACACTGTGGTTTAAGAAAAAATACCACGTGGCCAGCAACCCTTGCCAATATATTTTTACAACTCTGTGATGTTGGGAGAAACTACTCTGGAATATCGTGGTACAGAGCACAACACCACGTATTTGTGAAAGACTAGATACCAGGGGAACAATCCCTATAACTCAGGGATGCAGTGGGAGCCAGAATGTATTGGTGGGATCCAGCCCCTCGGGCTGAGCATCTCACCTCCCTACCTTTAATGGTAGGTGGGCGTAGAGTTAGGCTGAGTGAGACATCTTATTCAGAGGCAGGGAAGCCAAGACCTGGGGTTTGTCTTTGAAAAGCCCGAGACCGTATCTCATAACTAGAGCTGGGAACTTCTCCCAGCCTAACCTTTGCCTCAGCATGTGTTGCTCGGTAGAGCGCCAGCAATCTTTTCCAAGAGCCAATCTCAGCACTGGCTGGAGCTCCACTTGTAGGAGCCTGGAGCAGGTCTCCTTGAGATCATTGACCTCCAAACAGGCCCAGCATCCTCCAAATGTTCACCACATCCGTGGCCAGGCCAGGCCAGCTGCTGCCTTCATAGATGCCCCCCTTGCCAACGCACTCCCAGTGGGGCTGACCTGCCGGACCGGAGCTCCTCTAATTCTCTGACATTTAGCCAAGTTGCATAATGAGGAAGCCATGGTTCAGTCTGTACTTTAGTACCAGGAGACACAGAGGCCTGTGGTTTGGCAACGATTTGACTGGTAACAAAACCAGCTGAGAGCTGAGAGGCTGCTAAGTGGGCAGATGGGTTCTTTACATCTGACTTTTTTCAGAGGTTCTCTGCAGAGTTGGCTCTTGCCTTGTTGTGTAGCACGTGGTCTCCCAGAGCGCTGGTGAAGATGGGCAGACCGGAGCTGGGTGAAGGCACCGAGAGTTATTGGGGTTCAGCAACCACACAGACCAACCACGTAAGCATCTAGCACTTGCCGTGGAGCACGGAGTACGTGTGCCCTAACTATTCTCTGAAAGAAGATGTCAGTGCTCTCAACCATGGATAACATTGCGAGAGAGAGAAAGAGGATGTATTTTTCATACAAGCAGTGGTTCTATTCACAGCAGCAACCATCCTCCCCACAACCCAGCCTCCAGCTAAGCTGTGATGACCCAGTAGGGACCGAAGAAGCCCTGACCCGAGGGAAGTCCTTGCCAGATGGAAAAGGAAGAAGAGAGAGCTCCTTCCTTCGTGGGTGGATTTAGAAGTGACAGAGGACATGACACGGAGGGTGAGGGGTCAGCTGTGAGAGTCCTGGCTACCAGCTGTTGCTGGTTGGTGAGGCTTTGGCCACAGACTCAGGAGAGGATTCTTTCAAGTAGTAAGGGACCCTGGAGCCCCTCCTCACTGCCCCCCTCCCTCTACCCAACCCGGCGCTCTGTCTGTGATGAAATATTTCCCGGGCCACTGTGGTTAGAACCTGGAAATGCAGAATAAAAGAACAAAAATGGAGGATGCCAAAGCAGTGCAGTCTGTGCTTGCCATCTGTGACTTTTCAGAGCGATTTTGCTTCCAGCCTCTCCTCCAGAGGCAGCTGACGTTATTTTCCTATGCAGAACTTCCCATGTCCGGGCAGCCTTCTTTGGCTGCCAGAAATAGAGTCTCGGGGTCGAGGAGCTTCCCCAGAGATCTGATCCACTCAAGAAGAACGTTGTCTGCGGCTGCCCGCTCACCGGCACGAGGGCAGCATTTGTTCCTGGTGAGGAACTGAGCGTGTGATGTGCTGTCTGGAGGGGGCTTCACGTGGGATGTGCAGCTGCCCTTTCCTCAGCAGCATAAGCCTCAAGCATGAAACTTTCAGTGACCCCGCATTTCTTAATGGAGAATTTCTCAATGGAGAATTTTAACCTTTTCCCCCTGCTTTCAACATCCTACTTAGCCTGGCCTCACCCCGCTTATGCAATTTGTTTTGTACTCGTCCTTAACATCCCATCCTCAGTCTGGTTGCCCTGTTGGCCTTATTCTTAGATTCTTCATCTTCCACAGAATCTTCCAGGTCTCCTGGCTCTCCTCCTTTTTGATCATTGCTTATCACACATTAATTGTATGCTTTCTTCCAAAGCTCACCCTGGTCTCTTGTGCCAGTTTTGTTCTCCCCAGCTCATTTAAGAAAGCATTGAGGCCAGAGTCCCTGCCTAATTTTTCTTTTTGAAGCCCCATCTTAGTAAACATAGACAAGGGCGAGCTTTTGCTGGGATTCAGATATTTGTGTCTCTGACCTAAGACCCAACTCTTTTAGCTGTGACCTGTGTGGAACAGGGAGGGAGAGCTCGTTCTCGGTAGAGGAAGAGGAATGAGATAGCTGCTGGCAGACAACTAGGGTGAACACTTCCTGGAACTCAATCACACACCAGTGGGACAGATCCTAGGGCGGCCACGAGGGCTCCTGCCCCTTCTTGTCACTTGTCATTTTCTCTCCTCCTTCCAGGCTGTAAGGTCAGGGCTAGAAAGGAAACCACAGCCTATGGTCCTGCTGGCAAGGAATCCACAGCACTTCACTGTGTTGGCCTCATCCCTGGGAAGGGAGGTCTGCGTGAAGGAAAGACGTATTTGCTGCAAGAAATGGTCTGGCTTTTGGAAGTCTGGCTGTAGTGGACGTCCATCCAAGCACCTGCACCTCCAAGGTAGGAATGGGGGGATTGCTCTCTTTTCATGTCAGCATTTTACTACCTCTTACTGGCAATGAGAGAGGGAGGTGAAACCCCAGCCAGAGAAGTGGCAACTAGCTTCTTCCACCCCCAAGAGGCGCCAGAGAGGAGCAGCCCTTCAGACCCCCTGGCGCCAAGCATTTCTCTTCTGGAAAGGCCCCCCCAGTTGTTTGCTGTCCCTTCTTCAGCCCCCCTCCTTCCCAAGAACCTGCTGGTCCACACATGTTTTGCTCTTCAGTGAAATGGGGGACTCTTAGTTGTACCCAGTGGCACACCCCAAGGAGGTCCACATGACACTGTACTGCAGGATAGGACCCCAAAGGCATGGAAGTGGGATGGAGGAGGGGAGATCAGGCTGGGGAAGGGGACCCCCTTGTGAACAAAAGTTCCTGCATCTGACCTAGAGAACAGACTTGAGGACACAGCGGGGAGAAGGGGAAGTTGGGATGAAGTGAGAGAGTGGCATGGACATATATACAGTACCAAATGGAAAATAGATAGCTAGTGGGAAGCAGCCACATAGCACAGGGAGATCAGCTCAGTGCTTTGTGACCACCTAGAGGGGTGGGATAGGGAGGGTGGGAGGGAGGGAGACGCAAGAGGGAAGGGATATGGGGATATATGTATACCTATAGCTAATTCACTTTGCTGTACAGCAGAAACTAACACACCATTGTAAAGCAATTATACTCCAATAAAGATGTAAAACAAAAACGTTCCTGCATCTCTGACTCTCTCCCTCGACCCTGGGTCTCCAGCAGGGGCTTTGGTGGCCAAGAGCTTGGACTGCTGGCTGGGGAGTGGGTATGGAGGGGGGTGAAAAGGCTCAAATTTGTTGTAAAAAAGACACCTTGCTTCAAAATGTTTGCCCTCTGTTACTCTGTGGTGGGACACAGCTTCCATTTCCCAGCCCTGATTTTGGGCTCATTTGCACTAGTTATGCCATCTGAGGTTAAAGAGGTGGGGGGAAATTTTTCTGATCTCTTTTTTTTTTTTTTTTTTTATTGCGGTACGCGGGCCTCTCACTGTTGTGGCCTCTCCCGTTGCGGAGCACAGGTTCCGGACGCACAGGCTCAGCGGCCATGGCTCACGGGCCCAGCCGCTCCGCGGCATGTGGGATCTTCCCGGACCGGGGCACGAACCCGTGTCCCCTGCATCGGCAGGCGGACTCTCAACCACTGCGCCACCAGGGAAGCCCAATTTTTCTGATCTTTATGGAGGCTCTACTTTGTGCTCCGCAGATCCTTTCACGCCTATTATCGTGTTCTCACAGCCCCTCGCAGAAGGCATCTTATATCCATGGTACCCAGGCGGAGCCGAGAGCCGAGACAGGGGGCTTGTTCCTGACAGTGGTCCCCACGCCCGCCCACCCCCAGCATCCTCTCCTCTCACTCATGCCCTCACTCACTCCACTCCTGCCGTCTCCTCGCTGTTCCTTGACCTCCATGCCCCATCGTGTCTTAAATCCTTTGCTCTAGCCAGTCTCTCTGCCCGGCACACTCTTCCCTTGGATGACCCAAATAACTCCCTGCCTAATTCTTCCTATCCTTCATGCCTTTCTGCCAATCTCCCATTCTCCATGGTGGTCCACCCTGACCACCTGATCTTCCTACTGCAATGTGTACAGCAGGTACCATCCCCGGCTCTTGTGATGGTCTCACCTTGTCCCACTTCTATATTTTCCTGTACTTCTCATCTTCTAACATTGATATAATTTCCTTATTTATGACATTTATTGTCTTCTGCTAGAATATAAGTGGCCTGTTTGTCCACTGCTGTTTCTGAAGCACCTGGAATCATGACTGGCAGGTGGCAGGCACTGAATCAATAGCTGAGGAATCAATTTAATGAAAGGTCACCCTAGCCTGGATCTAGCAAGAGACAGAGCTGGATTCAGACTCTAAAGCCGGTCGTCTTGCTCTCCCATCTCAGAACCCACGGCCTGTCCAGGTGGAGAGCACATCAGCGGCTGCTCAAGAGATGCCTGTTAATTAGATTTCCCCATCAGACGGCTGCTCCCTCACAGCAGGGATACCAGAGTTAACGTCCGTGAACATAGGGCCTTGCCTTGTTTTTCCTGGTTGACAGGTGTGCTGGCATTCGGATGAGGTGGCACGCTCCAGGTCACAGGGCACCAAGCTCTGTGGTACTCAGGAAGGTCCTGAATGAGCCCTCCTTGAAAGCAACACAAGCTGTTGGGCCCATGCTGAGCGCTCAAGACACAAGCTTGAGATCTCTCCAAGTCAGACACCTGTCAAATCCAGAATTGGCTCCCAGCCTTGCTTGAAGGATTCGCTCTCTAGGAAATGATGGATAGAAAGAGCTGGGGCTTGTAAGGCATGAGCTGGAGGTACCAGGGCAGCACAGAGCCTGAGAGGATGCGAGAAGAAGCCAGTGGAGCAGTGGCACCAGGTTATTACCTGCGTGGCTGCTCTCCGGGCAGAAAGGCAGCTGAGCCCCAGAGGGTTATGTTGCTGCAGTGGTTTTGTCATTTTTGTTTTTAATTAGGGTCTGGGGATGGAGACACTGTGAAGAACTCTATAATGTGAGGGCAGAATTGGGTCAATTGGGGTCCACTGGCTTGAAGGATGCAGACATTTCACTGCTCATTTCATAATCTGTTTCCTCAGAACAGATTCTCCCCTGAACTCCATTTACCCCGTCCTTTTACTCGTTACGCTTGTGGTTCTGGTTTCTGTTTTGTTTTTCTTGTTTTAATTCCTGTTACTAGCTGACCTTGTTTATGTTGGCATTAAGGACAATTTTCTTCCTAATCTCGATGGCTTGGTAATAGAAAGTTACACGTGGTTTGGATTCTTGGTGAAAGGGAACATGCATATTTATTCTCATACTTACTGGCTCACTGTGTTAGTGTTTCTAGGATACACCCAGAATTAATGTTTTAATGAACACTCCAACTACTAGGAACACCATTCCGGAACATATTAACCCAGTCAGAGAGCTGCCAGTTAGGCTGGTATTTGGTCAACAACAAGCATTTTCTTCCCCACAAAAGAGAGTAATGGAATTAATTTAGCATCTCCTAGCTTGTGGTATCTATTTCAACATAAATTCCTATATAGGGATCGACTGCACATACAACTATAAAACAGAGTATTGGGGGGAATATTATGATGAGGAAAATCAGAACACAAGCACAAATCAGGTCCTGGCTGATGACATACAGGCAACCGATACATGTTCTCAGGAACAGCATTTAGAAAATGGACTTAATGAGAATAAATCACCTCTGTATGATTTCCCATTGCGAGAAGCTGATATCTGCGGCTAATCTCAGTAGTTGGAACGAGTGTGGCAATGTTTCAGTTAATTCTGGGTGATTCTGGGTGATTTAGTTTTGCTCCCAATGGATATACATTTTCTGTTCATGAGTTGCTTTGTAACAGAAGTGTGTCTCAGGATTGAGACTGTCACTTTTTGATGACCTAACAAATAAACAAAACAGTTTTTAAAACCAGCATCCTGGTGACTTGAGAGAACCTGCTTGGCTTCCCAAAGTGTATAGCTCACCAGGACGCAGTCTGCCTCCCGCCCCAGATTGCCTGGCTTAGCAGAAAATACACAGGGTGCCACACTCAGTAGCAACATCTTTTTCACATGTGCATCTCTTCCTTTGTATTCTAATAAAATCTCCCAAATGAATAAAAAAGAGGCTCAACTTCTTCACCATGTTAACTGGGATCACAGCAGAAAAATGAGCAATTTTAGCAGAATTCTCTAGATCTAAATGCTGCAATGAACCTACATTTGGAGAACTCTTAGGTTAACTGAGCTACAGTTTTTAACTTGCTAACTGTAGCATCTAGCTACAACAGTGGTTTCCAATTTTTTCAGGTTACAGACTCTCTCCCACTTTGGGAGTCTAGTTAAAGTTTTAGATCCTGCTATTATTATATATTTAATGAGCATTTCATTCCTGAAAAATGCACATAGAGGTATACCCTGATTTTTGAAAGTTCACTTTATGCCACTTTACCAAAGACCGACATTAGTACTTGTTTTCGCTAACCAAAAGAAATCCAAGGAGGATTTTCGATTTTACAAAAAAGGCAAAAAGTGAAAATAGTGTTCAGCATGTGTCTTGCAGAGAGCCGTCATAGAGGCAGCTCACACCTTGAGCAGCGACGATGTCACCACCAAGCTCCTTCCCCGGGAACTACGCTCAGCATCTCAGCATCCAGGCACCATAGCTTTGAACTGTGTCTGTGAGCATCTGGGCTCTCTCTCTCAATTTATTTTGTGCATCCGTTAGCAAGATGTGTCCTAAGGTAACTGCTTCTTCCATTTCGGCTTACGGAAGGCTTTTCGGACGGTGAGGAACCCTGTACACTCACAGGCCCCATTCATAGACTTCCAGGTCAACAATCCCTCATCTGACACCATGCCAGAAGCTTCTTGTGTTTATGTTCTTTGGTGTGCTCTCTAGAAATGTGCCCAAATTTGCTGTTTATATTGAAGCAGGTACATACACTACACACATACACATATGTATGTGACATTTTCTCTGTTAGAAGGAATAAATGAAATAACGTATGAAAAGATATGTCATAAAAAGCCGAATATGAGAATGTTGCTATTATTGTTGCTATTATTATTACTTGCATCGGCCATTTAAAACTTCAGCACTAAAACTTTTGGTTGATGTTGCAGCAAATACTTTCTTTTATGGAAATTACTTTAAAATATGACCTTTACATTCTTATAATCCAAACTGCCTCTTTATCCTTATTTCATGCTAATAAATCTTTTTAAAAAAATCACAGCACACCCACTCACCAATCTTTGTGGGACGTGTACTTTGCGGTGTATACTATACGTGGAGTCCTTTTCATTCTGTGAGAAAACCACTTCTCCGTAGTACTCTGATGGGCTTGCACCTTACTGTAACTCCGACAAAGGTCCTGCCGAAAACAATTTAATTCTGACCTGAATTAGTGATTTTATTAATTACATTTTAAGCAAGTCAATTGCTTGTTTTTTAAACTGATTTCTTGTTATAAACTGATTATAGACCACTAATGTTCATTAATATACCAAATTAGATTTCACATCTTCTGCATTATACACTGGAAATGACACCAGTCCACACGTTGACAGGATCAGTTATAAAGAATGCCTGTTGCAATCACACTGTCCTGTGTAATTGTGGAAGCAGATAACCACTCAAGAACAATTTATGAGCTTGCTAATTCTTTTTTTTCTCTCCTTGCCTGTAGTGGTAATATACAGCTCTGACATGGAGAGCCCTCAGGAGTGTTGTCTAAATGAAATTCTTACAGTGGGGCGGAAAATAACTTATGAGAGGGATAACTTTGTTCCAGCATATGGTTTATGGACTTCTGCTTAACATTTGGGGAGAAGGAGTAGGGAATGGGGGGAGCTGGGAATTGGAGAAATACACTGAGAGAAACAATGTTTATTTCCCATTTTGAAAAATAGCATCTCAGATCAGTAGAATCAAACTTGAACTAATGGACTCACGCAAAATCTTTGACAAAGAAAGATCTCTCAATATATACATTTGTTGAATGCCTGAAAGAGTGGGTGCCACCTATCGATATGGATTGAACTCAGAAGGAGAAAAAACAAAATTACATTTACACTGTTAGTCCATTTGGGCTGCTATAACGGAATACCACAGCCTGAGTGGCTTATAAACAACAAACATTTGTTTCTGAGAGTTCTGGAGGCTGGAAAGTCCAAGATCAAGATGCTGCAGATTTGATGTCTTACGAAGGCCCTCTTCCTGGTTCACAGAGGACTGTCTTATTGCTGTGTCCTCCCTTGGTGGAAGGGATGAGGAAGCTCTCTGGGGTCTGGGATCTCTTCTTATAAGGACACTGACCCTATTCATGAGGGCTCCACCCTTAGGACCTAATCACCTCCCAAAGCTCTACCTCCAAATACCATCACATTGGGAATTAGGTTTCCACGTATGAATTTGGAGGACACAAACATTCAGTCTATAGCACATACCCCTTTACTAGATGCTTATTATATACTGTGAGCTAGAGTCAAAGATGAGTAGGCATCATTATATTTTCTATAAAAAGGAAAATATATCTTAAATATTGTTTCCTAGCAATCAATTTTGGACTTCAAAGTTGTTCCAATTTGTCATCTAGTACTAGACATTTGTTTCAACCAACCTCCCAAATTAGATATTTTGGTTGTTTCAACTTTTACAAATAACATAGAGTAGCAACAACTAACTGAAAAAAATAATTTAGCAAAATGAGAAAATCTCTGCTCCCAATTTTGAAATAACTGACAAAAATGCTTAAATTCTGGACCCACAAATTGTTGCAGAACAACACTGTTCTATAACAAAGGGATCAAACTTGGCAACAGTGACTGAGGATATTAATTTTGGACCAAACTATAGTGCAGACCGGCCTTATATTTGTCCAATTTATGAAGTTAAATTGCTTTTGATAGGTTGTCTTGGTCTAAATCACTAGCAGAGAGAGAGAGACTGGCAACAAATAATTGCGATATAATGTAATAAGTACACCCATTTAGGCTTATCCAAGATGCTAACACAGCAAAAAGGAGGAAGACTGGGAGAGGTTCATGGGTGACATTTGAACTGGGCTTAGAAGGGTAGGCATTTCTATCTAAACCCAGTGAACAATGCAGAGAAAACTACTCCAAAATGTCTTTAAGTAACTTTTTAAAAAAATCAGGATTCTATGCTGATGAATATTATTAAACTAATAGAGACAGTGTTTTTTTTTAAAAAAATCTAAGCTCTCTCTCGGAAGACCATTTAGCTTTCATCATTTTTATGTTCCACTAAGTGGGGTATAAAACTAGGCTGATGTATTTGGGTTGGCAGATAAAGACTTAGAAAAGTGCTACTACCAGTCACGTGAAAATTTGGAGTTAAGATCAATTGTGATCCAAAGCAGGGTGACCAAAGATTAATCACTGACATCTAAAGCGATCATTTTGACGGCCATACCTTCTC
Organism: Phocoena phocoena; assembly: GCF_963924675.1. Lineage (NCBI taxonomy): Eukaryota > Metazoa > Chordata > Mammalia > Artiodactyla > Phocoenidae > Phocoena > Phocoena phocoena. The sequence goes on along the minus strand of NC_089230.1, from coordinate 41,298,746 downwards.
TAGGTTTTATTTTAGGCTTATCTGCCCTATTCTCTGAGGACAAGCACTTCATGGACTCATTGATTTCCTTCTCTGAAGTCTATTCTTTGACTGAAAGCATTTGTTAAACTTTTTGGATCTTTCACGGATGGGCAAATGTGGCTTCTCACCAGCAAGTTCATCACGGAGATATGAAGACTCAAAAATATGTTCAACATTTTTGCTCTGCAGCTCAGGGAGGACTCATGGATCCTTGCAATCAAGGTTCTCAATCTGCTAGTTTCTAGCAGCTGGTAGCCTTGAGGCTTGTTTTTTCAATGAAGACCTCTCAAGCTAAGCAGAGGTTCCAAATGGTGAGTCTAGCTATAGCTACTTTTGTGACGTTTACCTGTGTGCTCTCATATCTATTCCCTGAACTTCCTCAGCTTGGCTCTGCATCTCAGGGAACTACATTTCCCAGACTTCTTTGCTCTGTTTTCCTGGTAGTCTTGACCAATGGAAGCATTGGTAAAAGACTGTAAGGTAGGGGAAAGGAAGAAGCCAGTGTATTTCGCATATTCATTGTGCTTCTAGTGGTGTCTCTAGCGGTTGCTGTATCGCCTTCATGATTCTAGCTCCTCTTGGACTATTCCTTCCCTCTGTGGTCTCAGTTTCTGCTGTGAGTCCTCCACTGTTGATCTAGCTCATGCTCCGATCACCTGTGCTCTCTGGTAACATCACCTCCACCTTGTGTCTCTCCCGCTTCTGCCCCAGATAGTGGCATACTGCAGCTGCTAATTGCTGAATTTCCATCAGAATTCACCATCCCCTGTTTGGCGTCTCAGCTCTTCTATCACCGATGTAACTAATTCTTTGTGTTAAATTTCTTCTTTCTGAGACTGAGTGGTTTCTGTTTCCCTGGCTGATATACCACTTGTAATAATTACAAAGCTAATGACCAAAAAAGAAACTGGAGGAATTCTCAATTTAGACAAATCTGTTCACAGTGTGATGCCTGCTCCTGAGAATCTAGGAATCCTGGTATCATAACCGTTAGAATCACAGAGAAAAGGTTTCTCCAACTTCCTTTGAGATGTGGGGCATATCGATAGTTTAAATAAAGGTCTCAGGGCAGTTCCTAATATGTATTGGGGAGCTGCCAAGTAACCTTTGTCCAGTGGAGTAGTAATTGGCACTCGGTCTTGAATTTTCCTCTCAGGAGATAAACTACAATCTCGCTGCCAAATAGATTTTTTTTTCTTGCTTCTAGCTTTTTATAGAAATATCATGGGCAAAAAAAATGTAATATAGCATATTTTTGCAGGGTCGGGGGGTATATGTATGTCTCATTTTTCCCTTTACACCTTTTACTCCAAAATAGAATAAAACATTTATTTTAGAGAGTATTCAAGACTCATTTAAAGCAGAATAGCCTGTACAGTTTTAATCAATAGATAAAGACCCTGGAGAAGCCTTTGCTCTTGCTCGGACATGCTGAATCTCCTATTTAAAGAATGAGCTGCGTATATGAGCCAAGAATGCTTTTTGGTTTGGCAGCCTTTATCTGATCTTTGGGAGAGGTTAAAAGCCCAGATACACAATGGAAATGTTGAAACTTCTCCCTAATGCAATCATCATTATATGAGGAGAGGGAAAGAAGAAAACCATCTATTGTATACCTTTTTTTAAACAAAAATAAATCCAAGATCTTGTGAAAATTCATATTTTTATTTACCTTTTAATCATGGTTTTGACATATTATATGGTTTTTATCTAGTGTTTAAAGAAATCCTGTATATCGATTTGTAATAATGACAGAAGTCACTTTCAGATTTTCAGGGACCGATTAATCTCTCTGAGAGCCCTTGTTTTTCTCCCTCTCTGTTATTTGCTCATTTATATTAGCACTTCCACTAGAAGTTAGAGACAAGAAGATAAGGTGGATGAGAGTGAAAATTCTAATCAGTCATTTTTGTCACCACTAGAATGGTTGAAGAAAGGGTAGCCTGGGAAAAGGAAGCTGAACTTATTAGGAAGAAAATTACAATGTAATTATTAATGGATTTGCTTGAGTCCTAAAATCCTTGGTCCTGTTACTAGAGAGGATTACAAAAAGGCTGCAGTAACTACAGAGGAGTCCTTTCTCCTTTACGTCACTGACAGTGCCCCTCGTGTGTTTCATAGACCAGAAGAAGCCAGTCTCAGATGTGTGAGCAGCCTTTATCTATGACGGCTCAAATGAACAAAAACCCCTCATCCCCCCAAAACAAAATAAAAAAACAAGCCTAACCCTAATGGCGAGAGAGTCTCTGGTGTGTCTGTTGACCTTACCAGCGGTGTGTAGTCCAGAAGCAGGTAAAATACAGGAATACAGCTTGGACTCCTGTGGGTTTTCCCTTAGACAATTGATATATTTTGAATATACTAAAAGATAAGAAAATTGTCCTATTTTTGGTGAGTTTGCTTTTGCAAGTACAGTGAATAAAATTTTCTAATGACAGCTTATAATTAGGTATCTCACAGTTAAGGTAAACACTAGATTACCCACTAAAAATAGAATCTGCATTCAGTTTTGCAGATAGAAGTACCACTTTGAGTTAGTAGGGCCTAGCAGAGGCTGTATTCTGTTGCAAGCTTAAGATGAAAATTCTGTTTATATTTTTTTGAAGAAAAGTTTGAGACTTTTTCTTCACTCTTAACACTTTGTTCACTCTTTACCAAATGCTGAGTGCCTCCCAGTGCAGGATGGGTGCAACCAGACTGAAAACAGATATATGCCAGATGCCATATTGTCTTCTATTTATATTAATTAATAAGCCATGGCACCTTCCTTTTAAAATTTTATGTATTTTTGCATAGTTGCCCTTTTTCCAGTCTTTAGCTCTGTGCAGACAAGAAGCAAGTGTAACTTGCTCTCTGCTGAATCCCTAGGACCTAGGATAGTGTCTGATATACTCTGGGTGCTTAATAAACATTTGTGGAATGAATGAATGAGTAAACAAATAATGACACTGGAGTGTGATGCATGTCAATAGGAGTTTGCATAAAGTCCTTTGGAGAGTCAGAAGAAGCAAGAACAAATTGGGGGAAGAGAGAGGCAGACAGGTCACAAACATGTAAACTGAGACTTGAAGAGTAGACATTTTTCAAGAAGAGAGGAAGACAGACAGGGAGGGCTATTTCGGGTAGAGTCCAGAAAAGTGAAAGTCAGCAAGGGTGTGGCTGCGGGAGGGAGGGGAACTGTGTGACTTCGTCAGGCAGAATCTGGGGCAGAACTGCAAGCCCCTCTTCAGGAGTGAACAGTGTTCTGTCACTGGGGGTGGGAGCGGGGGCGGGGTAGGGGGTGGGAAGTACCAGAAGAAAAGGCAAGTGTCACTCTCACCTAATGCGTGTCTCCACTGCTGTGGAAACAAAGGGTTTGTTTGTTTTGGAGGATGGGGACAGGTGAGGGGACTCTCAATCAAAACCACTCTATGCATTCTTCTTTGGATATGATTATTTTAAGTCACTGTAAGTGCTTTTCAAACATGTAAGCTGATTTTGGAAGCAATACTGGCTCCCTCAGAAGTTATTTCATCAATCTTTCCTAGTTCATAACACTGAATTTGTTGGTTTCCAAAGCTACTCTGGGATGAAAACAAAACTATACTTCAATTTTAAAAGCAGTTCTTGCAGTCATGGTTTTATTTTCATGGGGTTATTTGAATATACCAGTGACACAATTGATAATAATGCTCTTACCAGAGCAGCAATCAGGTGGGTTGAACTCTATTTCTTTTCTTCCACAAATGTTAAAAGAAAACCTCTTGTTCTTCAATAAAAAAATATGTAGAAAAGTCTTCAATTACTGCGTCATACTAGTGTGAAGAAAGAACTGGATATTTCTGTTCTCATGTCAGAAAATAAGAGCTAAACTCTGACCTTGGAAGATGAGCAATAATATGTGTTTGAAGCAGTCTGATCGAAGGACAGTATCCAAAAAAGCCTAGGGTATTTGGAAATGGCAAGCAAGATAACAGCAAATGTGTTCTCATAACAAAACAAGCTGGAGGCTTCCCAAGGTAGAGAGATGATTCTTTCTAGCTCTTTCTTACAGAGCTAGAAATAGGGGCTGGGATTCAGGGATTGAAGGCATAATCCTGCCAGGTACAGAGCTAAGAACATGTACATATATTAGCTATTTTAGTCCTCACGATGTAGGTGTTATTATTCCCATTTTACAGATGAGAAAATGAAGGTTTTGATGTCTTGTAATCTGGGTGTGGTGGCCTCTAGTCCATGGATGGAACATTGCGGGCTTGTGTACTGCTGTTTCCTGCTCCAGCATCCACAACAGACAACACTGAAGGGATAGCCTAGCTGCTCCACCTGGGCTGACCACTCCTCTCATTTTACAGACGAGGAAACTGAGACGTAAAGACTTCAAGGGCTTGTTCCAAATCACGCAGGAAGTTAATAATAGAGCCACGTTTGGAACTCAGTTGTCTTCTCAGTGAAGTCTGCTTCCCATTGGCCCAACTGTACCTACTTTCTACCCCTTCTCTACTGCATCATATAGAGAAAAGAGACTAGAGGGATTTTATTTTAATGGTGGCATTTAAAACATATAAAATTTTGCAGCTCCTCGCTAAGACTACATTAAGTCACAAAGTTATAAATCTGGAAATAGCAGATAGCAGTGTGAATAGCAGTGAAATTTACTTAGGATTTATTTAACTAGTGTGGTTAAAGTATTGTATTGACTAGCAGGGTGGTGATGAGGTTTTGCACAAAGAAGGAAGAGACTTAGTCTGCTTCTCCTTCTGTCACTTACCAAAATAGAGGCCTTGGGTCCCAAGAAGCCAAAGCTGCCATGTCCATGAAATGGGACCAATAGCACTGTGCTTGCCTTAAGAAGTTGCTATGGTGACCTCCCGTCTGGTTCTAAGCAGCCATTCAAAGCTCTGTGTTTCTACTTTCCACCAACAACTATAAAAATTGAAAGTCAGGAACAAAGTTCTTAAAGATTCTGTGAATGAGAATCATCACTTATTTCTCCTGAAAGAGTTAAAAAACAGAACAAAATAAGACAAACAAAACAAAGAGCTCTCAGGTGTTAGTCATTTTCTGGAAAATGCTATTTGAAAATCAGTACATTTTATGGCCCTTTCTGCAGAATTATGAATTAATATGTGTTCATAGCCTAAGGCCAAAATATCCCAGGATGCGGAAAAGTTGCTGTGCATCTATGACTGTTCTCTAAGCTTTCATGGTAATTTGCATTCGCTGGGGAATCAAATGGATCTGTAACACAAAATTACATTAATTTATTAGTAAGTAACGGCATGTCTTAAGGAGATTCAAAGTGATCATAAGTCAAAACATCTTTGGCGATTAGCATTGCAATGAATGTAAAAACGCAGCAGGGGTGGGGGGGCGTAGATGGGTGTGGGTGGAAATGAAGGTCCTTTTCAGAGGTCATTTGCAAGAACATCTTATATATTTACATGGCACGTGGCCAAACTAGGAATTCTGTGTAGTCTGTGCAAGTGACAGTCATGTTAAAATTCAACAAGAAGAAACAATTGAAGAACAAACTTTAAAAGCAGCTTTTGGGAGAAGAAAGCAAATGAAACAAAGGAGTGATTGAAGTTAATACTTTTAAGATTACCTCAATAAGAAAAGAGTTGTTTAAAAATCCAATGTAAATATGTTTCTTAAAGATTTAGGTGTACGGCTTAGTGTTCAGAAATGCTTTTGTGAAAGGCTGAATCTACGTTTTCCAAAATGATCCAAATTATGTTTCAAGTTGCTGTGCTTAAACCTTGAAGTAGAAATAAAAATTCAGAAAAAGGTACATATGCTTGTCATGACTTGCTAATTAATTCACGATTTCTTCTATCTCAGGACTTCCACCTACCTATAACTTAAAACTGTGGCTCTCGACTTTAGTACGCATAGGAATAACAGAAAGAGCTCATTAAACATGGATATTCCAGGCCACCCCCCAATTTTGATTTGCTCAATTTAGGGTAATGCTCTGGAATCTGCATTTTAACAAGACCTACAAGAGGTTCTGATACAGGTGAACTGTAGCCCACACCTTGAGAAATACAGCCTTAGACCAATTTCCAAGGGTGAACTCTGAGTTGACACCTTTATGTTGGAGTGGCTGGTCGGATATAACATATGCTCTCATGTATTGTTCCTTCTTATGAGCATAAATCTTACCAAATCCCTGTGTCTGGTAGCACAGAGCCAGGACAGAAAAGAGTTCCTGACCTTGGGAAAATTTCCCAGTTTCCTCATATTTACAATAAGAGAGTTGGACTAAATGCTGTCTAGACTCCTATGTAGTTCTAATAGTTTATATGCATATCTGATGCCTGGCAAATATTTTGTAAAGATTATGACTCATGTGTTGGCCAATGTAGACGGAATGAGCCAGGAAAAAACAGAGATCAGTCTTTGGGTCATTAAATCAGTTAAAAAGATGAAATAAGATTTTCCCTCAGCCCCAACCTAAGGAGCTAGAAGGTCAATTAGATAATGAACTCTGTGCTTAAATTAAAAAAGATCTATGTTGTTTTCCTAAAACTTTATGCAACTGTCTACATATAATTATCAGAAATTAGATGTATTGATTGCCAAGTTGCCATCACTGTGTGGATGGCTGACAATTAGTATGAATAAAAATCATGCTTAGAATCTTTTTAAATAATCCTGTCACCAATAGAGTAAACACAACCAACGTCATTTGTGTTACAAATAATTGAATTCAGAAGGTTCCCATTTGACTAACTCTACGTTAAGTGAAAAACCAATTTCTTTGCTTCATGCTATTGAAATAGTTTTTTTTATATGATATAGGGACTGTGAGATTAAGTTACAGGAAACAATAGTAGGCTATTCAAACAGAAACACTGGAAAAAACTCAGTATTAAAGAAATCACGACTTAATTTTTTTGGTGTGCATTTTACACAAGGCCATACATGGTACCTTAATGATATAAATGGAGTAAAAATAAATCTGTTGGTTGAGGGTTGATTCCAGTCATAAATACTAATTTACTCTATAGTTCCCTAAAACTACTATAGGTAGCAATAAAAAAATTACCCATTCTTATGATTATTTATTTAAAACAACAGCATGTTATGTAATACTGGTACTTAATATTTTTAAATAATGTACTGCTTTTAAGACATTTGCAAATAGCTGTAGCAAAGCCTATGAATATACGGTAGAATCTGTTTTGTTTTGTTTTCTTTCAGCAGTGGTGGTGGGGGGGGAGTTTGAGCTCCTCAATTGGACCGTAAACTTAAGAGCAAGGACCATACTCTTTATGTTATTTCTAACGCCAACTCCCTGCCTCTACCCTACCTGCCCTGGTGTTCACCATATGTTAGATTCTTAATAAAACTGTTTGATTAACTAAAGATGGTTATGCAACATTATTTGCAATTTAAAGTTTTTAATGGGAAATATTTCCTCATCACAATTCTCCGGGTGTGGTACGGAATCACTGTTAGGATCTAATATTTCCATTTGCAACTGTACACACTCATCCCAACATATTCAGAAGCTTCCTTAAAAGGAGAGAAAACCCAAAAGACAAATGACGAGATATATTAAAAGGCTTTATTTACAATAGAGAAATTTTACAAATATAGTTTTTAAAAATTATGTGTCGATCTATCATTTCCCATAACATTAGAGATTTATATAAAGTTGGAAATGACAGAATGGATTTAAGTACAAATCAAAAACAATCAATGGAAAGAACTGGTAGTACATATGAAGGCATCATGACAAACATCACTGAGTTCTATAAACTGCCATACAACTTATATGCGTAATATTAATTGCACGACGTATCCCAAACAAATGCAGAAACACAAAATTAAGTGCTATTTTAATTATTCACCTTTTGGGGTGTGAAAACATATGTAAACTTACTGCACAGTTTTTGCTGAAAATGAATGAAAGACAGCATTTACCTAAGGACTTCAGTTGTTTAAAATAATTAGTGCAAAATATAACTTTAATTAAATTACATCACCATAATATTAATCTCTTATCTTGTTTACATTTTTGGTGTTTTGGGTTTTGTTAAAATATCCAAGTTCTAGACTTGAAATACCTTTGTTCTTGCCACTGGCCGAGCAACACGCAGTACAATCTTCTTGCCTATTTATTCCAGAATACAAAAGGTACGTCATGGTGCAGTGCGTACATACAACCTGATTTTAATATCCTATCTGCTGCAGAAATACCTATCAGCTTGTGCTCTTTCAAATCAGATTGAAAAGCAAAGAAAATAAATTAATTTAAATTGCTAGTCCAAGGACATTCATGTGAAAATTATAATCTAAATACATATGGCCCAATTTTAACAAGAATCTTCTATATTTTGCCTTTAAGTCCTGGGAATAGCAATCATGACGTACTAAGGGATCTTTTTTTCACTTACTAATTTTATTGACTTATTGTTTGAATGAATAATATTGAAAAAAAGGGCAGGTCACACAAGGTGGACTAAGTCTATTGAGATCTAAGAAAATAACTGTCTTAAAAAATATTAGGTTGAATCACATGAAATTGCTGATACTGAACAATCTTTAAACTAGAAATGCCTCAATTTCACGGGCTTCAGCCTAATCCATGGGGTTGCACTGATCTATTTGACCACTGTAGTTGAAAATGCAGGTGGTCAAAATCTTTGTACCTCAGTATATGCATCATCATATTAGCCCTTTCATGGGACTATATATAAAATATGAACAAATATGGTAAGAAAACACAAGGTGTCACCAGATCTATTTTTGGGAAAACCATTCATCTCTCAAAAAAGGCTTTGAAGAGTCATGTAATCATAATTATTTTGAGCTGCTATAGGATTGTAGGGGATTGGGAGTGTCCATTCCTATATATTACTTCTAAGTGGAAATCGCTATGTTGAATTTAACCAGACAAAATACACTACATCCTAATTTGACCTAAAAGTTTATTAGATTTTCCTCAATTGACCATGAATAGATACACTGGCAAAAATTCTTTCAGAGTTAAATCCTGCTTTCATAAACTGAAATGAAATGATTTACTACATTTGAGAAAGGGCTCTTTTCAAATCTGAAAAACCTGAACGAAATGTAAAGGTTTCTTTTTTTCGAGAAAAAAGAATTAAAGGTGAAATGCAAACAAAAAACCATATGGAATACTCACCCTCTCTTCAGAGAGAGCCCCGATTTCTTCATATATTCAGATAAAAGCAAAAGCTAACACACTAAAAGTTATACAATTTCCCTTTAAAAAATATAATTCGGTTAACAGCAGAGCTCTGAAAAACTGGAAAGCTCACTTCACTGTGTGGTAGAGAATGGAAGAAATTAACCAGTACATGATCCAGAGATGACACAGGGCATTTAAAGTAATCCTTGAGAACTAATTCCCAAATTAGGAAACACTAATATAAGTGACCAACAAAAATATACCATGGATCCAATGAAATGAGGTCAAGAGGAGATGAGCCTTCTGGGATGACATTCTAATTTGAATTAAAATGTGAGTAAAGTATCTTAGAAGACATTCTATCAAATAATGATGGACCTGCATAAGGAGGCTTGTCACAGTTATAAGATCTGTCTCTGGTGGATAGACAAACCAGATTAACACGAAATTGAAAAGGAAAAAGCTTTTTTATTATTTATTATTATGGCTTTTTGCAACATGGCAAAACATTACAGCTTAAAGCAGACATCATCTCCTCATAGAGGAGGAAAAAGTTTTGCAGTCAAATCAAAATTGTAATTAAGAGGTCATTGGTATACCATTCTATTTAGTTTAATAAAAATGATACTACACCTTCATGAACTCCAGAGATAAAAGATTACTTAAAACAAACAAACAAACAAACAAAAAACCATGTGATTCACTGAATAATAAAGGTTACAATAAGGAATTTAGGTCCATCTATGCCTATGATAATAAACATACAAGACTGCAAAACAATTTTAAAACTTAGAATAATCACAGACCTATTAATAAAAACTCATCATATGCCTGATCACCAGAAAAGGAATTATTAAGGTAAGCAGTGAAGGGAATGGAGGAGAGTAAAATACAGAATGTCTTTTTATTTCTCATTGACTTCAACTTTCTTTATATTCCTAGAGAGTACAGGGAGAAGATGTGCCTCGGTATTGAAGATCCAGTGTTCCAGTGGAAGTAGATCGTCATCAGAAAATATTAAGTACAAATATCTGGAGAGAGAAACATGGGTATGTGAGGCCCGAGAGACCCTGTCAGCCAGTGAAACCACAAAGAGACAGAAAAAAAACACATCAATGTCTCCATTCATCTTATGGGAGAATCATGGACAACCGTCAAGTATAGCAAAACCTTAAGGGGTATACTCATTAATGCCGAAGAAAGAAGCTGCCCTGTGCTTTGGTCCCTGTGTGCGAGAACCATACAAAGCAGTCCCAAGCTGTCGAACTTACATGATGATGAAAACACACCTGCAATTACTGCCGTGCACGTAGAATGGCATTCGGAAGCAGTCGTGCTTGATGTTATTTGAATGTGTTCATGATAAAGACAACTAGAAAGAAGATCTCTTCAGGTATCTTCGTCACATACCACCAGAATAATTTTTACTCACTTTAGTGTTTCTGCCAGGAAGAAACTCTGCTGTACATCATCATAGCTCTCCTTGTGGAAGTAAACGTCCCTGAGGCCTGAATAGCCTCCTGTCACTCTGCAGTGTTTCTCCAAGGCCTAAATCACAACGAGGAGGGAAAAAAATGGTCACCTTCCGGTAAACTGCCTGTCACAAATTTTTACCATTAGATTGTCACATTTAACTGAAATAAGGATTCAAATGGAATGATAGACTGCAATAGTTTCAGGTGAAAATTTAAAAAAACATAACATGTAAATGCAAATAAAGTATGAAAAGTTAAAGGACATATGGACCGTATATCTCATCTAATTGGAAACACTTCTATATTTAGTTCTGGAATGTCAGTGATTTTTACCATTTCTTTTTATGGTCTAGAGCAGGATGCATCAAACTACAGACCACAAGCTATATCCAGCCTGCTTTTTGTTTTTGTAAGTAAGGTATTATTGAACCACAGCCACACTCACTTGTTTACATATTGTGTGTGGCTGTTCTTTCACTACAATGGCAGAGTTGAATAAATGCATAGGTCCCCCAAGCCCAATTCTCTCTGGCCCTTACAGAAAAAGTTTGCTGACCCCTGGTCTAGAGAGATTGTTCATGTCAACTGGGATTCTAAACCGCTGGTTGAGAAAGTGCACTGGAACCAAAACAGCTGCTACTATCGTCAGAATATCTTATTTAAAAAAAATTGACTGTGGAGTACTGAGTGATATTGGTGACTGACAGATATAAAAGAGAAAACGGAAAGCAGTGAAAAAAACATGGCTGGTATCCATTTCTGAAATACATCTTTCTTTTCTTTAGACTGAGATGGAAGAAAGATGGGATGAAACCACTGGTAACTATGAGAGAAATGAGCCTACATTTCTATAGCTGCCTGACTACAACGAGTACTACAGTCAGAGATGGGGAAAGACATGGGTTGGGCAGTGTGGGAACGAAAATTTAGGTAACACCTAAAATAACTTGCCTTCCATTCTGTCAGCTGCTGCTAACCTGACTGCTCTTTGTATTTGGAAATTACATTGGCTTGCTTTGCTGGTTACCAGGCATAGTCATCTCCAAGAAAGTTATTTTCTATTCACCACATCCTATTAATTCTAGTAACTAAAAGGTCAAATAAAGATTTCCACTGTATACAAACTGTCACTGGAAATCTGGTTCTAATTCATAGAATGTGTACAAAAATAATAAAGTGTAAGCCTAAGCCCCTTAAAATTTTTAATGAGATAAAGAAAACATAGGAAACATGAAAAAAACGTTACTCTTAGGTTCTCACGTCATTATTCATTTATTTTTCAGTTTTCTTTTACAGATCACAATGCTTTTCCTCTTTTTTTATGTGCATAATTACATCATATTTTCCTCCCATTTAGCTCAACTACCAAGATATGGCATAGGTCTTGCCATGTTAGTTGAGAAAAATCTTCATTGGCTAGAAAAGGGCTTTGGAGGAAAGCACGGCTCTAAGCACGTGGAGCCCAGAAAACGTGGGATGGATGAGGCAAAGGCAGGGAGCAGGAATGTGGTGCTGAGAGCTCAGCTTCCATCTGCAGACACTGATAATGAGGATATTGATTCTGCACCCTAGGGCTGGAGGGCAGAAGGGAGAGAGCATGGGGCCCAGAGGAGAAGCATTTAATTACCAGGTGAAAGAAAATCTAACTGGCAGGCTATGTGAATAAAAAACACCCATCTCCTGGTTTGGTACTGTTTAAAAGCCCCGGGGAATATAAGAACAATTACCTTAAAAAAAAGGCTTCGATTATATTCTTAGTTTCAGACAAAGAGCTAAGTGGGGGAAAAGCCTGAAGAAAGGAACTTTCAGGTCCTATTATATTTTTCCTTCCTTCTTTTTTGATAACAGTTCTTTTTGATAAAAAGTCAAATACCAGATACATGCAGTAGGCCAAAAATTATTTATGAAAAAGGAAAAAAAAACCACCAAGATTTAGAAGAAATGGGTAAATTTGTTATTACTGAACATAATGAAATCCTATTTCTAGACATCTCCTTAAAAAAAAGATTTTATCCACAGATGTTTTTCTTGGTTTGCCCCTTGAAGTTTTTTAGTAATAAAGAAATAAGCTAAAGAGAGGGCCAGGCATGATAACAGCTAACCCTCCCTCCTGTAGAAATTTCTATAAGCTCCTTCTTTTATTATAGAAAAAAGAGTTGTTTTGGGGGTAGGCACTGCCCAAACGTTTTTCATCTTTTCAGATCACCTCCACTCATTCTTTTTCTCCCCCAATCCTGATGTGGTGAACCAGAGTAGTCAAGAAGACAATCTAACATTTTAGAGGTGGGGGCCGAATCCCAGCTCTAGACTCCCTAGCTGCGGCCTCAGTTTCCTGGACCCAGGCAGCATGCCTTTTCTCAACATGAGGTTGTCCTGAGAAAAAAACTCAAGACTAGTGCAGAAGATGGCAGAGGAGTAAGATGTGGAGATCACCTTCCTCCCCACAAATGCATCAAAGATATATCTACACATGGAACAACTCCTACAGAACACCCACTGAACACTGGCAGAAGACCTCAGACTTCCCAAAAGTCAAGAAACTCCCCACGTACCTGGGTAGGGCAAAAGAAAAAAGAAAAAACAGAGACAAAAGAGTAGGGACGGGACCTGCACCTCTGCGAGGGAGCTGTGAAGGAGGAAAGGTTTCCAAACACTAGGAAGCCCCTTCATGGGCGGAGACAGGGGTTGGCTGGGCGGAAGCTTTGGAGCCACGGAGGAGAGCGCTGCAATAGGGGTGCAGAGGGCAAAGTGGAGAGATTCCCCACAGAGGATCGATGCCGACCAGCACTCACCAGCCTGAGAGGCTTGTCTGCTCACCCGCCAAGGGTGGGCGAGGGCTGGGAGCTGAGGCTCAGACTTCGGAGGTCATATCCCAGGGAGAGGACTGGGGTTGGCTGCGTGAACACAGCCTGAAGGGGGCTAGTGCGCCACAGCTAGCCAGGAGGGAGTCCGGGAAAAAGTTTGGAACTGCCTAAGAGGCAAGAGACCATTGTTTTGGGGTGCGTGAGGAGAGGGGATTCCTTCCCTGTCTGTCCACAATTGTTTTGGGGTGCATGAGGAGAGGGGATTCCTTCCCTGTCTGTCCACAGAAGGCAGAGCACTGCCTAAACAAGCTCCAGAGACGGGCACGAGCCACAGCTATCAACTCGGACACCAGAGATGGGCTTAAACACTAATGCAGCTGCTGAAGCCACCAAGAAGCCTGTGTGCGAGCACAGGTCACTATCCACACCTCCCTTCCCAGGAGCGTGTGTGTAGCCCGCCCCTGCCAGGGTCCTGGGATCCAGGGACAACTTCCCCGGGAGAACACACTGTGAGCCTCAGGCTGTTGCAACGTCATGTCGGCCTCTGCCATGGCAGGCTCGCCCTGCACTCCGTGCCCCTCCCTCCCCCCAGGCCTGAGTGAGCCAGAGGCCCCTAATCAGCCGCTGCTTTAACCCTGTCCTGTCTGAGCGAAGAACAGACGCCCTCAGCCAACCTACATGCAGAGGCGGGGCCAAAACCAAAGCTGAACCCCAGGAGCTGTGCGAACAAAGAAGAGAAAGGGAAATATCTCCTAGCAGCCTCAGGAGCAGCGGATTAAAGCTCCACAATCAACGTGATGCACCCTGCATCTGTGATATACGTGAATAGACAACCAATCATCCCAAATTGAGGAAGTGGACTTTGGGAGCAACTGTAAACTTGGGGTTTGCTGTCTGCGACTGACTTGTTTCTGATTTTTATGTTTATCTTAGTATAGTTTTTAGTGCTTGTTATCATTGGTGGATTTGTTTATTGGTTTGGTTGCTCTCTTTTTTTTACTTAATTTTTTTATTTTAATAATTAAAAAAATTTTATTTTAATTATTTAATTTAATTTATTATTATTTTCTTTCTTTTTTTCCTCCCTTTTCTTCTGAGCCATGTGGCTAACAGGGTCTTGGTGCTCTGGATGGGTGTCAGGCCTGAGCCTCTGAGGTGGGAGAGACAAGTTCAGGACACTGGACCACCAGAGAGCTCCAGGCCCCACATAATATCAATCGGCGAGAGCTCTCCCAGGGATCTCCATCTCAATGTTAAGATCCAGTTCTACGCAACGGCCAGCAAGCTCCAGTGCTGGATGCCCCATGCCAAACAACTAGCAAGAGAGGAACACAAACCCACCCATTAGCAGAGAGGCTGCCTAAAATCAAAATAAGGTCACAGACACCCCCAAAACGCACCACTGGATGCAGCCCTGCTACCAGAAAGACAAGATCCAGCCCCACTCACCAGAACACAGGTGCCAGTCCTCTCTACCAGGAAGCCTACACAACCGACTGAAGCAACCTTACCTAGTGGGTTCAGACACCAAAAACACCAGGAACTACGAAATGCAGCCCACGAAAAGGAGCCCCCAAACATAGCAAGTTAAGCAAAATGGGAAGAAAGAGAAATATGCAGCAGATGAAGGAGCAAGGTAAAAACCCACCAGACCAAACAAATGAAGAGGACATAGGCAGTCTACCTGAAAAAGAATTCAGAATAATGATAGTAAAGATGATCCAAAATCTTGGAAACAGAATGAAGAAAATACAAGAAACGTTTAACAAGGACCTAGAAGAAATAAAGAGCAAACAAACAATGATGAACAACACAATAAATGAAATTAAGAATTCTCCAGAATGAATTAACAGCACAATAACTGAGGCAGAAGAACGGATAAGTGACCTGGAAGATAAAATAGTGGAAATAACTATTGCAGAGCAGAATAAAGACAAAAGAATTGAGGACAGTCTCAGAGATCTCTGGGACAACATTAAACACACCAACATTTGAATTATAGGGGTCCCAGAAGAAGAAGAGAAAAAGAAAGAGACTGAGAAAATATTTGAAGAGATTATAGTTGAAAACTTCCCTAATATGGGAAAGGAAATAGTCAATCAAGTCCAGGAAGCACAGAGAGTCCCATACAGGAAAAATCCAAGGAGAAACACGCCAAGACACATATTAATCAAACTATCAAAAATTAAATACAAAGAAAACATATTAAAAGCATCAAGGGAAAAGCAACAAATAACATACGAGGGAATCTCCATAAGGTTAACAGCTGATCTTTAAGCAGAAACTCTGCAAGTAAGAAGGGTGTCGCAGGACATATTTAAAGTGATGAAAGGGAAAAACCTACAACCAAGAGTACTCTACCCAGCAAGGATCTCATTCAGATTCCAGGGAGAAATTAAAACCTTTACAGACAAGCAAAAGATAAGAGAATTCAGCAGCACCAAATCAGCTTTACTAGAAATGCTAAAGGAACTTCTCTAGGCAGGAAACACAAGAGAAGGAAAAAACCTACAAAACCAAACCCCAAACAATTAAGAAAATGATAATAGGAACATACATATTGATAACTACCTTAAATGTAAATGGATTAAATGCTCCAACCAAAAGACACAGACTGGCTGAATGGATACAAAAACAAGACCCGTATATATGCTGTCTGGAAAAGGTTCACTTCAGACCTAGGAACGCATACAGACTGAAAGTGAGGGGATGGAAAAAGATATTCCATGCAAACGGAAATCAAAAGAAAGCTGGAGTAGCAATTCCCATATCAGACAAAAATCAACTTTAAATTAAAGACTATTACAAGAGACAAAGAAGGACACTACATAATGATGAAGGGATTAATCCAAGAAGATATAACAACTGTAAATATTTATGCACCCAGCATAGGAGCACCTCAATACATAAGGCAAATGATAACAGCCATAAAAGAGGAAATTGACAGTCACACAATAATAGTAGTGGACTTTAACACCCCACTTCCACCAATGGACAGATCATCCAAAATGAAAATATATAAGGAAACACAAGCATTAAATGACACATCAAACAAGATGGACTTAATTGATATTTAGAGGACATTCCATCCAAAAACAACAGAATACACGTTCTTCTCAAGTGCTCATGGAACATTCTTCAGGATACATCATATCTTGGGTCACAAATCAAGCCTTGGTAAATTTAAGAAAATTGAAATCATATCAAGTATCTTTTCTGACCACAATGCTATGAGACTAGATGTCAATTACAGGAAAAAAACTGTAAAAAATACAAACACATGGAGGCTAAACGATATGCTACTAAATAACCAAGAGATCACTGAAGAAATTGAAGAGGAAATCAAAAAATACTCAGAAACAAATGACAACGAAAACACAACAACCCAAAACCTATGGGATGCAGCAAAAGCAGTTCTAAGAGGGAATTCTGTAGCAATACAATCCTACCTCAAGAAATAAGAAAAAAGAAAAATCTCAAATAAATTTACACCTAAAGAAATTAGAGAAAGAAGAACAAAAAAACCCCAAAGTTAGCAGAAGGAAAGAAATCATAAAAATCAGATCAGAAATAAATGAAAAAGAAAGGAAGGAAACAATAGCAAAGATCAAAAAAACTAAAAGCTGGTTCTTTGAGAAGATAAACACAATTGATATACCATTAGCCAGACTCATCAAGAAAAAAAGGGAGAAGGCTCAAATCAACAGAATTAGAAATGAAAAAGGAGAGGTAACAATTGACACTGCAGAAATATACAGGATGATGAGAGATTACTACAAGCAATTATATGCTAATAAAATGGACATCCTAGAAGAAATGGACAAATTCTCAGAAAAGCACAACCTTCTGAGACTGAACCAGGAAGAAATAGAAAATATAAACAGACCAATCACAAGCACTGAAATTGAAACTGTGATTAAAAATCTTCCAACAAACAAAAGCCCAGGACTAGATGGCTTCACAGGTGAATTCTATCAAACATTTAGAGAAGAGCTAACACCTATCCTTCTCAAACTCTTCCATAATATAGCAGAGGGAGGAACACCCCAAACTCATTCTACGAGGCCACGATCACCATGATACCAAAACCAGACAAAGATGTCACAAAAAAAGAAAACTATAGGCCAATATCAGTGATGAACATAGATGCAAAAATCCTCAACAGAATACTAGCAAACACAATCCAACAGCACAATAAAAGGATTATACACCATGCTCAACTGGGTTTTAACCCAGGAATGCAAGGATTCTTCAATATATGCAAATCAATCAATGTGATACACCATATTAACAAATTGAAGGAGAAAAACCATATGATCATCTCAATGGATGCAGAAAAAGCTTTCAACCAAATTCAACACCCATTTATGATAAAAACCCTCCACAAAGTAGGCATAGAGGGAACTTAACTCAACATAATAAAGGCCATATACGACAAATCCACAGCCAACAACATTCTCCATGGTGAAAAACTCAAACAATTTCCACTAAGATCAGGAACAAGACAAGGTTTTCCACTCTCACTGCTATTATTCAACATAGTTGTGGAAGTTTTAGCCATAGCAATCAGAGAAGAAAAAGGAATCCAAAATGGAAAAGAAGAAGTAAAACTGTCACTGTTTGCAGATGACATGATACTATACATAGAGAATCCTAAAGATGCTACTAGAAAACTACTAGAGCTAATCAACGAATTTGGTAAAGTAGCAGGATACAAAATTAATGCATGGAAATCTCTTGCCTTCCTATACACTAATGATGAAAAATCTGAAAAGGAAATTAAGGAAATACTCCCATTTACCATTGCAACAAAAAGAACAAAATACCTAGGAATAAACCTACCTAATGAGACAAAAGACCTGTATGCAGAAAACAATAAGACACTGATGAAAGAAATTAAAGATGATACAAAGAGATGGAGAGATGTATATACCATGTTCTCGGATTGGAAGAATCAATATTGTGAAAATGACTATACTACCCCAAACAATCTACAGATTCAAGGCAATCCCTATCAGACTACCAATGGCATTTTTCACAGAACTAGAACAAAAAATTGCAAAAGTTGTATGGAAACACAAAAGACCCTGAATAGCCAAAGCAATCTTGAGAAAGAACAACAGAGCTGGAGGAATCAGGTTCCCTGACTTCAGACTATACTACAAAGCTACAGTAATCAAGACAGTATGGTACTGGCACAAAAACAGAAATATAGATCAATGGAATAGGATAGAAAGCCCATAGATAAGTCCATGCACATATAGTCACCTTATTTTTGATAAATGAGGCAAGAATATACAATGGAGAAAAGACAGCCTCTTCTATAAATTGTGCTGGGAAAACTGGACAGCTACATGTAAAAGAATGAAATTAGAACACTCCCTAACACCATACACAAAAATAAAATCAAAATGGATTAAATACCTAAATGTAAGTCCAGAGACAGTATAAAACTCTTAGAGGAAAACATAGACAGAACACTCTCTGACATAAATCACAATAAGATTCTTTTTGACCCACCTCCTAGAGAAATGGAAATAAAAACAAAAATAAACAAATGGGACCTAATGAAACTTAAAAGCTTTTGCACAGCAAAGGAAACCATAAGCAAGACGAGAAGACAACCCTTAGAATGAGAGGAAACATTTGCAACTGAAGCACCTGACAAAGGATTAAACTCCAAAATATATAAGCAGCTCATGCAGCTCAATATCAAAAAAACAAATAACCCAATCCAAAAGTGGGCAGAAGACCTAAATAGACATTTCTCCAAAGAAGATATACAGATTGCCAACAAACACATGAAAGGATGCTCAACATCACTTATCATTAGAGAAATGCAAATCGAAACTACAATGAGGTATCACCTCACACCAGTCAGAATGGCCATCATCAAAAAATCTACAAACAATAAATGCTGGAGAGGGTGTGAGAAAAGGGAACTCTCTTGCACTGTTGGTGGGAATGTAAATTGATACAGCCACTATGGAGAACAGTATGGAGGTTCCTTAAAAAACTAAAAATAGAACTACCATATGACCCAGCAAGCCCATTACTGGGCATATACCCTGAGAAAACCATAATTCAAAAAGAGTCATGTACCACAATGTTCACTGCAGCACTATTTACAATAGCCAGGACATGGAAGCAACCTAAGTGTCCAGCGACAGATGAATGGATAAAGAAGATGTGGCACATACATACAATGGAATATTACTCAGCCATAAAAAGAAATGAAATTGAGTTATTTGCAGTGAGGTGGATGGACCTAGAGTCTGTCATGCAGAGTGAAGTAAGTCAGAAAGAGAAAAACAAATACTGTATGCTACTACATATGTATGGAATCTAAAAAAAAAAATGGTTCTGAAGAACCTAGGGGCAGGACAGGAATAAAGATGCAGACATAGAGAATGGACTTGAGGACACGGGGAGGGGGAAGGGTAAGATGGGACGAAGTGAGAGAGTAGCGTTGACATATATACACTACCAAATGTAAAATAGATAGCTACTGGGAAGCAGCTCCATGGCACGGGGTGATCAGCTTGGTGCTTTGTGACCACCTAGAGGGGTGGGATAAGGAGGATGGAAAGGATATGCAAGAGGGAAGAGATATGGGAATATATGTATATATATAGCTGATTCACTTTGCTATACAGCAGAAACTAACACAACATTGTAAAGCAATTATACTCCAATAAAAATATTAAAAAAATAAAACGAATAAAACTCAAGATGAAGATACACTTAGCACAGTGACAAGGGCCTTTCAGATGTTTAGAGAGGCCTAGCTATTTTTATTTTTTGAGGCTTTTGGTAAGTTAAAATGAAAAAAGGTGGGGGGATGCTAAAGAGGCATTTTTAACTTTCAAAAAATGAAAATCCTTCATGTCAAGTCTAAATTTTAAGACTTTAGGGATGTGAAGCTGGGGACAAGCAGCTCTCCTGGGCCCCCATAATAGGCCCTGGTTTTACAGTTTTTCCACAGTGGAAGTGGCTATGTAACCAGGCTGGTTAGTCTGATCAGAACATCATTTCACCACAATCTGTTCTGGGGCTCTCAGCCTCTGGGCAAGAGTTCCTCTAAAAACCGAGCATGAGACAAGGATTGGATGCAGGGAGATTTTGGGGGAGGTGATATCAGGAAGTGAGCGAGTGAGTGGGGAGAGTAAAACAAGGAAGGGAGAAGGGCCAGTGAAATACACGTTGAGCAGGTCACTGCTGTGTGCATGGGGGGGCTTGCTCCTGCTGGAAAACCTCTAAGGAACCATCTAGAATGCATCTCAGAATTATTCTTCAGAGGAGCAAGACTGGATAGTTATCCATCAACTCTAAAACCTCACTGGCCTATTGAAGACCAAAATAATTCCCAATCACCAAGGCTTAGATGAACCTCAATTTTAATATACTTTTTTCAGAGGAAAAAACATAAACTTAAAGAAACTGAAATTACAACTGACTAACCATAATTAGAAAATTATGCAAAAAAAAGAGGCCTAAAAAATTGCTATTACTTAAAATGATTGACAACTGGTTATAAGACACACATTAAACGAAGAGGGTTAATAAGCAAGATTCATCAATGGCTTTCTGAGATATCAGTTAAATTTTACATAAAGGCAATATTCATTTTAGATTTCCCAAGAGAAGTTATTCCTAACGGTTTTAAAAGACAGCTAGCTTTCTAACAAAGAGTGCTAGACAATAAGAGAATGTAATTAAAGCATTTGTTTGTTCTTATCCCCTGAATTCCCTTTCACTCCTTTTGGAATAATAGCTCTTAAAATTAGACGTTGTGGGCTTCCCTGGTGGCACAGTGGTTGGGAGTCCGCCTGCTGATGCAGGGGATGCAGGTTCGTGTCCTGGTCCGGGAGGATCCCACGTGCCGCGGAGCAGCTGAGCCCGTGAGCCCACATATCGCAAAAAAAAAAAAAAAAAAAAATTAGACGTTGTTTGATGCATATCCTGAAGGGCGCCTCTGCTGGCATTCAGCACACAAAGTGTTCAACGGATTAGTTCAGGAAGATGATACACCACATTCAGCAGGAAGAGACTCAAGAAGTGACAAAGACAATTCAAATAACACACTGGACAGATATGAAGCTTATAGATATTTGGAGAATCCTGAGACCAGTGTCGGAATATTCTGTACAAAGTAGTTCTTCTATAGGTACTTTCTAAAATTTAGCTCTAAGCAGCTAAGTGACTCTAACTAAAAGCATATTTTATCATTTTCATGCCCAAAGACTAAAAGAAGCAATCATATAGTGGTTTTTTGAAACAGAGAGCAGGTTGGGGTAACTATTCCCAAGTTGCCCATAATCCTTTGTGGAATTAACCGATCACCTTTTTTATAGTCATGAGAACTTAATTTTATAATATGCCTTTCTAGATTTCTCCTTCAACACCAGAGTAGGTATATTTATATCACTGTTACATAAAGCAAAGCTGAAGCCAGGGATATAGGATGACTTAACTGAAAACAGTCTTGAATGGAAAGATGGCTGGTCAAAACTTTAAGCTTTAAAAATCATAGAAAAGTTGATATGCTAGATTTATAGGTATCACTGAACATTTTTTCCACAGACATTTTTCTTTCTTTCTTTCTTTCTTTTTTTTTTTTTTTTGCGGTATGCAGGCCTCTCACTGCTGTGGCCTCTCCTGTTGCGGAGCACAGGCTCCGGACGCGCAGGCTCAGCGGCCATGGCTCACGGGCCCAGCCGCTCCGCGGCATGTGGGATCTTCCCAGACTGGGGCAGGAACCCGTGTCCCCTGCATCGGCAGGTGGACTCTCAACCACTGCGCCACCAGGGAAGCCCCCCACAGACATTTTTCTATAAGAAACATAAGCAAATTAAAACGTCACCTCTACAGCTTCCCAGGCCCATTTCCTGTATTTTGGATCATGAGTCAGTCGCCACATGTACATGTAAGTCTCAACAACTTCTGGCCGTAGGATGTAGTATTTTTCATTTTGCCTCGTAGCAATGGCTTCAACACCGCCATCGAATCTGAAAGCTTCTGGTCCCAGTTTCACAACTAAAGGAGATGCAATGGAGGACAAGGGTTATTGTCCTAGACAATGTTTAGTGTCTATAACTTAAATGAAACTAGAAAGTACCTTACAACATTCAAGAGAGGTGCCAAAACAATCATTTTAAGGAATAATTATAAACACTGTATAATAAGCAATATTCAATATACCTTTATAATTTATTCATTGAAAAGAGTCCATTTTAGAAAATGGTAATGATCCCTTATTTTCTTTCATTTAACCACCATTTACTGAGTACCCACTGGGTAGGTGCAAAGCACCACCTTATTAGTGAGCTAGAAAATCAGTGGTTGAGAATTCTAAGTCATTATGTCATGAAGGTTATTTAGTATTTGTACATCAAACTCCTATTTTTATAAGAAGGCTGCCAGACTCATCATATATTTCATGGAGATTCTGGGAAGATTAATAACGGTTTATAACATACCAAGTTTCTTTTGGGACAGAGACTCTCACCCAATGTTATTTACCTAAAGCAGGACCAATAAGTTAGACAGACTTAACCCTTTATGGCCTGGATTTTTGTTTCTTGGTAAACTAAAGGTAAATATTTTTATACAGAAGAGTAATGCCTCTTAAAGTAAAAACAGAAATTCCTTTAAGATATTAATCATGATCATCAAGTTTCATCAGGCATGGTGGATGTTCTTTTGATGGCAACAAATGGACAAAGTTCCTTACTGAATGAAATAAAAAGCACATAGACTGTGTATGAAGAGTAACAGGTACTCACATGTGCGATTGTAAGATTCATGACAGGTACGGGCAATTTCAGCCCCGAGTTGAAGGTAGTGTTGGGTCAGGCCTTCAGGAGCGTCATCTGCCCCGAGGGCAAACATGCCTCCCGCAAAGCAGGTCAGGTGGCCCATCTTGTGTTCCAGGAGGCCCCCTTTCCACTCTGCGATGTAAGTCAGTCCGTTACGTGACTTCCGGATCAAGTGAGTCTCAATTGCCTGAAAATAATACTTATTTTCAACATTTTGTAATCTCTTCTCAGATTTATAACCAAAAACACCACAACATTAAAAAAAGATAAAACGTCACTCACGATTGATTTGAGTTTGTTACTACAAATCCAATTCGACCTGAAATTTCATGTTATTGCTCTCTGTATATGTCCTCTAGTCTATGCCTTATTAGTTTGGTTAGTTATAATTAACACTGTTGGGCCAGCCCAGTAGGTTTTTCTTGGTTGCATGCCCAAACACTTGTAGTCCTCATACTGAAAAAGCTGTTTCCTTTTCAAAGACAGGCCACTGGTATAGTGGTAAGAGCTGCTTTAGTGCATTTCCATTTTCACAAATGGAGAAACAACACAAAGCACAGGCTCTACCATGAATGGTGAACAGACCATATTTGTGTATAAAATCCAGGCTGGTGGTCCTACCCCTCCTTTCTCTCTCTTAGGCTTGGAGGGGTAGCAAAACAGAGTGGGAAAAAGGAGCTGTTCTTGAGTCAATCAGATTGCTTGGCTTCAAATTCCAGCTCTGACACTTACTATCTGTAAATTTGTGGGTAATTTGCTTACTGTTTCCTTAAATCTCAGTGTCCTTATGCATAAAATGGGAATAGTAGCATCCACTGTGAAAACTGCAATATTTTGTTTATAAAGCAGTCAGTACTGTGATTGGCACTTGATAAAGGTCATTTATCATCATCACATCTCCACTGTGGTACCACATGAATTAAATTCCTCCTTAATAATTCTTTTAAAAAGGACATTAATATACAATGAATAAGTATTTTTTTTTAAAAAAAGAATAAAGGTCTGTAAATTTGGGAGAAATGATGTTTACAGAAGTGGCTTGTTAAACACCTTTTATTTCTGCCCCAGGACTGTTGATAGCCTTTTGAATAAACAAAATAAAATAAGCCCTTTTTAAAAAAAAAAAAACAAAATTGTAGTGTAAGTGCTTGGCATTACTATTTTTAATTACTTTAACAGGAAATGCTCCCCTGCACCCCCAATTACTTCTTGGAAGGAGAAGGGCTATGATTGTGTCTATAACTGTTATACTATTATAAAAAAAGAGAGGATTTTAGGAATCACATTTGGGAATACAGGCATGGCTCATTTTATTGAGCCTTGCTTTATTGTGCTTTGCAGATACTGCATTTTTCACAAATTGAAGTTTTGCAAGTGTCAAGCAAGTCTATCAGCGCTGTTTTTCCAACAGCGTTTGCTCTTTTCATGTCTCGATGTCACATTTTGATAATCCGCAATACTTCACACTTTTTCGTTATTATTATATTCGTTAGGGTGATCTGTATCAGCGATCTTTAACATTACTATTACAACTCACTGAAGACTCAGATGATGGTTAGCATTTTTTTTTTTGCGGTACGCGGGCCTCTCACTGCTGGGGCCTCTCCCGTTGCACAGGCTCCGGACGCACAGGCTCAGCGGCCATGGCTCACAGGCCCAGCCGCTCCGCGGCATGTGGGATCTTCCCAGACCGGGGCACGAACCTGTGTCCCCTGCATTGGCAGGCGGACGCTCAACCACTGCGCCACCAGGGAAGCCCAATGGTTAGCATTTTTAAACTAAGGTAAGTACATTGTTTTTTTAGACATACTGCTATTGTACATTAAACAGCCTAGAGTACAGTGTAACTATTAAGTTTATATGCACGGGGCAACCAAAAATTTCATGTGACTTGCTCTACTGTGTTATTCACTTTATTGCAGTGGTTTGGAACTGAACCCACAATATCTCCAACGCATGCCTGTAGTAGACAGAGACAAAACTTGTGATACAGAAGAATGAATGAAAATGAATGCAGAGGTAGATAAAACCTCTCCTTCCTTTATTGGAAATAAACAAATGAAACCAAGACGGTAAGAAATAAATGAACGCACTACTGTGCGCATTAACTGTGGTTAAGCTAATTTTATTGATGGTCTAGTTATTACATTAATATTTCATTCTTATTTAATGCAACTGAACATCTTAGCTATTTATACTTCTCATAGCACAAATTGCAGTAAAGTCCTTCAAGCAGACACTTGTTCATCACCCAAGAAATTATTCTTTTCTACATGGCAAGAGTAGTAGCTTTTGAGCACGCATTAGAGAAACATTATTACCCTGTTACAGATCCTGAATAAAGTACTATATTATTTTTGGCATGATTCTGACCAAGTTGCTATCTCTCAAAATAAATTACAACGAAGTTCCAAGACTTTTAAAACAATGTTTGTGTGGCAATGGGAAAATGTAAATAAATATAAAGGAGGAAAAAATAGTCTTTAGTGGCTCTAAAAAATTTTGTGTCAAGCCTACGGAGAATTGATTAGGAAAAAAGAGTATTGTATATTTTGTGATTTCATCCTTCTATATTTGAAAAAAATTAGTTGGCTGTGCCTATAGAATCCTAAATGCCTAATACATCACCTGCCCAGGTATCATTCACTCCAATGGACTGTCTTGCAGCATGAGCAACCACCACTATGGATTCTTAGTATGGCCTCCAGGTGAGGCCATAACAGCCAGTTGAAAACTCAAAGTATTTCATTATTAACACAACGAAAGAAAACATGCCACTCTGGGATTAAATGATTTCTAAAATGCACTGGAAGCTAAAACTGATGGACTACATCTCCAGTACCTCAACTGTCTGGAACAATATTGTAAGGTATCCTCTCTTTCATAATAATGATATTTTAAAGTACAAGAAATACAAAGAAATTTTACTATGTAAGACATGACTACTTCTTAAAATCAGAAGCGTAACTGTTCTAGCTTTGCTTTCTATGTTGAAAACACACAATGGATTGAAAGTGTTTTTACTATTAAGAGAAAGAGGAAACACTTTGACTTCATTTGCTCTTAATGGATTTTCCTGTCAATGGTTTGTCTAAATATAATATGCTAAAAGCTGTGTGGGTATAGTTCTCAAAACGGGAGGTAAAGTATTTCAAAGAGTATTTTAAAGTTGTCTTTCCTGGAACATCAAGATCCTAGGGGGCCACTTTAAAATTAGAATAATTAAAATGTCTGCCAGGACTGTAATTAAAAATGACATAATGGAAACCATACTGTATGGAGAACTCCCTGGTTTAAAACCTGAAACCTCATAGGAATGAAGAAAAATAAACTTAAGAGTTTGCTTTTAATGTTTATCATGTCCTTTAAAGGCTGTGCGAAATGAAGGCCAATGTTCTAACTAAGGTGTCTGGTTCCTATATGTGAAATAGTAAAGAGCTGTGTCTGCTCTACTTAGTCAAGTTCACTACTGACCTTGGAGGGAACCAACGTAATATTAAATCCAGTCAACTAGAGCAGTGCAAGTTGTATTTATATTTTAACAATTAAGTTGGTGTATTGTAAAATCACCCAGAATTCCTTTTAGGGACACTTACTTTAGAACAATGGCAACATCACTGGAATTACAAATATCCATTTTTCCCCCTGAGAATTATTATTATTATTTTTGCAGTATGTGGGCCTCTCACTGTTGTGGCTCCTCCCGTTGTGGAGCACAAGCTCTGGACGCGCAGGCTCAGCGGCCATGGCTCACAGGCCTAGCTGCTCCGCGGCACGTGGGATCTTCCCGGACCAGGGCACGAACCCATGTCCCTGCATCGGCAGGCGGACTCTCAACCACTGCGCCACCAGGGAAGCCCTATTATTATTTTTTTTTAAAAAATTCTAATTTCATATCTAAACTATGTAAGAGGCTGAGCCCAACAGGACATCTCCCACATAAGGCCACTTCTCTAAGATTAGGATATGTAAGTTACCTACCTAACACATAGAAATAAACATAGAGAACTGGGAAAAGGGGGAGACAGAGAAATATGATCCAAATGAAGGAACAAGACATAGCCTCAGAAAAAGAACCAAACAAAGTAGAGATAAGCTATATACCTGATAAAGAGTTCAAAGTAATGATCATAAAGATGCTCACTGAACTCAAGAGAAGAATGGATAAATACAGTGAGAATTTCAACAACAAAGAGTTAGAAAATATAAGGAAGAAACAGAGCTGAAGAATACAATAATGGAAATAAAAAAATATACTAGAAGGGGGCTTCCCTGGTGGCGCAGTGGTTGAGAGTCTGCCTGCCAATGCAGGGGACACGGGTTCGAGCCCTGGTCTGGGAGGATCCCACATGCCGCGGAGCGGCTGGGCCCGTGAGCCACAACTACTGAGCCTGCGCGTCTGGAGCCTGTGCTCCGCAACAAGAGAGGCCGCGATAGTGAGAGGCCCACGCACCGCGATGAGGAGTGGCCCCCACTTGCCGCAACTAGAGAAAGCCCTAGCACAGAAACGAAGACCCAACACAGCCATAAATAAATAAATAAAATTAAAAAAAAAAATACTAGAAGGAATAAACAGTTTGTTAGATGATACAGAGGAATGAATTAGTGATCTGGAAGACAGAGTAGTAGAAATCACACAAAGTTGAACAGAAAGGAGATAAAAAAAGAAATTAAAAAGTGAGGTTAATCCAAGAGATCTCTGGCACAACATCAAGCATACTAACATTTGCATTACAGGGTCCAAGGAGGAGAAGAGGGACAGGAAGGGACAGGGAACTTATCTGAAGAAACAATGGCTAAAAACTTACCTAACCTGGGAAAGGAAACAAACATCCAGGCCCAGGAAGCAAAGAAAGTCCCAAACAAGACACACCAAGGCACATCATAATTAAAATGGTAAAAATTAAAGATAAAGACTCTTAAAAGCAGCAAAAGAAGGGCAACTAGTTACCTACAAGAAAACTCTCATGAAACTATCAGATGTCTCCTCAGCAAAAACACTGCAGGCCAGAAAGGAGTGGCACAATATATCTAAAGTGATGAAAGGGAAAAGCCTATAACAAGGAATACTCTTCTTAGCAAAGTTATCATTCAGATTTGAAAGAGAGATAAAGAGTTTTACAAACAAGCAAAAGTTGAAAGAATTTAGCACCACTAAACTGGCTTTATAAGAAATGTTAAAGGGACTCCTCTAAGCAGAAAAGAAAAGGCCACAACTAGAAATATAAAAATTATGAGAGGAAAAACATCACTGGTAAAGACAAGCAGATAGTAAAGGTAGTCGATCAACCACATAAAGCTAGTAAGAAGGTTAAAAAACAAAATTAGTAAAATCATATATATCCATAATAAGTAGTACGGATACACAAAACAAAAAGATGTAAAATATGACATCAAAAACATTACATGTGGTGGGGGAAATAAAAATGTAGAGTGGTTAGAACGTATTCAAGCTTAAGAGATCATCAACTTAAAATAATCATATATACATATAAATGATGTTCAATATGAACCTCTTGGTAATTACAAACCAAAAACCTATAATAGACACACACACTCAAAAAAGAGGAAGGAACACAACATAAAGCTAAAGACTGTAATCAAATCACAAGGGAAGAGAGCAAAAGAATAAGAAAGAAACAAAAAAGAACTACGAAAACAATGAACAAAATGGCAAAAAGTACATACGTATAATAATTATTTCAAGTGTAAATGGACTAAATGCTCTTATCAAAAGACATAGAGTGGCTGAATGGATGAAAAATCAAGACCCATATATATGCTGCCTACAAGAGACTCATTTCAGATCTAAAGGCACACAGACTGATAGATAAAAAAGGTTATTCCATGCAAATGGAAATGGAAAGAAATCTGGAAGCAATACCATATCAGACAAAATAGAATTGGAACAAAGACTGTAAAAAGAAACAAAAAAGGACATTACATAATGATCAAGGGATCAATCCAAGATGAAGATATAATAATTGTAAATATATATGCTCCCAACATAAGACCACTTAAATACATAAGCAAATATTAACAGACATAAAGGGAGAAATTGACAGTAACACAATAATAGTAAGGGACTTAAACATCCCACTCACATCAATAGGCAGGTCATCCAGAAAGAAAATAAGGAAACACTGACCTTAAGTGACACATTAGACAAAGAGACTTAATAAATAGATAATTTAAGAAAACTGAGATTATATCAAGCAACTTTTCTCACCACAACGCTATGAGACTATAAATAAACTACAAGAAAAAATGTAAAAAAACATAAACATGAGGAGGCTAAACAATACACTAGCAACAACCAGTGGATCACTGAAGAAATCAAAGAAGAAGTAAAAAAATACCTGGAGACAAGTGAAAATGTAATCACACTGATCTAAAATCTATGGGACACAGAAAAAGCAGTTCTAAGAGGGAAGTTTATAGCAATACAAGCCTACATCAGGAGACAAGAAAAATCTCAAATAAACAACCTAAACTTACACCCAAAGGAAACAGAAAAAGAATAAACAAAACCCAAAGTTAGTAGAGCAGAAATAAGTAAAATAGAGACCAAAAAACCACAATAACAATAAAAAAGATCAAAGAAACTAAGATCTGGTTCTTTGAAAAGATAAACAAAATTGATAAACCTTTAGCCAGACTCATCAAGAAAAAAAGAGAGGGCCCAAATAAATGAATCAGAAATGAAAGAGGAGCAGTTAAAATGATACCATGGAAATAAAAAGGATGATAAGAGATTACTATGAACATTTATATGCCAATAAAACGGACAACCTAGAAGAAATGAAAAAATTCCTAGAAATATATAATCTCCTAAGATGGAATTGGAAATATAAATAGAAAATATTAATAGACCAATTACCAGTAAAAAAAATTGAATCAGTAATATAAAAAAAAGTTCCAACAAACAAAAGTTTGGAATCAGTTGGCTTCATGGGTGAATTCTACCAAACATTTAGAGAAGAGTTAACACCTATTCTTCTCAAACTATTCCAAAAACTGAAGAAGAAGGAACGCTTCTGAAATTCTATACGGCCAGTTTTACCCTGATACCAAAACAAAACAAAACAAAACAAACAAAAAAAATACAGGCCAATATCAGTGATCAACATAGATGATAAAATCCTCAACAAAACATTAGCAAACCAAATTCAACAATAAATGAAATGGATCATACACCATGATCAAGTGGGATTTATCCCAGGGATGTGAGGATGGTGTAATATCTGCAAATCAATCAATGTGCTATACTACATTAACAAATTGGAGAATAAAACTCATATGATCATCTCAATAGATGTAGAAAAAGCTTTTGACAAAATTCAACATCCATTTATGATAAAAACTCTCAACAAAGTAGATACAGAGGGGATATACCTCAAGATAATTAAGCCCATATATGACAAATCTATAGCCAACAGCATAATAAATGGTAAAAAGCTGAAAGCAAGAAGATCAGGAACAAGGCAAGGATGCCCATTCTTGTCATTTTTATTCAACATAGTTTTGGAAGGCCTAGCCATAGCAAATAGACAAGAAAAAGAATAAAAGAAGTCCAAATTGGAAAGGAAAAAGTAAAACTGTCACTTTTTGCAGATGACATACTATATATAGAAAAATCCTAAAGACACTACCAAAGAAGCAGGACTGGGCTTCCCTGGTGGCACAGTGGTTGAGAGTCCATCTGCCAATGCAGAGGACACGGGTTCGTGCCCCGGTCCGGGAGGATCCCACATGCCGCGGAGTGGCTGGGCCTGTGAGCCATGGCCGCTAAGCCTGCAAGTCCGGAGCCTGTGGCCCGCAATGGGAGAGGCTGCAACAGTGAGAGGTCCATGTACCACAAAAAAAAAAAAAGCAGGACTAATAAATAAATTCAGTAAAATTGCAGGATACAAAATTAATATACAGGTATCTGTTGCATTTCTATACACTAATAACAGACTATAAGAAAGATAAATTAATAAAACAATCCCATTTATGACTGCATAAAAAGTGTAAAATACCTAGGAATATATCTAATCAAAGAGGTAAAAGACTTGTACTCTGAAAAGTATAAGACATCAATGAAAGAAACTGAAGACAACACAAACAAATGAGAAGATATACCATGGTCATGGATTGGAAGAATAAATATTGTTAAAATGACCATGCTACCCAAGGCAATCAACAGATTCAATGCAATCCCTATCAAAATACCAAAGACATTTTTTATAGAACCAGAACAAATAATTCTAAAATTTGTATGGAACCACAAAAGATCCCAAATAATCAAACCAATCTTGAGAAAGAAGAACAAAGCTGGAGGTATTAGACTCTCTGCTTTCAAACTATACTACAAAGCTACAGTAATAAAAACAGTACGGTACAGTCACAAAAACAGACACATAGATCAATGGAACAGAATAGAGAGCCCAGAAATAAACCCATGCTTATATGGTCAATTAATCTATGATAAAGGATGAAAGAATATACAGTGAGAAAAAGATAGCCTCTTCAATAAATGGTGATGGGAAAACTGGACAGCTACATGCAAGAGAATCAAACTGGACTACTTTTTCACACCATATATAAAAATAAATTCAAAATTGATTAAAGATTTAAGTGTAGACCTGAAACTATAAAACTCCTAGAAGAAAACACTGGCAGTGCACTCTTTTGACATTGGTCTTAGCAATATATATATATCTATATACACATATAGATATGTGTGTGTGTGTATATATATATATATATTTTTTTTTGATCTGTCTCCTCAGGGACGGAAAATAAAATAAAAAATAAACAAGTGAGACTACAACAAACTAAAAAGCTTTTGCACAGTGAAGGAAACTAACCAAACAAAAAAAGTGAAAAGGCCACCTACTAAATGGGAGAAGATATTTGAAAATATATCTGATAAGAGATTAATATCCAAAATACACAAAGAATTCATACAACTCAGGGATGCAATATACAGCTTAAGGAATATGGTCAATAATATTGTAATAACTTTGTATGGGGACAGATGGTTACTAGACTGATTGTGGTGATAATTTCATAACATATACAAATGTCAAATCACTATATAGTACACCTGAAACTAACATAATATCATACATCAACTACACTTCACTTAAAAAATAACTATTTAAACTAACACAACATTGTTAATCAATATAAAATAAAAATTAAAAAAAACTATTTAAGGAAACAAACACCACATAAAGTATCTACCTAACACACTACTTAGTACACAGAAGGTAATTCAAATATTTATTCACTCTCATTCCTCCTCCATCACAAAGGACTTTTGAAAACTATTAATAATCTTCGATTAAATATTAGTTTGGTTAGTTCAGATTTTTTTTTTTTTTTTGCAGTACGCGGGCCTCTCACTGTTGTGGCCTCTCCCCATTGCGGAGCACAGGCTCTGGACACGCAGGCTCAGCGGCCATGGCTCACGGGCCCAGCTGCTCCGCGGCATGTGGGATCTTCCCGGACCGGGGCACAAACTCGTGTCCCCTGCATTGGCAGGCGGACTCTCAACCACTGCGTCACCAGGGAAGCCCGCAGATTTTTATTTGAAAGTACTATTTATCTCTGGAGGTAAGTTTACTTCAAAGGGAGGTAACCATTAGGATTGTCTGTAATCTCGGGCAATTTTAACTTCCTCAATTTTTAGAATATATAATAAATTCAGGATTTTTTCCTCTCCATAATTTTAACTGTGACTCTAATAGGGAACTCATACTTGTTGAAGAAAAATACCCTTTTTAAGATGTGTGAATCTTAACTGAGGTTTGAACCATGGAAAAAACTTTTAACTACCCTATTAGAACTAAACATTATCAAGTATGATTATTATTGTTATAATTATATTAGCACATATTGAACTCTATCTAACTGGAAACATTTTTTAACCCACTCAGGTAGTATTCCATTTTTTCATTAAAGCTTGATTAATATGCAAGTTATAAGTTAGTTGAGTGGCAACGATGATTTAAATTTGGGTTTACCTTAATAGCATCGAAATACATCTTCTTAGCTTGTAGATCTGTCTTGTCAGACATTAACCATGCCTTTAGCAAATATTCATAAAAGCTGTCTCCAAGTCCTCCAACTGACACGTGATCTGCAAAGAGAGGGAAATGAATTTTAGACTGATTCAGACTTTAATTCAGATAATGCAGTAAAATCATATTAGTAACTAGGATGCAAAACCGTTAAGTCAACTGCAACTCAATGTTACATTTAAATTCCAACAAATCTCGTTTTTGAAAGATATTCTGAAATGAGCTGATGTGCTGTTAACTAATGTGATATACTTTAAATAATTACCAATACAGTTTTGTAAACATGCAGATAAAAAATATATAATCAACCCTAATTCTAAAACTCTGTTTCTTTAGTAAAAATACCAAATTAAAATGTTTCACCATATTCAAATATATTTTTAATTGCTTTATCTCTCAATAATAAACTATGTCAAAGCTGTATCATCAAATCTTAAAAAAAACAAAAAAAAAACTGGCTTGCAGTATAACCAGAAGCTCCTCAGCTTCTTGTATTATAATTTTTATTATTTGATAGGTTTTGTAGTGTTATTAATCTGAAGGGTCAAAATCCTTTGAGAGGTAAGAAAGAAGACAGGGCAGGAGAAGTTTTTCTTTTTAATACAGTTACCCCTCCATATCTGTAGGTTCCCCATCAGTAGATTCAATCAACTGTGGATTGAAAATATGATAAAAAAATTTTAGGAAGTTCCAAAAAGCAAAACTTCAACTTGCCACGCACAGCCAAATACTATTTACATGGCATTTACATTGTATTTACATAGCATTTACATTGTATTAGGTATTATAAATAATCTAGAGATGATTTAAAGTATCTGGAGGATATGCATAGGTTATATGCAAATACTGTGCCATTTTACATAAGGGACTTGAGCATCCATGAATTTTGGTATCCCTGGGGTCCTGAAACCAATCCCCTGCAGATAGGGAGGAATCAATGTACTCCATTCCTACAGTCCCCCTCCACTGTCATTTATTATGCCAGATCCACTACATATTTATATTATTGCTATACAAACAGTCTTTGACTTATAGGTAGGTAATCCTCATTAAAAGTGAGAAAACTGAGGCTTAGAGAGGCTAAATGAAATTATAACATTGGTAGGTGCCAGCTAACTCTTCAGCCCACACAGGGTCTCAAACTTGGAATCACTTGCTCTCTAACATATAACACTAAATGTACATATTCTTTGGCCTACTGTTTGAATTAATACTGTTACTTTTCAAGCACATTTACCTACAAAAACGAAGACATACTCTCTTTGAAATATCATTCCTAGAATTCATAGAGAATTTGCGCATTAATAAGATAGTCTTATTTGGGAAATTTGCATTTGAAGTTTCATAACTCGAAACTAACTTTATGTATCTATTAAAAAAATAAAACCTTTTTTAGTTGATTTAGTTACACAAAAGTAAATTGGTTTTTATACTACTATCAAGACAATTTTCTCCTGAGTCCCACCCAACAGCTCCACTTGGACATGGGGACCTAAAATTGAACACAGGTTAAAAGTGAATGTATTATCTTTTCCTCCTCAACCTTATCTTAGCCTTGGTCCCTATCTCACTAAGTGGTGCCACCATCCTGCCAAGACTGCACAAGTCAGACATCAAATAGTCATTCTTTACCTCTTCTCTCCTTCACTCCCATATTCAATGAGATACCGAACTCTACTAATTTTACCTCCAATGTATCTCTTAAGTCCATCTACTCCTTCCTGTCCTCACTAATATGATTCTGGCCCAAGCTACCACTATGCCCTGCCTGAGTCTGCAATGGCAAATTATCTGGTCTCCTGCACTGTGACAGCATCTTGCTATTTAAATTTATTAAAATTAAAAAAAAAAAATCAGTTCCTCAGCCATACTAGTGCTCATACATGTGGCCTGTGGCTACTGCACTGAAGAGGGAAGATACAGAACATTTCCATCATCACACAAAGTTCTGATGGCAGTGTCACTCCAATCTATTTCCCACATTAATGAATGCCAGAGCAACCCTTTTAACATGTGAATCAGATCAGCCCTTACTTGAAGCCTTCAATGATGAAGACTCAAATCCTGGGTCTCTGGAGACCTGGGAGGCCCTGTATGACCTCAATCTTCTCTATATTATCAGTCCTGCTCTATCTGCTCTCTGCCCTCTTGCTATATGGTCCCTCTTTTGGTTTCTCAAAACCATCAGGCTGCTTCCCACCTCAGGGATTCTAAAGGCATTGTTCTCTCTGTCTGAAGTGAGCTCCCTGATTCCTTTTTCCTTCATTTAGTAATCCTTACTCATATTTCATATCTGATGCCCACTAAGTTCTCTCATTATACACTTTCTGATAGCACACGTGTACCACACCTGCACTTTCATAAGATGGTGAAATTTTTTTTGTCTCCTTCATAAGATTATATGATCCAGGAGGGCAGGGACCAGACCTATTATGTTTCCCAGTCCACATCAGCTCCTAAAAAGCATCTTGCACATAGTAGGTACTCAGAAAAAAATTGATGAACAAAGCAAAATTCTTTTAAGTCAGTCTTATTAAGGACTACACCTATTAAGCCCAGAAGGGCTATATTTTTAAGTAAATATGGATTTTCTTTTGCAGAAAGTCCAGAATTAGTTTTAATTTTAATGTAAAGTTAGTCTTTTTATAATTGTAAGGCTGATCCTTAAAATAGCAGTTTGAAGTGACCTTTACAATTTCCTAAATAAATCGCCACAGAAACCTCTGACATTTACAAATTAAATAGACTAAGTACTATCTCATCGATAATAAGCCCTGTTGTTATAAATATGATTGCAGGAGACAAATGCAAGTGATGTGTGGTAAAGCAAATCACTGTCCAGTTACTGTCAAAATAACGGGGACTAAATGAAGTAACAGGAAATGATGGCCATGATCCAGACATGTCCTTCAGAGTTAAAGCAATGAGAGCTGAAAACTAACAGCCAGAAGCAGTTTCATTTTCTTCTCCCTTGGGTTATGATTCTACAATGAAGGAAGAAGCAAGCTTGGGCATTTGGTGATTTTTTAAAAAAGGAAAAGGGTTTACATATTTGTTTTAATTAATGTTGCTAAGTGCTAGTTGATTTTCTATTTTCCTACCTATAAAATTTTTATATTTGGAAAGAATCAAAATAAAGGAACATAAAGGAACATAGAGGAGAAACAAGAAAAGGTCTTTTTGATAATTTAGCATATCACTCACTAAGCTTCCCCCATGTCTGGATGACTATTTGTGTTAGCTGTGTAAATATCTTAGTGGCTGTAAGAGAGAACATGCTTGATTTTATCAGCAGGAAAGGACTGTCTACTTCTAGAAAAAACATGTATGGTATTCTTATTCCCAAATATTCTAAACATAATGTGTATAATAGCTACTCAAATATTATGTTCTTTTATAAAAGGGTTAATGTATTCTTTTCTATAAAAGGGGTAATGTATTCTTTTCAATAGGATTGGGTCACATAAAAGGATTCCTAATACTTAAAAAGAGGGAAAAAAAATCAAAAGAATCAAGACAAAAAGGATTAAATACTCAGTATCTTCACTTCTTAATTTTATAGACTTCATCTGAACTTCTCTCAAAGCAATCCCCCAATGATACTAGTAACACCATATTTTATAGATACACACACACACACACACACACACACACACACACACACACACATACATATAATGTTGTTATGTTAACCGAAGAAGGGTGATAATTGTTCTGTTTATAAGACACGGAGCCCCATACTTGGCCTCAACAGTCAAGAGAGATTATCATTGACCAGGACCAGATGCTGCCTCTCAGCCACAACTGAGGAGCAGGAGACAAATTGTTCAGAGAGGAAAAACAGAACCATTGTTAAAAGCAGAGGCAGAGGGCTTCCCTGGTGGAGCAGTACTTGAGAGTCCATCTGCCGATGCAGGGGACACGGGTTCGTGCCCCAGTCCAGGAAGATCCCACATGCCGCTGAGCGGCTGGGCCCGTGAGCCATGGCCGCTGAGCCTGCGCATCCGGAGCCTGTGCTCCGCAATGGGAGAGGCCGCAACAGTGAGAGGCCTGCGTACCGAAAAAAAAAAAAAAAAAAAAAAAAAAGCAGAGGCAGATTGGATACGGACTGCGTGAGTATTCACAAAACTCAAGTAAGCTCCTACTAGCTGTAAGATACTATGTGCTGAGTTAACAAATATGATGAAGTCACTGTCCTCAAAAGTTCTGGATCCATAGGAAGATGGGTATGTATATGAATCATTAGGAAAAGACTGTGATAGGAAAGTACCCAAAGGGTTGGGACAGAGGAGGAAGAAGGGGGCGGGCAGAGGAGAAGCGGGTGCTAACAATTTCCAAGCAGTGTCTTGAAGAAAGCCACCTAGAAGAAATGGAGATTGGGCTGGTTATTGGTGGAGCCAGAAGTGCAGTAAAAGGGCTGAGGAAACAGCACAAGCCAAGACCTGGATGTGGCCAAGCAGATCTTGATTAAAGAATAAAAAAAAGTGTGTCTTCCTTGTGGCTGGAACACAGGATGGGGGTGTGGGAAGAGAGACAGGGGACTCATGAACCCTATTTGTTTTTCCATCAGGAAT
Source organism: Phocoena phocoena (assembly GCF_963924675.1). Lineage (NCBI taxonomy): Eukaryota > Metazoa > Chordata > Mammalia > Artiodactyla > Phocoenidae > Phocoena > Phocoena phocoena. The sequence continues at coordinate 41,260,839 of NC_089230.1, read as the reverse complement.
TGGCCCATAAACAATCCAATTACAAAGGGCCCTTTGTACCACGAAGCATGGCCAAATCCGTAGTGTATCGGTGACCCAGAAGGTGAAGCTGGGATGTTCCAGAACAACTGACTTTTTGTCCCTCTTCAGTGACCTCTAAATCCTATATCACAGGAAGAGAAAAGTAAATCATAGAGACTTTTCTTCAACTTTTGAAATCTTTCGTGAGAAGGAGAACTTTAAAAACGCTTGTCCTTTCAGAGAATCTTATCTAGTTATTTTGAACTCAGAAAGCTACTCAGGTTCTCTTTTATCCCAAATACTAGAGTGGCCCTCACACTTTTTAGCCTCAGCACCCTTTAACACTCTCAAAAACGAATAAGCACCCTAAAGAACTTGTTTATGTAATATCTATCAATATTTACCATATTGGAAATGAAAACAGAATTTAAAATATTTTATTAATTTATTTAAAGTAATAATATACCCATTATATTAATATATAGATTTTTCATAAGAATATGTTACATTTCACAAAACAAAAATAATTAGTGGGAAGACTGATACCACTTTACGTTTTTGCAAATCTCTTCAATGTCTGCTGTACTAGAAGACAATTGGATTTTCATATCTGCTCTACATTCAATCTGCTGCTATATGTTGTTCTGGCTGAAATATATGAAGAAAATTCAGCCTCACACATTTGTACAGTTGGAAAGCAAAGAGTATTTTGATAGTCTTTTCAGATAATTGTGGGTAATTTTTCTTTGGTACTACAACAAAACTTGACAGGTGGTCAAGGTTTTTTAACAGTTGCAATGTGGAGTTAGAAACCACATCAATTAATTTTTGTACTATTACATTAAAATCCATTGGGCCATCTTGCACTTTGAATGCACTTTTTCTCACACATGATTTTATAGCAGCATGCATTGGTCATTTGGAAGATATTGGTTCACTGAATTATGCACATCTTCCAGATGTTGATACATTTGATTATACAACATTGAAAAACCATATTTGTTAATCATCACCAATCTCAGCAGAAGAGTCTTTTAGTGTTGGTGAAAGACATTAAGGTTACGGTGGCAATGTGCAAGCTTTTCAAAATTCTAATTTTCATTTAGAAGCTCAAGTTTTACCTTTGGCACAGATACTGTTAGTTTTGCTTGAAGCAACGTGCTCACTTTTGCGACCACGTCTATCAATTACCCAAGTCTGAATAACCAGTTTGTCTTCAGTAGTTCTTTCAAGTAAAAATGGTGACTTGTGAAACAACATGCGGCTAGTTCAGCTTGCAACTCAATCACACGAGTGCTTTCCTATGAGGCAACCACTATTTTTCATCATGCAGCAGAAACACCTTAAGCGTCCTTTCCATTTAATCATACAGAATATTACAATGATGTGCACTCAATGATTGAGATTTACTAGAATCAGTCAATTTTTTGCTTCATTAAGAGCATTCATGAGTGAAACTGGCATCTTTTTATTTGTTATCTGCAGTGAAGGATATGATCATAGGTATATCTCATTTTATTGCCCTTTGCTTTATTGCCCTTTGCAGAGCAGACACTTTGTTTTATAAAAATTGAAAGTTTGTGACAACCCCGCATTGAGCAAGTCTATCAGCATCATTTTCCCAACACCATTTTGTTCACTTTGTGTCTCTGTTTGAAAATTTTCACAATATTTCTTTTTCATTACTATTATATTTTTATGGTCTATGTGATCAGTGATCTTTGACATTACTATGACTTACTGAAGATGGATAGCATTTTTTAGCAATAAAGTATTTTTACATTAAAGTATATACAGTGTTTTTAGACATAATACTACTGTATACTTAATGGACTACAGTATAGTGTAAACATAACTTTTTTTTTTTTTTGCGGTACGCGGGCCTCTCACTGTTGTGGCCTCTCCCGTTGCAGAGCACAGGCTCTGCACACGGCAGGCTCAGCGGCCATGGCTCACGGGCCCAGCCACTCCGCGGCATGTGGGATCTTCCCGGACCGGGGCACGAACCGGTGTCCCCTGCATCGGCAGGCAGACTCTCAGCCACTGCACCACTGGGGAAGCCCCCTAAACATAACGTTTATATGCACTGGGAAATAAAAAAGAATGTGTGACTAGCTTTATTGTGATATTTGATTTATTGCAGTGGCCTGGAACTGAACCCACAATGTTTCTGAGGTATGCCTGGTGTTAGTACTATCTGGTGTCTCTGCCATGGCTATCACTATGGCTTCAGCAGTTTTACCCACCATTGCTTTTGCAATGTAACTGCAACTGTCAGCACAGTAAAAAAGGCAGAAAGTCTTAGTGTTATTATAAAAATATAATAAGCTTTGATTGTGTAGATGCCCTGAGAGATTTCAGGGATATCTAGTGATCTGCAGATCACACGTAGGTTAAGTGGCAACCTTGACTATGGTGTTGTGGTCTCAATGCTAGGGCCTTCCATAGACATTATTAACACAGACATAGATTTTAGCACATTTTTTCTACTACATTATTCTTTAAGAAAAATACTTGTAAAGTAGCAGTGAGGCATAATCATCTAGGAATATCATATTTAAATATAAAGAAAAAAACTCAAATTAGAGTAAAATTTCAAGACGTCGTCAACATCTGCGGCACAGCTAGACATCTCACTTAGGATTTTTCATTTGCTCTCAGGTGCTGCTTAATCTACCACTGTTTTTCCAAATCAGCTTGAGAACATTTCTTTCAGCTACTCTGAATCTTTATATGCCTGGTTAAAGTCCCTAAGGATCTGAAGTGAGGGCTTCTAGCACAATACTTTCTTCTATGGTGAAGTTGGCTCTCCTGGCAGGAAGCCTTTATCTGCTGGCTTAAAATTGACTAAAGCACCCTGTTTGCTCTTACAATTTCTCAACCCTTAAAGACTCAGTCTCCTCTCCCATCCTGTAGCCAAACAGAAAGAGAAAATGTTATGAAATAGAATACTCTAGCTAATCTGGGTAAACCCTGCTAGTCATTAGCACAAAGGAACAATTTTCTTATCTATATAACCAGTTTATTATAGGCTAGCATCCCCACAGTACCCTGACCAGATATTCCCTTTCTGATTAACAGCTTTAAATGTGCTCACAGATCATCATGCTCACAGTTATGCATGAAAAATGAACAATCTAGTTCCCCTGGTAACATTTACAGTCTGTCTTATGACAGAAGCCTATTTATTAAAGGAACCATGCTCCCTTTCCCCTTTTCTAAAGATTCTCCAAGAAGATTTGTGCTTTTCTTGGTGTTCCTTCTCTCTGTTACTAGAACAGTGCTGGGTATCATAAAGAGCTAAAACAATGCTTAACTTTTTTTTATTATTAATTACTGAAGTATAGTTGCTTTACAATGTTGTTCGTTTCTGTTGTACAGCAAAGTGAATCAGCTATACATATATATGTATCCCCTCTCTTTTTCATTTAATTTTAATTTAATTTAATTTAATTAATTATATATATATTTTTGGCCGAGTCGCATCTTAGTTGCGGCACATGGGATCTTTGTTGAGGCATCAGGATTTTTCCTTGCGGCACGCGGGCTTCTCTCCAGTTGTGGTGTGCAGGCTTCTTTCTAGTTGTGGCATGCAGGTTTTCTCTCTCTAGTTGTGGCACAGGGGCTCCAGAGTGCGTGGGCTCTGCAGTTTGCAGCACTTGGGCTCTCTAGTCGAGGCGCACAAGCTCAGTAGTTGCGGTGCATGGGCTTAGTTGCCCCGTGCCATGTGGGATCTTAGTTCCCCTACCAGAGATCAAAGCTGGGTCCCCTGCACTGGAAGGCGGATTCTTTACCACTGAACTACCAGGGAAGTCCCTATATCCCCTCTCTTTTGGATTTGCTTCTCATTTAGGTCATCACAGAGCACTGAGTAGAGTTCCCTGTGCTATACAGTAGGTTCTCATTAGTTATCTATTTTATACATAGTAGTGTATATCTGTCAATCCCAATCTCCCAGTTCATCACACCACCATCCACCCCCCACCCCTGGTATCCATACTTCCATCCTCTACGCCTGTGTCTCTGCTTCGCTTTGCAAATAAGTTCATCTGTATCAACAATGCTTAACTTTTGACTTACATTGAGCCCATTGTCCACTATTGGGATTCAGATAGTTAGGATAAAGGCCTTGTGGTTTTTCCAGGTTGTTCAGTATTGTTCGAATATTCATTACCTACATTAGAAAATGGAATGTTACTATGAAAATATGAAAAACAAGTTTGGTGCCATTCTTCTCTGTTTCTTGATTACATTTTTCCATGTTAGAAAAAAAACCCATTGATTTAAATGATGCAGAATTAGAGCAAAGAGAGTTGCCACCAGCTTACAAAAATAATAACTGTAAGTGAATACAGTCTACCATATGCCAGACACCATAGAAGAAACTAGGATGTATCAGTGGATAAACAAAGTCATTACCATTTTGGAATTTGCATCCAGTGGAGTGAGACAGCTAACAAACAAATAAATATATCAGGTGGTAATAAATGCTATGAAAAACATACAAAAGAGTAATGGGACAGAGTGATGTGAGGTGGTGAGGCTGTACTCTGTTAGTCAGGGTGGTCTGGGGAGGCTACTGGGAGAGGGTTTCAGCAGAAATTTAAAGGAATGAAGGAGTAAGTCATGCAGAGCAATGGAGGAAGAGCACGTGGGCAGAAGGAAGAGCAAGTACAAAAAAGTCCTGAGAAAAGAGTGGGTTTGGCAAGACCACCAAGGGTGGAGGTGAGGAAGTGAAGGGGAGAATGTCGGAGAGCCTAGAGGTGGCCAGGGCCCACATCTTGCAGGCCTCACAGACCATAATGTGGACTTATCTTATTCTGAGTGCGACGCAAAGCCACTGAAAACTTGTGTTTTTACAGGATTGGTGTGATTGAGGGGGCAAGGGAGGAAGTGGTAGTCAGATGGCTACTGCACAGTCCAGGTAAGAGATGATGGATCCCTGGACTAGGGTAGCAGCACAGGTAACGGGATACAAAGGATTTCTTGATGGATTGGATCTGAGGTTTACCAAAAAGAGAGGAACCAGGATGACCTCAAGATTTCTGGTCTGAGACATTGGGTAAACTGAGGCGTCTTTACCCAGATAATGAAGACTAGAGTAAAAGCCAGTGTAGGGTCTGAGACATTTTAAGTGGGAGTTGTCTGACAGACCTTTCAGTGGAAATGTTGAATAGGTACTTAGCTATAGAGCCTGGAGTTCAGGGGACAGGTTGGAACTGGAATTACAAATGTGGCGTTAACAGCCTACAGACAGTATGTAAAGTCATGAGACTGGATGAAATAATGGAGAGAGTGAATGTAAAAAGAAGAGGCCCTGGTTTGAGTCTTGGGGTTTTCCAATGTCTAGAGGTTGATGTGATAAAGAAGATCCAATATAGGAGACTGAGAAGGAGCACCTGGCAAAGACGGAGGCAAGCCAGGGGCAGAGAATACCTGTGGAGAAGGAAGTGATCAAGTGTGCCAATGCTGAGAGGGAGAGGGAGAGGGGGAGGGGGAGGGGGAGGGGAGGGAGAGGGGAGGGAGAGGGAGGGGGAGGGGGAGGGGAGGGAGAGGGAGAGAGGGAGGGGGAGGGGAGGGAGGAGAGGGAGGGGAGGGAGGGAGAGGGGAGGGAGAGAGGGAGGGGGAGGGGGAGGGGAGGGGGAGGGGGAGGGGGAGGGGAGGGAGAGGGGGAGGGACATGGGGAGGGAGAGGGGGAGGGGAGGGGAAGGGGAGGGCAGGGGAGGGGAGGGGAGGGGAGGGGAAGGGGAGGGGAAGGGAGGGGAGGGGGAGGGGGAGGGAGAGGGAGAGGAAAATGGGGAGGAAAAGGGAGGGAGAGGGAGAGGTGAGAATGACTACTGGATCTGGCAACACAGCCCTCACTGGTGTGGCTAGGAGAAAAGCCCCAGCGGGAGAGCATTCAAGGGAGTGGGAGTCAAGAAGAGAAGATAACAAACACAGACAACTCTTCCAAAGAATTCTGCTGTAAAGGGGAGCTGACAAGTGGGGTGAGTGGTGGGGTGATGGGTGTGTTTCCTGAAAATTAGAAACTGATTCAATTGCTACTTTGCATTTGTAAAACACTTTGAGTTTAAAAAGTCTTTCATGTATACGGTTCACACAGTCCACAAAACACTATAGTTTTAGATAAGGGAAAAGCTTCAGAGATGTAAAGTTACTTGCTTGAGGTGTAGAGAATCAGACATGTAAGGCCCTCTTGCACTGAGTTAGAATGGTGCTGTGAAAAGAATGGTTTACAGTTTGGTTAAATGAAATGCTGCATGTAACAAAACTTCATAAAGGGCTACATTAAAATTGGTGCTTCTTTTCCACATTCCATATTACTAAATCTCCCCAGAGAGGGATATTGTTTCCAACAAGTACTTTTTTGCAGTGCAAGGTATACTGAAGAATCTCACCTTATCAGCAAAGATGGGGTTTCCTGATAAGTAGCTCAAGTGTATAAACTCCAAATGCAGAGTTCCAAATTCTGCCAAAATACTGCTGCCTCCTGAGGCCCAGGGCCAATTCCTTCCAATCCCACTAAAGAAGAGAAGAAAGTGAAGAGTTATGGGTCAGAATGATTCCATTTTTTGCAGCTCTAAGTAGAAGTGAAAGAGACAGCTTTTGAATAATGACACCTCAGTTAATAGTTTGCTCTGTATATTTTAAAATATCCAGTGTTGCTTTCTTTGGCTACTGGTTTCAGGCTTTGATTCCTATCTTCAAATTGAAAATTACTTTTGACTTAAGTCAGAAAGAAGTTGTTATGTGCTTGCTGCTGATGAACAAATCTTTTAGAAGGTACAGGTGCCATAAAGAGATATACACCCAAGTAGAATACAAAACAAAATCAGACCAAAACACCGCTATCATGCTCCATATCCCATATTAAGCCTTTCAACATTTTAATTAATTTCAGTCTGAGAGTCCAGGGACTTTTATAGACATTCACATTATATACAACATTTTTCTTGGATATAAGATGTATTTCAAAGATTCGTTAGTTATATACTCATTCCACCCTGCTTTAAACTTCCTCCCCGTTTACTAGACTTCCTTTCTTGTTTCCCTTCACACAATTTTACCTATTTTCTAAGGCACTCGTGTATTCCATGACCTATTTAATCTATGCTCAAGAACTTCAACAAAATTATGTAATTCAAATCTGAAAGAGGTCAAAGGAATAAGCTTAAAAAATTATTGCCTTGTGGCTCATCTTAGTGAAATGCTTTTTAAAAAGAGTTAGTCCTAAACATATACTGACACAAATACACATAAAGTGGCTCTTGAGACATGGTCATACCCTTGGGTACAGTTTATGTCTGGAGAGCTACTTAAAATGTCAAACACAGGTGATAATTCAAATAAAGTCAATGATTCTCCTGACCAATATATTCTCTTCCAGAAAGCTGAAAACCCACATTTTGGTTTTCATTCAGACTTACATTTACTGCATGCCTACGCTTTGCCAGGGACTATGCAGGGCACTGGGTTACAAGGATCCTTATAATGAATAAATCACTCTTAAGGACCTTATAGCATAATGGGAAAGAAAGACCTAAGCGTAAATAATTCCAATCACATACAGTAAGTGCCAAGTTAAATGTGTGAAGTGTTCTGAGCACCTAGGGCCAGGACATGCAATCCAACATGGAAGGGATCACAGAAGGCTTCTTCGAGGCGAGTCCTGAGTAGATTCTTGAAGGGTAAATAACAAGTAGTGAGGGAAGAATGGAGAGAAGGAGAATCTGGACACAGAGAGACACACAGCAGAAGGGCTAGCCAGGAACCTGAGGTAGCTCCTGAGACTGGTGAGTGGAGGGAAGGGAAGGTGGCAGGAGAGAAGGCTGCAAGGTTAAGTTGAAGCCAAACCTTGCAGGCTTGTGGATTTCTCACTTTCCTCTCTTTCTAAGTTGGCCCCATTGACATACTGCTCTCGGTGTCCCCTAGGTTTCCTATCCCCTTTGTTTTTCATTTTACACATTCACAGCCCTGGGTAAACCCTTCCAGTTCTGCCACAGGCATGCTGAGGATGCTGATGAAAAGGAAAACAATGGTGACAATCGGGTGTCTGACACTGTAGGCTGCCACCCTCTTACTCCCTGTTTCTTTTTGGAGTAAAATCTAGATTTTGCTCCCAAACACGGATTTATAGTAAACCTAATAAAAAAATAAACAGAAATAAAAGACAGAGATCTGAAAACCACATATTCATTTATTTTAGAAAATGCCTTACATTTATTAACTTCTGGGACTGAGAGTCAGTTTTTATTTTCATCGTTGGCTTAGATCAAAGGAATATCCAATCATCCAAATAGGATGAACAGCTACTTTCAAATTTTATTAACATATGGCAAATGCATACAGTAACTGGTCACTAATTTGCCATCATGACATGTTATGTTTTTATTCCAACCGTTCTATCACTGACCAAAGTCAATAAACCTATTTAGCAAAACTCCAAATTTCTATGTTCCAGAGAAACTATAAAAGCCACGATATCAGGGCAAGAGGGAGTGATGACTTCACCCTGGAGAAGGAAGAGGACAGCATGCCAAGGAGCCCAGCCCAGTTTCCAGAGCTTCAGGGACTTTTCAGGTTCTTTTCAAGTTCAGGGTGTTAGAGGCTATGGCAGCACACTCAGATGTGAAACTTAAGCTGTATATGTACTAAATAAAATTCAAATTACTTTTGTATGCAGGCATTTGTTCTCTGCTATTATTGTGGTTAATCAAGAAAAAATCAGAGATATACTGAAAAAATTTCAATATGTTAAAAGAAGATTTAAAGGTTTATATATATATATATATATATATATATATAAAATGTCTTTGTCTTTGCACACATTCATATCAGAAGGAAAACAGCACTGTATCACTAATTATACAGGGAGCAAAATATTAAAAGCACTAGCAAAGGCTGCATCATGTGAACAGAAAGGAAGCTGGGTTTCGAATACATATATATTTATATGAAAGTATAGCTTTGGTTGCCATTCTTTCAATCTACAAAATTACTGTGTTTCAGTAAAATTATAAGATCAATGGTTACACTGGCTCTTAAATGTAAATCAGGGAAGGGTTTCAAGAAAGCAGATAGGGCATCATTATATCTAGATATTAAATAAGGTCATTTGCCTTTTCTTAGGCAAAGCTGCAAAGACATGGAGATTGGCCTGGAAAGCATGAGGCACATGCCATGGGCCATCACAGCTGAAATACCTGTGTGTCGGGGAAGTGGCTGCCTACTTGCACAGCAAATGTGTAGTGAGTCAGAACCAAGTTTTGGTCACTCACAGAACAATTTCTAAGATCTTTTTTGTGTTTAAATTCTATGAGTCTATTGAAAAATCTATATATTTATATGGCTCTAATTTCTTTTTTTTGGTATTTTTATTTTTTTAAAACTTTCTATTTTCTATTGCAGTATAGTTGATTAACAATGTTGTATTAGTTTCAGGTGTACAGCAAAGTGATTCAGTTATACATATACATGCATCTATTGTTTTTCAAATTCTTTTCCCATTTAGATTGTTACATAAAATTGAGCAGAGTTCCCTGTGCTATACAGTAGGTTCTTGTTGGTTATCCATTTTAAATACAGCAGTGTATCCATTTAAAATACAGCATATATAAAATAATATATACGGACAGTGGGCATTTGACATGAATATGGTGAGTCTGTGATAAAGGGAAATGAGTCAAGAAAGATTCTGCTCCCTTGGTCTGGGAGTCAGGGTGCCCTGGGCATCCCATGATACCAAAGGCTAAGCTTTCTAGACCTCTGGCTCAAAATGAATTTAATTTGAGAGACTAGGGGATTTTAAACGTCTTTAACTTTAGTTCTGCTATCATAGTACTTTAAAGGCAATCATGTTCTCTTATCTTTATTTTACAAGCACTAATAATATTTTAGAAAAATATTTTAAAGATAAAATAACAGTTTGTGTTCAGAAACTGTATGTTCCATAAGGCAGGCATGAAAGGGAAGAACATTTAAATATTGCCAATATTGTTATAATGACTGCATTTTAAGCCAAATATTGCCAATATTGTTATAATGACTGCATTTTAAGCCAAAATGATGACTCAGCATATGGAAATATATACAGACACAAAAAGGCAATTAACATGACTGGGGAGCTGTCAAGTGTTTGGTTCAAAGAATCCTGGAATAGAACTTCAAACTTTGCTATCATTCTAATTTCATTTATTTCGGTTTCCTCCAATCTCCAGTTCTTCCATTTTAAATTGGAGTATTATTTAAAACATGTGTCTCAACTTTTAATTTAATTTAAAATTTCACTATTCTACAAAGGTAATAATTCTTTGAAAGTAAAACATCACATCAGAAAATAACTAATTATGGCAATTGCAATTAGAAACATGTCTTTTAAAATACTGAGTTGTGGGCTTCCCTGGTGGCGCAGTGGTTGAGAGTCCACCTGCCGATGTAGGGGACACAGGTTCGTGCCCGGTCCGGGAGGATCCCACATGCAGCGGAGCGGCTGGGCCCGTGAGCCATGGCCGCTGAGCCTGCGCGTCCGGAGCCTGTGCTCCGCAACGGGAGAGGCCCGCGTACCGAAAAAAAAAAAAAAAAAGAATTGAGTTGCTATGATTCTTTTGAAAATGTAGATTACTGTGTTGTTGCTCTAGAGACTGTAATTTGAATGTGGTTTAGTAGCAGCCGTAATATACTTCCTCATTCTACTGCACTCAAAAACAAGAAGGTATAATTATTTACCGAACTCATAACTCTGATAAGCAATGGGTGTTATGTGTTTTCTCTTCTCTCTCCTGGGAATGGTTAATAGCTCCAGAGGAAGGAAGTACAGTACTAATGATGTTATTCTATGCACGTTTGAATCCTGTGGGAGAGCTGTGGGAGAGCTGCTCTTTCGCCAGAGCTTGTAATGAATCAAGTAGCTGGAGGATTGCTCTGGATTGATGGTATACGCCTTCAAAATAATCTTAAATCTAGGTACCTGAAGTTATATGCTATCGTTACTCCCCAGATAAAATTTGGAATATTAACAAATACATTTATTTACTTAATATAATCAAATGCAACTAATAATTTATAGAACTGAAACAATTCTAAAAAATTGCCAGATGAATATGTAGGCAAAACATTAAATAGTTCTAAAGTCTTGATTAGCTATAGACTTTCAATTTACTCTTCCTTGCTGCTTGCTCTTCTCTGCGAAATGGGAAATGGACCAATAAAGAAATTTATTGAGGATTCTTGTCTGAATAATTTCTGATTAGCTGATCAGTAAACAAACTCCTTTCAAGTTCATAGTCCAAAATACAGCTTATTCCTTGTGGCTATGGAGTTAACAAGTTTTGGAAGAAAAAAATTTCCCATATTCTATATAACATGGTAAAGCTCTACTTATGTTTGCAAATGACGGGGCACACAGGGATATTTAATTCAAAAGAGCAGATAATCCAATAATATTCCTTTTGGATTTTAGCATAGATTAGGAAAAAAATAATTGGAAAGTTCATGATGATTGTTTCATTTAAATGTATTCCCAAAGCTAACTGATTTTGAGATTAAGCAATTTCAGCTTCACTTATTACAAATGCTTCCTTCCTGCAAAGGCTTGCACAGTGCCAATCTTTCAAGTTTGTAGTCTAAGACCTCATTAAGACTTGGACTAACAATTCCAGGGACTGGCATTCTAAGACTAGTCAAGATTCTACTGTAGCTCATGCACAGAAATTTTGACTGGGGAGCACTAGTCTCCTGAGGGCTATCCTATCAGGGAAAGCTGGCTAATAAAGGGTAGCCACTTGACTGAATTCATTCATAATCCAATACTTACTGCTTCTGAACAGCAGCATGTGGTTTATATCTCCAAAGAATGTTCATACTTAAGTTTTTTAAGCAAGGGTCGAAATAATTTTTTAAAATTATCCATATCTTGTCCCACTTTGTAGGTATTTATTTTAGACAGAATCGAAACTGAATATTTATTATTTTAGTTTATTCTCACAGTCAATACTGCTGTCCTTGTATTTGACTAACTTGGATTGGAGGATAGGCTGGGGCCTACAAAAACTGAGATGATATGTCCTCTTTAATTCCATAACTAACCTGCTCCTAAGGTTCAAAGATGCTAAAATTCTGTTTTCCAGCTGCCCTTTGGATAAGACCTCCTTGCTAACCAAACCACTTCCAACAGACTGAAAATAAGTTGAATGTAGCTTCTGCCCAGTTATTGGGCAAACTGGGATATCCTATCATTAGGTCAGAGAACACCACCAAAAGGCAGTACTGATGAGAAAGCATTTCAGTGCCCTTAGGATGTGTGGGCATGCACATACATTTACTTTACCGCACTTAAAAAAAATCGTATTCTACCTGTTGTTTTAAATATACATTACATTTTTCACAGACATTTCCCATGTCAATCAATGTACATCATCGTTGTTCTTGAGGAGTGCATAGTATCTGACTGAATGGATATATTCTAATTTACTTAAACACACCCCTACTGATGGACACTGAAGCTAAGTTATTTTTAAGTTTTTTTTTTTTCCACTGTAAACAATTTAGTGGTATGTCTGGACCTTTTATAAAGCTAACTTATTTCTTAATAAAAATGCCTACATTGATTCCAGCTGGAAGATGTTAGTTGAATTGTCTAAACCGATAATGAGGATGGATTTCGGAATGTGTATTGGAGGCATAAATGCCCACTATTTACAGTTATTTCTCTTTACAAAGTGGGTCTATTGTATCCCACCACATTTGGTAGCCTCTAGAACTCCTGGGATAGCTCAAATCCATTTGTTGAAATCACATTAAGTCCTTTAAAACTGGAGATGTGGAAGTTACAGACAAGGATCTATATCCACTTTTCGAATAAACCTCAGGAGGGAACAGAAGCATAGTATAGTCCATCTTCCAAATGGTAATTCACTAATAATAGTTTGCCAGAACTTCCCTTCCTTTTAGATACAATTATTCCACTATTGTAAGAGTTTAACACATAACATCATTCCAAAACATTACTTAAGATCCAAGACTACGGTCAGATTTGGCTATGTTTATTCATCTCTTTTTCTGCCTTTCATTCTATGGGTCTATGGCTCATCTACAGATCAAGATAAATGAAATCAGTACAGATCCCAGGCTTTTAATTTTCCAAATGGTATACAACAGTCTCTTTCCATAACCAGAATGGCAAGGATTTCTCCTTTCTACTAGATTCTAAGATCCTCAGGGACCCAGATTCTGCTTTATGCACCTGTGTAATCCCGAAGTCTAGGGCATTAGACATTCCCTAATGATTAATAAATTAGTTATCATTATACTTCAGGGTGGGCAATAAATTGTTTTTAAGGCAAGATCAGTAAAATAAATGCTAAATTAAGGAACCTGTAGTGGGAAAATGTAGCTAAATCCTATTCAAATTCCCAATGATGAATCAGCAAGAAAGTTCAAGAAAATAGATGATATATAGGTAATCAGGGCTATTAACTAGGGCATTCTTTAAAGCTGCGTTATGTAAATTTAGATATTTCTCTTATCATCTAATGGAAATCTAATCAGCCAAAGAAACTAGATGGTTAGTTAAACGACCTTATCGTTTGAAATGGTAGCATTAGTTTTGAACTTTTACATAAGGATCATGCAAACAAAAATGTGTGCATGGCTTGTGGGAAGAACAAACAGATTCAGGGATTACTCTGAACAGATGCTGGAGAATAAAGCTACCAAGCTATTGCATTCTCATTTTTCTGCCTTCTGCCTACAATGTATGGTTCTGAGACTGTGGAAAACTGTGTTATGAAACAGTGTGGCAACTAAAGTTTTAAAAACATAAAGATTAGGAAAAATCATGACACAAGAATAAAGAGGACAATCGCGAATAAGGAATAAAGAGGAAGAATAAATTGTTGAGGAAAACTCAACAATAAAGACAGGTGTCCTCTACCAAACGTAAAATAGATAGCTAGTGGGAAGCAGCCGCATAGCACAGGGAGATCAGCTAGGTGGTTTGTGACCGCCTAGAGGGGTGGGATAGGGAGGGTGGGAGGGAGGGAGATGCAATAGGGAAGAGATATGGGAACATATGTATATGTATAACTGATTCACTTTGTTATAAAGCAGAAACTAACATACCATTGTAAAGCAATTGTACTCCAATAAAGATGTTAAAAAAAAAAAAAAAAGACAGGTGTCCTCAACAGAACATTGAGCTACTATGATGAAATCAATGACTGTCCTGTTTTGGCTCTCACTGACATCCTTATATAAAATATAGTCAGTCCTAAAGGATCATCTGTGTATAATTAGCTATGTGCTGCCCTGTGATGTCTTCTCTGTTATTTATCTTTCCACATGCTGAAATTCATCTCTCTAACCTGAGAATAAGACCTAAAGGTGGAGATACAATTGTTTCTTTTACCACCACCGCCCCTTAAAATAGATATTCACATAGTAAATGCCATAAGTTGATGACTGATGCATTTATATATTTCAGCAACCAATCCATTTCTAAATTACTGTAACTCATATTTTTTTTCTATAAAATTCAGAAAGTAGTCTGAGGTTTAGTACTTACAGTTAAAATATTTTACATGTATAGACACTTTCAATTGTTTACCTTTAACTTACACGTTTATATATTTTCAGTAATTAAGATTCTTTATACTATAGGAAAAAATCCTAAAAAAAAATGTAACTAACTCCCTAACAACTTTCACAAAGTGAGAATAATCAAAATGGGTAGTTTACGTGGTCTGAACTTTTGGTAGCCTCCTAATGCTGATATGAACATTTGAAAAATGTTTCAAAATACTAAGCAAAATGGTTGGTGGAACTTTGATAGTAAAACTACCTATTTCCTAGTAGAATGTTCAAAATATGAGCACTGACAACATAACTAAGTTTTAAAAATCTTTATTTAATGTGTGTTAGCTCTGTAAAATGCCAAAGTGAATACATGAGTATAGTACCTTGAGACCATACAATCATACTTATTTTACCTTTAAGGAAATAATCAGATAAATGAGTGCTGACATAAAAATGTAGCTTTTGGTAACTTTGTTAGAAAACATTATAAAATGCTAAAATGAAAACATCAAAATAGTATTTTGAAATTAGAAAGTAATAACCACTCTCATTTTACCTGTAAGGAAAAGGAAGAGAGAAAAAAACCCTTCCTTCTTTACCCTCTGCTCATGGAGGCTGGGCTTTATATTTCATAGTACAAACTTGCTGGCTCAGAGAATTTTATGTAATTATTAGGCCCCGAACACTGCTGTTCTTAACCCACTTAGGATAGAGTTTGGTGGTATTATGAGAAGAATCTCCAGAGGAATCTGGAATGAAAGGGGAGAGGCTAGGCTTAGGACAAACTATACTAGACTAAGGTAAGACCAGACTTTCCAGAAAGATCTGGTCTGAAATGAGCTGTTGTGAAATAAAGCAATGAACTAGTAGGAGGATTCCAGGGTTTTATGGATTGGGGCTAGTCTTGGTGCAAAATAAATCTTACAGCTCTGATGAGTGTCTTCTTGTTCCATGAATGCCAGTTTAAGAACAGTAACAATGTTTATGGGCTATTCCCCCCTCCCCCATTCAAAATGAAAATGCTCTCTTGGGTCCTTGAGGAAAATGTACTTTCTTGGAATTTAAGATAACCTACTTCAGTTAATAGTAGGATGTCAATGTGAAAAATGGCACAATTATCATGTAACGTTAAGCACTAAGAAGAGAATAAAACAGGCTGATGTGACAGAGTCTGACAGGGAGCTTCTTTAGACGGATTTGTTGGGAAGATCATGTTAAAGAGGAGAGTTTCAAGCTGAGACAAGCAAAATAAAAATGAAATTGTCAGTGAGGACCTGGGAATGGTTCCTGCAAGTGCCCTAGGGGGTCATGACTCTGAAAAGTGTGAAAACAGAGGCTGGCTGTGTGGCTGTAGTGACAGGGACACTGGAGAGCTGATAAAGGGGCAGATCACCCAGGACTGGTAGGCCAGAGCAAGCATTTGATTTATTCTAAGTACAATGGGGACTCACTCTAGGGTTTTAAATAGGAGGTGATAAATCTGATTTGCTTTATTAAAGCTCACTCTGGACACTATGGTAAGACTGCACTATGTGAGAGCAAGACCTGGAAGGAAGCAAGCAAGCAGGTATCTAGGCAACAGGCAGATGGTGGTCTGGACTAGGTGCTAATTGTGGAGATGGACAGACATGGAGGGATTCAGGCTATTGTCTGGAGGAAGAACCGGATTTGGGGATAAGGGAGGAATGGAATCAAGGATGATTTCTAGTTTTTTTGGCTTTAGCAGCTGCGTAGGTATTGATGCTACTTAAGAAGATGCAAAAGACTGACACAGGAACAGGCATGATAAAGAAAAGCATGAGTTCTCTCTTTCAGATTTTGCTATAATAACCATCATTTATAATTACAAGGACAAAGTCAAATTTGATCATCTTAATTTTCCTTTTTTAGTTTTTTTATAAACATCAATTTATTCAACTTGAGGAAATTTTCAGTTTGAAGAAATCTTTTTCTTCTCATACTCTAGATCCTAATATTTTTCAGAGTAAACACCATCAATAATTTACTGAAATCTCTTCTGAAATTTCCTAGTACATGGTCACTAGACAGAACTTTTAAAAATACAAATGGAAGTATGCTATACATATTACCATATACTGTGTTTCATGAAAGAGTTAAGTACCTTGGTGCTCTACTGCATTATAGCTGCATAGTATTTCAGTGTGTGGGTGTACCGTGACTTATTCAATCATTTGTCTCTGTTCTCAAGTTTTGCTATTATAAAAATTGTGGCACATTCATGAGTAGGTCTCTAGGATAAAATCCTACAAGTTGAATTTCCAGGTCATAAAGTATGTATTTAAAATTTAATAAACACCACCCAGTTACCTTCTAACGAGTTTGTGTGCAAACACAAACTGAGTGTGCATGAGAACATTCTAGCTACTAACTCTGGGTATTTATCAAATTTTTAAAACTTGGTGAGTTTGCTAGGTGAAAAATAACATCCTAATGCTATTTTAATTTGTATTTATTTATGAGCTTCTGATGCTCATGGCCAATGTGCATCTTTTTCTGAGAAGTACATGTTTATGAAACTGCCTCATTTATGTATTGGTGTTACTGTCTCTCCCACTTCTATTACTTTTTATAAATTAAAAAAATTATATAAGTAATGTATACACATTGTTATAAATGAAACAATGTAAAGATGAACTGAGAAACAGCTAAATATTGAATCCCTACCCCCTTGTAATGTCTCTCACCTGTAAATCCTAGTTAACCAATGTTTTCCACCCATATGCATACAAACATACAGATATATATCTATATAGATATATATCTCAAGGATTTGTTCTTTCCAATAAAAGATATTACATTATATATATTACTTTTGTAAGGTATCTGTCTCAATTAGCAGCTCATCACAGACACTTTCTAGGATAATCATTTTAAACAGCTGCATAATAATATTCCATAAAATGGATAATCACATGTCATTAAGCCAATCCTCTACTGATAAACAGGTAGATCTCTTCTAATTTTTAAATACTATCATTATGCCATATTAACCATCCATATTCATACTAATGCTTTTAGAAAGAGCTTTTTATACATTAAGAAAACTTGCCTTTTATCCATCATGTGTTTTGCCAATTTTTTCCCAAGTTGCTGTTTGTCATTTTATTTTAGCCATTTTTTGCGGCTATATTAATTTTTATTTGGTAAAAATTTCCAATTTTTTCTCTATATATGTTCGGGGTTCTGTGTCCTATTTACAAAGTCTTCTCCCCTCACCCAAGATTATGCTTTAAAGATCCTGAAAATCTGGGCAATAACTTCTTCTTTTAAAAGTTAGACTCAACAGTGAAAATCAAAGTATTATTGTATGTAAGTAAGCATAAAATTTACATTTTTAACCATAAGTATTTTGTTTCTCAAGTCATGTAACACTTTTTTAAAAACTGTATTAGGCGCACCTGTTCAATAGCTTAGCTAAGTATAGCTGTTGAATATTTAAGTATTCTAAAGTTAATTTCTCTCAGTATTTATTTTTGATCCTACTGCAAATTTACTGATTTATTTCTTCCCTGTAGAGATTTAATAGTTTCATCAATATTTCCCCATTAATGGAGGAGAAAAAAAGTTGCATTTAAGCAATAATGGAGAATATTTTATCCAAAAAGACAACAGAGAGGCTACAGGTAAATCAGAGAACAGGCTGCATAAATTTTAAAGATTATTTATGCATTTAGAGAATTTTTAGGTGTGACCTTGGGCAAGTCCTTTAAACTCTCTAAGGCATCCATCTCCTGATCTTTAAAACAAAGTAACACCTATGCCACCCACCTCCTACTATTTTAGCCGGATCAAATGGGATAATACACATGAAAGTGCTTTGAAAATATAAAGAGTTTAGTCCAGAAAAGTATTTTTATCTTTTGCATTAAGCAACTGACATTTAGCTAACCAAAAGAAATCTGGTTTTGGTTTTTTTCTCTTCAATTTTAGAGATATCTGCTCAATAAAAATAAATTAACCAAATGTTCACTTGGAGGTAGAAATTATAACTCAAGTAATAAGGAAACAAAGTGAGGCATTCCCAAGTTTTAAAAGTGTAACAAATTGCTACCATTAACAGCCAACTTCCTTAAAGCAATTTAATTGCTATAAAGCTACCAAATATGCAGCACTTTAAGAAAGCTCTTATATGTCTTGCAAGTCCTCTAGAAAAAGGTAATTCAAAAAATATTCCTGGGGACTTCCCTAGTGGCGCAGTGGTTAAGAATCTGCCTGCCAATACAGGGCACACGGGTGTGGTTCAATCCCCGGTCTGGGAAGATCCCACATGCCGCGGAGCAACTAAGCCTGTGTGCCACAACTACTGAGCCCGCATGCCACAACTACTGAAGCCCACACTCCTAGAGCCCATGCTCCACAACAAGAGAAGCCACCACAATGGGAGGCCCGCGCACCTCAATGAAGAGTAGCCCACACTCGACGCAACTAGAGAAAGCCCGTGTGCAGCAACGAAGACCCAAGGTAGCCAAAAATAAATTAATTAAAAAAAATCCTAGTAGTAAGAGACAGCTGCACAGACTGATGACATATTAATCAGGAAGAGTATGAAAATCCTGCCCAGGGATGTCCCTCTCCCTCTCCCCATCCTAGCCAAAGGTAAGAAATCTTAATTTGTTCTGGACAGGTACAGTATATCCTTTCTTCAAGGTGGCTAAATAATCAACTATGAGTCTTTAATGAATCATCATTTTAAAAATTCACATACTTATAAATATACATAGCAAATTATTAAAGATTATTCTCATAAATTATCCCCTGCTGAAAGAGGACTTACACAACAACATCCATTTTAGAATGATTTCCAAAAGACTATCACAGAAATCTTTCTAAGGCTCAAACTTGATCATTATGCCGACTACTTTACTATAGTAAATATGTAATGTTTGTAAAGGACATTATGATTTCCAGAGCTGCTGGTCCAATCAACTGTGAACCAATGGGTTAAACCCAACAGGAAGTTTAAAGCTTAATTCTAAAGGGTAAAGAGTTGGTAACTCAAAAATGTATTTTACTTGGCAAGTTTGAGTAGACATTGTTGTAAATAATTTATTGAAATTAACCTAAATTTTAAATTTAATTAAGCTTTTTTTTTGGCTTTGCTGTGTCTTCGTTGCTGCGCGTGGGCTTTCTCTGGTTGCTGCAAGCGGGGGCTACTCATAGGGGTGCGCGGGCTTCTCATTGTGGTGGTTTCTCTTGTTGTGGAGCACGGGCTCAGCAGTTGCGGCATGCGGGCCACAGAGCACGTGGGCTTCAGTAGTTGTGGCGCATGAGCTTAGTTGCCCCCGGCATGTGGGATCCTCCCAGACCAGGGCTCGAACCCCTGTCCCCTGCATTGGCAGGTAGATTCTTAACCACTGGACCACCAGGGAAGTCCTAAACTTACTTTCATATAAGGTCTCGTTTGCAAGGGAAATAGTTTAAATTTCATTCTTGTTAGAATTACCTATAAATAATGAAGCAATGTAATAACCAATGTCAAAAATAATAGTCCTTCACAGACTTATTGGTAATTCACACTTTAAAAACAGGCAATGGGTGCCTCTTTTAAATGAGAGCATGACAGGTAGGAGGTTGTTTATATAATTCAACTAATCTTCTCAACAACTGCATAGGTAATATTACCTTACTATCTAACAAAGGAAACTGGGATTTAGCAAGGTTAGGTGACTTCCCTAAGGTCTTCAGTTAAATGGCAGGAATGGGGTGGGGTTCCATGCTAGGTCTATTTCTAGAATGTGAGCTCTAACTCTTTTCACATACTACATCGTGCCACTTTTTATGCTGCTAAATATGGTAGGGCCATGAAAATAAGCCAACTACCTGAGTCTAGGAGAGCAAAAGGAATTTATTAGCAGTGAAAACTGAGATACGACCAATCAGTATTCATTATTTGAAACAAGATGGTGTTTTAAAAAAGAAGAAGATAATATATATATAAGACTGACTCATAATATACTTTAAAAAAAAAAAAAACTCCCCAGTGCAAATATCTCTTGTTATAGAGATAACAAGAAAAATGATGCTGAAATCTTACAACAAAATAAAGCAAGTTCAGTTTTTTAATGTTCCCAAAATGAACTCTAAATGTCCAGGTCAACAATAGTTACTAGATGCACACAAGCTTAATGATTTACCAAAATCTGAAAAGTCTTTTGGGCATGAAAAATTATTTTTCTATTTTTTTTAGGATCCAGTCCTTAATGGTAATTTAGGACCATATTCTCCTATAATGTATGTTTTCATTAGATATGTTTCAAAATATTAAAAAGCATTAAAGAAGTAAAGTTTTACTTCCAATTTCTACCTCATCTTCTCTTTTCCTATTCCCTCTTCCCACAGAGAATCATTACTGTCTCTTGAATCACGTTTCAAAGATAAATTTTTTTGCCTATGCTAACAAATATGAATAAATATCCATCCCTTTTTACATAAATAGCAGACTAAACACTGTTAAGACCATATTCTTGTTTCATATTTAGAATATTCACAGATCTACTTTTATAAACTTTATTTTTAATAAAAAATTTCAAATACATAAAGTAAAGCAAAAGTTCAGTAAACACCTAGATTTACCCATATACCCACCACTTAGATTTAATAACTAGTAATATTTATATTGCCATATTTGCTTCATCTACATACCTATATGTAAGCATATTAGTATTCTTTTGAGGAATTATCATTATTTTTTTAACATCTTTATTGGAATATAGTTGCTTTAACAATGCTGTGTTAGTTTCTGCTGTATAACAAAGTGAATCAGCTATACATATACATATATCCCCATATCTCCTCCCTCTTGCATCTCCCTCCCACCCTCCCTATCCCACCCCTCTAGGTGGACACAAAGCACCGAGCTGATCTCCCCGTGCTATGTGGCTGCTTCCCACTAGCTATCTATTTTACGTTTGGCAGTGTATATATGTCAATGCCACTCTCTCACTTCATCCCAGCTTACCCTTCTCCCTCCCCATGTCCTCAAGTCCATTCTCTACCTCTGCATCTTTATTCCTGTCCTGCCTCTAGGTTCTTCAGAACCACTTTTTTTTAGATTCCATATATATGTGTTAGCATATGGTATTTGTTTTTCTCTTTCTGACTTACTTCACTCTGTATGACAGTCTCTAGGTCATCCACCTCACTACAAATAACTCAATTTCATTTCTTTTTATGGCTGAGTAATATTCCACTGTATATATGTGCCACACCTTCTTTATCCATTGAGGAATTATTTTAATGAAATTATAGATATCTAGTCATGAAATATTTCAGTATTCATCTCCAAGGACATTTTCCTATATAACCACAATATCATATGGCACCAAAGAACATTAATAATTTCTTCAAATCATGTAATACCTAGTCATTATCCAATCTCATCAACCAACTGACCTCAAAATGTAAAGAACCATTATTTTTTACAGAGCTCTTTTTGGCTGTAGTACTGCTGGCATAAGAGAAATAGTACAGGCTTCATCTAATATCAGAAGTTTACAGTGTTTATTTTTCATTTTGGTTGTTGTCATGTTATTTTTATTAGCACCTTTCATCTCTATCAAAAAAATACTGTCTAAACTTTACTTTGACACTGGCATAGGAAAATTTCCTCACTATGTTTAGCTTTCCACAGTTTGACACGCACAAAATTGCCCCAAAAGTGTTATTTATATAATTATAGCTAACATCCTGAGCAAAGTTAGGAAATGGAGAGGAGAAAGTCCAGCTCGCCTCGTGGCAGAATCTTTCTTCTCTGTGTTCCACAAACTCTCTACTCACTGACCTTGCCAGGACTCTATCTAGTATTCTCAATTTATTATTTAAAACGAAGGGATATCAGTGGTGGTGATGGCTGCACAGCTCTGTGAATATACTAGAAACCTTTGAACTGTACACTTTAAATAGGTGAATTGTATGGTATGTGAATTATATCTCAATAATGCAGTTTTAAAAAGAGAAGAGAGGGAATACATATAAAACTTATTCTAAAATATCTTAGAATTAGTTCCCTAAAGTGAAATTTAAAAATTTTCTATGTATTCTTAGCACTGAAAAAAAAAAAGCCTAATAATTAAACTAAATGAACTAAAGTTCCTATTTATTCTACTATTTTGATTATGTAAACATATTACAACTGTGACTCTTGCAAATGTAATTATAGTATGTGGAGACAGTTTATTAAAAAGTATAGTCAGGAATAATTTTTTGCTTTATAAAAACCAAATAATCCTTTAAGTAAAAAAAATAACTCATAATAAATTTAAAGTTATGTGACTTGAAGGGAAATAAGCAACCTCATTTTCATAGGTAACACTGACAACTGGTACAACCATTCTGCAGGGGTGTTTGCCAAAATATATCAAAAATATTAATAATATTCAGACTCACTAATTTAATAATTCCATTTTCCAGAAATTTATCCTGAAGAAATAATTTAATTCTATTACCAAGTATAAACACTTATATTTCCAAGTATAAATAAATGACTTGTACATTAGGGTATTATAATGTAAGAGTGAAAAGAGCTTGGCTATCTAACAATAAGAGAAAGTTTAAAAATTCTGGCCCATTTAGAAGATCTTATAGTATGCAGCCATGTTGTAAGAAAATGTTTAACAACATGAAGGATTCTTTCTAATATTTTATTAAAAATGAAGGGACTTCTGGCTTCCAGTAATGGTGAAGGGAATTGGTTGGCAAATCCTCCAGTAAGTAACAATTATAAATTCAGGTATCTATCTATCTTGTTTTTTGTTTTTTTTTTTTTCCAGTACACGGGCCTCTCACTGTTGTGGCCTCTCCCGTTGCGTTGCGGAGCACAGGCTCCGGACGCGCAGGCTCAGCGGCCATGGCTCACGGGCCCAGCTGCTCTGTGGCATGTGGGATCTTCCCGGACCGGGGCACGAACCCATGTCCCCTGCATTGGCAGGCGGACTCTCAACCACTGCGCCACCAGGGAAGCCCTATCTATCTATCTTTTAAAAGCACTAGAAAGTGACCAAAATCAGGCTTAATCTAAAAAAAGATAAAAAGCACAGACCGCTGAAAGACAGCCACTGCAATGAGTTAGAGTTCGAGTTAGTGACTTTTCCCCTGATCTCACAAAATTTCAATCTTACTTTAGACAGAGTTAAAGGTTGGCAGGGTAGCTGAAAATGTATATGTGGGGGTGGGGGTGGGGGGGGAGGGGTAGTCCACAGAAGCCATAGAAGGAGTGGGACTAAAAATCTGAGTATACTCTGCCTAAATCCCTGGAGGACCACCGAATAAGATACCATTGGGTCACCAGGAAAACAGCTGACAGAAACCAGAGGAACACTTACCTCTGAAAGGCAGAGCTGCACCCTATGAGATTTGTGAGTTTGCGGCTTTGTCCGGCTCAGGTTACTCCTGAATCCAGGCCTAACTCAGAAGGCAGAAAGCTAAAGCCTTACTGATTTCAAGTGTAAGAGGACAGAGCTTGCTAATGCTACCACAAACTTT
The DNA here is from genome assembly GCF_963924675.1 of Phocoena phocoena. Classification (NCBI taxonomy): domain Eukaryota; kingdom Metazoa; phylum Chordata; class Mammalia; order Artiodactyla; family Phocoenidae; genus Phocoena; species Phocoena phocoena. Next base: position 41,236,767 of record NC_089230.1, on the reverse strand, counting down.
GCCCCAAACCTTGACAGAATGCTAAAGTGCACAGATATAAGCAAGTTCCCCAGGAGGCCAGATTAAAAACAATAGCTGGAAGCTAAAAGAACTGAGCTTTTGCACACTGCAGGGGAGGCAGAGCTTATGGTTCGAATCCAAAGGAGCAAACTGCTTACTAAACAACAAAATCATCCTCAGAAGAACACAGAACATCAAAGGTTGCCAAACATATCCACACTGTCTAGTTTTTAACCAAAAATGACTAGATATGCAAAGAAACAGGAAAATGTGACTCATACTCAGGAAGAAGGACAGTTAAACAGAAACTGACTCTGAATGGATCTAGAGGCTGGATTTAGCAATGACTCCAAAGCAACTACTTAAATACATTCAAAGAATTAAAGTGGAACTTGCCAAAGAAGTGGGCAGAATAAACAGTAAACTTGAAGCTATTAATAAAAATGATCACATCTGAAGAACAGAAAGAAGACAGTTTAAACATAATGAATAGAGCTTCAGAGTCCCGAGGAGAACATTTAGAACCTTTCACAGCAGAAGTGTAACTGAAATTCCAGGAGAGTAGGAGAAAGAGGTGGAAAAAATATCTGAAGAGATAATGGTTGAAAACTTCCCAACTTTTCTGAAAAGCATGAATTTGCTAATCTAAAAACTGCAGTAAACACAAGCAGGATAAATACAAAGACACCCACACCTAGCTAGGTAGATTAGAGTCAAATTTCTGATAGCCAAAGATAAGGAGAAAAATTTGAAAACAGCCAGAAAATAAAGAGCAAATCACATACAGGGAAATAATGACAAGGTAACGGCTGACTTATCAGAATCAGTGGAGGCTACAAGCTGAAGGAATGACATATTCAGAATGTTGATAAAAGATCTGAAAACTAAAAATTCTGTATCTGATGAAACCATCCTCCAAAGGTAAAAGGGAAATAGGTATTTTCAGATAAGCAAGAAACTGAGATGATTTGTTACCAGTAGCAAACAAACAAACAAAAAAACGAATACTAACGCTCAGTAAATACAAAGGGCCAACTATACGATGCCATTTTATTTTATATAGGGGACCTGAGCATCCTTGGATTTTGGTATCTGAGGGGGTCCTGAAACATATCCCTCTCGGATACCAAGGGCTGACTGTTTACAGTTGTAAAGTTCCTGTATTTTACCTGAAATAGAATATTAACTCAAAGTAGATTGTAATCCTTAGGACAACTATACGTTATATCTAGATATATAGATTATATACCAATATGTAAAAATATATGTTCTTATTTAATAATACAGGAAAGGAGAAAAAGAGGGACGGCAGGCAGCATGAGCTTCATAGGTACATCAGTTCCTCTGCTTTCACATCACACAGGGGTGAGGCACAGCGACCTGGGTGGACACTACACATGTGGTTGCTTTGTATTACAGTCGAGGAACCTTAATCTTTTAAAGGAGCTGCTAACAAGCTTGCCCAACTTTTGCTCCAGGACGGGACATTATCTTTATTATCTTGGACAGCAAAAAACCACAACAAAACAATACAAAACAGAACTGCCCACTGCCCTAGAAGTCATGTTAGATATTTTATCTTCGGAGGCTGTTTAAAACATCTTTGAAAAGAGAGTCAGAAACAAAAACTGTATGATTCAACAATTTCGCTCCTAGGTATTTACCCTAAGAGAACCGAATACATAACATGTCCACATAAAAACTTGAACTTTTCATAAACAGCTTTATCCATGATGACCAAACTTTGGAAATAACACAAATGTCCATAAACAAAAGAATGGATAAACCATGGTATATCCGTAAAATAAAGTATTACTCAGCAATCAGAAGGAATTAACTATTATACATAGAAAAATATTAATGAATCTCAAACACTATGCTGTATGAAAGAAACGAGACAGAAAAGAGCATTTACTGTACGATTCCCTTTGTATAAAATTCTAGAAAGGGCAAAAGTCATCTATGGTGAAAGCAGCATATCAGTGGTTGCTGGGAGTCAGCTGAAGGGGAGTGATGATTGCAAAGGTCACAAGCAAAGTTTGGTGAGTGATAAAATGCTGTATATCTGATTGTGGTGGTTACAAAGTATATATTAATATATTTGTCAAAATTCATTGAAATTTACATTTAAAATGGGTGAATTTTTGCCTGTAAATTATATCTCAATAAAGTAGACAAAAAGGAAAAGAAAGCATGGGAAAAAAGTATATGATTTCATTGTTGACTCCTTGAAAATGAGCACTGAATGATATATAAAGTGTTTACACAGGATTGAAATTGTGAGTGATTATTTTCTTCTTTTTGTTTTCTACATTTTCATATTTTCTCCAATTAATGGAGCTTCTTTTATAATAAGAGAAAAATAAACTATAAATTTTATTAAAAACAATAGCTTACCAAAGACTATTTTACTCATTAAAATTATTTAAAAATTCGATATCTAGAGAGAAATACACCCATAGTATTTCACTGCTCTACACTGATGCTTAGAAAACCAAACATTTTCTAAATATGCAAAATACCTACTGGAGTGAAAAAGGAGACAAGAAAAAACTGCTTGAGTTTCTAGCTCTTAGGTTAACATATTCAACTGAATGCTAAACAATGTTGGAATACTAAACTTACTAGACTTGCGTAAGTGATGTGGTTCAGAGAGACCCTTGTAATATAGCTTTGTGGTAATTACTTATTGATTGTTCACCAGCACATTTATTCCTTGATAACTTAATTGAAGAAAGTTTTACCGTTAGTCCAGAAGCAAAGAATCTGATTAACTTCATTCTAACCCTACTGGTATTTAATGTGTTTATGATGAATCCAAAGCTTTGGTCAATAAAAATGATCACACTTTGCAAATATCATGATATTATCATATTGACTTAGGATTTTCTTTAATGTATATTGATAATTCCCAAACATTTTTTAATGATTCTTTTAACAATTTTTTTTTTTTTTTTGCTGAGAAACTCAAGCATCTTGACTGGCCATTCAAAAATGCATCATGGAATAAATTGTTAGCACACAAAAGGTACCTGTAATTCAGAAAAATAAGAGTTCTGTAACTGTACACCTTAACTTTGTCTTACAAAATAAAATAAGTCAGACTTTTTTGGGAAGCTCAGACTCTTAGGAAACTAATTGCTAAACTAATGTCTTAGTAACAGGATTATTGGAAATTGAGAATGAATCTAAAAAACTTTAAAAAACAAACATGGAGGCAATACTAAATTTTTTCTCAATAGAAATACAGATGCTTTGCTTGTCCATAGATGAAAATGAATAGTTAAAGTTTGTGTCAATCTTATACCTTTTAAAAATTACAAAATATAGAAATAAAAAGTGTGGGCCCTCATACTGGCCCATAACAAAGCATCACATAGTAACTATGTATAACTCTACCACTACTCCTGCTACTTAACCTTCAGATTTCAAACCTCTCACTGAGGGCAAACATGTAAGTCTGCTCTTTTGCAATTAAAAAGAATCATAAAAATAAGCAATAATGCTAATTTTCTACAGTGGGTACTTTTTGAGATTAAGATTTCATATTTCTAAACACATGGAATTCTCATTAGTAACTAACATAAATGAATAATACATGACATCTCAATTCATTTTCAGATATATTCCTCGCAATAAGTTTATTACTAGAATAATGATATATTTACTAAGATGACTTCTTTGGAGGACATGTAACAACATTCATCTGAACCAGTAATTTATGAAAGTGTATTCTGGAGACAAGAAATGTAGATCAGAAATGGCAATAGTTGTTCTGGCTAAAAGAGGTTGCACGTGAAAGAAGTCTGGAAAACAATGCTGTGAAAAAGCTCTATTCCAGAGATTAGCAATGCACTCTGCACTTCGACATTGGCCAGTTAATTGTTCTGAGAAGCCTACAGTGAGGAAACCTTTGTAACCCAGTGTTCACATTTACCTACAGGGCTATTTTCTTTCCATAGATCACCTATTAATATCTCACGGACATAATATTCTATGAAACACCTCTTGGGCAATATAACTTATCTATAAATTCTGCTATGCTGGTTTAAAATATATATATTTCACAAACGCAGTTGAGTTGCAGGCTTTTTTTTTTTTTTTTTTTTTTGCGATACGCGGGCCTTTCACCGCTGCGGCCCCTCCCGCCGCGGAGCACAGGCTCCGGACGCGCAGGCCCAGCGGCCATGGCCCAGAGGCCCAGCTCCGCAGCACGCGGGATCCTCCCGGACCGGGGCACGAACCCGCGCCCCCCACATTGTCAGGCGGACCCCCAACCACTGCGCTACCAGGGAAGCCCTGCAAGCATTTCTGATTGACAATCAACAGCACACACTTATGTCCTATGAGGATAAGTGCTTTACCAATACAAGAGTAGAATGCTACATCTTTCATGAAACTTTCTCTTGTTTTTCTGCAGTGCTACTTCCTCTGTAACATTCTCAACTAATGTAATGCCCTCTTCTCTATTTTAAACATATATAAAATAAACTGATAAAGATATGCTGTATACCTGTACTTTCTGAGTTCAGGATTTTCGTGGTGGGACTCATCTCAAGCTATAGCAAATTTGAACCTGAATCCATTTTACATGGTGTTCTCTTCTCCAAATTAAGGGATCAGGTTCCTTTTTTCAGTCTTCCTTTTTGACTAACCAAAACAAGTAAACAGAACTGAAAAATACAAACTTGCTACTGGTATAAATCACAGGCTTTTTCTCTTAAGTTAGGTCATTTTTTGGTAGCAGTCCCTTGTCAAACAATCTGATTTCAGAGATCATTTCAACTGAATGGAAATCTTAGAGGTTGCTGCTTGATAGCTAAACCAGTGACAGAAGACCAAATTTAAAACTGGACCCAGCATTTTGAGGACCTAATTGACTGTGAACTTCCACATGCAGGACTTCATAGGCTTGTGTTCTGGGGAAAAGTTAAATATGAAAGAAGTAAAATACAGAGATCTAAAATCATCAGCTCCTGAGAGTAGGCATGATTTGGTTGTATGCTTTTTGGCTTTCGAGACAGGGATGAGCAGTAAACCTAACTCAGTTAAACTGAAGCCCGATCACATTGTTCACGCTGCTTAAAATCTTCAATGACTTCCCACTGACGTCAAGAGAGCTATGGAACTCCTAACAGGAGTCTGTTCTCGCTCCTCTCCAGATGCTGCTCCGGGCCCCCGGCAGCCTTGCCTTTGTTCTGCATCTCAGCCTTACCCTGCTCCTTTCTGACACAGAAATTCTCCTGCCCGGATAGTCCACTCTTTCCTCTTCACCTAGATCTCATCTACACATCCCCTTGATCTCACCTTGAAAATCACTTCTTCAGGAGAGCTGTCTCTGACCTCGCTGAGATTTGATATGTTTTGGTTTTTTTTTAAAGAAGATGTTAGGAGTAGGAGTTTTTAATTTATTTATTTATTTATTTTTGCTGTGTTGGGTCTTCGTTTCTGTGCAAGGGCTTTCTCTAGTTGTGGCAAGTGAGGGCCACTCTTCATCGCGGTGCGCGGGCCTCTCACTATCGCAGCCTCTCTTGTTGCGGAGCACAGGCTCCAGACGCGCAGGCTCAGTAGTTGTGGCTCACAGGCCTAGTTGCTCCGCGGCATGTGGGATCTTCCCAGACCAGGGCTCGAACCCATGTCCCCTGCATTGGCAGGCAGATTCTCAACCACTGCGCCACCAGGGAAGCCCTGATATGTTTTTGTGATTAATTAATGTCTGTCTCTCCCATAGACTGTAAATTCTGTAAGAGTCACCAAGAAAGTGTTTGTGTTTACCAGTTTATCCCCGGCACCTAGCCCAGGATCTAGAATGAGGAGGGTGGTCACCTGATGATTGCTGAATAAGTGAGCAGGTTCCTTTAACTCACTGCAATGGAAGCACAGGTCTAGTTCCCAGACCACTTTCCTGGCGCAGCTTCTCTGTGCCAGCACTTCCCCTATTTAATATAACTGCAGCGACTACAACAAATATGTAACTGGACCTCAGATAACAAGCACAGAATATGTCTTGGACCACATGTTCCTTCTGCTGATTCTACAATTCTATGCTTGCTCTACACCAGCCTACTGCTTTCTTGTCTTGCCAAAGCATTAATGAAACTTGTTTTACCTGATCATTAACCCTTGAAATAGCTTATCAAAATGCTCATGAAAAGTAGACTCTTACTGGGTAAAGAAATAAAGCTGTATTTTTGAGTCTTAAACAATTTTTCACACAAAAGGAACCTACCCAGAGTTTAAAAGGCAAAGGCTGGGACTTGCCTGGTGGTCCAGTGGTTAAGAATCCACCTTCAAATGCAGGGGACGCAGGTTCAATCCCAGGTTGGGGAACTAAGATCCCACATGCTGTGGGGCAACTAAGCCCATGTGCTGCAACTACTGAGCCTGCACACTCTAGAGCCAGTGCGCCACAACTAGAGAAGCCTGCGTGCTGCAAGGAAAGATCCCGTGTGCCGCAACTAAGACCCGATGCAGCCAAATAAATAAATAAATATATATATTAAAAAAAAGGCAAAGGCAAGAGAAAGGTACTGTTGGGCCACGGTCTGGGCAGTAGGTTGGTGATTAATGGGGAGTATCTACCACACTGCACTGTGATATTCTACTTTTATCATTCCAGATACAATGGACCAAAGATTCATGCATTTACATATCCTTAATTGAACTTTCTTTCTACCTCATCTTCTAATTAAAATGCTTTCATACTAGAAAATTATGAAGATGCTTTCCCAAAGTGGTCTCTCTACCTTTAAAATCAGCCTACCTGAACCAAACATCTTCCATCCCATTCTTCTTATATCCTTCTTAAAGTATCCAGATATAATTTAAATCCTTCCTATGATTCACACGTTTGGAAATCTTGTTTTCTTATCATGCCTGCATAAGAGAATCTAAACGTTGTTTAGATAAATCACTGGGCTTGGTATACCAGTTTTTAAGGTTTAGATGATGGGGGAGCCTCAATCTCTTCTCTAGCTATGTAAAACAGGAAAAAGAGCAAAAGATGGAACACCACTTTGTTACATATATACAATGGAATATTACTCAGCCATAAAAAAGAATGAAATAATGCCATTTGCAGTGACATGGATGGACCTAGAGACTGTCACACTGAGTGAAGTAAGTCAAAGACAAATACCATATGATATTGCTTTTATGTGGAATCTAAAAAAATGATACAAATGAACTTATTTACAAAACAGAAATAGAGTCACAGATGTAGAAAACAAATTTATGGTTACTGGGGGGAAAGGGGGAGGGAGGGATAAATTGGGAGACTGGGATTGACATATACACTCTAATATATATAAAATAGATAACTGATAAGGACCTACTGTATAGCACAGGGAACACTATTCAATACTCTGTAATGACCTATATGTGAAAACAATCTAAAAAAGAGTGGATATATGTATATGTATAACTGATTTACTTTGCTGTACACCTGAAACTAACACATTGTAAATCAACTATATTCCAATAAAAATTTAAAAAAAAGAAACACCACTTTGTAAAAAGCTGCCTACATTATTTTTCACTACAAATTAATGCCATATTTACACAACAGAGATTGACTAGAAAGACAGTTTTGCTAATTATACCTCTATGCATCGTTTTTTGTTTTAGAGGGGAAAAATAAATGATCACATTACTTCTTAATTCACTCAGGAGCTGTCATCTCCATGAATTCAGCACACAGTTACGCAGAACTTTTAGAAATCCCGCAACTCAGTGGTATAGCTTATATTTGTAGAAGGAAACAAAATGTTAGGAGAACAAAGAAAGGAAGGTGATTAAACTTGTCTAGGGTGGGGAAGGGACAAGGTAGAGAGAAAGGAATTAAAGAAAATCTTTCATGGAATAGGTGACATAACTGGACCTTTAAAAACTGCAGACATATGATCCAGCAATCCCACTCCTGGGCATATACCTAAACAAAACTATAATTCAAAAAGATACATGCACCCCTATGTTCATAGCAGCACTATTTACAATAGCCAAGACTTGGAAACAACCTAAATGTCCATCAACAGATGAATGGATAAAGAAGATGCAGTACATATATACAATGGAATATTACTCAGCCATAAAAAAGAATGAAATAATGCCATTTGCAGCAATGTGGATGGACCTAGAGATTATCATACTAAGTGAAGAAAGTCAGAAAGAGAAAGACAAATACCATATGATAGCACTTATATGTGGAATCTAAAAGATGACACAAATGAACACATCTATGAAATAGAAACAGACTCACAGACATAGAGAACAGATGTGTTGCTGCCAAGGGGGAGGGGAGGTAGGGGAGGGATGAATTGGGAGTTTGGGATTAGCAGATGCAAACTAGTATATATAGAATGGATAAACAACAAGGTCCTACCATATAGCACAGGGAACTATATTCAGTATCCTCCGATAAACCATAATGGAAAAGAATATGAAAAAGAATATATATATGTGTGTGTATAAATGATTCACTTCACTGTACAGCAGAAATTAACACAATGTTGTCAATCAACTATACTTCAATAAAGTTTTTTTTTTTAATGGCAGAGTTTTGTTGGGGGTAAGAGGGCCCTTCCAGCAAAGGGGCTGAATGAATATGCATGAACATGGGGGTTTGAGAGCACAATGCCTATTTGAAGAAAAGCCCCATAGCTCTTGGGAAGCTGTTAAAGATTCTTGACTAAGGGGAGAAAGTGTGGAGAGCAGAAGGATAATGTTTTGAGAACATTACTCTAGCTATAATAGATACATGCATGTAGTCAAATTGGAGGGTAGAGAAATTGGCTATTTCCAAAGCTACTGCTCCAGCCAAGAACTGAACTGACAGGGGCTAGAACCCGGGGATGAAATGAGAATGGGAAAGAAGCCTGGCTGTGAGAGGAGTCAGAAATATTATGGGAATGAAGTACATAGGATCTGATGACAGACTAGGTATCAGGAAAAGTATTTCAAAATGTCCTCGGGATGAACTGAGGTTACTGGTGTAACAAAAGGTCAGTCTGAAAGGGACACTGGTTTGGGGATTAAAATCATACAGATGACTTTTGACAGGTTCAGTTTAGGAGCTATCTGGCACTCAGCAGGATATAGGGAGTACATTCTGTAGTGAGGACTGGGTTAGAGATTTGGATTAAAGGGTGGTTACTGCCACAAACGTAGGACTTAACAGTAGAATACCCAGATGTTTCTATCTAGAGAAGGCTCATAGGAGAATATCTTAACATCTCTGCAGAGTGGGGAGGATGAGGTGTGGATAAGTAGGTTGTGTGAAAGATGAAGAGAGAAGGGTTGATGCCTTGAAGTGTCAAGACAAGACAAGAGAGGATACAAAGGGCTCTCTCACTGCACTGAGGGCCTGGCCACGGTACTAAAGGAAGCAGGGGGAGACTGAACCACAGAAAAACGCTTTCACTCTTTCCTATACCACTAAGACTCTTAATGAATACAGTTTCAAATTTTGATCACTTTGACATTATCACAAAGATAAGGAGAAAATACAGAAGTAGAAGAGTAACTAAGATGGTAGGAAAGAAGAAAAATTGTTTCTAACAAAAAAGGTTTAAAAAAATTCAGGTTCTACATGAAAGGCTTAAAAATATAATCTGTAATTTTTATCAAAAAATTTGTATCTGTTTTTCATTTGATCCTACTTGCAAAATAAATCTTTTTTTTTTTCTTCCCGAAAAAGGAGAAAAAGGAATTCAGGTTCTTTATTCTAAAAGAGAGAATAGAGGGAAGATTTACATAATCCTAGCTCTTTCACCCAGATAAGAAAGATGCTATGCACATAATTTTCCATTTTTAACTCTTTAGAAAGGAGAGTCTATTTGTTTACATTTATTTTTATCTTTAAATAGCGAAAGTGGGTTTAACAAAAGGTATAGTTCTAACCGAAGGGTACTGGTGAAATTTCATTCTGGGAGGCATGTGGAATTCAACCATACTCATTTAAAACACTTTTAATAACCTGGAAGTGCTGAATGATCGAAATAGTACAAAGAGACAAACATGGTGATAGCCTATAATGGCAATAAAATATTAGGACAGTTTTCTCTTCCCTGTTTTTCTGCCAGGGATCAGAAAAATTTTAAAGCATAAAATTATTTCTTTTCATTGCCACTGTTCCAAACTATTTCAAAAGGAAATCTGAATTACAGAATTGGATATTTATGTCTGTGCCAGACTAGATTAAATCAAATTAATGAAAAATATACATATATTTGGAACTCCTTTGTGGACTACAGAGAATTGCAGAAGCATAAGGCATTAATATTAGCTTGTCTGGCTGCTTGTAGCTTGTGCACTCATACTTCCTCTTGCTTCCCATCTCGTCCCCTTTATATCTTTTCCTTTAGGATCAACAAAATAATAAATGTATTTTGTAGCATCTTTAGTTGGAAAAGAGATCCTAGGCTTTACTGTCTTTCGAAAAACTGGAAAAGCAAGTTTATTATTCTTATAAATCTATAAATTCTGGTTTTTGAAACTTCTTTTTAAAATATAAGTATGAAATCACCATCTCTTGGTCATAAGCCTCAGAAACATAAATTAGCGAATTCTGTAATTTGAAGTCCTTTGAATCTAGCAAAAATTTAGGATACTAGCACTAAATATGGTGTTCATTTTAAAATACCACTCTTCCAGTATAGGCTAACACCCTCAGCCACTTTACTGCATACCCAATCAGTATTAAAGATTAACGCCTTTAAGCACTTTCTGACCTATTTCATCTTAAAACCAATAACTCACCTAAGAAAAGCTCTTGATCTAATTAACAACTTTTTAAGGCAAACTTCCACGGTTGGCCCACTTTAAAGTGGAGAAAATTAATACCACAAGATTATGTAGTCTTATAATATTTATATCTAGTTAAAAGTAATTTAGAACTTCCCTCGAAACCAATTTAAAAAATATTCTCAAGAGTAATCTAAACAGGATCAAAGTCCACTAAATATAATAAGACAATATGCCCATTATAAACTGCCAAATGATAAGACATTGGTCCAGGCTTGATAAAGGCAAATGACATTTAGATACTTATTGTTTATGGCAGTAGCCTTTGAGACAGAATGCAAGACTCTTAATTAGAGTGCAGGAAGAAACTATCAGAGCTGCTATTTCTAAATTTTTTTATCTAAAAGAAAAAAGCTTTATTAAATTAAATATTCAGATATACACTGCTCCTCTCCCTTGGTGCTTATGTAAAAGGTTTCATATAAGACACCCAGAGATTCCTGTAGAGACTACACAGTGAGGAGAGGTCGGCAGTGGAACCCTTACTCGTTCTACAGCTTTCAGCGACTTCGGATGTGTTGGGGTTTATGAGCACAGAATGTCATTGATGTAGTTAACTTAAAAATCCAAGACCTCTACACAGTAGAAAAATTATAATATTATAACACTTTGTAAAGGGGTGGAGAGTGACTACACAAATATTCTGCACTGAACAGAGATTTTTCTGATTGTCCTGAGGCAAAGTATTTAATTAAGAGTTGACATTTCACAAAAGAAATGTGTCCCTATTTGCTGATGTATTCTGGTACAAGTGGGTAGGATGCTACCTACCAGATAATTAAAAAAAAGAAAGAAAGAAAAACAGAAGAAATAGAAAGAAAGCATGCTTAACCCATCATTTGAAGATAAAGGTAACAATTTAAGAAGAATTTAAAAAAGAAATCTGAGTTCGAAAGAAATTCTAAGAAAAGATCATTTTGAAATTGGATGTTTATGAAAATACGCATGAATGTGGTTCACCTTTAAGATTCATATTTCTATCAAACTTGAGAATGGAATTTCCTATCCTGTTTTGAAATCTTCCAAAGGAAGAGTTCCAGAGGCTTTTCTTATTTTCTATTAGTTTGTAAGAAGAAGTGATGATATCAGGAAAGACTGAAATTTTCTAGCAGAGTTACAAGAATATTCTTTGCATAAGTAAAGAACAGGATTTAAAGCAAGCATCATGTTTTAAGAAGATCAGCTAATACCACACTTCTCTCATCAACACAACTTTTTACCTTTTCCACCTGGACAAAATTCAAACCAAGTTTTGAAATAAACACAGAACAAGACCTTGGAATCACTTACTGTATCACAAGCATTAAAATGAAATTTTAAAAAAATACAGCTCACACTAAAAATATCATTCATTTACTCTTAATAAAATTTTATTTCCTCATCTATATCTTATCCTTTTACAATTTTTTGAGTGTTTTAAAATGATCATGACATATTAATACAGTGGTACATATATATATAATTTATAAATAAAAATACATGTTCTGGGGTAAGTGCTCAAAAATAATTTACTGATAAGACAGCAAAAACGCTTAAAAACCATGGACTTGTCCTGATATAATTGTGCAGTACAAATTCTATCATGCAACTAGCTATGGTAATTGCATGTAAATAAATGCTAAAAGTGATGCATTTATACAGTGTTAACATTAATTCTTCCTGTTAAGTTCAGGAACCATAATTTTTATACCTCATAATGAATGAAATTGCCACAATTTTAGTCCTTATTTTATGGTATCCCAATGGTATCCCTTCTTCAGCTGGGCAGTTCCACTGTGTACTTCCCTTTGTTGTTCCAGATGATGACAATTACTATGAGGCCTCTATAATGTTTCCTTTCTTTGAGGAAGACTATGAGTTATAAACTGAACACATAGGAGGCTTGTTAGAATTACAGATGTGTGTATACATATTATACACACACACATAAACACACACACAATTCTTTACTTGAAAATCCATTCTTCCCTCCTAACTTAAACAGAGGTGATATGGATGGCTACCACAATGATGTCGGGTTCCTGAAATTCCACAGTGATCTGCTCTTTTGCATCTAAAAGACCCCCAACTTCTTGAATTTCTAAAGACCTGTCATAAACTTTATCCTTGTAAAATTGATACTATTTATTAATCTCACTTTAACAAATGAGGAAACCAAGGCTGAGAGAAAGAAGAGATGTGATCACATTATTTTTTAATATTGTTATATTCAATAAAACGCAGCATCTTAAACACATGGTTTGATGTATTTTGAGAAATAAATATGTATTTGTCACACTATTCTTAAGGTAGTGGAAGCAGGACTTATATTCTTGTTCTTTCTGCTGCCATTTTCTTACATACTTACAATCAGCAAAGTTATAGGAATTGGCACTATCAGATATTTAAAAACTTATGGCAAATCTGTAATTCAGAACTCATTTATTTTCCAAAGTCCATTTGCAGAATGCCAACCAGGTATAAAAAATCACTATGCTGACAGCAGTTTGGAACAGAGAGAGTGGGACAGGACATTCCGTAGCTCCCTGAGGAGAGAGGGCACCAACCCAAGGGCACAAGGCATAGAAAAGCAGAGATAAGAGAACACAAGAATGTGTAATAGTTTTGTCCAGCCCATACAGATGATCATTTAGAAAATCATATGCTTTAAGAGGGTTTGGCAGGTAGATTTACTGGCCTTTGAAATAAATGTAATCATATTTTCAAAGAAACACAAAAAATCCAAGCTCTTTGTATAAAGCACACACACATAGCCATTAGGAATGATATGCACCTTAAAACAGCTTATGCAACTTTTATTGTACTTCCAGGGAGTAGAACAGACTTATGCTTAAATTTTGGAAAACTGCTCACTGATAAAGCCATTATAGTAATTGCACTGGGTCTGTTTATTAATTTGTCACAATTAAGTCAATAACAGCTTTACTAATGTCCTATTACTTGATTAGTTTTGAAAGTGATTATCTTAAGAACTCGACTTAATTGGAAGCCTCTCAATTTACAAGGTACATTAAACTCTCAGTAGCATCTTAAGATTATTCAACATATGCAGGTCAATTACCAGTAATCACTGTTTTGTACAAATGTTCCATAGAAACTATAGCATGACATGCCAAAGAGGGAGAATGAGAGTTAATTAATAATGCCAGACTCCAAGTGACATTTCCAGGATAAAACGGCAACATGGGCATTCATATAAAGTCTTCCTAAAACTGGGTCTGTTACTAAAAATCAAATAATGGAAAGCTAGCAACTCTACACCTTACAGATGAAGATAATTTGTCATGATTGCTAAATCACCAGATTGCACTGCCTCTACTCATGCCCAGCTGCACATTAGTTTCCAGATTAGTAAATTACAATTAATTCTTACTACTGCTCCATCACTTTTCTTTTTCCAGTTAATAAAAGAGACTGCAATCAATAATTGTTCATCCCAGTTTTCAGAACAGTTCAACTACAGCTATTACTACATAAGCAGGAAACATGAGTGGTTCACGTACCCAAGGAGACTGTGAGGTCTTTAAAAATTATTGGCTGCAGCATAAACATTTTATATTGACCTTCCAATTCCGACTCAAAGATTCAAAGTAGTTAGTTGAATATTTACAATGATTAACAATTGTAAAGGCTGAGAAAGTGCCTTGAGACCTAGGCTGATTTTCAAACACCTATTCAAACAATTTCATAACTTTTAGATTAAACTTTATTAGATATTTGAAAGGTCTGCCCCATACTAACAATGTGAGTCTGGTCTTGAGATTCATCACAGGAAAACTGATTGCTGCTTCATTAAAAACCTGGGATTGTAACTCCCTGAAAAGATTATTCCACTGCTGACCTGTAAAGGCACTGTATGAATTATGTGTTCTGACTTGTTCCTAATCTAAGTTCTTCACACAGAATACATTTCAAATTGCCAAGGCTGATTTGCCCCCAAATGAGTGAACACAGTGAACAAAGCTGAATCTGTAAAACATTAGCTCTGTGCATTTGAAAATCTTGGGATGAAAGGCACTTTGAGTTTGTTGCATTCAAATAACTATGCGTCCTTAAACAAAATTTTCCTGGTGAGTTAACCACTTAAACAGTGGGGATGCTATGGGGAAAGTCATGGTCATATTTAACAATCCAATCCCATGGATTTTGTACCAAGAATCTATCTGCCAAAAGTTGAAGAGTGAGGAAGGCCTCTTAAGAGACTTCCCACACACCACAAGTCGTTTTTTAACGGCTTTAAGCAATCCTCTTGGGATAGTTTGTCTCTCAATTGCCTACATATCACCTTTGATACGTTACTGCACTTTAATTACTCATTTGCTGTAACTGAGCCATAAAGGCAGGACCTTACGAAAATATACAAAAAATATCTTTCAATATCTAATCCATAGTTGAGTAAAATAACCAGTTTACTCTATTCACACATCACTTTTCTACCACTCCCCTACCAGAAGCACAGCAGAAGAGGTCTGTGGCAGATGGAGATTCATGGAGAAAGAGAGTGGGTGGTGTGGAGAATTTATGAGGACTCTTAGAGCCTGTGTTCAGAAACAGATTAGATCTGCTTCTTCCTCCAGAGAACAAAGGACACTGAAAATCCCATTTACCTGGGTATTAAGTTCAATTATGACCAGAGGAGTGGGAAGAAAGGGAACAGTTCATCTGCCCTTAGGCTCTTCAAATTCCTTCTGCCTCACAACGCATGACTAAGAAACAGCAAAGCATCCTTTGCTCAGAATTACTTGTCCCTTAAGTCTTAATAAAGGAGGCTATACACAAAGTACATTTAAATTAACTGTTGCCATCCTTATTGTCCACTTGCAATAAATAAATGCCTTTAGTTTGGTCAAGCTACTAAGTGCCTGGCATGGACGCAGTGATCGGTAGCTTGGTGAGAGGATTAAATGATTTGGAAGAAGCTTAGGTTCTCTCTTCCTCTGGTGGAAGGATAACCTTAGCCTCTTTTCATGGGCTGTGGAATGTCCTCAGATACAAAACAGGTCACCAGCTGCTATTAATAAAGTCGTTTTGCTTGAAGCAACAAGAATGGCTTTATGGAAATAGCTCTTCTTTTTAACAGTCACCCCAAAGTCCTTAATTAAAAATGCCTTTTTTCTCCTTCTATGTATGCTAAAATGACCCAAACTTTGCTTTCTAGTCTTACTGGATTAAAAACTATATATTGCAAGGGAAAAAAGGAGATGTAAACTCTTTTTGGGTAATTAAGGTCTGGAATTAGCTGTTTTCTAGAAGCAACAAACTGCTTAGGGATAAGTGAAAATGTTGGGTAATTATTAACAAAAATAAATTAATCACAGAAACAGACCCCCTAACCCCCCACCTCCACCCCATGGATGTTTGGAGTTGGCTGCCTCTCTGAGCAGCTCTGAGATTTAAGAATCTAAACAGCTTGGATGCCTCAGTCATTTCTTCTATTACAATGGTTCTCAAAGTGTGAACCCTGAACGGAAGCATCAATCAGCCTCTGCATCACCTGGGATCTGGTAAGAAATGCAAATTATCAAGGCTGACCAAAAATCTGCCCAATCAGAAACTCTGTGGGAGGGGCTCAGCAATAAGTGTTTTAACAAGCCCTCTAGGCAATTCTTACATACTCTAAAAGGTTGGAAACCACTGTTCTATTAAAGCTGGGTATTTTCAAACCAATTGCCTAATATATTTCTATATTGCAAGAATTAAACTGACAATTAATGGGGAGGGAAAAGTTTTCAAAGGTAACTGAGAAGAGAATGCAGCTATCCTTAGGATAAAAATACTAGATTCATAGCAGTGATTCTCAACCCTAGAATGAATACTGGAATGGCTGAACAGGCTTAAAAAAATACCAGGACCTTACTCCAAGCCAGATGAAACTGAGTGTAGGGTAGAGAGGCAGCGATGATATTTAAAAAATGCACCAGTTATTCTAAAGCACCGGGAAGGCTAAGAATCACTGATAGAAAATAATAACCACAGCAGTCAGACTCTTAATAGAAGTAGGACAGCCTAAGAACGAGAAAACAGGGCTACATGGATGTTTCTAGCAAGAATATATATATACGTTTTCATAGACTAGGTTTGTGTCATATTAATTAAGCACTAGCTGGCATGCAGGACTTGGGAAGATAACATTACATTTTATTGCCTCATACTCTCCTTAAACCTCATGGGTTGAACAGTTCTTATTTCTAGAAGAGATAAGTCACCAATAAATATAATTTGAGAGAGGAATCTGAGTTTTGATCTTATAGGCTTATTCCAAAATAATTTTAAAAATAATATATGTTGGAGCATGAAGCCACCACGATCCTATATGGACTATGGGGATACATTCTCTCTACACTTCTAGCTGGTTCTACTAACACCATCTTCCTTCCTGACAGAGGAAAATGGGACTTGAGTTTGAGAATGGATTAGAAGCACTGAGTGGCTTAAAAACAGAAGATTACCATAAAAAGGCATCAAAACCAAGTCAGTTTTAGCTATGTCCTATTTTACTGTTTTATACACACACACACACACAATTTCATAATGAATATTGAGCACAAAACCATAAATTAATAATAATTCCAATTTACATTTATTTCATAGCACTTTGCAATGATTAATCTTCTTTTACACATTAATTCATTAGATTTCCACAAAACTGCCTCATGAGGTCATCAGGATAGATAAAATCGTTGTTATTTTAGTTTTGCTTATGAGAAGACAAACTTAATTAAGTGAATTATCCAAGGCCAAGAGTTATATTGACAATGTTAATAAGTAGCAGCTTTAGCTGTGGTAATAATATTTTGATGTCTGATATTAGTAATTTTGTGCATGTCAGTTTTAAAACCTCAAAGTATGGTTATTTTTATTTCCAGAAGAGTATAAATAGACAAATGAATTAAAATAGATAAAAGAGGGAAACACAATATAATAAAGTCCAATCAGAAAAAATAAACACATAAAGCAGTTTCGCTTAAAATACTTGGAAAGACTGTAACTTCTTTTTTACTTTTCTAGAGTTGGTAGAACTTTTTTTTTGTGGTACGCGGGCCTCTCACTGTTGTGGCCTCTCCTGTTGCGGAGCATAGGCTCCGGACGCGCAGGCTCAGCGGCCATGGCTCATGGGCCTAGCCGCTCCGCGGCATGTGGGATCTTCCCGGACCGGGGCACGAACCCGTG
This sequence comes from Phocoena phocoena, assembly GCF_963924675.1. Classification (NCBI taxonomy): domain Eukaryota; kingdom Metazoa; phylum Chordata; class Mammalia; order Artiodactyla; family Phocoenidae; genus Phocoena; species Phocoena phocoena. The sequence goes on along the minus strand of NC_089230.1, from coordinate 41,218,797 downwards.
TCCCCTGCATTGGCAGGCGGACTCTCAACCACTGCGCCACCAGGGAAGCCCTAGAGTTGGTAGAACTTATCTTTGAATTCTTAACAGATCCATAAAACATATAAATAAAAGATAAATTGTAAGATGTAGCTCTGATTTTATATTTGGGCTATATAACTGCTACAGAACATTTTTAGGATAACTAAGTACTATTTTACTTCTTAGAATATTAGCAAATCATTAAATAACTTTGATCTGCTCATATCAGAAGATTTGTTTCTTGATAAATTTTATATTATTCTTATGATGTTAAAGTACAGAACTGTATTCTGCTTCATTTTAAAACATAATACACCTCTTTCAAATCTGAAACCAGGTACTTTAAAAGATAGTTAGCAAATTTAAAAATGTAGAAGTTTATATTTCAACTGTCAAGTAAATATGCAGGGAGATATATGGAAAATACTTTAAAAAATTTTAACCTAATTAGACTGTCTTTCATACTTTGTGTCTATTAAAACTCATCAACTATAATTTAATATTCAAGCATTTTACACCACCAAAGTATTACAAAACACAAAAAGGGGGTTTGTTACAATATACATACTACATGCTTCATACAGGATAATCTCTCACTATTAGAAAACATTAAGCTGTGTACTATTCTTAATTAAGACCCCATTTCAGATAAAGTAAAGCAATTTGCAATTTAATTATAATAATACACACTGCAATGTAACTAATGACATAGTATGCATTTGCATTGGATAATTAGAGTAGTCGGTAAATAAAGCTTTACAAAGCAGGAAATAAAAACAGGTAAGGGAGTTGTGGTTCGTTCATCTCCTTGCTTACTAACGAGAGCTAGAATAGAGATCAGTCACTTCCCAGCACGTTCCTTGATGTGTGCAAAAAAATCACGTGCTGTAGACAGATCCACTAACCTAATATAACCACCAGGTAGGTGTCAGTTCAGAGAAATACACGAAGAGAAACAAGTGATAAAGCAGTATAAGCTAAAACTAACTCATAGTAAAGACAGAATAATTACTAGGAATGCCCAGACTATATGCTCTGTGATGTAAATGAGTAATGGGAATATTAACCATATTATTTTAAATTAAGAACATACTTTAGAAAACCCTAAATTAGTATATATATTCTACTTAGGCTTAAATTATACCTAGAGTTAGGGAAGTGGTGAAATGTTTGATTTTACAAACCACAGAAGTGATTTTTCTTCTTTAGGTTGGAGGAAAAAAAATGCATAGGGTCTCTTGCTAATAGTAGTAACAAGATCAGACATCAAATTTTAACATTTTCACATTAGAGAAACTGAGTTCTACCAAAATCTAATCTGTTAAATCTAGGCAATGTTTTCCTTTTAGCAGAGGTATTAGGTAACTTACGCATCTTCATTCTACTGTCATATTGGTGAAGCAAGCATGTTGCTCTAATCAGGTACTGTGTATAACACCCAGGTGTCTGTTCAGTCAAATTACCACTTGTTATCAACTCATAATTTCAATTAACTTATAGCTTAATATAGCATCTCTTGAATTGAGAATTTATTATAGATGGAGCAGAAGAGATAGTTATAACATTTTTTTCTGAACAGATTTTGGGACAGACTTTCTAATGCAGGATATGAGTAAATTATTTAGGTTCTCTGCTATTCTCAGTTTGCACAAATACTGAAATCTAATTTGGCTTATTGGTGTTTTGGCTCCAAATACATAAACCTCCCCAATTCAAAATACTGCTTTGCTTTAAATCAACGTGGTGAGTACTTATTATCTCTCCTTGGCACAGACTACCTTACATTTGTCAATTACATGAGTGAGTGTATAACATACAAAATATATATTCTGCTTTACTAACCAGGCTGTAAATATGAATACGCTGAGAGAAAGACCATGTCTGTTATCTTTTTAAATAAAGTGAAAAGAAGCAGAAAATCTTACCTGGACCTAGCATAGAAACTTCATCACAGCAGGGACTAAAATAAATGCTTTTTTTTTTTTAACAAAGAAAAGGTAAAGAAACCAATTATCTTTAGGCAAAAACCTGAATACTAGAGGAATGTGAACCGATAATACCAGTAAGTTCACATTTTTGTTAACATATAGATGTTGGCAAAGAGTAGCCTCCATAACTATTTTCAAAATTGGGGTGCAAGAGCAGAATTATGATATTACAGACAGCATGTTTGCCTCCCCCATCATAATTATTGCCAAGAGTTTCAAAGCCAGTCAACAGTGAATACGGAGCTATTCTAAAAAGCATCCTTGAGCACTTTTTTCTCTTGGGCATCCTTCCTATCTATAGATACTCCCTTATTCTGAGAAGTTAATTAAAATATAATTTTGCCAGACATATTTTTCCCCATCTCCTTTGAAACTTCTACTGGTGACAGGCTTCAGAAAACTAGAAAATAAGCTCCATGCCAGCTGTCCCTTGTCCCCTGGCCCATACTGTGAAAATACAGAGATTCAGAGAAAACAGCATATATGTACAGGTTGACATCAACAGCACATCCTGAAATCTAATTATTGCAGTTAAATATGAAACACTGCTTTTGTCCCCTAGAGAAAATTCTTCAAGATGATAAATCAGTTTCACAGCTGGAAGAAGAAAGGATTCCATCAGAGTACTTGATTGGGCAAAGGGACAGGATGAATTTTAGTGGGTTGATATTACTATTAATTTTGCCAAGGTTTATTGCATAAATTTGGGTCAGGCACTGCTATTTAGTAAATGGAATTGAGAGTGGATAAAATATATAATAAAAAATTCATACAGGTTGCCAGGAAGAAGTTAAAACTGTTCCTGTCAGTTGTAAAATGGTCACCTAATTTCCTCTAGTTTAACATGAAAACATCAGAGAATACATAAATGAAATGGCACATTATTTTTGACCCAAAATAATTTTCCTGTAATATTTGAAATTAAAAGTTCTAATGTAAAATACTGTAAAATACTGTAAATCTAAAATAAGGTCTTAAGAAAAAGTTAAAGGCCTAGTTAATAAACTTTCAGGAGATACAGATAAAAAAGATAACAGCAGATTCAATACTGAATAGTTTTTAGAACTACTCCTTTATGTACTGAAAAATATCTCCACTGTACACAAAGGGTAGGTATAACTAAGGAAAAAATCCTCTTGGCTGTAAAAAAATAAACACTATGTTAAATATGCTTTAAAACCATCTAATTTCTTATGATGATTTCAAGAGAGGCTAGAATTAATTAAATGATATCAGCACCTTACAATAACTAACTGAACTTTTGCAAAGACGTAGGCCCACACCTCTATTAGTTTTTGGAGGCCTTTATCTAATTCCATTACCTTCCAGGAAGCAATAAGAACTATCTCCACAGCATCTTAGAGTAGAAGGCTCGAGTGATCATTCACTCCAGTATTTTAAACCTGGGGGGCCCTTAGGTTCTAGGTGGACTCCAATGGTACTGTTAGCTTTTGGAAACTGAGTAAAAGTATGTGCACTCAGGAATATGCATTTTATGAGGAGAGGGCCGTGTTTCATCAGAATTTCAAAGTGAAATAAACATGAAAAGGTACAGAAAAAACTAGTTAAGTAGCCTAACTTCCAGTTTACAAATAAGCCTGGAGAGTTAAAATGATTGCTCTAAAGACAAACCTAGAATAGCTATAAAATACCTAGAACCAGGTCTCTTGATAACCAATTAACTCAGTGTACTATTATGCCCATATCATTCTTCTCAGAGGGTAAGTAGGAAAAATGTGTTAAATGTGCACAGTGTTTTCATAACCGGATCTTATCTCAAGTAACAGAGAAGTTTCTAGGTCAGAATACTACCTATAAATACAAAGTCTGAAGATATGGAAGGCAATACAGGTGATCTACGTAAGCCAAAAAAAAAAACCCTCATGGATCTCCCAACACCATGCTGCCTCCAAGCCAAGCACATAGGCCCACTTTCACCTTAAGACAGCATAGCACATGCCATTGATCTCCAAGCTGACAGAGAAAGCCGCAGGAGTCCAAAGGGAAGAATGGATGGATCCTGAGATATCACATTATGCCATAGAGAACTACTTCAGTTTAACAGGGCCCAGGGGTTTGAACTTTCCCTGCCTCACTGCCTCAACACCCATGCCTCTGCCCCAAACACACACACACACACACACACACACACACACATATATAAAATTATAGACAGGTACAGCATGATTTCAAGGTATAGATATATAACATACAAATGAAAACAAAGCATGAATTTAACTGATTTATTAGCCAATTAATTTCATGATTTTTCATGATTAATTTTAGGAAGGAATGTCACTAAAATAAATAATTAGGAAGAAATGTGCATTAATCTTGCCAAGTCACTCTGTGTATCCTCTTGCCATTTCTAAAACGAGAAAGCCATTTAACTTGTGCCTATGAATCAATGTGTGTATAAACATCTAAGCACATATTCTAGCTCTACCGTTTACATATGGTATGATTTTAGGCAAATGACTTAGACTCTCTGTGACTCAAGTTCCTGATTAGTAAAACAGAGATAACAGCAGTACTGACCTTACTGAGTTGTTGTGAGGATTAAATGTGGTAATATGGGTAAAGTACCTAGAATAAACTTTCATATTTTATGATGACAAAAGGACTGTCATCATTGTCATCCTCACCATCATCACAAAGAGACATATATGCAATTAATTAGTTATGGAGAAGAAGGAGTTAAGAAGGAAGCTTAAGATAAAATTGTTTATTAACAAAATGCTCAAGCTATCATGAAAATTCAAACTACTTCCTGGGAGAATACCAGAAAGCCTATTCGGCCCAGGCGTTTCTTGGGGCCGCACTGCCATGGACTTGGCATGCCAGGGTTCTCCACCCAAATGAGATGAGAAGGATGGGTTGATCTGGGCCAATGGAGCAGTCCCCTTCCCTCCTTACAACTGTGGGTGAGCAGCGTCAGGTGCTCCAGTCTCAGTTACACCAACTTGTTGTGTGGGAGATCTGATTAGTCTAAATGTTGTATCTCTGCAATATCTCTGACCAGCAGCTTAACTGAAGGGAAGTGATCTTAGGAATTGACTTCTTTGAAAGTGAAATGCTTTGATGACAATTTTAAAGATAATGGGATGCTCTTGGAATTTATGGAGACAGTATGCAACATCACCATGAAACAGTGAAAACCTTGAATCATGTCTTGTGTGCATGACTCTCTTGGGGTCATTCGATCCCACAATGGGAACCCATCTAAAGCCACGGAACACTGAAAAACACTAATAACTTCCAACACAAAGACAGGCACCAAGACTCCCAATGGTGTTAGTCACCAACGTCATTCAAGTAATTATCCATCCGGTGTCTATTTGTTAGACCACAATCTTGAATATGTCAACTTAAAACATGTTGTCGAAAATGAAGAGCTTTACCTTTTTATATTCAGCAATGCCCAAGGTATTCCAGAGGGAGTATGAAATGCAGGTAGCAATTTTACCCCAAGTTCCACTGCTTTCTTTCGAAATATCTGAAACGTTAAACAATTAAATGAGCTACTGTTGAAAGAAAAACAAAATATGCTATTCTACTATCTCACATTGAGCATGCTTCTACTTAAAATTTTTTTGATATGAAAAAATAAAAGTTTCTCAAATTAATAGAATTACCTAGGAACGTAAGAATGGTCCAGGGGCCATTGTGCTGTGCAGTATTTATTACCAATCTTGGTTGCACAAAGAATCGTGTAGGGAGATTTGAATAATACTGATGTCTGGGTTGCACTCCTACGATTCTAATTTCTATGGTTTGGGGCTCCCAGGTGAGAATTTTTTAAAGCACCACAGGTGGTGTCAAGTTATTTCAACGTGCAAGCCATGGGGGAGAACCACTGTTGCTGGTGAGTAAGTCTTGGATTGAAAATCAGGAGCTCTGGTCCTGTTCTGCCTTCACTTATTTACTAGGGCACAGAGAAAGGATAAGTTGTAAAAAGACGTATTATTACAAGTAACCTATACATCCTCTCAGCCCTGTGCGGTTTTAACTTCCTCTTATGTTAAGTGTAGGTGATATGAAAGATACAAAGTTAAATTTGATACAAATTTCTGCCAATAATTTAGTAAAGAAGGCAATATATGCATATACATATCTGGAACACAGATAAAATGACTGCATAACTTAAAATCACCTAGGAGTTCAGATGAGTTCAGTAAGGCTGTATGGTGGAGATGGCATTTAGATGAGGATTGTATGCAGTGTGTAATGGGGGTTAATGATAGAGACAGGCTGAGGTGGGGGGAGTTGGAGGGGCATCCCTCAAGGTAAGCACAGACACAGGCAAGCGGGGGCCTGCAGAAGAAAATGGAATAAGTCAGCTTCCCTGTCCACAAAAAGGGGGAATACTGGAAAATAAGGTCAGGTATACACAGCAGAGGCCCAAATCATGAAGGCTCATAAATGTAAGGCTAAGAATTTTATCCTGTTAAAATGGAAAAATATTGAAAGTTTTTGAGCAGCCAGTTCACTTGAGCAGAACTGTGCTTTAGGAAGATTAATTAGATGACAACCCTTCACAGTTTTAGGTCCCAAGAAAAGCACTAAGTTAATTTACTCATTGAAGGAAGGACTGCTACAGCTTTCCCTGTTATAGCTGTGGCAGCAAGCAGGAGCCTTGTCCCTTCTCCTTGCCATACTGTATGACTGAGCGTGGTGGGCTGGGAACTTACTATTTCCTCTGCCTCTTCCTCAAACAAGGGAGATGTGAGAAAGGTTGGGGAAACCCTGAAAAGCATGGAGAATGAAAGCAAAGTCCTCTCCCAGCAAGGGAAAGCATTCATTAAAGCCACTGTCAAAGAAGGCTTGTGTGCCCAGAGGAAGGAGTTTCAGTCCTTAACTCCTACTTTAAGACCCAAGCCTCGCCACAGAGAAATCCAGGCACTGGGTTTCCGGGCTGAGGAGAATTCAGTAATACCGATATTGACACTGTTTCTGAAACTCTACTCTTTTGGAATCTAACTCTTACTTTGTAATGAAAGTTGAGGAAATAATGAGTTTTAATGTAAGAATTTGGCTGGCAGTCAATTTAGATAAACTAGCATTCCTGGAATACAAATGAGGACACAGACATTTGTAGTATATAAGGAACTAAAAAATAAAGATACCATTTTTTCCCCGCAAATTATTATTATAATAACAGGACAATTTCCTGTTTCAACAGCAAACGGTGAATGGAAGAAGAGGAGAAAGAAAATAAGCCAAAAGGTATATTCTTCCTTTCCTGTCTCTGTCATGCCCTAGAGAATTCCAAGGTCTCTTCTGCCGTAAGGGATTATCCAATCACTGCCCAGCCATCTCCTGACCTTCTAGTTTCCACCCAACTTTTAAAACTATTAATTAATTAACTCCTTTTCAAGAAACTTACATAGGACAGAAGTCAGACTTGTAATTAAAACACCATCATGAATATTATAGCCATATGGCATGGGAGTTAAGGGCTCAGGCTTTGAAAACACAATGCCTATATTGGAATCTCAGCTCTACTTCTTCAAATTGGGTATAATCTTGGGCAAACTGCTTAATCTACCTGTGCCTAAACTTCCTCAACTATAAATTGGGGATAACAATAGCATTTGCTATTTTAAAGGTTGTGGAAAGAAACTGAATGAACTGTTATATTTAAAGACCTTAGGATACATAGTCATCACTCTAAAAGGTTAGTGGTGGTATTTATGGTAAAATGATAAGGGTATTTCCCCAAGAACTTTCCCTATTTACTGCCTGAAATTCTTTCTTTTCTTTAATCCAGCTGCTGTTTTGGTACGTTCTACTTGGGTTCTCTGTGTGCGTGAATATATATTTTCATAGACAAATATACTGGGTTGGCCAAAAAGATCATTATGGAAAAATCCGAATGACCTTTTTGGCCAACCCAATACGTGTGTGTGTGTGTGTGTGTGTGTGTGCGCGCGCGTGCACGCACATGTATGCCTCCCCCACCCTCAAACACACATTCTTCATCAAAAGCATTCATTCTCAAGAGCTAAGCCTTTAGTTCTCATCATTGCATTCCCAAATTCAACTTTCCATCTTGACTCTAGCTCTGCACTTCTACTTCTGTGCTCACATCACAATCTGGGCACCCTGTTGTCTTTTGGAACTTAAGATATCCAAGGTGAAATCAATCATTTAATGTCCAAGGCAAATGTCCCTAGTTCCATCACTGACACTACTGGTCAGCCAGTCCCTGGGGCTCAAGAGAGCACGCATTTTGACTTCTGATTTCTCTCTTCAGTTATTAAGCATCAACATTAAAGTTCTTGGCAACATCGCACATACAGCCCATTTCCTTTCTGTAATACAAGCACAGTCCATTCATATTTTCATCACCAGTTACTATGAAGGGCATGAGAGCAAAGAAGGTCCTCTTACCTGGTTTTCCATTCTCCAGGATTTCCCCTCCTGTCTCCATTAATCTGTATCTATGTTATCTGATTTCTCTTTTTACCATACAACTTTCTTATTCAAGAAACCATAATAATTCCCTCTGTTGTATGAAATGTCAAGTCAGAAATGATCTACTGATTTTTCAATGACCTCTATGAATCAGACCATCTATTATCTTCTATTTTTTCAAAGACCATCCTGGCTGAAGCTTGAGTCTTCAGGGTTTCAAGTACTCATTCAAGTTCAGTCTACCGTAGTATCTTTGTTAAAAAATGTTTTTCCCCTCAGATCTATTGAGATATAATTGACATACAACATTGTGTAAGTTTAAGGTGTAACACATGATGATTTGATACATGTAGATATTGTGAAATGATTACCACAACAAGGTCAGTTAACACTTCCATCTTCTTGCATAATTATCTTTTGTGTGCATGTATCATGCCATCTTAGCATACTTATTTACATAGTTCTCTCATCCTGAAACACGCTGTTCTGCCTCCTGTTGGCCAATCCAAATTCACTCATTCTCCAAGGTCCAGGTCAAGTCCCAACCCCAGGCCAAGATCTTTATCTCCTGTGAACTTCTGTACTGACAACTGGCATCACAAAATGCAGCATTTGATTACAGAAGGCAAGATCCAGATCTCTCAATGTTTTCTCGTGTTATTCTCTTGTATCCTCAAATAATTTTCTTTTCTTTAAAAGTAGAGAAAAAAATCTCCATTTCTCCTTCATTGTCTATTATACATATCCAACCCAAATTTTGGTCATTTTGTGTTAAATTTATTGATATCTCCACATTATTCCTATGAGTGGTAGGTGGGAAGTTTTTATAATCTTAGTTAACAGACAGGAAGGAAACAGCGACCCTTTCCATCTTGAGGTTTTTGCCTTTGCTGTTTCCTCTGGCTGCAATGCCCTTTCCCTAGCTCTTTGTATGCCTGGTTCATTCTTAACTTCAAGAATCCACTTAAAAGTCCCCTTTTAAGAGAGGTCTTTCTTAACAACCCCACATAAAGTTGGCCATTCTCATGTATTGTTTATCATATATCACCTTGCTTATTTCCATCCCACTATTTATCACATCCTAATTATCTTATTTGCTTGCTTGTTGATTGTTTGACAACCCCACTAGATGTAAGCTTCATGAGGGCAGGACTTTGTCTTGTTCTAGCATCCAGCAAAGTAACTGGTACTCAATAAATGTTCATTTAATAAATGAATGAATCAATCAAATATTAATAAATATATCTGGAGCACTGTAATGAGAAACTACTAATATTCTAGTATTTGCAAAGTGTTCTATTCTATTCCACGAGTTTCTATTGTCTGCAAATAAATACATCAAGTATTCTGCAGTCTCAACCTTGGGCACAATTACAAAATAGTTTTTGGATGAAAACATTAACTAACCTATTGATACTTTAAATGAAATCATACGTTGGCCTAAATCAATTTCAATTCTTAATATTTGATTTGTTACCTCCTCTTGAGACACGAAGAGGTTAGTTACTTGGAGGAGGAATCCAGATTCTCAAAGAGAGTACCTTTCTACCCAAAATGGTGAGTAATAAAATTCCAAACTAGCTAACAAAGTTAATATTGTTAAAAGAATGAAGGAGAAATGTCACAAATCATTCTGAAGCGCAGTTAAGTTTTAACTAGCACATCTTAGATAATGTGCTCAAAAGTAAATGACCACAAAAAGCACACTAAATGGTACTTCACTGCCCCTTCAAATGGGGCAGGCATGCTGGAGGGAGCATTGGACCCAGGTCAGCACTTGGATCCTAGGATTGGCTCTACTACGGTTCAGTGGGAGGCCTGGACCCATCACTTAACTTTTTTGGTTCTCAGCTTCCCCAGTGAAATGGGAGAGCAGGGCTGATCATTTCTAGTTTTGATTTATTCCTGAAAAAACTAGTAACAGGAGTCACAAAGCTAGTACTAAAATGAGACTGGCAAAAAAACGAAACTATCATAATTTTTTAGATAGAAAGTGTTAATTTGCCACCCAATTCTTAGTCAGTCTTGGTTTTCAGGGTTTGTTGGTACCTGTATTTGGCAGGTGGGTTTTGTAAAGTTAAGAGGGCAAGATGAAAAATGACAGGTAATAAAATGTAATCTGTGCTGATAATAGAAGACATACTCATTTTTTAAAAAATGACCATTAAAACTGAATAGGGTTTTTGGGCAACTTGCACCAATCAGTTTGAAATGGGCAGATATCTAATGACCCAAAAGGAATCTTCAAAAAGATTCTGCATTATGGAGATTCTGATTACATTCACAGAAAAAAATCAAAACTAATAAAATTTGCTTAAAGAAGGGTGGTAAAATGTTATGAAATAGCTTCTAAAATAATCTTTCAAGCATGTAATGAATAAATAGGTGTAAATAAAAACTTTTATGGTCTAAAGTTAAGAGTTTCAAAATGACTATACCTAAACTGTGTCTTTTCATTATACTTAAATAACATCATCAGTCTTACTGCTGTTTTTGATCAAAAGTTTAAAAAAACTTCAGATTTTAGAACCTACCAAATAAATCTTTTATCTTTTTACTTTACCCTTACAGATAGGATTAGACAAGGCTGTAAACAAGATGTATGGCTTTCTTTGCCTTTCTAGTTTGCAGATCCCTGAAGAACTATACAAGAATATTTACACACCAAAGCAAAGAGTAAGGAAAGAAGAAATGAATAAGAACAGATGGTTCTGGAAAGAACTAGTTTCAGTTCAGACATGGTTCGGTTTGAAATGTACAATATCAAAGCCTTCAAATGCTCATGCTGAAAACTTCACTGTTAAAAGATCAAACACTAATTCCCCATTAGTACAAGCAGAGTTTACCTATTACTCATTTTTGCTACATAAAGCTTTCAGCACAAAATGCCGTAGATCTGATAAATATCTTTGGCTGAAAATAACTGAAATAACCCACATATCATTAGCTGAGTTGATTAACGCACATAATATGGGCCAACCAATAAGTACTTATTGAGCTACTCTGGCTTTTCAATTTAGAGTGGAACCTTAAAAGTTCTGAATATTTGAATAAAGATATAAAAATAGTTAATCCAGGAGAAATTTAGAGCTGGAAGGGACATCAAAGGTCATCTAGTTAAATAATCTTGGTTTACAGATAAGGAAACTGAGGTTCAGAGAGGCCCTAGTCCCCTAATTAAATGCTCTGATGCGGGATGGTTTGATGACAGCTATAGCCAAGTGAATGCCAGATTCATACCATCTCAGATACACATAATTCTTTTGATCTGGAGGGATCTCCCCTGTGAGTCCCTTATATGTAAGTGTGTACACATCTTTCACTGCCTCTTTCTAACTTGTGCATTCTCTCTTTAATTAATCAAAACCCTAAACTGAAGTTTCTCTAAATTAAATGATTTGTTGTATTTGTCAAACTGCATTATGAACTTCATTTTTTAAATTTATAAATTTAATTAGATGAGAACTTTTGTCAACTGTTTTGTTTTTCTTCCCTGTGATTCAGTACAATTCAATTTTTAGCCTCTAGGCCATTAGATGAAGAGAGTATTCTTCACTTTTCTGAAAAATTAAAGCATTAAAATCTCCCCAACTTGTTTATTCAAAATAACAAGGATATGCATGCTAACCTGCCAGTAATCACAGGTTATAACCAACAAGAATCAATACAACTGTACCTTAGACTTTCTAATGTATGAAAGCACAAAGTGTAAGTGAAAGAAAAAACTTCTGATAAATATAACTCAAAAAATCTAGATGTAGAATACTCGTAGTGAACAGGTGTTTTAGACTCAGCTAGCTTTTTAAAGATATTTATTCTCATGAAAAAATTAACAGCTAGTGAAACTTTTTTAAAGTTTGCTTTTATACTATCCCCTAGTCAAAATGAATAAATGTTGATAAATGAATTAATAAAATTGTATCCTGATACTATTTTCTTCCTGAGGGTTCAATTTCATTCCCTAGCTCTCAAGTGGGGAAGATTTCATAAAGTAAAGAGGGCAAGATGAAAAATGGGGAGAAAAACTGGGAAGAATTTCAGGCTATTGTTCAAGGTCGACATCACTAGCATCCATGTGGGCAGAAACCAATGCCACCTACTCCTGGAAGTGGTCCAGTGCTTTCCCTGAGCGTAAGCCAGAGTCAAGGTGGCTTGGTAACACACACACACACACACACACACACACACACACACACACACACACACACAGAACAGGGCCCGAGTTCTAGTTCAGGGTCTACTACTCACCTGTTCTGCCACAATAAAGATGAGTCATTTCACTTCTCTCATTTTCTCGCTTGTAAAATGAGGGCACTAGATAAGACACTTTCTAAGGTACTTTCCTGCTCCCTGTGGTAAGGGAGATACACCAGAAAAAATAAGATCCCTGATCTCAAGGAGCTTACAACCAGGAAGGCAAATCAGCCATATAAAACTACATAAACATAAAACATACACCAGAAAAAACAATATGAAGCAACATATAAGTAGAGAATAAACAGAGTGATATAGGCTATAACTAGGGAAATAAAACAAAAAGAGAGATTGAGTTAGGTGATAGGGGAGAGCAAAACTTCTGTGGGTACAGATGTGTGTTTATTTGGGGGTGAGTATATACATGTTTGTGCACACGCTGGGTTAACGGGGTGGAGGATAGGAGATAAAGCAGAAGGGGAGAAGAAGGAGCCTGACTGAGAGCAGGGGAGAGAGGTAGATTAATAGGTTCTAGAAAATGATAAGAAAGAAACAGAGGAAAGAAGGCAAGCTAATGACCTTAACGATCAAGTTAAAGGGTTGGTTAAAAGAGCACATCAGTGGGCTCCCCTGGTGGTGTAGTGGTTGAGAGTCCGCCTGCTGATGCAGGGGACACGGGTTCGTGCCCCGGTCTGGGAAGATCCCACATGCCGCAGAGTGGCTGGGCCCATGAGCCATGGCCGCTGGGCCTGTGCGTCCAGAGCCTGTGCTCCGCAACGGGAGAGGCCACAACATTGGGAGGCCCGCGTACCGCAAAAAAAAAAAAAAAAAAAAAAAAAAAAAAAAAAAAGGCACGTCAGTTGGGTCAAGAAAGTCCCAACACTTACCATCTTGGTGCCTCCCATTTACAAGTGGAAGGATTTCTCAATCATCAGGATTCTGAGAGATGGGACAGGGAGAAAGGCTGTGGTTCTCATTGGTTATGGAAATTTTCTGGGTTGTAAGGGCAAAGATACATAAATGACAACACCAAGAAACATTACAATGTCTGTCTGAAGGAAAGACCTTGAGAAATAATTAGGGTCCTTTAAAATAATGTTTCCTCAAGAAGAAAATTTCTCTACATGTGCTCTAGAGATAAATGGGGCAGAGGTGGGGCTGGGGAAAAGGAAATAGTATGGTAATAGAAAGTTGTATGTCCTTCTTCTAACATACATTCGATATGGAAGTTAAAAATGCACAGAAAAGGAGAGGAAAACCAATGGCTAGATAGCTCTCACTCTTAAAATTATCGTTAGGTGTACTGCACACTGTGTTATCTTAGATGCTCTAACTCCTAAAGCATTGGCCCAAGAACAGTAAATAACAGCATAATAGTTCAAGTCATCACACAGGGCTTAAAGATGGATTTTTGAGCTGATCTTTCCACCTCAATTTAAATTTTAAAAAATGGGCAAGTTGCCAACATAATGTTTTGAAAATATGCAGTCTATTGTTAATAATATTTAATATTAGGTAAGTATGCCACATAGTTCCTGAACATACATCTTACACCAAAAAGAAAACATCTTTCTTTCTTCTTCTTCTTTTTTTTTTAAGAAAACGTAATGCCTGCTAAAGAGACAGAGAATTATGAAAACATGTACCCTATCTGGCTATTATTTCTAACAGAATTTGTGGAAACTACCACACAAAGGTTGTTAATATGTGATATCATATGTTAAAATGGGGACTGCTTTGTTTATTATTACATTTGTAGGTAAACATCACAAATCATTTGATATATACAAAATCCAGGCTTAGAAACCTTTGTTCAAAAGAAAGATAAGAGGAAGAAAATGAAAGAAAACAGCCTCATTTATGCAAATATATTGTGATTTTCTGGCATTTTTGAGTTATGAGGCATTCTCTGCTAGTGAATTTTTCCAGATACTGAATCTCACTTCTAAAGAGCATCAAAATGTTTATAGTTTAACCTTTTTATTTGTGTAGGTTTTATAAACATGTTTATCTGTTCTTTTGATTTAGTGCAATGACATGAATCCTGTCTTGAGGACTCAGCATCAGCACCACATGCCAACACTGAGTTGAGGCTAGAAGATCTAGTTCCTGGTCATCAGATGACTGAGCTGTACAATCTTGAGAACTCACTCAACACCCTCTTTGCCTCAGTTTCTAAATATGTGAAGAGGGATCATCCTTCCAAATCACAAGATGATTGTGATTAAATGCACACGTGCTTTTGAAAGAGCATCATAGTTATCATCATCATGGTTCTTTGCTGTAAGATACTGGCTCCCTCAGGAACAATTTAAGCATATCAGGCTTCTGTCCACACACTAAATGGTCCAAAAACTGCTGAGCTTTTACGTCTGCTTCCTATAATCCTACTGTTTCCTTCTGTTATTAGCTATCGGTTAATTACAATGAAGACTTCTCACTGTTGTAGTGTATTTGCTCTCCTTCCAAGTTGCGGCCTAATTTTGTAAACAGCTGTCTGTACCAGGGCCTGAGGATAAGTCAAATGTCTCTTCTGTGTCTATTTTACAGTGCAGGGTGTGAGCTTCAGGAAATGTGCCCTCTTTTCTGTCAGATGACTACATTTGAACTACTAACTCTATAGGTATGAAAAAGCAATTAATTAGTATGTTATTTAGGAGTAATAGTTTGTAAGTTTACAAAGTAAACTAAATACCTATGTCTACATAGGTTTTGTTTGCTTTTTTTTAAAAAAATGTAAAACGTTAGCCACTCTTTTTTCATTCTATCTAAGCAAATGTAAACTTATCTGGTTGTGCATCTATTCCCATTTAACTGGTGTTTTTTGATGTCTGCATCACCCTCCCTTATTTATTTATTATACATGGATACCTCCAAAGTGCCTCTGGGCACAGAGTTCATAATTTCATATGTCAGTTGATGGATGAACATTTCAAGTTATCAAAGGGTGATGCAGGGCTATTTCTGTCTTATGTTTGTGTGCCCCAAAGCAAGTTGATTAATCTCTCTTAGCCTCAGCTTCCTCATCTACAGAATAGAGAAACATACCTTTGCATTCTATAACTCAGAGAATTTCTCTTTTCCCTATTCTTTTTCCCATGCCAAAATTAAAAAATTTAATTTTCTTATTCTACTACGAATATATTCTCATTATCGAAAAATCATAAAATTAGACAAATAGACAAAAAATATAGAGCTCCATCAATCCTATCCACCCAAACACAATTATTGTTAACATCTTAATTATCTACCTTCTAAATGGTATTGATTGCATTTCTTTTGAAAAATGGCATCTTCCCACATATACTATTTTGTAATGTTTTAAATTCATCCCCAGTTAATCTACATTAAACACATCATTCTACGTCAGAGGTCAGCAAACATTTTCTGTAGAGGGTCAGATAGTAATTATCTCAGGCTTTGCCAGGCACATTCTCTATATTTCATGTTTTTTAATTTTTTTCTTTTATAATCTTTTAAAATGTAAAACCATTCTTAACTCTGGTAGTACAAAAACAGGTCTCAGACTGAATCTGTGCTATCGGTTGTTGACTCCTGTTTTACATCAATGCATAGATTTCTGCAACATCTTTTTTAAAACAGCTATATAGTATACTAGTGTATGGATATGTCAGAACTTAGATACCAGTCCCCTATTATTTGACACTTAGGTTTCCACTGTGTTGATGTTGCAAACAGCAGTGAATAAATATCTCTGTACATACTTATCTGTATTCATGACTATTTCCTCAGGTTGAACGTTTGAAAGTGGAATTTCTGGTCAGAGGGCATTCGCTCATTCACTCACTCACTAACTATAGTTGTAGGGTCAAAGCAGCCACAGACAAAATGTAAATGAATGAGCACATCTGTAGTTTGCGAACCCCTGGATTACACTAACTTGACTGAAAGCATCTTAAATATTTTTCATTTAAATGAAGAGGTTTTAAAATATATTCACATACCCTATTTCACGATAGCACTACTATGTAATTCAATGAAACAATGCCTTTTATTAAAAATGATCATCATCAGAATACAAGATGTCACATTACTCAATACTTTTCATATTAGAAGAGTTTTGAATATATCAATTGAAATAATTTGGGAGGCATGTCCTCTTTAAAATATGAGCATAAATAATAACTAATATGAAACATAATTTATCTTGTCAATTGTGGCCACTCTTGTACTATCTGAATGCATTTTAAAGCGATTACACACACACACACACACACACACACACACACACACCTTAACATAGTTTAAACTTTCTAAATTATAAGCTTCCAAAAAGGAACCTGCTCTGTAATTTTGACCTTTTAAAGATGTCAACTCATTTATTCAACAGATATTTATTGAGTGCTTATGAACTACATGCTAAATTGCCCAAGGTACCTGGAATACATAAGTAAATGAGAGAGTTGTGGTCAATGATTCCTAATAACACGTATTTTTGAAGTGTGACAACAGAAAAACATTCACAGAGTAGTATTTTATGATATACAGGGAAGGCCCAGGTAATAACTTCCATTTCTTCTCCAAAAAGAAAATGAAGACAAATATAATAATGTTGCAGTACTTCACAAGGTAATCAGACAAATCCTTGCCATTAGTCTGACCATGTAAAATTGGCAAAGGTATCAGATATATGGAAAAACAATTGTACAAAACTGTAGAGAAAGTTATCGTTTAGGTGTTTTTGAAGATCTCAAATTCAGCTTTAGACCAAGCAGGCTTACCCCAATATGATCTATGTAAATAAAATGTACATTTGTGTGTGTGTGTGACTAGTCAACATCTTGAAGGTTATCATTCAGATGGGAATCACCTACAGTAGTTAAGAACTGACCAATTAGATCTGTAAAAAGAACCAGCTCCAACAGAAAGCACTGGAATAGTCTTTTAAAAAGACTCATGGACAGAGAAAGACAAATACTGTATGATATCACTTATATGTGGAATTTTACAAAGCTGAACTCATAGAAGTAGAGTAGAATTATGCTTGTTAGAGGAGGGGGGCAGGTGCGAACAATGGGGAAAGTGGGAAGACGTTGATCAAAGGGTATAGAAGATGAGTAAGTTCTAGAGATCTAATGCATGGCACGGTGATTATAGTTAACAATAATATATTATATACTTGAAAGTTGCTAAGAGAGTAGATCTTAAATATTCTTACCACAAAAAAGAAATGATAATTATGTGAGGTGATGGAGGTGTTAGCTAACCCTACTGTGGTAATCATTTTGCAATACATAAGTGATCAAATCAATACTTTGCACATCTTAAACTTACACAATGTTATATGTCAGTTATATCTCAAAGAAACTGGAAAACAAGTAGAAGACATGGCAATCACGGATAAAAGGGGAGTAATCAGAAGTAATGGAGGGTGCTCTGCAGCCCACAATCCAGCTGAAGGGCCAGGCAGCAGACCCACAGAGTCAAGATGCAAAGGAAATGGAGTCAAGTTCTTTTAACAATAAACAAACAGCAATGCACTGGATTAAAACTTGACATGAACGCTGAAAATTTCATCTGTTAACAAAATAGAGTAAGAGTGGGGTATTCTTACTTTGGCCCTAAGTTTATCACTACAGACAGTACCGTTGAAGACAACGACTGAAGACCCTGGGAAAAAGCAACTGTCTCTTTATAAGGGTTAGAAAAGGGAAACTATCTCTTTTTTTTTTAGGGATAAAAAAGAAAAACGAACAAAAATTCTGGCCAAGTCCAACATGGATCTTGAACTTTGGGAAAATAAGATTTCAAAAGGCTCTTAAAAAATCTTCATTATACATTAGAGTAATGATAGAAGTTTGTGTCACACATTCCTCAGGGATTATGACAGGACTCTTCTATTTGCAGGGCAACTCTATTTAACTGGAGTTGTCCTTAATATAAATGAAACCCCAAATAGCTTATGCTCAATTTGATACATTTGTCAGATTTTAGTTAAAGAGTTTTATTATAATTCCCCAAAGAGAAAATGTTTCCCTCAATTTTTTTTTTTTTTTTTTTTTTTTTGCGGTATGTGGGCCTCTCACTGCTGTGGCCTCTCCCGTTGTGGAGCACAGGCTCTGGACGTGCAGGCTCAGCGGCCATGGCTCACGGGCCCAGAAGCTCCACGGCATGTGGGATCTTCCCGGACCGGGGCACGAACCCGTGTCCCCTGCATCGGCAGGCGGACTCTCAACCACTGTGCCACCAGGAAAGCCCTCAATTTTTGATCCAGCAAATTATGACATGGTTTTGCAAACAATGGTGAAAGCCAAATCTGGATGTCTATTTTCTTAGTTCATTTTTTTTAAAAAAAGGAATCCTGTTAATTGCACGAGGAGGGACTCATGGTGTTAGGTCAGTGGTTCTCAAACCAGCAGCATCAGGATCACCTGGGAACTTGTAAGAAATAAGAAATACAAATTATCAGGCCCCAACTGAGATCTACAGAATCAGAAACTCTGATAGTGGGGCCCATAAATCTGCGTTTTAATAAGTCTTCCTGGGAAATCTGATACACATCACAGTTTGAGAAGCACTGAACTAGGTGAACTCAGGTAATTCAATACGAATGGGAAATAAGTTGATTGGAAAGAATAATAAAAATATTTATTGCCACAGGTATAATGTATACTGTTTCTGTAGTGAACTAAGCAAAAAATCTTTAATAATCTTCAAGTTTCACAAATAGCACAAGAGGTATTAAGCCATGTGATGCTGAATTTGCAGTTTAACCGCCAACTCTCCATTTGCTGCTCGCCTGATATTTAAGAGCAAGCGGGACAGCCAATTCCTAAATGAGTAGCAGTCATCACTGCATTTCAGTCTTATGTGCTTGCCACTGTGGTTTAGGAGCTTGTTTTGCTGTTCAGTCATGTCTCTAAGTCACTTAATAGCATTAGAATGGAAAGATACGATCAAATTTATGAGGCCAAGAACGAACCTCCTGTGAGTACTTTACACCACATTGAGAATCTAATTATTGGTTCACAACACGGCATTTATTAGTTTTTTCTCTCTTCATACAGACTCTGTGGCAAATCAGCACACAATAGTATTGTTTTAAAGGGCCATTTATATGTAAAGTAGTTCTTGTATCTATTTTTGGTAGTTCACAGGTAAAATTATCCTGTTTTAGCATAAGACTGGTCATACAAGGTTAAACACATTAAAAAACAATAAAACAATTACTTTTCAACTGTGAGAGTTAGGCCAATACTGTAGATTTGAAATAATGTAATTGAGAAATATCTGTAAAATGAGGCATGGTTCCTATTAATACTGTGAAGAAGATTTATGTACAATTTTCTTAGGCTATATTTTGGGCTTGTTTTCATTAAAGTTCTTAATAAGGAAATCAACAGGAAAGAAATGGAAACTAGTGGATATATGTAAATATTTCTTGATGTCTAGATTCCTCAGAAAACTTGGAAAAATTAAATAAATAAACATTTTTAAGTTTCCTAAGGCCTTTCCAAACTCTTCCCACACAGGCTAAGCTTTGTTTGTCAATGATTGGTTAGAGTCTAGAATTGGGGTGGAGGGGATCAACATACTGGTTTTGTGCTGGTTGAATAACTTTTTACATTTGAAATGTCATGATAAAGATTTTTCACTAAGAAATACAAATATAGGTGAATAAAATAATCACACAGCTAATTATAATCACAGACCACACACATATCGTTAAACTGGATTGCAAATCAAATATTTCAAGGTCACTCCTTTTCCCCATGAGTTTTTTTCTTTCTTTCTTCCCCCACTTCCTTCTTTCTTTTCTTTCTTGCCTCCCTTCCTCCTTGCTTAAACATCTTCCTCTTTTATAGCTCTTGCAATAATATACACTTATACTGTGAACTGATAACATTTCAAGATAAAAAGAACATAAGAGATTTCACTCCAAGTTACCTGTAACATGCTAACTGTATTTGAAAGTGAATATTCAGACATAAACTATAAAATGTGAACAACGTGCTTTGTTTATACTACTGCCCCATACTAAGCTGCTTAAATAGGATGAGAACCTCTGAGAAAACACATTTAGTAAGAACGCCCAAGTTCAGGGATGCTCGGAATGAGAATGTTTAAGTAGGCTTTCAGCCATATAATTTCCCAAAGACTGAAATGCATAAATGACTTTGGCCAAGTAATAAATAGCTGATGCTTATATAGCGCTCAATATATTCCAGTGACTCTTCTGTCTTCATTTATTAAGTCACATAATCCTTCTAACAAGCTTCTGAGGTTGGAAAGGTTATCACCCCTAATTATGTTCACACAACGCCAGCAAGAAGCAGAGCTAGGATTTGAATGCCACAGGCTGGTGCCAGAGTCCGTGGTCATCAATTGACCACTACTCCACACTGCTGAAACCAAGTTTTGGAACAACTCTGAACAAAAGTAACATTTGTTGTAAAATGAGAATGAATTAATGAAAAAATTGTTTAGTGTTCTCTATACAATATATGTCATATCATAGTGCATCCTATTAAGTATATAGTATGTTTATGACTTGAAAATTTACTAAAAGTGGTAAATAAAAAATTGTTTCAAGTTATTTGGGTAATCTGTTTCATAAAGTAAAAAGATGAATGCTGTAAGTTAAAACACCTGTTCAACCAGAACTTTAAGGCATGTAGAATATTTACATGTACATTTGAATTATGCTTGTTTTACATGTGAAATATGATCTCTAATTTATACGCATCACGCTAATGCAAATGCATTAAATATTCTTTTAGAGAGAGAAAGAGATCCAAAATACATCCCAAGATCCAAAATTCATTTCACCAAGCTTGACTGTTGTTCTGGGTAATCTCTTTTATTACTGATTTATTTAAAAACATATTTAAATTCTAAAGACACACAGAGATATAGATCCTCTCACCCACGACACACATGCCTACAGAATGCATAGCCTAGTGTCAAGACACACATCCTAGTAATTACCATCCAGGTCACAAAACAGGACTTCGTTAGCCCCACTAGAAGCCCTCTGTGTGCCTTGTCCCAGTCGTTACTCCTTCCCTCTCTCCATAAGTAACCACATCCTGGCATTTATTCTCTTATATTTCTTTATCAACCAACAGCACATCCTTTGACACGACAGATAGTCTTGCCCACTTTAAAAAATAACAACAACAAAAACTACTTCTAAGCCTTTTTTAAACCATAGGTCCCCCCCTTTTCCCCTTTCACTTCTTTATAATTTATCTGGACAAATTTAAGTCATTTGAACTTTAGGAGCCTCATCCTGCACATGCATAGTGCAGTTCAACACATTCTTCTCACCGTACTTTTGACAAATTGGAAGCTGGATCCAGAGACTTGATCCCTTTGACAAGACTCCGGGTGATATGTTCTTTTATCAGGAGGCACACATGAGGTTTGCTTTCCTTTTGAGAAGTCAGCAGCTTTGATAATCATGGCCTGGATCCATTAACTCATCAGGGATTGTAAAACTGGGTGAGCTTCTACTTTTATCATTTCACTTTCGTTTATTAACAGAAATAATTTTATTAACATATACTTGGCTTATCTATTACTTGGTTTCCAGTGATACAGTTCACACAGTCAAAGGCTTGATTCAGTTTTCAAGGTAATAAATTGCTTCCCTGTCATTCTTTGAAAGTGACCAATTGTTTTTGCTTTTTAATATCATTAACAAGTTACCAACTTAAACATACTTAATGGGTGTTAATCTGCTACATTTCTTATTTTTACTGAAACTCAAAATGCTCATCTTCTGCTGGAGGAAGCCTCTTTTAAGTTGGCCCTTGTGTCCTTTTTACATTACTCTAGTAGTCTTTGTCAGCATCTTTGTTACTTGGTTTGATAAGATGTTTCAGAATAATCTTGTAATTTTTCTATTTTAGCCATTTCTCCAGGAAACCGTGGTTCGTAAGAAATAGGAATTCAAGACCCAATCTGGGTGCTAGGGATGATTCATTGTTTCTGGGCCTTTTCAAGGGAGACACACACACACACACACACACACACACACACACACACACAGATACACATGCATATTTATATATTTTAAGATAAAATATCTCATAAGTTTTTACTAATATTTTCAATTAAAATTGAGAGCTACAATGTTTTTCTTTTTAACACTTTCATCATACAATTTACCCATAAGTATACATTTCGCTGGTTTTAGTATAGTCATACTAAATTGACTCTCACAATATTTAGAACATTTTTATCATCCCTCCAAAAGAAACACCATGTTCATTAGCAGTCACTCCTCGTTTCCTCCAACCACTTCAGCCCTAGGCAACCTCTAATCTACTTTCTGTCTGCAGATTTGCCTATTTTGGACATTTCATAAAAATGGAGTCACACGATACGGGGCCTTCTGGTTGTCTGAAGCTTGTTGCTTGGTATATTCATCAGGAAGAGCTCTTGGAAACAATATTCCCCAAGTTCTTGCATGCAGATAATTGTTTGCCTGTGTCCTTTACACCTGAAAGCCAGCTTTGCTGTATATAAATCCTTTTCTTTCTTGCTACCGCTGCCAAAATTCTTGTTGAGTTTGTCATTAAAAATGGGAGATCTGATTATAATGGAAAGCAATCTGCGTTCACATTTTGGGTAAGGAAGGAGTTAAGACTGTAGGTATTCATAAGTAAAGAATCAGTGCATGTTCCTAACTGTTTGTGTCTATAGCAGTTTCTTGTTCTCTTTGCAGTGCTTCTCTAATTTTTAGCATCTCCCTTCCACTATCAACCAGCCAATTTCTCTTCCATAGGACACAAGGTTTTTCCAGAGCATAAAGATGCCCAACTTTCTTACTTCTTTTTCACTCCAGGTATTTACGTATCTGGACTACCTAAACATCATATATCATGAAGCACCAATCTACATTTCATCAGAAGGAATCACTGTGCTTACGCCCAAAAGTAAGTTAAGAAGTTTTGAGTTATGAAGAGGAAACTTCTCCCACACACTGTTCTTCCAAGTTATAACATTCTGTGAACTTGAAAATCAGTGTATCATAGCTCCAGAACACTGAATGTAGCAGATGCTTAAAAGACATTTATTTCATATTCCATTACTTTAATGAAAAAAATCTGAAAAGTGATAAAATGGCTCGCTCAAGGTAATGCAGTGAGTCAACCACTAAACAGGGTCTGAGAAGCCAGGATTCTAGATTCTAAGAGCAATGTTCCTTCTACTCCATAAGAGCTACTTAAGTTCACTAGGTAGATGTCTCCAATATGATGAATATTTCAAGTAGACATCTGTTTGCAGATGGTTTACCTATAGGTCCAAAATATGGCAACTTTCCTTAGAAATACAATTTTAAGTAGTGACAGCCTCAGATCATTACACAGACGTCTACTCCAATTACAGGATCACAGGTAAGTAGCTAATCCTCATAAATGGAAGGAGAGGCAGAGTTTTAGGTTGAGAAGAGAGTGCAGTGAAAGAAGACACTTGGCTATTCATCACATCTATAGATTCCCCAAAACAGTTTTTAAAAATAAAGTATTTCAAAATATAGAAATTTCCAATATCTGTGTACCCATAAGCAAGCTCTAGCAATTCATGTAGTCATATAGCCATATTTGCTTTAGATTTTAAAATATAAAGGAAAATATTACAAATTTTAAAAAATAGTTTCTAATTACCTTGGGTTTCCATCATAAAGCGAATCTAGACTTTGAGAACTCTCACGAGTGTCTGGTAGACTATACGTTCCCCTCTTTATAGTTACCTCCTTTATATTTCAGACAAGGTTTTCTTTTTTCCCTGACTCATTACTGAACAGCTTTTCTCTTACTCTCTTCTTCTTCAAGCAAGCATGCCTGCTTTTGAAGTTTCTTAAGGGATATTTACTGCTGTAACAACAGGAAAAAGGCTCTGTGCTATGTCTTCCCTAATACCTTCTTTCAATTAGATCCTGTACAGAAAGACAAAGTCACAGATTGTGCCAAATGCCTCAGTAGTCCCAGATTTCCTTCTATGTTAGTAATGGACATAAACTTTATTATTGACTCTATAATAATAATCACAAATAATTCCACTCTTTCGGCTTTTAAATGGTTGAGGATGGAAAATGCAAAGAGATTTCCAATGAACATATTTTTTTTAAGGGTATGAAATACTCTACATACTGTTTTGTATCACACCTTAGATAGATGTGTGTGTGTAACAAAAAAATCTTGTTACTATAATTAGCTTTTGTCTTTGTAAACTGCTCTTGAAAATACAAACACTAAGTAGTTAGATCTGAGACTGTGCAAGGATTTATGATCAATCTGTTTACTTAAGCTTTGTGTCACCTCCATTTCCATGTGAACTGAGGATGATATTAACATCTAATGGATGTTGCTGTAAACAAACCCACCATCTGAAATGGAAATCTATAAATAGACTATAAAGAAGGAAATTCAATTATCACTGAGTAAAGCCATTTTCTTCATGAAACAGATAAAGGAGAGAAAGAGAGAAAGTTGACTTTCAAGACTTCACAAGCTGGATTCTTGTAAGAAAAGTTAAAAAAATTCAAACCTTAAAAAAGGCTAGAACAACTAAATCCTGAGGAAGCCTAGGGGCAAAAGTTTGGTAAGGATTTTTTTCAAGTTTATTACAATTTTTCCTTTAATTTTTTCTGATCATAAGATTAGCACTAGTTCACTGTGAAAAACCTAAGTATAGAGAAACAAAAAGACAGGGGAAAGATCATATACCAATTATAAGCAAATGTTGTTTACATTTAAGAATAATTTCCTACGTCGTTATTCTGTTTTCTGTAGCTGAAAACAAAGAAACAAACAAAAATACTAAGTTCATAGATACAGAGAACAGAATGGTAGTTGTCAGAAATGGGAGGGGTGAAGGGTGGGAGAAATGGGTGAAGGAGGTCACAAATAATCATATACATATTATACATATTAAATTTTATATCTTGCTTTTCTTATCAATATTTGCCCATGTCAGTAAATAAACAAGCATACATTTTAATGGTTGGGGCTTCCCTGGTGGCGCAGTGGTTGAGAGTCCGCCTGCCGATTCAGGGGACACGGGTTCGTGCCCCGGTCCGGGATGATCCCACATGCCGCAGAGCGGCTGGGCCCGTGAGCCATGGCTGCTGAGCCTGCGCGTCTGGAGCCTGTGCTCCGCAACGGGAGAGGCCACAACAGTGAGAGGCCCGCGTACCGAAAAAATTTAATGGTTGTACAACATGCCATTATGTGGGCATTCCATAATCTGCTCCACTATTCTTTTACTATTGGATATTTGAGATGTTTCTTCCTATTTACTGAGTATATAAAATATATTCATTAATTGCTTTAGGCATAATATGAGTACATTTTGGATTATTTCCTTTGGCTAGATTCCCCAATGCTGAATAACTAGAACTAAATGAATACCTTTATTAAGGATCTTCTTATATATATAGTACTTAATAGCTTTTCAAAGCAACTGTATTGAATTACATTCCCTTCAGCAATGTCTGCGCAAATTTTTGCCCTACTCTCACCAAACTGGGTATTAACATGGTTTTTAGTCTTTGCTAATCTGATAGGGAAGAGGGAGAGAAAGAAGTCAAAGTGTTGGCATTTTACTTTGAGTATTTATAAGGAGAGTCAGTGATTATTCTGCATCTGTCTGGACACGGGGATGGGGGGCAATACATTGAATGGATAAGTAAAACTAGTGGGAAGTGCACGCCAGGCAGTGGTGACATGAGACTGGTAATCCTTGCAAGTGTGGCAACTACCCATTTATCTGAGTACTAATTAAACCCCATTATTTAGGTAGCATCTTGAAATTCCACAATGGAAAAACTTCTGGAGGAATGCCAGGTCACTGGATCTAATCTTAGTTTAACCCAAGGCCCTGGTTTTGAGTCTTGCCTTTTGACAACAGTTAACATAATGGAAGGAAAACATACTAGAAAATGGTTGACTGCAAATCCTTAATGACTATGAGAAGTAGATATATTAATCATTTTTTTGCAGTTACTATTATGATATATGACAATAAATATGAGCTTTCCTTCTCTTTGTCTAAGTGAGTAAAATATAAAAAGCAAGTAGGCAACTGGATTCCAAATTTTTATTCACAGTCAGGAGAAATTTATTAAAGTGCTTTTGTCATATGGTAGATTTATGAGCTATTTCTAAGTTCTTTTTGGAATTTTCTAATTACATAAAAGCATTCCAATTGTATTGGTAAACCTTCATAATTTATGTCTATTAATAAAACCAAACTATTTTAATTTAACTTGAAATGACAATGTACTATCTTTTTCCTTCATATTTCTGTATCAGAAAACATGATTCAAAACTTGAAAATATTATTCTTTTTTCTAAATTGCATACATCTACATCATTCAGTGCTATCAATTACTACTGTCCTCAATATGCATTTTATTCTGATGAAGAGGGTGAGGGAATGAAGAATAAAAACACAGAGAAGGAAAATGAGAATGCTTGCAACTCAAAGAATTTGGAAAAATTCAAGGAAAATTTTGTTTTGGAAAAACACATGAATGTGATGAATAAATAATTTCAAATACAACTGGAATAAAAATCTGTTATAAACTCATAAGTGTTAACATATCATAGTTTAGTTTTCAAATATCAGTTATTCTTTGTTGCTTAGGAAGTGGAAGATTTCATGGGTTATAGAAGATTGCAGCTAGCTCATTACATGAGGGTTAGATGTTGAACTGATGAGCAAGTAAATAAGAAAGAAAGACTGTGGTACTAACCCTGTTGGCTTTGGGAATAATATGTGGACAGGGTTATGGCGCAGACAGAGCAGGGTCTAATTCCAGTACCAATTCCTACAAGACTCAGGAATCAGCCAGTCTGAGCTTCAGTGTAACTACAACATGGAGATTATGAAATCTCTCCAGTATTAATACTGTACACCTGGCACACAATAAACCCTCAAAAAATGGTCTTATTATCACCAATATCATCACCATCACATTCCTCCTCCTCTTCTTTGTCCCAAAGAAAAGAAAGAAATCTACCATAAACTCAGAACTCTTGGGTTCCTCTGTTTAGAATGTTATTTTCTCCAAATCTTCAATGGTGTCAGTCCAATCTGAGCTCCCTAAATTCACCCTAAAGTAGTCCTCCTCTTCCTACCCCTCTCTCTGTCACTCTTTATCACATGATTGTATTGTACTTTCTTCACAGCACTTACTGCTATCTGAAATTACACTGTGGACCTCTTTAATATTTTATCTCACTAGCATGTACATTTCATGAGAACAGAGACTTTGTCTAGTTTGTTCATCACTGAATCCACCAGAGACAAGAACGCAGCCTGGCACATAACAGATGCTCAAAATTACCATAGGTGGCACATAATATTTGCTGAATAAAGATGTAAATCATAAGCAACTAAACAGGTTAATAACTGCAAGCCTGACAAGATGATAGAGCTTTAAGGTCCACTATACCTAATTCTTCAGAGTTAAACTCTGGGTTAATATTATTCTAAGTCTAGTCATAATGCATTATATAGTCATAAAGATTAGATAGCAGAAACTCAACACACTGTCATACAGAGTGAAGTCAGAAAGAGGAAAACAAATACCGTATGCTAACGCACATATATGGAATCTAAAAGAATGGTACTGATGAACCTAGTGGCAGGGCAGGAATAAAGATGCAGACGTAGAGAACGGACTTGAGGACACAGGGGGGGAAGGGGAAGCTGGGACGAAATGAAAGAGTAGCATTGACATATATACACTACGAAATATAAAATGGATGGCTAGTGGGAAGCTGTTGCATAGCACAGGGAGATCAGCTCGATGCTTTGTGATGACCTAGAGGGGTAGGATAGGGAGGGTGGGAGGGAGGCTTAAGAAGGAGGGGATATGGGCATATATGTATACATATAGCTGATTTACTTTGTCGTACAGCAGAAACGAACACAACATTGTGAAGCAGTTATACTCCAATAAAGATATTAAAAAAAAAAACACCCAACACACATGCTACAGTTGTTATTTGAATTAATAGTTAAATCTAAATTGAATAATAAGTCTACTTTCTACCTGACTAGAGGAAGTGCATGACACAAGACTAAAGTAAGAAGCCACTATTCAATAATTTTAATACCAAGTTAGCTATAAGAATTGAAACACAGAAGTTAGCAGCAATTTATAAATTAGAGCAACTATCACGATTATTATATGAAGAACTTAAAAATATCTGTTAAAATAAGATTAAACAAATAAATGCATCAACCAAATGGGACTTATAAGACAAATGTGACAATCTCTTTTGCTTATCTGGTCTAACCCTAACCTTCTATCTAATGGCACAAATGAAAAACAAAAGTGTTTATAATAAAGAGCTGTGAAAAAATTCTTGTGTTCTATGCCCATATCATTAAACCTCTTGGATTTCCTCATTTTGCAGGACCCTGGAATTAGTCACTATTTGTACTGCTTCAGAGGAATGGGATACCTCAGATTAAAATAAAGATCAATTATTAAGTTAAAAACAAACATTACCCTCAAGGCTTAGGTCCACTTTATTATCAATGTAAAAGAATTTCCAGCTAAATTATAAGATGAACTTCCAAATGCAAAATTAATGGTTGTATATCCATATATATCAACAGATCTCTCTTGGAGAAACACTTCATAATGTATCAGAAATGACTTAAGTTACTAGAATAGTTAACCCTAAGATTTGTCAATGAACTATCTTCTAAAACATTTTAAAGAAAAAGACTTTAAATACATAAACTATAAATCTACATCATAAAATGGTAACACAAGAAAGCTTTGTAAATGAAATCTTTAGAAGACATACTTTAGAAGGCACCTACTATAGACTGAATGTTTCTGTCCTCCCAAAATTTATATGTGAAATGCTAATCCCCAATGTGATGATAATTTGGAGGTGGAGGCTTTCTGAGGTGTTTAGGTCATGAGGGTGGAGCCCCCATGAATGAAATTAGTGCCTTTATAAAAGATATCCTAGAGAGCTCTTTCACCCCTTCTGCCATGTGAGGACATTTAGAGAAGACGGACATCTATGAAACAAGAAGCTGGCCCTCACGAGACACCAAATCTTCTGGCACCTTAATCTTGGATTTCCCAGCCTCCATAGCTATGAGAAATAAATGTTCATTGTTTATAAACAACCCAGTCTATGGTATTCTACTATAGCATACAGTAGCTTGAACGGACTAAAGGAAATTCAAAACAAATTCACATCACTACAATCAAATTTACTAAATTTATTGTAGATACAATTTCATCTAGTTATAGCTTAAAAGAAACAGCTCTGCATAGGTACATAGTTGCATTTAATCTAATCAGTTAACATGCATTTTGTTTACATTTCTACTGCCAACTCTAATCATCTGTACTGACTTCTTAAGGCTCTAGAGTCATGAATGTTTGTCCAACAATCATATATTTAAATTTCATACTGCATGAATATTTTTCTCTTTTTTGTTTAAACAGTAACCTTTGTTCAGTACATATTTTCATATGGATTTATGAATATTATGTAAAGTGTTTATATCTTAGAAAATTTTAAAATAAGTTCACTGATGCTTGAAAGTTGTTTTTTTTTTTAAGACCTATTTTTTTTCAATTAAAATATTTTGCACAGTAAGCTATGCAGATAGCTTCTGGCAAAATCCCTCCTTAATCACTCAGTCTTGTGATGTTATCCTGGATTATGACATCACTCAAGACTTCCCTATTTTTTAAATATCTTATTCATACATTCCACTATATAGCCTTAACTTCCAGAGCTTCTAGTCATCTGCTAAATTACTGCTACTTCTACTATCCTACTTCAACTAAACATCAGGCAATTTAACCAGTCCATTTTCTCTCTAACCATCACTCACCGGTTTTTTTTTCATACTGTCTTATACTCATTCTTGGACTTTATGGTCTGTAATTTTAATGAAACTTTTTGCCAATACCATAAAATCCATACCTTTTTTGGTGTCTCTGTCTCATCGGTCTAGCAAAACTCAATGAAAACACACCAACTACCTTCTCCATGCTTGTATGTGAACTGCTGAGCACTACTGGAGAAAGAAATATCATACATCTGAGGACTGATGCCACCATGAATTCATGGTCACCCACGTAGATACTGTCCAGAAATTCTACCATGTATCTCTAGTCACAACCCTCTCTAGAATGACAATTTCAAATTATACACACTCATCTGAAATGTCTATTCTCTCCCCGTGAACCTCAGCAGATGTCCTTGTCTGATGCTTCTTCATATAGTTAACAGGGGCCATCACATAGTAAACATCTCATATCTTTGCCACCAAATCTACCAAGTCACTGACATGTGTGCCCATTTTCTCCTCTACCCTCTCATACTGCAGTGGAGGAGGGACCACTCCCTAAGGCTATCTGTCCTCTGAATCCTACCCTCCCTTACCTTCTAAAAGACCTTCTCCTCTTCAATCAAAATCAATTTGGATTATATGCTATTATTCTACTAAAAGTACTTTCAGTAAAGTCATCCGTGACCTCCATATTGTTACATCCAAAGATATTTTCAGTCCTTAAACATCTTGCCATAGCAGCAATCTCTGACACAACTGAACACTTCCTCATTTTTCAAAATACTATTTTCCCTTTGCTCCTGTGATAATCACATTTATTAGTTTTCCTCCTACTTCTGGGATTACCATTTCTTAGTCTCCTTTTCTAGCTCTTTCCTCTCACCAATGCCTAAATGTTAAGGCTCCCTTTTTTCAATCTATAAGAATTCTCAGCAGCCCCATTCCCTTCTATCCTTTCTATTATCATTTAGCTGTTGATGACTCATAAGTTCAAGCCTATAGCCTACTTCTATCTTCTACGTTTGAGATCCCTAATGTCTGGTTGCTACTTGCTGTCTTGTAGCTAGACTGTCCAACTTTGAAGGCCAGCTCTGCTGCTTTGTATGCCCTTGGGTAAGTTACTTAACACTCAGTGCTCTGTCTTTCCCTATGTAAAATGAGGATAAAAACAATATCTACTCCTACTTTACAGGGTTGTTATAACATCTAAATGAATAAATATTTGTCAGTGGAGACTGTTTCTCTTGTTCACTGGTTCTGCAGCACCAAGTGCAGTCAGTGCTTCAGTGCAGGTATTCAATAAGCATATGCTGATCCACTAAATAAATGAACTTACCAGATGGTAACTTATCACAATTCTCAGGAATTTTCTATTAGTCCCATTAAATTTTAAGTTCCTTGCTATAGGTACCTCATGATACCTTCCTAAAGGACATTGCAATAATTTCAAAGAAAAATAATATACAGAAATATTACTAGAAAAGTACAGCTTTTGTTTAAGTCACACACATACATACACACACAAATTTAGTATTAGAAATCTATGTCAATATGATTCAGACAATAAAAATGATTTAAGTATTGGTTTTAACAGACATTGTAAATTATGAAATGATTCACTATAAATCTAAATATAAACATATTACCTCATCTTGTACATTAGGTTTTGCAAAACAACAAGTTCCTGGTCTGAGCAAACACTTAAAGAGGAAGTGGTTGGAGGAAAGGCACCAGGTCCACAACGTCTGCTCAACACAGCAGGGTGCTGCTGAAGAGCAATGATTAGCTCCCCCACTAGACAACTGCAGTACTGATGACAGGCATTCCTTTTCTACAGCATAGTTTACCTGGGTTTCTCAACTTTACTGTTTGAAATTTGGAGGGTTACAGGAGAAGTCTAGAATAGGAGATGTTTCTCACAGAAACAGAATTTTGTAGACAAGTGCTAGAAGAGTAGCCTTTTACTTGACAAGTCAGGGAATATGTTTTCCTATCCCAAGGCATGACTCTCTAATTACTACCCTAGGGCCATAGTATGGAAGTCTTTTCCTTGTGGTGCAGACTAATTCCAGTTTGGGGACCCTTGAAAAAATTCCCCTCTTTTCACAAATTCCTATCTTCTGCTTCTCCTAGCAGCTGGGAAGGCTATACAGTTTAACCCAAGTCAGTGGCTACTGTGGCAGTCACTAGCACTATTTACTCCCAGGCGTGTGGTGGTAACACTGCATCCTGTCCCCCAACCCTTTAAATTACAGTGACCATGTGACTTGCTTTCGCCAATAAGATGAGAGCTGAAGTAACAAGTGTCTTTTCAATAGACATGTTAAAAGCCAGTGTGTGATTTCCCAGGTTCTCTTTTGCCACCTCAACACCCTGCCTCCTGCCTTGGCAAATGGAAATGACTCAGATGGCAGCTGCTGCACCAGTCTGGGCTCTGGAGGGAGGATGATGAGAAGCAGAGTTGTGGGCAGAGCATGCAGCATGGGCAAAGCATAAAGAGTGTGTAGAACGTATTGTCTTAAACCATTGAGATTTTGAGGTTGTTACTGCATCATAATAGGTCTATTCTCACTGATACAAATTTGTAGTCCACTTACTATATGCAAAGTACTGTGCTAAACTAAAAGGGATACACATATTTCATTAATAAACAAGTTAATTTTCTGAGTTTCCCTCTCCTTTAGATGCCAAGCCCTCTCATTTGGTCTACCACATTTATCACATGCAAATCTATACCAGCTTCTGCCACTTATACCTTAGCCATGAATAGGCTTTGGAGCTGAAATTCTTGGCAAACTGTAGAACTGCTTTCATGTATTACTGAGATAAAGTTCTTATGGCTAATAAAACTTCTGTGCTTCCAAAAACAATTATAAATACAGGATAGAGCTTTGTACAGAGTGAGACACATAGAAAACCTGAGTTAGGGAATAGGTATGATTTCTGTAATTCAATGTAGGCCAAAAAAAGGTAGCATTTTCATTTGATGAAAGTGTACATTATTTTAGAATCGATTCCATGTACTCCTAGATCCCTTTTAAAGTACAAAATAAACTTCCAATCTTAAGAAAATATTCAACATGAGACAATTTAGCTCATTAACCACAGAAACAATTACAAATTTAAGCAAAATTACGGTAATCTAATATCATTTTGCTAAGTTAAACCTTTTAAAATGAAAATATTACCTATTCAGTTTATCATATTCCTTTATTTTATAAAGTTTCAATAATGAATGCTAAACAGTAAATTAATATCTAAAGTATATATAAGGATCATCACTAAACAAACTCTACAAAATTGATGTCCAGCACCCCAAACGTCTGAATCCTATTATGAGAAAAAAATAGATCTTTCTACCACTACACTCACATTCTCAATCTTATTTCTCTCCTCCCTACTCCACAATCCTACCCACTTCATGTTTTCCCCCTTGATATTTTTAAAATTAGAGGTATTAGCTACTTCTCTTTTTCAGTAAGTCCTTCAGCAATCTTTTGTAGTGGTGTCCCTGGAGCAGTGGATTTCTTTTGGTTAATTTGGGAAAACGTTCTTTTGCTGCCTTCAGAATGAAGGCTACCTTGGCAGAGTAAACTGATCTAATGTAAAAATCTATTACGTATGTTTCCCCAGTCTTGGGTCAGATGCCCTTGTTGCCTTTATTCAATGAAAGCTCATTCTTCAATCTTTTTAGCTTTGATGAGTTGACTTTTTCTAGTTCACATACTTAAAACATATTACTTGAATGTTTCCTTTGAGGATTAAATACCTTGTCAGTTCTAAATGTTCTCTCTCAATTTACAGAATAAAGTAGTTTTTCAAATCAGGAAAAGCTTTCCTAAGTAGTATTTTATTATATTATCAGTTTCCATACAGCTTGTCTATTTCCTCTGACACCCTTATTCATCATAGTGGAATTATGTCTTTTTCTTGACTCCCAAACATCTTTTCTTCCTACCCTTCCAATAGGGTCTTCAATTTCCTATTCAGGAATTATCTATACTTGGTCCTCATGGGATACTGAATTCAAACCCCGTGGAAGACTTTTTATCATAACCTCTCTTTCATTTCCTAAGATCCTTAAGGGACCACATTAAATAAAACTGCCAATTGACCTCCTTCTTCTGGAACTTTGTGTCTTGACAAGGGTAGGAAAAAATTAGTGCATGTTTATTAATTCTAGGGTGACCCAGAGAGATTGCTGAGCCATAGAGATCCTCTGTGGCAACTTGAGAGTGTTAGTTCCAATTTCTTCTTCAGCCTTCTCTATGAGTCTGTGGCATTACTATATCCCATTAAGTTTACTTTCTGCTCAATACAGCCACTGATTTCTGTTGTCAAGCAAATAATAATAATGTGGTATAGTCATACATGCTATTTTCTACGTGTATCATCTTCTCTTGAAATGTCTTGTTTTGCATTTGCCAATTTTCAATATCACTTTTGCTTTGGTTACTCTTATTCTACAGTAATATTTCCCAAAATTTGTTCTGGGAAACAATGCTTGTAACTCAGTGTTAGCAGATGTTACATTAAAAAAAAAAAAAAAAGAGGGAGGTTATAGTTAAGTAAGTATGGAAATACAGAGATAAAAAAAATTAGTTTCTTTTTCTGTAAATTGTGAATTTCTAAGAAAGAATATAGGATGTAACTTTTTCCAAATTTATTTTTAGTATATATACAGATACAGATTTATCCTGCCATATCTAAAGAAACTAGTGGTCTGTAGAACATAATTTGGGTAATGATATTCTAGATGCTATTTACTATCTCCAATGAGGACTTTAGTTTCCGTTGAGCTTATAATAGAGCAATGCTATCTCTTTTATTTATTTTTATTACTGATCATTTAGTATTTGGTATTCATCTTATTTTCATCCCATCTGTTTGTAATTCTCATGCTTATCTGCATTTCTTATATAGACTCTGGAAATCTTGCGGCTCGGCTTTTGTTAAAAAAATAATACTACAAAATATTTTAACTGAGCTAGGGCATTTCAAGTTTTTGAATATGTCCCTGTAATCAAAGTATATGTCAACAGGTATTTCGTGTTCCTATTGTTCTTTTCGTAGGTTTAGAGGTCCATTGACATTCTAGATTATTGTTCAGTGTTTCTAACTGTAATTTTCCTGAAGCAGGTAATGCAAGTCAGTGGTATTTCCTCTTCTGTCTTTGTAACATAAACGTAAGAATCTTGAACTTACATCAGTGTGGGCCTATATACTTCTGATGGTGATTTATAAGATGTTCTCAGAATACTCCTGAGCCTCAGCGATGAAATGAGAATGTTAAATTATGGTGATTTAGTAGTCCCTCTATGAGATAACTTAAGAAGATGAATTTTCCTAGACTATCTTAGTAATACCTTGATCTATAAAAGAGTGTGTAGCATAGAACTTTATCAACAATCTAAAACCAACTAATCCATAATGTGGCCATGTTGATGTGCTTTCTATCAAACGAATGCCCAATTTTTCATTTTGATATGGAGACAAATAGATCAAGCTCAGACTTAGGGTAAAATAATTTTCCTTGATCACATTCCTGACAGCTAATTCTCCTGAGTGCATTGGTCAAATGAAAGGCAACCATCAGTGATGAGGTAATAACTGGGGGGAAGAAACAGGAAATGATGGTAAAACAGTCTTATACTAATTGCTTCTCACTTGGCAATCCCACTTTAGAGGATAAATATATTTATTGGCTGATTATAGCTACATTATTCAAAATATAGGAATACTGGAAGCAACCCAACTGTCTAACGTTTAGGGAATAGTTAGCAAAAACTATGCTGAGAAGATGAATCTTTAAGAACTAAAATTAAAAATGTATTCTATAGAAACAAAGAAAAGTATTGATATATAAGAAAGGAAATACCTAAGGTAACTTTTATCATAAAATTAAAATACAGAAAATATAGATATAATTAACACAATGAATGTTTTGCACAGGGATAAGGACAAAGCATATATACTAAAAGAATAATTGTTTTCAATGGAGGTGTTTTTTGTAGTCCTTTTCTTACTAAAGTTAGCTAAGTATAGAATTTAAAAATATCCTTACAGGGCTTCCCTGGTGGCGCACTGGTTGAGAGTCCGCCTGCTGAGGCAGGGGACGTGGGTTTGTGCCCCGGTCCAGGAGGATCCCACATGCCGCGGAGCAGCTGGGCGCGTGAGCCATGGCCGCTGGGCCTGTGCGTCTGGAGCCTGTGCTCCGCAACGGGAGAGACCACAACAGTGAGAGGCCCGCATACCGCAAAAAAAAAAAAATCCTTACAACGTCTTAGGCAGATGATTTTATCTGTAGGCAAGCTATATCTGTATTATATTTATATCAGTATATAAACATATATGTCTCCAGTAAGCATACACACATATAGAAACAAACACAGGTATATAAACTTAAGATACTGTTATGAGTAAAAAAGTATCCTAATCTACATGATGCATATTTAGAGGAAATACATAATTGTTTCTCTTTGCATGCTCCATTACTCTATCTAAGCCCAGATACAATGAAGTCCTTATTTCCTCCAAATTGTCTCACCCCACAGAAATGATGAAGGAAGTTAAAACCAAGGTCATCCTAAGTATGTCATGCCAAACACAATGAGAATACACAGGCACTGGATACTCAAAGACATATATTCTAAAAGTATAAACTTCTTTAGTAAAAAACAGTAATTAATTTTAATTATGAGTTTTTAAAAATATGGATTCCCAGGCTTAGCGTTTAGAACATCCTACATCAAAATGAACAAATGAAGTTATGTGCAACTGGAAAAAGGGAAGAAGAAGGATAATGAAGAACAGGGTTTATCACAAACAGGACAGATACAGGGAAATATAGAAGCCATCCATATACTTTGAAAATCTCTATGGTAGAATAAAATCTAAAAAGAAGGAGAATGTTAAGATCGTACAGGCTGTTTTGTTATGACTAGGAAAGCATCTGAGAGACGAGAAACAAAGTAAAGCAGTCTTTCTCATTAAGCATATATTGCTCTGCTTAAATTTGTTTGAAGGAGCATAGAAATACATGAACTAGTACACTTGGTAAGATCCCCTCTTCCCCCCAGCCAGATTGCTCAGGCTAACACAAATCTGATTGATATGCAATTGAAATACGTGACTGTTTTTCCTGATGTCAGCTTTTAACACTGTTGAAATTAAAGGTGAGGTCCATTCTAATGACTCTTAGTGGACTCTTAGGCTGTTATTCATAAAGCTGTCCAAAACCTTTCAGGATAATAGCACCTGTGCTCTTCATGAGCATGATACAAAAATCCTTTCTTCATCTATTGATAAAAGGCAGCTAAATTAAAAATTCCTTCTTTGTTCTGAGCAGCGATAATTAATTAAGCTCCAACCTAGGAGGAGCTGCAAAGCACTTTATGTAGGGTTACTGGCCTACAGGACTTCTAACTGGGAAGCTGAGTATCTCACTCACCCCCTCAGTTTCTTAAATACTCTAATTTTTATATCTCACTTGCCAAGCTTTATTTCAAAAAAGTTTTTATTAAGTTAATATTATACTAACATTAAAATAATTTTTAAAGAAAGAAATCCACAAACCTGCCACTATACTAAACTCTTTACTTTGTCCATAGGCATATATAATTTGTAGTTTTAATCACACCACACATAACATAATGGAGCCAGGCTTTTTTAAAGGCACTGCCTAACATTTCCTGACAACATGCTCTGTCAGACTTTCCCAGTGTGCTCATTTAATTAGTACTTATTATAAGAAATTCAGTATATGCTAGAGGCCCATCAAAACGTGAAAATTTAATGGATACCATAAAAAGCATACTTTACTTGGAGAATATCATTTTAAGACACTTCATAATTCCCATTTATATGCCACTTTTCATCTTACCTCTTCTCCAGACAGGTAGTAAGCTGAGATTAGTCCACCGACAAAGCGTATATTTACTTCAAAAACAGAAACTTCAGCATTCTGTGGAAACAAAATAAAGGAGGTTCATATATAAATGGTAGTACACAACTGAGAAAAATATCACCATGATAAAGTGCACGAAATATTTAAATTTTGTTCAATCCTACGTGCTTGCCCAGAGAAATTTATACACAAGAGGGAAAAGCCCTGCCTTCTAACAGTGTCAAAACACATGTAAATAGATCAAAAAATTTTGACTCTTAAAATAACAATTATAAAAATATTTATAAAATGAAGTTATTTCCTCCCTCTATTCAACACTAGATACAATACTCAATATTCTTTGGGCAGATGCGACAGGCCCAGGACATTCTATTTTTCTATTCTGTGTTATTTTATTCATTTGCCAGTTTTTCTTCCCGAAAGACCATTCAGACTCTTCATACTTTTGCTGGTAGTTCAACATTATTCTAGAATTCTTCCCACACCATTTTAAAGTAGCACAGCTAGAATGTAAATAGGATTTGAAGCTGGAGTGACTTGCGTTCTAGTACTGGTTCCCAAATGTTCTGTCTGTGGTCTGGGATGATCACATTTCTCTGAGAAGAAATTTTATCTTTGCATAAAGGAGATTATAATAATATATGTTGTACCTTGTTAAAACAGCTCTTATATACATCAATAATAGCTTGCTTTTATTATTATTTACAAAGCTCTATATCCTGTGCTAATCTCTACATGGACTATGTCATTTAGTCTTATATCAACCGTGTGAAATAATTACTATTCTTACATCCATTTTACAAACGGAGAAACTGAGATTTATAGTGGTTACTATGACTTTCTTAAGGTCAGACAACTAATAAGTGGTTGAGGGGTTCCCTGGTGGCGCAGCGGTTGAGAGTCTGCCTGCCGATGCAGGGGACGCGGGTTCCTGCCCCGGTCCGAGAAGATCCCACATGCCGCGGAGCGGCTGGGCCCATGAGCCATGGCCACTGAGCCTGCGCGTCTGGAGCCTGTGCTCCGCAACGGGAGAGGCCACAACAGTGAGAGGCCCGCATACCACAAAATAAATAAATAAATAAATAAGTGGTTGAATCAGGATTTAAACTTGACTACTCTGATTCCTGGTTTAGAGCTGTTATCCTGACTCCTATATCACCTCACATGATAATGCATCAAGTATCTTTATTAATGGTCATATAATTGTGGCATATAATTAGT
Organism: Phocoena phocoena; assembly: GCF_963924675.1. Taxonomy (NCBI): domain Eukaryota; kingdom Metazoa; phylum Chordata; class Mammalia; order Artiodactyla; family Phocoenidae; genus Phocoena; species Phocoena phocoena. The sequence goes on along the minus strand of NC_089230.1, from coordinate 41,179,239 downwards.
AATTATTGCCAATACTTTTATTATTTTACAATATTTGACTACTACATGGATCTGTCCTACATTCTATTACTAGATAATTTAGCACAGCTAACCTACAATAGATGGTAGGTACACTTTGTTACCGAACCAAACTTGGGTCCACTTGCCCACACACACTAAAGCCAATCTACTGACACCATGTTGTGTGTGGTAAAGGAGAGTACAACGTTTACTGTAGGGCACTAAGCAACAAGAATGAGCAGCGCGTGCGCAAAAGACCGGAACTCTCGATGGCTTTCAGGGGAGGGGTTTTAAAGGCAGTGTGAGGGAGGGGCTGCAGGGTGTGTGATCAGCTCGTGCACCATTCTCGGATTGGTTGGCATCAAGGTGAAATTTCAAGCGTCATCAACCTTCTGGTTTCAAATGGCCTAGGGTCTATGTGCTTGTGGTCAGCAGTTTTCATCTGGTGTGGGCCTGCTTCCTGTAAAAAGAACATAGGAATGTGTGCCAGGCCTTTATGTATATCTTTCAGGGGACTGGGAACTCGGTGATTCTGTGATGTGGCGGATTTATAGTCTAACTTGTTACCAGTTTCCTGGCCCAACAGCTATTCTTTGTTTCTACATCTTCATATTTCCTGATCATTAACTCTTCAGCCAGCCTTTTGAGACTCAGGGGAGGCCTAGAAGACTAAAGAAAAAGCCTTTTGCTTCAGAGGATAGGGACACAGGGGCTTGTGTATGGTTTCAGCTTCAAGCTTTTGTTAGCTTCTTTTCATGTTTGTTAGGCCTACCCAGTAATTGTTCACTTTTGCCTGGTGTCAAACAATTCGCTGAAATCACAGGGGCTAACAGCAAACTAATATATGGAGTCACATATCCAGCAGATCAGCTTAGTCACAATCATCTGAGATATTATTTCCTTTAACATTTATTAAGCAACTACTATGTGTCAGGCACTGTCCTAGGTTCTAGGGACATGGCAATGAAGACTCATAAGGTCCTCAAATTCATGGAGTCTACATTTTAGTGGGCGAAAACAATTCCAGAAGAAAAAAAAGAGGTATATTTTCTTTAATTTCCACATGCTTTCTCTAAAAAGGTATAAGGATCTAACAAATTAAAGCTAAGTAATTGCTTAAGTTAAAAAAATTTTTCAAAAAATTTCTTGCAAAAGGAAGGTCATGAATATTACTTGGGAGAGACACATACTAGGCCAGAGTTAGGCAAAAGCATCATAATATAAGACTCTGGTGAGTTCGTTCAATTGTATTTCATAATTTGTAATATGCACCTAATACAATTTGATTAAAGTACTTTACATGGGAACAATTTATCTGTGATGTGTATTACTCTGAATGAGTATTACACAAATATTGGTAAAAGCTTTAATATTCCACAAAATTACTGATAAGGAAAGAGAAAGCGAATCATTAATTTGTTTTGGCTCACACAGCTATACTTCTTATGTCTAAAGGTAACAACGTCTAATAATAAAATCTAATAAATAAAACCCTCAAATCCTATCATTCTCAATTTGTACTTGTGTTTTTCAGTTTTTAAACCTAAGAATAGTCCTCCACGTTTCTGCCTACTGAAGTCTGTTAAGATGATTTTATATTCTTATACTAGCTTTGGCTTCATTTGATATACATTCATTCTCTTTTCCTCCTATGAAAATTTTGGATAATCAGGACTTTTATATAAACATCTGATGAAAATTACTGCATGGTAGAAGACTGAACCATGTCAAACACCATCATAAATACATCTTCAGCAAGACATCAGTCACCTACTGGGTACAACCAGTTATTGATCCAGCAATGTATTCTAGAACCTAAATTCTATTTATCTTCCGCTGTCTGTAAGATACTGAGAGACGGTTTTGCAAAGTGCCACGCTCAAGGTCAGTGCTTTGTCTTTTGAATTTCTCGGATCTAACGGTTTGGTGAGCCTATCCAAGAAGCAAATCTGGCTTGTTAGTGAATCCATACAGGTTCCCAGTTACTTGTGTTCTTGTCTTTCAAGATCTCGCTCAGGAAGTCACATCACCATTAGCTGTATTCAACAGTCATCATATCTACCTTCTTTTGAAAACCAAAATTACATTTGAATTCCCAGCATATAGTATTTTCTACTTTTTTTTTTTCCAAAGTTAAATCTAAATTATTTAGAAACCTTAATTTGAGAGCTCTTAACATTTTGGGTTATATTATGTTTTAGGTCAGCAGACTGAAATTTATACACTTCAGGTCACTCTTTACAGATCCTTTGATGAAAAACACTAAGAAGATAAAAACATAAATTGGCTGGCTCGACTGCGGGCAGCAGACTATCAAAACACTACCTTAGAGTCAGAAAGGCCTGGGACTGAAGGTTGGTTCAGGAGCCCACTGAGTGCAAGATCCCAGGCAAGTCACATATTCTCTCTGAGCCTTGGTTTTCTCATTTGTAAAAAGGGACAGTGCATTTCGTACAAGGCGCTACAAGTCCATGAATGTAAAGCACCATGCACAATGCCTGCCACGGGTAAAGTACTCAATAAAATAAGTGCCATTACCACTGCACAAAAGCTCAGCTTAACTAAACCAATAAGGCCTAGCTTCCTCAGGGGTTCTTGGAAAATCAGAAACTCCAGAATCATAATCTTCTGAATACGAGAATGCAAACTGATATACCTTCTCTGACTCTCATGGGAGTCATGTTTCAAATCCTCTTTTGAAATACAGTATCCTGACCAAGCTTCCTTTTGGGCTTGATACATTTTATACGATATCTGGGTTTTCAGAAGTGAACTTCTACAATCTGAGGGTTTGAGGCCAATTTTATAAACTTCTGACTCTGATTTCCATTAAAATAAACTTATTAAATCTAAATGAAGATATGCATCCTATTAATATTCATGCAGCATTTTTTAAGATGTTCTAAAACTTTTCCAGTGACTTACCCTAATGACAGGAGAGGGGTTAGGGCAGGCAGAGAACAGTATGTAAAGGAGGGAAGCCCCAAACAGCCTGCAACACTAAAATCTTTTGGATTTATCTTAACAATGTAGATTTTGTAGTCTCCTTCAATCTGTGTTTGTTTTAAATGAGATTAAATCCCTTAAATCTTTAAGTAAGGTCACATTCCAGGAATATGCCCCACGTAGTCCATGGCTTCTAGTACATAGCTGTATGTGAGCACCAGTCTGAGAAGCAGATCCAGTCTTTGTTTAAACTGCAAGCACCTGCTAGTTAATTTCACAATTGATGAGCAAGTGGAAGGTGGATATTTTTGGTTTAAGGCCTACCCACAAAACCATGTGGACTGGAGAAACTGCTCTTTCACTTTGAGTTTCCTCTACCAACAGCCTTTGAATCAAAGAACACACTTAACCAGAATCATACATAAATCATACATAAATACATACATCTAAAATCAAGAGGTGAAATCATGGAAAAACTAGGATTCACTACTTATCTCTCATATTGCTTTAGGTGTCTTAGACTGATAATTTCCACCTTAAGTTTATCCCTTTCTTTAGTATTGCTATCCTCTGGCTTACTATACGTATATGTAAAATTGTGAGATAAAGTGATAAAACTTGCTAAAATGGAAAAAAGTTTAATTCAATAAACCATTTTGTATGGCTCCCTCCCCCCACCCTTCACGTTATCTTCCATCTCTCTACTGGGAAAGGTGTCCTTCAGATAAACAGATCAGGAGCTCACAGGCATGAAGAATCTAACCATATCCAGACAAGAGGGAAAGTGAACACTTCAAAATCCTTGTTTCAACCTGACTGCCTAAAAGATCAACCTCTTACAAGATAGTATTTTAAATAACTCAGAGAAATTAGGTTGTATTTTTTATAAGCAACTTATTTACCAAAATTATCTATAAAATGATAGATAATAATGGGCTTGACCATTTTAATAACAAATTTAGGTTGGAGAACAGATTCAGCCACAGTTTTTGACTGCAGAACTACAGAGGCGCAGACTTTCCTTGAAGAATAGATATATTGTTTCTTTGCACCTTCAGGCCTTATGATAATTATTCAGAATCAAACCTGCATCAAATTTAAGGAATTCTCCTTAATTCTTTTTTTTTTTTGCTGTACGCGGGCCTCTCACTGTTGTGGCCTCTCCCGTTGTGGAGCACAGGCTCCGGACACGCAGGCCCAGCCGCTCCGCGGCATGTGGGATCTTCCCGGACCGGGGCACGAACCCGTGTCCCCTGCATCGGCAGGCAGACTCTCAACCACTGCGCCACCAGGCAAGCCCTCTCCTTAATTCTTAACTTATGATTCCATACAGCAGGGCAGGTCTGATTGATTGCATTAAATTGAAAAAGACTTCTTGGAAAAGAACTTTCATTTTCAGAAATATCTTAATCCTCTTCTCAGTGTTTGGCCCCAATTATTAGAGTTGGTTTTTTTAAAGAGTATTTCTCTGAGCCCTAAGATCAGAGAATACTTCTTTGCTAGCTATTCCTCCAAACATCCTGTCAGCTTTCTACTCAATGAGCTATAAGCGAGGAACAAGCAAGCATTAATAACAACTGTCCCACTACAAACCAATGCAATTATTGTTTAATAACAATTGCTCCGCTACTAACATATGGTAACTATGCTTTACCTTACTGAGAACCAGTGGAAACATGAGACTTTACAAACCCATTGCTTAAAGAGAGGTTATTGCCTATAAGCCTTGCCTATGTTTAGGCTTAGCATACACATTCATTTATAAATGGTACTTGAAAGTATGTGTTGTATTAACATTCTGAGGATTACAACTCCTTTTAACAGATTAAATAGCAACATTATACTTTATAGCTTAGTATAACATACGTCTGAGCAGCTTTTAACTTCATATTTAAGTAACATGATAAATCTCTTTAGATGAACAAAGTGCAAATTCTTTGGGCCACAAAGATAGGCAAGATCAACATCTTCTCTCTGTCAGTAGATTGGTTTCACCATGAAGGTCCAGAAGGACCCTCAAGTAGCAGTCCAATCTATGTATCACTAATTATGGTCAGAGGGAACAGATCAGTATCCTTATAGCCAAAACCCAAATCATCACCCTTAGCAGACACTGATTAGCATTCGGATAGAATTTCAAATTAAATAACTCCATCCGACAGGATAAGTAACTCAGTTATCTGCACCATTAGGATGTAATGCTGCTCTAAAACAGAGCTTTTACAAGAGCAATACTAAGGCAAATGTCACTTCTTTCATGCTCCATGGCATGGAGCTCTGGACCTAAGTCAAAAACTCATTCAGGCATTCAAGAAGATCCAAAGTTGCTTTTTGAGATCCATTTAAAACCTTCAGATAGAGAACCCTACAGCTTATTTTCCTGAAGAATAGGATGGCATTCCGGTTGGATAAGAGACCAATCTGGACCTTTAAACTAAAAAATAAAGTCACTGTTGCCGCCAATACCTCTGTTATTTTTCAGGAAAAAAAACAGTGTAATTGTTGACATAATCACTTGAATCTGTGGGTAGAAAGAGTGAATACAAGACAAATTCTCTAATGGGACATAATAAAACCAACTAGAAAATTGTAAGTTGAAGCACTTTAAGATGATTAGGAGATGGGACTTCCCCGGTTGCACAGTGGTTAAGAATCTGCAGGGGACACGGGTTCGATCCCTGGTCCAGGAAGATCCCACATGCCATGGAGCAACTAAGCCCATGTGCCACAGCTACTGAGCCTGTGCTCTAGAGCCTGAGAGTTACAACTACTGAGCCCATGTGCCACAATTGCTGAAGCCCGCGCACCTAGAGCCTGTGCTCCAAAACAAGAGAAGCCACTGCAATGAGAAGCATGTGCACTGCAACTAAGAGCCACAACTACTAAGCCCGCTTGCCACAACTAGAGAAAGCCCGCGAGCAGCAACGAAGACCCAACGCGGCCAAAAAAAAAAAAATGATTAGGAGAGTAAATCAAGATAGCTGTCTTGAATTTATGTTTGTTATTAATTTTGATATGGGAAGTATTATCATTTAGATATTATTGATAAACTTTTATATTTTCAAAGGAAAATATGGCAATACCCAAAGAAAGAACTGCAACAAATATGTTTCAAGACCTTTCAAATTAGGAATAGTAAAATAAACAGAAATTCGAGACCTGTGACTATGGCTTTTAAAAGTATATTTTTAAAGTATATTTTGAAGGGTATAACCCAAGACTATCAATAACAGTCTTTAAACGATATTTTTACATAAAAATCTTTCAACTCATTGAATAAAATCTTATAAAAATACAAAAATACAATTTTAAAGAAACGAAGCTCAGTATCTTAGCCATCACTCAACCTATAGCCTAATCCCTTTATCTTACAAGTAAGGAAGCCAAAGAATTTGCTCTTCTTCTCTTCTAAATACTCCGGGCTTCTCTGATGGTGCAGTGGTTAAGAATCCGTCTGCCAATGCAGGGGACACAGGTTTGAGTCCTGGTCCGGGAAGATCCCACATGCCGCAGAGCAACTAAGCCCATGCGCCACAACTACTGAGCCTGTGCTCTAGAGCCCGCGAGCCACCACTACTGAGCCCAAGTGCCACAACTACTGAAGCCCGTGCGCCTAGAGCCCATGCTCTGCAACAAGAGAAGCCACCGCGATGAGAAGCCCGCGCACCGCAACGAAGAGTAGCCCCGCTCGCCCCAACTAGAGAAAGCCTGCGTGCAGCAACAAAGACCCAATGCAGCCAAAAATAAAAAAATAAATTTATAAAAATAAATAAATAAATACTCTGATATCCTCTATTGGTTTCCCTCTGCTTCCTAATAGGTCCCCACGGTCCATGGAATACATTCATGTCACCTGCTCATGGTCTGAGGCCAGCCAACTGCCTTCTGTTACCTTGTCTATTACCTTGAGAGGCCTTTTTGCTTAGTCCTTTTAAATAAATGATTCCAGAGTTTCTCAGGCTACCACTGGGCATGAAAGCAAAGAACTGCTGCCATATTTGGGGGAGGTTTGGGGCAGTAATGCTATATATGCCAGACAAGGGACCTGGACACTATTCGGGTCTCATGTCACTAAAGTCTACTTTCCCGTCTTCCATCATTAGACTCTGGAAGAACCTAGTTCTCATTCCCCTACCTTTCTGGAGGTGAGGGACGGTGGAGGAAACACATTTTCCATTCTCTCCTCCATATATAAGCTGAAGACAAGCTCATTATTATTTACTGGTAGGTAGCTGAATTTACTCAAAAATAACAAGGCAGGAAAAAAGTATTATTAAGAAACAATAAACCCTCAGAAGGAAATCTAATTTTTTGTTCATTGCCTTAATTTTTCACACTCAGTTCTATTGGTAATATCTGAGCTACCAGACGTCATATTCAACCAAAGAGCTGTAGAACCTTACAAAATCCCTCACTCCTTGGGCCTGTTTTCTCATATTTAAAATAAAAAGACTGAACACATCAATCTCCAAGGTCCCTTTGTATTGGAATACTGTCTCCTTTATATTCTAAATTCAATTATAAGGCAGATTAGACACAGACTCATCTGCTTGTACTTTAAGTCAGTGATCTCCAAAACGGGGTACATATGGCAATTAATTAGAGGAGCAGGAACAAAATGTTAAAACTTTTAATTTATATACATTTTTTAATCCAAAGAGGTAGGAAAAAGACTCAGCTTTATGCTACCTTTACACTCTGAACTATGTTGGTATTCTCACTTGGTCTGTGGGAGAACAGGAGCTCCACAAAGCAGAGGGGTCAGCAGGGAAACACCCTTTCTTTGTCCATTCTCAACATACTGCATGTTACTTGTGATTGGTTATGGAGATTTACAGATATTATCAAATGCTTACCAGATAGACAAGAGGCTTACAAGAATTTTTGCAAAGTAATCTCAGATTAAAAATAATACCAATAGTGAAATAAGTGAGGCAGAGAAAGACAAATATCACGATACCATTTATATGTGGAATCTAAAAAAATGATACAAATGAACTTATTTATGAAACAGAAATAGACTCACAGACATAGAAAACGAACTTATGGTTACCAAAGAGGAAAGGGGGAGGGATAAACTGGGAATTTGGGATTAACAGATACATACTACTATATATAAAATGGATAAACAACAAGGACCTACTGCATAGCACAGGCAACTATATTTAGTATTTTGGAATAACCTATAATGGAAAAGAATCTGAAAAAGAATACATACACACACACACACACACACACGTGTGTATGTGCGTGTATGTATAACTGAACTTAAAAAAACACCAATAACGCAAACATAAGTGAATGACTCAAAAACACCAGGGTCAACTTTTCCTGTTCTTAAAACAAGCTCTCTGTCAACCTCATTACAAGGTAAAGCAATGACTGTGGAATTAGATTAGCTCTAACAAGATGTAGCCCTCCTTAATTATCAAGAAGTAGTAATAGAAGAGTCCACTGTCCTTAATTATGAACCTTTTCCTTGGTGTACAGTGGGTATTGAGGTTTGTTAAAAATGATAGTACATATATGAAATTTAAAAAAATATTTCATATATAAATTGACAAAAGGTTATACTGGGAATTCCCTGGCAATCCAGTGGTTAGGACTCTGAGCTTCCACTGCAGGGGGCGTGGGTTCAATCCCTGGTCAGGGAACTAAGATCCCTCATGCACATGATGTGGCCAAAAAAAAAAAAAAAAAGTTTAAACTGATAAGGGTCTACAATCAACAAAGGTTAAAGGCTTATTTATGGGAAAGTGGATGCAGCTGCTCCTGGATGCAGTAGAGTGTTGAGATGAGCTACTTCATGGTATTACTGACTCGGCAGCCATTTTGTTTTGCCAAGTGTCTTGCAGGAGCTTTAAATGGACACTAGCCCCTCATGCAAGAGTGTGCCCTCGATTAACAGCCCCAGAGTCCCAAGCAAATGTCAGTTCCTGATATGACTCCCTCTGTGATCATGTCTCCCCCACCTCCCAGGGTCTTCCCCTTGTGCACCCCTTAGAAAAGACCACTGTGGAGCTTACCAATTGGTTTGAATTGACCAATTTGGCCTTAGCTTTGGAACCCCAAAGCACTTCACCCACCCTCATAACGGCATGTGCCCCAGGTCCTGTCTTTCTGTCTGTCTGTAGTGTGCCTTGATCTCCCTGTGTGGCCCCTGCGGGTGAGTCATGTACCTTCTCAAGACCTGTTAAGTAATAAACTTCTCTATTTCAATTTCTTTTGTGGTCTTTCATTGAACTGCAGCTCACCATGGCACCCTGGGCTCCATTCAACAAACGTTCATCTAACAAAGTCACAATAACGCACCATGGTGCAGTGCAAAAGCATTGAGCACTGAGTCACACAGACCTCTGTTAGGCTCACAGCCCTGACACACAACTAGTTGTGTGGTCTAGATAAGCCTCTGAGGCTCCGATTTCTAATCTGTAAAGGTGTGAAAATAATACCCATCTCACAGGGTTGTTGTGAGACTTGAACAAGAACACTTGGCACATGTAGGTCTTAATAAATATTAATTTCTTTTTCCTTACTCTTAGTGTGCCAAAAAACAAAGGCATGGATTTGTGTAGTAAGGGAGGGCAAGTTAAGAATATAGTATGATACTACTTAAAACTGCATTATTTGTTTCTGCTAGGGTACAGTACAATAATCTGCCCCACAAGAGAATTTATTTATGTTAACTGAGATTTAAGAACTGAATTGGCAGCTTTTTTTAACTTACCATATTAAAATTTAGATTTTCGTCAACCCATGCTTTTGCCTCTTCAAATTCGTCTTTCATTTTCATAATAAAAAGTGTATCTAGGGCATCTACTATTGTTGCTCCTTGGATATTACCTGAAAATATCAGAAAAATATTTACTCAGTAAAACACCTTTGACAGATCCATACATGCACATTGACCACACCTTGGAAAGGAAGTGGATAATACTGAATTTACTGGTAAACAAGAATACTGAACACAGTCTAAACATCTTTCAGTGAAAGAAAATTGAAAAGTTGCATCGAAACCAAACTAAAAACTATCACAGGCTATAGATTGGTACACTAATCTTTAAAGTCTCTTCTGAGTTGCAGAAAATGAATCTCTTAGAAATTTCATTTGGGATTGCATTCTCTAGCAAGAAAAAAAAAAAAGACCTGAAACCAAGGAGCAACACACTTATTAATTTTAATGTAATTACATCAAAGTGCACCTGTGCAAAACTCTTTGACTATAATTAGATCTAAAATTGTTTAGTGATAGCTCTAAGAAACCATTACTCAAAAATGGAATTCTACCCCCTCTTTTTGCAGCCCTGACTGATCCTAACCTCTCCTCCCATCCTCCTAGCCAGTCGTGACTCTCATGTATTTCCTCTGAACTCCCTCGGCAGGAAGTCTTTACATTGCTCTTGCACTCACCACTTTTTGTCTTCCATTATAACTACTTTTATGCATCTCCTTTTAGTCTGTAAACTTCCTTAGAATAGAGAAGTCATGTCTTATTCACCTCCACATTCCATACTAAGAGAATCAGTATGTTTTTAAGGCTTAATAATAAATTAAAAAACTATCACTGTATTAACAGAGAGCCAACTAATCTCTTCGATAAAGACTATGGTGGGCTTCCCTGGTGGCACAGTGGTTGACAGTCCGCCTGCCGATGCAGGGGACACGGGGTCGTGCCCCGGTCCGGGAGGATCCCACATGCTGTGAAGCGGCTGGGCCCGTGAGCCATGGCCGCTGAGCCTGCGCGTCCGGAGCCTGTGCTCCGCAACGGGAGAGGCCACAGCGGTGAGAGGCCCGCGTCCCGCAAAAAAAAAAAAAAAAAGACTATGGCAAATTTACACAAAACTGCCGTCTTAATACTATGAACAACTTATAGAGATAAAAGCAAAAATAGAATTAAAAATTTTTTAAAGTTATAGTAAACAATAAAAAATTAAGACCTTTGAGTCTGCATGAAGTTTCTGAGTTTCTCTCTTCAATTCCTACCTCCCATCACCCACGTTAACTAGTCACCGTGTCCTCAAAAACACTACTCTAGTAACATCCGAAATCACTTGTACTGCCATGACTCCAGGTGTGGCTCTTTTCATCTCTAAAGTGTGTCACTGTGATCGACCAGCCAGCCTTTTCCCCACTCTTCCAGCTCTCCCTAACCATTCCTGCAATGCCTTTCTCCCTACCAGAGAGCCTATGGTTCTTCAGAACTTCCTATGAATATCTATTGAACCACCTGGTGCTTTGATAATTCACTATCTACACACACGTCTTCTGCACTAGGTCATGAACTTTGCAGAGACTTGTATTGTGTTTCTTAACACCAGTGCTGGAAAGAGAGCCAAACACATGGAAGGTCCTAAATAAATGGAAAAGCATAATGGGGTGATTAGGAGCAGACTCTGACCTTAGCCACATGTGGGTTCAAGTCCCAGCTCAGCCAGTTAGTAGGTGGCTAACACTGGGCAAGCTGTTCTCTCAGCTTCGTATTTCTCATCTATAAAATACATATAATAATGAGGTTAAATGAGAAGATGCACAAATGGCACGTGGCACATAGTGTCAGCTGATACTGTTGTTATATGATTTGATACTATTTAACACCTTTAGTTAAAGTATAGAAAGTCACCTTTTCTATGGTGAATTCAGAAGCATCAGACCAAGGTTCCCTCCTCTTCATCCTGTTACTTATAGACAAAATTGTGGGAACTGAAGAGGAATTGAGTTCAGTGAGAAGGGCACTGGGTAGCTCTGTGACCCAAGGAATCTACCTAACACTTCTGTTACCTAGCACCTCCACGATGGGAATGTTTTTAATACCTAGAGTACTCATCACAGAGGGATGCTGTGAGGACCAAAAGCAATAAAATGATGCCAAAGTGGATAAATGGAAGTTTAAATAACTGACGACTCCATCCTCACTTTCTCTTGCACTGCACAAACAGGAGAAATTTAGAGCCAATGTTGAGAGTCACTGAGATACAGTGAAGGTCACCACGGCTGGCTGCCTTGGCCAGCTTATTGATAAAGACACAGCTTTTACCTGACAGGAAGCAGTTAATGCAGCCAACAAATGCTCCTCTGCTTGGTACCACATGGGAGCTGAAAATCACGATACTGTGCCCATATCCATTAAATAAGGATCTCTGGAAGTGTGCCCCAGGCATCAGTATTTTTTCAAGGGATGCAGGTGGTTCTAAAGTGCAGCCAGTGCTCTATCTGAAGGACACACTACGCACATTCCCTGCAGACACCTCCATCAGGTATGCAAGTTTCCTAGCAACACAGTCTGGAGGATCACACAAACTTTTTCCATCACCCACAAGTTCAGTCGAGTGGAGAGAAGTTACTGTCAGTAAGGAGCCAAAGCACATTCTACTCACCAAACAAACTGCTTGAATGGCCTCCTTTTGATACAGGCTTCAGTTCATTTTTTCCCCAGGCATAACGTTTATAATTATTCCAAGCATGTTTCATCATCTGAGAAAAGAAATGAAAACGGGATTATATTTTGAATTTGAGATGTTTTTGTTTCAAAATAGATCATATATTGAAGACCTAAAGGTTAAAACATGAAAACTCACTGCTTTGTTAAAAGGATGATAATTAAAAGGGTGACAAAGGGTATGAATAAGCTGGAACACACACATAACACACAAATACACATCATCCCTCTATGTTTACAAGTGGAGATTTTTTTAATCCATTTAATCCTATTTCATATACATATTTTCAAAAGTCAGTTCTCAGCAACAGAAACTTAGCTTATCATAAAAGGATGAACCATTCTTACATTTATCTATTTCATCCTCATGATGCATTAAATCTGCAAAGACTGCATACTTAAAATTCACATTTTTGCATAAGGTTCTCTGTACTTAGTATATAGACAAATATTCAAAAGTTATGACTTTAAACACTTTGATGTATCTTGACCAAGTCTATATGGAGAAATACTTTTAAATATCTATAGGAAATGAAAAAAAGAAACTCTACGGGTATACATAGATTTTGGAAAACTTCAGCTTAGTATAATTAATCTTTAATTGCATACATATCTGTGTATACATATGTAACTGAAGACTAATTCTACATATTCCCAACCTAGACTCCTTGTACCAGGAATGTTTTTAAAGTCCCAAACTCTCTGCCATAAATCAGTTGTATACCTTTTTAAATTTTAACAAAATTAATTTATCTACATATAATGAAAACCAATCAATTTCTCCTGACTTACAGACTAATTTCTGACCTATTGTGCTAGATATTAACTCTGGCAGAAAGTGAATAATTTTCAAGGGGAGAAATTGTTCTCTAAGAGCCTATCAAAGTTATACAAAAATTTGTATAACTATTGTGTAATAGTTGTACAAATTTTTTTCAGTGACTCCAAGAATAGACTGTAGATAATTATTTTTGCATACTTTTTAAAAAAGGGTTGAGGACTCCTCACCTGTCTAGAATTTATTCATGCCACTATTCCCAATCTATTAGCAACAGTAATTAAAACATGGACATAATCTGGAAATATTCTAATCTGGCTCCATATTTTAAAATATCTTAAAAAGCATCACATAAAGTTATAAATACTATGTAAAGGCTGTTTCTCACTAAGAATCTGCAGTGAGATCAATACAATTTTATTAATAAGAAAGTCTTCATATGTCCCTGAAAACAATAATGCACATCTTTCTTTAATCAATTTGTATATTTTCTTCCTATCTCACCAGTACTGCTACTAATAATAGCTACCAAAAAGTCTGTACTATCTGGTGGGTACTCTGCTAAATGCTTTAAATTCAGTATTCAATTCTTGTTACAACGTTATGAAATGCGTTGTATTATCTTTGTTTGGTAGATGAAGAAACTGAGACTTCTAGAATTGAAAACACGAACAACTTTACTCAAAGTCATGACATTTCTCCACAGCTGTGGAGCCAGGGTTCATCCCTGTGTTGGCCTGACTCCAAAGCCTGACTTCATCACTCTAATCAGGGTTAGGCAGCCTGACATCTGAGGTAGAAAGATTAAAACAGGCCTAAATTCCATGTTGATTAGGATTTCAAACTCCATACTGAAACCCTAATAAAAAAAAAGATAAACTGAAAACAAACCAAAGATTTTTGTTTGAATTTTATTTTTTCCTGAATATTCATATTTGCATTGGTCATACAGCTAACAATGGCATTAACCATACACTGCATCAACTTCCTTTAATGAGTCGGCAACAGAATCTTCCTTTGATGAATGAGATTGCTGATCTTCTAACAATCAATAGAATGTGTACATCGTAGTGTTTTTGAGATTTTCTCTTATAAATTAATTTTGTTGGAAAGTATAAAAGGTTTGAAGGTAAAATAACCTGATTTATAATCCCTATCGTATCACCAATTAGTCTCATAATCATGGATGAGTCAGAGTTTTGCGAGACTTTATCTGAAAACTTGGGATTGTAATTCCTCACAGGGTGCATGTAAGGATTACACGAGCATGGCCTGTGTGACGGCTCACGGCACACATGGCGAATAGTCACACGCTTATTGAATTTTAAGCCTATATTGAGATCAATTAAATTCACATCACAGAAACAGAAACCAATGAGCCTCTGAAAAGACTAGGTACATGAACACTAGGTATAAAAACACCTTGAGATTACATCTCAATTTGACTTGGTTTTCCCATTAAATGTACTGTATTTGGTAAACTCTTCATTCCTATTCCAAGGATAAATTCAGAAGCTTTTGGAATACACCTGATGCAAGAACAGGAAAAAAAAAATGTTATGATGATTTGTTTCAGCTCCAAGTCTGAATCGAAACCAGTGCCATGTACTATTAATAACTCAAAGACAGCATAAAACTTTCCTCTAGAAGACTGTTGTCAAAAATGATCATTTATACAACGTACCACTAGAACAGAACCTCGCTGAGTTACCACTGTAGTATATACTAACTTTCCTTATCTCCTTTTCCCCAAAGAGAAAATCTGACACCAACTGCTTATCTGCCTACATTTCAAAAGTTGCTGTGACCCGTTTCTCAAAATGGGCTCCCATCCCATGGGATATCTATGTGCAAAGTTAGAAAAGAAAAAGAAAACAATGTGGTCAAAGTGCCCTGTATGGAGCTCTAAGAGTGGTTTCTCCAAGAATCTGTGAAATGAGGAACAGCCATATTGGTCATGGATTCCAGTGGTTGGTCACCTCTGGAAATGATTTACCACTTTAAAGCCAAATAAGACTTCATGTGTGTGTTTGTGTCTGTGTGTGTGTAGAACAACAATGAGATTAAATTCACAGGTCATATATACAATCAACTTTGTAACTCAGATTTATGACATACAAATATTTGAAAGCATCAAAATGCTACTAGCCTCTAATTTTACAGTATTAAACCACTAGCCAGCTAAGGGACCATGAGAATGAAAGCATTTACTCTTTCCAGACTCAGTATGCTCAGAAGCTGGCAGGACAAGAAGGTCACTTTTAAAATTCAACTACAAAGATGTCCATAGATAGGATTAATCCTTCATCTTCATAGGCTCCTTCATTTTGTTTTGTAGTCTTTCATCACTCTAATCAGGGTTAGGCAGCCTGATATCTGAGGTAGAAAGATTAAAACAGGCCTAAATTCCATGTTGATTAGGATTTCAAACTCCATACTGAAACCCTAATAAAAAAAAGATAAACTGAAAACAAACCAAAGATTTTTGTTTGAATTTTATTTTTTCCTGAATATTCATATTTGCATTGGTCATACAGCTAACATACAGTGTGAAGGGAAATAAATGAGATTTTGTAGCAGTAATCCTTTGTTTTGACCCAGAGAAGCTGGAATTAGGCATGAAATATCCAAAAAATAGCACGACTTCTCCTTGACTCTATGCTTATTGAAGAGTCTTTGATTAGCACTTTGTTATCAATTGGCATCAGGGCTGCGTAATTAGTGCCACTTATTGAGTGTCCGCTACACCATGCGTGATAAGATGCTAAAGGACTAGCAGGGAAATGTACATGAGTCTATCATGCTTATAATCTAATAGATAAGATGGAAGCTTAACGTTTTCCCTTCTTACACACTCACAAATGTTTATAAATATGAGAACAATAAGAAAAGCAATTAAATGTTGTGCATAACTCCATGAAATGATGCTCAACAACACTAATCATTAGAGAAATGCAAATCAAAACCACAATGAGGTATCGCCTCACACTGGTCAGAAT
Organism: Phocoena phocoena; assembly: GCF_963924675.1. Classification (NCBI taxonomy): domain Eukaryota; kingdom Metazoa; phylum Chordata; class Mammalia; order Artiodactyla; family Phocoenidae; genus Phocoena; species Phocoena phocoena. The sequence continues at coordinate 41,163,080 of NC_089230.1, read as the reverse complement.
GGCCATCATCAAAAAGTCTACAAACAATAAACGCTGGAGAGGGTGTGGAGAAAAGGGAACACTCCTACACTGTTGGTGGGAACGTAAATTGGTACAGCCACTATGGAGAACAGTATGGAGGTTCCTTAAAAAACTAAAAATAGAGCTACCATATGATCTAGCAATCCCACTCCTGGGCATATATCTGGAAGATGAAAACTCTTAATTTGAAAAGATATGTGAACCCCAATGTTTACAGTGGCACTGTTCACAATAGCCAAGACATGGAAAAACGTCTATCAACAGATGAACAGATAAAGCAGATGTGTTATATATATACAATGGAATATTACTCAGTCATTAGAAAGAAGTAAGGCCATTTGCAGCACCATGGATGGACCCAGAAATTATCCTACTAAGTGAAGTCAGAGAAAAACAAGTATCATATGATATCAATTATATGTGGAATCTAAAGAAATGATACAAATGAACTTATTTACAAAACAGAAACAGAGTCATGGACATTGAGAACAAACCTATGGTTCCCAAAGGGGAAGGGTCGGGCAGGGACAAATTAGGAGTTTGGGCTTAACAGATACACACTACCATATATAAAACAGATAACAAGGACCTACTGGACAGCACAGGGAACGATATTCAGTATCTTGTAATAAAGTATAATGGAAAAGAATCTGAAAAGATTCAGTTAAAGTGATATAACTGAATCACTTTGCTGTACATCTGAAACACAACACTGTAAATCAAATATACTTCAATTTTTAAAAAATTTTGTAACTAACAGTTTGTTTCAATTTTATGTCCTAATCAAGGGCATGGGAAGCAATGAATAAAGAAAACTACGCTTGAATTTCCCCAGGTATGTGTAGATTTCATAACCTACGTTTTTGTTGCTAAGAACTACCCTTAGCAAATGTTTTTATTTACTGATTCTTTAATCACATGATCTTAAGTTGCTCATAAGGCACATTAAAAATCTTTTTGAAAATCTCACTTTTTTTTTTCCAGACAGGTTTGATGAGGATTTGGGGCTTTCACTGCCTCTTTTAAAAAGCACACAAGTTCAAGTCCCACTTACAGGGCCATCCTGTGAGGTCTTATACAAAATCTCTACAGTCTGACCCAGTGATCTGGGTCCCTGGGCCCACTGACTTACCCAGGGCCTGGTGCCTGACCCACAGGGAGACAACTGAGGGCTGGCCATGAGCCTTCGAGGTGAGGCACCCGCAGTGTGACACTCTCTCCAATGGATGGACCAACCCAATCATCTACTCTACCTAGGGGAGTATAACTGGGAGATAGTCACAGAGAATCCGGAGGCCAGAGAGTGATGCAGAAGCAGAGAAGTACAAATACATAAAGAAAAAAACCCACAAGAAAGAGTCACGAAGCAGTTGAAACCATGAGGGAGACGGAAGGCAAGGAGAGAAAAATAAGAAACTGGGAAGCAGGTATGGGGTGCTCAGTTAGTTACTTGGTGCCCCAGGGGAATTATGTTAGGTTTGTAGAGTCTCTGTAAAACAGCAAACTATGCTGCTGAATGCTGACTGTTGATGAATTATCTTCCTCTCCTCCATGAGGCATGGCTCTTTGCCTGCTGAGACTGTTTACTTACTTCCCCGTGTGTCCTTATAGAAAATCCTCTTGTTTACTGAGGAGGAATGTATAAGAACGGTCACAGGAGCAGGCATCTAACAAACTGGGTTCATATCTGAGCTCTGCCATCATCGGTGTGACTCTAAGTGAGATAATTAATCTCTCTGAGCCCACTTTCCACACCCATTAAAGGTAAATAAATAAAACTACCAGTCCAGTGGCACTCACATTCCCGCTGTCCTAGAGGACATGAAGGAGCTGTATCCGGTTCAGCCGAGGACTAGGGTAGGGGTCAGTCTACCGCCCTGATTGCTGAACTGGAAATTGGTGGCCTTCGCTCTTAAAATTATACTTACAATGGATGGTTGGAACAACACTGATTTTAAATGCCTGTCAGTAGTTTCCACCAAACTTTGTCTGACATTACTTGATTATCCCATGAAAGAAAGTAACGTCTGAAACTTCCAGATAAAAATCTCAACACAACACATTTTCAGGATCACTGTATCAATCTTTTCTTTCATCTTTGGTGGAACAGGGAAATGGAAGAAAGGAAACAAGATTAAAAAGTATTTTCAGGGAATCAAGTCACAGCTTCACCAAACCCTCGCTTATCCACTGGAAAAAAAATTTCTAGATATGTGAACACGCGACAACCATCTTGCCGCCCCTTCCTCTTATCTGGTGTGGTCCTGCTCCCTACATTTCCCTGTGGGAATGAAGACCGAGAGTGAGCCAGCAGGAGACCCTGGGCTGAGGATGCCATCCCAGGGAGCAAGGCAAGGCAGGTGGGCTTCAGCTGGGGGAGCCGGAGCCCTGCTGCCTGAGGGCCTGATCTCTCAGACTCTCAGTTTCTCATCTTTAAAAACAATAACTGAAGGAAACCAACGTCCCTCTGAGGTGCAGAATGTTAACAGTGGAGGAGGTGCTGTGAACCTAAAACTGCTCTAAAAATGAAAGTCTGTATCCAAAAAAAAAAAAAGAGAGAGAGAGAGAGAGAGAATAGCATTGTCTTCCTCACATCATGGTCTGGAGATCAAATCTGATAATGTCTGGCTGGAGGGAGACATCCAAAGAGTGTTCCTGGCCTTCATGCACATCTCCGCCTCACCGCCCCACCAGGTGCAGGAGTTAAACAGAGATAAGGGAGAGCAGTGCAAAGGAAAGCAGACACTGTGCTACACTCACAGCAGACAGGGCAATTCAGGGAGAGAGAAATTAACAGGGTAGGAAAGAGGTCAATGTCACTGAGAGGTGACAGAACATAGAGCATGGTATAACTCTGCACTCCCAGACACTGCAAGCCTGGAGTCTACCACAATTACAGGCGTTTAGCATCCTCTTACCCTAAACGGTATTAGGACGCCACCTAAGACAGTACTGGGAAGATCCTCCCCTTAACACAGTGTCCTGGGAAAGCCCAGAGTCCAGCCACCTTCTATCTGTCCTCACCCAGAATGGAGAAAAACCCTCCCAGCCGTGATAGTTTCCAATTTTACCCCGTATCAAATTAAAACACTCATTCAGCACCTTGCTCAATTCATCTCTTTCGAAAGCTGAAATATATTAGTTCTCTCTCCCCTTCCCCAAGGCTGTTAAGGTATTCTATTTCCAAGGTTCTTTTTCCCAAAGTCACAATGACAATTACTACTTATTGAGTACTTATCGGTGGCAGGGCGTGAATTACAAAGATGATAGAGTAAGGGTGCCAGATTTAGGAAATAAAAACCTTGCGTGGGACACACACATACTAAAAAAGCATTTATGTTTATCTGACATGCAAATTTAACAGAGTCCTGTATTTCATCCAGCAGCCCTAGTAGAGAGGGATAGGACACACTGAATCCTTGGTTCTGTGTCCAGGGCCAGCTCCCTGGATTGTGCCCTGCTCTGCCTTGGGCTCAAAAGAGGGACTGAAAATTCAAGGGCCAGACAGAAATAGAATGGCCAGGTCTAGGGCAACTGGAAATGACAGGGAATGAGGCCAAACAAGAGTGGAGGCCCTGGCTAAAGCCATTTAAAAAAATATTCTTAAATAAAAAATACTAAGCTTGCCTTCAAGGTTTGAGCCAGGTTTTCCAGGGGTCTAGAAAAAAAAACAGTATGTTAGCTAAGGGGAAAAAGCATCCGTGAGCCACAGATGGCCCACAGACCAGCCGTCTGCACTGCAAGCCCTGGTTTCTGGGCACATGTCTAGACCTGACTGCTCTGTGCTTAGTAGGCCTGTGGGCATGTCGCTTCCCTCTGGCCCTCTCCCCTAGCTCAAGGAGCAGTGCCCAGCCCACTTCTGAGCCAGGCTGCCTTCTGTGCGTGCTCTTGACTGTCCAGGGCCTGCCAGGACATCAGTGCTGACTCTACCAAGAATTAGTGAGGCCCTCGAGACCTGAGATGTACAAAGCATTATGCACACACCTCTCAGCAATCCTCTTCCTGCTGGATGAGTGGTAGGTTCACACTTCAGAAAGCATTTATAATTCTAAATCCTACACTGTTCTACAAGTGAAACTGAAGAAGCTATAAAGGAGAAAGTGCCTTAACTTTGTCCAACACTTGTAAGGCACTGGGAGGTGAACCTGATAACAATTTACCACACACTTAATCCTCCTTAATACCTCTGGGGTATTACTGCCCCATTTTACAGATGAGGAAGCAGAGGCCCAGCATAGCACAAAGGAAGAGCGAGGCATCAAACTCTCTCATTCTGATTCTTCTCCCTGCATCACTTGGGATGCCTTGACTTTTTTGCTGCTTGCAAAACTTAAGACGGTCAGCCACAGCCTCCGAGCTCTTCTGCTGCTCCATGCGCAGGGCCAGCCCTACCTGGGGTACAAAGAGACGCAGCTGGGCCTGGCAGCAAAACGGCACACACCAAGTTGGGCTTGTAAACTGGCTCCAGGACAGGACCTGGCAGCACCAGCTTTTCTTGCCTGCATTGTACCCTTTAACCCTCAGGACCCTCCTTCCCTCCAATTCAGCTCTCTCTCCAGCTCTGTCTCCCAACTCTTCTCCTCTGGCTGTGCAGGCTACTTGGGCAGACAAGATGGCTCTGCCCTGCTCCGACCCTGCCCGTCCCTGGATTTATGGAGAACTGTGAATCCCTCTCCACACCAAGCTGCTGACTGTGCTGACAGCTGCTCTCTTCAGCTGCGGTATTTCCTGAGCTTTATCACCACCACCAGAGCTAAGGGTGGCCAGTTTTTCTTTCCTCTTCTCCACTACTCTACTGCTTATTTTTTGTCTCTGTGTGCAATTTGTTACCATGCATCCCAGGCTGCCTCATAACCAAGGAGGGGATAGATACGTGTTCATATTTTCTTCAGATTCAGATGTCCTGAATTCTCCCACAGCCAATTTAGTACACTTTCTTTTTAAAGATAGCAGGAGATATATAAAGGAGTAATTATTTAATGCTAACATTGTATGAACCCTAATGGGCTAATAAACATTAACTCCCAATGAATTGAAAGAGCAGTTAGAGCAGTAATCTCTTTTGAAAAAGACTCAGAATGCCTGATAAAGCCAGTTTTAAAAAATGAGAATTCCAGTTAATTGCCACTTGTAGAGGACAGATTGTCCTGTTTCTAAGAAGAATCTCACACTCCTAAGAAAAAGCCAGTTTTTCTAGGTCTAGCTCAGAGAATTGGGTTATATGCTAGTTAATGGTTCTCTGTCTTTGTGACCAAATTCTGACATTATTTTATAAAACTCTGTGATATTACCAAATGGAAGAGGGTAGAGGACACCCCTCAAAACCCCAAAACTTGACTAAAATGTAAGTATATAACTCTAAAATATTCGAAGAGATAGTCATTTCACATCTCAAAAGTTGGCCATTAGAAAAACACTTGTTCATATGTGACTATCTAGTATATTTCTTTTTTGGAAAGCAGTACTGTTGGTGAGAATGTTTTCTTTACATAGAGGAAAGCTCTCGATCAGCCAAGGGTCTATGACTTGCTGTTATTTACTTCTCAAAAATATCCGTCTCATAGTTAATGATTGTAGTCTCTTTCCACAGAAGTTGTCACTCGAGTTTAAACACTCAACGTCAGGGTTTTTGTTGTTTGTTTGGTTGACTTTTAATTGATCTAAAACTGCCTTTGTTAGATTACCCCTGCTAAGTAAGAACTAGCCGGCTAGCAAGTGGGCCTTTGCAGGCCAGATGCCAGCTGATCTTCCCTGCCCGGTCCCCAGGCAAAGACCTAGCAGAGCTTTCCCAAACCTGGGAAACATCAGCAACTACAGATCTTTCCTGGCAGTTAAGAGAAAATGATATCCCCTGATGTGATATCATGAAACTCCCTTTATTCTAAGAAGGAAGTCTAAAAAAACATATCCACATAGGAAATAAATACTATCCTCATCAGTGAGTATCTTACCTCAAAAGATTTTTTTTTTAGTTTTAATATTTGTAATAATAAAGCAAGTCCAAACATTCTTTTAACTCATGCATGTCATTTCTACAGCTTCAGATTTTCACTACATTTATCTTTTTTCCAGTAGTGACACAATAATGTTTTAGAACAAGTATGCTCTCCTTTAAGGGATTTGTTTATAAGATTTGTCAAGTTCACGAAGACTAATAAACTTAAAATTTTTCTTTTAATATTCCTTTTTTAAACATTACAAATACTATGAAGTTAGAACATAATTAATGAGAAATGAAAAAATTAGCAAAAATTCTCTAAAAAAATTGCCTTTTAAAATTATGTTCTTTTCTTCGTATTCTTTTTCTTCTTATTCTTATTCTTTTAAGCAAGCAAAGTAGCCCTAGAGAGTCAAGACCTGTTCTCCTTCAGTTATCAAGAGGAGAGCTGCAGGATACAGCATTTCTTTTCCTTTTTTTCTTTTGTGTGTATGTTCTTTTAATAGACTTTATTTTCGTTTATAGCAGTTTTAGGTTCACAGCAAAATTGAGCAGAAAGTACAGAGATTTTCCATATACCCCCTACCCACACACCATACCACCTCCCCTACTACTAATATCATGTTCCAGAATGATACACTTGTTACACTGGTGAGCCAACACTGACACATCACCAGAAGTCCACAGTTTACACTAAGATTGTTAATGTACATTCTGTGGGTTTTGGCGAATGTATAATGACTTGCATCCATCATTATATTATCATACAGAATAGTTTCACTGCCCTAAAAATCCTCTGTGCTCCCCCTTTTCTTCCCTCTCCCCTACCCTACCCTACAACCACTGATCTTTTTACTGCCTCCATAGTTTTGCCTTGTCCAGAATGTTGAAATCATATAGTATGTAGTCTTTTCAGACTGGCTTCTTTCACTTAGTAAATATGTACTTAAAGTTCCTCTATGTCTGAATTTTCATGGCTTAGTAGCTCATTTCTTTTTAGCACTGAATAATATTCCATTGTCTGCATGTCTCACTGTTTATTTAACCATTTACCTTCTGAAGGACATCTTGGTTGCTTCCAAGTTTTGGCAATTATGAATAAAGCTGTTATCAATAGGAGAGTTGCAGGGAAGAGTGTTCCCTTTTCAAATTAAAACCAGAAATCACTATTTTCTTAACAAGGATTACAAATTATAATTTTGTAAGTTATTATTTCTTGAAGGTAAAATTCATACATATATATTGGTTACAAAATGTCACATATTACAGGGAAATTTTTCTTAAACTTCTGAAATGATTACCCGTAAAATTGTCCACTATTAGTAAATAGTTGGGGCACTCCTTGTCATTCAAGATTCCATAATTTTATATTATGAAAGTAATCCTTTTGTATACTGCAGATCACAGTTTTAAACATTATCAGAGCATATCAATAATGAAAATGTTTTATAAAAGGTGCTATTTTGAAACTTACTTATGAAATGTAATATTTATGTATACTAAATATCAAAAATGCTAGTTCCTAAGTATAAACTTGCAGTAGCAACTAGTGCTTCTATAAGACTTAAAATCCATAATTAGTGTGTCACAAAAAGGTACTTATCCTTAATAGAAAGGGCCAGCATTTATTGAACACTCACATGTCAGGAAATATGTAAAGCATTTACATATTCTCTCAGTCCCTCACAACAATCTTACAAGGAAAGTAGTCTCCTCACTGAGAGTCCCATTGCACAGATGAAGAAATCAAGAGGTTAAATAATTTTCCCAAGGTCAGCCCTTTAGCAGGGGTGGAGGTTGTCTCTGAATTTAGGCTGACCCTGAAGCCTGTACACTGTACTGAGCTAAAGATGTGACCCATGCAATCGGGGAAATGTGCCTTCCAAATAAGCTTCTAAACAAACCGTTAACTCATGTTATTGATATACATATTTGCATGCTTTCTATTACCTATTTAATTATTTGAGATAAACTCAACTTTCAGTAGTGAGACTTCAGAAACATGCCATGCAAAACCACCTTCCCATCTTTCCTTTTCTGAAAACTTTGCTGACACAGGAGAGAAACATTAAATATATTGGTAGATTAAGGAATTAAAATGAAAATGAGAATATCTCTTGCTTCTGATGGCCTGTGGAAAAGCCTATCTTACATACATTGAAAAAGAATTTTGCTTTACATACATTTGAACATCTACAGTTTCCTTCCAGTGAAGTTCATCTCCACTTGAGCATCCTACAGTGGATCATAACCTTTATTCTTGGTCTCATAGTATATGACGCTTCTTCACCAAGAAAACACACCAATAGTTTTGTTTTTTGGCAATTGAAAAAAGACATTTTAGTTTAAATGTCAACAGCATTCTATAAATTGCCCCTACATTGGCAATAATATCAGATTTCTTTCTAAATACCTACCAAAAAAGTATAGCAATGCTGATTATTTTTCAATGCTCTTTCTACTATAGTTTTATTTAAACTTCTACTATGTTACTAATGTTATTAATGAAGATGGCAAACAATTATTTTGGAGTATATGTGGTAACACTGTTAAGGCAAGCAATCATACCTAGTACGGTTGTATCACTGCCACCCTATAAGCCATATTTTCTATGGGTTGAAGATAATCTGAGATGTTCTGTAAGTGGCGGCAAGTATTTCCTGGATCTGAAAATGTATTACTCTAACCATTCTGTTAGAACTTTAAATTCTGATAAGGCTAGATTTTTTTTTGGTAGAAAGAGATAATCATCATTCATTCTACAGTTGCTGGATGGCAAGTGCACAGAATTAAATATATGCCAGGTTCAGTGACCTGGTAAAAGTAGACGGTATTACTTAGTATTAGTTTTGGAATGACTTCCAATTTTGTTCAGCTATTTCACGGCTTAAAAATTGGGCAAAGACCTTCATAGATTTAAGAAGGAAAAAAAAGTGCCAAGTTTATCAGCAGAGGTCAAATTATTTCACTATTCAGAAAGACTACATAAAGTACAAAACAATAATAAAAATGGGAAAATTATGAATATACATTCTACCTGTCACAGACTGATTCACTCCACACCCAAATCTCCTTCTGCCTTGCCTGTCCTTGGAAGAGAAGCTGTAAAAGCCGAATGTGTGCTTCCCTAATCTCTCTACAGCTAGAGGTAGCTATGTGACAAAGCTCACATCAGTGAGATGTTTGTTAAAGTCTGTCAACAGCCCTGTTGTCCCTCTTCTTTCTTCCTTGAATGGAGGTGTGATGCAGGTAGATGTGCTGTCACAGTGGCAGTTCTGCTAACATAATTGAGTGAAAACCCAGAACTACAGAGACATCATCCTGATGGAAGAGACCGTGACAGCCCGCCCTGTTCTGTTTTAAGTTCAAACTACAGTTATTTTATTACTTAACTCATTGATTACCAATCACTAATGAATTTAACATTTGAGTAGCTATCCTTTGGTTGTCTTTTAAAAACCTGAGTGACGAGATCAAAACTGGACTTACACCATACCCCAACCTGGGGAAAGAGGAAGTTTTTCTCTGGATTATTTCTTTTCATAATACTGTTTGGTAGCTGAAACTACTCTAAAGGTTTGATCAGAACAGTTGTATAATAATAAATAGTACAATTTATCAAAGAAATTATGGTAGTTGAGACCTTTGTTCAAGCTTTAAAAGACCGGTATGGGTGAAGGGGATGGGCATCAATGATTAAAAAAAGAAAAAGTATGTAGTCAGGATTCCTGGATTCACCCAGAAAACAGTAACTTCATGGGACAATTTGAGTTGTTTTCCTCCACCCTACTTGAAAAAAGTAAAATATTTGTTCAAAATGGGATAAAATATTCAAGTAAATATTGTTATCAAAGAAGAGGATTATGTTATATTTTTGAATGAAAATCTCAAATATTAGTTCAGGCATCTTCTATAATAGAACTTATCCACAGTGCTGGTAAAAACTGAATTACCCTAAGAGTTGCATCCCATTCTTGTTAAGCTATCTGAAAAGGGCTCTGGTTAAAAAAAATATAAAATAGTACATACTAAATATTGTGCTTCTGGTGAGTAAAACTAACTATATGAGTTGAAATGTTTAATTTTTATGTACTTTTATGGAGCATCATAGCTGACTTATAATTTCTTTCTCTCAAGTGAAAAATTTATCTCCCTTAAATATGTGTCCCATTTACCACTGCAACACAACAAATAAAATACCTAGGAATAAACCTACCTAAGGAGACAAAAGACTTGTATGCAGAAAACTATAAGACACTGATGAAAGAAATTAAAGACGATACAAACAGATGGAGAGATATACCATGTTCTTGGATTGGAAGAATCAACATTGTGAAAATGACTATACTACCCAAAGCAATCTACAGATTCAGTGCAATCCCTATCAAACTACCAACGGCATTTTTCACAGAACTAGAACAAAAAAATTCACTTTGTATGGAAACACAAAAGACCCCGAATAGCCAAAGCAATCCTGAGAAAGAAAAACGGAGCTGGAGGAATCAGGCTCCCTGATTTCAGACTATACTACAAAGTTACAGTAATCAAGACAGTAAAGGCACTGGCACAAAAACAGAAATACAGATCAATGGAACAGGATAGAAAGCCCAGAGATAGACCCATGCACATATGGTCACCTTATCTTTGATAAAGGAGGCAAGAGTATACAATGGAGAAAAGACAGCCTCTTCAATAAGTGGTACTGGGAAAACTGGACAGCTACATGTAAAAGAATGAAATTAGAACACTTCCCTAACACCATACACAAAAATAAACTCAAAATGGATTAAGGACCTAAATGTAAGGCCAGACACGATAAAACTTTTAGAGGAAAACATAAGCAGAAAACTCTATGACATAAGTCACAGCAAGATCCTTTTTGAGCCACCTCCTAGAGAAATGGAAATAAAAATAAACAAATGGGACCTAATGAAACTTCAAAGCTTTTGCACAGCAAAGGGAACCATAAACAAGACGAAAAGACAACCCTCTGAATGGGAGAAAATATTTGCAAATGAAGCAACTGACAACGGATTAATCTCCAAAATATACAAGCAACTCATGCAGCTCAATATGAAAAAACAAGAAATCCAATTAAAAAATGGGCAAGAGACCTAAATAGACATTTCTCCAAAGAAGATATACAGATTGCCAACAAACACACGAAAGGATGCTCAGCATCACTAATCGTTAGAGAAATGCAAATCAAAACTACAATGAGATATCATCTCACACCAGTCAGAATGGCCATCATTAAAAAATCTACAAACAATAAATGCTGGAGAGGGTGTGCAGAAAAGGGAACCCTCTTGCACTGTCAGTGGGAATGTAAACTGATACAGCCACTATGGAGAACAGTATGGAGGTTTCTTAAAAAACTAAACATAGAACAACCGTATGACTCAGCAATCCCATTACTGGGCATATACCCTGAGAAAACCATAATTCAAAAAGAGTCATGTGCCACAATATTCATTGCAGCTCTATTTACAATAGCCAGGACATGGAAGCAACCTAAGTGTCCATCGACAGATGAATGGATAAAGAAGATGTGGCGCATATATACGATGGAATATTACTCAGCCATAAAAAGAAATGAAATTGAGCTATTTGTAGTGAGGTGGATGGACCTAGAGTCTGTCATACAGAGTGAAGTAAGTCAGAAAGAGAAAACCAAATACTGTATGCTAACACATATATATGGAATCTAAAAAAAAAAAAAAAAAAAACAATGGTTCTGAAGAACCTAGAGGCAGGACAGGAATAAAGACACAGACCAAAAGAATGGACTTGAGGACACGGGGAGGGGGAAGGGTAAGCTGGGATGAAGTGAGAGAGTGGCATGGACACATATACACTACCAAATGTAAAACAGCTAGTGGGAAGCAGCCACATAGCACAGGGAGATCAGCTCGGTGCTTTGTGACCGCCTGGAGGGGTGGGATAGGGAGGGTGGGAGGGAGATGCAAGAGCGAGGGGATATGGGGATATATGTATACATATAGTTGATTCAGTTTGTTATACAGCAGATACTAACACAACATTGTAAAGCAATTATGCTCCAATAAAGATGTTAAAAAAATGTGTGTGTGTATATGAAAGAACACAACTTTTTGCTGTTTTATTATAACTACACCAAATCTTGTTTAAAATAGGTCAGTATATTTGTGATCTTCAACTACTGATTTCCATATAAACTGACTGTTTTGTACTACATATTTTCTTCTCATTGTTTGAACAATATTGGGATTCCACATCCTTCATTTCTGAAAACAAGACTGTTGTTCCAAATAGTATGACCTTCTACCACCAACAGAAAATACCTTCCTAGCCCTGAATATAAAATACTGTCCTTGGCTTAAGACTCTCTAACTTGGTTTAGAATATCCTTGTCTAAAATGCTTCTCCGAAGGAGGAGGATATTCTGCCTTCTCCCAGGGTGGTCTGTCAGGATTTATGAGGGATCTGTCCCTCCTGCCTGCTTCCTTAGCCCTGTCTCAGAAGGATACCCTCCCAGGAACTAACTACTCATTTAAAAATTTTACTGGCAAAGATCTGAGGTCCTGAAATGTAATAATAGATCAAACACGCAACCTGCAAATGTGTACCCTGGGCAATAATGAGGGTGATGCAGTAGGCTCAGCCTCCGACACACCGGCCAGCTCCTGGAGGATGTGCTCTCACAGAAAGAAGCAGATGAAACCTGTCAGCCAGTCAGAGAGCAAATTCCAGAACAGATTCAGTGGGGCAGTGGGGTGCAACTGCTCTGCTCTCCTCATACTGGACTCTCTGGACTCCAACTCCCAACTTCATTCCCACCTGTTCCTTTGTGCCAGACTGAACTGTTCATTCCTTTCATGAACATGTGCGTGCCTATAGTTACAAGGCCTGTGCTACATTCACTTTCTGTCCACAAGGGGCTAACCTGTGCACGGCTGTATGTCTGTGTGGTAAGTCTTACCAGTGTTACTAAGTGCTGTAATTCTGGTTCTACTGTTTTCTCCTCTCTCTGACTTGGACCTCTGGGTCCTGGGCTCTGCTCAGCTTAGACCCAGGACTACTGTGATATGCCTTGCTGGTGATATTCTTTGGAACCCAGACTCACACCTCAGCTCTATTCTCAGGACTCCTGGTAACCAGCTCCTGTACAGGAACTGTCTTCCTAGCATGACTTCTACCTTCAGCCCAGTCCCCTCAAGTCACTGCCCTAGTCCATCACAAAAAAATGCCATTCTACATGTTTACACGAGCAAGAGGCATGGTCCTGTGATTGCTGCTGAGCTAAGCCTGCTTACCAAAGTTCTTTCCATAGCAGAACATGTGTAACTGTCGATTCATTGTAATCCAAGGTCCCTTTCTCCCAGATCAACTAATTCTCGATGGAGAAACTTAAGCATTTCCCTATGTTTCACTGGTAAAGCTGTTAAAGAGTTTTTCTGAGTCTTCATCACAAGGCTCTGAATTATGAAGCGGCAAAATAAAATTTGGGTAAGTCATTTCAAAATTGAAGGAAGGCCTTAACTTGTTTTCAACTGCTATGTAGCTTGATCTTTTAATGCTCAAAGATGCCACCAAGCCATATTGAGGTGGTCACTGATGGACACGACTCTCCATTGTAACAGCCTGAGATCATAGGACATGAGCTGGACTTTGTCCAAACCCTTGAAAGATGCCAATTACTTTTTTTTTTTTAAACATCTTTATTGGGGTATAACTGCTTTACAATGGTGTGTTAGTTGCTGCTTTATAACGAAGTGAATCAGTTATACATATACATATATTCCCATATCTCTTCCCTCTTGCATCTCCCTCCCTCCCACCCTCCCTATCCCACCCCTCCAGGCAGTCACAAAGCACCGAGATGATCTCCCTGTTCTATGCGGCTGCTTCCCACTAGCTATCTACCTTATGTTTGGTAGTGTATATATGTCCATGCCTCTCTCTCGCTTTGTCACAGCTCACCCTTCCCCCTCCCTATATCCTCAAGTCCGTTCTCTAGTAGGTCTGTGTCTTTATTCCTGTCTTACCCTTAGGTTCTTCATGACATTTTTTTTCTTATATTCTGTATATATGTGTTAGCATACAGTATTTGTCTTTCTCTTTCTGACTTACTTCACTCTGTATGACAGACTCTAGGTCTATCCACCTCATTACAAATAGCTCAATTTCGTTTCTTTTTATGGCTGAGTAATATTCCATCGTATATATGTGCCACATCTTCTTTATCCATTCATCCAAAGATGGGCACTTAGGTTGTTTCCATCTCCGGGCTATTGTAAATAGAGCTGCAATGAACATTTTGGTACATGACTCTTTTTGAATCATGGTTTTCTCAGGGTATATGCCCAGTAGTGGGATTGGTGGGTCATATGGTAGTTCTATTTGTAGTTTTTTAAAGAACCTCCATACTGTTGTCCATAGTGGCTGTACCAATTCACATTCCCACCAGCAGTGCAAGACTGTTCCCTTTTCTCCACACCCTCTCCAGCATTTATTGTTTCTAGATTTTTTGATGATGGCCATTCTGACTGGTGTGAGATGATATCTCATTGTAGTTTTGACTTGCATTTCTCTAACGATTAATGATGTTGAGCATTCTTTCATGTGTTTGTTGGCAGTCTGTATATCTTCTTTGGAGAAATGTCTATTTAGGTCTTCTGACCATTTTTGGATTGGGTTGTTTGGTTTTTTGTTATTCAGCTGCATGTAAATTTTGGAGATTAATCCTTTATCAGTTGCTTCATTTGCAAATATTTTCTCCCATTCTGAGGGTTATCTTGTGGTCTTGTTTATGGTTCCCTTTGCTGTGCAAAAGCTTTGAAGTTTCATTAGGTCCCATTTGTTTATTTTTGTTTTTATTTCCATTTCTCTAGGAGGTGGGTCAAAAAGGATCTTGCTGTGATTTATGTCATAGAGTGTTCCGCCTATGTTTTCCTCTAAGAGTTTGATAGTTTCTGGCCTTACATTTAGCTCTTTAATCCATTTTGAGCTGATTTTTGTGTATGCTGTTAGGGAGTGATCTAATCTCATACTTTTACATGTACCGGTCCAGTTTTCCCTGCACCACTTATTGAAGAGGCTGTCCTTTATCCACTGCACATTTCTGCCTCCTTTATCAAAGATAAGGTGACCATATGTGCGTGGGTTTATCTCTGGGCTTTCTATCCTGTTCCATTCATCTATCTTTCTGTTTTTATGCCACTACCATACTGTCTTGATTACTGTAGCTCTGTAGTATAGTCTGAAGTCAGGGAGCCTGATTCCTCCAGCTCCGTTTTTAGTTCTCAAGATTGCTTTGGCTATTCGGGGTCTTTTGTGTTTCCATACAAATAGTGAAAGTTTTTGTTCTAGTTCTGTGAAAAATGCCATTGGTAATTTGATACGGATTGCATTGAATCTGTAGATTGCTTTGGGTAGTAGAGTCATTTTCACAATGTTGATTCTTCCAATCCAAGAACATGGTATACCTCTCCATCTATTTGTATCATCTTTAGTTTCTTTCATCAGTGTCTTATAATTTTCTGCATACAGGTCTTTTGTCTCCTTAGGTAGGTTTATTCCTAGATATTTTTGTTGCAATGGTAAATGAGAGTGTTTTCTTGATTTCACTTTCAGATTTTTCATCATTAGTATATAGGAATGCCAGAGATTTCTGTGCATTAATTTTGTATCCTGCTACTTTATCAAATTCCTTGATTAGCTCTAGTAGTTTTCTGGTAGCATCTTTAGGATTCTCTATGTAGAGTATCATGTCATCTGCAAACAGTGACAGCTTTACTTCTTCTTTTCCAATTTAGATTCCTTTTATTTCCTTTTCTTCTCCGATTGCTGTGGCTAAAACTTCCAAAACTGTTGAATAAGAGCGGTGAGAGTGGGCAACCTTGTCTTATTCCTGATCTTAGTGGAAATGCTTCCAGTTTTTTACCATTGAGGATGATGCTGGCTGTGGGTTTGTCATATATGGCCTTTATTATGTTGAGGAAAGTTCCCTCTATGCCTACTTTCTGCAGGGTTTTTTGTCATAAATGGGTGTTGAATCTTGTCAAAAGCTTTCTCTGCAGCTATTGAGATGATCATATGATTTTTATCCTTCAATTTGTTAATATGGTTTATCACATTGATTGATTTGCGTATATTGAAGAATCCTTGTATTCCTGGAATAAACCCCACTTGATCATGGTGTATGATCTTTTTTTTTTTTTGATCTTTTTAATGTACTGTTGGATTCTGTTTGCTAGTACTTTGTTGAGGATTTTTGCATCTATGTTCATCAGTGATATTGGCCTGTAGTTTTCTTTCTTTGTGACATCCTTATCTGGTTTTGGTATCAAGGTGATGGTGGCCTCGTAGAATGAATTTGGGAGTGTTCCTCCCTCTGCTATATTTTGGAAGAGTTTGAGAAGGATAGGTGTTAGCTCTTCTCTAAATGTTCGATAGAATTCGCCTGTGAAGCCATCTGGTCCTGGGCTTTTGTTTGTTGGAAGACTTTTAATCACAGTTTCAATTTCAGTGCTTGTGATTGGTCTGTTCATATTTTCTATTTCTTCCTGATTCAGTCTTGGCAGGTTGTGCATTTCTAGCCAATAACTCTTAAAACTAATCCCTCTTAATCACGAAGTCTGTGAAGAAGTAGTTATCACTGTTCTACCACTTCTAAAGAGTGTCAAAAACAAAGTTTTGAAGCTCAACAAAAGACCACACTAAAAAATGTAATTCTGCTGTAAACTGCTTTTCCCAGTTTCTGGCCCTGAAGACAAAGTAAGGCAGATATGGTGCGTTATCAAAAACATTTTGCTTGTTCCTTTTAAATGAAGTGCCTGGGGGTTTCTCTTTGAACCTCTTTAGGTACATAACGACCTGAAAAGGACAGAGTGGATGTCATCCTCAGTGCAATGAACACTCTCCTTTTGCTGATATTTGTATGAGCCAAGAATTTGTTAAATACAATAAGAAAAATCTATTTCTATTTTATACAATCACATATTTTACCAATACTTAGTAACTGTATAATGTAATCATGTAATCAATTATCAAGTATTTCTCAGCACCTACTTGGTGCCCAGCATATCCGGGTTCTGCTTAATCCATAATAATTTACAGCTACAGGTTGTTGTGTTTGTGTCTTGTGGTTCTCAGTTCCTTCAGGGAGATGACAGAGAGGAAGGTAAGGGAATGCACCCAGATTCTTTGCTTTCCCTCCTGGATGACAGTCTAACCAGTTCTCTGCACCCTAGTGGTAGTGCAGGTATTGATGACTAACTGACCCAATCATCAAAAGGACAAATTCTGTGAAAAGGGAGAATGGATAAATATAGTCCTGCATAGTGAGAAAGACAACTCAAGTAGCTAAACTTGAGGTGGAGGTAACAGGGGTGAGGGGTAATGGAGAGGAAGGACTGGTTGAAGAATATTCTAAATCATTTGATACATGTAAGAGAGAGGGGAGGGAGTGAAGACAGTAAACACACAAGCCTTACAGAATATTCAGAAATAAAAATGACACTGGCACAAATGTTTCAGGCCTTTCTAGATCATATACTACAATGTAGGTAAATTCTAAATTGGTAACTAGAGTGGGTAGTTATCTTGACTGTTACTCTGTTTCAACATACATAGTAACACCAAATTCCCAAATTCAAGTAATTTCTTTCCTATGATCTCCCGAAGAAAGCTCACTGGAAAATTTTTTAGGAAAATTAGAAATTCTGCTCATTTCTTCACAAGAACAGAGTATTTCTAATACCTAATTGTGTATTCTAGAGGTTAAGCACATTCTTGTGAAATCTGTGTTACATATAAAAATAGATAAGTATATAGACAAGGATTTTTTTTAAACACTGGAAAACAATTATTATTATTACTATTATTATTATTACTTTACTGTAGAACTCAGAGCCCCATGGCTGTCAAGCATGAACATCCTCAGTGTTTAAAAGTCATTAATGAAACATGAATATCTTATTTGCAAATGAAGTTGTTACTAAAACCATAAACCACTGGTTTAAAATAGGGTTTCTCAACCTCTGTACTACTGACATTTTGGGTGGATAATTCTTTGCTGTAGGGGGATTTTCTGTGCATTGCAGCATGTTTAACAGGATCCCTGGCTTCTATACACTACATGCTTATAGCATATAACCCCAGATGTGACAGCCAATGTCTCCAGACATTTCCCAATGTCCTTGTGGGGGCGGGGGCGCAAAATAGCCCTGGTTGAGAGGCCATGGTTAAAACAAACTGTTTGATTAGAATAATAATCCTAATACTTATACAGCACATGTACTAGGCATGATTCAATTTGATGCTCAATGACAACTTTATGAAGTAGGGCTTATTTTAACCTCCATTTTGCAGATGAGGAAACTGAGGTACAGAGAGGTTAAGTTAGTTGCCCAAGGTCACTGGACACATAAGTGGCAAACAGGGAAGTCAAACCCAAGGAGTATGGTTCCAGAGTTTGTGTTCCTAACTTCTATACTACACTTGCCATGATATATGGAGAAGAGACACAAATCAGAATTATTTTTCATTCAAGATTTTTAATAGTCTATAACATCGGGGGCCTTATATACCCCTGAATTCGGAATACTCATTTGTAAAATTAAAATGATAATGAAATTAAAATAAGATACTTTATCAAAGGCCTCAAGAAAATCTCTAAGAATAAAGAGTAGAATATTTTTCTTATTTAGCAATACTCTTTACATCTGGATATATCTCTGGTTTCCTTTTCCTGTTTACCTGCATAGAGCAACTAGAGTCAGTTATACACTAAGGAACTACTATAAAACCTGGCTTCTTTTGGTGTGGTTTCCCCTACTCATAATCTGAGGCACGAAATATCTCCTGGGTAACAGCTTGGTTGATGACAAACCACAGCAACAGGCCACACAATTCACCAATAGCTGTTGAGTAACTCTTGTATGTAAGGGACTATACTGCACTTAGTGCCACATTCTGGATCACACATAGTACCCACAAGTGGTAAGTAGAAATCCCCCCAAAGAGGCCCACTCCCTGGACTTGTGAATATGTTATTTTACATGGCAAAAAGAAAGTTTGCAGATGTAATGAAAGTTACTTGAGGATAATTAAGACAACCTTAAAATACAGAGATAAACCCATATTATTCAGGCACACCTAATCTAGTCACTCAGCTGAGCCCTTAGAAGCAGAGAACACTCTTTAGTTGGAGGCAGAAGGGATACAGCAGTGGGGAAAGTCAGAGATTCATCACACTCAATGTTATGTTGCTAATTTGAAGATGGAGGGGCTATGTTAACGTGAATGCAGAAGCCTCTAGGAGGTGAGAGGCCCCTGGCTGACAGCCAGCAAGGAAGTGGGGATGTCAGCCCTACAGTTACAAGGAACTGAATTTTGCAACAATTTGAAAGAGACTCTAAGTGGATCCTCCTCCAGAGCCTGAAGGTAAGAGCCTGGCACCTTGATTTTGGCCTTATGAGACCCAGTGCAGAGAAACCAAAAAACAAGCCCGCTCAGACTCTGACCTACAGAACTGTGAGACATTCATTTGTATTGTTTTAAGCTGCTATGTTTGTGATAATTTGTTGCAGCAGCTATAAAAACTAACAGCCTGAGACAAGAAAGAACAGTAATTCACCCACTGCCATGGCATAAATTACCAAGTGGTAGACAGGGGTTTAGAAACCTGGTCTTTCAACCTCCAAACTATTTCCTTAAATAATCGATATCTACATCATAGCGGAAGCAAATAGTTTTGCGTCCACTCGTTCACTGGCTCCTAACAACAGCCGTGAAAGGTAGGCATTATCGTCCTTTTTACAGAAGAGAAAGGTTCAAAGAATTGTGTACTTACACAGGGTAAGGCTGTTCATAAGTGACAAAGCCATGAGTTCTTTCATCTCACTGCCTTTGCATGTGCTGCCTTTAACAGTAAAACTGTAATAAATATATTATAGAGGATTAAACAAAGCAAGCCATAAGAGCACAGAAAGACAAATGATTTTCTGCTGAAGGAGGATAGGAAGAGGTAAGAATTTGTGGAACTGGTAACATTTAAGTTGTATTTTGATGGACAGGTAGGATTTCAAAAGATGATGATTGCTGGGACTTTCTGCTGTTATCGTAAACTTGGAATCAAAGCAGCAATATGATAGGTATTAAAGAGTGAACATCTCAGGGCAGGTTTGGTTCACGAACTGGTATTTTTCAGGCAAACCTGCATCATAGTTACTGGAACAATATGAAAATGCTGATGCTGGTGAACTGCAATTTCATGACAGAAGAACTTTCTCTACTTAACATATAGCAGAACCACAGAAAATCTGCCTCTAACAAGTAGTCCTACAACAGAGAAACTTCCAGTAAGAAAAATGCAGCTGGGTGCAGCAGAGATGGTGGGAGACCTCTGTGTAGCCAGGAAACCCTCTCCTCCCTGATAGTCAGGAGGCTCTGTGCCATGGCCGCACCAGTGCTAACAACCAATTCTCCACCCCTTGGCCAGAGCTGATTAGATGCCTAACTACTGCTGGGTCAGATTCCCTGTTCGGGGAATTTGGAGTTGAGTCTTTGCGTTCTCCAAATATGGCAGAGTTGCTGAATGCTGCTACAGAAAAAAATCAAACAAGTGAGCAGATGGGACCATCACAAATCCATGGCCGCCAGCCCCAAATGTGTGCTCAGGAGGGCCCAGCAGGCTACTTATTTCTCTGTTCAATCTTCCCATTGTCCCTTGTCATCTTGCAGCTACTACCCCATCTCTCTAGTCCCATTCACGGCAGCCTTCTTGAAAGACTTCTCTCAGTTCTTCCTTACCTCCACTATAACATGGAGCTCACCGCAAATATGCCACTGAAGATGCTCCAGTAGGGGTCGCCTTCTACCTGCTTACTACCAAACCCAAAAGCCAATTCTTAGTCCTCTTGCCTGTCAGGGACATTTGACACTGCTGAGACTCACCAGAAAATATCCAAAAATGCTCCAGGGTGCCACACTCTAGTTTTCTTTGTACATCTTTTTTTTTTTTTTTTAATACAGCAGGTTATTAGTTACCTATTTTATACATATTAGTGTATATATGTCAATCCCAATCTCCCAATTCATCCCATCCAGCCCCCCACTCTACTTTCCCTCCTTGGTGTCCATACATTTGTTCTCTACGTCTGTGTCTCTACTTCTGCCTTGCAAAACACTTGATCTGTACCACCATTTTTCTAGATGCCACATAGATGCCTTAATATACGACATTTGTTTTTCTCTTTCTGATTTACTTCACTCTGTATGACAGTCTCTAGGACCATCCATGTCTCCACAAATGACCCAATTTTGTTCCTTTTTATGGCTGAGTAATATTCCATTGTATATATGTACCACATCTTCTTTATCAATTCATCTGTCGATGGGCATTTAGGTTGCTTCCATGACCTGGCTATTGTAAATAGTTCTGCAAAGAACATTGGGGTACATGTGCCTTTTTGAATTATGGTTTGCTCTGGGTATAAATACAGAAGTGGGACTGCTGGGTCATATGGTAATTCTATTTTTAGTTTTTTAAAGAACCTCCATACTGTTCTCAATAGTGGCTGTATCAATTTATATTCCCACCAACAGTGCAAGAGGGGTCCCTTTTCTCCACACCCTCTCCAGCATTTGTTGTTTGTAGATTTTCTGATGATGCCCATTCTAACTGGAGTGAGGTGATAACTCATTGTAGTTTTGATTTGCATTTCTCTAATAATTAGTGATGTTGAGCAGTTTTGCATGTGCCTCTTGGCCATCTGTATGTCTTCTTTGGAGAAATGTCTATTTAGGTCTTCTGCCCATTTTTGGATTGGGTTGTTTGTTTTTTTAATATTGAGCTGCATGAACTGTTTATATATTTTGGAGAATAATCCTTTGTCCATTGATTCGTTTGCAAATATTTTCCCCCATTATGAGGGTTGTCTTTTGGTCTTGTTTACGGTTTCCTTTGCTCTGCAAAAGCTGTGAAGTTTCATTAGGTCCCATTTGTTTATTTCTGGTTTTATTTCTAGGAGGTGGATTTATTTTGTTTTTATTTCTAGGAGGTGGGTTTATTTTTGTTTTTATTTCTAGGAGGTGGGTCAAAAAAGATCTTGCTGTGATTTATGTCCAACAGTGTTCTGCCTATGTTTTCCTCTAAGAGTTTTATAGTGTCTTGTCTTACATTTAGGTCTCTAATCCATTTTGAGTTTATTTTTGTGTATAGTGTTTGGGAGTGTTCTAATTTCATTCTTTTCCATATAGCTGTCCAGTTTTCCCAGCACCACTTATTGAAGAGACTGTTTTTTCTGCATTGTATATCCTTGCCTCCTTTGTCACAGATTAGTTGACCATAGGTGCGTGGGTTTATCTCTGGGCTTTCTATCTTGTTCCATTGACCTATGTTTCTGTTTTTGTGCCAGTACGATATTGTCTTGATGACTGCAGCTTTGTAGTATAGTCTGAAGTCAGGGAGTCTGATTCCTCCAGCTCCGTCTTCTTCCCCTGAAGACAGCTTTGGGTATTCGGGGTCTTTTGTGTCTCCATACAAATTTTAAGATTTTTTGTTCTAGTTCCATAAAAAATGCCATTGGTAATTTGATAGGGATTGCATTGAATCTGTAGATTGCTTTGGGTAGTATAGTCATTTTCACAATATTGATTCTTTCAATCCAAGAACATGGCATATCTCTCCATCTGTTGGTATCATCTTTAATTGCTTTCATCAGTGTCTTATAGTTTTCTGCATACAGGTCTTTTGTCTCCCTAGGTAGGTTTATTCCTAGGTTTTTTATTCTTTTTGTTGCAATGGTAAATGGGAGTGTTTCCTTAATTTCTCTTTCAGATTTTTCATCATTAGTGTATAGGAATGCAAGAGATTTCTGTGCATTAATTTTGTATCCTGCAACTTTACCAAATTCATTGACTAGCTCTCATACTTTTCTGGTGGCATCTTTAGGATTCTCTATGTATAGTATCATGTCATCTGCAAACAGTGACAGTTTTACTTCTTTTCCAATTTGTAATCCTTTTATTTCTTTTTCTTCTCTGATTGCTGTGGCTAGGACTTCCAAAACTATGTTGAATAACAGTGGCGAGAGTGGACATCCTTGTCTTGTTCCTGATCTTAAAGGAAATACTTTCAAGTTTTCACCACTGAGAATGATGTTTCCTGTGGGTTTGTCGTATATGGCCTTCATTATGTTTTATTTTACATGGTATTTTTGCACCTGTTGGGCATGTTTTTGTACCTGTTGGGGATGTTTATAATAAAATATAAAACTAACTGGTATAGCATATGTATCTGGTATAGCATATGTATCTAACTAACTGATATAGCATATGTATCTAATTCTATGTATCTGGTATAGCATATGTATCTAACTAACTGGTATAGCATATGTATCTAATTCTATAAAAAATTCTATAATATATACTAATCTATGTCAGTGTCATTTAAAAATGGCAAATTAAACATATTTTTCATAAACTAGTAATATAATCTCTCAATGTCATAAATATGAAAGTAACATGTTAGTTCAATAGTCCTGATGTCAGGAAGATATTATTTAGGAACTTAATGGGATCAGAGACTTACTGCACAGAAAAAAAATATATTTTTCCATTATTCTTCCCTCTATGCCCACCTTCGGAGATTTTTTATCATAAATGGGTGTAGAATTTTGTCAAAAGCTTTTTCTGTGTCGATTGAGATGATCATATGGCTTTTAATTATTCAACTTGTTAACATGGTGTATCAAATTGATTGATTTGTGTATACTGAAGAATCCTTCCATCCCTGGGATAAATTCCACTTGATCATGATGTATGATCCTTTTAATGTGTTGTTGGATTCTGTTTGCTAGTATTTTGTTGAGGATTTTTGCATCTATCTTAATCAGTGATACTGGTCTGTAATTTTCTTTTTTTGTAGTATCTTTGTCTGGTTTTGGTATCAGGGTGATGGTGGCCTCATAGAATGAGTTTGGGAGTGTTCCTTCCTCTGCAGTTTTTTGGAAGAGTTTGAGAAGGATGGGTGTTAGCTCTTCTCTAAATATTTGATATAATTCACCTGTGAAGCCATCTGGTCCTGACCTTTTGTTTGTTGGAAGATTTTTAATCACTGTTTCAATTTCATTACTTGTGATTGATCTGTTCATATTTTCTATTTCTTCCTGGTTATATCTTTCTAAGAATTTGTCCATTTCTTCCAGGTTGTCCATTTTATTGGCATAGAATTGCTTGTAGTAGTCTCTTAGGATGCTTTGTATTTCTGCAGTGTTTGTTGTAACTTCTCCTGTTTCATTTCTAATTTTATTGATTTGAGTCCTCTCTCCCTCTTTTTCTTGATGAGTCTGGCTAATGGTTTATCAATTCTGTTTATCTTCTCAAAGAATCAGGTTTTAGTTTTATTGATCTTTGCTATTGTTTTCTTTGTTTCTATTTCAATTATTTCTGCTCTGATCTTTATGATTTCTTTCCTTCTGCTAACTTTGGGTTTTGTTTGTTCTTCTTTCTCTAGTTCCTTCAGGTGTAAGGTTAGATTGAGATTTTTCTTGTTTCTTGAGGTAGGCTTGCATAGCTATAAACTTCCCTCTTAGAACTGCTTTTGCTGCATCCCATAGGTTTTGGATCATTGTGTTTTCGTTGTCATTTGTCTGTAGGTATTTTTTGATTTCTTCTTTGATTTCTTCAGTGATCTCTTGGTTATTTAGTAACGCATTGTTTAGCCTCCATGTGTTTGTGTTTTTTCCTTTTTTTTTTTCCCTGTAATTCATTTCTAATCTCAGAGCATTGTGGTCAGAAAAGATGCTTGATATGATTTCAATTTTCTTAAATTTACTGAGGCTTGATTTGTGACCCAAGATGTGATCTATGCTGGAGAATGTTTTGTGCACACTTGAGAAGAAAGTGTAATCTGCTGTTTGGGAATGGAATGTCCTATAAATATCAATTAAATCTATCTGGTCTATTGTGTCATTTAAAGCTTCTCTTTCCTTATTTATTTTCATTTTGGATGATCTGTCCATTGGTGTAAGTGAGGTGTTAAAGTCCCCCAGTTTATTGTGTTACTGTCGATTTCCTGTTTTATAGCTGTTAGCAGTTGCCTTATATATTGAGGTGCTCCTATGCTGGGTGCATATGTATTTATAATTGTTATATCTTCTTGGATTGATCCCTTCATCATTATGTACTGTTCTTCCTTGTCTCTTGTAACATTCTTTATTTTAAAGTCTATTTTGTCTGAGATGAATATTATTGTTACTCCAGCTTTCTTTTGATTTCCATCTGCATGGAATATCTTTTTCCATCCCCTCATTTTCAGTCTGTATGTGTCCCTAGATCTGAAGTGGGTCTCTTGCAGACAGCATATAGATGGGTCTTGTTTTTGTATCCATTCATCAAGCCTGTGTCTTTTGGTTGGAGCATTTAATCCATTCACATTTAAGGTAATTATTGATATGTACGTTCCTATAACCATTTTCTTAATTGTTTCGGGTTTGTTTTTGTAGGTCCTTTTCTTCTCTTTTGTTTCCCACTTAGAGAAGTTCCTTTATCATTTGTTGTAGAGCTGGTTTGGTGGTGCTGAATTTTCTTAGCTTTTGCTTGTCTGTAAATCTTTTGATTTCTCCATCGAATCTGAATGAGATCCTTGCCGGGTAGAGTAATCTTCATTGTAAGTTCTTCCCTTTCATCACTTTAAATATATCATGCCACTCCCTTCTGGCTTGTAGAGTTTCTGCTGAGAAATCAGCTGTTAACCTTATGGGAGTTCCCTTGTATGTTATTTGTCGTTTTTCCCTTGCTGCTTTCAATAATTTTTCTTTGTCTTTAATTTTTGCCAATTTGATTACTATGTGTCTCACATGTTTCTCCTTGGGTTTATCCTGTATGGGACTCGCTGCGCTTCCTGGACTTGGATGGCTAGTTCCTTTCCCATGTTAGG
The DNA here is from genome assembly GCF_963924675.1 of Phocoena phocoena. Classification (NCBI taxonomy): domain Eukaryota; kingdom Metazoa; phylum Chordata; class Mammalia; order Artiodactyla; family Phocoenidae; genus Phocoena; species Phocoena phocoena. The sequence continues at coordinate 41,137,194 of NC_089230.1, read as the reverse complement.
GAAGCTTTCAACTATAATCTCTTCAAATATTTTCTCGGGTCCTTTCTCTCTCTCTTCTCCTTCTGGGACCCCTATAATGCAAATGTTGCTGTGTTTAATGTTGTCCTAGAGGTCTCTTAGGCTGTCTTCATTTCTTTTCATCCTTTTTTTCTTTATTCTATTCCCCAGCAGTGAATTCCACCATTCTGTCTTCCAGGTCACTTATCCGTTCTTCTGCCTCAGTTATTCTATTGATTCCTTCTAGTGTAGTTTTCATTTCAGTTATTGTATTGTTCATCTCTGTTTGTTTGTTCTTTAATTCTTCTAGGTCTTTGTTAAACATTTCTTGCATCTTCTTGATCTTTGCCTCCATTCTTTTTCCAAGGTTCTGGATCATCTTCACTATCATTATTCTGAATTCTTTTTCTGGAAGGTTGCCTATCTCCACTTCATTTAGTTGTTTTTCTGGGGTTTTATCTTGTTCCTTCATCTGGTACATAGCCCTCTGCCTTTCATGTTGTCTGTCTTTCTATAAATGTGGTTTTTGTTCCACAGGCTGCAGGATTGTAGTTCTTCTTGCTTCTCTCAATATTACTCTTAAGAGCAGCTTTTCCAAACAAAGTGATCATGGGTTTTACTTTCAGAATTAAGTGTAAAAAAACAGAACCAAAAAAAAAAAAAAAAGAAACCCTCAGCATGTTGTTTGCCACAAGCTGAGATGAAAGTAGTGTCGAGCTTTGTGCTCCTGCTTCCCCCTATACTTCTCAGGCAAAGGAGTGACTCTGTGACAGGTGTCCCAGTGCTTTAGTCAAGGTGGGTAAGATCCTCAAGGGTCTCAAGGCATGGTGGGTGCGGTGGGGAGGCTGAGGGGCATTCACCTGTGTGAGCGTAGTAAGAGTAGGATGTGTGCCAGGGCCAGATGACCCCATGTCAAATCCCAGGTGAGGACCCAGGAGCTCTGTAACCTTGGGCAACTTGCTTGAACCCTGTCGGCCTCAATTTCCTGTGTGTAAAACTGGGAAAATAATACAAATCACAGGGTTGTTCTGAGAATTAAATGAGTTTATGTATGAAGAGTGGTAAGCACTGTGCCTAACTAGAAGTAAATACTCCACAAATGGTATGGTGTAATTACTTTCATACTTTTCACCACTCTAGAATTAAAACTGCAGATAAAGGGGACACAATCTACACAAAGTTGAGATTGTAAAAATCTAGTCATTGTTTGTTTTAATTATATATAGATCAAGCTACACAGAAAATCACTTAAGGAGACTATTCTCAGAAAAAGAAAAATAACACATGCATTCTATTGGGAGGAAGAAGGGAGCATATTTTAGACTATAACCGAGAAGGGGTATTTTTAATTAAATATTTAGTCTTGACTGGTACCGCAATTTTAAATCTAGAGAAAAAGTGGAAATTATCAGGCATTATTATTGTTGTTGTTATTCATAAATGAAACATACCTGGAAACTAATAGCCAAGGTTTGTGTCAATTAAGGAATAAAAATCTTATTTTAAATATTAAGGCAAAATTCAGTTTCATAAAAGAAATAGCTAACTTGGGGTCTTGTTATATAAAGACAGAAAACTAGGGTGCATTATATACAGACACTCACTTATATGATCACTAATGTGTTCTGTACCCCTGGGGTTTGTGAAGACAGGATACTCCAGAGTGAAGTACAGGTGCAGTAATCTCACCTAGAAGTAGACAAAGAAGCTTCCCTCCCTGCCAGTTTAGTTTAACACCTTCAGATCAGCTCTTGAAAGTGCTGTCTTCAAAAATCCTCCAGTGTTTTGGAAAATCCTAGCAACACTATGGTGATGCCTGAGACTTCAAATCAATCAAAGGCATTCCTTCCTGATAGCTTTCAAGCAATTCCATTGAGAGCCAAAGGCCCACAAATATGCTAACCAATCATGTAACTGGACAGTTTTCTCCCTCAGGAATTCTAAAACCTAGCAGTGAGTGCCTGCAAGTCAGGGAAAAGGTGGTCTGTCTGTGTGCCAGTGCTAATGTCTGGACTCCACCTCTTAAGGTTGCAGGAAGCCAGAGTACTGCTCAGTCCCTGCTGATAAGCATAGTCACTTCTGGATTGTTAAGGAAACTAGTAATCTGACCTGTAATATACGTAATTCCACTTGTGCTACCCTCTGCTATCTACTTTCGTGTCATCAGCACCACCTCTCTCTGAGAGAAAACAGAGAAGGATGGAAGATGATTAACAGCATGGGTAAAAAGCATGACAGAAAAATACAGCTACATTAAGCTAAATTAAGACAGCTAAAACTAATACCTGATTACATGTGGTGTATTTGGCCATAGAATCCTAAACCTCTATTATCACATCAAAGTCAAAGTAGAGTATTTAGGTCAAAACTTTCACTTATCAAGAACACATACATGCAGAGAGTAGTTTTCCTGATGAGGTATCTGCAGCTGGTTAACTCAGTCCTGGTATTACAGTTTATCAAACTTCTTCCTAGTCCCCAAAGAAGTCCCTTCTAAATGCCCAAATTCTAGTGCCTCTACCTTACGAAAACCTAGAGTGTAATTCTCCAGATCACAGGTGGATGGAGGACTGCAAGCACAGGAACACATACACTGAAACCCAGATTTACAGGCATATTCTAATGAAACTATATTAACGAAGCATTAAGAAAGAAACAGATGAACAGAGTCTCTCTTCCCCACTCCACTAAGGCTACTGTTTTTTAACCTCTGTATTTCAGCTTGTCACATCATGCTGTATCTTGGAATAGGACTCTTTCCTATTTATATAATTACAACTGTCTGTCTGTTTTCAATTTTAGAAGCATTTGGCAAGGCATGGCAATACAAATACCCTTTGATTTTAACTTTTCCTATTTTCCTTTCCACCAGTGGCAAACAGATTTAAATTCTAAGATTGGAAAAAGTAGATGGGGCTGGGGGGCTGTGGCATTAAAAAAAAAAAGCTAGAAAAAAAGGAGACTAAATGAAACATACTCATGGCCAACAAGAATACCTTTACTTCTTAACTGATTTTTATTAAACAAATTCTACTTTGAAACCTAAGATGAAAAAACTTAAAAATATCATAGCTCAGAAGTTTTCTATTGTTTTAGGTTGAATCATAAGAACTTACATATCACCTCTTATGTTAAGACTAAATTCAGCCAAAATATTCTTCAGAAAGTCTTTAATATAATGTTCCAAAAAAAGAAAGTAAACTTTAAGAACATTAGTTGGTGTTCTGTTTCCAAATCTAATCCTCCAGGCATAAACTACAAAGTTAATAAAGAACAGATTAAAACCAACCAAGAACAAATTATTAATTCTGTTTTCCATTTCACTCTTCAATTCTTGTTTTAAATGCACTAGGAATCTCTGCTGCCAATGTAGTTAAAGCTGCAGCAGCTCTAATAATCAACGGATCTTATCACAAAGGGTATAGATACTTCCTAAATGAAAGCACCATATGCCTAATTATTGAGCTAAATTTATACCCATAGCTATCTCTGAATGAAACATATTCAGCTTTTTCAGCTCACAAAACATTTCCTTCCATGCCCTTAAGGTATTTTAGATTTCATTCTCCTCCTTTGACTTTTTTCCTCTTCCCATATCTAAGTGTTTGTGTGACACCAGGCTGGGAAGCCAGAGGTAACTGGCCACTGATGAATGGACACCCTCTCCCTGGTTTTTCTAAGGACGACCATCACTTCTGTGAGATGACAATTGAAGAGGCAAAAGAATGCTTTTTTCCCTGCCACGGGAAGCAGCAATTTGGGCAACAACAACTAAGCAGGGAGGTAACAGCAGAAAATAAAACTATTGGTTAACACAGCAATACTGCAGCCCAAACTTCCTTTTCTTTCCTGGAAGTGACTTCTCAAAACCAGTTCTTACCAACAATCCCTTTTCTTAACCTATTACTCCAATCAATCCCTAGTTGCTAATAAATACTATTTATTGAATAATGCTATGTACCAGGAATCGTGCAGAGAGATTCACATACATTTTCTACTTTAATTCTTAGAAGAACTCTGCAAAAGGGAATTATTAGCCCCATTTCACAGATGGAAGGGGAGGCTCAGAAGGGTTTCTACTCTGCCATCTTGTCTCACCGTCTGAGTAGGTTGTAAAGAATTTTGGTGACATATTAAATTGTTTCTCATTTTGGTTGTATTTAAGACAAACTGCCCTCCACTGTTAAATTCTGGACCATGAACCTATGGAGTACAAAAAGGCGTCTCCACACTGAGGAGGTCTAAACTCCAGATGGAAGATAACCATGCCCATGAACTTAAGCAACAAACAGGCCAAAGACAGAAACAATCAATGCCACATGACTTCGGAGAAGGGAGAGATCAGTAAAGGTTGGGTATGTGAGAGGGCTTCGAGGAGGCATAGATTTTTGCGCAAATGAGAAGACACTCCATTTGTGAAGAATAAAATAAGGTGTGTTTTGGAGACAGTACCTATGCAAGTTTAGCTGAAGCACAGAGTCCTTCCTAATTTAAGGGATGTGACTCCAGCAAACTGAGGCAGATTTGTAGAAGACAATGAATGCCAGCCTAAGGAGTTGGGACTTCATTATAGAACAATGTTTCTTAAACTTCAGTCACTGGACCAGTGGTATCAGCATCACCCACAGGAATATGTTAAAAATGCAAATTCTGGGGCCCACCCAGACCTACTGAAATAGAAACTCTGGAAGCAGCAACTTGCAATCTGAGTGCTAATGTGCTCTCCAGGTGACTCTCAAGCTGGCTAAAGTTTGAATCAGTGCTCCATAGGAAACGAGGCCCACTAAAACCTGAGCTGGGCAACATGAGAGAAGTGATATTTTTGGAAGATTAATCTAATAGTGATCTGCAGAATGAACTGGAAAAGGGACCATGTGCAAATTCATGAAATTCACAGAGCCTCTACCATGCAATTATTTCTATGAGACAACGCTTTTCAGGAGAGATAATATTAAACTGGGAAACAGAAGACTAAGGTTCTTTCTCAAAATATTACACCTTCTTACAGAGAAAATTTTTATTAAATTCTAATTTCGTGGAAATAACACCTAACCTATGACTTTTCATTTCAATGTGGTATTGCAAGCACTATTTATAAAAACACCATGGTCTCCCAAAAATGTTTGCTGGGATAGGGAAAAAAAACCAAAAAACAACCCACACTAACTTTAATTACAGTGTACCATGTACAAAACTGAAATGTAAGAAAAATGACAACTCTTATTAAATGTAGTCCACAGCTCTAGATAATAATGAACAGAAATGAATGAGGACTCTACCTAATTTAAAAATTTTTTTAAAAATGCTGAGTGTAAATATAAAGCAGATTAACTTTTAAGCAAAACAAGACTTTTTATATTCAAGTAAGTGTCGACCTTCAAAAGAATCTCACAAGTACCCACATTTATTTCAGTGATGTTACATCTGCTCAAAAGACTTTTTTTTATGAACCACCTTCACAGCCAGTTTACAAGTCATGTAAGAAAATGAATACAGCTTTTCACTTTATAAATCATTCTAAAAACAACTTTAAAACTAGAAAAGGTGTTTCCTACATTGATGAATCTCTTTATTCACTAGATCTGGTTCTGAATTACTTTTGACTGTTATAAAAAAAAAATCAGGTCTCCCCTCCAAGACAATGGCCTGTAGCCCATGAGGACAGGTAGCAGGGGTTCCAAAGATGAGTGGACACCACTTTTGGAATATGTGATTATTTAAAGGGGGGGAGGGTGTCACACTTAACCTAAGTAATTCCTCCTGGTATTAAAAAGGTGTATTTATTCAACTAATATTTACTGGGTGCTATTATGGGTGAGGCCCAGGGCTACAGCTCCGGTGGACGAATACAGGGGAAGCTCTTTCTCCTGCTCTTAACATGACAGTCCTGTAACAGATTCATGACTGTGAAGAACCAACATCACAGAGATTCTGTACTCTCAGAGTAAGTGAAAACAGAAGTACTTCTAACCTCTGCTGTGGCTTTATCTTATTACTGATAGAACACTTAATAAATTATAATTTTTATTCACCATAACTGCTAAAGCTGCTTTCCACAGTAGTTAATAAATCATCTTCATTTTTATGCTCCTCCAATTAGCTGCTCACCCCACCTGCTTTTTTTTCTTTTTTAAGCTAAGTTCTTCATCACACATTCTAAGTTAAGCAAGCCCTAGGAGGATTAAATAATGAAGACTAACCAAAATGCTTAATATGAGTGAACGTATACAATGTATTAAACACATGCCAATCATAAAACACGTTTTTTACTACATAAACTTCCTTTTACACTTACCAAGAATGCCTTATAAAATTGACTCAGGCTAACTCCTGAAATCACAACATGGACGTTGGGGCACTTCTAATCATGAGATGAAAACTTGTAGTTGACTAGATACATTTTGACAATCAACACTGCTAGTTGACTACAAAAATAACATGTCTCAGAGAACAGCATCCTGAATATTCTAAAATGACTATCATCTCAAACCACAATTTATAAAAATAATATAGTACATTTATGTCAATCATTATTCACCATGTTAACGCAGTCTCAAAGCCAAATTTAAACATTTCTGGCATTTGGCAGACTTTTATGAACTAACCAAGGTCAGAATATAAATACATTTTGAAATGTGCAGCTCCTCACTACCTTAAAAAAGCATGACTAAAAACACGTTTATTTGGAGTTAGCCAAAAAAAAAAAAAGCCTAAACTTCATAAATAAATCATGCTTTTCTTTTATTCTAAAATAAAATACCTGAGACAAAATGCACATTTATCCTATTTAAGACACCAAAGGCCTCTAATATACAAAAGACCAGCCTGCCCCTTCAAACGTCAACATGTATATTGCTTTGAAATCTTACTGACAATTTCCTTTTGGTTAATTTTTCTTCTTTAAGAATTCAGCTTTGTCAGACTTGCCATTTTCTGGCACCACTAAAAAAAAAAAAAAAAAAAACTGCTTCTGAAATTCTATTTGGACCATTTCTGAGCTTCAACTATGATCTTAAAATATTAGGAAGCCATCCTGATGAATTCTAAAAAAGAAGATTCCATCCCTCCTTTCCCAGATCTTCACAGAGGCCAACATCTTCCTCAAATATGTGATGCAAAAACCCAACGATAACAATGAAGATGAGCTGCTGGAAGCTGGTGGGCTGCGTCTTGGATAAGGGAAAGCAGGCTGTTCCAACATGCTTGGTAGGTACTCCTATCAATAAAGGGCACTTATAATCCTAGGGGTCCAGCCCAGGGAAGAGGCAAATTTTGCTGCTGTGTTTAGTAGCCAACGCTGTCCACTGCCTTTCAGGACTTTGCTCCCTTCAGGACCCATGAGCCTGATACATCCATCTTCTCTGACACCCACTTCTTAGTCTCCAAGCTCTGCCTGCGTCCCAATCCTGCTTCTTTAAAAGCCTCCTTGTTCTATACAACTCACAGTGAGGAAATCCAACTAGTCACCCAACTCAGGAGGAAATGCTGCTTAAAGAAAGGAAAATTAAATATACAAGATACTGTTTCATCACCCATGAAATTTATAGAGTCAAGACTAGGTTCACTACATTACAGGTGGAAGTATACACTGTTTTTGGAAAGTCATCCCTCAAAATGTACTACGATCCTTCGACTTATTCATTTCCTCTACTAGGAATTTAAGGGGAAATCCTACTCATGGGGTTGGGGGCGGCAATGAAAAATGAGCTGGAATCTTAATGGATAAAGGTGTTTATCTCAGCATTTTAAAATAAAAACAAAAAACTGGAAAAAATCTAAATGTTCAGGTCCAAGGGCATGGTTAAATAAACTATAATGCATCTATTTCATATACTATGCTATCATAAAATTACACTAAAAGAAAATGAAAAAAAACCATGTATACATAGTATGGTTATAATTGGGGGAAAAAATAACCTATATGTTGGGGCAGGAAGTGTTGACAATGCTTGTGACAGTGATTGAACTGTGAAGGATTTTCTTTTTTCTTTTTTCTACTCCTGTGTACTTTCAAAATGTTCTTTCCTAAGCAAGTGTTACTTTATAATGAAATAACACAGTGAAAGATACTTGCTTCTTTTACAAACCCATTCTCGCCCTTGTTAAGATAAATCTCAAAGTATAATAATTTCTGCTGGGCAAGTTTAGTGATATTGTTTTAATAGCAGCCTTTAAGAAGCAATACATCAACAAAAGGGAGGCACTGATGGTGAAATTTCAGGCAGCTGGGAATGAGACTTTGAGACTAGGTATAGACCCCGTGCTACCTTCATCATTCCACAGGTCTGTCCTTTTGCTTTGCACCCCAACAGACAGACATACAGTGAGGAAACGCAACTACTAAACACTATTTGTAGTTGTAGCACGTACTCTTGTGAAAGAGGAACTAGAGTCAATCATGGCTCAAACATCAGCTCAGGGAAGCTGGACGTGGCCACCCCCAGTGTAGACCATGAGCCCTGGACTCCTATCTCTGGACCCTCTTGTCCCTTAGGAGAATCAAGTGCTCTTCATGGGACTTTGAAAAGACCTTTCCAGGACCTCCCTGGCAGTCCATTGGTTAGGACTCCAAGCTTCCACTGCAGGGGGGGGCGGGTTCGATCCCTGGTCGGGGAACTAAGATCCCTCAAGCCACACAGCTGGGCCCCAAAAAAAGATCTTTCCATGAAAAGGATTTGGCAGATATGAAGATTCCAGCAATAGCTCATGGTCTTTGGATGGCCCAAGTTCATGTCTCAACCACAATCATTCACAGGCCCATGTACATCATTATTACTGCACCTTTTCTCATAAACTCCTGGCCTAGGCAAGTGTTGCAACAAAGATTGTTTTAGTACGTAGTGCGCTGTATTATTAAGCCACCCCTGCAGAGCTCGGCACCCTTCACCAGGTTTTTATCCCCTCACTTCCAGTCCTTCTCTCATACTAAGCACCTTCACACTAGGCACTGGAGACAGGACAATCTAATGGGAGACCCACATATATAAATACATAAAAATGTATTTATATACTACTTAATATAAAAATAAAGTTAATATAAATGTTAATAATATTAACAAAGTTAATATAATATGACCTGCGTGTCACTGTATGAAAGGATGTAGAACAACAGTGACCAGAGAGTACAGGAGCAATGAGGGACTGGGCCTTTGATAAGCTTAAGAGCGAGGGAGACAAATGGACTGGCAGTAAAAAGGAAATGAGGCAGCATTTTAGTTACGAAAGTCAACTAAGTAACAAAGGCTACACGGGCTTTTTAATTTCATTATCTCTGTTCTGGATTATCTGCAGCTCTGCTGGGCTCTAATGTACCTAAAGCAACTGCCAGAGTATTCATGACAGGAATGAGGGCTGCGACTTTTCAACGCTCTTAAGCCTTAATCTTATTTGGTTTTCTTTCAAGTACCTAATGATCACAGAAGTCTTTATCAGGACTCAGTGTGTGGGGCCAGGGGGCGGGGGGGGGGGGGGGGGGGGTGGCCAGTGCTGCTACATTCTGCAGAGCAAAGGAACTAGCCAGGGTTGCTTTCCTTCTAGGACGGTCTCAGTGGGCTGCTTGCTGCTGGCCTGCTACAGGGCTGAGGAGGAGGGAGGGCCAGGCCAGCCAGCCTCCAAAGCGTATGTTCTCATTAGAGAAAAGATGTCACAGGCATCTCACAGGGGCCTGAGAGCTAAGAGGCAGTTTCCAGCTCTGTAGTTAGTACACTGGGGGAATCTCAGGAAGTCACAGCTCACAGGGCCCCGTTTCTCATATGTAAAATGAGTACCGGGGTTAAGCATCTCTGAGGTCCTTCTGGGCCTGATACCTTAATAAATCTAATTTCAAAGCTCTCAAAAAAGGCCAAAATCTGTGAGTTACGAAGTACAGCTGATTTATGTGAATTTTGACTACCAGGTGACAGACTGAGCTCTGATTATAGAATTGACCACAATTACATAAATTTTTGCCAAATCTAAAATAATTTTCTTCTCACTTCTTAAAAACATTCCTCCAAAGACAAAACAGGTTAAAATGCAATTTTACTTAATCCCTCTTTTTCTCTATTTCGGGGAACAATTTCAATGCTTAAGGAAGTAACTCAAGAACTGTGATCATTCTGAGAAGATGGTACTTCAGGAACAAGCACATCTGACTGTGAGAAAGAGACTAATTCTTTAACACATATTTTGAACTACAGAAGCTGGAAAAGTATGTAATTTTAAGGATAGCAAAAGTTTTTTGGAATTTGGCAGGAATGTGAGAAAATCAGAGTTGACAGTAGCACAGTAAAATCATAGCTGTCTGGAATGATTATCCTGAACTGGAAATGTATCCCTTTAAGCAAACCTAATTTAAACTGTTTTTGATAACTTTTTGAAACATGCTTACTCACTTCCCTGGTGTATTAAACAGTAGCTGAACCAATGTAGTCTCTGCTTGATGTCTTTAGGTAGTGATTAATAACAGTAAGAACAGCAAGCAACATTTATCATACACTCTCTGCATACCTGATACCATTCTAAGTGCTTTGTGCGGATGATCACATTTAAACTTTCCAATCCAACCAAGTGGGTACATTTACTACCTCCATTTTACAAATGACAAAACTGAAGCTCTGACAGATTAAGCAATTTGCTTAAGGTCACAAAGCTAGTAAATGTAAGAGGCCAGATTCAGACCCAAATCAACTGACTCCCAAAACTAGCCCTTCTCACAACACCATGTTGTTGCAAATGAATGGAGCAGGGGCAGGTAAAAAGCATCCAGAGAATCTCCAGGACCTACTTGGGTGAAGAGAACTATGTGCTCCTATAATGAAGAGACCACAGATTGGTGTGATTTTTAAATGTATGTCTGCTTTTATTTTTTTTTAATGTAAGTGTAGTTGCTGTACAGTATTATATAAGTTATAGATGTATAGTACAGTGATACTCCATTTATTGTTATTATAAAATGCTGGCTGTATTCCCATGTTATACAACATCCCCTTGCAGCTTATTTTACACCTAATAGTTTGTACCTCTTATTCCCCTATCCCTATATTGCCCCCCTCCGCTTTCCCCCTCCCCACTGGTAACCACCAGTTTGCTCTCTATATCTATGAGTCTGCTTCATTTTTGTTATATTCACTAGTTTGTCATATATCATGGATTCCACAGATAAGTGATATCATTAAATATATGTCTACTTTTAAAAACACATTCTCCTTCAGATTAGCTTTCCATTCTTCTGTTATGCATTGCACAATGTCCAAAGAGCATGTACATCTATAGTTTAAAAGAACTCCACGACGTTGGTCCACACCTTTTCACTTTTTTTCTCCCTATTTCTCCCCCATCTCTCTTTGTAAAGAATGACCAATTGAACGAATACTAATGCCTCTGTTTCCTGCAGATATCTTTATAAGGAGAAAAAGATGTCATCAAATTTTCCCTGGGTGGTTTTAAAAAGAGGCCTTCTGAATTATGCCCCTAGTAAGCTTTGTTTTTTTTAAAATTACTATAGTTAATGTAACTTAACTAATACGAGGTCAAAGTTATAATACTGCAGGATTGTACATGTTTTGTACTCGACATTAGTGTCTGCAAATAATGAATATAGGCAGTCAATTTATACACCTCTCTGGCATTTTACTTAGGAGACAAGTCACGTCAGGATAATGGCAACATTCCATCCAGGATTGGGCTTCTATTCTCAACTCTACCACTAACTAGCAAAGTGATTTCCAGAACAATCTCTGCGTCTCAGTTGCCTCTATTGTAGCTATCTCTAAAGTCTCATTCAGATACAATATTTTATGGCTTAGAGCATATGTTTACTTTTAAAAATCAGAGTTATAATTTTTATGGCATATTTTTGGTAACAGAAAAAAAATTTTGCAGACTTTGTGTAAAGGACATTTAAACATATTTAGTAGTAAAGGGTGGGGGACTAGAGGTTGTTCAATTATTTAACACTAAACAAGGTGCTAGACAAAGAACACTGAGGGAAAACTCAAGACTTAGTTTCCCCAAAGAAAGAATCTCTTCCTTGAACTACCAAACACTGGCTTCTCCTGTATCATTTCTGCCTACTTAGGGAAAAGGCATGTCACAGTATCCCTGGAGCCCACAGGGGGGCTGCTCCTATTTTGACCAACCAAAACTTACCTTTGACAAACACATACATTTTTGTGGTTTTGCAGGTTATAAAGAACTTAAAAGGCCACAGGTTCTCTACTGGGTTATGAGGTATAAGCAGGGTCCAGTGCAGTGCTGATCTACCCATGTATATTTAGCCCTCACACTGATCTGTTGGGTTTCCTCCCCTCTGACCTTGAGACACATGCTTTAAATGCTCTCTAATAAAGAATTTGTATTACCATAGCTTATTAAATAATTTAATACAAATACGTTAACTAAGCTGCTGAAGCCCAACAAATTCAGATCTCATCCAGAGACACTTTTTACACATGTGAAATATTAGCATAAATTTCTCAAAGTGGTTTAGATTATTAGCTCACCTAAGAGATGCAGATGCATTTACTCAAAAATGCATTTTTTTAACCTCTTTTCCACAGCCTGAACTAGGTTCTAGGTCCTATATAGAGTTCCTTTATATGAATGTTAAGTTACCCAATATGAGGAAGACAGAATACTCCTCCCAGACAAATTATCGATAGCTTACAGAAAATTAAGTTGAGCATAACTGATTATCCATTAACAATCTTCTCCTGCTTTTGTATATTAATGTTCAACAGTCAGCATCTACTCTAATACATACACTGTTGACACCTTAATTTATTTATTTACTTGTTAAAGAGAGAAGCCTTTTACAAACACTCCATGACCTACCTGCTCTGGGAAATGTCCAAAGAGTGGGGAAATCTTGCATTTGCCCATGTTCAATGTCCAGTGTGTTTCAGAACAGGGTGAGCAGAACAGGCAAGGTAACCCAAGGACATCTAAGCTCCTTCAGACTCAGGTCTTCAAACTGTGGTCTTATTTTGCAAATATTATTTTCCACACTACTACCCACACAAATAAGTTAAGTTTCAAATTAAAAATGTCTTGTTTTAATAGGTCAAGGTAGATTATTCCTATGTCTGACCTTTAATAAAAGGGTTAATCGTCAGTAGTTAACATAAATTATAGACTCAAGAACAACCTAAGGCTAGTGTAAGGCATAAAAATATATATTCACCATTAGCCATCAATGTGAAAATTTACTTTCAACTTTTTATTATAAATAGTTCTGGAATTAAAAACTAAAGCCTGTTTGGAGAAACCTAGAGAAGACAACTGTGACCCTACAGCTAACTGGTCCGAAAGCCTTACCTGATAGGCCCAAAGCTGGCTATCAGCCTCCCCACCCCCACCCCACTTAGACTGGTAGGAGTTCCAGTCTGAGAAGAAAGGAATCCCACTGATAATTTGATAATTAGGGCTCCAATCCTAAAGGACAGTGCAGGCTCTTTGTAGTGACTCCCCGCAAAAGCTTCCTGATTTTAAAAAAGAGTTGAGGTGGAAGGAAAAATGGACTACTTTTCTAAAAATTCCATGGTGGTCTTTAACTTCTGTACTTCGTTTGTCTACCAGTCTAAAGTTAAAGACCGCTTGAGCACAATTTTTAAAAGATCAGTCTCATGAGAATACGCACTATGTGTGTACTGTAAATTTCAGGGAAATCCCAGAGTTAATTTATCTACAAAGTTTTCATGGGGTGGGGGGCTGTCTTCATTTCGGCTTTAAGTTTTACATCAAATGTTTACCACCCATCAGAGATCAGAAATGGGAAGCACGTAGCACCTTTGTGTGAACGGTGCTAGGCAATAAATATCCTATTTGAAATGAGAAAGTGTTTCCCTTTAGCACAAATTTGTTAAAAATTTACCAGGGTACCAGTAACACAGCTGTGTTGGCAATATAAAAATAGCATTGGCTGTCTTTAAACCAAATTTACAAAGTGAAAGTTTGGCTCAGATATTACAGTCCAAGCTCCCAACATGTGAGACTTGCTTATACCTTCTAAATTTTACCCATAAAACTGTTAGTACTTTCAGGTGTGATATTACAGTCCAAGCTCCCAACATGTGAGACTTGCTTATACCTTCTAAATTTTACCCATAAAACTTAGTACTTTCAGGTGTGACAGAGAACCCAAGTATATGAAGAGAACTAGAAAATACAGGAACGATAAAAATCAAGATCAAGGCAAAGATCCGTTGGTCCATGGCAGGGCATACATGGTGGTACCTGAACTGAATCTAAATGTGTAAAGTCCAGAGCCTTATTCACAGCGGGCAACCACTCTTTCCTTTCTAAAACTGAACATTTACAGTATACTTTTAGAATAACATGAGTAACTTTTTTTTTTTTTTGGTTTACAAAGGAACACATCTGCCTGAACTAATCTGATGAAAATCCATAATCCATTCCTTCCCGTTAGCCTTTGACTAAATACTGAAGCTAATCATGCTGGCTTCCCTGCCCCCTGGGTTCTCACGGCAACAAGAAATTTTAAAGAACCCATTTAGTTCAACCACTTTATGCAAGACTGGGCAGTTTCAAAACATCTAGGTGCGAAGATGTTAGCACCACATGGACCATAGGAGACTACATAAATTTCCTTTACGTGGTTCATTAAGACCTTCTGATCTAGAGACATAGATAACATGGATCTAATAAGGACAGATATGCATACTGTTAATATGCTGTCCTGAATTGACTGCTACTGTCTTAGTGCTTCTGCTCTAGATGCACTTTTAATCACTATTGCTCATCACCGATAGCTTTTTCACATCCATGCATCTTTAGTATTTAAAATAATTTCCTGGGACAATTTCCTGTGATCTGCACTAACTGGCAGCGCATAGGAATTTAGAGGAATGAAACGTGTGAATTACACTGCTTCAAACTCAAGAGAAACATAAGCAGATACAAATTTGGGGCTAAATTATCTATGGGTTTTGGTTGGCTATTTTCAAGGATCCTGAGAGATGAAGAGGAGAGGGAGAAGGTTGGTGAAAGCAGAGACTTTTTTCCACCTTCCTGGTTTTGCAGCACTGACAGGATTTCTTGGAGAAGGGAAACTGCTAGACAGAAGTTGTCACAGGGAGTAAAATCCAACCCCCCCCCTCAAGTCTAGGAGGGTTCTAGGCCTGAGGAAGGGTCTCAAAGCAGAAAGGCTGATGGGCTGTGGAAGGAAGCTACTTGCGCAGGAGGGATGAATCAAGGCATTCTGCCTAGGGTAAACTGAGAGGCACCCAAATCTACTTTAACTTGCTCAATTACAGCTTAACCAAATTCATCTGGTCTTTATACTAAAATCAGAAATCCTACAACAATCAAGCTGCCTCCATTCTGGAGCCACTTAAGCTAAGTACCTCTTCACAACCTCAAAATTGTCTCTGAAAATTGGGGGGGGATCAGGAAGCTTCCTTTCCTGATTACCTGCCCAATGTCAAAACACAAAATTTATTTTCACAGAGACTCTGTGAACCTTAAAAAGTGACAAATATATTACTTCCATTCATAATGTATTTTAGAAATTAGAATCAAGATTTGAGATGAAATGCTTTTAATATGGTTCCTGCAGCTCTTGGATTGTGTAAAAAAACAGGCTGGCATAGTTTCACAGGGGAGAGTAGCTGTAAAAGGAGGCATGTCCACAGAGAGCCTGGTGACAAGAGGAAGTCCGGGCTTCAAGTCCTGACTCAATCACTAACTGGTTCTGGGGCTCTGGGCCCTTCAACTTTCATCTTTAAAATGACAGTCCGAAATGATTTGGAAGGTCCTCTTCAGCTTTAAGGTAGGCATGAACTAACCACATGTTATAAGTTCTAACTGAAAAACACAGGAAAGAAATTATGAAAGACTTATCAAAGTCCATGTTTGTCCTAGATTAAGTTTGTCATCATTGTGCTGCTGTGGAGGAAAACCTGTTGCATCACATGGTACTCTTTTTCTGACTACACCCGAAATGCAAGAGGCGGTAGGTTGGCTTTTTACATTTTTCATTTTTTGAAAAGTAAACAACAGTGTGCTCCCTATGATAGGAAGTTCTCGAGTTTCACCTTTATAGCCTGTAAGTACACACAGGATGCCACCTGGCAGAATGGGGCCACATGACCCAACGCGGGGTGTGCTGACTTGCTGTTAGAACATTTCTATCATGCGTGATTGATGCTTTGCGTTTACATACAAGCTTCATTTCAAAGCCACGTCCAAGCCTCATTAGAGGTATGTTTGGAACCTTCACCGTCACTGCTCTCAGGGACGATTAACCATGGATCAGGCAGTGAAAGAGGAGGTTTGCACAGCACCTGCCCATGTATTTAATACCTACCTTGTGTGGCTTATGCTCACCGGAGCATGCAAGTTAAGAACAACGGGATTCAACCTCAGATAATAATTGGCCCCATCTACTCTGACACTGAAATGGAAACGAAAGAGCCTTTGATACTGCACCTGGTGTAAGTGGAAAACCATGTCTCCCCACACTGTAATGTTACCGTCAGGTCCTCCTACACTGTAATGTTACAGTCTTAAAGAGTTTCAAAGGTTTGTCGTTTCTCCCTGAAAAACACTGCGGGTCCGCAGGGATTTCTAGCCGGGTGCACTCACCTCTTTGATCTTCTCCCTTTTTTCGCGGATGGCGGCGTCGGCCGGCTCCCCGTCAATCGCCCCAACGAGGGGTGCTAAGTCCACTGGAGGCAGCATCTTGAACCCCACCCTGTTACTCAGCTGGTCCTGGGCCACCTTCTCCTTCTCCATCAGGATGTCTCTTTGGATCTCCTCGGGCAGCTTCTGCAGGGTCTCCTTGGCTTCCCTCAGAGCCCGCTCGTGGTTTTCACGGATCCTGGCCAAGTTGTCCTCCAGGGCGGCCGCGGGGTCCCCGGGCGCGCCCTCCTCGCCGCGCCGGGCTCGCCCATCTGCCGCGTCCTCGGCGCGCGCCCCGGGCCCGGGCTTGCGGTCGGCGGGCGGCTGCAGAGCGGGGCTGGAGTTGAACAGGACCCCGCTAAGCAGCTTGGAAGAGTCCGGCAGGAAGAAGATCGCCCCGAAGCAGAGCGTGATGAAGGCGCTGAACACCAACAGCAGCACGAACTTCTCCGTCAGGCGGAAGGCGGCGGGGCCGGACCCCTTCCTGCCACCGCCGAGCCCCCCACCCAGGCCGCCGCCCAGGCCGCTGCCCGCGGGACTATTGAAGAGCGGCAACAGGCCCCCCACCGGCATCGCTCCCGCTGCCGCCTGGCTGCCCGCTGTCCAGTGGCCTTGCGCCGCGCCGCTCAGCAGCCAAACTTCGCCGCCGCCCGGCGTCAGCGGCTGCGGGGCTGGGTTGTGCGCATCCAGGCCACCCAAAACCCCCGCCTGGGGTACAGGTATCCCTTGGGGAGACAACTCCCCTCCGAGTCTTCTCCCCGGGGCGGCTCCTCTGGCAAACAAACAGGCGCGACAGAGCGCTCGCTGCAGCCCCTGCGGGGAGAACAACAGTAAAACGTAGTAACTACGATGATGGTGATAAAAGTTTCCACCGGTCTCCGCCCTCCGACGGCCGCGAGAACCGCCAGGACAGCTCCCCCTGCACCGAGTCCGGAGTCCGGCTCCCGGCACCGCCCTCGGAGCTCACACTTTGGACTTGGGGTGAAGTTTGGGGGTCTCGGGGGCGGGCTGTCCCGTGCACACCTGGAGCAGAGCCGTGCGCGGGCACCTCCTGAAGAGGGCAGCGCACCTCTGCGCCGCAGAGGCGCAGCGTGGGTGGTGGGGGGCTAGTCAACTTCGCCCGCTCCTCATCCCGAAGCTCGGACGAGCTGTGTCTCCGCTTCCCAGTTGGCGGGTGCGCGTGCAGCCCGGCCACCCCGCAGCGCTGGTAGCCGCTCAGCTGGGCTAGCGCGCCGACCTGCGGGCGAGCAGGAGCGAGCGGGGGAGCACGACGCCCTCCACAGCGGCTCCTCAAGCACTAACACCACTGCCGGTCTCAGGGCGGTCGGAAACGAGGGCGGTGACGCGACCCGAGAGTGATGGCGCGGCCGGGCCAATCACGAGCGGCTCAGGGTCCCGCGGGGGCGGGGCCGAGGCGGGGAGTGGGCAGCGCCGGGAGGGGAGTTTACGGGAAGCGCAGCCTCGCAGGGGCCCGGCCGGGGGCTGGGAGGTAGCGGGGCCCGGAGGCGCGAGGCGGGTGTGGGTGGCGGCGGGGAGGGTGGCCAGACCCGCTGCGGAGGCCAAGGGCGGGAGGCCAAGGGCGGGGCCCGGGGTTGGGGAGCTTATCCCGCTCCGGCCTCGGGCCCGGGTCCCAGGGGCGGTTGGTCTCGAGTTGTTGGGGGAGGCGCCTGGGCTGATGCGGGACCACCCCGCCGTCCCCTCGGACCTGCGCCTGGCCGTGCGGGGCCTGCCCGGAGGAGGGCCAAGAAGGACAGGGTCGTGCAGAGAATTGCCAGATTGTTATGACGTGCGTCTTTTCTCCAGTTATCCTCCTTTTACCCAAGGCAGGGATTCTCCCAGTGCTCGGTAGCCGTTAATCCAAAAGCCCCTCGGTGAGGAGCTGTGATTTGGAGAGCTTTTGAGCTCAGCTTTTGGGCTGTCCGGTCGAACATCCCTTTACATCCGGAGACTTAATAATGGTTTTGTGGTTGCTTAGGGAGTCTTCGTGTTCATCAACCCCCTTTAAAAAAAAAAAAAAAAAGTTGTGTAGCTCCCCCACCCACTCCCACTTTCAAAATTAATTTATCTCATGCAAGTTGGTCATATTTTCCATTTAAAGAAGACAGTTTTGTGCTGCCACAACTTCAAGTAATAAGTTTCAACACTGTTGAAATTAAGTCTTGGATTTGACCACTTCGAGGGAAGTAAGGACTTGGTCCACCAGAGATTGTCTTCAAGACAGCATTATTTTACAAAATGTGTTCGTAATTCCCCTGTTGCTCTGCAAATAAAAGGTTATCAGAGAGGAAAGAGTTGACTGACTTCCCATTTCCCACTTGTGAAAGCTAGTTTGTAGCAGCCTTATCCTATATCCCTTACCTTTCTCTGGAAACGTGATTTGAGCTCTGTTTCTGCTTGTTGTCTTTAAAAAAAAGGAAACAGCTGACACCTTTCAGGAAGGTGCCCATAATGTAGTTGTTTTCAGGTGTTAGACTGTGTGAGAAAATAAAAATCCTTATTACAGTTTTAAGTATTCATTTTGACAATCATTATTTGTTTTGTGTAAAATGAGTCATACACCCAGAGTTTCTGTTAATGGGAAATTATTGTTTGATACAGCCAACTGTATGGCTTTTTTTTTTTTTAATAACTGCTATGAAATTCTACGCCCAGAAGGGTGCAGCATATGCAAGCAGGGTAACAAAGTTTAGAAGGACTGAAAAAGAAAACAATGATTTTTGTTTTTAATAATGGAAGGGTAATTTTTGTTTCAAACTGCAACTTGTAGATAGGCTGAAGAGTTTGAATCCCTGGGAATTAAGGTCAGTCGCTTTATGATCATCTCTTTTGGAATGACTATTTCAACTACTGTGTTTTAAGAATGGAATTATTTCTTGTAACCACAAAATATTTAGAAATGTTGAAATTAATATTACAAAGTATTCCAGAAAAGCAATAAAATCTGCTTATAAATGCATGTTAGAGTGGTGATGAAAGGAGGTTATAAACCTAATGCTATTCTGGCACTCTTTAATTTTGATATCAAACCAGTTTGAGCATTTAACCTATATCCTGTAGTGGAAACATTCAAAATTTAGCATATGGACTTAAAGATGATTTTTTTTTTCTAAAACCTTCAAATTTGACTCATCTATATTGTTCAAATCTTTTAAAGGGACTGTTCTGTTTACTTCTGTTTACCTTTATGTAGCTTATTTTAAGATTGCTTTCTTATTATCTGTTTTTCTTATAAAACAGATTTATTATGAGTGAAGCCTGCCTTTAATGACTTGTTAAACAAGAAGCTAGCATGGGTGGTTGATTTTGCGATACATATTAAAGGGTGCCAGTCTGTGTTAGGTAGGATGAAAAACGTGGGAATGCTCATATCTGGGCTAAAACAAGTAAAAAAATTCACAGAGAAGGTATTTGAAGAGACATACCAACTAAATTAAACCAACTAACGGTTTTAACCACGTAAAACCGTTAAAACTAACCATGTGTATTCATGGTAAGGAAGGAGTACAGAATGTTCAATAAGTAAAAATGTGCATTTTGTAGAAGCAAAATCTGAGACTTTGCCCTGATTTCCATTCCATAAGCACATATTCTACAGTTGGAAACGCAACGCTTTGTATCCTCATATAAAGCAAAAATAAACGGGACTGGTTCTGGTCTCCAAATAATAAAACCTTGAATATGTCCTGTAAATCTAGACTCTCTACCTTGCCTACCTGAAGACATAGTATGATCTTTGGGATTACCGTGATTGTGATAAAGTTGCTGTTTTCTCATTATGAACAGTCTAATGTAAACTTAGCAACCTTAGTAATTCTGTGCAGCTTTTCTGTTTAAATACTTGCTGTGTTTTCTTCTGTGGCCAGCCAGTCCTGAAGCGACTCCCTTGTACTTCTTGCAAGTTTGCTTGCAAACTTAATTCTTACCTTTTCCTTTTTCAAAGCTTATATCTCTGTATCTTTCTTTGACAATTTGTAAATTTTTTGTTTCAAGATACAACCTTTAGAATCAAGTAATTTTTTTAAAACCTGGTTTTGGTTGGAGATATCTCCCCACCCTCCACCAAAGTACAAGGAAATCCCCAATTTATTTGACTGCTTGAATTTCTGTTTTTAAAATAACATTTAACAAACGGTAGATTTAACTTTTACATAGATGTGCCTAAAATTAAATATAATGATAATTATAAACAGGATTACAGAAGGAAAAGTGACAATATTTTTATGAAAACTGTGGTGAATAAATTTTTTTTTATAAAGTTATAAGTTCTCAAAAATTAAATTGCCAAAAACATTTCTTAGTAGGAAGTTTCTAGAAAGTACTACGTTTATGGAAGAATCCTTTTGATAATCTTTAAAAATAAAAAGTAATCTAATGAAAGAATTAACCTATATATGTAAAATTAATACTGAAATGCTCCCACAAGTTAGATTTCTGATAAAAATCTTCCTATAGCTGATTTTCTAATTGTCTTTAAATTCCAGATCAGAGTAGGTTTCTGCTTTTATTTTTAAAAAACCAAAATATAATATGCAAAAAATTGTGAACATTAAACTTGAAATTTCAATACTTCAATGGGCAATGCTGAATTTTACATGAAATGTATTAAGATGAGAATTAACCAAAGTTGTAAAATAATCTATCAATAATATTCTTTGTCATTTGAGGGGTTACAATAGTAACTCTGCTTCTTTCTTTTCCCCTCCTCAATTTACTTTGGAACAGCTTGAGTAGCAGATAATTTTTATAGAATTCCAATCACCTTTGTGTGTGCTTGGGGGCAGTGGACAGGGAGTAAGAGGCTGAATCAAGGAGCCCTCTCTGTACCTGCATGCGCCTGTTGAAAGATCTGTTTTTGTTCTGAACATTCACTTCGTAAATATTAGCAGTCTCCAAAAACATTGTGATCCACAAAGTGTTCGTGCATTAGCTCTTTAGAAATTTTAGAGCATTTCTCTCCATAGAAACGAAGTTGTAAACGGTGCTTTGGTTGCTAGTCTGCTCTGCAAAGATACATAAGACCCTAGGGAAGAATAAAATGTTGGAAAAAATAGTGTTGTAATGCTAGTAATCAAAGTAGCATTAAATTAATAGGTGTTTTATTTATCATGACTGATGGAGCCTGAGGACAAACAGATTTATTTGGAAGAAGAAGAGATATAATGATTGTTTCAGGAAGATTCTAAACAAACTTGCAAGGTCAGTAAGGTTTATGGAAGTTCTTAGGTATAGTTTTCCTTCACCACATATACATTTCTTTTGGTTTCAAGTATATCACTAGTGCTACCCTTAGGGTGTTTTGTTTCTGTTTTGTTTTGATTTGATTAACAAAGGAACTGAAAGAGGTAAATACGTTCCTGGAGAGGTTTTCCTGAGGTAATTGGGCAAGGGTTTGAATGAGAGAGTAATTTATTATAGAGGACATGCATGTCCTTGGCTGTGTGACCATGGGTGATGTCACCTATCTTCTGTATCTCTCATTCTTCATCTATAACATTGTTGCAGCTCTTAGATTAAATGATGTAACTAATGTGTCTGGCACAACAGCATTCAAGAAATTCAATTTCTCTCCTCCCCTAAAAAGGGAACTAATGTCACTAGTTTCACTAGTGGTGAAAGAACAGTCTATAGGATTCTTATAAGCAAGAACCAGAAAAGGGTGGCAGGAAAGAAATTTTGGATTATGTGGTTCCTCACATGGTTGTCACTTTTAAACTTCTGTTTTCTATTTAAATAATATCCACTAGAGAAAAAGTGGGGGAAAGAGCCCCAGGTTTGGTAGGGAGAACGTGCTACAATGTTTCCCCACTCTTTATATAAATAGGACCAAAAAGTTTACCAAACAATCAACTTTATATTTCCTAAAGCCTTGAGAAAATGTGAGTGATGGCAAAGTCTCCATGTGAGAATGATACTACTGCTCAGTGCTTGAAGAATCAGGAAAAGAAGAATTCAGGGCAGAAAGGCTGGGCAGAGAATGCCAACAATGACCTTTCGGAGCCCTTGTATATAAAATGTTTGAATTTTATGACTTGAAGAGAGTATACTATCTCAACTGAGTGAAACTAAAGGAAAAAGGTTTTTTCCCTATGACCAGAGAAAGAGACAAAATTTTTCTTAATTTTAAATTCATTAGATTCATTTTTTTAAAATAGCCTTTTCTTTAAAATAAAGTATTTTTTCTCTCCATTCTCTGTCCCATAAAGATCACATGCTTTTCCAGAAAAACCAAATGAATTCAGAAAAAGAGAAAAATTATGATACATTTTTCTGCCCAATTGAAAATTTTTTCACGAAATAAAGTGAAATGAAACCACATGTGCTTGTTCCTATTTTGGAGAAACTCTCTACAACTATGACAAGATAGCACTTGGCTTCCCAATTTTATTGCAGAATAAATGTGCTGTTTGCACTACATGTTTGGTCTTTCATACTGTCCTCCAGGGCACAACTTTTTCTCAGCCCTGGGTCTCTGTAAATGAATAGGAATTCACTTGTGGTTCTTTGTCCACAGAACGTATTTTCAAGTTCACTTGAAGCATTCCCCTGCAATATACAGTTTCATTTAGGGGCTAAGGTAAAAGCAGATCTGTGTTGCAGATAGTACCTGAACAAATTATATCTACTGAATGTGTGACTGGTAGTCTAATTGTTTGGTATAATTAATACTGGTCTGGACTGTGGGAATGGGAGGGACATACTGAAATTAACATAGGAAAAGAGAAGGGAAGAATTCCAAACCAGTGACCCATATATCTGTTAGACTTAATGGTCTGGAACTAGCTGGCTCTCATATAGGGTTTCTCCAAACTACTAGGCTTAAAATGTGTTGAGTTTGAGATACTTACTCTGGCTCTTAGATTATAAACAGCTTTTGAGCATCTGCTGAGATCATTAGGTTCTCCAGTTTCTCCCAAATATTAAATGGGTATAATGCATTCGACTATTATGATATATCATATCTTGAACAGTACCCAGCAAGAAATGAAAATATCAAGTGCCTAAAAGTGCCATTCATTTAAAAAATTCTTAAAGTCCGTATATATCTCTATCAAGAAATTAATTTCAGTGTTTCTAAAAGTAAGAATTTAGTTTACTTAAGTAACTGTAGAGCTATTTTCTTTTATTCCACAGCTGTTTATAGGATAGAATAAATTACTATAAGAAGAAAGCTAGGAAATGTAAATTTGTGATACTTTTCAATTAATTAATAAGCTATACATAATGTGCCATTAAGTACATTTTATTGTGTGTATAGTTTCATTATTTCCCTCTCCTTAAAAAAAAAGTTTTAAATCACATATACTGCTGGTGGGAATGTAAAATAGTGCAGCTGCCTTGGAATACATTTGAGCAGTTTTTTAAAAGGGTAAATATACAGTTACCATATAACCCAGCAATTCCAGTACTAGGTATATACGCAAGAGAAATGAAAATATCTGTGTACATAAAAATCTGTATATGACTTTTCAT
This sequence comes from Phocoena phocoena, assembly GCF_963924675.1. NCBI lineage: Eukaryota > Metazoa > Chordata > Mammalia > Artiodactyla > Phocoenidae > Phocoena > Phocoena phocoena. Next base: position 41,113,107 of record NC_089230.1, on the reverse strand, counting down.
AATAGCAATATTCATAATACATAGCAGCATTATTCACAGTAGCCAAAAGTGGAAACAACATAAATGTCCATCAACTGATAAAATGTGGAATATCCATACAATGGAATATGATTCAGCAATAAAAAGGAATGAAGTGCTGACACATATTATGACATGGATAAACCTTAAAAACTTTATGCTAAGTTAAAGATGCCAGTCACAAAAGACTACATATAGAAATGTCTAGAATGGGTAAATACATAGGGACAGAAAGTATATTAGTGATTGCCTTGGTCTGGGGTCCTAGGGGAAAGAAGGGTCACTGCTGAAGGGTACAAGGTTTCTTTTGGGGGTGTAATAAAAATGTGATGATATTGTGATGATAGTTGCATGACTCTGTGAATATACTACAACTGTACACACTAAATGGGTGGTTTTTATGGTATGTGAACTATATTTGAGTAAAGCTATTACTAAAAGAATGTTTTCCTTTCAGAACTCATTTAAAGAATCTTTCTTAAGAACAATGGAATACCTTAGGCAAAAAATGGTAAAAATAACAAGATGAAGTTGACATCATACAAAATGGTATTATTAAATATTTAAGTCTGAAAAGTAGTAAGTAGAGAGTATAAAGTCAAAAAAGATTTTTAAGAACACAGAGGAAAATGCTACAAATTCTCAGCTTGAGAAATATATATTTTTATTGAGTAGTCAAACCAAAGGAATGTTTTAAAATTATGTATCACTTCTACACTCTACACTCTTTCCTATTAAATAAAACATGGACAAGTAATATCATTCATAATTTTTGTGTGTGTGGAAAATTACTATTAAATTAACTGTACCTCACAGAACTGTAGTGACCAAAATGTTTCCAGGAGAAGTTAACTGCTTAGAGTAAGCACCTTATACTAAGCAAAATGATGCAGGGGCAAGAGAGTTGGCTTAGGAATCAGAAGACCTGTTTTTAAAACTAGCTCTGATTTCTGTGGATTTTCAAACACTCAGCTTCCATTTCTTTCCTGTAAAATAATGGGGACTCCTAGTTGAAAGGGTTGTTGTGATGATCAAATTAGATACCGTATATATATATCAGAGGATGCTCTACAACTATAAGGTATTATAACAACTATTAATAATAATATTATTAACACAATAACATTATATATTAATATTAATTAATAATAATTATTATTATTAAGCACTTGGAGAATCTAGCATCAGAATTCCAACACAATGATCTTTGATAAGACTAAAGGGGTAATATTTTATATTTCTTTCTTTCTTTCATCTTTTCTTTCTTTTTTCTATCTTCTATCTCCAAGATATTTAACTTAATATTTCAAAAAGTTGAAATATTTTGAACAATTGACTACTATTCTATTTTTTAAAGAAATCAGAAGTATTTAATAGACTATATTATAAAATTTATAGTAGAATCTACATCTGACTCTTCTATGTTCAGTTAATTCTACCAAAATAGAAAACAATATTTTGCATGCCTTCAATAAACAATAAAAACCAGACATCCTGAGAAATTTTATATTTTTCTGCTTTCATATAGTATTCATATATACCCATTAACCTTATGTTTTCTCCTGTTTTTTACCTTTTGCATTTTTATAGTTTTATAAGCTTATCACAAACATAATACGTATATATTATAGAAAATTTAGAAGGTATGGGCAACAAAAAGAAAAAAAACTTAAAATTTTTACCACAATAATGCCTTTGTACATATCTTATGTAGAAGAGGAAAACTTTTCCCTTCTAGGTTCTTTGGCTGGTTGAATAGCTAAATTGACATGAGAAAGATTAACAGGAGAAAAACAAATTTAATTTCATATTTATGGGAGTTCATAAAATATGAGACTCAAAGAAGTAACCAATTCAGGCAGCTTTTATACCTTCTATATAAAGAAACTATTATTTGTGAAGATTTGACAAAACAAAGGGGTTTGGGCTTGGGTTTGCAAATTAATAAAGAAGTAATAAAGTTTGTTTATACGGCCTTCTCGGCCTTGAATTTCCTATCTCTGGTGATAAGAATACCTTCTACATGCTGGTATAGGGAGGATACCTTCATACGGGAGACTTATTTTCTGCATTCAGGGGGACAAAGACGGTCAGTATTATTCTTGCACTGGCTATTTCTTAAGTAACTTTAATTAAAAATAATCAACATGCCAAAGTGGCATATTCTGAGGTAGCCTATTTTGCTCACCCTCAGTCCTGCCTTTGAAACTTTCCTAAGAAGTTTCACTCTCCAGAAATTGAGTTGGTAGATTGTTCCATCTCATTGAACCAGTCTCCTATTCCTGACAATAGGTTGGTTCAGATAAACTCATTTCAGGAACTGGTGATGCAAATGGGATCCCAAAATTAGGCTCTCTTAGTTTGCAAACTAAGCTCTCTTAGTTTGCAAACTAAGCTCTCAGGTATTTGATAAGAGACATTTCTATGGAAACAAAAGAAAAACAATACTTAATGATTGGAGTAGACCATACATCTAGTTTCTGAGTTCTGCAGACAGCCAATAAGGAAGAATTTCTAGATATCAAGCTCAAAGCATCTTCAGATAGATGAGAGCAAGCAGTGGTTAATCTGATAAATTTTCCTGGTTTGTGGATTGAATATATTTGATGATCTGAGTGGTCCACACAGTAGTAGATGCAAAGATTGTCCATATATGAGCTGTTATGGTGATGTTTCTGAAGTTTATATCAAGTTGTCCTATTTTAGCTTGCATGACATCAGGAAAAAAATGCAGTTTTAGTTCTCAATGATTTCAAGTCAGAAGGGTGGGAGAAAAATTGGAAATATTAGTTTGGAGAGTTGTAGCCAGATATTGGAGAAGACCGGAATTCAGGATTCAGTCCCGTTTGCAAGTAGGAAACAAAACCGCAATGACCATTAATAGCACTGAAATTTGATATCCACAAAGATATATTACTGAAACATATTTTTTCTCCCTATAATCACCCCCATTTCTATCAAAGATAACCACAATAAGACTAATTTGCTTGCAAATTAAGTCTAGTTTAATAAACTTGACCTGCTTGCTTACATACGTGCAGCAAGAATGGTGAATGATCATATAGGCTCTTTCAAATTTGCTTTGCTGAAACTTTTCATAAAAGTACTCAGACAGAACTCTAAAAAACCTCTTGAGGCTAGGAAAGCAAGGTAAGAACTTGCCATTAGACTTTGCCTGCAATACCTATAGATTTGGGTACATTCCTCTCTTCTTGAGTCACCCCAAATCCTGAGGTTCCTGCAACTGCCAGGAAGTGACCTTCCTTACTCCACCTGGTAAGGCTGCTAGGAACCCTGTAGGCAAGATACCAGGTTGTTTTTCCAAGTGGGTTTATTGACTCCAAAAACTCAATCTTAGTTTCTTAAAGCTGTCTGGTCAAATTCGAGTCTATGCACATCTCTCTTAAGTATGACATTCCGGTTAAAGCCTCGGTAATATAACTAATGTTTTCAATTGTGTCCTGTTACAAGGAGAACAGATTCTTATTGAAGTTATGCAAATAACTGTATTGCCATGAAAATAAGAATGCTCACTGAGAGTTTTCAAATTCTAGAGGGATCACATAGGGAGAAAAAGTAATTGCTTTGTCTTTGTTCACAGGGTATACTTTACCAAACTGCTTTAAGTTAGGGGTAGCTTGAGAGAAAACAAAAAAATATATTTTCTTAAATCTGAGAAAATAAAACATAAAAGAACCAACAACTTTTCAAACAAAAAAATCATGAAGGGGCTTCCCTGGTGGCGCAGTGGTTGAGAGTCCGCCTGCCAATGCAGGGGACACGGGTTTGTGCCCCGGTCCGGGAAGAACCCACATGCCGTGGAGCGGCTGGGCCCGTGAGCCATGGCGGCTAAGCCTGTGCATCCGGAGCCTGTGCTCCGCAACGGGAGAGGCCACAACAGTGAGAGGCCCGTGTACCGCAAAAAAAAAAAAAAAAAAAAAAAATCATGAAAATTATTATCATCCTTATTAGTTCATTCAGTCCCATGTAATTATTTCATGTTGATCTTGATCTTTTGTTAGCAGCTTTATGAAGCTGTTAGTTTCTCCATTAGAGTTTTGTAAATTCTTACCCAATTCAGTGGTATGATCTGAAAGTTATCAGTACTTGTCAGAGTCCTTTCCATGAATATCTCTGAAGATGAAACACTTTTGCAAAAGCATCAGAGTAAAATAATAAATGCAGAAGACTTTAAAATGCCCATGATTAAAGATCTGATGAGAGCTCATCACAAGGTTCTTGACAAGGAAATTTTAGTTATTTCTGTGACATATATTTTAAGATAGTAATTAGAGTTATAAGTGATAACATCATGCTGGGACATATTGGATTTTGAAGTATTTTGTATAATTTCTGGAGCACTTATGACATACCTATACAAATAAAACATAAAGAAGGCTTAACATTATCTTCTTATTTGACAATGTTTCCCATGTAATTTAACATATCAAATAAGACTAATCAAATTAAATTTCTCATTCATAAGGAGAGAGAACAAATCTTTTGAGATGTTCCAGTATCCCTCTGGAAAATCCCAAGGTACTTCCAGCTTAAAAAAAAAACAAACCAAAAAACCCACAAAACTTCACTTAGAATTTGATTTTGGAAAGTTTGTCAGAAATATCAAAAGTTTTGTACCATGTGACCCAGCAATCCCACTACAGGGCATATACCCTGAGAAAACCATAATTCTAAAAGAGTCATGTACCACAATGTTCATTGCAGCTCTATTTACAATAGCCAGGACATGGAAGCAACCTAAGTGTCCATCGACAGATGAATGGATAAAGAAGATGTGGCACATATATACAATGGAATATTACTCAGCCATAAAAAGAAACAAAATTGAGTTATTTGTAGTGAGGTGGTTGGACCTAGAGTCTGTCATACAGAGTGAAGTAAGTCAGAAAGAGAAAGACAAATACCATATGCTAACACATATATATGGAATATATATTTAAAAAAATGGTTCTGAAGAACCTAGGGGCAGGACAGGAATAAAGACACAGATATAGAGAATGGACTTGAGGACACGAGGAGGGGGAAGGGTAAGCTGGGACGAAGTGAGAGAGTGACATGGACTTATACATACTACCAAATGTAAAATAGATAGCTAGTGGGAAGCAGCCGCCATTGCACAGGGAGATCAGCTCAGTGCTTTGTGACCACCTAGAGGGGTGGGATAGGGAGGGTGAGAGGGAGACCCAAAAGAGAGGTGATATAGGGATATATGTATATGTATAGCTGATGCACTTTGTTATAAAACAGAAACTAACACCCCATTGTAAAGCAATTATACTCCAATAAAGATGTTAAAAAAAATATCAAAAGTTTTGGACATTTGACTAAAAAGTATGACAAATCACTATGAAACTATACATAATTATCCATTTAACCAAATGAAAATATAAGATTTCAAAGTCAAATACAGAAGGTTACATAGTCCTGAGCAAACTTAGGTCTTTTAATATCAAGAAAACTTGGTTTACCTAAGTAATCAAAGACTTGATATAAAAGATAACGATGCACAGTGAATTACTTTGATAAAACGCAAAATCTTTGCTTTCTAGAAAGACTATTTAAAAAGGTTTAAAAAAAAACTTTCCCAATATCTTATCAAGAGTAAGCCAATAGTTCAATAAAACTACATCCTTTTAGCATATAAAAAATTAACTTGTGGGGCTTCCCTGGTGGCGCAGTGGTTGAGAGTCCACCTGCCGATGCAGGGGACACAGGTTCGTGCCCTGGTCCGGGAAGATCCCACATGCCGCGGAGCGGCTGGGCCCGTAAGCCATGGCCGCTGAGCCTGCGCATCCAGAGCCTGTGCTCCGCAACGGGAGAGGCCACAACAGTGAGAGGCCCGCGTACCAAAAAAAAAAAAAAAAAATTAACTTGTAGTTTTGAGTAAGTACATTACTGGTATTAAGCTTATTTTAAAAACTCTTGTAATAACAATTTAATTTTTAGCCAACTTGACCACACAAGATTCTTTTCTGTCTGTTTTTTTCTCTCTCTCTTCCTAACTTTCTATGTCCAGAGTTTGTCCTTTATTCTCCTCTCTCCCATTCTGAAATAACCAGCTTTACTTTAGGACAAAATTATTTTTCCCTTAACAAAAAAAATGCATCTCCAGGGACTTCCCCGGAAGTCCAGTGGTTAAGACTGTGCCTTCCAGTGCAGGGGGCATGGGTTCGATCTCTGGTCAGGGAACTAAGATCCCACATGCCGTCAGGTGCAGCCAAAAATTAAAAAAAAAAGCATATCTATACCTGTTCTTAGCCAAAAAAACACAACTAACTTGCTTTGCATACAAAGTTGTTTCTCTTAATTTTTTTTTTTATTTGCGGTACGCGGGCCTCTCACTGTTGTGGCCTCTCCCATTGCGGACCACAGGCTCCGGACGCACAGGTTCAGCGGCCATGGCTCATGGGCCCAGCCACTCCGTGGCACGTGGGATCTTCCCGGACCGGGGCACGAACCCGTGTCCCCTGAATCGGCAGGCAGACTCTCAACCACTGCGCCACTAGGGAAGTCCTCTCTTAATATTTTTTAATAGCTTTAATTACATTAGAATTCTTAACCCGTAAAACCCTTAATATCTAGTGAAAATTAAGAAGTAAGAAATTGCGAACTGTTATATCAGCATTCTTAAAACTGGCAAATTTATGAATACATTTCCTAATTCCTAGAAGCATATACTTTCTCACGTACATATTTTTAAAATGTGGCACAAAACACGATTACTGACAAATCCAAATATCTTAATTTCTCTTTAATAAGAAGCCAAAAGTGGTTAAACATTCAGTAATGAATGTTTCAGTATTTTATTTTATCTGGAAATGATCTAGATATTTAATAAATACCCATCATTTAACTTAGTAAAGCTTCAAGTTACCAAAAAATTTTAGGAAACATAATTATTGCTGAAAAGTTCACCTATAAACTTTTATCTCACTTATATATATCTAAATCATTTGTTCCCAGCAATGATGTTTAGACTACATTTAAAAACTTCTTGAGACATTGGACAAAGTCAGCCATCACCCTAAGCTATTTTCCTTCCTGATAAATTTTGTAAAAAATAACATGAACTTATTTGACTAGTAAACTTGGGTAGAATAAAAATTGTATGTCTGCATTGTATTTAATGTTGATAACTCTGAAGACATGTCTATTTTAATTAAACCAACAAACTTAAATTAGCTTCTATTTACTAAAGGTTGTCCCAGATCACAGAAACTTAAAACACGCACACACACACACACACACATTTGCGTTAGTTTCTATATTTCTGAGTTTTAGAAATACTTTGTTCATAAACACTTAATTTTAAGCCAGTTAAATACAGCTGTTTTACAAATTAATTGGCAATATCATCTGGAGGTAGAAAAACACCATACCTATAATGTACATACATAGACCTGCATAAACATACAGACACAGAGATCTAAAAATTTTATTCTAAAATTTTAGGTATGAATCAAGTATAACAATATAAAACTCACTAGTTTATAAATAACCATTGAATTCAAATTATACCTCTTTTTTTTTATTGAAGTAAAATTGCTTTACAATTTTGTGTTAGTTTCTACTGTACAATGAACTGAATCAGCTATGGCTAAAGCTTTTTATTAACATTTATGGAAGAAGGCTTTTAAGATTTATATTTGCCCTTGACAAGTAATCTTATGGAGGCTGTGGACTCAATTTTGGGCAAGGGAGTTTCTATAGCAGTCTGTATTTTCAAAGGCCTCTCTGGCGACTGGGGCCTGTGTTTTACTTATTTCCTGAGGTGTTACTATTTCAAAGAGTTGGTAAGATTTATAACTTCATGGAATAGGGAAAGAATGTAAGTGTTTTCCTAGGAGTTTTGGAGTCTGTTTATCTATATCAGAAGTCTAGGGCAATTACTATTTACATTTTTTCTTTTTTTTTCTTCTGTGCGGGACAATTGTACTTTCACTGTCCCAATTTTTACATCTGCAAATGTCTGAAGGCAAGTAGGAAGGGGTATGAGTGGAGTTGGAGTTGCTCTCATAGTTATGCTTTTGTTTCTCAAAAGATTCAAGTGGCAAATCAAGAATTATTGACTTTAACTCCCTTTTTGTCTGCTGTACTCTTGCAATCTACCTTCAAAGAATTGGGTAGCTGCTTTTATTATAATACTTAGAGGTTGATTAGCCCACCTAGCCACACTATTTTGAATTTGTCATCTTATATCAGGGAGAAAATTTCCTACCAAGGTGGAAATTAGAGGATTTCTATGTTCTGGAGCTTTAGGGTTTAGTGCAGTATGCCTTTGAAAAGTTTGTACAGAGCATTCAGCAAAGGTGTTTGGACGCTCTTCTTTTTGAGTGCACAGTTTAACCTTAAACTAATTCACCTTAGAGCAGAAAACCTCTGCCAATGTTTCTATTTGTCCTTGAATATCAGCTTCCAGTTAAGCCATTTCCTGATCATTTGCAGGAGGGCCTGGGAGAATTTTTGGCCATCTGTTTCCTCTGTGAGGAGAGTTTTTTCCAGGGGGCCATCTGGCTTGTCTGATAACTACAGTATAATCATGGGTGGGAAGAATACCCCTTAGTAGCCAAACAAGGTCCCTGTGCGTGGGGTTGTAAATGGCTATTAATCTTTTTAATTACTCTTTAAATTTGGTAGGATCTTCTGAAAGTGGAGGTAAAAGGGCTTTATAATTCAAAAGACTTGTTGTTGTCCAGGCAACATGAACTCTTTGCGGAGGGTGGGTGGGGGGGCACCTAAGTCATATCTGTGAAGGACATTGCTTGGGAAGGCCTGAAGCTGGCAGAGCCTGATTATAGAGCCCTGGAAAGTAGGAGGAGTTTTTAAGAGACAGCAAAGCAAGTTTTATTGTCTGTCTTGGGTGCTTCTGCTAAATTCACTTACTGGCTTCCAGCATTTACCTGAGTAACTTATATACACTGGGCCTTGAGACTAGAATGCTCTCTGTAAATCTCGTAGGAGAAGGAAAGTTAAAATAAGTAGTTGGATGCTTAAGAGGAGGATTTGGGGAGTTAAGGGAACTAGTAGAGGAAATGGGGGATTTACATTGGATGTGGACTTTAATTTTTAATTTTTTTTTGTGTGTGTCGTACACAGGCCTCTCACTGCTGTGGCCTCTCCCGGTGCAGAGCACAGGCTCCGTAGGCGCAGGCTCAGCGGCCATGGCTCACAGGCCCAGCCGCTCTGCGGCATGTGGGATCTTCCCGGACCGGGGCACGAACCCGTGTCCCCTGCATCGGCAGGCGGACTCTCAACCACTGCGCCACCAGGGAAGCCCTAATTTTTGTTTTAATTTTAATTTCTATTATTTCATCTTGTTAAGGAAGTCTCTCAGGCTAGTGTTATATTCCTTTGTATTCATTTTTCAACTTGGTCTTTCTTCAGATATCATCAAGACAATTGTTTAGGATGAGAGCTCCCTAAAAAAATTTGTTCTCTCTTTCAAATATAATCAAAGGATCCATCATTTAGCCGTTGACAATAGGATCTTATGTTAATCTCAATAGCAACTCAAACTAATAAGCCTCTTTATAGTTTAACCAAGGATGCAAGAGGTACCCCCAAAGAGGGTGCAAAAGATGCAGCCCTTACGACATCCAGAAAGTATACTCTCAGAGTTAGCCTAAGAAAGCAAAGACCTTTGTTGTCAGAAGCAGTAGGAATTGTGTAGTGAAAACGGTGACTCCAGTCTCTCATGGGAATGGGAATCACCTCCAGTTACACATCGGCTAATCTTTGATACCAGGCAGGTCCTAGTGGGATGAGACTTTTCCAGTACTAACAAAGCAACAAATGTTGAGATGGCAAACGCCCCTATGGACTGGGACCCCTTATGACAAACTCCCCTGAGAGCTAGCATAACCAGACAAAGAGAAGGCTGCTTGTGACCTTGTGTCTCAGAATCCCAGTCTATTCAACCGGCCACCAGATGCACACTGGTACACGCCCTTCCGAATGGTGGAGCCCAGAGAGAATATTCTCACTGGTCACAGAGCCACACTCTCAGCACCTAGAACAAGATGAAGGGAAAACCTCGTCTGGTTTTTATATAGCGGACCCACAGCAAAATGTGTCTAAATAGACACTAGTTTGGGGACTTCCCTGGAGGTCCAGTGGTTAAGACTCTGTGCTTCCACTGCAGGGGGCACGGGTTTGATCCCTGGTCTGGGAACTAAGATCCTGCATGCCATGTGGTATGGCAAATATATATATAATAATAACAATAATAATAATAAATAAATACATAAACACTAGGTTGGTGAGAACCATGAACTCACAAATCTGTGAGCTCTGCTCAAACAATAGGCTTATAGACCCTAGCTTAGATGGCAATAATGGTATTCTGCTGCAGTGGTTTTGATGTTCTGGCCAGATAGTTCCTCCTGTTCACAATGCTTTGTGGTTCTAGGACCTCTGGAGTGACCTCAGTTCTTATCTATTTTCTAAGCCTGATCAGTCAGAAAAGTGGGGATTGCTTCTGAGGACAAAGGTGCATTTGGGGGAGGTCACTTTTCTATGTTGTAATCCAAATTCTTTTGGTACCACTTGTGAACAATCAACTCTTATTTTCATATGAAACCTAGATAGATTGACACTGGAGTGGGATAGATTGACATTGAAATGTAGCAAACCCCAAAAGAATTCATGCTGGAAGTGGTGAAAGTTTCATTTTGGCTTAGGTTTTGCCAGAGATGAGAGGTTTTGTTAGTCAGAACTAGAATAGTCACTTCCAGAATAGTCACTGGAATTTCCTAGGTTTTAATTCATACTGTGAGCCAAAACTTTAAGTATTTGAATTTAGTCATCTCTTTCTTCAAGACTTCTAATGCTGTCAAAAGCACTAACTTCCACCCATGGTCACTGAATTTGTTGAATCCTTCACTGGTGGTGGCAACATTGTCCCCCAGATCTTTACCCCTATTGGGTACTTGCTGCAGGTGACCAAAGATGATAATTTATTACTTTTTGGTCATTGTATACCACAAACTTCTGGATTATCTTCCTATAATATTAAAAAGGCTTTCATCGTTTTCTGTAACACCCTACTTCCTGGTTCAAAATTCTTTTATTAGTTAAGATGCTTTTGATTGCAAATAACAGAAAGCAATACTGGTTTCCTTCAGCCAACAATAAAGGAGAGTAGAGGGGCTTATTAGAAGGATACAGAGGATTCATGGAAGCAATGTGTGACTACTAGTCCCTTAAATGAGGCGGTTATACTGCTAGTGGGAACTAGAATTATTTGCAGACTTGTATCCAGAGTTAAAAGCCAGAAAGTCCCAGGGAACCAGTTATAAAAGTGAAATCTGGGAGGAGAAGGCTTAGACATAAAAAGATTGTGGGTCATATGATATCGTTTATATGTGGAATCTAAAAAAATGGTACAAATGAGCTTATTTACAAAACAGAAATAGAGTCACAGTTGTAGAAAACAAACTTACGGTTACCAAGGGGGAAGGAAGGGGGAGGGATAAATTGGGAGATTGGTACTGACATATACACACTACTATATATAAAATAGATAACTAATAAGGACCTACTGTATAGCACAGGGAACTCTATTCATTACTCTGTAATGACCTATATGGGGAAAGAACCTAAAAAAGAGTGGATATATGTATATGTATAACTGATTCACTTTGCTGTACGGCAGAAACTAACACAACATTGTAAATCAACTCTACTCCAATAAAAATTAATTTAAAACAAACAAACAAACAGTATGAGGCACACACACACACTAAAGATTGTGGGACTTCACCAATTTATATTAGCAGTAATTTGGAAAACATATATAAGGATAGAAATTTAAGGTGTATAATCAAAGATGGAGAAATATATTTTAGATTAAACAGAATTGATTGATATGAGTTCACTTGCCAGAGATTCCTGATGGCATGTGAGGGTAAAAAGCTGGGCTGGTTAACACTATCCTAGACTTACAAATGAACCTGAGATGTCAGAAATGTCTTAGAATAATATAAAGAAAATAATACAAACAATTGGGAGTTTGGAATACTGGATTTGATTTATTATAGGTGTCTTGTCCACTCATCCAATAACTATGTTCCTTCAGCAGGCCCTGAAGACATTCTACTCACTAGGATTTTGGGACATCCATTGTGATTGAAGCTCTGGTATATTACAAAAGTGGTATAGTGGTTGTTCTCTGGAAGCTGTGGCAGAAGCTGAAATAGAAATGGGTTTCCTGATTTCAGTAGGAACATTGAGTCCCTAAGGTGGCAGAAAACAGATAGGTAGTCACCACTGGAGGAATGGAGGGTCTGGTTTCTGTAATGGCAGCAGGGAATGAAATGGGCTGACTGTAGGGATTTTTGCCAGTGACTAATTGGGGTTGAAACAGAAGAATAACCAGTTAAGGTCACTTTTTATTTCTGTAGACCCAAACTGCAGGTTTGGTGGAGTTCTTTTCTCTACACTCTACACTAGGGTATAATACATATGGCTTATTAGTGATGGTTAACTCTAAAATTTATCTTTTAGGCTACAGAATACATATCACAATGAAACTAGAGGAGGAAGGGATATTACCCAGAGTTTGTAGACTTGTGACTGGATAGAGCAACTCATGAGATTTGGGACTGTCTTCATTTGGAAAAGGAGTGTGTTTTTGTGGTACAAGTAATGCATTGTATTAGGAAGAACAATTGTGGGGGAAGTGTAATTTTGGGAAGAAGGATATTAATGAATGTTTGTCTGCTAAAGGTGTGGACCATACATTTTTCATTTTATTTCTGTCTCACATTTAACCATATTTCTATTTGGGGCATTCCCCAGTGAATATAGTCTTGGAAAGGATAAGTGCTTTACCTCCCACTACTGATACTGAAGATCCTAGCTCCTGTCTTTGTCTGCCCTTGGAAGACAGGCTTGGGCATATGACCTAGCCAATTAGACACTGATACCTTGGATTGTAAGCTTGAATATGGAGGACATAAATAAAGATAGGATGAGGATTCATCTTTGGTAGTATAATGGCATAATTCTTGCAGTGTCAGGGTGTTCTGGTCGGATGATTCTTGTCAAAAGATACTTGTTATGGCTCCTGATTCTTGGACTTCCGGACTGCTTTGATTCCTGCCTGGTTTCCAGGGCTTGTGGTCCAGCATTTTTTGGTTTAGTGAGCTCTTGATAACATTTCTTCTCCATTTTCTTGCGCTTAAATAGTCAGAGTTCATTTGTATTACTTGCATATGTTATATGTATCCTAATAGGCACAGAATTTAAATGGGAATTTCTTTCCTCCATAATCCTGGTCCTCTTCTAATATTTCCTTATCTCAGTGAGTGGCACCATCATTTATCCAGTTGAACAAGCCAATCGCCAGGGGTACATCCTTGGCAATCCCTGTCTCCCAACTCCACATTTAATCCATCACTAAATTTTATCAATTTTTCCTCCTAAATATCCCTTGAGTCTATCCACTTCTCTACAGCTTTACCACCATCAATATCAACACCCTAGTCTAAGCCACCATCATATCTCACCCAGGCTATAACAACCTCTTTGGTCTACTTGAATTTCTTTTTCCTCCTCTAATCCATTATTTTCTAAATGTAAAATGTGGTCATATTACACGCTATTTTTGGTGAGGACCTGCTTCCCGGCTTTTAGACAGCTGACTTTTCATTGTGTTCTTACATGGCCTTTCCTGAGTGCATAGGCCTCGAGGTGTGGGCATCTCTTCCTTATCTTATAAAACCATCAGTCCTATCAGATTAGGGCTCCACTCTTACAACTTCGTTTAATCTTAATTACCTCTTTACCTTATCTTCAAACACAGTCACACTGACATCACAGATGAATTTGGGGCGACACAATTCAGTCCATAGCATTCTGTCCCTGGCATCCCAAAATTAACATCCTTATTGCATGCAGCACACATTTATTCCATCCCAACAGCCGCCAAAGTCTTAACTCATTCCAGCATCAACTGTAAAGTCTGAAGTGTCATCGAAATAGAATTTAAATCAGATATGAGTGAGACTAGAGGTATGATTCATCCTAAGGCAAAATTCCTCTCCAGCTGTGAACCTAAGAAACCAGACAAGTTATGTGTTTCCAAAATACAATGATGGGACAGGCATAAGACATTCTTCATCCAAAAGAGAGAAATAGGAAAGAAAGAAGGGATGATGGATCCCAAGCAAGTCCAAAACCTAACAAGGCAAATTCCATTAGATCTTAAATCTTGAGAATAATCTTCTTTGGTTTGATGTCCTGCCTTCTGGAGCCACTGTGGTGGTGGCCCTGCCTAGGTGGACCCTAGGCAAGGGTCACAACCTCATGTCAGGCAGAGGCTATCCTGCCTGTTGAAACTGAGTTGGCGGCCCTGATGATCTCTGAATCACCTTTGGGGTCATTCTTCCTTTTAAAAGGGTAAAGCATGTTCACAGCCAAATAACTATGGTTCCATCCTGTAGAATCCAAGAAGTCTGACAGCCTTCCTTCACTCTGTTCCCCTTTCTCCTTTGGTCCAAACTGGCAGTATCACTGCTGATAAAATCGCATCTCTATCCCAAGCTTCTGCTGAGATGGTTGATTATAATCCATGAGTCACACCCATGGTCTCTTTACCAAAAGTTGTTCAGCCATACCTCTATGCTGTCTTTAGAACAAGCCTCCCCCCTCCCCCTTAATTTTTAGCAATATGGATAGGCTTAGCATGTTCCTAATCTTCAAGTTCTGGTTCCTTTATGCTTACCAATTATTTATTTGATTCCTCTTTCTCCTCTCACATTTTACTAAAGCAGTAAGGAGGACCCAAGCTGCACCTTTTTAATACTTTGCTTGGAAATCTCCTCTGCTAATATTTAAATTCATCGCTCAAAAGCTCTACTTTCTACAAAACACTAAAACATAATTCAGCCAAGTTCTCTGCCACTTTAGAAAAAGGACCACCTTTCTTTCATTTTCCAAAAACCTCTTCCTCATTTTTGTCTGAGACCTCAGCAGTCTGGGTGGAGTAGTGTTTGAGAATTTGCATTTCTAACTTTGAGGATCATTATAAGCTATAAAAGTGCCTCTGACTTTAAAATGCATTCTAATTTCTGGTCATTTTGTTAAATGTGGGTTCTGATTCTGTGGGTCTGGGGAACCTGGGGATGTTGCAGTTCATACAAATAGGAGATTAGCAAACTGCCCCCAGGTCAGTTGCATCATCTGAAAGCTTGTTAGAACTGCAAAATCTCCATCTGAACCAAAGCCTTCCGAATCTGATTGTGCATTTAACAATGCATCTTAACATGATTCATGTCAATTAATAATTGAAAAGCACTGTTCTAGGTACTGTGTATCATCAGGAAATTTAGGGAAACTGCCATGCAGGCTATGATAGGCTTGAGTCACAAAAAACTTGTGGACAGATGCTTTGTTCATGACAGATGGTGTTTAGCTAGACAGTCCACTCACTTTTTAAAAAAATTTAATATTTTAATTATTTTCACATCTTTATTGGAGTATAATGCTTTACAATGGTGTGTTAGTTTCTGCTGTATAATAAAGTGAATCAGCTATATGTGTACATATATCCCCATATCCCCTCCCTCTAGCTTCTCCCTCCCAACCTCCCTAGCCCACCCCTCTAGGTGGTCAAAAAGCACTGAGCTGATCTCCCTGTGCAATGCGGCTGCTTCCCACTAGCTATCTATTTTATATTTGGTAGTGTATATATGTGAATGCCACTCTCTCACTTCGTCCCATCTTACCCTTCCCCCTCCCCGTGTCCTCAAGTCCATTCTCTACATCTGCATCTTTATTCCTGTCCTGCCCCTGGGTTCTTCAGAACCATTTTTTTTAGATTCCATATATATGTGTTAGCATATTGTATTTGTTTTTCTCTTTCTGACTTACTTTACTCTGTATGAGAGTCTCTAGGTCCAACCACCTCACTACAAATAACTCAATTTTGTTTCTTTTTATGGCTGAGTAATATTCCATTGTATATATGTGCCACATCTTCTTTATCCATTCATCTGTCAATGAACACTTAGGTTGCTTCCATGTCCTGGCTATTGTAAATAGAGCTGTAACGAACATTGTGGTACATGACTCTTCTTGAATTATTGTTTTCTCAGGGTATATGCCCTATAGTGGGATTGCTGGGTTATATGGTAGTTATATTTTTAGTTTTTAAGGAACCTCCATACTGTTCTCCATTGTGGCTGTATCAATTTACATTCCCTTTTCTCCACGCCCTCTCCAGGATTTATTGTTTGTAGATTTTTTGATGATGGTCATTCTGACCAGTGTGAGGCGATACCTCGTTGTAGTTTTGATTTGCATTTCTCTAATGATTAGTGATGCTGAGCATCCTTTCATGTGTTTATTGGCGATCTGTATGTCTTCTTTGGAGAAATGTCTATTTAGGTCTTCTGCCCATTTTTTAATTGGGTTGTTTTTTGATATTGAGCTGCACAAGCTGCTTGTATATTTTGGAGATTAATCCTTTGTTGGTTACTTCGTTTGCAAATATTTTCTCCCATTCTGAGGGTTGGCTATTCATATTATTTATGGTTTCCCTAGCTGTGCAAAAGCTTTTAAATTTCATTAGGTCCCATTTGTTTATTTTTGTTTTTATTTCCATTTCCCTAGGACGTGGGTCCAAAAGGATCTTGCTGTGATTTATGTCATAGACTGTTCTGCCTATGTTTTCCTCTGAGAGCTTTATAGTGTCTGGCCTTACATTTAGGTCTTTAATCCATTTTGAGTTCATTTTTGTGTATGGTGTTAGGGAGTGTTCTAATTTCATTCTTTTAATGTAGCTGTCTAGTTTTCTGAGCACCACTTATTGCAGAGGCTGTCTTTTCTCCATTGTATACTCTTGCCTCGTGTATCAAACATAAGGTGACCATATGTGCGTGGATTTATCTCTGGGCTTTCTGTCCTGTTCCATTGATCTACATTTCTGTTTTTGTGCCAGTACCATACTGTCTTGATTACTGTAGCTTTATGGTATAGTCTGAAGTCCAGGAGCCTGATTCCTCCAGCTCCATTTTTCTTTCTCAACATTGCTTTGGCTATTTGAGGTCTTCTGTGTTTCCATACAAATTGTGAAACTTTTTGTTCTAGTTCTATGAAAAATGCCATTGGTAGTTTGATAGGGATTGCATTGAATCTGTAGATTGTTTTGGGTAGTAGAGTCATTTTCACAATGTTGATTCTTCCAATCCAAGAACATGTTATATCTCTCCATCTTTTTCTATCATCTTTAATTTCTTTCATCAGTGTCCTATAGTTTTCAGCATAGAGGTCTTTTGTCTCCTTAGGTAGGTTTACTCCTAGGTATTTTATTCTTTTTGTTGCAATGGTAAATGGGAGTGTTTCCTTAATTTCTCTTTCAGATTTTTCATCATTAGTGCATAGAAAGACAAGAGATTTCTGTGCATTAATTTGTATCCTGCTACTTTACCAAATTCATTGATTAGCTCTAGTATTTTTCTGGTGGCATCTTTAGGATTCTCTATGTATAGTATCATGTCATCTGCAAACAGTGACAGTTTTATTTCTTCTTTTCCAATTTGTATTCCTTTTATTTCTTTTTCTTCTCTGACTGTCGTGGCTAAAACTTCAAAACCTATGGTGAATGACAGTGGTGAGAGTAGGCAACCTTTTCTTGTTCCTGATCTTAGAGGAAATGGTTTCAGTTTTTGACCATTGAGAACGATGCTGGCTGTAGGTTTGTCAAATATGCCCTTTATTATGCTGAGGTAAGTTCCCTCTATGCCTACTTTCTGGAGGGTTTTTATGATAAATCGGTGTTGAATTTTGTCGAAAGCTTTTTCTGCATCTATTGAGATGATCGTATGGTTTTTCTCCTTCAATTTGTTAATATGGTGTATCACACTGATTGATTTGCATATACTGAAGAATCCTTGCATTCCCGGGATAAACATCACTGAATCGTGGTGTATGTTCCTTTTAATGTGCAGTTGGATTCTGTTTGCTAGTATTTTGTTGAGGATTTTTGTATCTATGGTCATCGGTAATATTGGTCTATAGTTTTCTTCCTTTGTGACATATTTGTCTGGTTTTGGTATCAGGGTGATGGTGGCCTCGTAGAATGAGTTTGGGAGTGTTCCTCCCTCTGGTATATTTTGGAAGAATTTGAGAAGAATAGGTGTTAGCTCTTCTTTAAATGTTTGACAGAACTTGCCTGTGAAGCCATCTCGTATTGGGCTTTTGTCTGTTGGAAGATTTTTTAATCACAGTCTCAATTTCAATGCTTGTAATTGGTCTGTTTATATTTTCTATTTCTTCATGGTTCAGTCTTGGAAGGTTGTGCTTTTCTAAGAATTTGTCCATTTCTTCCAGGTTGTCCATTTTATTGGCATGGAGTTGCTTGTAGTAATCTCTCATGATCTGTTGTATTTCTGCAGTGTCAGTTGTTATTTCTCCTTTTTCATTTCTAATTCTATTGATTTGAGTCTTCTCCCTTTTTTTCTTGATGAATCTGGCTAATGGTTTATCAATTTGGTTTATCTTTTCAAAGAACCAGCTTTTAGTTTTATTGATCTTTGCTATTGTTTCCTTCATTTCTTTTTCATTTATTTCTTCTCTGATCTTTATGATTTCTTTCCTTCTGCTAACTTTGGGGTTTTGCTTTAGGTGTAAAGTTAGGTTGTTTATTTGAGATGTTTCTTCTTTCTTGAGCTAGGATTGTATTGCTATAAACTTCCCTCTTAGAACTGCTTTTGCCGCATTCCATAGGTTTGGGGTCGTCATGTTTTCATTGTCATTTGTTTCTAGGTATTTTTGATTTCCTCTTTGATTTCTTCAGTGATCTCTTGGTTACTAAGTAGTGTATTGTTTAGCCTCCACGTGTTTGTATTTTTTACAGATTTTTTTCCTGTAATTGATATCTAGTCTCACAGCGTTGTGGTCAGAAAAGGTACTTGATACGATTTCAATTTTCTTAAATTTGCCAAGGTTTGATTTGTGACCCAGGATATGATCTATCCTGGAGAATGTTCCATGAGCACTTGAGAAAAATGTGTATAATGTTGTTTTTGGATGGAATGTCCTATAAATATCAATTAAGTCCATCTTGTTTAATGTATCATTTAAAACTTGTGTTTCCTTATTTATTTTCATTTTGGATGATGTGTCCATTGGTGAAAGTGGGGTGTTAAAGTCCCCTACCTGATTGTGTTTCTGTTGATTTCTCCTTTTATGGCTGTTAGCATTTGCGTTATGTATTGAGGTGCTCCTATGTTGGGTGCATAAACATTTACAATTTTTATATCTTCTTCTTGGATTGATCCCTTGATCATTATGTAGTGTCCTTCTTTGTCTCTTCTAATAGTCTTTATTTTAAAGGCTATTTTGTCTGATATGAGAATTGCTACTCCAGCTTTCTTTTGATTTCCATTTGCATGGAACAGCTTTTTCCATCCCCTCACTTTCAGTCTATATGTGTCCCTATGTCTGAAGTGGGTCTCTTGTAGGCAGCATATATATGGGTCTTGTTTTTGTACCCATTCAGCCAGTCTATGTCTTGTGGTTGGAGCATTTAATCCATTTACATTTAAGGTAATAATCTATATGTATGTTCCTGTTACCATTTTTGTAATTGTTTTGGGTTTGTTATTGTAGGTCTTTTCCTTCTCTTTGTTTCTTGCCTAGAGAAGTTCCTTTAGCATTTGTTGTAATGCTGGTTTGGTGCTGCTGAATTCTGTTAGCTTTTCCTTGTCAGTAAAGATTTTAATTTCTCTGTCAAATCTGAATGAAATCCTTGCTGGGTAGAGTAATCTTGGTCATAGGTTTTTCCCTTTCATCACTTTAAATATGTCCTGCCACTTCCTTCTGGCTTGCAGAATTTCTGCTGAGAAATCAGCTGTTAACCTTATGGGGATTCCCTTTTTATTCCGTTATGTATGCATGTTCTTTGTTCCTTTTCTCTTGCTGCTTTTCATATTTTTTCTTTGTATTTAATTTTTGATAGTTTGATTAATATGTGTCTTGGCATGTTTCTCCTTGGATTTATCCTCTATGGGACTCTCTGTGCTTCCTGGACTTGACTATTTCCTTTCCTATATTAGGGAAGTTTTCAACTATAATCTCTTCAAATATTTTCTTCATCACTTTCTTTTTCTCTTCTTCTTTGGGATCCCTATAATTCGAATGTTGGTGCACTTAATGTTGTCCCAGATGTCTCTGAGGCTGTCCTCAATTCTTTTCCTTCTTTTTTCTTTATTCTGCTCTGTGTTAATTATTTCCACTATTTTATCTCTGGGTCACTTATCCGTTCTTCTGTCTCAGTTATTCTGCTATTGATTCCTTCTAGAGAATTTTTAATTTCATTTATTGTGTTGTTCATCATTGTTTGTTTGCTCTTTAGTTCTTCTAGGTCCTTGTTAAACATTTCTTGTATTTTTCCATTCTATTTCCAAGATTTTGGATCATCTTTACTACCATTAGTCTGAATTCTTTCTCAGGTAGACTGCCTATTTCCTCTTCATTTGTTTGGTCTGGTAGGTTTTTACCTTTCTCCTTCATCTGTTGTGTATTTCTCTGTCTTCTCATTTAGTTTAACTTACTGCATTTGGGGTCTCCTTTTTGCAGGCTGCAGGTTCCCAGTTCCTGTTGTTTTTGATGTCTGCCCCCAGTGGCTAAGGTTGGTTCAGTGGGTTGTGTAGGCTTCCTGGTGGAGGGGACTAGTGCCTGTGTTCTGGTGGATGAGGCTGGATCTTGTCTTTCTGGTGGGTATGTCTGTGTCCAGTGGTGTGTTTTGGGGTGTCTGTGACCTTATTATGATTTTAGTTTGCCTCTCTAATGGGTGGGGAGGCTGTGTTCCTGTCTTGCTACTTGTTTGGCTTAGGGTGTCCAGCACTGTAGCTTGCTGGTCATTGAGTGGAGCTGGGTCTTAGTGTTGAGATGGAGATCTCTGGGACATGCCTTGCCGATTGATATTATGAGGGGCCGGGAGGTCTCTGGTGGTTCAATGTCCTGAACTCAGCTCTCCCACCTAAGAGGCTCAGGTCTGACACCCAGCCGGAGCACCAACACCCTGTCAGCCACACAGAAGGCACAGCATGGCGGTAAAAGTTATGCCTTATGGTCTGCTGGAGCTCATGATCAGGTGACCTTTTCTGGAACTGCTGATTGAGAAAATGTCGCATGTTCTTGTTCAGCTTTCCTCCTGTAGCAGCCTGAGGCTCCCTGCCCCTTATTCCCTGTCCACTCACTTTTAATACTTTTACAGTTTATAAGCCACTTCGAAAATATATTACTTTTTTTTGATCTTGACAGCAATATTGTTGTATGGGTAGAGCAAGTATTTCTATTTCTATTTATACTTGAGAAACTAAAAATTAATGTAGATAAATCACTTATTTAAGGGCACACAAGTAATGCATGGCAAGTCTTTAGTTTGAACAAAGAACTCTGCCCCAAGTCTAGTGTTCTTTTTTGCTAAATCACACTTCCAGATCCTTCTATCTATTAAAAAACTACTGATTTGGAAGTTGTATTACTTGATGGAACTGGTTTTTCCAATCAAATCATTTCCCATGATTTACCAGTGTGCCCCTTCAAATTCTCCAGAAAATAGCCTTTATCCTAACTATCATCATCATGCTCTTCTAAGATGTTCTTTTCTGTATATTTTACTTTTTCAACATGTGGAACATGGCTGGAAGTCAGGAAATAAAGAGAGCTCTGCACAGCCAAGGTGGGAATAAGAAGATCAAAATGCTAAAGCTTATGCAATTTGCTCATAGGTGAGTGGTCTCTTATGTAGAAAAGCCCCTGGAGCACTCCCCCAGAGTTGGAATACTCTGGAACAGGTCCTAGAAGTATGGAAATTTCTGTCGTTCTTCTTCCTCACCCCCACCCAAAGCTAAAGCATATAATAAGAAGCATTTGGAAGGAGAAGAGTTCCTGAGGTGCATTTAATGTTGTCCCAGATAACAGAGGGGAAAAAATATTGGATCTTTTATGGTAGAAAGGAGACAGTAACCATGAAAAATGAAGGAGAAAGAGAAGGAGAAACAGAAGAAGGAGGAGGAGGAGGGGAGGAGAAGGGGGAGGAAGATGAGGAAGAGGAAGGGAAAGAACTCAGAAAGCTCAGCAATACACAGTCTTATGCACCACAGTAGGTCATGCAGTCATCACTGCATTACACTAGAGCGGAATTGTATTTTAAAATAACAATGATCGGGGCTTCCCTGGTGGCGCAGTGGTTGAGAATCTGCCTGCTAATGCAGGGGACACGGGTTCGAGCCCTGGTCTGGGAGGATCCCACATGCCGCGGAGCAACTAGGCCCATTAGCCGCAACTACTGAGCCTGCGCGTCTGGAGCCTGTGCTCCGCAACAAGAGAGCCCGCGCACTGCGATGAAGAGTGGCCCCCGCTTGCCACAACTACAGAAAGCCCTCGCACAGAAACGAAGACCCAACACAGCAAAAATAATAAATAAATAAACTCCTACCACCAACATCAAAAAAAATTAAAATAACAATGATCGTACATCATCCAAGAAAAGGTTAAGTTATATTTAGAGTACCTTTTGAAGAAAGCAGTAAAATATGCAGTGCAATTCAGAAAGCTTTCTATAAAGGGATTTAAGTGAGCAAATCTCTAACATTTCGGAGTGACACATCCTCTAAAGATTTCTGATAGATGAGATTGTATTGTATGTTCTTTGTAGTGCTTTATAGTATGGAGAAGACATATCACACTTGCATTTCACACCTGGTGTATATATCCAGAACAAAAAAAGGAAAACAGGAAAGAAAAGGAAGAAAAAATCATGGTGGGGTTTTCACCAGCCATTCCATCAGTGAGCGCATATTTTGGTCTGAGCTTGGGGTGGAAGACCGGCCTTTGCTGTTACTTCAATCTCGGCTGCTCTTAGGGCTCTCACGATGCCTGCATCCTGTGATTGTAGTGTTTGAAGGCACGTAGTTTTTGTGCTCTATCATCAAATAAATGTTTTATCTGTTGAACTGAGAAAATATTAAACTCTTCAAATGCTAGTAAAACCAGATTGTATCGTACTTATTGAGAGGATATTGAGTTGGTATCCAGCGTTCAGTGTCAAATAAAAAACAAATCCGGACTTAGTAAGGAGAGACTTTATTTGAAAGGATTATTGCAACATGGGGGAAGGGCAAGCATCTCAAGAGTGAGAGGAAAAAAGTAGATTTTATTTTATGGAGAGGAGTAAACAAGACTAGAAGGAACCAGGTGGGGAGAAGTGAAACGAGACAGCAGCATGATCTGATAGTAGTTCAGAGGATGTTTACTCTGAGACCAGCCTGCTTAGGTGGGTTTTGTGCTGATTCAGGCTGTGGGTGAGCCAAAGTTCAGGAGGGGAAGAAGAGAAGTTACCAAAGTTTGGTTAAGAAGCATTTTGTTCACATTGATAAGTGGGGATGAGCAGTTCAGCTAATCATTTATGAAGCAAAGAATGGGAACTTGGAGAGTCTGTGTTTGGTCTCATCATAGGTAACTAGGGGGTGTGAAAGGATTTCAATCTGAAAAGGAACTGGAGAGGGAATTCCATGGCAGTCCAGTGGTTAGGACTTGGTGCTTTCACTGCTGTGGCCCGGGTTCAATCCCTGGTTGGGGAACTAAGATCCTGCAAGCAGCACAGCATGGCCAAAAATAAATGAACAAACAAATAAATGTAAAATGGAACTGGAGAATATGAAATACAGAATCTCATACATGTGTCCTCAGAAGAATGGAACTTAAGAACTGAGAGACTGATTTTCCCTAAATGCCTGATTTACAGAAGATGGAGACTTATCTCCTGACCAATGACTGTTCTCATAGAATCTCTCCCCATCCTCAAACCAATGAACTTACTGCTTGGACTCTAGCTGGACTTCCCCCTCTTTGTACTCCTTGCTCATGAATACACCCCAAACCTTCAACAGACTTGCCTAAAACTTGCTACAGCATGTGTTTCCCGAACTGCAATTCCTCTGCTATTCCTGAATAAACTCAATTTCTGGTAATTTGAGCTTGTCTCAGATTACTTCTTTATTTAGGTTGACAGGGGGTACTTATAATTCTTATCTAAGGGTCATTTTTTTACAATGATTCATTTCCTGGAACACAAAAAGGTGGTGGTCGGGGGGGTTATTTCTTAACCTTTGCTATTTTCCAAGAGCACAGGGTGAAGTTAAAATTCAACACTGTCAATAGTATATAAATATTACTACATATACTGAATTTTGGGGTTAATTTAAGGAACTTCTAAAGGTAATTTTAACTATAAACAATGATCAGCTGGCAACTGCAGAATCTAACACCTGCTTGATGACTTTACTACAATTACTATCTTTTTTATTTTTTAATTTTTTTGGCTGTGTTGGGTCTTCGTTGCTGCGCGCAGGCTTTCTATAGTTGCAGCGAGCGGGGGCTACTCTTTGTTGCGGTGTGCAGGCTTCTCATTGTGGTGGCTTCTCTTGTTGCAGACCAGGGGCTCTAGGCACACGGGCTTCAGTAGTTGTGGCATGTGGGCTCAGTAGTTGTGGCTTGTGGGGTTTAGACTGCAGGCTCAGTAGTTGTGGCACACAGGCTTAGTTGCTCTGTGGCATGTGGGATCTTCCCGGACCAGGGCTCGAACCTGTGTCCCCTGCATTGGCAGGTGGATTCTTAACCACTGTGCCACCAGGGAAGCCTGACTTTACTACAATTATTATAACCACATATGTAAGTTTAGTTCCCAGTATTTCAGAATCTCTAAAGAATGAAATCCTATATATCTAGATAAAATGCAAAGTCATTTCATTTCCTCCAAAAAGCCTTTCTTGACCCAGACCAACTTTAGTTTAGGGGTCTGTTACCTCATTGCATTCTTAATACTCTTCACATTTGTAAGTCATGCACTTAATACCTCTCTTTCATGATAGTTTGCAAGCTCAATGGGAGCAGGGAGCCTACCTGTGTCGTTTGCTGCTGTCTTCCAGCATCTGGCCCATAATAGATGCTCAAATCATATTTGCTGGATGAATAAAAGCTATTTCTATCATTCTCTCACTGTAGAATAGACTGAGGAAATGATACAATTATTGTTGTTTCTAAAAAAGTTACTTCACCCTATGCTCTCCAGTGTATGTAGTTTTGACTAGCGATTCCTTGTAATTCAGGTTTGTGAAAACTGGAAGGACTGTATTGAGAATCATTTTACAATATTTTGGATAAGTCTATGTAAATGTAATACAATCACTTATTAATCAATACTAATATTTATTAATGCATTTATTATATGTCAAATGCTTTACATAAATTTTTAAAAATTTTTGAAATAATCTTATGAGCAAACTGTGGAATATATATAGAAATGGTTTTAGACAATTTATATGTAAATAAAGACCAGGATAGTCAAAATATCTAACTCTTACAGTAATCATGGATTCCTGGAGCATAGAAAAGAATGGATCCAAGATGAAGCGGTATCTTTATTTCCTGCAGTTATTTTGCATAATAATTCTAAAATATATACATTATGAAAACAAAGTGTGGTAAAAGGAATTTGGGAGAGGGCTTCCCTGGTGGCGCAGTGGTTGAGAGTCCGCCTGCCGATGCAGGGAACACGGGTTCGTGACCCAGTCTGGGAAGATCCCACATGCCGCGGAGTGGCTGGGCCCATGAGCCATGGCCACTGAGCCTGCGCGTCCAGAGCCTGTGCTCCGCAACGGGAGAGGCCACAACAGTGAGAGGCCCGCGTACCGCAAAAAAAAAGGAATTTGGGAGATAATTCTTACTTATGGAGATCCACTCCAAATTTACTATCATAACAGTTTATAATGGTTTCTCCTCTAAGTATGGATATTTTTGTGGGGGAAAAAGCATAAAATATGTAGTTATTTGCATTAGACCGAATTTATATAGCATAAATTCACCTCTGTAAGTCACAGGAAATAATGACTAAGTATGGTGTAAGCCAAAACTAATAAGTGTAAATTAAGGACTAATAATATAATTTCAAGGAAGATCCTTTTGTCCTAGCAGGATACAGAAAAGATGAGTGGAGAGGCCATAGACAGAGGACCTTGGTGCTGGGTCCCTGGAACAGCTTCACAGACTTTAGCCACTTCCAAAGTCTTGGACTCTAAAATCTGTTTGAACCTGTTGGGTTATGATGGTGGGAGGAGGGGTGTGGAGGCAGCTCCTTCCATCTCCCAAGGAAGTTTAGCGCTTCATCCTCCTCTCCTTCCCTCCTTCCTAGTGCCTTTGTGTACTTAGTAAATGTGGGGGTTTGGGAAGGATGAAGGATAATTAAGAAGAAAAAAGCCTCTCTTGTCCCTCTATTGCCCTGAGGCAGAATCCTAATTACAGTTTTGAAATTAAAACCTAGTTTATTTAGATTAATAGAAAAGAAACTCCCAATTCAAGATTGCCAAACTTGTGTATTATTTTTGAATTCTTTCCAGAATCCAGCCTTTCTGTTTTTCAGAATTTGTTTGATACAGAATAATAATGGTTACCAGAATTAACTCAGGTAGTTATTGAAAAGCAATTTTCTTTCTAAGCCAGTTCTATGTGCCAGGTGCCACTGTTTTAGGCACTGGAGTTATACTGGTGAACAAAGCAAAGTTCTTGTCTTCTAATGATGGAGACAAGTGATAATCGACAAAAACGTAATATGATTTCAAGTAGCATTAAGAGCTCTGAAAAGAAAGTAAGATAAAATGTAAGAAATGAAGTGTGTGTGTGTGTGTGTGTGTCCCATTTCCGATGAGGTGATATTGGAAGAAAGATTTCCATAAAATGAGAGGGCAGGGCAAGTGATAAGTTGGGCTAAGAGCTCTCTAGGTAAAAGGTAGAGCAAGTACAAAAGCTTAGAGGGAAGCATGTCCTTGGCAGGAGGCTAGTGTGGCTGGGGAAGAATTAAGGTATGAGTGGGAGGAGACATTAAATCAGAAAGGTAGCCTAGGACCAGATCATATAGAATGTAAGAGATCATGGATTAAGATTTTGGATTTTATATTAAGTGTGATTGGAATCCACTGGAGAGTTTTTGTGGAGGAGTGACACTATCAGATTTACACTTATAAAAGAAGACCTTCTGGCAAAAGAAAAATTACAGCAGATGGAAATTTGAATCTATACAGAAAAACAAAGAGCACTGGAAATGGTAACTATGTGGCTACATACAAAATATTTTATTTTCCTTATATTTAAATATCTTGAAAAGATAATTGTTTAAATAAAAAACAACAATAATATATTGTGGCGTTTTAAACCTATATAGAGGCAAAATGTATGTCAACAATGGCACAAAGATAGGGAGAGGAAAAATAAAAGTATACTGTTACAAAATTATTATAATACATGTGAAGTGCTAAAATATTAGTTGAAGGTAAATTGATAATTAAAGATGTACAGTATAAACCATAAACAACCACTAAAATAACAACAAAAAAAATTACAGGTAATAAGCCAACAAAGGAGATAAAATGGAATCATAAACATACTTAATTCAAAAGAAGACAGAAAAAAGGAACAAACAACAGATGTGAAAAATAGAAAACAAATAGCAATATGGTAGATTTAAACCCAACCACATCAATAATCATTAAATGTAAATGGTCTAAATATCCAATTAAAAGCAGATGGTCAGATAAAAAAGCAAGACCCAATTATATGTAGCTTACAAGTGTTTTATTTATTGATACATTACCATAGGGACAAATTATAAAGACTAACAAGGAATGATGAACACAAAATTGGGGGTGTGATTATTAGAAAGGGTCATCTAGGGACTTCTAAAAAATTATAAGATGTATATATACAAGATGGTAGCATGGTGTATTGCAACTTTTATTTTAAAAACACATGCAGAGGAGACTAGAAATAGTTACACCAAAATTGTAGCAGCTGTATTTGGAGGGTGGCTTTCAGTTCGGTTTCCTTCCTGATGATTTGAATGTGAAGTAAAGGAAACAAGAACAGAATCAGCCACTTTATGTTTTGTTTTAGTCAGTTAAACAAAATTTGATCACAAACATTTCCTCATGCTTTACAATTTTTTGTAAACAATATAGACAATTTTTTTTCTGACTTTTTTTGGGGTATATTCTAACTTTTTAAAAAACAGAGGCATGTTATATTTATAATGATAAAATAAACTTTAAAAATAAACTATAATTTTCCTTTCCTTTTTCAAAGGTGAAACGAGCTATTGAAGAGGCTTGCAGGATGTCCTGATACGTTATTACAAGCCAAAAAAGATTACTCTCTCTGTTGCAAGCATGACAGCAACACTGTCCTTCAAATCCCATAGCATAGCAGGCAGAGCTGACCCAGAGCATGCCTGGCTCAGAGACCAACATTAGAGCAAGCACTCCGCAGTCCCAGCTAAGGACCCACACTCGTTCTCACTAAGCTAAGAGCTTACCCTTTCTAAGGGACAGGGCTGGATGCTCTAAGTGCCTGTCCAGCTACTGTTCCTTCTGAGGATCATTATTGCAGGTGATTCCTCATGACTGGTCCAACAGTTGGTTGGACAAAGGATTGATCTGAAGACACCATCCATGGGCAAGTCAGTGACCTTGAGTGGGCCTGGTGAGAGAACTCTGTCCAGCAGGAATGCACTTTCTGGATTGTGTCTGCTAATCCATTCAGTCTTTCTCTCTCTCTCTCTCTAATTTGAATGTAGGATGCCAGGGTAGGTAGAAGTGTTCGGAACACATGTGCACCAAAAAAGAGGAAGCAGAAGCCATGAGGCACTGGAGGCTAACAGGAAAAGAGACAAAGTTGCAGAACAGAGAGAAAAAAAGCTATAGAGGCAGAAACAGAGAGAGAAGCTGGAAGAGTAACTACAGTTGCAAGCAAAGGAAGCAGGGGTGCTCACTTTTGAGGGGGTTGGCTGCTTCTCTATCCAGGAGGCCTGGAGCTATAGTTGTTGAGACTGAAGCAACCAGAATATGCATTATTTCCCCTTACAAACTGAAAGAACCGAATGCATATATTATTTAATTTAATGTTAACAATTCCAAAAGGTGATTCCCATTTTATTGATGATAGAAGTTCAGAAAAATTACTTGACTTGACCATGGTTTTGTGAAAACCCCCGATACTTGCTTCTAATGGAATACTTTCTTCTAATGAATGGTAGTAAGGTAGAGTTTTTGAAGCCTATATTCAAGTAGAAGAACATGAGACTTTTTTTCTATTGTAATTCCCTTTTCTGTTCACATTCCAATGTAATTCTAATGCTTTATTCCCTACTTCCTTCCATTTGCCACTTCCTCTCTTTTTGTCTCATTAACTGGCATCACATACAGGCTAGTTCAACCATGTACTATTTGATACCTGTATTTTGAAGACTTGTCTTGATAAACCCAAGTTGGGATGTTTTATTTTGACACAATTCATAAAATGAAATAAACTGGAAATGCTCAATAGAGACCAACCTGATTTAACTAACAGTGTAGCAGGGATTATATGTAATTTGTGACCTGGAAAACGTAATTCCCTAATTAGGAACTAAGAGCACGCATGTTATATATAGCCTGTGGGGTCCATTTTGGTTTAATATGTTTATTTATAATTCTTGAAGTTTTCTCTCTTTTAAACTCAGGGTATTAGAAAATAAATTATTTGAGAATTCATTGAAATATGTATAACTAAAAAGGTCTTATTTAATTACTGCTTCCTCCTCAAGATAAGGCAGATTTTTGTCTATCTATTTATCTATCTTCCTCAACCTAGGACTGATGAACAATTCTGAGTCCTGGCCAGGGCCTTTTCCTCTGATCCTCATCTGCTCTTCACCATTGACATAGAATTTCATTTTTTTAAGGGTTTATTCTTCATGATTGGTTTCGTATGATGACTTGCCACCTTGCCTCAATAAATTCTCTACTGCCGGTGCTGCTACTTTCTGTTCAGAGCTCTTGGACTCTGTGTTGCAGTCCCTGTGCTGGGCTTGGTTTCTCTCATGCTGGTTTTTGCTGAGCTATGTAACCTAAGTACACACATTCTCTGTGAGTTCCTGACTTCTGTAAGCAAATCTGAGGCTTCCTTGGTTCAGTTGCCAGGTGGCACTACCACTTTTGCTCAGAGTTTTCTGAATGTTCTACTGTGACCTTTTTTTTTTTTTTTTGGCGGTACGTGGGCCTCTCACTGTTGTGGCCTCAGCAGCCATGGCTCAGGGGCCCAGCCGCTCTGCGGCATGTGGGATCTTCCCGGACCGGGGCACGAACCCGCATCCCCTGCATTGGCAGGCGGACTCTCAACCAGTGCGCCACCAGGGAAGCCCTACTGTGACCTTTGTGTCCTGTGATTCACTAGACTTTCCTCTTACCATGAAGGGAGAAGCCATTATCCTGTGCCTGGGTTTTGGGTGGGGAGGAAATGCCCCCAGGCAGAAAGCCCTTGGACAGACAGTCCTTGAAGACAATAGACATCCTGGTCCACAGTCATTTTCTGGCTGAGAGGGGTTACAACCATGCTGGGGCTCAGGGCCAGGCCTGTGTACAGCTGGAGGAAAGCTTCCTACCATACTGTTCTTTAACTTCTCTGCCTCTCTTTATACTTCATAGTGGTCTCATCAATGAGACAGAACTATAGAAGAGTTATCAGAGAGAAAAATGAAAATAAACAGGTTTGGCCCCCAACTGGGCTACCGACATTTGGCTCTTTCTTGAATTTTCCAAAAAATGGATTTAAAAAGGTATCATTCTATTCTAGA
The DNA here is from genome assembly GCF_963924675.1 of Phocoena phocoena. NCBI lineage: Eukaryota > Metazoa > Chordata > Mammalia > Artiodactyla > Phocoenidae > Phocoena > Phocoena phocoena. The sequence continues at coordinate 41,082,395 of NC_089230.1, read as the reverse complement.
AGAAGGTCCTAACTCATCATTCCTCAAGAATTTCTGAGAACGAGAAGTCATTTTTGGCTGTCCGCTCTGGGCTAATGCCTGGTTTTTGGTGCAGTGGGGTTGGTTCTATTTCCGTCTCTATGGTCTCTGGAGACATGTAGGGCTGTCTGGCTTCAACTCCACCTGGAGCAGCGTTTCTAAACTCCCCAGCAGGGCCGGCTTTATGGGCATGTGACCTACGTAGTCACACAGGGGTCCACACTTAGAAAGGCCTCACTTTTGGTTTAACACTCTGCTGTCGCCATCTTGAAATTCCTGATTGTTTTTGCACAAGGGGCCCACTTTTTCATTTTTCAATGAGCTCCACAAATTATGTAGCTTGTCCTGCTTCTCAGACCGTTCACCTCAGAATCACCTAGTGTATGTAGATAAATCAGATTCCTATTGTATCAGACCCTCTAGGGCTAAAACCCCTGAATCAGCATTTTAATAAACATCCAATTAATTCTTTCACAAAGTTTGCAAAGCCAGAGAACAACTGGGATAGAGAGTCAAGCTATCAGATTCTCAGGCAGATTTGCTCGTTGAAAGATGAAAACACAATTCTTGGCTTTTATTTCAGGTGGGGGTGGGGGAAAGACACATCCATAATTAAAAACGTTTTATGTAAATTATATTAGGTGGTTTTGTCTTACCGCCAAGATAAATATTTGGAAATATGCCTAAATTCTCACATTCTCTGTTCACTGCAGCATTATTTATTTATTTATGTTTATTTCTATCCCTTTCCCATTAAGTCAGGACAATGCAATCCCCCATTTGTTAACTAATTAGATCTGCTAAAAGGGAATAATATTGCCCTGAAAACAGTCTCAAAAAATCTCCCCCAATCCCCTAAACAACTCACAAATCAGAAAAGGAGGAGTCCTCATACGTGACTTGTAGGTTTTTGAGTAGGGCTAGTTGACAGTCCTGCAGGCATATATATTTAAGTTTCATTCCAAACTAATTTCAAGACAGGAAACAAGATCAGCTTCCTAGAGGACTTCACTTCCTGGCTGTGGAAGGGCAAGGCCCTGGACATAGGATGACTGGGGATGGCTGTCTTTTTGTGGATCTTTTTTGGGACTGTTAACGTGAAATTAATCAGTATTAGTTGCGCTAAGATTGTAACATTAAATATTTAATCCAGGCTAAATCACCATAGAGTCATTAGAAGGAAAGAGCTTTTCATTACAGTGTACAGAACACAGTTTTAACCAACCTGCCTGTGATAGGAAGGTCCACCTGACACCAGAAAGCTCCTGACTCATCTGACTGCAGTGCTGTTGATGTCTAGGCTTGAAATTTCATTGTTTCTAATCACATCAAGCTCAGTCTGTACACATGAAGTGTTTTTCTAATCCATATTCTTAAAACCTAGGGCAATACACTGTTTTGACAGATTTTCTCTGCATTTTAAAAATAACAGATTATGTTTTTTCCTTCTTATGAAAATGAGAGAATTTCTTAGCAGAAAATTTTGGGGGAAAATCTATACATTGTTGGACAAATATTTTGACGCCTTTTGAAATTTCATTTTACTGAATCCATTTTACTTAATAGTTAGAACTATTTATAATATATCGTTGTCATCTTTTGATTCAAACATATGAATAAGAATTTTTGGAAGTTAATTAACAATACTATTAATTTAGAACTTTTACCATTATTGATTTTCTCTCATATGTTTTAAAATTAAAATCTTTTGGAGTGGTGTTCATTCTTTCTTTAAATAAACTCTTTTAACCTGGACTTTCCACTGTCTTTTTTTTTTTTTAACATCTTTATTAGAGTATAATTGCTTTACAATGGTGTGTTAGTTTCTGCTGTATAACAAAGTGAATCAGCTATACATATACATATATCCCCATATCCCCTCCCTCTTGCATCTCCCTCCCACCTTCCCTATCCCACCCCTCCAGGTGGTCACAAAGCACCGAGCTGATCTCCCTGTGCTATGCGGCTGCTTCCCACTAGCTATCTGTATTTTTTTTTAATTTTTAAATTTTATTTATTTTTTTATACAGCAGGCTCTTATTAGTTATCAATTTTATACATATTAGTATATATATGTCAATCCCAATCCACTGTCTTTTGATAAGGAAATTCTTTAGAGAGGAATGAGAACATAAGTCATACCCCCCAAGTCAGACCCCAAAGACAAACAGTGTAAATGATTTCCTGTGAGCCTCTTCTCATCTTTCTGTGTTTCCCTGCGAATTGCTCTGCCCCCAGGCTTGGGGTGGCAGGGAGCCTCTCAGTCCTGCTGCTGGTAATCAGTCCTTAATGCAAGCCTTATCTGAACCTCTCCCAGAATGGCATTCAGCCATCTGCTCTACCAGGATGTAAGGCCAGAGAAACAAAAGTGAACTGGACTAATTGCCTTGACTGCTAAAGTCAGTCAAACAACTGGACAAGGGCCTTAACAGGTATAAACAAACAAAACCTCACAAATAACTGAGATGTATTTATTGTTTTTGATGTTATCGCCCAATTAAATAGTGAAAATGGTTTGTGTGTGCAGTTATTCATAATTTTGATTGGGCTCTTTCTCTATAAAAGATCTGGTTATTAAAGAATTAATACAATGTTCTGTGTAAACAGGTTTTACGTGGTTTATAATTATTTGGTTAAAAAAAGATAAACACTAGAAGGATCTCAAATAAAGATTCGCGTACTCAGGTTCACTGCTGTATTATTTATAAGCCAAGAGGTGAATGCAACCCAAATGTTCATCAAGGGATAAATGGATAAAGAAAATATGGTATATGCACACAATCGAATATTATTCAGTCTTAAAAAGAAGCAAGTCATGTCACATGTTGCATCATGGATGAACCTTAAGCACATTTTGCTAAGTGAAATAAACCAGTCACAAAAAGACAAATACTGTATGATTCCACTTATACGAGGTATCTAGTCAAATTCATAGAAACAGAGAGTAGAATGGTGGCTGCCAGGAGCTGGGGGGGCTAGGGGGAATAGGGACTTGTTAAATGGGTACAGAGTTTGTGTTTTGAAAGATGAAAAAGTTCTAGAGATTTGTTGCACAGCAATGTGAATACACTTAACATTACTGAACTGTATGCTTAAAACTGGTTAAAATGGTAAATTTTTTTCTTACTACAATTAGACATGAAAATTAAAAAGAAAGGTAAACACTATATGATGACAAATTAGCTCAGTTAGTTAGAACAGGCAATAAATTTTAACCCTAACCTTAAAATTAATTTTAATCCAAAATTTAACAGTAATTGTCTTTCTGAGCCAGTTAGCTTTCCCTCTTTTGTATGTTCTGATACTACAACAGTTAGTTTGGCCATCTATTTTCTGAATGTTTGCCCAATGTTTCATGGCATTGCTACTGGACTGCAAGTTTAAATGGCAGGCCTTTAGGACAGCTTTATAAACAAACAGGATAGCACATTTGCTAAGTACCTCACAATCAGTGTTATATAACCTTCCAAAAGCATGCTATTTAATCTTCCTAAGTTTAAAGGTGGAGAAGAGAAAACACACAAGTTCCCACTCCCTTTTCATTTGTGCTTTAAAATTTTTTTTTTTTTTTTTTTGCGGTACACGGGCCTCTCACTGTTGTGGCCTCTCTCGTTGCGGAGCACAGGCTCCAGACGCACAGGCTCAGCGGCTATGGCTCATGGGCTCAGCCGCTCCGCGGCATGTGGGATCTTCCTGGACCGGGGCACGAACCTGTGTCCCATGCATTGGCAAGCGGGCTCTCAGCCACTGCGCCACCAGGGAAGCCCTGTGCTTTTAAAGTTTTTAAATTACTCTTTTGAAATTTAAAAAAGAATCTTCCATTTATAGATACTAAAAGCTGGGGAATTAAAAGGGAATTTTAGTTGAAATTAACCATTTTGCTTAGACTGTACATTCAAATTTAATAGGTAAAGTTCATCAACAGGCTGCCCAATTTACAATTACAAATTCATTTTCTATTATCAGGCACTGCACTATAAGTAAATAGATTATATGTGTAGTCTTTCTGTTCACCAGTCTAGTACAATTCTTGTAACACTAGAAGGAAACACTGGGTTAAATGTTTAACAATTTTTGCCAATGACTAATGGTTGACTTTGTAAATGAAAGTGGTTTGAACTCAAGTTTGACATAGTACCATTCCTCCTTTGGAGGAATAGTACCAAATTCAAGATAATATATCTAACGGCAAACTTTGTATTATTTTGTACCAGTATTACTATAATCGACTGATCTTTTGTCATTCTCAGTAGCCCTGTGTCCTTTTTAGGAATGAAACAAATTTAAAAAAATGTATTGAGCAAATTTATTACTTTGAGAAATATCCAGCTCAGTCTTTGTAGGAGATATTAATTTACAGTTCATTGCATTTACATTCTCAGTGAATTATTGAGAGACTTCCACCGAAAGTTTTTGCTGGAAGAATTTAGCTCATTACTTTTGGCTTAGGAATGCGACTCCATAGGAATTCACCTATTAACCACATATGAAATACGGATTTTTTTCCTTAAAATCTCACTCGTGTAGCATGTTTCATTTAACGCAGTTATATATCATCAATCTGTAATCTGAGCTAAACTGCCGCTGTGTCTAAATCGTTGTATCATTTATTTAATTTTACTCTTCCCTTTCAGAAAATCAAAGTGCAATTAAAGTAGAATTAAAATAAAATGCCAGGATTAGAGAAAAAAATTACAAGTGAAAATATATTATAATATAGCTCTTTGTTAAAGATTTATACACTGTGGTTACACTGTATTCCCTTCATGTAAAAGTAAATTTATACAGTTTTCCTATTGAAATAGTCTTAGGCCTATCTTCCACCAGTAGTATTAGAAAGGAATTCCACCATCTTGGAAAACAATGGAATTTATGATAAATGTAACCATGAAGTAAATATGCTGGGAAAATAATTTTTTATGTTTATTACAATAGTGTTGCAATTCGCCTAATAGAAAGCATATTGCTGATCATGTAGAATATCCTTCTAGAACTGGTGCCACTTATTGGCAGGATACAAGGACACAAATGACATTAAGAAACAAAAGTCAGGGAGTAAAAATATTCACAAATATAGTTTTTAAATCTTTCCTTTTGACAAATGCTTTTATTTGTGAAATTATTATTTTTATCTCAGTAAGCTATTTACCAGTAAGCAGACAAGCACATCCATAATTTATTAAGCTATTTTAGATCTTAAATATTCTTCCCTAGGCCTGACTTTCCCATCTCTCTTAGCAGATGATTTCCTTATCTCCTTAATTAGAGAGAGTCTATCAGGAGACAGCCTCCTCATTTTCGTATTTCCTTCTCCACCCCCTACTACTAAGATAGCTCTGTCTAAACCAGGACATAACTTACTCCCTCCATTTTAGAGGAATTATTTTTCCTACTGTCAGAAATTTAATCTCCATTGTTCCAGTGACTCCACTCGTTTTTGCATTCTTCCTTGTACCAAGGGTCTTTCTTGTATTTTTGTCCTGTTAGGATTTCTTCCTCCTTAGGATACAAACACACTGAAGTCTCCATATCAAACAAAGGAAACAAACGCATTCACAAGTTCACACCCCCACCAACCCTACAGCACCCTCTATCTACTAGCTTATTTTTCTAATTCATTTATAGCTGAAATTCTCCCAAGAAGCCAACACTATCTTTATCTCTCATCTCTTTTTTTTTACACTTGAATTCACTGCAGTCTACACCCAACAATTAACTAAAATTTCTCTGTCCAAATCATCAGGGTTCTCATTGCTAAATGTGACACTTTTCAGTCTTTTGCTTACTACATCTCTCCCCTCAAAGTTCAGCATTCTTGTTCATTCTATGAAAACTTTTCATCTTGTTTTCACTTTACACTAATCTTTCATGGTTTTCAGGATATCTTTTTGGCATCCTTCTTCCTTTACATTTCCTTTAAACACTGGCACTCACTAGTAGCCTACGTGCTCAGACCTCTTTTCTTCTTAATCTACACACTTTCTATGAAAGACCTTCTCTATTTTGCTGGCTTCAACTATGACCTGCATGATGGTGAATCTCAGATCCATATTATATCCCAGATTTCTCTCCTGGACTTTTGCCCTTGACTGTGCCACAAGCACCTCAAACCTAATTTGGTCAGAAAATTGGAGTCTCTACTGAATCTGGTTCTCTTCTCTGTGGTGTCCTGTTCAATGGACCAACAGATATCCAGTCATCCAAGATAAACTGGGACACAGTCTATGTTTCAACTTCTCCCTTCACACCATATCTAATTAATGTCAAAGCCTTGTCAATTTTAGCTCTGTAATATCTTCCAAATTCATCTCCTTCTCATGTCACTCATTGAATTTTGAGCATTATCATTTACTGATAGAAACAATCACCTTACTACTCTTTCCACATTCAGCCCAATCTCATAAAGTCCATTCTTCATCTTAAAAAACAGAAAATTTGGGGCTTCCCTGGTGGCGCAGTGGTTGGGAGTCCGCCTGCCGATGCGGGGGACACGGGTTCGTGCCCCGGTCCGGGAGGATCCCGCATGCCGCGGAGCGGCTGGGCCCGTGAGCCATGGCCGCTGGGCCTGCGTGTCCGGAGCCTGTGCTCCGCAACGGGAGAGGCCACAACAGTGAGAGGCCCGCGTACCGCAAAAAAAAAAAAAAAAAAAAAAAAAAACAGAAAATTTTCTAACATTCAAATCATATTATGTTATAGTCCTATTTAACATCTTTAATAGCTCTTTAATGCCTTTAGGAAAAAAATCCCACTCATTAGCATAGTGAAGAAGATCCTTTATTTGGCCCCTCTCTGACTCTCCAAACTCATCTCCTAACACAACTGCTATTTCTTTCTTGTAGCCTTCACTCAAATCATATTAAACCTCTCTCACATTGTGAAAAAGGCCAAATGTTCTGCCTCTGTGTCTTTGCAAATCCTATTATTGTTGTTTGGCACATTTTTCCTGTCCCTTTTCATACCATGTATCCTTCAAAACTTAGGGTGGACATCAGCTCCTCTGAGAAACTTCCCACTGGTTTCGTTGTCTGTCTTGTGAGCTCATTTTAATCCTGTGCTTACATCATAGCACTTTTTCATTTATATTGAAATTATTTTCCTATTCAAAATCCTGTTGGTCAGGGACCTTTATCTCTGATTTCTCCGTGGCTGAAAACACAGTAACTGATAGAGTTGGTGTTCAATAAATGGAAAAAGAATGAATGAAGGTGGAAAGAAAATTAGGTGTTTTGTTAGAGCCAAATAAAGAACTCTGAGATCCTGTTCTAGTTATACTGAGATTTGAGAGAGCAACTCAATTTCATTATCTAGAAGATAGAATCAATTGTGATGATGATTTCTAGTTTTTCTTCTGAAAGCTTTTGACAGTAGAATTTCCTAAGTATAGAATTTTAGGACTAGAATATACTTTAGAAATTAAAGCTGTGTCTATTAGCCACATAGACACAGTCATAATATATTCTATTTACTTGACATTCTATAATGTCAAGTAAATATGTAAATATTATTAAAAGACAAGATGTAAGATTCTCTGGTAACTACTCAAAACAATCTTGCTTATTAAAGTATTTTCAGTGGTGTAATGTATATAAAAGTTGATCCGTTGTAATGCACCGCTTCCTAAGATAGTCTTCTAGAGAAATTAGCATTTCCCTGGCTTAACTGTAACCTTTAATGCCTTTCAAATATTATTATTGCATACATTCTCAATTAACAAAGAGCAAAGTAAAAATATTTGCAACTATATAGTTTCAACATCTGACGGAAGAAAGTACTCTCATTTTATTTTCTGTTTTCTGAAATACTTTACTAAGCTTATCAACCACAAACAACAAGTTTCCATTACCTTTTTTTTTTTTTTTGGGGGGGGGTACGCGGGCCTCTCACTGTTGCAGCCTCTCCCGCCATGGAGCACAGGCTCCGGACACGCAGGCTCAGCGGCCATGGCCCACGGGCCCAGCCGCTCCGCGGCACGTGGGATCTTCCCGGACCGGGGCACAAACCCGTGTCCCCTGCATCGGCAGGCGGACTCTCAACCACTGCGCCACCAGGGAAGCCCTCCATTACCATTTTAATATTGGCTCTACCCTGTCAAATGTAATGGTCGAAAAGTAAACCAATTTAGTCACCCAAATGTTTTGTTTACTTAACCTAAGACAATGGGTTTGGCTTTCCTCTATTACCTGGAATCATGAATAAATCAGCCAGTAATTTTGGTATCTTGCAGTTATTAGGGGCTAAAAACACACTATTTGGTGCTGCAGTTGTATGCATTCATACTTGTTCTTTAAACATTATTCCATGGCCTTTGTGGAATGGTAAAAACAATTTTTTTTATAATTCAAAGTAAATTTGAAAACCAGTTGAATAAATTGTTATGCCTAATGATGCTGTAATCTAAAAAGTCAGAAATAAACAAGTAAAAAAATATATTTAAATAACAACCACAAAACCCACAAATCCTTCTAAAATCTACCACCCAAGTATTTCTCTTGCTTTTGAAAATTTCCACCTCTAACCTTGTTCTACCTGCTTATGCAGGACTGTAGCCTCTTATAAATTCCCTCTCTCCAAGAATTCCTGGAAGTCCTCACACACACACACACACACACACACGTCTCATGAATTACTGAGTGACATTTTCCTCACTCTCCCATGCCTACTGCCTCCTGTTCTTCCTCCTTCCTCAGCTGTACTTCTAAAATTTGTCTTCTCTAAGCCAGTCTGGGGAGACATCCTCACTTTATTTTGATGTAATACTGTGTTAGAAAGTTGCCAAAGTACCACTGCCTTATGTCCCAGTGTATAATGAGATTTTAGGGCAACCAGCTCTTAAACCACTGGAAATGGGGTTAGAAACAATTCCATCTTGCCCATTGTCCTTTTTATATGGGCTATCATCCAAAAATGCAAGCCTCTCCATGTATCAATAAATTCTTGAACAGAGGACTCACATCTTCCTTGGGGATTGGGTTATACAGGTGGTGCTTAAGGCAAAATCAGAATCACTCTTGAAAAGCCTTCAAATTATCCACACAGGATAGTGTATGTAGTTTTGTACAGTCTTGTACAGAAATTCTTTGAGATCCACTGAGGGAGACTACAGGAAGGAACGAGGGAAAGAATATATGTAGTTGCGTCTGACTTGTTTCCTTCAAAGCTGTCATTACATTCCTGGTGGTAAAGTGGGTGGAGGATTCTGAAGTGTTCTAGCTTATCTGCTGACCAATCCACTCTGCTTATATATTAAACCTTTGCAGTCTTAATATACATAGAGTTTGATTTGTGGTGGTGAGAATTAAATGAGATAATATATGTGAATGTACCTAGCTCAGGCTTTGGCATGTAGTTAATGCTCAAAAAAAAGAAAAAAATTGTTTGCTGGGTTTGAGGATAAATCTTGCCTGGTCAGATCAACATATACACTGTTCTTTGAAAATGAGCCACCTGTTTCCTGTTTTTCCAAGTTGCTTTTCCTTTTTGGACAGCTGTCATTTCATGGGCATTGGTCTCATGACCTCTAAGTGGAGTCAGAGCTTTATCAAGGGTTAAGATCTATGTCAGCCTGTGTGTCTGATGCGTCCCCACTGGACATACAGCCTCACCCACACTCCTCTGTATAATTCTTTTCCAACTCAACACTCTCCATTATCCTCACTTTCTCCATGCTCTAAAAATCCTTTATTGAGTAACAAACTCTTCAATTATTTGTAGGCTTTTCTTTCTTTTCTTCAGTTCCTTTCCTTGCCTGAGACCTAGTTGGACACTCTTTTTTTTTGGCTGCGTTGGGTCTTTGTTGCTGCGCGTGGGCTTTCTCTAGTTGCGGCGAGCGGGGGCTACTCTTTGTTGCGGTGTGCAGGCTTCTCATTGTGGCGGCTTCTCTTGCTGCAGGGCACGGGCTCTAGGCAAGCGGGCTCAGTAGTTGTGGCTTGCGGGCTCTAGAGCGCAGGCTCAGTAGTTGTGGCGCACGGGCTTAGTTGCTCTGCGGCATGTGGGATCTTCCTGGACCAGGGCTCTGACTCGTGTCCCCTGCATTGGCAGGCGGATTCTTAACTACTACGCCATCAGGAAAGTCCCCAGTTGGACACTCTTAACCAGGATTTTAAAAAAAATTTTGATGTAGTGTTTTATTTGTTTGCTTCATGCTCCATCTTCTTCAAGGCCAGAAGTGGGGTCACTGTCCTCCTTGCTTCCAAGTGTTGCTTCCAGACCATTATTCTTTCTCATTTAAACTCTGCTCTTTGAGGCTAACCCTTTTCCTCTCATCTAACGATATTCATTAACACTTATTGAACACTTCTATTGAGCCAGGCAGTGTGCTAATCACTTTGCACAGATTATTTCATTGAAAACTCACAATAACTCCGTAAGGTAGAAACTGTCATTATCATATCATCGTGAGGTTTATAGAGGACAAGAAACTTGTTCTCATCTGAATACCAAGGATAAAGGGTGCCTAATGCATTGGGTTTACTGTGAGGTACAACGTATGTAAAGAGCTCAGTAAATACCATGTAAGTGTTTGCTGTTATTTTGTTGCCGAAGGAGACTCTGAGAAAGTGGGGGAGCTGGCATTCAAACCCTGGCAGTCTGACTCTAGAACACGTGTCCTTAATCATTATGCACGGCCAGGTGACATTACACTGACCTCGCCTCATTCAGTAACGAGATCCTTGGCTCACAGCCTTTGAAGCCAGTTCTGCTTCAGTTCTCCGAGGCTTTTTCATAGTGCATGATGTGGTTCATTCCCAACCCTTGCTCTTTTTCCTTTGTCTCCTCTGTTGCAACTCCTTCTTCTACCTTTTTCACATCACCTCACTGCCACAACATACCCTGCATCCTTCGCTACCTCTGAAATCTCTACCTCACGTATTTCACTATCTCATCACAACCTAGTGCCTTTTAGTACATCCTCACTGACACGCCCGCTCCATCACAATTTCATTATCAGCTATTCTTCACTTCTTTTCGTCCAGCTTAGATTTTTATGGTTCAAATCATAATCATGTCCTTGTAGAGACTCTCAACTCCCTTATCTATCCCTCTGCCTCTCACACTCACCTGACCTTAGCAGTGGTTGAGCCCAACTATCTACTTTCTTTGCACCTACATCTGAACAATTGTGTATGGCTGGAGAAAAAAGTCAGTAACCAGGCTGACTGCTTTTTACATTAAACAAATCCATCATTTTATTTAAGTCCTTTAAAGAGGCACTTGGCACTGCGTGACATTATAGTGTTTCCCTAGTAAACTCAACCACTTTCAAGATAATTATTTTATATTTTCTCCCCTCACTTCATGTCTCACATCTTCTCTTTACACCCATTCTCACTGATGATTTCATTTCTTACTTCATTAAGAAAATAGAAGTAATGAGATGGAAACGTCTTCAACTTCCCATTTGCAGGCCCATTGAAAACCGCTCCTGCATGAGTCTCTTCTTTTCTTCTCTTTTTCTTAATACAGAGGAAGTACTCTCTTTTGTCAAAGACCAGCCTCTGCATTTGTTCTGGATCTGATTCTCTCCTGTTTTTGCAAGGATTTCCTCCTTTTCTTTTCTGCATGTCCAACTCTCCCTCTCAGCAATGTTCCAGGTTGGTTCGTCCTAAAAATCCTCCTGCAGGTATACACACCCTTTGAATGTTTAGGAAGCTTAGATTTGAAGGGGGCCGCTTTCTTGGACCTCTGTCTCTGCTTCCTCATCCACATTCATTGTGCGCCCACCTCATCAGCCCACTCCCATTTGGCAGATGCCACTTCTCCCCTGAAACTGCTTTTTCTAAGGTCACCAATGAGTTCCATGCTGGCAAACCCAATGGCTGCTTTCCTGTCTTTAGTTGTTTCACTCACAGGACGGCTCCCTTTTTTCATTCAGGTCACATCTCCTTAGCGAGACTTTCTCTGACAACTCAAGCTGAAATAGTGCCTCCCTTCCCCCATAATGGTACCATTACATCACTCTGCTTTATTTTCTTCATGGTACTTATTATCTGAATTTATCTTGATAATTTATTTGTTCATTTGCTGGCTGGGTGTCTCATGCCCCCGCCTAGAACAGTGCCTGGCACATCACAGATGCTCAATAAGGATTTGTTGAGTGACAGCACAATGCTTTGTTTAGAATCTTCTCTCCCCTGCGATAAGTAAGCTTTTGTTAACTCGATGAGGTCTGTCTGTCTGACTCTCTAATATCAGTTGAGCTTTCTAGCGCCTCTATCACTGAGACTTACTGGTGGGCCGCCCTCATTTGTGGACAGGTCTGAGTCCCCTAAAGGACCGGTTTCATTTTAGTGCTGTGCTTCCCGTCTCTCTCCTCCTCTTTTTCTCCCCACCCCTCCATACCATTCTGGAGACACATTTCTAGTCTTTTCTTTTTTCAATATGATCCTTGTTTTAAAACCTCCTTCTTCCTAAATACTAATTACAGGTTGCTGCGTTGGTGGTGATTGGTGGGCATCTCTGGGACAGTTTGCGAATGTCACAGTCCTACACTTGCTCTTTAAATCTGTAAAACGTCCCTGCTTGGGGCCAGCTGGCTACGTTCTAGATCTTGTCTCTGGTCTTCTGCAATCTTAAGTACCTGGGTCAAAGTTATTTGCAGGCTTGACTTTTGCCAGCTAGCCATTAAAAGATTGTGGTCACCCAGTGAAGCATCCTGATAGTGAAAACTAGGAGTGTCCCTATGAGAAGTCCAATCTACATCTTTTTCTAGTCGACAGGGCAAAGCAGCAACAGTGCCCAAAAGAATATCCAATTTAAAAAAAAATCAACTGCTAGCCAGACAATGTTATTCTCCATTCTCCTATTGTTAATCAAACATGAAAACAAAACAAAGCCCACAAGGGCATTAGTATTGAGAAATATTTTGGATTCTAGTTTATTATGTTTTGAGTGGTCTTCAATCTCTTTAATTCATGATTTATTGATAATGAAAATATTGTCACATACACAGACATAAACATCTCCTTGAGACCTGGACTCGGCATGCGTGTATGCTAGAAACCTAACACTTTACAATCAAGTGCCACTGGTTATTCAATTTCAGCTCCTATTCTGACCACACCCAGTACACGTGCCATAACCAGGGGATTGTTTAATTTACCATCTAAACTGGGATACTATTAAAAATTAGGCTGGAAAAACATGATTATACAAGGGCTGTCTTAAGAAAATGGGAACATATAGTCATTCCAACCATAAGTTCCTATGATGACACGAACCAGTCCAATCTCCTGCAAGTGGAACAGAGGCTCTGGCCCCTGCAGCTGTGACTCATTGCTGCCCTTGGTCCACAGGCTTAAAGATGTACAGAAGCCACTGTTAATCGTGAACTAGGGACTTATGTTTACAAGTGCGTTTTTGTATTCTCACAAGTTTGTGACAACAGACCATATCCTTTTTGGTGTTTTCCAGCCCACCGCTCACAACATAAAGCAGGTCTTAAAATAAATGTCTTTGGGAAAGAAGGAAATTTCTCTCTTTGAGAGAAAAAGCAGAGAGAAAAAGAATTTTTCTCTCTTTGAGAGAGAGGCTTATGTGAACTAACTTCCCTTCCCCCAGCCCAACCACCATTTAATGCGACATGAGTCTTCAATGGCAAGTAAAATCAAATCATTTTTAGAGAGCATCTGACTTGCAATGCACTTGCCATTTCTAGCAGAAGAAAAATGTGTGTGTGTGTGTGTGTGTGTGTGTTAGGGATAGTGGGGTGGGTGGCAAAACAGAATGGAAAAGAACTGAGGTTTGTTAGAGCTAAATTTGCCTTTTCTCCCCTGAATGTGTGTGTGTGTATATGTGTGTGTGAAGCACATGAACAAAAAAGTTTCTTAGAGAAAGGTTATTATTACACATGCCAAAAGCAAGCCAATAATTTGATAATGCTTATATTCCAGTAAAATTTTTTAAATGCCAGGACACCAAAATGGTCTTCCTCCTTCAGGGTGGCTTCTGTGAGCTGATACTGGTTATTCTCCTTTAATTGAGGCCCTAAGGCTGGCCCTGGGGAAGGTCACCAGCACTGTTCTCTGTACTCACTTTAAGCTGTTAGCAGTCAACTGTGAGAAAAAAAGCGATGAATACTGGAATATGAGGCATGTCTGGAAGTAAAGAAACTCTTTTCCTTGGTGGCTCAAGGAATGTTCCTCCTCATTTCATATCCACCTTGTATGTGCATGAAGTCTTTGATTCCACAGGTGGGCTCACCTTTGAAAGTCCTCGATTCCTACCTCCTCTTTATTCGCCACTTCACGCTGAGCTGAGTCTGAGTGTCTCCAGAGACAGCAAACTTGTTACCTCCCACTGGAAGGTTCTGACTGCTGAAAGGTGCCTTCTTTAATTGAACGGAAATCTGTCACCCCAGATGAGCAACGTTCTTGTTTGCCTAGCAGTGCTCTGGTTTTAACTGCAAGTTCTGCATCCTGGGGTACCCCTCTGCCCTGGGCACACAAGGATAGATGGTCACTCTGTCTTTAATGCTCATCTGTTGGCCCTATTGTCCATCTTGGGCTATGCAAAGAAGTGCTATTATTTCTTCTAAATAAATCCATTTTGACACACTTAAGGCACATTTCTCTTGTTCCAAACATTCTCAGCTGACATAGCTTTAGATTCTTTATTTCACACTCAATCTGCTCTGCTCTGAATGTGCTGTCCTTTGTTGGTGGAGAAGCTTTCCTTTCCTTTCCACATGTTTCCACAGAGGAGGGGAATTTTACTTCCCTCTTCTTTGGGGAGAGAGTGGGTGTGGACACTTTCGTTTTACACTACCCACTTTTTTTTCTTATCCTACTGAGAGGAAGAGCTGTAGCTAATCTTATTGCTGAAAACACATCCTTTGGGCCAAGGTTCTCACAATGGCCAGGATTACTTTAGCTCAAAGGTAAAAACAGTTGCTCAACATCACTAATTATCAGAGAAATGCAAATCAAAACTACAGTGAAGTATCACCTCACACTGGTCAGAATGGCTATCATCAAAAAGTCTACAAACAGTAAATGCTGGAGAGGGTGTGGAGAAAAGGGAACCCTCCTACACTGTTGGTGGAAACGTAAATTGGTACAGCCACTATGGAGAACAGTATGGAGGTTCCTTAAAAAACTAAAAATAGAACTACCATATGATCCAGCAATCCCACTCCCGGGCATATATCTGGAGAAAACCATAATTCGAAAAGATACACACACCCCAGTGTTCACTGCAATACTATTTACATGTCTTGAGCTAAGCAAGACATGGAAGCAACCTAAACGTCCATTGATAGAGGAATGGTTAAAGAAGATGTGGTACATATATACAGTGGAATCTCAGCCATAAAAACGAATGAAATAATGCTATTTGCAGCAACATGGATGGACCTAGAGATTATCATTAAGTGAAGTAAATCAGACATAGAAAGACAAATATCATACATCACTCATATGTGAAATCTAATTTTAAAAACTGATACAAATGAACTTATTTACAAAACAGAAACAGACTCACAGATTTCGTAAACAAACTTATGGTTACCAAAAGGGAAATGTGGTGGGGAGGGATAAATTAGGAGTTTGGGAATAACATACACACACTACTATATATAAAATAGATAATCAACAAGGACCTATTGTATAGCACAGGGAAATCTACTCAATGTTCTGTAATGACCTATATGGGTAAAGAATCTGAAGAAGAGTGAATAAGTGGATACGTATAACTGAAACTGCAATTGAAGCTAACAGCACTGTAAACCAACTCCACTCCAATAAAAACGCAGAATACAAAACTATGCATTACCTGTATAATTCCAATTTTGCTTGAAATATTTTTAAGATTTACGTACAACTATGCATAGACAAGGAAGAATGTGATCAAGAGCAATAAAAAGTTAGCCTGAAAAAGACGGTGATGAACAGGCTCTATCCTTTCTCTTTCACTGCCAGCCTCAGCCCCAGGGATCACACAACAGACTTGACTTTACTCCTTCCTCCTTCCTGCTTCCAGGCAGTGAGCACGCTGGCAGCCAGATGGAGCCTGTCCTCTAGAGGCAGCCAGAAAGTTCCATGATTTTGCTTTAATTTCCAATTTCTCTGCTTCCTGGGTGAGTAGGTCAGGTCATTTTAGAGAGGGTGAGAGGGAGGAGGACCCACCACTTCCTCCCGTTTTTCTAGGGAATCCAACACTTGTCATAACAATTAATAAGTGTAATTCTTTGGTCTCTCTTTTGACTTAATACTTCAGATCTTTTCTTTGTCCTCTGCAATAGTGATGGAAAGGAGGAGCGACTCTTTGAACTGAAAGCACATTAAGCTGGAATTTAAGGTACAGTGCCCCAAATGAGTGTAATGCTTCACGTGTGACGACTTTTGTTTTTGTTCCAGATTCAGCACTTCTTTAATCCAGTATATGATCACATCAGTTATTTTACTGTCTTCACTCTAGGTTCCTAGTTTTCTTAATGATGACTAAAATCCCTGATAACACATTTCTCCCCACGCTTCTGTGCTGGTTGTTTCTACCGAAGTCCAAAGGTTTGGCCACCTCTGTACCTGCCATTCACTTAACTCACTGCTGTAAGCCTCCTGTCCCCCAGTGCTCTGGTGTAACCGCTGCTATTAAGGTTACTGATGATTTTCTACTGGGCAATGATCTTCATCCCTGGCCCTCTGCTTTATCACCATTCACTTATACTGGGTGACCTCCTTCAAACCAATGGCCCTCATCTACCACTTAGGCACTGATGATTCTCAAATCTATACCCACAGCCCAGATCTCTCTCCCAACCTCCATACTCATGTAACCCAGTTGCCTGTAAGCTGGCTCTACCTGAATATCCTACCTGCAAATTCAACATACCCCAAATCAAATTCATGATTTTGGTGTAAGATGCTAATTTTACTCCAGCAGGCACTATTTTAGAGACTGGCACTGCTATCCACTTAATTTCCCAAGCCAGAAACCTGAGTACTATTCTTAATTCTATTCTCTTTTTCTTTCTCTGTCACCAATTTGTTCTGTTAATCCTACTTCGTAACTATCTTTTACATCCCTCTCTTGCTCTTGGGTCACATTGTCACTGCCTTACTGCCCTTTCTTGTTGGTGTTGCTTCAATGCTGTCCTCTCCGCATCCAGTCCTACCCATTCCTACTCTCCACACAGTCGCCAGAGTAACATTTCTAAAAGACAAATCAGACCGCGTCAACATCCCTGCTTTTAAAATCCTTGAATGAGCTCTCGTATGCTTCAGAATAAAGATCAGACATTTGGGGTTAACACAGACTGCCCTTCACGGCTTGTCTCCTGACCATGCTTTAGCCTCATTTCCCGCCACCCTCCCGACCTCTGGCATCCTCATTCCTACCATGCTTAACAACATGCAAGTTCCTCACTACATTGTGCTGCTCTACGCTGCAGTGCTGTTTCCACACACGGCTCCTTCTACCTGGAATACCATTCCTCCCTTTGCCCTACCAAACTCCAGCCCACATGTCCTCATGATCATATCAGGGGTTACACTCTAGAGGTCTCTCCTGAGCCCATCTTCTTCCATTATCAGCCAGTCTCATGTGTGATGCTGTTGTTGGAATCTAACGAAAACTCATGCCTAAATGGACAGTCATTTCAATTCTCCACTGAGATGACTCAAAAGAAGATCTTTGGGTGAAGAGTAAAATTATCTGTAGAAAGCCCCTCTACATCGCACCATTAACAAAAACAAATGAATTATCATGTCCCAAAGCTCTATACTATAAAACACAGTGGGTATACTATATCCTGGACTATTTTCAAAGGAGGACTTGCCAATTGCCTGTCACAATCATAGAGGGTTCCTAGTAGTTTGCTCAAGAAACATCTGGTTTGGCAAAACTGAGCCACAGAGCTTCCTAGCCACAGAGCTGCCAAGGTCCTAAGTAACCACATGAATGATTTATTAGATGGAATTACTGAACATAAACTAATTGAACCAGAGAATACCTGCCAAAAATAATGATTTTTACCTTCAGAATGATTGGTCTTAACTTATTCTTTCTAATAATCATTAGACAGCTGAATCAACTAATTGTCTATCGCTGCTATTAGTTCATGACAATAAAATTGTATCAACAGTGCATGGGAGGGATTTTTTCTTTCTCTCTGCCTGGAGAATGTGCTTTCAAATCATCCTAAAGAGATTTTATTTCATTAAAGTATAAATTTAAGAGGAGTTTAAATTATAATATGATCTTTTAGGAAGCTTTCTACAGATCCCAAGTCTCATGGTGGTGCTAAAGAGGAGGTTTTGTGTAAGAATTATCAGCTTGGGAACATACAGCTTAAACTATAATTGTTCCTGGTCTAAGAGTTAAAGGCCCAGGACGGTCAACAATATTTTATTCATACCAAAATGACCACTTGTGCGACCAATGCCATGTTATACTTTTGTCTTGACAAATGTCTTCATAAGATGATTAGAGTTTAACAGGCTCTACAGTGAGAGAGGGGATGCTAAAGATCATCAGCTCTACTCATGTTCTTTTGGACTAAAAATTAGAATTAAATAGTCATAAGGGTTATATGGAGTGTCTGACAACAAATGTGACTGTGGTGTAAAACATTGTTTATTTTTTACAAATGAGGTAAATAATATTTCACACCCAGCCAGCTAGTATCTTGCCTAGACTTAATAAAGACAAATACATATGCTGTCAAGAATTAGAAACCATCAGTGAGAACAAACAAATCCATTTCTTAAATATGGATTATAAAACAGAAAAAAATAAGTCTCCAGGTGCTAGGTGGGATCTGGACTTCTGCAGGCTTTATCAGATCCACACCAAAGATGAATCAGTCCCCAGTTACACCTAAATGTTTAATGTTTAGTTAAATTAATAAATGTCAAAAAAAGTTGTGTCAAGAATATTTAATTACAAAAACTCTTATCAAAGAATATTTAATGGCACAACAAAATATTTAAGTGAAAAAATGTAAGAGCAGCATAATCTTAATTTTTTTTTTTTTTTTTTTTTTTTTTTGCGGTACGCGGGCCTCTCACTGTTGTGGCCTCTCCCACTGCGGACCACAGGCTCCGGACATGCAGGCTCAGCGGCCATGGCTCACGGGCCCAGCCGCTCCGCAGCATGTGGGAACCTCCCGGACCGGGGCACGAACCCGTGTCCCCTGCATCGGCAGGTGGACTCTCAACCACTGAGCCACCAGGGAAGCCCCTATAATCTTAATTTTTAAAAACACATAGATATGCCTATAAAAATATTGGAGAAGTATTCAGAAAGATTTTTATTTGTTTGCTTTGAAGAGTTAAAATGAGAGGAAATGGTCAAAACCCTTTGACCATGTTTTGAAATGCATCCTACAGAGTATGGTAAGCAGGTATTGGCAGATGGTGCTATAGACCACCAAGGATGGGAACATGAACAAACATTTCCTCTTTCTCTCATGTGTGATATCAGTTTTTGGTTTTGACTATTTTTAATGAGAAGTTTTATACATGAGTTGACACAGCTGACCCGAAAAGAATGGCATGGGGGAGAAAGCCCCCCTCTGCCATGCTGACCCTGGTAGAGTATGGTACTTTGTGGATAATCAGCCTGCACAAAGCAGTTTTCAACTGTACTGTGATTGTTTATTTGTATTCTGCACTGTACAGTTGTACATTATTTCTAGATGAGCATATATCTGCAGAAGAACAGGGTTTCTGGCTCCTACATGGAAGCCCCCATACAGAAATCTGTGCCATTTCCATTGAACAGAGGGCTTTGGAATTGGTTTGGGGAGGTGAAGTAATGTTTTTTTCCCTGTGGCGGTCTCTGCCATATGGTACGTGGACATGCAGAGGGGAAGGGTGGCCACCCCTGATGTCACTGCATGTTTGTGCACACTCATGGGCGTCTGTGTGTGTTTGTGCTGGTGGGTGCACTCCTGGTATGAAGAGGATGCAAATGGTTTGGTCTGTAGGATCAAAGGGCTTGAGCCACGTGGGTGGACACTGTCTGCCATGATTCCATTTAATAGGGATAGAAAAAGGCAGGCTTTTGTTTGTTTGTTTGTTTCTGATGGTGGGGGCAGGTGATGGGCTCATTTGAGCTTCTTTGTGCTTCCAGAAATCAGGCAGCTCAGAGAGCTGAGTTCTGATAATCCTGAGTGAGCAAAGGAGTGGGGCAGGGTGTTCATGCATGCGTCTGTGAGTGTGTGTGTGTGTGTGTGTGTGTGTGTGTGCGTTTCCAGATTCTATTGTGGGAATCCCTTGCTAACAGGCCTTAAATAGGAAACCTATTAGGGACTTAGTACGGTATCCTTTTTAGATATGCATGAGGCGAAAAAGTTGGGAAACACACATCCAGCCGGCAGAAAGGTCCTTTCCCTTGCCGAGTCAGACAGGGTTGAAAGCCGTCTCTACAGTACAGTGCTTTCTGCACTTTCAGCTGCAACTCTGAAGCTTTGCCTCATTTAAGCTATTCATGGAGAAGCTGATTTTTATAAGAACAGAAATTGTATTCTTGAGGCCAAGCTTTCCCTTTTTTCTTTAAAATTTCTTGAAAAGACTTAAGACAGTTAAACAGTTACTACATGACCACAGAGTGAAAGGCATAACACTGTTTAGAGTAAATAAGGGAGTCTTATGAAAACACCATGATGCACATACAGTGGTTTCTGCATGAATCAAATTGTATGTTTTCAAAACATAATTGATAGATATTCTTAGGTGGGATGATGGTTTGATCCTGTCAGCAAACTGAATGTACTAGTGCCAGCCTGTGAGGGATAATGATTAAATCAAAAGGAATGACACCAGCAGAGGAGTACAAATAATCCATATTAAAATACTTGAGTTTGGGAATTATTTATAACCTTGAAATTCAAAAGGAGTTGCCAGAGTGCATGTATGAGCACATACAGATGATTCACCTCGGCATCTAATGGAAACTTCACTTTTCACTGGTTAAGGAAACTGGAATTCTTAGGTGTAATTGTGTATCTTTGTTAGGAAGATTATAATAATTTGCCTGGTCTTGGAAATGGTATGAAAAAAAAGAGCACAATTCATAAATCGAAGTCCTCTTTTCCCCCTTTCACTCTTTCTTGGCATATATTTTTTAAAAAGTTACTATTTTAGAAAGTAAAATGGATACAATTTATTGATAGAGTGTGTTGTAGGAGAAGCTTTCTGAGTTAACAGCTCCTATGGGAAGAAATGCAAAAGTCTTTTAGCTATTGAAAAGCATTGGAGTGTGATGGCAAAGCTTAAATAATGCCCTGTTTTTAGTCAGGGAGGGGGCTCGATATGTCTCTTGCGTATCACAGTAAGAAGAAATATATACAAACACTTACATGACATTGGGCTGTCCTCCACTAAATGTTTTTGTTCTACTCTCAGTGATGTGAAGAAAAAAAAACAAACCCTGTAACTCATAACAATCGCATTTCTCCATTTCATTTCAAGCATAAGTTTTGTTCCAGAGACATATTCAAAGTGGAGAATAGGACAAAATATGTTTTATGTTCGCATTCATCTTTAAAATAGCCTCTTGACACTGTTAAGTTGCGACTGGACAATTACTTGGCACGTAACCCATGCAGACCGCAACCTTGACAGAATTAGAGGAAATCCTTCTCCAAAGATGAATGTTCTTGACGGATTCATCAGAAGCATTAGGCACAAATGCACTTTTTCTGCACCTCATGCATGCCAACTTTCTTGCCCATTTTCATGTATTATAAATGGTCTTGTTTCCTGTTTCCTGTTTTATTTCCACCATTATCCCTTCCCTGTGACTGAGATCAGGTAAGCAGATATGGAAGTATCCCACACATGTGTAATTCCCATCTCCTCAGAGCATTTTTCTTGTCCACCCCTGCCCCCCACCCAGCTGCTTACATGGCATTAACAATAACCCAGAGTTCTTCAAATGTCATAACTCTTTAGGAAAAAAAAAGCCTTTATTTAGCTCACTTTTTTTCCTTTTGCTGAACAAAATACAATCTCTAGCATGAATTATAGATGTAAAGAACAGCATTCCACCCCAGTGCTGGGCCTTACCTTGTGCTTAAGTGATAGAACAAATGACTTTCCTACTTGGGGAGACTGTTAGTTGCCTTTGTGAATTTTTTAGCGGCCAGGTAGACACAGACACACACACGCAAACGCGCACACACACACACACACACACACTACATGCTTAATATAAGCTTAAAAAGAACTGGGGGTATGATGTTAAAAATGTCTTGACAAGCATGATGCCCTTAACTGCTCCTACCTAAGCTCCTGCCTAAGAAAACAAGGATTTTCACACCCTTACCCTTTAGCATTGTGTCAGGGACCATTTGGGGGCTCAGTCTCCTGAAGTCACTCTCTTGGTCTTGCTTGTTTGCTTCTAGATTTCTAGCTTCAGATTCCATTTTTCTATCTAGCCGTGGCCTTGATGCTTTAGAGTTTCTCTTGCTTTCCAGCATGTCCATATGTGATACTGTGATTCATAATAGTAAGAGTATATATTTGATCTTTGTCCCTATTCCTGACACAGAGCTCCTAAAACCTTGTAACTTCCTAACTGCTGAGGATGATCAAGGTGTTTTTGTTGTGTTAATAATGTGACTTTTGGAAAGTCCTTAGGTAACCTAAGGGTGGAGGCTGGTAGCCAGTGGAATGAGCCAAGAAACTTTCAGTCTTTCCAGCCCCACCCTTCCCCCTCCAGGGAGGGAAAAGGGGCTGGAAATTGAATCCAGTCACCAATGGCCCATGATTTAATCATGCCAATGTAATGAGGCCTTCAGAAAAACACAAATGGATGAGGTTCGGAAAGCTTCGGGGTGGGTGACTCCGTGGAGATGCAGGATGAGTGGCAGAGGGCATGAAAGCTCGACGCTCCTTCCCACATACCTTGCCTTGTGCATTTCTTTCATCTGACTGTTCCTAAGTTATATTCTTTTATAATACACTGGTAATCTAGTAAGTAAGATGTTACTCTGAGTTCTGTGAGCTCTTCTAGAAAACTGATTAAACCCAGGAGGGGGTCGTTGGAACCTCAGATCTATAGCTGGTCCATCAGAAGCACAGGTGATTATCTGGGTTTGAGACTGCTCTTTGAAGGAGGGCGGGCATCTTGTGGGACTGAGTCCTTACCCTGTGGGATCTGATGCTATCTCCAGATAGATAGGGTCAGAATTGAGTTGAATTGTAGGACACCCAGCTGGTGCTGTGGGAAAAGCTGTGGGAAAAGCCCCCATACGTGGGTTTTAGTGTTGGAATTTTACCATATTTGGGTGATTGCTCCCCTTTGAGCATATGTCTTGCCTCCACGGGTAGCCTTCACCTTGGTAACCTTGGCATCAGACTTCACCTCTTCTTGCTCCATATCCAGCAGCCAGCTAACTGCCCATTCCATATCCAGCCACAGCCCCAAGGGACTTTGGCCAGGGTCAGAGTTAAGGGAAAGAGAGTCAGTAGAGAAACGGAAATGCTTTTTCTCTTTTCTCTTTTGTTCCAATCGTGGCCATGAGTACGTGTGAGCTAAGTGTCACATCCTAGCATTTTGTGGGTACCTGGAGGAAAAGAGATTCAGAGAGAGGAGCTTTCTCACTCACTTACCTAGGCCCCATTTTAAGTCCTCTTTCCATTTACTCTGTGAAGTAGAACACCTCACAACAATATCCATGCATTAATTTTTTTGTAGCCTTTGTGGCTTCCATGTCTCAGGGACAACTTGAGAAAGACTGAACCAAGGAGGGTGCTGCTTTCCATCTACCTTCCTTGGACTTTCTTCACGCTCAGCTTTCTCAACAGCAAGGACACAGCCACCAGATTATCATCCCTAAAGCAAGCCATTAGCAGGAGAGAAACTCAGAAAAGCCCTTCTGTGGGAAATCTGCTCTTGAAGGCCCACCCTCTGCCACATCTTCTGGTGGTTTACACAGTGCCTACTATGCTCCCCTGAGGGGGGGACAAGGGTGGAGGTCAAGATCAAGAAAACCAGCACGGAAACCCCTCAGTGTTCTTACAAAACCAGGACCAAAGATTCACAACATTTTAAAGTTACAAAGAGTTAGATATTAGGATTCTGTTGCCCCAGAGATTTTCAGATGAAAACGTCTTGTTCTGCAATATTATAAGAAGCAGAAATCTTTCGAACGAACTGGTCAGACTTCAACATGAATGATGATAGTGGGATCATTTTCCTGATAGAAATTTTAGCTTGAAATTGGAGAATTGTTAAGTTATTTATTATACAGTTCAGATGAGTATTGAATCCACTCATTTTTGCAGCACAAAACCAAAAAAAGCCCATTAATGTCTTCCTAAAGATTCTCACTAGTAACTATTTTAACCAAGGTGAAAATACATTTAATAGTTCCATCTAAGGTTTCAGATTCATTTTACTTAGGAAAGACCTTTCAAAAGAGTAATTTGTTTGAAGCGTCTAGTTTATTCAAAATGTATTTTATTATATTTTCAAAGGGGTTGTCATCTTTTTTTTTTTTTTAACCTAACCCATGGCATGGAAGACATTAGCATTCCCATGAAGACTTAGCGATGCTAGGTTTTTAGTGTGAGATGCATACTTATGCATAATGCAGGCTCTCTCTCATTTCTATAGTAGGGGTTGCTTAGTGGTACTGAAACTGTTGAAAAATTATAAATTGATGTAACTCTGACAGAGGGTAGACCCTGGCCAAATGGGCTGACTCAGCATTGTAGCATAATCTCTGCTTTGGCCTTGGCTCTGAATCAGTCCTAATCACTGAGTACCACACCCATGCTGATCTATTAAAAAAATAAAAATAAGAAAACCCCCAAAACAAAAAATGAGTTGAAAACACTGACGTTTGATTGATTCACTACTAATTTCTTGACCACTTACTATATGCAAGGGGCTGTGAGAGGCCCCAGGGATAGAGTAGTGAACAAACAGATAAGATTCTGCTCCCATGAATGTGAAAAACAACACAATTAGACGAAGCAAAGCCAAAATCAAAATAAATCATACTGGTTTGCTCCAGGTATTTTTCTTCCTTTTTTTTTTTTTAATGAACTCTTGGCTCCGCATCTAAACGCTGGCTCCCACATTTGGGAAGCACATCATGTTTAATGCTTTTGCACACTTCCCTCCAGGCATTTGGGATCTTTGCACATCTCACCACCCTACTTTTTTTTTTTTTTAAATATAATTGACTTACGATATATTCATTTCAGGTGTACAACATAGTGAGTCCACATTTTTATAGATTACCTATCATACAAAGTTATTATAATATTAATATTATTGACTATGGTCCCTATGCTGTACATTACATTCCCATGACTTATTTATCTTTTAGCTGGAAGTTTGTACCTCTTAGTCCCTTTCACCTACTTTGTCCATCCTCTCACCCCCTTCTCTTCTGGTAAGCACCCATTTGTTTTCTGTATCTATGAGTCTGTTTCTGTTTTTGTTTTTTTTGAATATTCCACATATAAGTGAGATCATATAATATTTGTCTTTCTCTGTCTGATTTATTTCACTTAGTGTAATACCCCCCAGGTCCATCCATGTTGCCAAAAATGGCAAGATTTCATTCCCTTTATGGCTGAGTAGCATCCATTGTATATATACCACATCTTCTTTATCCATTCATCTGTTGATGGACACTTAGACTGCTTCCATATCTTGGCTATTGTAAATAATGCTGCAGTGAACATCAGGATAAATATATCTTTTCGAATTAGTGTTTTCCACTTTCTTTGGATAAATACCCAGGAGTAGAACTGCTGGATTGTACGGTAGCTCTATTCTTAAATTTTAAAGGAAACTCCATACTGTTCTCCCTAGTGGCTGTACCCATTTACATTCCCAACAGTGCCTGAGGGCTTCCTTTTCTCCACACCCTCTTCAGCACTTGTTTCTCACCACCTCCAGTCTGTTCTTCCCTTTGACTTCAGTGTCCCCATTGCTTCGGGCCAGGACTTACTGCCAGTGACCCTGGCCCTAAGAAACCTGCCCATTTCCACCTCCCCATGCCCTGGTAGTCTTAGAGACCCAAAAAATCCTGTGGCGTTGCCTGCATGGTGATGATTTCTGTGACTGCAGAGTCTGCTTACAAGTGATTTGGATCTATTTCTACTTCTATGATCTCAGGTGGGGAATTAGGTGCAAACATTTTTGAGGTTTGTAGCTGAAACCTCATCATGACAGATTTTCAAATATGATGAGACAACGATGACAATGAAATGGAAGAAAAACATCTGAGAATACTTGACTTGTCCTCCTGACAGTTTCATTTCTTGGAAGTAAAAAGGGGAACTGGCACTCTGCACCTAGTTCTGATGAATAAGGGAAGATTAATTGCTGAAGTGGAAGGGACTGTTATGATATATGCAATAGCCAGAGGAAAGAACCCTAACGTCTAGGGAGAGGGAGATTTATCAAAAAGCATAATCTTAAACCTGAGATTCTATAAAGGAGCCAAGAGTAATGAGTGGTTATTTAGAAAAGAATCTGACAGTCCCGAGACAACTGGTTCTTACGAGGGATAAATTTTTGTTATCTAAAGAAACAGGAAGCTCTCAGGTAAGTGCATGTTTCAAAAGGACGTGCTCCAAGCCTTTTGGTTCTGGATGTGCACCAGAACCTGCAGAAAATCAATCCCATTCTTGGAATCTGAAGTGAGTGTGGTATAGCTGTGATATAGCTAACGAGTAGCTGTATCACACCCAAGTCTTTCCTATTCACTCTTGTTCTGTTTTCCTTGTTTGCTTTTTAATATCTCCCCTGGTGCTGGATCTCCTAACAAACTCTTCTTTGTGTTTAAATTAATCTCTCTGGCTCTCGTTCTTTCTTGTATTTTCTTCTTGGTGTTTCTCTTGGATTTCAACCTATTTCAGCCCACACTTACATAGCTTTTCCTTCTCTCTCATGGTCGGTTGTTCTCTTGGTCCTCCAATTTTACCTCCTGATTTCTTTCCCCTTTCCTAACTCTCCCTCCCAGTTACGATGTCCAGAGAACCTCCACATAAACAGTGTACCTCCAGTTGATGCTGGGGCTAAAAACCCAAAAGCTTGCTATAGTGATGCTTCCTTCTCTTCAAACCCCACCACCCCCAGCCCCATTTTTTTGACATTCGTAGCAGACTGATTATGCGAAAATTGGAAGGTGAATTCAAGAGTGAATTCTTTCACTTAGCAAAGTACAGAGGGATCAGAGCTCCTTTAAGTAGCATCTTCTCAAGTGTTTGTTTACAGATCATTACATACTTAACTTGGTGAGAGACTAAAAGTTGAAATGTTCCAAACCACTGCTGATTAAATAGCAATCTCGAAATAAGATAAGGCAAATCTAAAATTAAAATAGCAAATTTGAAATGTCCATGTTATCAGATAAGAAGCTAAAATACGTGACTGTCTTGTTCGACAGGAGACATTTGGCCAGTCCAGGTCTTGCCTTTTCTGGTTACTAAGATCTGATGTTCAACCTTTGTGCCCTTCTGATGACCCGTGCTGCTTGTACTTCCAGGACCTCCCCAGGGCAGGGGACACCTGCTCCATTTCAGCCTGGCTCTTCCAACTCTTCACCCCCTCTCCTTGGGCCAAGATACAAATGACTGAAAGAGGGACTCATTACCAAGGATGACTATTCCTAAAGTGGTTAACAATGTAAGAATGAAATCAGCAAGGCTAACTTCATCATGATAAAATGCTACAGATAATAGAAAAGGACATACAAATCTATATTTTGAACTAAACAATCAGGAAGAGATAAAGGCTAGATGGAGTAGGGATGGGTGGTGTAAGGCTAAATGAGAGAACAGAACTACTGAGCTTTGATTTCGCCTCTTTTTTTTTTTTTTTTGCGGTACACGGGCCTCTCACTGTTGTGGCCTCTCCCGTTGCGGAGCACAGGCTCCGGACGCGCAGGCTCAGCGGCCATGGCTCACGGGCCCGGCTGCTCCGCGGCACGTGGGATCCTGCCGGACCGGGACACGAACCCGTGTCCCCTGCATCGGCAGGCAGACTCTCAACCACTGCGCCACCAGGGAAGCCCTCGCCTCTGTCTTTTATATCAAGAAGAATCATCTTCAAATGAAAAAGAGCAGACCAAATATAGAAAAGAAGAACAAAGAAGGTTTCCGGGAAGATGGCGGAAGAGTAAGACGCGGAGATCAACTTCCTCCCCACAGATACACCAGAAATACACCTACACATGGAACAACTCCTACAGAACACCTACTGAACAGTGGCAGAAGGCCTCAGACTTCCCAAAAGGCATGAAACCCCCCCACGTACCTGGGCAGGGCAAAAGAAAAAAGAATAAACAGAGACAAAAGGATAGGGACAGGCCGGCACCAGTGGGAGGGAGCTGTCAAGGAGGAAAGGTTTGCATACACTAGGAAGCCCCTTGGCTGGCGGAGACTGCGGGTGGCGGAGGGGGAAGCTTCGGGGCCGCGGAGGAGAGCACAGCAACAGGGGTGTGGAGGGCAAAGCGGAGAGATTTCCGCACAGAGGATCAGGGCCGACAGGCACTCACCAGCCCGAGAGGCTTGTCTGCTCACCCGCCGGGGCAGGCGGGGCTGGGAGCTGAGGCTCGGAATTCGGTCGGAGCGCAGCGAGAGGACTGAGATTGGTGGCATGAACACAGCCTTCAGGGGATTAGTGCGCCACAGCTAGACGGGAGGGAGTCCGGGTAAAAGTCTGGACCTGGCGAAGAGGCAAGAGACTTTTTCTTACCTCTTTGTTTCCTGGTGCGCGAGGAGAGGTGATTAAGAGCGCTGCTTAAAGGAGCTCCAGAGACGGGCGCGAGCCGCGGCTAAAAGCGCGGACTCCAGAGACAGGCAGGAGACGCTAAGGCTGCTGCTGCCGCCACCAAGAAGCCTGTGTGCGAGCACAGGTCACTATCCACATCCCCCCTTCCGGGGAGCCTGTGCAGCCCGCCACTGCCAAGGTCCGGGGTCCACGGACAACTCCTCCGGAAGAACGCACAGCGCGCCTCAGGCTGGTGCAATGTCACACCGGCCTCTGCCGCCGCAGGCCCGCCCCGCACGCCGTGCCCCTCCCTCCCTCCCCGCGCTCTAAGTGAGCCAGAGCCCCCGAATCAGCGGCTCCTTTAACCCCGTCCTGTATGAGGGAAGAACAGACGCCCTCCGGCAACCTACACGCAGAGGCGGGGCCAAATCCAAAGCTGAGCCCCTTGGAGCTGTGAAAACAAAGAAGAGAAAGGGAAATCTCTCCCAGCAGCCCCAGAAGCAGCGGATTAAAGCTCCACAATCAACTTGATGTACCCTGGATTTGTGGAATACGTGAATAGACAACGAATCATCCCAAATTAAGGAGGAGGACTTTGAGAGCAAGATTTATGATTTTTTCCCCGTTTCCTTTTTTTGTGAGTGTGTATGTGTATGCTTCTATGTGAGATTTTGTCTGTATAGCTTTGCTTCCACCATTTGTCCTAGGGTTCTATCCGTCCGTTTTATTTTTTTAATTTATTTTCTTTTGTTATCTCTTAATAATTATTTTTTAAACTTATTTAATAACTTTATTATTAAATAAATAAGTTATTAAGCTATTTAATAACTTTATTATATTTATTTTAATATAATATAAACTTTATTATATTTATATTATATTATATTTTATCTTACTTTATTTTATTTTACTTTATCTCCTTTTTTTCCTTCCTTCCTTCCTCCCTCCCTCCTCTCTTTCTTTCTTACTTTCTTTCTTTCTACTTCTACTAATTCTTTCTTTCTACATTTTCTCCCTTTTATTCTGAGCCATGTGGATGAAAGACTCTTGGTGCAGCAGCCAGGAGTCAGTGCTGTGCCTCTGAGGAGGGAGAGCCAACTTCAGGACACTGGTCCACAAGAGACCTCCCAGCTCCACATAATATCAAATGGCGAAAATCTCCCAGAGATCTCCATCTCAACACCAGCACCCAGCTTCACTCAACGACCAGCAAGCTACAGTGCTGGATATCCTTTGCCAAACAGCTAGTAAGACAGGAACACAACCCCACCCATTAGCAGAGAGGCTGCGTAAAATCATAATAAGTCCACAGACACCCCAAAACACACCACCAGAGGTGGACCTGCCCACCAGAAAGACAAGATCCAGCCTCATCCACCAGAACACAGGCACTAGTCCCCTCCACCAGGAAGCCTACACAACCCACTGAAACAACCTTAGCCACTGGGGACAGACACCAAAAACAACGGGAACTACGAACTTGCAGCCTGCAAAAAGGAGACCCCAAACACAGTAAGATAAGCAAAATGGGAAGACAGAAAAACACACCACAGATGAAGGAGCAAGATAAAAACCCACCAGACCTAACAAATGAAGAGGAAATAGGCAGTCTACCTGAAAAAGAATTCAGAATAATGATAGTAAAGATGACCCAAAATCTTAGAAATAGAATACAAGAAACATTTAACAAGGACCTAGAAGAACTAAAGATGAAACAAACAATGATGAACAACAGAATAAATGAAATGAAAAATATGCTAGATGGAATCAATTGAATAAATGAAGCACAAGAATGGATAAGTGACCTGGAAGACAAAATAGTGGAAATAACTACTGCAGAGCAGAATAAAGAAAAAAGAATGAAAAGAACTGAGGACAGTCTCAGAGACCTCTGGGACAACATCAAACACCAACATTCGAATTATAGAGGTTCCAGAAGAAGAAGAGAAAAAGAAAGGGACTGAGAAAATATTTGAAGAGATTATAGTTGAAAACTTCCCTAATATGGGAAAGGAAATAGTTAATCAAGTCCAGGAAGCACAGAGAGTCCCATACAGGATAAATCCAAGGAGAAATGCGCCAAGACACATATTAATCAAACTGTCAAAAATTAAATACAAAGAAAACATATTAAAAGCTGCAAGGGAAAAACAACACACAAGGGAAGCCCCATAAGGTTAACAGCTGATCTTTCAGCAGAAACTCTGCAAGCCAGAAGGGACTGGCAGGACATATTTAAAGTGATGAAGGAGAAAAACCTGCAACCAAGATTACTCTACCCAGCAAGGATCTCATTCAGATTTGATGGAGAAATTAAAAGCTTTACAGACAAGCAAAAGCTGAGAGAGGTCAGCACCACCAAACCAGCTTTACAACAACTGCTAAAGGAACTTCTCTAGGCAAGAAACACAAGAGAAGGAAAAGGCCTACAATAACGAACCCCAAACAATTAAGAAAATGGGAATAGGAACATACATATTGATAATTACCTTACATGTAAATGGACTAAATACTCCCACCAAAAGACAGAGATTGGCTGAATGGATACAAAAACAAGACCCATATATTTGCTGTCTACAAGAGACCCACTTCAGACCTAGGGACACATACAAACTGAAAGTGAGGGGAAGGAAAAAGATATTTCATGCAAATGGAAACCAAAAGAAAGCTGGAGTAGCAATTCTCATATCAGACAAAATAGACTTTAAAATAAAGACTATTAGAAGAGACAAAGAAGGACACTACATAATGATCAAGGGATCGATCCAAGAAGAAGATATAACAATTGTAAATATTTATGCACCCAACATAGGAGCACCTCAGTACATAAGGCAAATACTAACAGCCATAAAAGGGTAAATCAACAGTAACACATTCATAGTATGGGACTTTAACACCCCACTTTCACCAATGGACAGAGCATCCAAAATGAAAATAAATAAGAAGACAAAAGCTTTAAATGATACATTAAACAAGATGGACTTAATTGATATTTATAGGACATTCCATCCAAAAGCAACAGAATACACATTTTTCTCAAGTGCTCATGGAACATTCTCCAGGATAGATCATACCTTGGGTCACAAATCAAGCCTTGGTAAATTTAAGAAAATTGAAATTGTATCAAGTATGTTTTCCAACCACAACGCTATAAGACTAGATATCAATTACAGGAAATGATCTCTGAAAAATACAAACACATGGAGGCTAAACAATACACTACTTAATAACGAAGTGATCACTGAAGAAATCAAACAGGAAATTAAAAACTACCTAGAAACAAATGACAATGGAGATACGACCCAAAATTTATGGGATGCAGCAAAAGCAGGTCTAAGAGGGAAGTTTATAGCAATACAATCCTACCTTAAGAAACAGGAAACATCTCGAATAAACAACCTAACCTTGCACCTAAAGCAGTTAGAGAAAGAAGAACAAAAACACTCCAAAGTTAGCAGAAGGAAAGAAATCATAAAAATCAGATCAGAAATAAACGAAAAAGAAATGAAGGAAACGATAGCAAAGATCAATAAAACTAAAAGCTGGTTCTTTGAGAAGATAAACAAAATTGACAAACCATTAGCCAGACTCATCAAGAAAAAAAGGGAGAAGACTCAAATCAATAGAATTAGAAATGAAAAAGGAGAAGTAACAACTGACACTGCAGATATACAAAAGATCCTGAGAGATTCCTACAAGCAACTCTATGCCAATAAAATGGACAACCTGGAAGAAATGGACAAATTCTTAGAAATGCACAACCTGCCAAGACTGAATCAGGAAGAAATAGAAAATATGAACAGACCAATCACAAGCACTGAAATTGAAACTGTGATTAAAAATCTTCCAACAAAAAATAGCCCAGAACCAGATGGCTTCACAGGCAAATTCTATCAAACATTTAGAGAAGAGCTAACACCTATCCTTCTCAAACTCCTCCAAAATATAGCAGAGGGAGGAACACTCCCAAACTCATTCTACGAGGCCACCATCACCCTGATACCAAAATCAGACAAGGATGCCAAGAAGAAAGGAAACTATAGGCCAATATCACTGATGAACATAGATGCAAAAATCCTCAACAAAATACTAGCAAACAGAATCCAACAGCACATTAAATGGATCATACACCATGATTCAGTGGGGTTTATTCCAGGAATGCAAGGATTCTTCAATATATGCAAATCAATCAACTTGATACACCATATTAACAAATTGAAGGAGAAAAACCATATGATCATCTCAATAGTTGCAGAGAAAGCTTTCAACAAAATTCAACACCCATTTATGATAAAAACCCTGCAGAATGTAGGCATAGAGGGAACTTTCCTCAGCATAATAAAGGCCATATATGACAAACCCACAGCCAACATTGTCCTCAATGCTGTAAAACTGAAAGCATTTCCACTAAGATCAGGAACAAGACAAGGTTGCCCACTCTCACCACTCTTATTCAACATACTTTTGGAAGTTTTAGCCGCAGCAATCAGAGAAGAAAAGGAAATAAAAGGAATCCAAATTGGAAAAGAAGAAGTAAAGCTGTCACTGTTTGTAGATGACATGATACTATACATAGAGAATCCTAAAGATGCTACCAGAAAACTACTAGAACTAATCAATGAATTTAGTAACGTAGCAGGATACAAAATTAATGCACAGAAATCTCTGGCATTCCTATACACTAATGATGAAAAATCTGAAAGTGAAATCAAGAAAACACTCCCATTTACCATTGCAACAAAAAGAATAAAATATCTAAGAATAAACCTACCTAAGGAGACAAAAGACCTGTATGCAGAAAATTATAAGACACTGAGGAAAGAAATTAAAGATGATACAAATAGATGGAGAGATATACCATGTTCTTGGATTGGAAGAATCAACATTGTGAAAATGACTCTACCACCCAAAGCAATCTACAGATTCAATGCAATCCCTATCAAACTACCAATGGCATTTTTCACAGAACTAGAACAAAAACTTTCACTATTTGTGAAAGACCCTGAATAGCCAAAGCAATCTTGAGAACGAAAAACGGAGCTGGAGGAATCAGGCTCCCTTATTTCAGACTATACTACAAAGCTACAGTAATCAAGACAGTATGGTACTGGCACAAAAACAGAAAGATAGATCAATAGTACAGGACAGAAAGCCCAGAGATAAACCCACGCACATATGGCCACCTTATCTTTGATAAAGGAGGCAGGAATGTACAGTGGAGAAAGGACAGCCTCTTCAATAAATTGTGCTGGGAAAACTGGACAGGTACATGTAAAAGTATGAGATTAGATCACTCCCTAACAGCATACACAAAAATAAGCTCAAAATGGATTAAAGAGCTAAATGTAAGGCCAGAAACTATCAAACTCTTAGAGGAAAACATAGGCGGAACACTCTATGACATAAATCACAGCAAGATCCTTTCTGACCCACCTCCTAGAGAAATGGAAATGAAAACAAAAATAAACAAATGGGACCTAATGAGACTTCAAAGCTTTTGCACAGCAAAGGAAACCATAAACAAGACCAAAAGACAACCCTCAGAATGGGAGAAAATATTTGCTAATGAAGCAACTGACAAAGGATTAATCTCCAAAATTTATAAGCAGCTCATGCAGCTCAATAACAATAAACCAAACAACCCAATCCAAAAATGGGCAGAAGACCTAAATAGACATTTCCCCAAAGAAGATATACAGACTGCCAATAAACACATGAAAGAATGCTCAACATCATTAATCATTAGAGAAATGCAAATCAAAACTACAATGAGATATCATCTCACACCAGTCAGAATGGCCATCATCAAAAAATCTAGAAACAATAAATGCTGGAGAGGGTGTGGAGAAAAGGGAACCCTCTTGCACTGTTGGTGGGAATGTAAATTGATACAACCACTGTGGAGAACAGTATGCAGGTTCCTTAAAAAACTACAAATAGAACTACCATATGAGCCAGCAATCCCACTACTGGTCATATATCCTGAGAAAACCATAATTCAAAAAGAGTCATGTACCAAAATGTTCATTGCAGCTCTATTTACAATAGCCCGGAGATGGAAACATGTACCTAAGTGTCCATCATCAGATGAATGGATAAAGAAGATGTGGCACATATATACAGTGGAATATTACTCAGCCATAAAAAGAAATGAAATTGAGCTATTTGTAATGAGGTGGATAGACCTAGAGTCTGTCATAGAGTGAAGTAAGTCAGAAAGAGAAAGACAAATACCATATGCTAATACATATATATGGAATTAAAAAAAAAATGTCATGAAGAACCTAGGGGTAAAACAGGAATAAAGACACAGACCTACTAGAGAATGGACTTGAGGATATGGGGAGGGGGAAGGGTAAGCTGTGACAAAGTGAGAGAGAGGCATGGACATATATACACTACCAAACGTAAGGTAGATAGCTAGTGGGAAGCAGCCGCATAGCACAGGGAGATCATCTCGGTGCTTTGTGACCACTTGGAGTGGTGGGATAGTGAGGGTGGGAGGGAGGGAGATGCAAGAGGGAAGAGATATGGGGACATATGTATATGTATAAATGATTCACTTTGTTATAAAGCAGAAACTAACACATGACTGTAAAGCAATTATACTCCAATACAGATGTAAAAAAAAAAAAAAAGAAGAATAAAGAACAGAACCCCGGATAAGGGAAACACTAGTGAGAAAGCACTTAGCTGTCCTAAAGGTATTCAAGTCCCTGGGTAAAGTGCATTCTAGCAAAATTACTTACTGGTGTGATTATGAAACTACCCTTGGTAATTTTGCACGGTTTATAAAGAGAGGTATGCAAGGTCCAGGATGGGTAGTTATCCCAATTATTCATTAGGGGAGAAAGTGGGTTTCAGACCCTAAAGACTGGTGAATTTGAAGTCAAGATCTGGAAGGGGAAGTGATGTCTCCTATTAACAGTGTGAACTTAGAAAGTAATTAATTTTCTTTTTCTTATGTGAGCATTTAATTTCTTTTTATAAAAGTTACTAGGCAATATGACACAATTCACTTTGTTGATTAATGCATTCAATATATACATACATTATTAAGTGCTTACCTGCCTCTGGGGTCAGGTATGAGAGATCTAAGATAATCAGACTCTGACTCTGACCTCGAGAGCTCCCAGTCTATTTGGGAACATAAGGAATCGAGAAGGAAGAACAGATCTGTGGGAGCACGATGAATTATGTCTTTGGGTGTGGTAATTTTGAGGTTCTTCCAAATTGGGATATCTAGTTATCATTTGTAGATGTCTGAATCTCCAGAGAGCTCTTGTCTGAGAAGGCATCTAGGTGGTAGAGAAAGCTGTGGTCTGGGGCGAGAAGAAAGTCAGGTGGGAGGGGAGGGGACCCGTTAAAGAGGCTGAGACAGAATCAGCAGGAAGTTAGGAGGTGCTTCGTGAAAGGGGGGCTATCTGGAGACCAAGGGAGGTGAGAATGTGATGAAGGAAAGAATACACAGGCTAGAAAAATGAGACCTGCAGAGCCCACTACTTTTGGAATTTGATCATTGAAGATCTTAGCAAGGTTAGTGGAGTGGAGTGGTGAGGCCAGAGGCTGATTACAACATTCTAAAGGGTGATGAGGTATGAGAAAGTGGAGACAAGGGATACAGGTTTTTATCAGCTTGGTTATAAAGGGTAAAGTGGGACATGGGGTAAAGGGAGGGAGTTTTTTAAAAATGATGATGGAGATTTAGGCATTTTCTGATAGATTAAGCAAAAATACCTTCCATTTATTGAATATTTAGGCATTGTGCTGAGTGGTTTACCTACATTATCTCATTTAATCTTCATTTACATCCATAGAGGAAGGAAGACGCTTCATTTACATCCATAAGGAAGACGCTGGTGGAAAAGAGGAGATGGGAAAAAAAGAGAAGAAAAATGATGAGTTAAAGACCTAGAGGAGAATTGGAGGTGCTGGGATTCATGGCACAGGAATGGACTTTGGCAGAAGGAGTGACCGTAACTTGGAGATGGGACATGGTGGGAGGAAGAGGTGAGCCTGTGTGCAGAGGTAGCTAAGTGTGTGAGAGCGGAATGGAGAGTGGAAAAGTGAGGGCACGACTATGACTTTCAGTGTTTGGGGCTTTTAGCAAGACATCTGATCATACCTCTTTTGATGCTCTTGTAGGAAGGTGAAGAAATGAGGGCTCATTGAAAGTGCCGTAAGTGCCTTTGAAGAGGGCTATCTCCTAGAGAAAGTTTTTAGGGATGTGCCACAGGGTTCTGTTGAACTTTTAATAAACCAGCTGCAAAGCATGGAAGATACACTCCTTGAACTGAGGATGACATGAACTGGGAGGAACAGCTAATTACTTGGTGACACAGTTAAGATTCAAAAAGATATTGACAAGCTGGACTAATGGGCCAAAAGAAACAAGATGAAATTTAACAGGTATAAATATAACCTCCTGTACTGAAGTTTAAACACACATCACCCTCTCTGGTAGAGGGGAAATTTCTAGAACCTGAGTCCAGTATCTCAGGCAGCTCAGCATTGTATTAGCTTTATGACTGCCTGGCTCACCTCTTAAATCCTGGTTCCATAACAAAATTGTTGCCTTATTCCTTATGCCAAATTCTTTTCTTGTAACCTACCTCTGGTAACATGTCTGAAAGGGTATGAGACCAGTTTCCAATGTGGGGTGGGGAGGTTCCTCCCAACACCCACCAAGCATTGTTCCAATAAGAGCTGCGTGTCCTAAAATTGAACCCAGTTCTGACACTATCTACCTGCAGACAGCATCAGATTCCACAGATTAAGGGCTCAGTCCTATAAAATCTGACCTGCCACCACCCTCACTTGCCCACAGCTTGAGATGCCAGTTGTAAGCCCATGCCGTCCCCTGTGCTTCCAACCAACTGTCTGTAAACCAGAGGTCCCAACAATATCCTCCTTGGGTTCAATTAATTTGTTAGAGCAGCTCATAGAACCCAGAGAAACATTTTACTTACTGGATTACCTGCTTATCATAAAAGGAGACAACTCAGGAACAGCCAAATGGAAGAGATGCACAGGGCAAGGTATGGGGAAAGGACACGAAGCTTTCATACCCTCTCAGAGAACATCACTCTCCTCAAATCTCCATGTGTTCACCAACCAGGAAGCATTCTCAACCCTGTCCTTTTTGAGTTTTTATGGAAGCTTCATTACATGGGCATAATAGATTAAATCGTGGGCTATTGGTGATTGAACTCAATCTCCAGCCTCTCTCACCTCCTCAGTGGTGGGAGACTAAAAGTGCCAACCCTCTAGTCACATGGTTGGCTTCATTGACAAAAAGGCCCCATCCTCAGGTACTTTCCAAAAGTCACCTCATCAACATAAACCCAATTGTGATGGAAAGGGGCTTGTTATGAACAACAGGAGACCCATTTCACCTTTATGGCTCTGAAGTGATTTCAGGAACTGGGGACAAGAGAACAAGTATTATGACAAAAGATGCTCAGGAAATTCTTATTGCTCAGGAAACTCTAATAAGGATGAAAACCAAGTATATATTTATTATATCACATGCCTCTCTCTTGTTTTGTCTCTGTGCCCATGATCTTGCCTTGGTTTTTCTGTCTCTAAGTTTCTCTGAAATTGGAGTCTGGCTTTGCCCTTGCTGGTCCTCCCTAGCCTGAACTCCAGTGCCATATCTGTCTAGGATTTTATCCCCTGTTGCTTGACCTTCCTGATACCCAGCCCATCCCTCCAAGTCTTCATGTATTTCCTGTCTATGATGCATCATGGATGTTGTTTCTCAGAGCTGCCTGGAGTTCTATTCCCGAATGGATGTATTTCTGACATCACCTGCTTGCCTGAGGCCACTTCCTTTCATTTTCTGCTGCTGGGTGCATCCCAATACTTACAGGAAAGAAGTAACTGTAGAGATTTTTAATGAAGTTTCATTTTGAAGGAATGAGAGCTGTAGTTTTGATTTATGTATAATTGCTCACCAAAATTAAATTCTGCTCTCACATTGTACCGTGAAATGTATGAAGGGCTTTCATGTACTTTTTTTTTTTCATTTAAATTCGACAGTAATCCTGTAGATAGGTATTGTAATCTTCATTTTACAGATGAGGAAACTGAAGTTCAGGATGGTGAAAAAACTTGCCTAAAGCCACACAGCTTCCAATTGGTAGGACTGGGATCAAAACCCAGGCCTTTTGACGCCAGCTACCCTCTCACAGCTGCACCTGTTCATCACCTTGTAATGAAAACTCAAGTTTTCTCCCAAGCGTTAGCTTTTCCTAAAGACGTATATTGGGAGAGTATCAAGTAGATAATGGCTTCAGTGCACAAAAGAGAAAGGGCTGCAAGGCCTTGAAAAAGGAATATTAAGTGTAATCTAACATCATTTGTTTGTTTTCATTATTAAATGCGTCAGCAACTACATCACCACTTAAGCTCTCTAAACAACTTAAACAGATAATTGTCTTAAGGAAACATAGGAAATGTAGCTTAGTCCAGCGTTGAGACATCATTCCTGTTTCTATCGTTCCTGTCGGAGCTCTCATTAGTTCGTGCTTGGATTTTTGTATCAGTCATTGGCTGGTGCATCTGATTCCATTCTCTTTCTAGCTGTAGTTCTTCCAGCCTCACACTGTGAGGTGAATCTTTCTGAGGCATTGCTTTTATTATTGCCATACCTTGAATCAAAGACTTTTATTGGCTTCCACTGGCCTGAAACATCAAGTTTAAACTACGACTTGCATGGCTTTCAGTGCCCTTCCTAATCTGACCACATCCTACCTGGCAAACCTATTCCTCAGTAGAGACCATTCTCCGCCCTTTGTTGTGTCCATGCTGGTTACTCCTCATGCTCCCTGAACTCCCCAGATCACATTCACTTCCTCACGAATTTCTGGTCTCTAGGTTGGGTGGTGTCCTGTGCTCAGCCCTACATACGTGAGTGAATAATATTATGGTGACTGATTTAGCTGGAAAAAGCACGGTCTATGTAAACAAGTAACCATAGTGGAAAGCGGGGTTCGCAAGCACGAAAATTTCCTTGGGAAGGGCACAGATTGGGAGATTGAAACCAACTTTAATAAAGAAATATGACAAATAATAGAATACTGTTTGAAATTTATGAAAATGGTGATTTTTTTTTGTTTGTTTTTTGCGGTACGCGGGCCTCTCACTGTTGTGGCCTCTCCCGTTGCGGAGCGCAGGCTCAGCGGCCATGGCTCACGGGCCCAGCCACTCCGCGGCATGTGGGATCTTCCTGGACCAGGGCATGAACCCGTGTCCCC
Organism: Phocoena phocoena; assembly: GCF_963924675.1. Lineage (NCBI taxonomy): Eukaryota > Metazoa > Chordata > Mammalia > Artiodactyla > Phocoenidae > Phocoena > Phocoena phocoena. Next base: position 41,042,439 of record NC_089230.1, on the reverse strand, counting down.
TGCATCGGCAGACAGACTCTCAACCACTGTGCCACTAGGGAAGCCCCACACATACAGTTTTTATTCCAACATTTGGAGCCTTGGGAAATTGTGACCTGCATTTCCAGACTTAGTTCTTTTTGTTTATTGATAGTCACTATATGCTCTATTCAAACTTTTCAGTTACCTGAACCTTTCTCAGTTTCAGATTGTGCTACTTTTAGCTCTATGGTCCTGGGCAATTAACCAGAGTTTCAGTTTCCTCTTTTGTAAGATGGAGATAATAACAGACTCTACTGGGCAGTGTCGTGAAGATTACAGGAGTTAATGCATGTAAAGCTTAGCACAGATCCTAACATAAAGTGAGTACTCAGTAAATGCCAGTCAGGATGATGACGACTATTGTTTATGCTGTTCTTTTCCATAAACCTTCTTCACCTCTGTTTCCTTTGGACAAAACACGAGCCGTCCTTCAAGTCTTAAGTCTTTTCTCAAACCCTGTCCATTTATAAGGTTTTCTTACTCCATTCAACCAGTTATCTTCTCACCCTCCTCTAAACTCTCATGTGCTCCCCTTTCTTTTGGAACTTATATTTCTCCATGTCCTACAATTAGTTTCGACTTTTAAAAATCTTTCCTGCAGCCATTCTCACTCAAAAACCACAACAAAAATTCCCAAACAGACAATTTACCCTTTGAAGGTAAGGACCATAGCTTAACTCGTCTTCGTATCCCCTGCAATATCCAACATGATCACATGGAAGATCCTCCAATGCCCCTTTAATTGATAATTTGTTTATTGAGAAATTAATTAAGTTTAATTGATAGAGTCAGGTTGCTGGATTACCTGTCATAACACCCAGAAATTCTACATTTTGAGAAGACAGCCATAGAATTAGGTGTTAACTATTTCCTAAAGCTCCTACCTCCCACAGGGGACCACTTAATAGGAAAGCCTACCCGTAGGACAACCATAAAATTGTGGTGGCCAAAATTCTTTGGGGAAAGTTTCATATTTTATATTTCCCTGTTAAGAGATAAATATAAAGTAATCAACATGAGAAATCAGACCATTGTTGATACTCCTTTACACATATTGGGGCTGGTGGAAGGACTGCACTACCATTTTTTCAGTGTTTAAGCTGTGAAGTTTGTAGTCTGATCCTATTTTTTTCCCTCTTTCCCAACAGGGAATTTTTCTCACGCTTACCTTTTTTTTCTCCTTTATTCTGCAACGCCCTTGTTTTTCACTTGGGTGCGGCGCGTTGTGGAAATGTTGGTTCACAACCTCGGAAGTTCTCTTACTGAAATCTGAAGCTGGTCTCTGGACACAGAGGGCAGGGAGGGACCGAAGAAAGCGGCAGGTCTCTCCAGATTGGCGGGTGGCCAATTTTAGTAAGCAAGGGAACATTCATGGCTTGTCTTGGGCGGCTGCAAGACGAGTAGATCTCCTCACCCACCCTCCAGAATCTTAAAAGTTTATACAGAAGCCTTAACTCGGTTCAGTCATGTATACTGTCCATATGGTCTCAAAAACACGTTACTCTCTCGAGGCTTCTCCATGGAACAGGTCCCACTGTGGGCTCTGTAGGCAGAACGTAATTCCAAGGCCAGGGGAGGGGGAGAGGAGGCTCTCTGCTGGGGTCCGGCTGGCAGGTCAGTGGGCGGTCGCGCCCTCCGGATGACCTCTGACGCTCCGCCCTCCTGACCGGCTCTTACAATCTCACACACACCTCACTTCCGCAGTGCGCCCTGAGCTGCCAGCAAGGAGTTTCAGTAGCGTGGAGGCGGCTCGTTTGGTGGCTCTCGGGCTGCACTGGAGGCAGATGCCACAGCAGCAATAGAGGCGCAGGCAAGAGAAAACGCAGATCAAGATGATTCCCAAAATAGTAACAATTTTTTCCACCCAGAGCCCCATGATCCGAACCACTGATTTATGAAGTCCCCTAGGCTGGGAGTTGGATCACGAGGGGTGGAGTGTTGGAGGAGGACATCTACAGGACGTGACTGCCGCTTGACCTGAGAGCTAGTCCCAGGCAGTCAGAGGCTCCCTCACCTCCTCCTGTCCTTGGAATGTGTCTTCTGCCCAACATTCCCACGGCAGGAGCCGTTTTCATGGATGCAGCCTTGAGAGAGTAACGTGTTTTTGAGACCATCTGGCCGCTATATGTGACTGAACCCTGTGAAGGCCTCTATATAAAGTTTTTACAATTCAAACGGGTTGCTGACGAGACGCCCAAGATGAGCCTCGTATGTGAGTTCCCTTGCTTTTTAAACCTACCACCTACCTGTCTCTTTCTGCAGTCTCTCCCCACCATCTGTATACCGGGACTGTTTGAGAACCAAGAGAGAAGTGTATGGAGTGAAGAGGATCCCTTCTTCTGGAAAGACACTCTAAACTACATTCCCTTACCTGCACCCTGAAAAATCTCAGCTGCAGAGAGTTGCTGATTCCAGGCTTCAGGTGAAAAGCAGCAGCCTTCTTCAAGCCAAAGCAGGAACTGTTTCTCTGGGTGGGCTGTTCACTAGGTCCCTAGACTGGACACTGGGTTCCCTGAAGCACCTTTAAGCAAACCAGACCACTCAGGCCAAGTTCTGAAAAACCAAAAAGGTAAGATAATGAAGGATGTATTTGTGTTCAGACTTATGTTTTTAACGATATCCTTCTATAGATTGTATATCCAAGAATCCATGCCCCATAAACTGGGTCAGTGAGGACAAATCTAGCTCAGGCTAAGGAAGTTATTACAGATTCAAGGCTGGTGATTAGAAACTCTTCATGTTAAGAGCAAGGGATTTTTTATGCCATATCCACTGTGGAAAGGCCGGGTCACAGCACCTCTTGCCTGGATATGCTACAGATTCGTGACTGAAAATTGCTGACTTAGAAGAGGTAATAGAATCTCTTTAAAGATATCTTTCTAATGTATTTACTTTCCAGACAGTCAAATGCCAGGCTGCTAACAGATGAGTTGTTTGTACTTTAAAAGTTTACTGTTCCAGTTAGGATATTCTTGATGGCATTTTATATTCTCTTTGCAGTGGAGCCAGCTGATTCATGCTGTATTCTGAAGGTTAAGAGTCTCCATGTGATGTTAAGAACTATATGTCTGAACCATTAAAGAAGTGTATAAAATGCATTGTAGCTCAGTGGAAGTATATGAGCCAAAGTATTTCATTTTATGCCATGGCTCTAGCTATATTTGTAGGTTTTGAGCACTGGCAGTTCTACTTTCTTTCACTTTTGGAGTTACAGCTGTCTCCTCTGTTGAAAACATAGAGCAAGGTTATTACCTGATGAGCTCTTTATATTTATTATATGTGTTTTCAGTTCAACTTACAAATGCCACTATTTACTCTATTGCTGCTATATGTAAGGTTTTGTGCTAGATGCTGAGAGGGCTACCAAGATGATTCAGGTATAAACCCCTGGGAACTTACAAGCACACCCATAATTGAGCAACATGGTAGAATTTGTTAGAGATTATTAGAAAAGTACAAAGCATTAGGGAGATTCAAAAAAGGGAGATGACATACTGTTTGTGAGATCTGGAAAAGCTGCATAAAAATATCTTTTGAGATGTGCCCTGAAGAGTGGGTAGGAATTGAACAGATGGAGCTTGTTTGGGTGAAGGAAATCCAGGAAAGGAGAAAATCATGAATTTGCCCATACAATCTGGGAAAATATGGAACACCATTAATGCACAGTGGGTTGTCATGGGGGCTTATACAGGAGTAGAAGGGGCTGCGTCCACCTGTGATTCCTGCCCTCTTCTCTAGTGTATTGTTGCTAGAGTGTGACTACCCAACTGAAGGATACAGGTTCTATTCCCAGGTTCTCTTGGAAGAGAGGCAGAACTAATGGGTTATTTTCAGGCTTCATATGCCAGTTAGAAGATGATTCTGGAGGGGACCTTAAAAGCTTCATACTGCAGTTGGCACAGCCTCTGTCAGCTTGGATTCTGAATGACTGAGTGGAGCAGCATACTCCTTACCTTCCCTTGCCTACCCCAAGTGGGAACACTCATATGTACTTAGGTGAGCAAGGAAAAAAACCTCTTCAATGTGTTTAGCCACTGAGATACTGGGTTTGCTTAAGAAAGCTGGAGTTTTCCTTAACTAATGTGGTAATTAAAAGGGAAAGGTAGTCCTGGCCCTATGTTTTAGAGGTAGCATAATATACTGGAAGCAACTCTAGGCTAGAAACATGGATTTCATTTATTCACTTATTTATTCATTCATTTCTTATTTACAGAGACTTTTATAGCCTGTCAAATCTTGAGTTAAATGTTGGGAATCCTTATGATTAATAATGCACAGTTAAGGGCCTCATGGAGTGGGGTGCAGGAGAATTAAAAACAAAAACAAAAACAAAAACAAAAACGGAAAACAAGGCTGCAGTTATCCACTGGAATGCCTTAGACCAGCAGCATCAGCATCACTCTGGAGCTCATTAGAGATACAGAATCTCAGGCCCCACCCCTAAATCAAGGGAGTCATAATCTGCATGCATATTAAAGTTTGAGAAATATTGGTAAAATGAGTGCTTTGGTAGGGACAGGCAATGGGGCAATGGGAACCCCAAAGAAGGACAATTAGTCCAGTCTTGATTGAGACTTTTCAGGTTTCCTAGACTAGGTGGTGGCTAAACTGACTTCTGAGGGGCATGGTTTAGTCATAATAATTGTGTGACTTTGGGTAAGCTACTTATTTTCAATTTTGGTTTCCTACTCTGCAAAAATATGGGTAATATTACAAGGTTGTTTTGAGTCTCAAGACTTTCCCAGGTTGTTCTGAGGCTCGTAAGCAAAATGTAAACGTGCTTTGAATACTCTAAAGCTGTATGTGAATGGGAAATTTATATTATTTCAGCTGTAGTTGGAGTATAGTAAAAAATTGTGTTCTTGGGTATAATAATGCATTTTATTTATTTATTTTAACATTTATTGGAGTATAAGTGCTTTGCAATGGTGTGTTAGTTTCTGCTTTAAAACAAAGTGCATCAACTATACATACACATATATCCTATATCACCTCCCTCTTGGGTCTCCCTCCCACCCTCCCTATCCCACCCTTCTAGTTGGTCACAAAGCACTGAGCTGATCTCCCTGTGCCATGTGGCTGCTTCCCACTAGCTATCTATTTTACATTTGGTAGTGTATATATGTCTGTGCCACTCTCTCATTTTGTCCCAGCTTACCCTTCCCCCCTCCCTATGTCCTCAAGTCCATTCGAAGAACCTTTTTTTTTTTTTTTTTTTTACATTCCATACATATGTGTTAGCATACAGTATTTGTTTTTCTTTTTCTGACTTACTTCACTCTGTATGGCATACTCTAGGTCCATCCACTTCACTACAAATAACTCAATTTAGTTTCCTTTTATGGCTGAGTAATATTCCATTGTATATATGTGACACATCTTCTTTATCCATTCATCTGTCGATGGACACTTAGGTTGCTTCCATGTCCTGGCTATTGTAAATAGAGCTGCAGTGAACATTGTGGTACATGACTCTTTTCGAATTATGGTTTTCTTAGGGTATATGCACAGTAGTGAGATTGCTAGGTTGTATGGTAGTTCTATTTTTAGTTTTTTAAGGAATCTCCATACTGTTCTCCATAGTGGCTGTATCAATTTACATTTCCACCAACAGTGCAAGAGGGTTCCCTTTTCTCCACACCCTCTCCAGCATTTATTGTTTCTAGATTTTTTGATGATGGCCATTCTGACTGGTGTGAGGTGATACCTCATTGTAGTTTATATTGGCATTTCTCTAATGATTAGTGATGTTGAGCATCCTTTCATGTGTTTGTTGGCAATCTGTATATCTTCTTTGGAGAAATGTCTATTTAGGTCTTCTGCCCATTTTTGGATTGGGTTGTTTGTTTTTTTTGATACTGAGCTGCATGAGCTGCTTGTAAATTTTGGAGATTAATGCTTTGTCAGTTGCTTCATTTGCAAATATTTTCTCCAATCCTGATGGTTGTCTTTTTGTCTTGTTTATGGTTTCCTTTGCTGTGCAAAAGCTCTTAAGTTTCATTAGGTCCCATTTGTTTATTTTTGTTTTTATTTCCCTTTCTCTAGGAGGTGGGTCAAAGAGGATCTTGCTGTGATTTACATCATAGAGTGTTCTGCCTATGTTTTCCTCTAAGATTTACAGTGAATGGCCTTACATTTAGTTCTTTAATCCATTTTGAGTTAATTTTTGTGTATGGTGTTAAGGAGTGTTCTAATTTCATTCTTTTAATGTAGCTGTCCAGTTTTCCCAGCACCACTTACTGAAGAGGTTGCCTTTTCTCCATTGTATATTCTTGCCTCCTTTATCAAAAATAAGGTAACCATATCTGCATGGGTTTATCTCTGGGCTTTCTTTCCTGTTCCGTTGATCCATATTTCTATTTTTATGCCAGTACCATACTGTTTTGATTACTTCAGCTTTGTAGTATAGTCTGAAGACCGGGAGTCTGATTCCTCCAGCTCCGTTTTTCGTTCTCAAGATTGCTTTGGCTATTTACGATCTTTTGTGTTTCCATACACGTTGTGAAATTTTTTTGTTCTAGTTCTGTGAAAAATGCCATTGGTAGTTTTATAGGGATTGCATTGAATCTGTAGATTGCTTTGGGTAGTAGAGTCATTTTCACAATGTTGATTTTTCCAGTCCAAGAACATGGTATATCTCTCCATCTGTTTCTATCATCTTTAATTTCTTTCATCAGTATCTTATAGTTTTTGGCATACAGGTCTTTTGTCTCCTTAGGTAGGTTTATTCCTAGGTGTTTTATCCTTTTTGTTGCAATGGTAAATGGAAGTGTTTCCTTAATTTCTGTTTCAGATTTTTCATCATTAGTGTATAGGAATGCAGGAGATATCTGTGCATTTATTTTGTATCCTGCTACTTTACCAGATTCACTGATTAGCTCTAGTAGTTTTCTGGTAGCATCTTTAGGATTCTCTATGTATAGTATCATGTCATCTGCACATAGTGACAACTTTACTTCTTCTTTTCCAATTTGGATTCCTTTTATTTCTTTTTCTTCTCTGATTTCTGTGGCTAAAGCTTTCAAAACTATGTTGAGTAGTAGTGGTGAGAGTGGACAACCTTGTCTTGTTCCTGATCTTAGAGGAAATGGTTTCAGTTTTTCACCATTGAGAATGATAATGGCTGTGGGTTTGTCATATATGGCCTTTATTATGTTGAGTTCAGTTCCCTCTATGCCTACTTTCTGGAGGGTGTTTATCACAAAGGGTGTTGAATTTTGTCAGTAGCTTTTTCTGCATCTATTGAGATGATCATATGGTTTTTATTCTTTAGTTTGTTAACATGGTTTATCACATTGATTGATTTGCATATATTGAAGAATCCTTGCATTTCTGGGATAAACCTCACTTGATCATGGTGTATGATCCTATTAATGTGCTGTTGGATTCTGTTTGCTAGTAATTTGTTGAGGATGTTTGCATCTATGTTCATCAGTGATATTGCCCTGTAGTTTTCTTTATTTGTGACATCTTTGGTTTTGTTTTCAGGGTGATGGTGGCCTCGTAGAATGAGTTTGGGAGTGTTCCTCCCTCTGCTATATTTTAGAAGAGCTTGGAAGGATAGGTGTTAGCTTTTCTCTAAATGTTTGATAGGATTTGCCTGTGAAGCCATCTGGTCCTGGGCTTTTGTTTGTTGGAAGATTTTTAATCACAGTCTCAATCAGTGCTTGTGATTGGTCTGTTCATATTTTCTATTTCTTCCTGGTTCAGTCTTGGAAGGTTGTGCATTTCTAAGAATTTGTCCATTTCTTCCAGGTTGTCCATTTTATTGGCATAGAGTTGCTTGTAGTAATCTCTCATGATCCTTTGTATTTCTGCACTGTCAGTTGTTACTTCTTTTTCATTTTTAATTGTATTGATTTGAGTCTTCTCCCTTTTTTTCTTGATGAGTCTGGCTTATGGTTTATCAATTTTTTTGATCTCCTCAAATAACCAGCTTTTCGTTTTATTCATATTTGCTCTTGTTTCCTTCATTTCTTTTTTATTTATTTCTGATTTGATCTTTATGATTTCTTTCCTTCTGCTAACATTGGGGGATTTTTGTTCTTCTTTCTCTTTTTGCTTTAGGTGTAAAGTTAGGTTGTTTATTTGACATGTTTCTTGGGGTAGGATTGTATAGCTATAAACTTCCCTCTTAGAACTGCTTTTGCTGCATCCCATAAGTTTTGGGTTGTCGTGTTTTCATTGTCACTTGTTTCTAGGTGTTTTCTGATTTCCTCATTGATTTCTTTAGTCATCTGTTTGTTATTTAGTAGTGTATTGTTTAGCCTCCATGTGTTGTATTTTTTACAGATTTTTTTTCCTGTAAGTGATATCTAGTCTCATAGCATTGTGGTCAGGAAAAATACTTGATACGATTTCAATTTTCTTAAATACGAAGGCTTGATTTGTGACCCAAGATATGATGTATCCTGGAGAATGTTTCATGAGCACTTGAGAAGAAAGTGTATTCTGTTGTTTTTGGATGGAATGTCCTATAAATATCAACTAAGTCCATCATGTTTAATGTGTCATTTAATGCTTGTGTTTCCTTATTTATTTTCATTTTTGTTGATCTGTCCATTGGTGAAAGTGGGGTGTTAAAGTCCCCTACTATGACTGTGTTACTGTTGATTTCCCCTTTTATGGCTGTTAGCATTTGCCTTATGTATTGAGGTGCTCCTATGTTGGGTGCATAAGTATTTACAATTGTTATATCTTCTTCTTGGATTGATGCCTTGACCATTATGTAGTGTCCTTCTATGTCTCTTATAACAGTCTTTATTTCAAAGTCTATTTTGTCTGATATGAGAATTGCTACTCCAGCTTTCTTTTGATTTCCATTTGCATGGAATGTCTTTTTTCATCCTCTCACTTTCAGTCTGTATGTGTCCCTAGGTCTGAAGTGGGTCTCTTGTAGACAACATATATAAAGGTCTTTTTTTTGTATCCATTCAGCCAGGGAGTGTCTTTTGGCTGGAGCATTTAATCCATTTACATTTAAGGTAATTATTGATATGTGTGTTCCTATTACCATTTTCTTAATTGTTTTGGGTTTGTTATTGTAGGTCTTTTCCTTCTCTTGTGTTTCCTGCCTAGAGAAGTTCCTTTAGCATTTGTTGTAATGCTGGTTTGGTGGTGCTGAATTCTCTTAGCTTTTGCTTGTCTGTAAAGGTTTTAATTTGTCTGTCGAATCTGAATGAGATCCTTGCTGGGTAGAGTAATCTGGGTTGTAGGTTTTTCCCTTTCATCACTTTAAATATGTCCTGCCAGTCCCTTCTGGCTTGCAGAGTTTCTGCTGACAGATCAGCTGTTAACCTTAGGGGGATTCCCTTGTATGCTATTTGTTGTTTTTCCCTTGCAGCTTTTCATATTTTTTCTGTGTATTTAATTTTTGATAGTTTGATTAATATGTGTCTTGGCATGTTTCTCGGATTTATCCTGTATGGGACTCTCTGTGATTCCTAGACTTAATTGACTATTTACTTTCCCATATTAGGGAAGTTTTCAACTATAATCTCTTCAAATATTTTCTCAGTCCCTTTCTTTTTCTTGTCTTCTTCTGGGACCCGTATAATTCGAATGTTGGTGTGTTTAATGTTGTCCCAGAGATCTCTGAGACTGTCCTCAATTCTTTTCACTCTTTTTTTTTTTTTTAACATCTTTATTGGAGTATTCTTTTTTCTTTATTTTGCTCTGCGGTAGTTATTTCCATTATTTTATCATGCAGGTCACTTACCCGTTCTTCTGCCTCAGCTATTCTGCTATTGATTCCTTCTAGAGAATTTAAAATTTCATTTATTGTGTTGTTCATCATGGTTTGTTTACTCTTTAGTTCCTCCTGGTCCCTATTAAATGTTTTTTGTATTTTCTCCATTCTATTTCCAAGATTTTGGATCATCTTTACTATCATTACTATGAATTCTTTTTCGGGTAGACTGCCTATTTCCTCTTCATTTGTTTGGTCTGGTGGGGTTTTGACTTGCTCCTTCATCTACTGTGTGTTTCTGTCTTCTCATTTTGCTTAACTTACTGTGTTTGGGGTATCCTTTTCACAGGCTGCACATTCTTAGTTCCTGTTGTTTTTGGTATCTGCTCCCAGTGGCTAAGATTGGTTCAGTGGGTTGTGTCTTCTTCCTGGTGGAGGGGACTGGTGCCTGTGTTCTGGTGGATGAGGCTGGATCTTGTCTTTCTGGTGGGCAGGACCATGTCCGGTGGTGTGTTTTGGGGTGTCTTTGACCTTATTCTGATTTTAGGCAACCTCTCTGCTAAAGGGTGGGGTTGTGTTCCTGTCTTGCTAGTTGTTTGGCATAGGGTGTCCAGCACTGTAGCTTACTGTTCGTTGAGTGGAGCTAGGTCTTAGCGTTGAGATGGGGATCTCTGGGAGATCTTTCACTGTTTGATATTACATGGAGCTGGGATGTCTCTGGTGGACCAATGTCGTCAACTTGGCTCTCCCACCTTAGAGGCACAGCCCTGATGCCTGGCTGGAGCAGCAAAAGCCTGTCAGCCATACAGCTCAGAAGAAAAGGGAGAAAAAAAGAAATAAAGAAAGAAAAAAATAATAAAATTAAAAAGTTATTAAAAATGAAAAAATTAAAAAGTAGTTAGGGGCTTCCCTGGTGGTGCAGTGGTTGAGAGTCCGCCTGCTGATGCAGGGGACACGGGTTCGTGCCCCGGTCTGGGAAGATCCCACATGCCGCAGAGCGGCTGGGCCCGTGAGCCATGGCCGCTGAGCCTGCGCGTCCGGAGCCTGTGCTCCGCAATGGGAGAGGCCACAACAGTGAGAGGCCCGCGTACAGCAAAAAAAAAAAAAAAAAAAAAAAAAAAAAGTAGTTAGAAAAGAAAGAAAGAAGAGAGCAACTAAAGCAAATAACAAATCCACCAATGATAGCAAGTACTGAAAACTATACCAAAAAAAACAAAACAAAAGATGGACAGACAGTACCCTAGGACAATGGTAAAAGCAAAGTTATACAGACAAAATCACACAAAGAAGCATACACATATACACTGACAAAAAGAGAAAAAGAAAAAATATATATATATATAAAAAAGGAAGAGAGCAACCAAATCAATAGACAAATCTACCAATGATAATAAACTCTAAATACTAAACAAAGATAAACATAAAACCAGAAACAAATTAGATGCAGAAAGGAAACCCCAAGTCCACACAGTTGATCCCAAAGTCCACTGCTCAATTTTGGGGTAATTCGTTGTCTATTTAGGTATTCCAGAGATGCAGGGTACATCAAGCTGATTGTGGAGATTTAATCTGCTGCTCCTTAGGCTGCTGGGAGATATTTCCCTTTATATTCCTTGTCGTACAGTTCCTGGGGTCCAGCTTTGGATTTGGCCCTGCCTCTGTGTGTACGTCGCTCGAGAGCACCTGTTCTTTGCTCAGATAGGATGAGGTTAAAGGAGCAGCTGATTAGGGGTCGCTGGCTCACTCAGGCCGGGGGAGGGAGGGATACAGAATGCGGGAAGAGCCTGCAGTGGCAGAGGCCTGCATGAGGTTGCACCAGCCTGAGGTGCACTGTGTGTTCTCCAGGGGAAGTTGTCCCTGGGTCATGGGACCCTGGCAGTGGTGGGCTGCACAGCCTCCTGGGAGGGGTGGTGTGGATAGTGCCCTGTGCTTGCTCACAGGCTTCTTGGTGGCTGCAGCAGCGGCCTTAGCATCTCATGCCTATCTCTGGGGTCCACATTGATAGCTGCGGCTCATGCCTGTTTCTGATTTTGTGTGTATAACTTTGCTTTTACCATTTGTCCTAGGAGCTCGTTTAGGCAGTGCTCTGAATTCCCTCTCCTCGCGCACCCCAAAACAATGGTCTCTTGCCTCTTAGGCAGTTCCAGACTTTTTCCCGGACTCCCTCCCAGCTAGCTGTGGCACACTAGCCCCTTGAGGCTGTGTTCACGCAGCCAACCCCAGTCCTCTCCCTGGGATCCGACCTCCAAAGCCCGAGCCTCAGCTCCCAGCCCCCATCTGTCCTGGCAGGTGAGCAGACAAGCCTCTCGGGCTGGTGAGTGCTGGTCGGCACTGATCCTCTCTGTGGGAATCTCTCTACTTTGCCCTCTGCACCCCTGTTGCTGTGCTCTCCTCCGCAGCTCCAAAGCTTCCCCTCTCTGCCACCCGCAGTCTCCGCCAGTGAAGGGGCTTCCTAGTGTGTGGAAACCTTTCCTCCTTCACAGCTCCCTCCCACTGGTGCAGGTCACGTCCCTATTCTTTTGTCTCTGTTTATTCTTTTCTCTTTTGCCCTCCCCAGGTACGTGGGGAGTTTTTGCCTTTTGGGAGGTCTGAGGTCTTCTGCCAGCATTTAGTAGGTGTTTTGTAGGAGTTGTTCCACATGTAGATGTATTTCTGATGTATTTGTTGAGAGGAAGGTGATCTCCACCTCTCACTCCTCTGCCATCTTGATGGTCTCTGTAATCATGCATTTTGAAGAATGTTTAGTAAGAAAAAATTATCCCATGTGGATTTGTTGTTTTGATTATATGCAGATCTGAAAGAGAATGTTTTTTCCTCCTACTTATTGCAGAAGACTATAAAACCTGAAAAATAGGTCTAGTGTGTTGGTCAAATAAGGTGTCTCCTGGGGTTGAAAAGTGTATTCCACTGGGGCTTGTGTGTTCTGGACTTCAGCCATTTGTGCCCTTGTATAGCGTTTATCCAAAACATAGAGATATAGCGGAGCAACTTTCTTCCAAACATTAATTACTGGGCTCAAACAGAAAAATTGAGCTGAGTGAGTTTATTCAGAATTAATAGGCCTTCAAAATGTTAAAGAAATATAAACAAAGGACAATAATTAATTAACAATGGTGGTGGTCCGGTAATATAGCCTCTGCACAGAATTTCCATACTACCAGCAAGTATTTTTAGTGTTGTTAGGTTTTAGGCAAGGCTCCAATTGTGTATGTTACGGTCACAAAAAATGACCTGTTCTTTTATGCTTCTGTCCTTTGCACATTTTTTTTTCTTTGCCTGGAATGTTCTTTCCTTTCTGGACCACCTGCGATATTTGGGCTACCTGATGATTTCCTTAAAGATGCCATCCAGGCGTCATCTCCTGACAATAAGAAACTTTTACTGACCAGTGTAGGCCGGTTTATTGAATAGATCACCTTCCTCTGTAGTCTTGTGGAGGCAAGAAAAATATATTGAATCACACTGGGATCATTACTCCAGGAAATAAGTCTTACTTACTTCCTACCCCTAGCATATGGCACTGTGCCCAGCACATAGTAGGTCCTAAATAAATATTTATTGAACAAATGTGAGAAAGGCCAGCAACTTTAAGAATGAATAAATAAAAATCGTTCATGCTAATATTAATAGAAGCTTAGTTACTTGTTGATGTCACTTAGAAAGGGAATTCTGTCAAATAACAGTCTAAAAACATGTAAAAAGAAGTAGTTATTCACAAATATTAGATGTTCTATCTAAAACATACTTAGATATTAATATCTATTTCACATTACAGATTCTTTAACACAGAAACCCTATGTATAGAAATTTATCCTAAGGAAATTAAGGATGAGTACAAAGATCTAACTACAAAAGTACTCATTTTAGGGCTTCCCTGGTGGCGCAGTGGTTGAGAGTCCGCCTGCCGACGCAGGGGACACGGGTTCGCGCCCCGATCCGGGAAGATCCCACATGCCACGGAGCGGCTGGGCCTGTGAACCATGGCCACTGAGCCCGTGCGTCTGGAGCCTGTGGTCCGCAATGGGAGAGGCCACAACAGTGAGAGGCCCACGTACCGAAAAAAAAAAAAAAAAACAAGTGCTCATTTTATTCTGTTTATAATAACAAAAGTTTGTAGATGAGCTAGATGACCAACAATTGTGAATTAGTTAAATAAATTGTGATATAAAATTAAAAGCTATGATGGAAAACATTTATTAATTTAGAGAGATATTCATGTTATTTCAAATATAAAAAGCAGGTTACAAAATGGCATGTTCATTAAGTTGGCATGTTATGAAAAAGAAAAATTTAGATGCTTAGAAGAGGAAGTCTGGGAAGAAATATTCACTAAAATGTTGATAGAGATTTCTCTTGTTGGTGAAATTCTGGGTCATTTTGACTTTTGTTCTCTTTGCTTATAATTGTTCAACATTCGCACACTAAAATATACTAATTAATCATTTTTTAAATTATAAAAGGAAGCATAAATGTTTTTGGAACAAATTATCGCCCTTAAACCTTCTAGAAGGCCTCATATCTTTCAGTGTTTCCCACATTCTATTCTTGCAGAAGTCTTCCTCCTCCTCCAGTGCATTCCTCAGAATATTATAGGGTGGTGAAAAGAGGATGGAATCAAGGAACAGGAGGTATAGGAGACTAATTCACTGTATGCATATTGCCCAAATTTATCTGCTTAATTTAACCACAAGAAGTCAGTTTCGGGCTGGCTGGGGTGTTCTCTTGTGTCACTGATAGCAGGACTTGGAGTGGAGAGGAAGATGTGAACCAGGTGCTACAGATGTTGACAAATGAGGGGATGTGCAATGCAATTCACAGATATGAAGAGAAAAGGGAGAGTGTGGAACAGCAGAAGCTCACGTTCTTTAAAAGAACGTGGCTTTTTTCAAGAGAGTGAGGGAGTACGATTCTGGAAGCTGCAATGAGGAATAAAGCAGGCAATAACCACATTTATTGATCTTCAGGTACATGAGGTGTGAGAGAATAAATAGGTACCCCTTGAAAGGGTCAGAGAGGATATGGAGTCCTTGGAAAGCTAGGTTTCATTAAGGCAGGGGATGCTGTTGGTGTCAGATTCAACAGTCTTGCACTTCAAACTCAAGGGTGGTGGGTATCTCAGGGGTTGCCCAAGAAGGATAAGACATAGTTCCTGGTTTTAAGTAACTTGCTGCAGTTAGGAAGCCAAGTGTAACATAGACAAAACATTTTGAAGCTGAACTGGAGCAATTGGCTGTCAGCCATGGTCCTTAAAACCAGTCTAGCTTGATCTAAGATTTTGAACTCATCATCCTTTAAACACAATCCCTGCCCTTAAGTCCTTCATCCTCTCTTGGCTGGTATCTGACCCAGCAAGCTCAAGTTCCATGTCATGAAGAAAGAGTAAGACTTCAACTCTGAGTGGAACTAGAATTTAGAAAAGACAGAGTGTCAGGGAAGTGCTGGAATGAGGATGATGCATGAGATTGACTTAGCCATTTCTTAAAAGGTGAATAACATTGAATTTCTAGGAACTGGGAAGAACATGAACAAAGATCCAACAGTGGGGGTGAGCATAGCATGAATATTATAATACCTTTTGAATGATAAAATTGTTTCTAGTTTTCCTAGACCGTATTTTAAAATTACGTTTATTTAGTTATAATTTACACACAATGAAATTCAGCCTTTTTAGTGTACAGAGTTTTGTCAATGTATACAGTCTTGTAGCCAATATCACAGTCAAGGTAACAGAACAGCATTGTCTTGTAGAAATATAATACAAGCCACGTATGTAACTTTAAATTTCTAGTAGCCACACTAAAAAAGTAAGAAGAAAGGTGAAATTTATTTTAATAATATATTTAATTTAAATAAATATATAAAAACATATCATTCAATATGTAATCAATATAAAAGTTATTGACATATTTTACATTATCTTTTTCATGCAAAGTGTAATCTGATTTTTTTTACATTTACAGCACATCTTAATTCAGACTAGTCACATTTCAAGTGCTTAATAGCCACATGTGTCTACTGACTACTGTGTTCAACAGTGCAGATATAAAATATTCCCTTCATATCAAAAGTTTTCTTGTGGCCCTTTGCAGTCAATCTGTTTTTCCCCAATTCTGATCCCTGGCAACTACTGAACTGTTTCTTTTCCCTTCATGTATTAGTTAGGGATCTCCAGAGAAACAGAACCAAAAGCATGTACCTGTCTCTCTCTTTCTTTCCCCTCTCTCTATTTAGAGAGATTTAATTGGCTCATGTGATTGTGGGGCTGGTGAGTCTGAAATCTACAGGGCAAACCTATAGTCTGGAGATCCAGAGAAGAGCTGCTGTTGCAGCTTAAATCTAAAGGCAGTCTGGAAGCAGAATTCCTTCTCTCCTTCTTTAGTCTTTTCTTTTAAAGTCTTTAACTGATTGGACAAGGCCCACCAACATTATGGAGGGTAATCTGCTTTACTTAAAGTCTACTGATTTGAATGTTAATCACATCTGAAAAAAACCTCACACCACATGATTCAGCAATTCTGCTTCTGAGTATATACACAAATAATTGAAAGCAGGATTTTGAAAAGATATTTGTACACCCATGTTAATAACACCTTTATTCACAATAGCCAAAAGGTGGAAGCAACCCCAGGGTCCAATGACAGATGAATGGATAAACAGAATGTGGTATATACATACAAGGAATATTATTCAGCCTTATAAAGGATTCTGATACATGCTACAACATGGATGAATCTTGATGATATTATGCTAACTGAAATAAGTCAGTCACAAAAAGATAAATACTGTATGATTCCACTTATGTGAGGTACAAAGGGTGGTCAAATTCATAGACAGCAGAAAGTAGAAATGTGGTTTCCAGGGGCTGGGGAGAGGGTGGAATGGAGAGTAATTGTTTAATAGGTATAGAGTTTCAGTTTTTCAAGGTGAAAAGAATTCTGGAGTTGTTTGCAGAGCAATGTGAATGTTCATAACACTACTAAACCGTGCACTTAAAAATGCTTAAAATGGTAAATTTTATGTTACATGTGTTTTATTACAACTTAAAAAAAAATGCCTTTACAGCAATATCTAGAGTGATGTTTGACCAAAAACAGTACCACAGCCTAGCCAAGCTGATACATTTAGTTTTTCCTTTTCTAGAATATCAGATAAATGGAATCATATAGTATATAGCCTTCTGTGGCTGGTTTCTTTCACTTAGCATAATGCTTCTGAGATTTATCCATACTGTTGGATGTATCAGGAGTTTATTCCTTTTTATTACTAAGTAGTATTCCATTGTATTAATATATACTGTAATTTTCTTAACCATATACCAGTTGATGGACATTTGGATTATTTCCAGGTTTTTGCTATTATTATTAAGGCTGCTATAAACATTCACTTACAGTTCTTTGTTCCTAGTTCATTTTGAGAAAACATTTAAACCATTGCATCATGCAGAATGCTCATGGCACAAGTTACAGAAAATTGCCTCAAATCAACTTAAAATATAGAAATCAAAAATAAAAAATATAGAAATCTTTCCATTTGTGACATGGATGGACCTAGAGGGCATTATGCTAAGTGAAATAAGTTAGACAGAGAAAGACACATACTGTGTGATTTCACTTACATGTGGAATCTAAAAAAGAAAACAAATGAACAAACATAACAAAACAAAAAGAATCATAGATACTGAAAACAAACAAGTGGTTGTCAGAGGGGTGGGGGATGGGTAAACTAGATGAAAGGGACTGAGGTACAAACTTTCAGTTATAAAATACATAAGTCATAGGGATGTGATGTATAGCATAGGGAGTATAGTCATAACATTATAATAACTTTGTATGGTGACAGATGGCAGCTAGACTTATAGTGGTGATCATTTCATAATATTTAAAAATATTGAATCACGATGTTGTGCACCTGAAACTACTATAATATTGTCAGTCAACTATACGTCAATAAAAAAATTTATATAGAGAGAAATTTATGATCTTATTAACAAAAGTCCGAACGAAGAATGGCTCTTAGGGTGGTTAATTCAGCCGATAAACAAAATTATCAAAAACCCAGGCTTTCCCTCTCTTTCCAAGCCTCTATCTTCTTTGTATTGGTTTTGTCCTCAAGCTAGCCTCACTCCTGGTCACAATATAGTTGTGACAGCACCAACCATTCTACTCAGATAGAACAATGTTTGTAGGTAGTAGATGGAGCTGTCTTTTCCTCATGTTTTTTTCTGAAGATCAAAGAGTCTTGCCCAGAAGTCTTTCAATAGACTTTGCCTTAGTTTTCATTGGTTAGAATTGCATCAAATGCCCAGAATTGCATCAAATGACTAAAGCAACTAATGGCAAGGACAGTAGGACTCCCTTAGTTAGCTTAGAGCATTCAGAATTCAGTCTCTGGGGATGAGGCTTGTATCATTTCCCCTCAAGCACATGACTGTGCAGAAAAGAATTGACACCTGAACAAAGCCAGGGTTTGCCAGGAGGGAGAGTAAATGGATGTTGGGGAGACAGGGACCACTGCAGTCCTTAAGTCTGTTCCATGCTACTTTCATACTGGTTCTACTGTTCCTAACTTATGACACACTGTCTGAAATACTTTTGCTTCTGTTATTCTATTTTTACTAAAAGGTTAACAACAACAAAAGAAGCTTCCACCCTTTAGAATAGATAACTGAAAATGGTACTTGTTCCTCCTTCCAGGCTCAGTTCTAAATTATTTCAATCATTTATTCATTATAACATTCAATCATTATAACACAAGAATAATCTGCTAGACCTATTCTGTTGGAAGGCTTTGAAGGGCAAACAGGGAAGAATAAAATTAAGATTCCTGCTCTTATCGCTTTACAATCTAGTTTAGAAGACAAATTAAAAGTGATAAGTTAAATAACTGTAGAAGTTATAAACAGTGGTTCTACATAACTGTGCAGAGCTGGCACAGGCAAGATGATGATTAATGGTTAAATGACAGTAAGTACCATGGCAGTTCAGGGGAGGACAAGATACCTGCAGGCTGGAATGGGCTGAGGAAGCTTTCCAGAAGAGGAGGGACTATGGATGGGTCTTGGCAGATAGGGTTTGCAGAGGCAGACGGGATCGAGGGAGGGCCCTCAGCTGCAGCATCAGGAACTATTTGAACAGAATGGCAGAACAGTGTGACATTTCTTTGTATTCAGGATGTAGAGCAGACTGTCTAAACTCATTTTTTCCACTCGTTCATTAGATAAATATTTTTTATGTGCCTATTATGTCCCAGGCTCTGTTTTCAGCAGAGGGGATACTGCAGAAAACCAAACAGACAAAAATTCCTGTCCTCATAGAGGCTGTGTTCAAGTGGAGGAAGATAGCCATATAATAAGAAAAATATATCTTGTGTCGAATATAATAGAGGAAAATCAGGAAAGTGGGGGCAGTATGATGAGGGAGGATATTGTGATTTTAGGCATGAGTCTAGATCTGGAGGCCTGAAATGCCTTCTCTGACATGTGTGCATAGGGATACAGGGCAAGGAGATTGGCCTCAAAGGATTCAAGGCAGATGATGGTGGGAAGACTGTGAGTGTGGCAGGGGAGGAAAGGGTGGAGGTCTTGCCAGGAACACGCAGGAATCGAGGCGCCCCTTTTTATTCCTGCTGATGGCAAGAGGGAGGATGGGCAAGGCTTAGCTACCCAGAGCTCATGGAGCTCTTGGCTTCTTCTTTACGTCTGCCATGGGGAGATAGCTTTATTCTTTACAAATAGTAGGAGTTAAGATTGGAAAAATAGGTTGGAGCCATGTTGTGGAAGGCCTGAAAAACCAGGGTAGGGAGATTAGATATGGTCTTAGTGAGCTAGGAGAGGGTTAAAATGTTGTTTGCTCGGATGCTTGTCAGCGTGATAAAAGCGATGTATGGGCCCTCTCAAGTATCCTCTAAGTCAAGTATCTCTTATTTTGAAGCTCCCAATATGCTGCGGAACAGAAGAAAATCTAAAATAGGTTTGCAAAAATTGTTGTTTAAAGTATTTAAATTTAATAAATTAATGTTTTATCAGACAAAAACACAATGCTTCTTATAAGATATTACAAGATTTACTAAAAAATAGGTCAGTTCCAAGTGCACTAGTAGGTCTGGTCTTGGCACTGTTATTTAAATTTCTATGACAAGTGCCCTCTCTCTTTCCTGACAGTGTATCTCTTGCATCTGTGTGTGTGTAACCTCATTTGGGCATCACAACCCTCAACTTTGAACTGACCTTCAAGTTTTGCTGATTTCTCATTTGCTCATTGTTGGGCCTTTTTTTTTTATCATTCTCTGTCCTCTGCTGTCAGTGTCCTTTGGACATTTATTTGTTTAATGACTTTTGACCAATCCTGTTACTGTTGTGACCCTCATGTTTTGTTTGTATCCTGGTTTCCTGGTTCTGGCTCCTTGCCTGGATCTCTCGACCTGCTGCCATCCACAGCCTGGCATGACAGATGGCCGTAGGCTCTGTGGCACTCCATCAGTGCCTTGGCACTGCAGTCATTTAAGATGCGTGACAGACAGCAGAGAGAAAAATGTGAATAGGTAGTAGGATGCTTTTCATAGCTCCTGAATGGTGCCAATTCTTGGCTGGACCGCTTGTTGTATGCCTAAATGAATCACTGCAAATGAGACCTTGTGTAAACAAACTCTCCCTGTGGGTCATATTGCATATTGTTTTGGTTCAGTGCACGCTTGTTAGAGGTCAGTCCTACATAAAGTTGTGCTGGGTACTGAGGGGGGATACAGAGATGACATGACTGTTACTGCCCTCGAGGAGCTTACAGTCTAAGGAGAGAGATATCCATGTGAACAGAAATTTATAATATAAATTAAGATGGGAAAGTCTTATGGCAGAGATCCAAACCTAGCTGCAGGAAGCACATGAAGCCATGACTGACCTGGTGAAGGATTGACTTGTTGATGGATTTAGGTTGTAGTTCTAATTGTGATATGTGTGCTTCTGGGTCTTGAGAACAACACACACAGCAATCAGTTCCTACTGTTTTGAATAATTTATCAGATTCGTGATTTCAGGAGAGAAAGGAGCGTTTATATACAATCGCCACAATAAGGAATTTATCTATTCCATAGATGAGATTCAGAAGTGGGTCCTATTTATAGAAGAGGAAGTGACAATGAAAAAAAGGGCAAAGAAAAAATGGCTCATTATGGTAAAATGAAGCTATATATTAATCAATAAATTGTAATGTTTAAGATCAAACAATATGCAGAATATTTTGATCATTCCATTATCACAGACCCACTATATCAACTTCAATAGTCATTTAACCATTTTAGGGTACAACTTTTTCACCTGAAAACAAAAATGTCTGTCCTCTGTTTATTGTATGTGGTCAAGATTGAGAAAAATCTCTTAAAAATGCTTTGAAGTTATAGTAAAAGATTTTTCTCCTTGGAGAAATATACCATATCAATTAAATGTTCCAACTAATATTCCTACTATTTATTTAAAAATAACTGTATTACATGAAATGAACCACTTTGCCTTTTTTGATAAAAACAAACAAAAATGACAGTTTTAATTTCACAGGAAAATGTACAGGAAGTTTCTTTCTTTGGTAAAATATAGGTTTTAAACACCAGCTGGTTTCTATATTCCCTACCAATATTTGCTCAGAGGAATGCTGTACATATATGAATTTGAGCAGATGGGCATATGCATGTATATAGAGAAAATATCATTCTAGTTCACATTACGAGCCTCAGTATGTACACAAATTAAGTTGTACAGGACACAGAACATTGTTTTTCTAAAACTGTAATTTCTATTTCAACCTCTTATTTTTATGGGATGGTGGGAATTTAATCTTATCAATCTGGGAGGTTCTTCCCATATCCTCCATTGTCATGAGTAACATGAGGGATCTCCACTCTGTCAAGATGTGGGACGGTAGCTTGTCCAGTACTCAATGCTATCTGTCCATCCATAGAGGTATCAGAAAAAAATATCCCTTATTCCTGTCCTGAATTATCCTAAGGAAAAAACCCAATTTACATTTTAAATTATCCCAATGCATTAAAGAATTGTTTTTACTGCAGTTCATTCTTTTAGCTATCTCATTAGTATTCATCCAAATGGTCTGTGCATATGCAATATCTCCATGGAACAAAATGAAACTAAGGTAAATACAATCTGAGTTTCAATTTATCTTTAGATTATATCTGATGGAGACATTTAAAATGCTTTTTGGAAGTAGGTATGGATGTAAATAAGTAAAAATAGCCATATGAGGACTTCCCTGATGGCGCAGTGGTTAAGAATCCACCTGCAGGGGACAGGGGTTCAAGCCCTGGTCCGGGAAGATCCCACATGCCACGGAGCAAATAAGCCCGTGCGCCATAACTACAGAGCCTGTGCTCTAGAGCTGGCAAACCACAACAACTGAGCTCGCGCCTAGAGCCCATGCTGTGCAACAAGAGAAGCCACTGCAATGAGAAGCCTGTGCACGGCAATGAAGAGTAGACCCCCTCGCCGCAACTAGGGAAAACCCGCGCACAGCAACAAAGACCTAACACAACCAAAAATAAAAGTAAATAAATAAATTTATAAAAAAATAGGACTAAGTAGTCTTAAAAAAAATTAGCCATATGATTGATGAATTTGTAAATTTAATTTTTTATAATCTTATTTTCTCCAGAAAGGATTTCAGGAAGCTAAAAGAAATGAATGCAGTAATATATCATGATAAAATAAATAGATAAAAATAAATCATACAATAAGTTTATGGAAAATTGCTAGAACTGGGTTGCAAATTTCATTCTGAGTTTTTTACTGGCCCAAGCCAAAAGGAGATCACAGTCTGCTGAAGGATTCATGTGTCATCAGAACACTGTTCAGAGGTAGCATAGCTTCCCCAACACTGGGGCCTTAGAGAGGGGTCTCCAGTAGATCTTCATACATGGGACCTCATGATGTGGGCAATGTCCTCAATGCTATCCCTAAAACCAGTCGAATACTATCAAGTACAGTTCATGAAAACTGGTGTCATAATGTGTCAAAGCAATGTTTCTCAAGTCTGGAGTACTCTCCTGGTATGGCTTCAACCAGGAACCATAGGGAAGTTGGCATTTAGCTCAACCCAACATTTCCATCTGTAATTGAATGAAGGTTGGGATATACATCCAACAAAAGCACACCCAGTCATAATTTTGGTGTTTAGAGGTTCCTCTCCCTCATTAACTGGAACCCAGTTGTTGACACAATTATTTTAGAGTGAAAAACATTTGCTGTGTGACCTTAGAGTTCAGAGCAGAGCAGTTCTGGAGCCCAGGAGAAGCAGAATGAAAAACAAATTTACCTCTGTTCTTTGTGACGTGACTTTCAAACAGTGCTATTATCAGCAGATGCCATCTGGTCGCTGCCTATTTTTACTAGTTATTTTTGCAGCTAGGTATTGAACTCATGTGTTTCTGAATTACTGAAAGGGGGCGTATACTGTAAACATGTAAAAGCCACATATTTTCAAAGAAATAAATTTAGAAATATTTATTATTATTATTATTTGCTTCCTATAAATTTTAGTGGCTCAAGACAAAGGTCCAGGTGCTCTAGTTCACTATAGTCAAATTAGAGCAGAAAGTTCATTAGGGCTTTGAGAATGTCTCCCATTTCAGATCCAATCTCTTGTGTCCCAGACACACTGTACCTCAGGAACAGGAGAAATAAAGTCTTTGCTTCCATGATGACCCTTATGAATTGCAAACGTTTATTCACTTGTCTGACTCTGCATTATTTTGGAAGCTCCCCAAGAGCAAAAAGTATTTATTTGACTTAGATTTTTTTTTAAATGTAACTTTAAAATATTTTAAAGGATTTTGTAAACAAAAGAAAATTCAGAGAATAATTCTTTACCATACATCCACTAACCAACATTAACAAAGGGTGACATTCTGTCATATTTTCTTACAGTCTTTTTGTTGGCATGGCAAAATGTTAAGGTATAATTTGTATACAGTAAGATGCATACCTCTTAAGTGTGAGGAATTTTGACAATTGTATACGCCCATTTTACAACCACGCATAACAAGATATACCTCTCAAGAGTCTAAAAAGTTCCCTCAAGCCATTTTCCCGTCCATCTGTCACGGCTCAGGGGACAATCTTTCTGATCTTTTCTGATTTTCTATCACCACAGATCAGTTTTGCTTGTTTTCGGACTTCACATAAATTAAGTCACACAGTATGCATTCCTTTGTGTCTGGCTTCCTTCACTCAGGAAGATGTTTTCTAAATTCATCTGTGTTGGTACCTATTACAGTAATTCGTTCCTTCTCATTAACAAATACTATTTCATTGCATTTGTTCATTCTCCCTGTTGATGTGTGACGTTTAGATTGTTTCCAGTTAAGGCTGTTGTGAAGATTCTGTACAAATCTTCTTATGGACATATGTTTTCATCTTTCTTTTTGGAGGGGGTAATTATTTAGGAGTGGGATTGATGAGTCAGAGGGTAGGTGTATGTTTAACTTGACAGGAAAATGCCAAATTGCTTTCCAAAGTGGCTGTAGCATTTTACACTCCCACCAGCAATGCGCAGGAGTTGATTCACAGCCTCCTCAACATTAGGTATTGTCAGTCTTTTCAATTTTAGCCATTAGTAGTTTTATATTGCATTTTCCTGATGACTAAAGATGTTGAATACTTTTTCATGTACTTACTGAATGCATGTATATCTTCTCTTGCCTGTTCAAGTCTTTTGTTGCTTTCTATTTTTTTCCCCCCTTCTGTTTGTTTATTTTTGTTTGGTGATTGTGTTTTCACCTGAGTTGTAGGAGTTCTTTATATTCTGGGTGCAAATCCTCTGTCAGATATATATTGAAAATATGTTTTCCCAGCCTGAGATTTCCCTTTTCATTTTTTGCCTATCTTGATTTGTAAGGATACCCTTTGATGTTTTCATTCAGAAACTTTTAGTTTTTGCTTTTAGGTCTATAATTCACCTTGAATTAGTTTTTGTGTATGGTTTCAGAGAGGAAGTCAGGGTTCCTTTCTCTCTCTCTCTCTCACTCTTTCTCTCATATGAGTATCTAGTTACCACAGAACCACTTATTGAGAAGATTTTTTTATCCCATTAAGTTGTCTTCGTTCCTTTGTTGAAAATCAATCAACTGTTTAAGCATGTTCTGTTTCTGAATTCTCTGTTCTGTTACGTTGATCTACTTGTCTGTCCTTATTGCCAGTACCACCTTGTCTTGATTACTGTAGCTTTCGATTGTCTTGAGGTTGCCTAGTCTAAGTCCTCCAGCTTTGTTTTTCTTTTTCAAGATTGTTTTGGCTATTGGGGAGCATTGTATTTCCAAGTAAATTTTAGAATTTGCTTGTAAAGTTCTGTAAGATAGTCTTTCGAATCTGTGAGTTAATTTAGGGAGAAATGACATTTTAACAATAAGGATTCTTTTAATCTACTACCACAGTATATCTCTTCATTTATTTAGATCTTTAAACATTTTTCTCAGCAATGTTTTTCATTGTTGTCAGTATACAGGTTGTTTCTGATAGTATTTAAATGGAATTGTTACTTAAATTTCTCTGACCAATTGTTTGCTGCCAGTGTATAAAAATACCACTGAATTTTTCACATTGACCTTGTATCTTATGACTTTCCTAAATCCACTTACTTGTTCTAGTCGCTTTGTACATTCTTTAGGATTTTCTGTAAGACAGTCTTTTTATCTGCAAATGACAGTTTACAGAGCCCCTTTCAATCTTTATGCCTTTTGTTTCTTTTATTTGCTCTACTGCACAAAGGGTAATATTTTGTTATATGTTCTTCAGGTCTTTCTTTCTGTTCTCTTTTTACTCAGCCCCTCCTTTCGCCTTTCTTGTTCCCATATCCATGTTACCTTATCCAAGTTCTTGCTATAGCTCTAAAACTTTCTTCATTTTTAAAATGTCCACATCCCCATTTCTTTTTGTAGGTTGGTCAGATTCTCATTTACAATCAATTAGCATTTTCAAGTATTCATGTTGATGAAGCTCAATGCAGTGCCCTTTCTTCTATGACTAATAGGAGAAATTAAAGTACACATTTTTTGGAAGGGCTATATCTCATAATCAGGAAATAACAAAATTCTAATTAGGTAGTGAATTCTTAATACAGGGAATTTAGTGAAAAATTACCTGAATAAGTGAATTGCAAGTAAATTCAGAGTGACTGTTTATTACTCAGAAGTGCCAGGCTATTTCTAAGGGCACCTTGACATTGCCTAATTGTGGAGATTTAAAAGTCCTGTAAATTACAAGTCATTGAGGTAATAGTTTTATTTGGTTCATTTAGAACCATAAATCGATACAAAAATTTTGTTCACTGCAGATGCTCCTTTATATCACAATCATGAGGAAAACCTCTCCATTCCCACTAAAAAGTACAAAATATAATCTTTGCATACAACTTGTAATCATAATTTTACATGAAAAAAATTGATTTAATCAATCAATTCATGTATGAAGTGATATTTTCTCCAAATTAATTTAGATTTGTTATAGAAATAAGTTCATCAAATGATAAATTGCTTTACCAATATACCATTCATGAAACAGATAGAAATCTCTTTGATGAGAAGGAAATACTGATAAAATGCTGAAAACTCCTTAATTTTTTTTTTTTTTTTTTTTTTTTTTTTGCAGTATGCGGGCCTCTCACTTTTGTGGCCTCTCCCATTGCAGAGCACAGGCTCCGGACACGCAGGTTCAGCGGCCATGGCTCACGGGCCCAGCCACTCCGCAGCATGTGGGATCCTCCCAGACCGGGGCACGAACCCGTGTCCCCTGCATCGGCAGGCGGACTGTCAACCACTGCGCCACCAGGGAAGCCCCAGTTGGTTAGTGCACTTAAATACATCTTCAAATCTCTTATGCTATATAATGTAACACAATTATTGGAATAACACCAGGGATTGGAGATCATGAAGCTCTCTGAGAATTCTGCTTACCCCACCCACCAATCT
This sequence comes from Phocoena phocoena, assembly GCF_963924675.1. Classification (NCBI taxonomy): domain Eukaryota; kingdom Metazoa; phylum Chordata; class Mammalia; order Artiodactyla; family Phocoenidae; genus Phocoena; species Phocoena phocoena. Next base: position 41,015,765 of record NC_089230.1, on the reverse strand, counting down.
CCAGGCCATGTTTCTCTACCCACTGACCACTTGAGCATCAGAATCATTATCTTCCTCCCTGTCATGTCCCTAGTGTCACATAGGGGCTTAGTATTTGTGTAGAGACCTTTGTCACACATTTACCTTCAAATTCCTTGACTCTGCTCAAATGATACTCAGCTTCAGACATTATTATTATCATTCAGAAATACTGTACATATGAAGTTTGAGACCTGTTTTCCATCTTGGGCAACAACGTTCTCTTAATGTTTTTGTTATAACCCATGTTGACTTCACTAGGAGACATATTGTGAGGGAAAGGGGAGGAAACTAGCAATGGGCAGAGCCAGGGATGTAAGGACTGACTTTGCAGGAGGATCGGAGGGCTTAGGTCAGTAGGTCATTCACAGTGTTCAAGGAGGCAAGGCCTGGTGCTGATACCTAAGAATTCCTACTCGTGGTTGAGGCTGGAGTTTTGGCTTCCACGATACTGGAATCAGCAAGGTGGCTGTATTTTGGCACCAAGGGTCAGTCTCGATTGAGGCTGGATCCCAAGCCAGCAGGTGACAGCAATTATGTTGGGTGACAGAGGGCTGCCAGGAATTAGGTATGTTGTTAGTGCTACAGGCAGTCATTTTGCGTCAAAATAGAACTCCAATTCCGTTGGAAACCTGCTAGGAATCAGGAATTGGAGCACAGAACAAGGCAATGGTAGAGGGAGTTGGGAGAAGGCTGTGACTGAGGTGGATATGGAGGCTAGACTTTAGGTAGCAAGATTATTTTAGACCCCAGGTGCTGGACAGATGATACTTTTAATAATCTTTTGGGCTTGTAGGCTGGACCCAGGGACTGCATCAGGCTAGGTGTAGTATAGTCTAAACTTCTTATTCACGCAGCTGGATGGGGCTAGGAAAGGCAGGACCAACACCTTCTGGCTTTGTCGGTCTCACTGAGCTTCTCACTCTGTAGTCTCCTGCCCAGTCCTTTCCCCATGTGGGAGCTGGGAGAAGAGTCTCCTCTTCTAGTGGGTCCCACAGGGATGCAGTGGGGTAAGGTCTTGGGAGCCTCTATCCTCATGTCACAAGTAGGGGGTCAGTGAGTGGTGACAAGTCAGGTCCTGGATGAATAGCGTTGAAGTCAAAGCACAGAGAGTGAATCCAAACCTAGGTGCCTATCAAGGGGGGCCATCAGAGCAACAGTAGCAGGGGCACAGGGTAAGAGAAAGGGTTTTAATACCCAGGAAAGTTAGGGCAGCAGGGACATGGGAAGCAGGCTGGGTGAAATGCAGACCTGCAGCTCAGTTCCTTCTTTTCTCCCTCCCTCCCTCCCTTTCGTCTTCTCTTTTTAATATTCTCAGCACATTTTAACAGGAGTTAGCCAGAGTGGGTAGGCAAATCGTTCCATTTTACTCTAGTCTAAAGCACTCTGTATATGTATATGTAACTTTTACATCACTATGTATTCTCTAGTGCTTAGAACAGTTTTGGAGGTGGTATTTAATGGTAAGGTTAATTTAAATTAAAAAAAAATAGTGAAAGGGAGAAAAAAAGATCTTGTTCACAACTAAGGCAGAAACATTATCCTAGCCTTGTGTGGCTAGGATTTTACCAGCGTCTTATTGAAAAATGATTGGCAGCTAAAAAGTAGGCCCAAAGTGTAAGTACTGTGGGTGTTACTTGTATTGTGCTGTGTCAAGTTATAGTTAAGTTATCCATTGTAAATGTATAGGTTTATTGCGTTACAAGGGTAAAATTCCTTTCAGCCCATTTCGTTCTTGGGCTTGCAGAGCTTCAAAGTAAAGGCCCTTCAGTCTTGTTACAGAGAAGTGCTTCAACAGCGTGCACTCCATTGACTGTTTTAGTGGCTCTGCTGATGTCCAGACGATTAGGGATGAGACTCCAGGGGTGTCCATGAAGGGTCACAAGAGTGCCCTATGCCCTTCAGAACACAACGAAGTACTGTTGCATCACAGTAATGGCCTGTCACGCCATGTCCCATGGGACACATGATGTTCCACCATGGGTATTAGAGGGTTTGTAGAACTGCCTAAGTTGGACTGGTCATTAAATATCTATTGAGACCTTTACTGTTTTCTCTGAGCAAGAATATTGGAAGGTGAAGAGACCAATGTGTGGCTTGGGGCCTGCAGCGTCAGTGTCCTGCTCCTGCCAAAAGCTTGCTTCAGTGATTTCTTCCTCTCTCGCTTGGGCCCAGCAGGTGGGCTAGTGTGAGCGCAGGTCTCCTTCCTGCCTGGCTCTCAGCAGCACTGTCAGAAACGTGTGTATCATCAATCCCTGATCATTCCTGAGAGACTCATGCATTTCCGTAAAAAACCTGATTTACATGGTGTGACTACAGATTAAAAAGATGGATTTTGTTCTGGCTTGTTGAAATCATTCTTTAGAGACAATATTTGAAACAAAAGTTGTCAAATGGTCTGTGGTCTACTTACTCTCAGATATTAATCTCTGCCTAGAGTGCCAGGATGCTCTTTTCCTCATGAAAACAATTTCATTCTTGTGAATTTAGTCCATTCATGTGGAGTCGACCTTGTAGGACTATTATTGCCTTCTGTTTTTTGAGGGAACAGAATAAAAAAGAAAAGGCATTGGCAACCGATTGTGTGGCCCGGGTTCATAGAACAGGAGACAAATGATCTTTTCTTATCCTTTAAAAATATACAAAGCTCTACTAAAATAGAACTTCATATTATAGGTTGCAGTTATTAATTTAGGAGGTAATCGGGATTCTAATTTCTCATGATAAAAGCTTCCCCTATTGACACCACCTACTGCATAATGTCTTGGCATGATGTGCAGAATTTTCTTTGTTTTGAAGTTAGTGAATGGCAAATTTTGCCTCGTGCATTCCAATTTTTAGGCAAAGATAACTCCACAAGTTCTAAGGATGCGAGCCTGTGTTCTCCTTAGAAATAGTGAGCAAGGCAGTAAACAGATACTATTTTTAGATTGCTTGTTAATCTCCTGTTTTATTATATGCCGTACACATATTATTCTGAAAGCCATCCTAAAACATGAACATGAATAAATACTGTAATTCTTTACCACCAACCTTAATATTTCTAGAAAAATGTGTGGTAAAAAAAAGAAAACGAGGTTTAGCCAAAAGTTCTTTTGCCTTTATTCTTCTCCTTTTTTTGCAGTACGCGGGCCTCTCACTGTTGTGACCTCTCCCGTTGCAGAGAACAGGCTCCGGACGCGTAGGCTCAGCGGCCATGGCTCACGGGCCCAGCCGCTCCGCGTCATGTGGGATCTTCTGGGACCGGGGCGCGAACCCGTGTCCCCGACATCAGCAGGCAGACTCCCAACCACTGCGCCACCAGGGAAGCCCGCCTTTATTCTCAATCTTCTTCGCTCCTCACCCAACTTTTTCAAATCTATAATGTCATCTAAAGCCTGTTGCCTGTGGAAGCAGGAAGATGAAGAAGTGGATGTGACTGGGAAGTCTCATGTTTTGGGAGGTTCCTAAAGCTTCCTGAAATTGGAGAGGGAAGAGGGCTGAAGACAGAAAGTGTGTCTCTAATACAGGACTTGCTTTGAATTATGGACGTGGACAAAGGGACTTGTTAAATCCTTTCCCCTGGCAATCTCAGTCCCTCTGGAGAATAGTAGCGTCGCCAACCACCTCGTGATGCAAATTCTTCCCATTTTCCTTGGAATTTTGGTCTTTCCCCTGTACTACTTAGACACTGTTTATTGACCTGTAGGACCTAGGGATAGTGGCAAAGTATTTCCAAAAATACTGCTCCAGATTCCCACTTTGGTTTGTGATGAGAGGGTGAATGGAGGAGCTATTAGATTTCCTTGACAATTTGAGTGTTTTGTAGCGAAGGAAGTGCTTTTTAGTTTTTAAAATGTTCAGATTTATATTGTACAATAGGTTAGACTCAGGGAAATATTAGTGTGCTAAAAAGTAGTTCTGAATGCTTTTTGTGTAGGACGTTAAATTCATGAGATCCAGAAATCATAGAATAATAACTCCCTATTTTCACTTTTAAAATATGGGAAGCATATTTCACTGTGCTTGTCATACAGAGTAAATGCAAGAACACACTGAGAATAATATGAAGCCTTGTGTTTCTGACAGGCTACTTTTAGAATGCTGATTGTCATTCACATTTTATGTGTATGAAACAATGTGAGTTTTATAAAATTACTAAGTTTATGGGAGGATTAAGCAGGTTTTACTTTTATAGTAATAATGTGTTCAAATGCGTTCGCATCAAATGGGAGATTTGTAATTGAAATTTAAATCTCAGCATAAATACAGCACTTAGAAAACTATTTTATAGGCCTCTCTTTTATGAGGATCCTGCAAAGAAGGTTACACAGCTGGAGATTGTTCAGAGACAATTAAGACTTATTGGCTTTTCAGCTGGTGATAAAAGCAGGGCTCTGAGGGCTTCCCTGGTGGCGCAGTGGTTGAGCATCCGCCTGCCGATGCAAAGGGACACGGGTTCGTGCCCCGGTCTGGGAAGATCCCACATGCCGCAGAGCGGCTGGGCCCGTGAGCCATGGCCGCTGAGCCTGCGCGTCCGGAGCCTGTGCTCCGCAGCGGGAGAGGCCACAGCAGTGGGAGGCCCGCGTACCGCAAAAAAAAAAAAAAAAAAAAAAAAGCAGGGCTCTGAGACTCTTGGCATCTTGAAATTGTTACCCAGGTAACAATTTACAACACAAAGCTCTTCAGTATTCTTAAAAAATTCTTTAAAAATTCTTAAAAAATTCTTTAAAAAAATTATTTAGCATATGAGACTTAAGGGGATGATCTATTGGAGTTTAAGCCCATGGTGAATGTTAAGTATACATTTGTCTTTAACATGATTCATACACGGTGAGCCTGAGACCCTAGCCATCTTTTCAAGACTATTACTTCTTTTTCTGAGGAAAATATTGAAGTATGCTGTTAGTTTTTAGCATTCTCTGCCTCCTATTTCTAGTCCCTCCGAAATGGTACCCCATTCCCTTTAGATTTTAACCTTTACCTTCCTCCCTTCTCTACTCCAGACTAGGAATGAGGCTGCCTGATAAACCCACTCTGATAAAGTGATGTAGTTTGAGACCCAAAATAGTGCTCATAGGGTCAAGGTTTTTATGGATGATTTTTTTTAACGAGGAACTTTCAGAATCCATTGGCAAAATATTTTTCACTGAAGGAACCTTTCTGGTAGCTTGCAAATCAGATCACAGAGGGGATACTTACTTCACGAATAACTTGGTTTGTATTTTCTCAAAACCCTGGAGGATATAATTTTTTACAGTTAAATACCTTAAGTTGGTGACTGGTTTGGTTCACCTTTCAGCCAAACCACAAGTGGCCACAAGGACTGTGGTGTGGATAATCTGAAGTGATCAATGTTTTGAGTTCCTTTATTAGTGTAACTAGTAGGAAATTTGACCTGACTTATTTTTATTAGTGTGAGTTTGGATATTATACAGGTAAGAATGTACCTATGTTACAGAAGTTTGATTTCCGACCTGAGATTTTTTGATTTAAATCTCTCCATATTTTAATGTGACAAAATTTATTTCTTGATACATAAAGGCAGGCTGAATACTAAATTAATTTAATTTGTCTTATTACACTAGTACTATATGGCTATTAACTTTTGGGCAAACATATTGATCTTGCCTTTGATTTGCTGTTTCACACAGGGATGAGAGCTGGTGTCACAAATGCTTCCATCTTTGTACTTTGTTTCTGCTTGACAGGGTTTTGTTCTCTTTGACAGACATTCAGTGATAAAAAGTCATGTAATTATTAATTTCCTATTTGACATTGTGAACATTTCTATGCTAAGTTAGTAGGTAAAAATGTCACAATCCGTTTCTATTATATCTGCCCACAGAACTTCAAAGGGCTCCTAGCAATCGGTTCTTGAGTCAGAAAGAAGACTGTGACATGCAGATACTAAGTACAATTAACTTTGGTAACAGTATTTGACCTTTCTATAAAACAGTCCATTTTTTCAGATATTTTCTTTCCTGATGGTAGTTTGAAAAAAAACTAACATTCACCTTCTCCTCATTGCTTGCGTTAACTGGAAAGAAAGTATTTTAGCAATAGACTTGCTTTGGTCTCTCACATATTGAGCAAATGCTACTCCCTGGGGCTAGAATAACCAGCAAGCTGTAGTAGGTACCAAGCTGCTTTACTGAAGTGGTATATGGACAGAGGCAATTGCTTCTTAGGAAGGCACTATACTGATGACTGGGTCTCAGAGAGTTAAGGCTCCTTATATCAGTACGAGGGTGGTGAAGAGCGCTGGGCACAAAGGTGTGGAGAGGGACTGTGGCTTTCAGATTATGATGACCCTTTGAGCCCAACCCAAGGGGAACAACACTTGGCACATTTAAAAAATTTCTAGGGAGCGTCCCTGGTGGCTCAGTGGTTGAGAGTCCGCCTGCTGATGCAGGGGACACGGGTTCGTGCCCTGGTCTGGGAAGGTCCCACATGCCGCGGAGCGGCTGGGCCCGTGAGCCATGGCCGCTGAGCCTGCGCGTCCGGAGCCTGTGCTCCGCAACGGGAGAGGCCGCAGCAGTGAGAGGCCCGTGTACCACAAAAAAAAAAAATTTCTAGGGAATTCCCTAGCTGTCCAGCGGTTAGGACTTGGCGCTTTCACGGGTCGGGGAACTAAGATCCTGCAAGCTGTACAGTGTGGCAAAAGCAAACAAACAAACAGTTTCTAATGGGCACATGAAAATTAGAAATGGGAAATTCATTTAATAATATATTTTATATGACCCCAAATATTATCATTTCAACATGAGGTGCTGGACACATTTCCAGGGCTCAGTAGCCACCTGAGGCCAGTAGTTACCATACTGGCCAGCACAGCTCTGGCCAGTCTCTCAATCTTCAAGTTATTTCAGTTCCTGACAGGGCAAAGCCTCCTTTCTAACCCAGATCTTATGTCCATGGAGGAAATATTGAAATATCAGTCAGGCATTACAAATTTTTTGTTTATAATTTACTGTTCCATGCAGATATTTTTATTTTTCTCATTTTTTTCCCAAGTCTGTTGCATAGGCTTTAACAAATCAATTAGAGAAGGTGTGGTTTGTTTTTTGTTTTGTTTTGGTGTTTGGCCCTGCCACACGGCATGCCGGATCTTAGTTCCCTGATCAGGGATCGAACCCGCACCCCCTGCATTGGAAGCACAGAGGCTTAACTTAACCACTGGACCGCCAGGGAAGTTCTCATATTTTACCCTTGATGGACAGTTTTAGCTCTTTATTTTTTGTAATATGTATGATCCAAATGGAAAGAAAGTGATTTATCTGAATCAGATTGATGTGGTAGAAAGAATCCTGGGACAAGTGTTCAGACAACTCTGGTTTCAGAGGGTCACTAGCAAATTAGTGACAGGGACAATTCAGGCTAACTTTGCTGAGATTTAATTTCCTTATCCAGAAAGGAAAAATAGTAAAGTCTGTCTGCCATAGTACTGTGTGTATGTAGGCATATAAAAACACTTAAAAAAAAACTTTAAAGAGCTAAGTAATAAAAGGTACTTTTTTGGGGCTAAACTTATTTGAGACAAAAAGTAATTCTTTGGGAAAACTTGACCCGTGGCTCCATGCTTGATCCCATATCATTCTTTGGTATGAGGCTGCTTTCTACCTCTGCTTCCTGGCTCAACTCCTCCTTTAAACTTTTGGATCAATTCCCATTCCCCTTCCAAACACTTAGTTTATTTAAAAAATTTATTGTCTCCTTGGTACAGATGTTGGGCTGTGTTTTGTATACATCATCTCATTTAATTCCCAAGACAACTCTACAGGTTTTGCTTCATTTTACGAATGAGGATGATTTACAGAGAGACTAAGTAACTTGCCCAGCAACCCACAGACATTTAAGTTAGGCCTTGTGAATTCAGAGTCCAGTTACTTCTGCGCTAGACAGCACTGCTGCCCATCTCAGTGCTCCTGAATGTACTGTATATAGTTTTTACATTCTGTATATTATGAGTTTTTGACATCTTAAAAAAATCTTTCTGGCTGGGGAGAGAGTGCCCCTCCTGGGGCTAGCCAGTTCTTCGAGATAGCAAAGAACTCATCTGAGAATACCTTTGATATGCAATGGACCAGTCTAGAACCATACCTCCTCTATCTGGCCCATACACCCAGGAAGCACTATTCTTTTGCCTTAATCATCCCAGGGCCAGACACTAGGACCTAGAGACCACACCTATGGCTTAGAGCCCACTGAAAGCATTCAAACCAGCCAAACCAAAGCTGTTCACCCTAGCCTGCCTTGCATCTCCTGCAGAAACACCCATAAAGGCCGTGGCCTAAGCGTTCCACTTGTTCCTATCTTCTGCCACCTGACCAAAACCTGGTGCTACCCCTGTGACCCTGTGTGACATGTAGTGACCCCCCTCTCTAGGACCTGTGAGTGTAATAAACTTTGTTTTCTTGTGCCTCTCCTGCGTCCCCTCCTGTGGCTGTACTTGACCACAGCAGGCTAGGCATCATAGCATTAAATGGATGATACACTTTGAGTAATATCTTATTTTACCATACTTTAGTAGTTTTCCAACTTGTAGCATAACTAGAGAGGGACAGTGGATAACCAAGAATGACCAAAATCCCATAAGAAGGACTGGAGATTTTCACAAGTTTAGTGAAGACAACCCCCTGGGGAAAGAAAGAAAATACTTGTGACCTGAATGGAGAGGGCTTTTCTAAGTTTTTCTTGGGGACTAGTAAACATACAGCAGTCAAACATCAGTTTTTAGGGCTGTGGTGAAATTGGGTAGGTTCTTGAAATGTCCATGGGAAAAAAATCTCATTTGGAAAAACAGTATGGGTGTGGATGATAGATGTGAGTTGAAGATAGAGTTGGGAGGAAAAGTACAAAGCTTCATGTTCTATTTTTATCTAAATGGTTTCTGTAAAATGAGGAGAATTAACAAATTCACAACACTTTATTGAGCATGCACTCTTTTTGGGGACTCATCAGTATACAAATACGACAGAGATCTCACAGGCACAGGCCATCTTATTGGGGAGCTAAAACCACACTACATAAAAAGGCAGGTAATGTGAAGAGGACTAAGAGAGGTGGATATGATTACTGATTAAATAGGGGTCAGGCAGTACTTCCTACTATGGTCAGGATAAGCTGAGAGCCCTGGTCTGGGAGTGTGATGGCAGGACCTCCAGCCAGAGCTGGGGCAGATGAGGGCCAGAGAGATGGTGTAGAGTTTGGAAAGTTGACAAGGAGAAAAGAAAGTAGTTCAGATACTTAAGAAGGTATGCAGTTGACTTTTATGTGTCATGATTAGAGTGTGGTAGAGCTTTCATAATTAAGATAACTCTCAGATGCCTCCTAAATGCCTCCTAAACTGTTGTCTAGATGACAGGACTAATTTAGATGAAACTTTGATTCATGCTTGTTCAGTAATTTCTCCATAAGAAAGTGTATTTTAGTTACGTTCAAATGTAATTATAAGGAAGATGAAGCTAAATGACCAGGAGGAAGGCCAAGATACATCTCAATTTTTTAAAAATATGCCTTCTGTAGGGTTGAGAAAGGAACACACAGGCCTCCTGGGCCCATACTGGGGCAGGGGGAAGTCCCCTGCCTTACTAGTCTTCAAAGCCTCACTGCTTAGTGATTACACTTGCTGACAGGATGTGATCTCCATTGCTGTCCTCACCAGGCACCCTTCCAATCATTGTTTCCTGATTTCTTCCTCGTGGATCTGCTAGTTTTAGTGCATATACTTGTTGCAAATTAAAGGCTCAGTAAAATATAAGAAATGATTGAGATTACAGATTGTAGATAGGCAAACTTTATTTCACAAGCCCAAGGGGATAATTTACTTTTCATCTCCTCCCTCTCTCTTAAAATAGAGAACCTCCAACAAATGGTATATAAAGGAAAAACAGAGCAAACAGAAGAGGGAAACTTTGCAATTTATTAACTCATGCGTGAAAATACAGAAAATAAGCAGGGTTCAACTTATTTGGAAAAATAAGTCTGAACCTCTTGCATTAAAACATGGTGTTGCACTAATCTAATGAGTTTTCAGGCAAATGAGGCATGAAACATTGCCAAAATATAAAGTCAGTAAAATATCCAAATTACTTTTTAATGCCATTATATGTTTTATCTTTTTGGGAGCTGGTAAAGAATAGATTATTCCTACATCTGCGTTACTAGCAAAGTAAGTGAAATTATTTTACAAAGAATTTATTATTCTGATAATCTGTGAATAATGGCAGATCAAAAGCAACTGAAATTCCAAGAAGAGATGCATACACATATATCTAATTCATAGGAAAGCATTAATAAAACAGAATACATTTTTACTTCAGTCATTCATTCCCTAGGAATTCAAGATAATGATGAGGAGATGAAACATGATGGTATATAAGCAGTTTTGAGGATAGCATGAAATAAGTAAGGACTGCGATATATTTCTTTTTAAGAAGAGAGAATTATTTGCCAGACATATTCATAAGATTTATTTAGAAAAGAACAAAGAGAACATTTTTAGAGTTTATCCTAGAATTATTTTATTATATTCTGGATATGGTTGAATACAGCATTTCCTTTTGAATATAGTCGAGTGGGTTTCATGAAAAGTTTTTTTTTTTTTTTTTTTTTTGCGGTACATGGGCCTCGCACTGCTGTGACCTCTCCCGTTGCGGAGCACAGGCTCCGGACGTGCAGGCTCAGCAGCCCTGGCTCACGGGCCCAGCCACTCCACGGCATGTGGGATCTTCCCGGACTGGGGCACGAACCCGTGTCCCCTGCATCGGCAGGCGGACTCTCAACCACTGCACCACCAGGGAAGCCCTCATGAAAAGTTTTGGATTATGTTTTCAATAGTGAGAAACAGAAAGGATTTATTCTAGAAACACTGATTGTATTATAGTACTGTCAAGCTATTAAAATATTGCAAAATTATATACAGTTTAGTAAAGGATGGCACCTCATGAATTTTTTAAATCCTTATTTAATGTGGTTGTTTGAATCTATTTATGTACCATTTGTAATTATTTCTAATGCTTTAGTACTACTGGCTATTATGTGGCAAACTCTTTTTCAGAAGAAAATTAATCCTTCATCCTTCACATCATTAAAGCAAGGCTTGTCATTTTGAGGCATCTTAAGTGTCTTCTAGTGGATTTCACTTTGTATTTATCCTGCCCAGGTGAGGCAGGACTAACTTTACAATTTTTATCTCTACTAACTATCATCCAGTGTGTATTGACAGTTCATTTGGTTTCAGATGGTTCTAAATGATTCTCAGCACTTGGGTAGGTAAGCTTGTCTGTGAATGAGCAGGTTTCTTGTGTGCTCTTGTTTCTGTCGCCTTGTGCTGATTTAAATGCCCTTGGTGTTCTAGAATCATATGACAGTGAGAGGACATCAGAAAAAGGAGCTGGCCTAGCAAGAAGGAGAGAATTTCTCCTTTCTCTGACTCTTTACTGGGCCTGCATTTCTGGTTCTGACAGGAATGAGAAATTGCTTGTTTGTTTCAGTCTACCACACAGCCAGTGGCCCAGCCAGAAACTCCATCAAACCAATGACTCCTTCACCCCCTCCTACACTGGCCAGTCAGCATTTACTTAATCTTTTGTATCCATGCCCTTGTCTTCGTCTTAATTACCACATCTGGGACCCACGTCTTCCCTAACCTGCCTTACCTGGCTTTGCACCTACTCTCTTGTCAAATACAGTTACCTGCGACTTCCCTGAATAATTCATATTGTTCCCTACTTCTCTTCCAGGGCCAAAGCTAACACCACTGTAGCTCAGGCATTCCATCTGCCCATCTGGGCTTTAAAGGTTCTGGTAAGAGTTGGAGATAAAATTCCCAACTGATCACTACCAGTAAGCTCTAATACCATTAGCATGTCAATGAAAAAAATGTACTTGAATAGAAAGGAAATTTACCTGAACCTCTTTAAAATCTGCCTGTGATTTAACACATAATTTAATTTTTTTTAAACATCTTTATTGGTGTATAATTGCTTTCATAATTTAATTTTCCTTTGAGTCTCTAAGAGAGGAGGTGAAACGCCTTAAAATATTAGTACATATCTATATTGTATGCTTCTCTTACTGGTATTACATGCAAACTGCTATTAAGGGTAAACTGCTTTGGGGTTTGTTAAGTGTGAGAAAAATAAAACAAATCTTTCCTTGTAGCAAATAAGTTTGTTTAACCATTATACAAAACTAAGCCGATTTATTTACTGATACTGTTCTTACGTGTTAATATGCATTGTGAATCTCCAAGAGGATGGCTTCATCAGGCAGTGTTTCCTGGTCCTGTGTGAGCAGGCATATTTCTTCTCAGAACACAGTCCGTGAAATCAGCTCTACCAAGTGGCCCGTGGGTAGTTCATAATTCTGCCTACTGTACAGTACAATTTAAGCCCCACCCTCCTGAACTGTTGAATAGCCAAATTCCAAATTCCAGATCAAATATCCATGAGAGTATATATAATCAATAGCAAATACATTACTGTACTTATCAATGTTTTTCTGCCATAATTCAGACTTTCCTATTCTCATATAAAGGCCTCTCCCAAATTAATGATGCCACAAATCCTTAGAGAAGAGCACGCTCTGCTTGGATTATGATAATGTGGCATATTTTACCAGTATTTTGGAGAGATGCAGAGATTGGGGGCCCTAATTAGACATTTTAGCAGTTATGCCACTGCTCCTAGCCTTTGCAAATACCCTCAGTCTTTAATGTTACAATTCAAGGTTCTTGGCAGAGACTCAAGAAAGGGAGGGGAATTACTGGCTCACATAAATTGAGCAAAGCAGGGAAGGGCAGCAATACAAGTGGAACCCGGCCTTGAATAGAGTGAGGACTCTTTCCAGCCTCCTGGGATCTCTGCTTCTGTCTGCTTGTTGGCTCCGTTCCTTTTTCTGCAGCTCCACATCTTACATGTGGCCTTAACAGCTTGTTGCCTGACATTTTCCTCGCTTCACCATCAGAGAGCTGAAGACTCTATTCTTTTCCTTCTAATTTAGAAAATCATGAAGAAAGATGATGATTGGCCCATCTTACATCACTTCCCACCTGGACGAATCACAACGGCCCCAAGAGCAGGACCATTTAAGAAGATGGCATTTCCCCGTTAGAGCACCCACAGGAGAGTTAGGGAGAAGGGCCATGCTCTGTAAGAGGGAGAGTGCAGTGCTCCTCCAAAGCAAAGGAGGTGAACAGTCTCTCAAATAATAAACATCTCCCTCAAATGGCCTCCTTCTTTACTAGCTAACTCCATCTCCTTCCCAGGTCTCAGCTCAGGGGCCCTAGAAGCTTTCCCCAGATTGTCCGTACCATCAGCCCAAATATTCTGAGAGGTTGTGGGGACTCAGTGAGTGAGGGCCAGAGAAAGGACATGAGAAAGATGAGCAGAGCAAACTGTGTTTACTTCACTCATGCACTTGAGGCCAGTTACATTTCGGGGAGCCTCCTCTGTGGTATTGGTGTATGCAAAGCAGGAACATCTGTGCTTTAACTTTGCTACTTGCAAGGGAATCCGTTTCCCAGGGGTGATTTGTGCCTGTCTGGGATGATTTCCTAAATCTCTTCCAGTCCAGTGATTCTGGTAATTGTTCTTGTTCCTGATGTTCCAGCACTTGTGACAGTCAACCTCAGTTCCAAATTAGTCTCTTCTCTCCCCTTCTGGAGGATGGAAGAGGAGAAGGGGGAGGAGAGATGTTCTTCTATGTGAACATTGCCAATGTGGATCTCCTGTAATTTTGTTGAAATCTCAAGCATTATGATTCTGCCACCACTAAAACTTTGGTAGCATTACTTGCTGCCTATGGGTGGACTAGACTTGTATAATTATAACAGACTGAAGAAGGGAGTTATGAATTTCATTGGATAAGATTTCATTTGATAAATTAATACACAAATAAGACATTTTTTACATTTCATTTCTACTAATGCCTATAGCATGACGATATTGGTGAATGGTTCATAAAATTTCAGTGTTGGAGCTATGAGGAAATTTAGAAATCACCTGAATCTACTGTCTATTTTAAAGATGAGAAAACAAATGCCTGGACTGGTGAGACATAAGAGTTAGTTGAAGAAGTAGGCATCTTAGTTCTCTCCAGGCCAGAGCTTTTTCTGGTTTATATTTAAGCTTCTTACATTTTAAATCAAGTGGGTAATTAGAAAATTTATGTTTCACTAATTTATTGAAGTTAATCAATATGGAAAAGAGTAGATCAGTGGGCTCTAAGTTTATGGTAGTAAATGTAGAAATAGTGTTAAAAGAAGAGTTAGCCCCAGGGTTTCCTCTCTTGAAATTACCTGATACAAACACAGTTCTACTTTTCTCTCCTTCTCTTCTTTCCTCCCTCCCTCTCTTCTCTTGTCCCCACTCTTCCTCTATGTAATGATCATTTTAGGTGGTCAGGATGCAGCCTGGTATCTGGTTGCCTGGAATTAAATATTTAATTTAATAATACATATTTCTCCAAGAAGTGTACTTTTGTCTTCAAGAAGAATATTGTTTAATTTGGGAAGAACAAATAAATTCACATAGCAGGATTTGTCAATTATGGATGAAAATCATAGAAGCTTGACGTGGAAACGTCTCTCATTATTCATTTCAAAGCCGTAATAGATTTTGAGAGGAACAGAGCTTATATTTGCTTACATTCTTATAGAAACTTTTATAGACTGTAAAGCTTTCATCTATATGTCATCTTATTTGGTTAAGGTTGCCAGATTTAACAACAACAACAGCAACAAAAGAACATCCAGTTAAATTTGAATTCCAGATACACAACAAACACGTTTTTAGTGTAAGTATGTTTCAAATACTGCATGAGACATACTTATAAAAATTATTCCTTGTGTGCCTGAAATTCAAATTTAACCAGCTGTCCTGTATTTTATTTGGCAACTCTAAATTTGGACTTCTGATAACTCTGTAAAGTTGGGAGGACAGTGTCCCTCATTATACAGATGAGGACTTTTGAGTGGCCTTCTGTGTGTCAGATCCCAAGCTATTCTTGAGCATGACATGATGCATAATTCATAGATCCTGCCTTGAGGATACTAGAGTCAAGTCACCAGGAAACAACTCATCAGTGTGATGTATGTAATAATAGGGGAAAGAATATAGTACTATGGAGTCTTATAAAAGGGCACCTACCCCAATATTGGCAAATTGGAAGGTTTCCTAAGGTGGTGACATCCATTTTGAACCCTGAATGCTGAGTAAGAATTAGGTCCATGTGACGTTGGGGAAGAAAGAAAGAGGAGAAACATTATTCTGGTATCACTTAAGGAGCTGCATATGTTCACTATGACTTGCTGGAGGATATGCTTTGAGTTGGGAAGTGGTGACAGGTGAGGCTAGAGAGGTGTGTAAGAGTCAACTCATTAATTGATGTGCCTAATGCAGTTTTTCTTTGGGGCAGCATTTACCCTTCAAGGTGAGACGAAATAATCCAATTTGAGTTTTAGTATGATCACCATGTCGCAATTGAGAGAGTGGATCAGAAGGGCAAGACTTAAGGAAAATTATTCATTTATTCAACATGTTTTTATTGAGTGTTAACACTGAACTAGGTACAAATTGGGAGACCAGTAATTTAAGTGGCAAATGAAGGTGTTGAGAACTAAGATAATGACCATGGGGATGGGGAGAAGTAGATCTTTGGGGAGATATTCAGGAGGTAAATCAACAGTAATTGATTATTAACAGGGTTTGGTATGTGAGGGAGAGAGGTAAGTGAAGCTGCTGGAAGCTGGATGGGTGAGTGAAATCATTTGCTGATGTAGGAAACAATTTCACATGGTGAGGGGGAAAAACGTCCTTTTCAGTTTTGGATGTATTCACTTTGATGTGCCTGTAGGACTTCCAAGGAGAGGTGTTAAGGAGGGCAGTTTTGTAAACTAAAAAGAGAGGTTTGGCTGAACATTATGACCTGTGGATCATGAACTTATTAGAGCTGCTTGTTAAAATAATAGGTGAAAATGAGATCACCCAGGGAGTGTTTCGACTCAAAAGCTTATTTGCCAGACAGAATCTCCAGGGAAAAAATCAACATTTAGAAAGCAAAATGGGCAAAGGAAGCTGCAACAGCTGCAAAGGAAACTAAACGAGAATGCCTAAGACAATAGAAGAAAACTCAGGAAGAAGACTCCTTCAAAGATGTAGAAGTCTACTTTGTCAGAAGTTGAAGACAGGTGGAGTAAAATGAGGACTGGAAAAAGGGGTTCCATTTCTTGCTTTATAACAAAGGCCTTTGATGATCTTGGTTTAATGAGGACTGGCTGAGAAAATGAGGTGAACTGTATCTCTAGGAGGGGAACTGCACCACAGGTGGGACCCACTTGTAAATAGAATTGTGAGGAGTTTAGGAAGATCCAAATAGGCCACAATACTTGCTTAACTCTTCCTTGGAGCGTTAATACAGTGAGACATTTCCTTAAAAAAAAAGCCTGGAGCAAAATAAATTTGGGAAATACTACATATTATGTTAGTGTATTTAAAATTCTGAAAAGTTTAATATTTAATATTCTGAAAAGTTCTGAAGCAATGAAACCTGCCTAATTTTGCTTATCCTAGTGTTTCCCAAATATATATATACACATATATGTATATTAAATATGTTTCTATACCTATGTATATATATTCATGTAATATATATTCATGTAATAACTACAAATGTCATGGAAATTTAGGAAATTCTGGGCTAGCAGAATGAAGCAACGGATGCAAAAAGGTGATCAGAATTGTCTTAAGGAATATATGAAATAATGATAAAGGCTTTTAGCTATAGTTTTTTTGACAAGGGTACATTTTAACAAGATCTACAAATTAACCAGTAAAGTGATTCCCCCACCTCCAATGAAAAAAAAAACACTTAAAAAAGAATGGTGTTATTTGTAACCATAAAAGATTCAAACAAAGTTATGAGTTATATAAAGAGAAAATAAAAATCAAGTGTAATCTCACCACTCAGCTGTGATCATTGTTAACACATTTCACATATGTACACTTAAAAAAACAAAAATGAGAACACATCATTTATATTGCTTGGTATTCTAGATCCTCCCCAGCCCCTATGCCCTATGTGCCAAGAGACCCTTAGTATTGCCTGTTGGGAGCTTCCTGGTCATAGTCACATGAAGATGTTCTCTTTTTCTGGAAAGATTTGATTGATAAACTCATTTATTGTTTCTAGAGCTTGGGCGTTACTATTTTATCTCATGAGATAATTTATATGCTTCACAGGTAGGATGGATTCAGTTGCATAAAATATTCTGCAAAATCCAACATCTCGTCCTCTGGCCAGGAAAATTGTGCATGCTTGCCATTTTGTAACATTTTGTTTAGAGAATAGCAGTGACCTGGATGTCCATGGAGTTTGGTCATGCAGGAAACTCTGCTGGTGGCGATAAATGTGCTCTCCTGGCTAAGGATTTTAATAAAAAATAATCGCCCCAAAAGAGGGGTGAGAAACATGCATAGGAATTAGTGGTCTGAATCTTTTTTTTTATTTTTATTTTTGGTTGCATTGGGTCTTCGTTGCTGTACATGGGCTTTCTCTAGTTGCAGCAAGCAGGGGCTACTCTTCTCTGAGGTGCACAGGCTTCTCATTGCGGTGGCTTCTCTTGTTGCAGAGCATGGGCTCTAGATGCATGAGCTTCAGTAGTTGTGGCTCATGGGCTCTAGAGCACAGGTTCAGTCGTTGTGGTGCACGGGCCTAGTTGCTCTCCAGCATGTGGGGTCTTCCCGGACGAGGGCTCAAACCTGTGTCCCCTGCATTGGCAGACGGATTCTTAACCACTGTGCCACCAGGGAAGCCTCTGTGGTCTGAATCTTGATCTTACATGCATATTTAAAAAATAGTTGAGGTTCGCAAAGAAAAGCCTAACGTTATCTAAAACAGAGAGGTATCATTTTAACTCTCTACAAAGAGATCAAAAACATCAATTAAAATTTTTAGGGGATCCATCTTAGAGACTAATTTCAGCTTATTTAATTAATTCCTTGTTATTGGGCATTTAGGGAGTTATGATTGTTTGTTATTATGTATATTACAACCCCCAAATCCTTTTACACACATACATTCAAACATATACACTCAAATGCACACATAAACACACTAATGATATTTTCACATGGTTCTGTAGTTTTCCCCCTTGGTATAAGTTTCAGAAGCCGGAATGCTGGATCAAGGGGAATATACAGTTAAAATTTTAAATGATATATAATGCTAAATGGCTTTCCTGAAAGGCTATACCAATCTCAACTTCTAACAGCAGTGGGTGTTATTAAGTGCTTTAATATTTGCCATTATAAGTAAAATCACATTTGTTTAATTTTTATTTCTTTGAGAAACAATGAATCAATTATGAATCTGAACATTGCTTCACATGTCAATGGACTATATTTTTTCATTTACTTCTTTTGGAATTACTTGTACATATTTCTTGACCATTTTTCTATTGCAGCATTTGCCTTTTATTGATTTTTAAAATACTTTAGTACTTTAACATAACAAAGTTTTTATTATATTAATAATATCAATCCTCTGTCCATCATATATGTTCCAAATAGTTTTACTAATTTTCCATTTCCTTGTAATTTTGTTAATGATTATGTTCACTGTTGTAGATGAATATATCCATCTTTATTTTATGATTTTTGGCCTTGATATTTTGCTTTAGAAATATTTTGACATCCCAATTTATAGTTATAGAAATGTTTACCTAGATTTCCTTGCATATTTTTTGTTTCTGGTGTTTTTGACCATCAGTGTTGTAGAACAGATACTGTCAGCCCATTCTTCAGCTTCACCCGACTCCTAGCTTCATCAGATGTAGCAAAGTTAGCAGATGGGATAAGGCTTAGAGGCACCAGTTTGACTTAACACATCATTAAAACAAAAACAAATAACAATATTTTTACATATCTTGGTTATCATTTTGGTGCAGCCAAGTCAAAATATCCATGTTTAAGTAGGTAGGTCAATTCAATTGCTAAAATGTATTCAGGATGGATACAGGAATAACTTTTTCCTATGGGGATTTTTATAATCAAGTTTATGAAGCAATGAAGGTAATTTTTTCCCTCTACATTTAAATCTCTCAAATGACTTTCAAGTTTTTTGAAGGCTCACTGCGGTAATGGTTTACAATGCTATACTGAAGAAAACCAGAAATACACATTCTGTTTTCCAGAAAACCTCTGTGGAGTACATGGAAAGAATTAGCTAGTTAAGTGTGATGACAACAGTAGGCATCTGTTGTTTTAGCTGGCTCACCATTTCTTTTTCCTTGAGTACTAGCACACCAGTTTTCCTTTGGGAAATATCCTCTCCTCAACTCCATATAGTCCTATGGGCGCTCTCTCTTCTATGCATTAGGATTGGGTTTATGACCAGAACAGCCAATTAGACTACATGTTCCTTCCTTTTGGTCTTCGTGATTTGTTCAATGATAGTCGTGATCCAAAACTAGGAAAAGTTTTTCTTAAGATCTGATATGTCAGCCTTTGGGGAGGGTGGGGAGGGGAGGGTTACATTTTCTTTTGGATGATAAACTGTATTGAAAATATCAGTTAGAGTTTATTAAAGAGTCATGTTCTTTGCTTCTTCTGTAAAAGAAATTAAGGTCAGCATGCAAAGAAGCAGAGAAAGAGATGAGGTGGTGGAGTGGGGACCTGGATCTAGCTAAGTCTGTGATCAGTACCAAACCCTCAACTCTTAACTATTTATCTAATAAATTAGCTCCTCCTCTTTTTAAAAAATAAGGTTGAATTCTTACTGCTTTTTTTTTGTCACTTGTAGCTGAAAGATTGTTGATTAATACCTCAATAAAGTCACAGCCTTTCAAATGCTCAAAATTATTGTTGTTGAGTAGACACTGATGGCTAGATTTTATACTTTGATATCTGAAAATAGGTATAGAATGAGAAAAAAAATGGCTTTGAAACTGTGAGACAGTACTCTGGTTTTCTAATAAAAGGGCCTGAGAATTATTTTCAGGTTTGCTACTGATTGATTGCATAAGTCTCTTCTGAAAATGGCTGCATTATTAAAGAATGATATCGAAGTGATGCTAAGAAGAGTTTGGTGGGTCGCTAAACAGTGGGTCTCCATAGTCTCCTCCAATGAACAGTTGCTCTTTGAGATGCATACTCTCAAGCACAGGTGTTGTGATGGGGATTGATTAAATGGTTTCAAATGGCTGGAATTCCCTAGAGTATGTGGTCATGCAGTAGATGGTGTCATTGCCCTGTGGTTAAGCAGTGTAGTTAGAGTTGGGCTTGTGGTGCTTATTTACCATGATTGACTTACTATTGAAGCACACTATCCAGGGCACGGAAACCACACGGGTGTTACTCCTCATTACACTGCTGATTTTTGAATACCAGATACTTAGTAATATTCAAACACTAGTCTTTTAAAATCTATGTAGAACGTGTGTTACCACTTTAAGATGTTAAATGTGGCTTTCAAAAGGAAAAACCCTTCAATTTTGTTATCTTTTTACATGGTACATTTCACACTTTAAAAAAAGGCCTGTAGGGCTTCCCTGGTGGCGCAGTGGTTAAGAATCCGCCTGTCAATGCAGGGGACACAGGTTTGAGCCCTGGTCCGGGAGGATCCCACATGCCACAGAGCAACTAAGCCCATGCGCCACAACTACTGAGCCTGCGCTCTAGAGCCCATGCTCCACAATAAGAAAAGCCATTGCAGTGAGGAGCCCTCGCACCGCAACAAAGAGTAGCCCCCGCTCGCCACAACTAGAGAAAGCCCGCGCGCAGACCCAATGCAGCCAAAAATAAATAAATAAGAAAATAAATTTATATATATAAAAGAGTATTTAAAAAAGAAGGCATGTAAAAATTTAAGTAATCGAAAAGCTTTGGATGGCAAGTCTTTTATTCCTCCCTCCTTTGCTTCCTTTTTTTTTTTTTTTTAAGAAAGCCATAACAATTTGGCTGTGGTGCTGGTTGTATTATTTTCAGCTGAAATGAGTGTGTTATTCTGTTTTCACTGTTGCTTTATTATCTTGTAAACTCATTTCCTCTTCTCATCAGATATCCATTGTCATAACACATCACTTCAGAAATGTAGACTAGTGGAGAAGAGAGAAGATGAGTTTATGACATTTGCTTTGTCTTTTCTCAGGTCCTTTAAATAAATAACTGAATGGTTTTAGTAACATTTCTCAGAAAATCCACCTTTGAACTTGGCAATGACATGTTAGAAACATAAGTGAAAGGAGGGGAAAAATGATGAGATAAGCGAGGGTTTAAGAAAGAAGAATTAGTATGGCCGTGGCATTATTTTATTTCCTTAACATTTTTTATTAGGGCATAAAATAAAAATGAAATGATTTTAAATTTTAAACGAAATGATTCTTAATTTTCACATCTGTATATACTCATGTACCCACCTCTCAGATCAGCGAGCAGAATACTTCCAGCACTTCAGAAGCCTCCCTGCTTTCCATCCCAAGTCAATACCCTTCTTAATGATAACCATTATTCTGACCTTTGTCATCACAGAACTGCATTTGCTGTTCTTGAATTTCTGTAAGTGGAAACCGTATAGCATAAACTATTTGTTTTGTTTGTGTGGCGACTTATATTTAATGTTTTTCTGTGAGTTCATCATTGTTGTTGAATGTAGCTATATTTTTTCTTTATAAGAATATGCCACAATTTGCTTTAGCTTTTTGTGGTAGAAAATTACCACAATTAAGCAAATCTGTAGAGAAAGAAAGTATTAGATTAGCGGTTGCTTCCTCCTGAGGTTGAGAACAGGGATTGGCTGTAAAGGAACATGAGGAATCTTACTGGGGTAGTGAAAATGTTCTAAAACTAGACTATGGTGATTGTTGTACAACTTTGTAAATTTACTCAAAATCACTGAATTGCATATTTTAAGTTGGGTAAATGTTATGGTATTTAAATAATATCTTACTTAAGTTAAAAATTTATTTATCCATTCTACAGTTAATGAACACATGCATTGGTTCCAGTTTTGAACTATTATGAGTAAAGTTGCAATAAACTTTCTTAAATGTGTCTTTTAGTGAACATATGGACTCATTTAAGTTGGAGTGGAATTGTTCAGTCATAGAACACATAATTTTTATGTTCATTTCTTTTTATAATACTTATTGTAGTATAGTATTTGTTTTATTTATTGCTGAAAATTTTACATTTTATTATACTATTAATCTTTAAAAAACAAAGGAACCCAGAATGATCATACTTACTACCCATAACTGAAAAATGATATCACCCTATCATTTGTTTTAGATATTTTACTTTCTTTTTAAAAGAAATAAAATTCTATGGACACAATTTACATTTCTTTCTAATCTTCCGCAGCCTTACTGCCTTCTCTTCCTTTCCAGAAGCTTCTACTTTCATGAAATTGTATTCTTCTTTTTTTTTTTTTTTGGTACTTATAAAATATATAAATATATTTATATATACATTCATAATCTGTATATAGTTTTGTTTTGTAATGAAAAGTAAGCCTTGTTCATTGGTATTTGGCATAGAGTAGGTATTTATCAAGTATTAGTGAAATAAATCTATTTAAAATAACATTTAGTTTTTAAATTGTAAGAGGAAGGCATACTTAATGCAAAAAACTTGACAATATAGAAAAATAAGAAGGGAAAGAAAAATTATAATCTCTTCTAATCTCACCACTTAAAAACAACTTTTATTAATATTTTGACATATTTTTATAACTGTTCATACATATAAATATATACATATATGTATTTTTAAATAAATGGTATACTGAATATGCTTATTTATTGCCAAATTTAAAAACAATAACAATATACAAATTAATATTTTTTTGTTTCTTCTGTGTCAGAAAGTTTTACTAAGCACTTTATATACATTATTTCGTTAAAACATATTTTGACTGTATTTATCTACAATATGATTTGTGGTGACTGCATGGCATTCTCTTATATGGATTAATCATAGTTTAATAATTCTCCATTCTTGAACACTAGTTTGTTTCCAAATTTTCACTTTTCTAAGTAACAACTTAATTTCTATATATGTAAATTCCTTATTAGAAAGTTCATGTATGTCTATATGAAATATATATATGGAATATATATATTCCTTATATATAACTGATTATTGCCTTAGGCTAAAGCCCTAGAACTAGAACTACAGGGTCAAGGTATAGATACATTTTAGAGTTTTGTGATTTGTTTTGCCAGAATAAACATCAGAAAAATTGTACACTTTTAGACTCTCACCTGTGGTATAGGAGACCAGCTTAAGACAAACAAGTAGATTTTGTCTCAATGTAAGATATAACATCTTAACAAAACAGCTGTCCTGGAGATACTCAAGTAGATGTTGAATAAACATCTGTTGGGGATGCTAGAAAGGGGATTTATGTAGAATGGCAGTTTTAATAAATTTTAATGACCTTTTCAATTCTTAAATTTGTAAAGGTATTTCCTGTTCCTCATTCCTCACTGCTTAATTCTCTCAAAGCAACATTTTAATAAAAACTTGTTGATCTTGATGCCAAGTTACCTTCTGATTTCTATTTACAATCCTTGTTCGGTTTTATGTTTGCATTTCCAAGTAAATAGAATAACATCTCTTCATTATTTTCTTCATGATTAACTTATTTCTAAAAAGAGCATCAGCATTATGTCCATAAGAATGGTCCCATCAGAGGGATTCTGTTTAAAATTATATTTTGGCACCTTGATAAAATTACTCCTAATTTTTTTGTGTGCTGGGAAAAGGACTACATGGAGTTAATACTTGATCCCTGTGAAATTAGAACCTCTATGAGAAAATTCTTTCTAATGTTCACAATGAGAATAAAAATCTTAGTAATAAAAATTAGGAAGATAATATACTTGAACTTGGTAAGTATATTTTCACTGTGCTTTTGTACTAAACTCTTCCAGGCCCAGCATGGTTACTTATATTTTAGGTTTATGTGAGATAAAGTGTTTAATCAAAAGATTGACTATTTCATAATTAAATCGTCATTGAGCACAGTGGTTGTGTGTTCATTTTGTGAAAATTATCCAACGCATGGATATTGGGCTGCAATATCATGCATGTATAAAAAGTACAACAACATAAGTTCTTTGTCTTTGAACACTGTACAATCAATATTCTATTACCACAATGCTGGTTTTGCTGCATTGTAGCTAAATTAGTGTGTCAGGTGTAGAAATGCTTAAACCAGACATTCAAGTAACAAGGATGATATAAGAATTCTAATTATTTTCACGCCTATTATGCATTTATCTCTTGTCCAGAGGCTTTTGGAAATACCTCTCAATTTGAAAATCATTAAGATATTTATAATAAAGGAATGTGTTAATTTGTATTATTGTAAATAAAATTGTGGGACAGGAACCACATTTTAGTAACAATAATGATGACATTTGTACAGAGCCTTATAGTTAATATCCTCCAGTGGATGTTAATTCTCAACTTGGTATACAAGTAAAGCCTTAAAAGTAAGTAAGAGTAGGATATTTTAAAATATATAAAGGGAGTGTAGAAATGTTACTGAAATATTAATAAAGTTACATAATTAGTCTAAGGTATCTAAAGAATAGGTTTTATATATATATACACATACATATAATTTTTAAATTGGAAATACACTAGAAGAAAATCTGGTAGCGCATATATATATATACATATATATATATACATATATATATATTACTGTTATTTGTAACATGCCATTTTCAAAAATGCATAGAAAAAACTAATGAAAACACTTTGAACTTATCCTAAGCAGTGTTATAACATGTTAACAATTTTTATTAAAATGAAATCCAAATTACTATGGCATATGACATATTTTATTGAGATCTTTTTTTTTTTTTTTTTTTTTTTGCGGCTGTACGCGGGCCTCTCACTGTTGTGGCCTTTCCCGTTGCGGAGCACAGGCTCCAGACGCGCAGGCTCAGCGGCCATGGCTCCTGGGCCGGTTCCACGGCATGTGGGATCTTCTCGGACCGGGGCACGACCCCATGTCCCCTGCATCGGCAGGCGGACTCTCAACCACTGTGCCACCAGGGAAGCCCTTATTGAGATCTTTATTGTACTCATTTTTATTTGTTAACAGGAATTAATAAGTTTAAGTATATATTTTTCTGATAGTTTTTTCAACATTTTCAAACATGTTTTGCAATTTTGCCTAAGTTTTGCAAGACTTAAAATTTTTATCTTATTTCCTGATTGTAGAATAACCTTAGGAATTAAGAGTTGTATGTGTGTGTTTCTGAAAAACAGGATTGAGATGGACTGAAAATAACGAATATGATAAAGTTAGTTGCCCAATTGAATGTTTTTTTTTTTTTCTTTTCATTATCAAACACTTTGATGGCTTTAGTGAGGCTGAATAATGGCAAATTGGCTTTAAAAATACCCCAAAAGATACGTTATTAGGGGAATTTTGTCTGAATTGGGTAAAAGGTGTTTTATGGATAGGACAACTATTTGAAATTTCTCTAATATGTAGCGTAGGCTATACAACACACGCACACCTTTGTCTTGGTGAACTTGCAGACTATTCTATGAGGACAATTTTAGGTGGTTACATGGAAGAAATGGCTTGCTGTTTTTCAGAAGCTGTTTTTCTTTCAAGGTAGATATCCTGTTTTGTGTCTCTTTTTTCTTTTTGGTTTTATGGTTGCAAACAATAGAGATTCAAATTGTCCCCAGTAATAACAGTTGAGAGTTAAGTAGTGTGGGCACGGATGGAAGGGAAAATCCAACAGTCTGGCCTCAGGAGGCACAAAAGGTCAGGTCCTGGAGGAGGCCCTGGAGGCTTCAGCCACAGGGTTCAGGAATAATTGCTCTAGTCTCTGTCCTTTAACCTGACTCAGCCACTCTCCAAGCACCTGCTTTTCTTTTTACTACTTGATTGCCTAACCCCATGTTCTTTTGTTTTTTCTCCCTCTTATTTTTGTATCTGCACGTCAACTGAAAAAGAAAGCACAACCTAAAAGTTGAGAGTTATGTTTTATTTGGCAGACATACTGAGGACTTAAGCCAGGAGACAGCTCTGAGGGACTGTTCTGAAGAGGGAAGGGAGGAGCCGGGATACATAGGAGTTTTTGCAATAAAGACCAGGTAGTTAGAACATCAAACGATTACTGTTAATTAAAGAAAAGACAGACATCTCAAGTCAATGAATTTAGTGCTTTTCTATATATGGGAAGATGCAAGAGTCTGAATTCATTGAAATCATTCCTTTGATATGCACCTTAGCTATCAAGGACCAGTATCCTGTTTTCTCAATTCCCTCAAGGTGCACTGGGGTGGGGGGTTTGCAGTGGCTCATGACTTTATGGCTGCAACATCCTTTGTTTACTGATATGGCAGGCAACATTTTTTGTCCACATTCATAATATTGGTTTGCACCTGGAGTGGTCTACACAGCCCTACGGGTGTGTGGAGAGCAAGCAGGCATCTCCAGAGCACTGAGGCGAATGTAGGTGTGAGTGAGAGGGCTGGTGGATGGAAGGAGGACACACAGTTAGGAGGAGAACAGAAATGACAGAGATGATGACTTCACAAGGTTTAGCAAAAATAGGGACTGTGAGTTAAAGAAAAGTTTAACCGTAAAGATGTAAAGAAATCAGCTCTTCATGCACACCTGAGTTATGTGACTAAGTAGAATTCAAACCTGCTACACAGGCGAATTGCATAAAGTCGGGCTTCTGCGTCTGCGGAACTTGCTCATCTCAGAAAGGATGACTTAATCATGCTAAGCAAGGTATTAACTAGTCACTTAATCTCTGAGAACTCATGTGAATCTTGAATATTTTGCAAATAATATTGTTTCATTTACTTTCAATTAATAATTTGATTAGCCTGCTTGATAACGGTTCTTTGTTTTTTATTTGAAAATCTAGAGCATGGACAGCTTTTATTTTTTCTTTTGGCAGACTTCCAAAATGTATTCTCTTATTCTCCCTTCCAAAGTGCCCAGGAAATCTCAATGAACTCTCTAACAGTCCTCTCACGATTTGGTAAAGTATATGCTTTTTTTTTATGATTGTTTGGGGGATAGACAACAAGCAAACTTCAGGGGCTAAACTGCTTCTGAAAGATTAAAATTAAAGCAACTTTTGGTTTCTTCTAAGAATGAAATAAATATAAGAATTTTTACAAACATAAACAATGAACACATGGATCAGCTAGAAGGTGAATATGCCCCATAATCAGGGGAAGGGTTAAATATTGAGTGAGAGTCAGAGAGATGGGTCACAGGAATTACTTGGCAGTAGGAAACAGTGAATGTACATTTTGACATATTGTGTCAATGAGGCTGCATGGACATGACAGTATCAAAATAGAAATGTCAAAGTTCTCACTTCAGGAGCTTGCTGTGGGAATGTGGGAGTAGTAGCCTGGCCTATCAGAGTGTGAGTCTACTGTTCAATTGTGATTCTCCTTTAACAACCAGGTATCAGATGAATAAATAAACCTTTGAAACAGATTGCATATATTTGCGGATGTGCAGTTCTGCTTTGTGGCAAAAGGAATCAAAATGCCTGGCACCATGTATCAGTAACTTTTCAAACATTTTTATTCCACAGTGATGTCAATACAATCTCTCAAATTAACATTTTCATATGTCATCTCTTTTGGGTGAACATGGTTACCATGTCAGTGTGACTAGAGGAGAAAGAAGTGGAAGAAGTGGGAAGGCTAAAGCATTTGCAGTTTATAAATACTTGAGTTTGAAAAGTACCAAATGCCAGCCATTTGTGACTGTCTTATGACACCTAACATTTCATTTTACCCTGAAAAATTACCCCAACTTTTATTTCCCATGAAGGGAGAAAGAGGACTAAAACTAATTAGTATTCGCAAAACAGACTCTTCCATTCTAAGTGGCCTAAGCTTTATTATTTGAAACATTTAAAACCAGACTCCACAAAGTGCAAAATAATTCTTATTATGAAACAAACCTGTATCAATAGGGGGTAAGAGGATCAACTAGGTGGGCCCTCTTCTCCCTCCTGATCCTGCTTTTAAGATCCCTAAAGATGTTCTGTTGTAAAATTAAATTAGTACTTTTGTTACTGGAAGGGGGATCCCCTCTAGGGCCCGAGAGTAGGCTCTTGTCTAACACTCGGAAATGAACTGTCCAAGGAGACACATGTACTGACAAAGCAAAAGACTTTATTGGGAAGGGGTGCTCGTGTGGAGAGCAGCAGTGTTACGGAACCCAGGAGGACTGCTCTGCCACGGGCTCGCAGTCTCAGGTTTTATGCTAATGGCTTTAGCTTTCCGGGTTGTCTCTGGCCAATCATCTTGCTTGTGCCCATATCTGGTCTGAGTTTCCTGGTGGCGCGCGCATCTCTCGGCCAAGATGGATTCCAGGGTGAGGGTTTCTGGGAGGCTGGCCTATGTCCTGGGCTGGCGTCTCCTCCCTCTCTTGGTCCCTCCCGAATTCTCCCGGTTTAGTTTTCAGTGGCAGCACCATGCTCCTAATCCGGGCCTCCTGTGGTGAGACAGCGCGCGCAAACGGTTATTATCGTCGTGCCTGGCCAAGGCAGGCCGTTTCGGTCAACCGTTCCCTAACACTCTCAGGTAGGAAGAACGTTGGGTTAGAGTTTTTCTTTATGATACATTACTTTGTGGGATTTGCTCTGCGAGAAAGCTTAATTGTTTTTTCCATAACAGTTTTTCTCTAGCATTCTAGCTCCAGGGAGAGAACTTAAAATAGGAGGGAAACTTTGTGGGAGATTATATAGAAGCTCCCCCAAATATACATAATGAATATGGAGTAGCTGAGCTAAGAACACTGTTTTCCCTTCCAGTTAAAGAGTAAAGATTTTCTTTTTATTCAAATGACAACTAATGTTTTGTCAGGGTTAAAATCCTTCAATATGTTAGTGTTACAGCTCTTTTAGAATTTGTCTGGCAGGTTTTCCGGTCCGCACTGGAAAACCCCTCATGAAGAAAAAAATCCTTCAAAATGTTTACTCACCATTATATCCTCTCCTTCAGTACACAGTTCAACAGTTTGGCATTTTTTTCTCATTCTTTACGGACTTCAGGTGACAGTAGCAAAGCAAGATGGTGCTGAGGAGAGGCGTGGGGGTGGGTCTAGGTGTTACCATTGTGGAAGGAAAATAAAAAAGGAGTCCGTATCTCTAAGAGAACTCTGTAAAGTGGAGCCAGGAGGCCGCTGAGGAAGTGTGACCTATGCGTGGCTCAACCTGGAAGGAATCTGACCTTTTGACCACTGATTGTCCTAACAAAGTCATCCAGAAGGTCTGCCAGAAACTCAAGGTATGGATTGGACCCTTACCCTAAAATAACTCAAGGTAGCCTATCTGCTTATTGTATCCCTCCCCCAAATAACTCATCATTCCTTAAGGATAAATACTTCCTGACTTGTGTCAGAGTCAATCACCATTTTCACGGGGCAACTCTAATAACCTTGGGACTTTTTGCCTTTATAAGCCCCTGACTCTTTCTCTTCCCCAGAACACTTTCAGTCTTACTGAAATCTGTGTCTTACTGGAATCTGTGTCTCCTGAATTGCAGTTCTTAAGACCACAAATAAAACTCTTTGTTATTTGCAGCCTTGGTACTGATTATTGCTTGACACCATTTAGTGGCTGGTGAAGGAAGGAAGGAAGTGAGCCTGCTAGGTCTCTGTTTCTGCATGTCTAGAAATGGAGATTTACTTCAGAGGTCATATTGTGAGGAATAAATGAGACAACATATGTGAGAGAGGTTAGTAAATTGTAACACAACATCAACTGCTATTGAAATAATGATATGGACTTAGAGCTCTTTTTAGGTGGGCAGAGTTAGAAAGAGTTTACCCAATAAGTCCTTGAACGGCTTGGATTCCAGGTTTAAAAAAACAAAAAAACACTGTCTAAGGCTGATTAAACGTAATTTCAAATATTGTGAAATCTTCCATAAGTATCTACTCTGCTATTAGAATAAAAGTTAAGAGTATTTAAAAAAAATAAAAACTAAACTTTAGGTAGAGACTAAATTGTCTCATGATTTCAAACCCAATTCTTTTTACTAGGAAAAAAAAATTTATTCCTAACATTCTTCCACTCCATCCAGCCATCCTTCATTCATCAAATATTGTCATCATATCCCTGCCACATACTATGTTTAGAAAAGACTACAGAAGAAAGTACATCGGATTGGCATCAAATTTACTTTAGTTTGAGTTGTGACCCCTTTAGCCTCCCTGCACCCTGGCTTACCCACCCACATTCTCTACTCATCCTGTCTCTTCATTGAACCAATTCTACTCAATCTTCAAGTACATCTCCAATTCTTTCTCCTCCTATGAAGAAATCAGTGGTAACTCCAGCCCTTAGCAGTCTCTCTTTATTGCACTTACTTCTAAAACCACTCATTTGGCATTTATCATGTGCTTCTCTGGATGGTTAGCAATGATTTATTGTATACTTGAGTTTGCCCATCCATCCATTGGAATATTCCACGGATACGTATTAAGTACAATTATGTACTAGATATCAAACTAGATGATAGTTGTGCAGTGTTGTCATAGCACCTACCCTTGTTCTTACATTCTCACTCATACTCTTCTGATTTCCAATATTGCTCTAGGAAGGGAAGGACTATGTCTCAGCCTGGAGTCATGGTATTTGGAACCGAGATATACAAGAAATGTATACAGTTGACTCTCTGTATCCCCAGGTTCTGCATCGGTGGATTCAACCAACTGCGGATCAAAAATATTTAAAAAAAAAAAATTCCAAAAAGTTCCAAAAGCAGAACTTGAATTGGGTGATCACAGGCAACTATTTACATAGCATTTACATTGTATGAGATATTATGTAAGTAATCTAGCAACGATTTAAGTGTTGGGAAGGATGTGCTAGGTTATATGCAAATACTACACTATTTGTATAAGGGATTTGAATATCCACAGATTTTGGTGTCCTCAGGGGGTTTTGGAACCAATCCCTCTCGGAGACTGAGGGACAACAGTATCTATTCATCTATAACTACCCAATTTCTATTTTAAGCCTTTTTCTGCCAGAGTGGCAGAAACTAAATGTCAGTGAATTCAGAGATTTCTCCTTCTCCCCCCGAGAGAAGGACCCCAGGGTTGTGTTAGAGTTCCAGAGAGTTTAACCTGAGCCAAGACTAGAGAGTAGGGTTGGGAGGGGGTGTGCAGCGGGTCCCTGCTGTAGTCTAGCCACACAGGCATCTGCTGAAATGGCCTTTGCCCAATTAGCTGCTTGGTCGGTGGTCCACATGCTGGCCTGGAAATGTCTTTTGTCCTTACCCACATGACTCTAGGCAGCTCTCTTTGCTGCTTCTCTGCCACTTCTGGGTACAGAATGTTCATTTTCTGTCTCCCTTACCATGCAGAGAGACTGTAAACTGACAGGCTGCTTACGATCCTATTCGTCTAGACATACCACCAGGCAGCCATTTATTCTCTGGGTTCTGTATCCTCCCTGAGGATCTATTTGGAATTGATGCACAGGTCTCTTTCTCTCTCTCTCTGTCTCTCATCAATGTATTAAAGTATAACTGACAAACAATAAATTACATATGTTTAAAGTATACAATTTGATATTTTCTGCTCTATGTATACACTTATAAAACCATTGCCACAATCCAGATGATAAACATATCCATCATTCCCAAAATTCCTTTATGCCCCTTTGTATTCCCTCAGTTCTCTTTTCTCTCTCTCCTCTTGGACCTCAAAAGCCTTTATTAGGACCTGCCTAGAAAGCAGGTCTGGTGCCCTCTCTCTGGAAAACACCATTCCTACATTCTCCTTGTTTTCCCTCTGGCTGTATCCCCTTGCTCAAGACCAGGAAACCTTTTCTCTAGCTGAAGGGGACATGGGAGAAGGAAGCCTTGCCTTTATTGATCATATTTTCTCTCAAATCTCTGGTATATGCTGTGAGGGTCTCAGTTATGGAAACACAGAAGCCAGCAAAGGACTACTTTTTTCTTTCTGCCCTTAGATCATTTCTCTGAGGCAGTGATACACAGGTTGCAACTGCTTGCATGGCTGATTGAAGGGTGGGTGAGAAGGAAGGAGTAAGGTATTGGGGAGAGGGGATATCAGCTAATAAGCACCTACCTGCTGTATAAAAAATAAATAAAATTCAAAATAAAAAAAATGTATTACTTTCCTAATGCTATACTGAGGGAATAACCAGAAATTTTAACAAAGTTGAATACATAAAATATTTGTATAAAAAGTAAACTATTGCAAGTAGCCTAACTGGTCATGGTTAAATGAATTATGTACATAGATATAATATTATGGAATTATTAAAACTATATTTACAAAGAGTTTTTAATGATATGGAGAGTGTTTGTTTTATAATGATACATGAGTAGAAAAATAAGATATAAAAGTTAATTGTTACATCATTAAGAATATTTTCAAAAGTGAGCAGAGAAAAAGAATGGGAGAAATCACATCAACATGTTAATAAAAATGAAAAATTTTTGGGTGGTTTGATAACGGACAATTTAAATTTTCTTCTGAATTCTCCATGTCATTAGAAAATTTGACTTAAAAATGTGAAGGTCAATGTTGAGTTTGCTTTTTTCTCTTTACTTCAGTATAAAGTTTTCACAAACTGCAGTTACTTCTTTACAGCAAGTTTTAAAATATTTACTATCAAAATACTCTTCCTAAGTACACTGAAATATAAAAAGTCATTTAAATTTTCTTGTTACAGTATTTTTAGTAGTTAAGTACAGTTCTTTGTGTGTGGATCTTCTTGTGGAAGCAAATTAAATTTGGTATGTGACCCCTGCACCTTAATAACATTTAATCTACAGCTGACCAAATAGAAAGTGTAGCCTCTTTTGTTTAGAGACAAAATAAGTTGAATTCTACCCTGTATCAATTCTCCATCTAAATTTGCTTCACCTTAAAGATGATGAGTCTTGCTTCAAACCCCAGTGATGGATAAAAGCAGGCAAGCAACTTGCAGATTCCTGAGTGAGTTAGAGACATTGCCAACCCCTTGTCCTACACCCTCAGTCTGAATCACAGACCTAAATTATAGTGAAACATCCCCAATTCCAAAACTGATTGAAATGACAATTTCTGGTTACACGCTTATTTTTGTTTTAGATTTTGAGCAGGTCACTTGCATTTAAGAATTTAGGACAAACGAGATTTGTTTAGAGAATAATACTGTAGAAAACAATGTGTTAAGAGCATTGGGCAATTTGAGGTTGGAATAGGGAAGAAATGCTTTTATACATACTTTCATTACACAAAGACTTAGCAGATGTAATTCCTGTCCTGAATTAACCTGGGGAGGAATATTGCTGGAGGAGTGCTGTGTGAGAGAGCAGATGAAATGACGGAGAAAAGGCAGGATTGAGAGGGGCAGGGCTGAGCAAGGTTCAATGACACCTCTACTACCTGTATAATTATGGCATTAAATTTCAGTAAATCCATAGCATATCACCTAAAATTAAAAAAAAATTATTTTTGATTATTTGTAGACTGTTTCCAGAAACAAATCACATAGCATCTGGGAAAGTGCCTCTAGGGGTAAACAAATCCTCTATTAGTCATGAGCAATAGACTGAGTTATAAAATCACATCTGGAGAATTACATTTCAAAAGACTCATCTTTTTCCCTTTAATTTCACCAGGCGCTGAGCCAGGTGTTTTACATGTTATCTCATTTGTTTCCTCTGACAACATACAGCACTAAGGTAGGTATTGTATCAGTCCCACTTTATAGATGAGGAACAAAGCCTTAAACAGTTAAATAAGTTGCCCAGTGTCACTCAACTCAAATGGGGAGTTGACACTAGATCTGCTGAACTCCGGTGTCCGTGACCTCATCCCCATAGACTCACAGGAAAACAGGGCATGCTATTTAACGGTGAGTGTACAGGAAAGGAGTGTGGTGAAGAACTCACAGAAGGTATCTATTGTGTGGCCAGAAAATAGAAGACATGAAGTAGACTTACAGAGTAGGCTCTATTTATAGTGACTGTTATCTAACAAAGAGGTGGAAACATGTGATGAGTGTGTTTGAAACTGAATCAGTCTGGAAAGAATAAAATGAGAGTCTAGTAGGTTGGAAAGAAGTCCAGATGCTACCAGGTGAATAGGCAGATCTAGGAAAATTATAGACATGTCTTAAGGACCTGATTGCTGACCTAATACCCTCTGATGGATGTAGTTTCAAGCACATGCAGCTTTAAAATAATTTCGCCTTCATTGCCTGTGGTTGGAAGTGAGTCTTTGGGAAGTAAAATGTATTTTCTTTCCTCTTGGGAGCCTTGTACACTGCTTCAAATAGCCTAAATTAAAGGAATTGCTTTGGCTTGTGTCTGTTGATAAAATTACCATTTAAAGCAAACAGAGGGCTTCAATTTTTCAGAAGGGGAGGAAATTAGAGACAGAAAGTTGGTAAGCTGTGACATCTGCACGGAATTCTTGTCTGAAAGTTCAGAAAGGGAATAAGCTATGTAAAAACTTTTCTTTTCTTGAGAGATATGAGATAGTGCTTTAATCTAAATGAACAAAACAGGAATGTGATGACTTAATTAAATAATCTGGTAGTTTCCATATAGTCCAGTTTCCAGGAAGGAAAGAGACTTTTCACTGTGATGTTCATAGTAAGGTGATTCAGACAAATGATGTAGAAATGAAAGACAACAGAGACCAAAGGTGACTCCTGTCTGGAGGCTTAAAACTAGCTAGGCAAAGATAAGACCATTAGGGAGCTCTGATTAAGCACCAGTTATAAATGGGAAAGGCAGTTACCTTGCTACCCTTGAGAAGAGAGAGCTGAGCTTCTGGGACTGTTGATGAGAAGGATTGAGCTGAATATGCAGATTTCAGATGCAACCTAACTTTAATCAGTCCCCAAGAGAATGCCCTACAGGATGGAATCTGGAAGGTAATTTGTGAATGGCAGTTTGTTACTGTTGGGCCAGGCCCAACAGAGGCATGTCAGTCAGAAACTACAACAGATCCAGCTCCTTTAAGACAAACGATTAACTATAGTCATTACAATTTCTAAATTGATTATAGAATAGGTAGAAAATAGAAGAAACAGAAAGTTACACTTTCAGGGACAACTTTGGGCTCGTGACATAGAGGTGAGCTTTTGTCTCTCTTATGGTCAGTAAAGTTGCCATGACCAGCGTCAGGATCTGGAAGAGAGTGCAGTTTGGAACATACTACACAAAAATCATGACAGTGCTTGCCAGGAGAAACAAGAGAGCCACAGAGTTACAGCCTCATTCTTAATTCTCCCTTTTAATTATTATAGAAGTGTTGGTGGAACTTAAACATGTCTGGAGCTCTAGCTGCAATGGAGTCCAAGAAATGTGTTCTGACTTCAGAGAAGTGTAGCAGAAGCATCGTGTGTTTGGAGAGGCAACTTCTGTTGTGGGCCAGATAGCTACCTGGGACAATGTTCCTTATCTATCAATTTTTTTTTTTCTTAATGGAAAACTTTTCATGTACACATTATCAAATAACAAAAAGAACTAAATTTTCTTTTACAATTTATGTAGCCATATGATCATTTTTCCTCCTTTCTTGGAAGGAGAGGGTATGATATTTGTTATTTTGGGGGAGAGTTGTAGAAAGTGGATGGCAAAGCTTATATTTTTCCTTTAAAAAGATTAGCCCTCTGTCCCAAATGCTGTATTCCTCCTGGCTATATTGGAGCTAACTGCCCAGAGGAAGTGTGTTCTGACCCAGGTCATGGAATCCAGAGTCACTAAGGGAGGGGTGCTTTTGATGCAGGTAGTCAGTTTCTCATTTTATATAATTTCCGTGTGCTTTTTTCCCCCTGCAAAGTTCTTAGATACTAAGGTTGCAGCTGAGGAAAGAGTAGGTTCTTATTCTGTCTTCCAAACCCCTGTCATGAGGAGGAATCTATGTAAGTTAATGTCTAAAATTTTTAAATCATAATTTTATACTGTTGCAAAGGATGTACTTTCTGGCAGATTATTATTATTGATATTTTAAAAGGAAACTGTCACCACTCTTTTCAATGTATCTAATAGAATCTAAATTAAAAGATCTACCTAAATTAGAATAATTCTCTGGAATTAGTGAAATCGTTCCAGATAATAATCCTATTATTATATTACTATCCTAATCCTATATGATACTATTATTAATATATATTATTATATTATTTAAGCATATATTGTTATGTATAATTTTCTCATTTCTAATCAAATATATTAATTGAAATGTATTTTATTTCCTATGGTTCTAAGTCTCTAAATGTTAAAACGTATTTTCTGGTTTGAGTTATTGTTATGAGGGTTATTAGTACACAATTGATTGAAACAACATAAAGATTACAAACTAATTAAAATATATAAGAGAAAATTGGTTTTTGCAAGTCCATGAATGGGATTTTGCCCCTCAGTGTTCAAAATTTTAGGATAAATATGAAATTGAAGCACACATGCTATTCTAATTTTTTATTTTTATAGAGATGGTGAAAGAACTTGTTCACATAAACAGGTAGATGGAAATAGGAGTTTTATTTATAGCAAAGTCACTCAAGCACTTGAACTCCTGAGGAGCTATATGCTGAAAATCTCATAGTGAAAAGATAGGCTGCTGCCCATGCCTTGTCTTACTTGTTAACTCTTTTGAATATCACACTTGGGCTATATTTTTACTTTGATGGAAGTAAAAAATTGGAAATTATCTACTTAAAAATATATTTGGTACTCAG
Organism: Phocoena phocoena; assembly: GCF_963924675.1. Classification (NCBI taxonomy): domain Eukaryota; kingdom Metazoa; phylum Chordata; class Mammalia; order Artiodactyla; family Phocoenidae; genus Phocoena; species Phocoena phocoena. The sequence goes on along the minus strand of NC_089230.1, from coordinate 40,979,029 downwards.
CTACCAGAGTCATTCAATTTCTCAATTTCTGGAAGTTGTACTAGAAGGTAGACTTGTCAGTTGACAATTATTCATACCATTTCTCTTATGAAAGCTTGTAAAACTGCATATATTGAAAATGAGGAAACTAAAATAATGTTAATACATTAAAAAAAATTTTTTTTACTAAAGTATTTCTATTATGAGCTTTAAATATATTTTCAACAAAACCTAGAAAATACAAATTTAGTTCATCCATTTTATGGAAAATGCCTACCATATAACTTGGAAAAACTAGCTCTCATTGTGAAAAGAATCAACATAATCAGACTTACTTTGAGACGGATAACTTGTAATTGCATGACCAAGGGGTAATCACCTCATGTCTAAATGCGAATTCTGAGATAGAAATATTTGTTAAATGTTCCTTACAAATTCCCTCTTTTATCATTAGGAAATGTACCTTTTTTTTTTTTTTTTTTTTTGGTACGCGGGCCTCTCACTGTTGTGGCCTCTCCCGTTGCGGAGCACAGGCTCCGGACACGCAGGCTCAGCGGCCATGGCTCACGGGCCCAGCTGCTCTGCGGCATGTGGGATCTTCTTGGACCGGGGCACGAACCCGTGTCTCCTGCATCGGCAGGCGGACTCTCAACCACTGCGCCACCAGGGAAGCCCAGGAAATGTACCTTTTAATGCACAGTGATACACTTGGTCTTGGAGTCTCTTTTAAAATACCCACTCCAGCTCACTGCATGGTAGTTCTTTTTCCATTCATTTGCTTGCACTTTATCTGTGCCTCTCTATTTAAAGTATGTCTCCTTTAGGCAACATATAGTAGAGTCAGGCTTTTATATTCACTCTCATTCTCTGTCTTTAGAGAGACTGACAAAGATGAAATGTTTAGATTATTAACTTTTTAAAAAATAATAGCTTTATTGATCTATAATTCATATAATTTAAAATTTACCATTTAAAAGAGTGTAATTCTGTGGTTTTTAGAATGTTTGCAAAGTTGTGCATCCATCACCACTATCTTATTTTGGAACATTTTCATTACCCACAAAGGAAACCCTGTAACTATTAGTTATCACTCCCCATTCCCTCTCTCTCCAGCCCCTCACAACCACTAACATACTTTCTGTTTCTATAGATTTGCCTCTGCTAGACATTTCATATGAATGGGATCATCCAATATGTGGCCTTTGGTGACTGGCTTCTTTCACATAACGTAATGTTTTCAGTATTCATCCATGCTGTAGCATGCATCAATACTCCATTCCTTTTTATGGCAAAATAATATTCCATTGTATGGATAAAGTCATTGTATTTATCCATTTATCAGTTCGTAGATGTTTGGGTAATTTCCATTTCTGTTATTATGAATAATGGTGCTACATTTGTGTATGGGTCTTTTGTAGACACAAGTTTTCAGCTCTCTTGGTTATACGGATGGAGGTTGAATATGTATATTCAGGCTGGTCTGGGTCACATGTTAACACTATGTTTAACATTTTGAGGAACTCCGAATTGTTTTTCAAAGTGACTGCACAATTTTACAATTCCTCCATATTTGAGGATTTAAATATCTCCACATCCTCATCAACATTTGTTTATTGTTCATCATTTTTTTTATATCCATCCTAGTGAGTGTGAAGTGGTATCTCATTGCTGTTTCTGACTTGCTTTTCCCTGATGATTAATGACATTGAGCATCTTTTCATATGCTTATTGGACATTTTTATATTTTCTTTGGAGAAATGTCTATTCAGATCTCTTTTCCATTTTTCAGTTGTGTTGTTTGTCCTCTTATTCTTGAGTTGTAAATGTTCTTTATATATTCTGGATACCAGTTCCTTATCAGATATATGATTTGCTATTATTTTAGCCCATTCTGTGAGTTGTCTTTACACTTTCTTGTTGGTGTCCTTTGAAGAACAAAAGTTTTTAATTTTGTTGAAGTCCAATTTACGTATCTTTTTTTGTTTGTGCTTTTGGTGTCTTATCTGAGAAATTATTTCCTAATTCATGAACTAAGCTTTTATATTATGTTTTTCTCTAAGATTTTTATAGTTTTAACCTTACATTTAAGCCTATGATCCATTTTGAGTTAATTTTTGCATACTGTGTGAGATAAGGGTCCAAATTCATTCTTTTGCCTGTGGCTAACCAGGTGCTCTAGTACCATTCCTTCCTTAGTGGATTGTTTGGCACCCTTGTCAAAAATCAACTGAGGGGGGCTTCCCTGGTGGCGCAGTGGTTGAGAGTCCGCCTGCTGATGCAGGGGACACGGGTTCGTGCCCTGGTCCAGGAAGATCCCACATGCTGCGGAGTGGCTGGGCCCATGAGCCATGGCTGCCGAGCCTGCGCGTCTGAAGCCTGTGCTCCGCAACAGGAGAGACCACAACAGTGAGAGGCCCGCGTACCGCAAAAAAAAAAAAAAAAAAAAAAATCAATTGAGCATAAATGTGAGGGTTTATTTTCAGGCTCAACTCTATTCCACTGATCTATATGTGTATCCTTATGCCAGCTTCATGTCATCTTCATTAGTGTAGATTTGTGGTAAGATTTGTATTTAGGAAGTGTGAGTCCTCCAACTTTGTTCTTCTTTTTTCAAGATTGTTTTAGCTATTCTGGGCCCCTTTCATTTCCGTATGAATTTTAGAATCAGCTTGTAAATTTATGCATAAACATTAGCTGGAATTTTTACAGGTATAGCACTGAATCTGTAGAATAGTTTGGGAATATTGCCATCTTAACAAAATTAAGTCTTCTGATCCATAAACACGGATACATTTCCTTTCAACAATTTTTGTAGTTATCAGTGTATAAGTCTTACTTTCCTTTTGTTAACTTTATTCTGAGGTATTTTATTCTTTTTGATGCTATTGTAACTGGAATTTTTTCTTAATTCCATTTTTGGATTGTCCACTCTAGTGTATAGAAATACAATTGGTTTATACATATTGATCTCGTATCCTGAAACCATGCTGACTTCATTTATTAGTTCTAATTTTTTTTAGTGGCTCTCTTAGAATTTTGTATATACAAGACCATGTAACCTGAGAAGTGAGATACTTTTATTTCTTCCTTTACAATCTTGATGCTGCTTATTCTTTTCTTTTTCTTGCCTGTCTCGTTTGCTATAACCTTCAGTAAAATGTTGATTAAGAATGGTGAAAGCAGCCATTCTTGCCTTGTTCCTGATCTTAGTGCGGAAGCTTTCAATCTTTCATCATTAATTATGAATATTAGTTATGGATTTTCATAGGTACCCTTTATCCATTTGGGGAAATTCCTTTCTATTCTTAGTTTGTGTGAAAGGGTGCTGGATTGAATCACATTCTTTTTATGTATCTATTGAGATGAGCATGTATTTTCTTTCCTTTATTCTATTAATGTTCCTTTAATATAGTATTACACTGATTGATTTTCATATGTTGAAGCAACCATTGGTCATGGTGTATAATCCTTTTTTATATATTTCTGGAATCAGTTTGCTAACATTATGTTGAGGATTTTTTCAACTATATTCACAAAGGGTACTGGTTTATAGTTTTCTTTTTTTATCTTGTGGCTATCTTTGGTTTTGGTATCAGTGTAATACTGCCCTCATAGAATGAGTTGAGAAGTATATTCCCTCCTTTTCCTTTTTGTTTGGAAATAGACCATTAACTTTATTTTTTTTTTAAGTTTTATCCTGTGGTGGGTTGGATTTTTTTTTTTCCTCAGGTTTAAGATAATTTTCTTATTATTGTTAAATTTGTTATTATCATTGTTATTATTCATCAGCAATTCTTATAGATGCAATGACAGGCAACATTATCATTTACTTTTCTCACATTACATTTCTGTTTATAATTTCTATAATGTATTCTATATGAATGCAGGCATTTCTTCTATATATTGCTTCTTACAACATTGAAAGTTATTATGATCATTATTTTATTAATGAAGCAAAGTGACTAATTTTTCTACAGTTACACATCTAGTAAATGACAGTTAGATTTTTTTCGTTAGTTTCTGCTATATAACAAAGTGAATCAGTTATACATATACATATGTTCCCATATTTCTTCCCTCTTGCGTCACCCTCCCTCCCACCCTCACTATCCCACCACTCCAGGCGGTCACAAAACACCGAGCTGATCACCCTGTGCTATGCGGCTGCTTCCCACTAGCTATCTACCTTAAGTTTGGTAGTGTATATATGATCATGACTCTCTCTCACTTTGTCACAGCTCACCCTTCCCCCTCCCCATATCCTCAAGTCCATTCTCTAGTAGGTCTGTGTCTTTATTCCTGTCTTACCCCTAGATTCTTCATGACATTTTTTTTCTTAAATTCCATGTATATGTGTTAGCGTACAGTATTTGTCTTTCTCTTTCTGACATATTTCACTCTGTATGACAGACTCTAGGTCTATCCACCTCATTACAAATAGCTCAATTTCGTTTCTTTTTATGGCTGAGTAATATTCTGTTGTATATATGGATCACATCTTCTTTACCCATTCATCCAATGATGGACACTCAGGTTGTTTCCATCTCCGGGTTATTGTAAATAGAGCTGCAATGAACATTTTGGTACATGACTCTTTTTGAATTATGGTTTTCTCAGGATATATGCCCAGTAGTGGGATTTCTGGGTCATATGGTAGTTCTATTTGTAGTTTTTTAAGGAACTTCCATACTGTTCTCCACAGTGGCTGTATCAATTTACATTCCCACCAATAGTGCAAGAGGGTTACCTTTTCTCTACACTCTCTCCAGTATTTATTGTTTCTAGATTTTTTGATGATGGCCATTCTGACTGGTGTGAGATGATATCTCATTGTAGTTTTGATTTGCATTTCTCTAACGATTAATGATGTTGAGCATTCTTTCATGTGTTTGTTGGCAGTCTGTATATCTTCTTTGGAGAAATGTGTATTTAGATCTTCTGCCCATCTTTGGATTGGCTTGTTTGTTTTTTTGTTACTGAGCTGCATGAGCTGCTTATAAATTTTGGAGATTAACCCTTTGTCAGTTGCTTCATTTGCAAATATTTTCTCCCATTCTGAGGGTTGTCTTTTGGTCTTGTTTATGGTTTCCTTTGCTGTGCAAAAGCTTTGAAGTCTCATTAGGTGCCATTTGTTTATTTTTGTTTTTACTTCCATTTCTCTAGGAGGTGGGTCAAAAAGGATCTTGCTGTGATTTATGTCATAGAGTGTTCTGCCTATGCTTTCCTCTAAGGGTTTGATAGTTTCTGGCCTTACATTTAGCTCTTTAATCCATTTTGAGCTTATTTTTGTGTATGCTGTTAGGGAGTGATCTAATCTCATACTTTTACATGTACCTGTCCAGTTTTCCCAGCACCACTTATTGAAGAGGCTGTCCTTTCTCCACTGTACATTCCTGCCTCCTTTATCAAAGATAAGGTGACCATATATGCATGGATTTATCTCTGGGCTTTCTATCCTGTTCCATTGATCTATCTTTCTGTTTTTATGCCAGTACCATACTGTCTTGATTACTGTAGCTTTGTAGTATAGTCTGAAGTCAGGGAGCCTGATTCCTCCAGCTCCGTTTTTCGTTCTCAAGATTGCTTTGGCTATTTGGGGTCTTCTGTGTTTCCATACAAATTGTGAAACTTTTTGTTCTAGTTCTATGAAAAATGCCATTGGTAGTTTGATAGGGATTGCATTGAATCTGTAGATTGCTTTGGGTGGTAGAGTCATTTTCACAATGTTGATTCTTCCAATCCAAGAACATGGTATATCTCTCCATCTATTTGTATCATCTTTAATTTCTTTCATCAGTGTCTTATAATTTTCTGCATACAGGTCTTTTGTCTCCCTAGGTAGGTTTATTCCTAGATATTTATTCTTTTTGTTGCAATGGTAAATAGGAGTGTTTTCTTGATTTCACTTTCAGATTTTTCATCATTAGTGTATAGGAATGCCAGAGATTTCTGTGCATTAATTTTGTATCCTGCTACGTTACTAAATTCATTGATTAGTTCTAGTAGTTTTCTGGTAGCATCTTTAGGATTCTCTATGTATAGTATCATGTCATCTACAAACAGTGACAGCTTTACTTCTTCTTTTCCGATTTGGATTCCTTTTATTTCCTTTTCTTCTCTGATTGCTGTGGCTAAAACTTCCAAAAGTATGTTGAATAAGAGTGGTGAGAGTGCGCAACCTTGTCTTGTTCCTGATCTTAGTGGAAGTGCTTTCAGTTTTTCACCATGTTGGCTGTGGGTTTGTCATACATGGCCTTTATTATGTTGAGGAAAGTTCCCTCTATGCCTACATTCTGCAGGGTTTTTATCATAAATGGGTGTTGAATTTTGTCGAAAGCTTTCTCTGCATCTACTGAAATGATCATATGGTTTTTCTCCTTCAATTTATTAATACGGTGTATCACGTTGATTGATTTGCATATATTGAAGAATCCTTGCATTCCTGGAATAAACCCCACTTGATCATAGTGTATGATCCGTTTAATGTGCTGTTGGATTCTGTTTGCTAGTATTTTGTTGAGGATTTTTTCATCTATGTTCATCAGTGATATTGGCCTGTAGTTTTCTTTCTTTGTGACATCCTTGTCTGGTTTTGGTATCAGGGTGATGGTGGCCTTGTAGAATGGGTTTGGGAGTGTTCCTCCCTCTGCTATATTTTGGAAGCGTTTGAGAAGGATATGTGTTAGCTCTTCTCTCAATGTTTGATAGAATTTGCCTGTGAAGCCATCTGGTCCTGGGCTTTTGTTTGTTGGAAGATTTTTAATCACAGTTTCAATTTCAGTGCTTGTGATTGATCTGTTCATATTTTCTATTTCTTCCTGATTCAGTCTTGGCAGGTTGTGCATTTCTAAGAATCTGTCCGTTTCTTCCAGGTTGTCCATCTTTTTGGCATAGCGTTGCTTGTAGTAATCTCTCATGATCTTTTGTATTTCTACAGTGTCAGTTGTTACTTGTCCTTTTTCATTTCTAATTCTATTGATTTGAGTCTTCTCCCTTTTTTTCTTGATGAGTCTGACAAATGGTTTATCAATTTTGTTTATCTTCTCAATGAATCAGCTTTTAGTTTTATTGATCTTTGCTGTTGCTTCCTTCATATCTTTTTCATTTATTTCTGATTTTATTTTTATGATTTCTTGCCTTCTGCTAACTTTGGGGTATTTTTTGTTCTTCTTTCTCTTATTGCTTTAGGTGCATTGTTAGGTTGTTTATTCGAGATGTTTCTGGTTTCTTAAGGTAGGATTGTATTGCTATAAACTTCCCTCTTAGAACTGATTTTGCTGCATCGCATAGATTTTGGGTCATCGTGTCTCCATTGTCATTTTTTTCTAGGTATTTTTTGATTTCCTCTTTGATTTCTTCAGTGATCACTTCGTTATTAAGTAGTGTATTGTTTAGCCTCCATGTGTTTGTATTTTTTACAAATCTTTTCCTGTAATTGATATCTAGTCTCATAGCGTTGTGGTCAGAAAACATACTTGATACAATTTCAGTTTTCTTAAATTTACTAAGGCTTGATTTGTGACCCAAGATATGATCTATCCTGGAGAATGTTCCATGAGCACTTGAGAAAAATGTGTATTCTGTTGTTTTTGGATGGAATGTTCTATAAATATCAATTAAGTCCATCTTGTTTAATGTATCATTTAAAGCTTGTGGTCCCGTATTTATGTTCATTTTGGATGATCTGTCCATCCCTGAAAGTGGGGTGTTAAAGTCCCCTACTATGAATGTGTTACTGTCGATTTCCCCTTTCATGGCTGTTAGTGTTTGCCTTATGTATTGAGGTGCTCCTATGTTGGGTGCATAAATATTTACAGTTGTTGTATCTTCTTCTTGGATCAATCCCTTGATCATTATGTAGTGTCCTTCTTTGTCTATTCTAACAGTCTTTATTTTAAAGTCTATTTTGTCTGATATGAGAATTGCTACTCCAGCTTTCTTTTGGTTTCCATTTGCATGAAATATCTTTTTCCATCCCCTTACCTTCAGTCTGTATGTGTCTGTAGGTCTGAAGTGGGTCTCTTGTAGACAGCAAATATATGGGTCTTGTTTTTGAATCCATTCAGCCAATCTGTGTCTTTTGGTGGGAGCATTTAGTCCATTTACATTTAAGGTAATTATAGCTATGTATATTCCTATTCCCATTTTCTTAATTGTTTTGGGTTCGTTATTGTAGGTTTTTTCCTTCTCTTGTGTTTCTTGCCTAGAGAAGTTCCATTAGCATTTGTTGTAAAGTTGGTTTGGTGGTGCTGAACTCTCAGCTTTTGCTTGTCTGTAAAGGTTTTAATTTCTCCATCAAATTTGAATGAGATCCCTGCTGGGTAGAGTAATCTTGGTTGCAGGTTTTTCTCCTTCATCACTTTAAATATGTCCTGCCAGTCCCTTCTGGCTTGCAGAGTTTCTGCTGAAAGATCAGCTGTTAACCTTATGGGGATTCCCTCGTGTGTTATTTGTTGTTTTTCCCTTGCTGCTTTTAATATGCTTTCTTTGTATTTAATTTTTGACAGTTTGATTAATATGTGTCTTTGTGTATTTCTCCTTGGATTTATCTGGTATGGGACTCTCTGTGCTTCCTGGACTTGATTAACTATTTCCTTTCCCATATTGGGGATGTTTTCAACTATAATCTCTCCAAATATTTTCTCAGTCCCTTTCTTTTTCTCTTCTTCTTCTGGAACCCCTATAATTCGAATGTTGGTGCGTTTAATGTTGTCCCAGAGGTCTCTGAGACTGTCCTCTGTTCTTTTCATTCTTTTTTCTTTATTCTGCTCTGCAGTAGTTATTTCCACTCTTTTATCTTCCAGGTCACTTATCCGTTCTTCTGCCTCAGTTATTCTGCTATTGATCCCATCTAGAGTATTTTTAATTTCATTTATTGTGTTGTTCATCACTGCTTGTTTCATCTTTAGTTCTTCTAGTTCCTTGTTAAATGTTTCATGCATTTTGTCTATTCTATTTCCAAGATTTTGGATCATGTTTCCTATCAGTATTCTGAATTCTTTTTCAGGTAGACTGCCTATTTCCTCTTTATTTGTTAGGTCTGGTGGGTTTTTATCTTGCTCCGTCATCTGCGGTGTGTTTTTCTGTCTTCCCATTTTGCTTATCTTACTGTGTTTGGGGTCTCCTTTTCGCAGGCTGCAGGTTCGTAGTTCCCGTTGTTTTTGTTGTCTGTCCCCAGTGGCTAAGTTTGGTTCAGTGCTTTGTGTAGGCTTCCTGGTGGAGGGGACTAGTGCCTGTGTTGTGGTGGATGAGGCTGGATCTTGAGTTTCTAGTGGGCAGGTCCACGTCTGGTGGTGTGTTTTGGGGTGTCTGTGGACTTATTATGATTTTAGGCAGCTTCTCTGATAATGCATGGGGTTATGTTCCTGTCTTGCTAGTTGTGTGGCCTAGAGTGTCCAGCACTGTAGCTTGCTGGTCGTTGAGTGAAGCTGGGTGCTGGTGTTGAGATGGAGATCTCTGGGCGATTTTCGCCGTTTGATATTATGTGGAGCTGGGAGGTCTCTTGTGGACCAGTGTCCTGAAGTTGGCTCTCCCACCTTAGAGGCACAGCACTGACTCCTGGCTGCAGTACCGAGAGCCTTTCATCCACATGGCTCAGAATAAAAGGGAGAAAAAGTAGAAAGAAAGAATTAGTGGAAGTAGAAAGAAAGAAAGAAAGGAGGGAGGGAGGAAGGAAGGAAGGAGGGATGGAAGGAAAAAAAGAAGATAAAGTTAAATAAAATAAAGATAAAATATAATAAACTTGTTAAAATAAAAAATTAAGAGAAAAAATTAAAAAACAACAACAAAAAAATGGATAGAACCCTTGGATAAATGGTGAGCAAAGCTATACAGACAAAATCTCACACAGAAGCAGACACATACACACTCACAGAAAGAGGCAAAGGGGAAAAAATCATAAATAGTGCTCTCAAAGTCCACCTCCTCAATTTGGGATGATTCGTTGTCTAAAGGAAGGAAGGAAGGAAAGAAAAGTAAAATAAAAGAAAGTTATTAAAATAAAAAAATAATTATTAAGAAAAAACAACAACAAAAAACCCGAGCGGATAGAACCCTAGGACAAATGGTGGAAGCAAAGCTATACAGACAAAATCTCACACAGCAGCATACATATTCACACTCACAAAAAGAGGAAAAGGGGAAAAAATCATAAATCTTGCTCTCAAAGTCCACCTCCTTAATTTGGGATGATTCGTTGTTTATTCAGGTATTCCACAGATGCAGGGTACATCAAGTTGATTGTGGAGCTTTAATCCACTGCTTCTGAGGCTGCTGGGAGAGATTTCCCTTTCTCTTCTTTGATCTCACAGCTCCCAGGGGCTCGGCTTTGGATTTGGCCCTGCCTCTGCGTGTAGGTCGCCGGAGGGCGTCTGTCCTTCGCTCAGACAGGACGGGGTTAAAGGAGCCTTTGATTCGGGGGCTCTGGCTCACTCGGGCCGGGGGGAGGGAGGGGCTAGGAGTGCGGGGCGAGCCTGCGGCGGCAGATGCCAGCATGATGTTGCACCAGTCTGGGGCGCGCTGTGCGTTCTTCCGGGTGAGCTGTCCCTGGGTCCCGGGACCCTGGCAGTGGCGGGCTGCACAGGCTCCTGGGAAGGGGGGTGTGGATAGTAACCTGTGCTCGCACACAGGCTTCTTGGTGGCGGCAGCAGCAGCCTTAGCGTCTCATGCCTGTCTCTGGGGTCTGCGCTTTTAGCCGCGGCTCGCTCCCGTCTCTGGAGCTCCTTTAAGCAGCGCTCTTAATCCCCTCTCCTCGCGCACCCGGAAACAAAGAGGGAAGCAAAAGTCTCTTGCCTCTTCGGCAGTTCTAGACTTTTCCTCGGACTCCCTCGTGGCTAGCCGTGGCGCACTAACTCTCTGCAGGCTGTTCACGCCACCAACCCCAATCCTCTCCCGGTGCTGTGACTGAAGCCCGAGCCTCAGCTCCCAGCCCCGCCTGCCCCCGGCGGGTGAGCAGACAAGCCTCTCGGGCTGGTGAGTGCTGGTCGGCCCTGTTCCTCTGTGCGGGAATCCCTCCGCTTTGCCCTCCACACTCATGTTGCTGCGCTCTCCTCCGCGGCTCCGAAGCCTTGCCCCTCCACCACCCGCAGTCTCCGCCCACGAAGGGGCTTTCTAGTGTGTGGAAACCTTTACTCCTTAACAGCTCCCTCCCACCGGTGCAGGTCCCATCCCTATCCTTTTTCTCTGTTTATTCTTTTTTCTTTTGCCCTACCCAGGTACGTGGGGGGTTTCTTGCCTTTTGGGAGGTCTGAGGTCTTCTGTCAGTGTTCAGTAGGTGTTCTGTAGGAGTTGTGTAGATGTATTTCTGGTGTATCTGTGGGGAGGAAGGCGATCTCCACGTCTTACTCTTCCTCCATCTTCCCGGAAGCCTCTCTAGACCATTAACTTTTAATATAAGTATTGAAATGGTTAGATTTAAGTCTACTATTTTATTATTTTTTTCCTCTATCCTTTCTGTTTTCTAACTCAGTCACCTCTCCCCCACCTCCTTTCTTGCCTTCTTTTAGTTTACTTGAACATTATTTTAGTATTCAGTTTACATTTGTCTATTACATTTTTGACTATATATCTTTGTATTATTTTTCAGTGGTTGTTTTAGTGATTACAGTATACATGCCTAACCTTTCATCATCTTCTATGATTAATTTTGTACCACTTCATATCAAATGTAGAAAACTTGCATCCATATAACTGTCTTATGGTCCTTTATATTATACATATCATATGTATAACTTGTACTTACATAGAAAATCCCAACACAGAGTGTTATAATTTTTACTTTCAGCAGAACTTACCAGAAAAAAATAACCTTTATTTATCCAGATATTTATCATTTCTGTTCTTTCTTTATTTCTGGAGATTTACATTTTCCTATTTCCTTTCAATTTGAAGAATCTCCTTTACCACAGCTTGTAGAACATGTCTGCTGATGATGAATTTTATTAGTTTTCATTCATCTGGGAATATCTTCATTTTTTCTTTATTTTTGGAGGAAAATGATACATTTCTGTTGGATGTAGAATTCTGAGTTGACAGTTCTTTCAATAGTTTAAACATGTTGCTCCACTGTCTTCTGTCCTCTATTACTTCTGGTGAGAAACCCGTGATTACTCAAATCACTGTTCCACTGTATGTCAGAGTTCTTTCTCTAGCCACTTTCACGATTTTTCTTTATGTTTGGTGTTCAGAAGTTAGGTTATGATTTTCTTTTTGAAGTTGTCTTGTTTGGATAGTCAAGAACTGTGAAGGGCCTGAGATTTTACCCTACTTGTAAGCTAACAAGTTAATAGTTTTGTGGATGCTGGTAGAAGATACTGCTGGGTAAGAGAGAGAAGATTTTATTACATGTGGCACTGCAGGTAGCATGAACTTCATGTTCATGATGATATTCCTTGCCTCCCAGGTCCTATGGTGTGATACAGAGCAGCCAAGGAGGATGCTGTGCATGCAGTGGGTTTGAATCATAGCTGAGGAAACTCCAGTCTTTCAAAGGACACTGAAAAGAAACCAGCCAACCTTTGGCCTGACAAGTGACATTATCATTATTATAATGGTCATGAAACAAATTTTCCCTCTGTCTCAGAGGGAGACACTGTCTCTGTCTTCCAAGATTATTTGCTATACAAGCATGCTTGAAAAAGATAGTCTGAAACAAAAGCTGATACAAAATGTGCAGAACTGCCATAGAGAGTTGTCTTCCAACAGGAGCATGCTGAAATTCTTGGATGTGTTAATGTATGTTTTTAATCAAACTTTACCACGTTTTTGGCTATAACTTCTTCCAATATTCAGTCCTAATCTTTTTTTCCTCTCCTTTTAGGACTCCAGTGTCATGTATGTTAGACCTTTTGATAATGTCCCACAGGTCTCTGATGTTCTGTTAATTTTTTTTTTCTTCCAGAAGATACCTTATAAATGGAAGTTTGACCAGCTTTACCCATTTCACCACCAACCTACCAGCAACCACCAATCTACCAGCAACCACCAATCTACTTCCTATTACTGTGAGTTTGATTTTTTTAGATTCAACATATAAGTAAGATCATACAGTGTTTGTCTTTCTCTATCTGTCTTACTTAGCAAAGTGTCCTCAAGATTCATCCATGTTGTTACAAATGATAGAATTTCCTTCCTTTTTATGACTGAATAATATTCTATTGTGTGTGTGTATGTGTGTGTGTGTATATATATGTACATATATATGTGTGTGTGTGTGTGTGTGTGTATATATATATATATATATATATCACAGTTTCTTTATCCATTCATCTGTTGACAGACACTTAGATTGTTTCTATGTCTTGGCTATTGTAAATAATGCTGCAGTGAACATGGGAGTGCAGATTTCTCTTTGAGCAAGTGATTTCATTTCCTTTAGATATGTACTCATAAGTGGGATTGTTGGATCATGTGGTAGTTCTAGTTTTAATTTTTTGAGGAACCTCCATACTGTTTTCCATAGTGGCTTCACCAATTTACATTACCATCAACAATGTACCAGGATTCCCTATTCTCCATGTCCTCACCAGCACTTCTTATTTCTTGTCTCTTTGATAACAGCTGTTGTAGCGGGTGTGAAGTGGTATCTCATTGTGGGTTTAAAAAAAAATTGTTTTATTGAAGTATAGTTGATGTACAGTATTATATGTTACAGGTATACAATAGTGATTCACAATTTTTTTTAAGATGTTGGGGGTAGGAGTTTATTAATTTATATTTATTTTTGCTGTGTTGGGTCTTTGTTTCTGTGCAAGGGCTTTCTCTAGTTGTGGCAAGTGAGGGGCCACTCTTCATCGCGGTGCGCGGGCCTCTCACTATCGTGGCCTCTCTTGTTGCGGAGCACACGCTCCAGACGCGCAGGCTCAATAGTTGTGGCTCACGGGCCTAGTTGCTCTGCAGCGTGTGGGATCCTCCCAGACCAGGGCTTGAACCTGTGTCCCCTGCATTAGCAGGCAGATTCTCAACCACTGCGCCACCAGGGAAGCCCAGTGATTCACAATTTTTAAAGGTTATACTGCATGTATAGTTATTATAAAATATTGGCTATATTACCCATATTGTACAATATATCCTTGTAGGTTACTTCTAATTGTTTGTATCTCATAATCCTCTATCCCTATATTGTCCCTCCCCGCTTCCCTATCCCCACTGGTAACCACTCGTTTGTTCTATATATTTGTGAGTCTGCTTCTTTTTTGTTATATTCACTATTTTTCATTTTTAAATTATTAGTTATTATTATTTTTTAAATACATTTATTTATTCATTTATTTTTGGCCGCATTGGGTCTTCATTGCTGCATGTGGGCTTTCTCTAGTTGTGGTGAGTGACAGCTACTCTTCATTGCAGTACATGGGCTTCTTATTGCAGTGGCTTCTCTTGTGGATCGTGGGCTCAAGGTGCATGGGCTTCAGTAGTTGTGGCACGCAGGCTCAGTAGTTGTGGCTCGTGGACTCTAGAGCACAGGCTCAGTAGTTGTGGCGCACAAGCTTAGTTGCTCCCCTGCATGTGGGATCTTCCTTGACTGGGGCTCGAACCTGTGTCCCCTGCATTGGCAGGTGGATTCTTAACCACTGCACCACCAGGGAAGACCTATTTTTAATTTAAAAAAAAATTTTATTTATTTCTTTTGAAAAATTTGGCTGCACTGCGTGGCTTGCAGGATCTTACTTCCCTGACCAGGGATTGAACCTAGGCCCTGGCAGTGTAAGCTCTGAGTCCTAACCACTGGACTTCCAGGGAATTTCCCTTGTTGTCTTTTTTAGATTCCACATGTAAGTGATATCATACAGTATTTGTCTTCCTCTGTCTGACTTATTTCACTTAGCATAATGCTCTCCAAGTCCACGTTGCTGCAGGTGGCAAATTTTGTTTTTTTTTATAGCTAAGTAGTATTCCATTGTATATATACCACTTTTTCTTTATCCATTCACCTGTTGATGGACATTTAGGTTGCTTCCATATCCTGGCAATTGTAAATAGTGTTGCTATGAACACTGACGTGCATGTACCTTTTACAATCGGTGTTTTTGGTTTTTCTGGATGTATACCCAGGAGTGGAATTGCTGGGTCATATGGTATTTCTATTTTTAGCTTTTTGAGAAACATCCATACTGTTTTCCACAGTGGCTGTACCAATTTACATTTCCAACAACAGTGTAGGGGTGTTCCTTTTTCTCCATATCCTTGCCAACACTTGTTATTTGTATTCTTTTGATGACAGGTGTAAGGTGATAGCTCACTGTGGTTTTGATTTGCATTTCCCTGATGCTTAGTGATGTTGAGCATCTTTTCATGCTCCTGTTGTCCATCTGTCATTGAGGTTTTAATTTGCATTTCCCTGATGATTATTGATGTTGAGCACCTTTTCATATGTTTGTTGGCCATTTGTATATCTTCTTTGGAAAAATATCCACTCAGGTCCTTTACCCACTTTTAAATTGGACTTTTTTTTTTTTTGGCTAGTGAGTTATATCAGTTCCTTATATCTTTTGCATATTAACCTATTATCAGGTACATGGTTTGAAAATATTTTCTCCTATTCCATAGGTTGATTTTTATTTTGTTGATAATTTCTTCTGCTATGCAGAAGATTTTTAGTTTGTTGTTGTCCCACTCATTTATTTTTGCTTTTGTTGCTTATGTCATTTGGTATCATTTCCAAAAAATCATCGTTAAGACCAATATCAGGTTGCTTTTCTCCCTAGTTTTCTTGTTTTAATTTCAGTTGTTTTCCCTTTTGATTTCTTCTTTGATCCATCTGTTGTTCCGGAGTATGTTGTTTGATTTCCATGTAACTGTGAATTTTCCAATTTTCCTCTTGTTATTGGTTTCTAATTTCATACTATCATTGTTGGACAAGATACTTGATATAATTTCTGTCTTCTTGAATTTGTTGAGACTTGTTTTGTGACCTAAAATGTGATCTATCCTAGAAAATGTTCTGAGTCCTATTGAGAAGAACATGTATTCTGATGGTGTTGGATGGAATGTTTTGTATACATATGTTGGGTCGCTATTTCAACTATAGTCTTCAAATTGCTGTTTCCTTATTGATGCTCTGCCTAGATGATCTATCCATTGTTGAGGGTGGGGTGTTAAAGTCCCCAACTGTTATTGTATTGCAGCTTATTTCTCCTTTTAGTTAAGTTAGTATTTGCTTTATGTTTTTAGGTGCTCTGATGTTGAGTGCATATTTATTTACAATTGTTATATCTTGATGAATTGACTTTTTATCATTATATGATGACCTTCTCATGTGACCATTTTGAACTTAAAGTCTATTCACTCTGGTATAAGTGCAACTATGCTTGCTTTCTTTTGATTATCACTTGCTTAAAATACTTTTTCTATCCCTTTACTCCCAGCCTATATATGTCCTTAAAGCTAAAGTGAATCTCTTATTGGCAGCATATGATTGGATCTTGTTTTTATTTTTATTTTATTTTCTATCTGTTAAGCCATTTTACAGTATGTCTTCTGACTGGAGAATTTAGCCCATTTACATTTACATTAAATTATTGATAGGAAAGAACTTACCATTCCCATTAAAAAAATTGTTTTTTGACTCTTGTGCAGATCTGTTAATTTTTAAAAAATACTCTTTTCTTCAGGTTGGATAATTTCTGTTGATTATCTTCAAATTCACTGTTATTTTTCCTGTGTCATCTCCAATCTTCTATCTGGACCCATCTAGTGAATTTTTTATTTCACATGTTGACCTTATTTTTTTTTATTGATAGTATGTATTCCTCTAAGAACCCTTATCCTTTAGTCATTTCAGCTGTGTTATTCTTTAATTCACAGAGCATAGCTTAAATAGCTGCTTTAAAGTATTTGCCTTGTAATTCCAAGACTTGGATCATCTTGAGAATGGCATCTGCGCATTGTGTCTTCACTTTAGAATTGGTGAAATTTTCCTGGTTCTCAGCAAGTTGTGTAATTTTGGATTTTCATCCTGGGCAAGGGGATTGTTATGTTTTGTAGACACTGGGTCTGGTTATAATCCTCTGGGAAATGTTGGAGAACTTGAGTAGATTAAGACTATGTGTTCTGTTTTGTCTTCTTTGCCTCTGGTTTATATCTCAATTCAGTTTTCAAAGCACATTATAAGCTAGTGTGAGTCTGTTACACACACAAGTATCTCAGAGGTTAGTATGAGACATGGGCAGTGGTTCAAATCTCCCTTTACTTCTCTATGCCTTTATTATGTTGGTCTGGTCTGTCCCACGCATGCATAGATGATAGATAAACCTGAGACTTGTGTAAGGTCGTAAATCCCCCTGTCTAGCCGTCAGTGCGCTGAAATTTCCTTATACCCTCCAGCCTGTAGAATCTTCTCTTCCTTATTTCTCTGACCAGAAAAAAGGGAGTTCTCCTGAAAGTTTTGTGGCTGCTGCCACTGGTAAGTGACTCTATGACTGGGCCTTACCCTTGGGGGCAAGTCTGTGAGGAAAAAAAAGGAAACATCTCTCACTTTGTTTTCTATATTTTGGCTCCTCTCTGCAATCTACCTGCTTTGGTTTACTTTTCAGAAGCCTCAGGAGTTGACTCTAGAGCCCTCAGGTATTTGACAACAATTTTTTTTTGCTGTAATGAACTAGAGAAATGAGCTGTGGAGTGTTTATATCCAGTGCTGATTCCAGAACCACTGCTGTCCCTTAATTTTTTTAATGAGGATAATATTATTTTAAGGCATGTTCCAAGAAGGAAATTTTGGGTTCAGCCATAGAAAAAGTTGTGAATATATGTTCTTTGCATTTCTTTTCTGATTTCTTTTCTTAACCTTATACTGGGCCTTCTTTCCTAAGACACAAAATACTCTCATGTTTACTCCTGGCTTTCTGGTGCCTGCTATTTAAAACCTTATCCAGGCCAGTTCTCATCTCTTTCTTAGTGTTTTTCCAACCATGTTAATTAAGACTACCATTTTCTCAGTAACTTACTTGAACTTAGTTATCAGGTGAAACACACTTGATAAACTAATTCTCTTTAAGGTGCTATTGTCTGGTAAAGGTTATCTCTCCAGTCAGTATTCCACAACCCCCTTATAAGTGTCTTTTTGGAAGGAGACTTTATGTCAAATCTAAAGTCTCATCTCTAATAGTAGAATTTTAAGCTTTGATATCAGTTTCATATAGAGATACTTTTATAAGGAAGAGAAACAGGAATTCTCAAATCAGCAGGAAAAATTTTACCTAATTATAAGAGTAATCATGCTTAAGTACTTATATGTATAATTTTATTATTCATTTTGTAAGAAAGACCTGTGTGATAATTTAAAAAATCTTATTAGCAATAAAAATAAACATATTTTTTAGTAATAGTTTAGACATTTTACTCCAATTTTTGTATTCAGCAATAAAAAATAGAAAAATCTCTCAGGAACAGCCAGGATTATTTTTTGTTATTACTTTCATTGTGACCTTTAAGATATCATTAAATACTTTCACTAAATGAAAGGAAAATGGTAAATATAATGAACTGTGAATAATAAAGGCTTAAATATAAGTAAAATCTTCTAAAATTTACACGGGTATATTTTTCTACAGTTACCTCCCAGGTCACCCACATCTACCTGAGTGAAATTTAGAGAATATAAATCTAAATTTATAGGTCTTTTTCTTCATATTACCTAGAAACAATGTATCAAAACATTGGCCAGTAGCAAGGAGAAATAGCTATTGGCATCCCTTTTCTGGTATTTTTTAAAAAAAAACTACCATTGAGATTTCATTTTTACTCTTAGTCTTGGGCTATATTTTGAAGACTCTCTAGGGACACACAGCTACTTAAAACTGCAGAGCATTATTAAGTGCTTAGTGTATGCAGACAGCTATGTGATATGCTATGTGCTGCGCTAAGGGAAATTCAACAAAGAATCTGTTTTAGGCAAAAACAATATGACCCGTGCATGTGCGTGTGTGTGTGTGTGTGTGTGTGTGTGTGTGTGTGTGACTTCATCTGGGCTGAAGTAATCTGTTTCAAGCTTGGCCTGGCAGGAATCCATGTTGTGAAAAAGTCAAATAATATTGGGGGAAAATTCAGCAAACACTTGAAGATCAATTAAGCTTTAGAGGTTAGGGTAGGTGAAGCATTTTCCCCTTGTGCTTTACGCTTTCCTCTTTTCTCTTTCAAGATACTGGGCTAGATTCTACCACATGATGAATAAAAATTAGTTAACTCCATTTGAGGAACTAGTCATTCAATTAATTAAGTCGAATGGGTCTTTTTAAATACCTTCTGTGTGTCCAGCATTGTGCCAAATGTTGTGCAAGATAAAAGATTATTCTTGGCATTATCTTGCCTTTGAAAGTATATTGGGGGAGATGACAATGAAGCAGTATGGAAAGATAATGAGAAGGCTTACAGCAAATATCTTAAATGAATTGAACAAAAAGCCATCAAGAGCACTGATTCCTTGCTTTCTCAGATTGTACCAATCATGAGGATAAATAAGCAAGGATGTGGATGACCATTGGATTGGCTTTTGAATATGGACCTCTGCTTGATTTTGTTCCTGTTCTTGAGATTCTTTTCTTTCTCTTGGGTGCCAGGGCACTTCTGGGGAACTGGTATCATTGTCATGGCTCTTATGCTGGTGCTCAGGCTCTGGCTACCCAAGTCCTGGGACTCTGGGAAGTGCTAGAAAAGGCTGGGCTTCCTACCCTCTTTTCAGTAATAGGAGAGGAACAGAGCGGTCTGTAAGCAGGAGGTGGGTGCATTTAGAACAGTTGAAATGCACACAGGAAGGAGGTAAAGATTTTCAGCTTGTACAGGACTGTATAATTGACTCTGTTTTTCTTGAGGTTGAGAGAAGAAAAATTTTCCAATCTAATGAGAGCTCTTATGGCCAACCCTAGATGGTCGTGTATTTTTGGTGACTCCAGCTGTTTGGTATTTCAATTTCACAGTAAGTGCTGTCAAATAACTTAGAATACATTCTTCAGGGATGCTGTACTACACATTTGATCGCAAGGAACAAAACCCACTCAAGCTAGCTTAGTGAAAGGATTTTTATTTAATATAAGAAACATGAAAACAAGCGGGGGCTTGTGAGAATGGAGTTGGAAACTGGAAAGCTGTTAGGAACGGAGACAGCTTGTTTCTCTCTGGGTTTCTGGCTTTTGCTTTCTCGGTTTGTTTGCTCTATTCTCTTATTTATCTGTGCAATTTAGCTTTCTATGACTTAAAAATTAGTGCACACTTGGTCAGAAATGGTCACTCTGGTCCCACCTTTGCATGACGTTTCAGGGTAAGCTCCCGCTATCTGACTCTAGCTCTATAGGTCTTAGATCAAAGTCTCAGGGAAGAAGTTGCCCTCGAGACTAGTGCCCATGTGTTGCTCAGTCACCTGCGGCCATAGGAGCAGGGTGTTATGATAAAAATATAGCCACTTAGGCCTGCCCCTAAAGTAGATGCTGTGCTGTAACATATAAGATGACATGGATTGGGGAGGAGTCCCAAAGCTGCCTACAGAAGTGCATATGAATGACATTTACCCATGTAGTACTCCTTCTTGCCAAAATCAAATCACTTTCCTAGCTTTTGCTGAAACAGAATGACTCACTGCTCTCCTGGAGTCAAGGGTGTGCAAGCTCAAGGGCCTCAGAGAACTAACCACCAAATTACAGAGTTACCATTTGTGTTTCCTTAAAGAAGTCTACAGAAATGGATCCTCATGTAAAAGAAGTCCTGGTGGGCTGCCTGAATATCTCAGGGTTCTGCTGTGCTTTTGCTAATTAGGACACCTGGCCACACACAGTACAGATGAATAAGCTTTGCGTATCTGTTGCTAAAAAAGAGAAGAGAATAATGATAATATGGATAAGTTGACATGGGAAAGGGTTATCAGTGGGGAAGTTTCCTTTCTCTGATTTTTTTTACTATAAAACGATTTAAAGAAACTCAACTGTTTGGATTAAAATCTATCTTGGAAACTAGTGAATACATTTGATTTAATTCATTCAATGAACATTTCCTGTTTGCATACTATACACTAGGTACATGTTACATCATGTGGCAATTGGGATGATGTTTTCTTGATTTGTAGTTGGCCTCTTTGTAGGCAGAATTGGCTACATATTTGTGGGGCCCAGTGCAAAATGAAATCGCAGGAGCCCTTGTTAAAAAATTAAGAATTTCAAGATGGTGACAGCAGAGCATTAGATCAAGTACAGAACCCTTGAAGTCTGGTACCCTGGGTGACTGAACAACTTGCGTATCCGCGAAGCCTGCCCTGGCTGTGCGAGTATGGGCAGTTAACTTTTCACTTTCTCCCTCATCATTTCATGAGGGAAAAGGAGGGTACTGTATTTTCCTCCCATAGAGTAGGTACATGAGGTAGATCAGATGGGTCTGGTCCTTCCTCAGACTGTTATTTTGCCAAAAGAAAAAGCTCACAGTGTGCAATTTTTTTTTAAAGAATAAAACTCATTACTTCTAATTATGATATCTCATACTTTAGTTACAATGTTGGGTAATCTGTCGTTACTAGTTAATTATAAAAAGGTATTCCCTATAATGGTTTTCATGTTAAACCTCCCCTTTTCTTGCATTTTCGTTTTATTGTTTAAAACTTTCAGGTGATAAATTTATAAACTTCTTTGAAATAGATTTTATGTACAGTTAATTTTGGTTTAGTTTGTATCTTGGATTATAATAGCCTACAAAATAGCAACTCAATGCAGTTTAGTTGAGGAAGACAATTGACTGGTTGTGTTTCAAGGGGATACAGTGATTTATAATGCCAGACTTGCAAGTCTTAATTATGCAAAACCAGAGGGAAATGGTTTATCTTGAGAGGAAAGTGGCAGTTTCCTACAAGCTGTATAATGTACCTTAAAATAATTTAAGTAATAAGTTTCATCTCAGGATTTTCATTAACTCAAACAGCATGTATTATAAAATATATCAGGCTGATGTATTATAAAAATGTTGATTTTTTTAAGAAAAAAGAGCTTATATAAAATATTTAGATGGAAAAATTTCTAAAGAGAAAATAAAGGTTCCTGATTTATTCATAAAAAAATTATGATAAAATTATCCTTTGTAGCATCAATGTAGCCTGAAATTCAGTATGATTATGCTGGGAAGAAGGTCATTCCCTTTTTTAAGACTGAGCTCCTGAGCTGATCAGTCTCCTTTACGTGTTCTTCTTCCCGCTGTGGTGCTCCCTGTGCTCTGGCTGGTCTCTCTGTAGGGCTGTCTCACACTCCCCCTGGGCAGATGCCTCTGTGTCAGGGACAGGGAAGGCACAATATCAGATGCTCGCAGGAACTGCGACTCTTGGTATTCAGACCTGCCAGCCACAGGCTTGTTCCTTGCTTGGTTCCTGAACCAGAAGAAGCCTGACTGGCAGTACATTGAGGGTCTTCTTCCTACCAGCGAGAATGATCTGTAAATAGTCTGTCACATTGTCTGATATGTGACAGTGATTCAGTGTCTGGCAAAGCAGAGCTCAGCATCTTCACCTCTGTTTACCTTGCCATCCCACTGTAAGTGTGGCCGGTCTGTTGTACAGATCTTCTGTCGATGGGCTCTTGGCTTTTGGTTCTCATTCTAGTTTTTTCCTGCGACTGAATTCTGGATCATGGAATTGGCTGGGACTGAACCTTATTTCTAAGCTCCTGCCAGGCTTTTCTCTCTGGGCCTGGATCCTGCTTCCAGCATCCTTTAAAGAGACTTAAATAGACCTTCATAATCTCACTCTGCCTCCTACTAGGCTGGACAACTCTTTCATTGATTAGACATTGTTCTGTGTTCCCTCCCCTGCTCCTTGAAATGAGATTTGGGGAATGTGGCAACATGCCTAGACTACTTTTAAGTTTACTGTGCTCCAATGGGACTAGTGATCTCTTCCCAGAGTGGCCTTGCCTTACTGTTAGATTTTTCTCAGCTCACGGTCTTGAAGATCCCGAGTGTCACCAAGGCTTGGCCAACTATAATTAGAACCAGGAAATTGGTTGAGATCAATCATTAATTGCAGTGGCTTAGCAAGGTGTTTTGGATGTGGTCTGAGTTGAGTGGTTATAATTGAGTTGATCTCCTCTATTAAACAATGTGAAATATATTTTATCTATTGGCAAGAAAATTCTTTTGAGATAGTAAAGAGTGGAAAGTTCCATTCGGTGAGGAATTTTCTATTTAACTCTACTCCACTGTGGAGTAAAACTCAGTGTGACTGCTTTTCTTTTAGCCACAGTGGCTGATCCATTATCCTTTCCACTGTTGTAGCTCAAGAGACAAAGAAGTTCTAGAGCCAGTGCAGGGCTTCTGTTCTTTCTTCAGTGGCTCTTGAGTTAGAATTTGCTCCAGAACCTGCTCTAGAACAATTAGGGGCAATTGAATTTTCAGCTCACATTTGGCAATCGCCTGACTACTAAGGACCTACTCTCCTTTAGCTTCTTCTCTACCCACCTGAGCCTCCTCAGAACCAGAGTTCTTCCCTGGACAAAGCTGACTGGTGATTAACATGACAAAGAAGAGTGCTTTCAGCACCTGCTACCTCCATCTAGGTGCTGGCTTTTTTGTTTCCTGTACCTCAAATCCCTTCTTCCATATCAAAGCCCACTCTCAGATTTCACTTGAGAAAGAGCAGAGTACTTTCAGTACGAAGTGTAAGTCAATAATAGCTATTATCCTATTTTTATGATATATACATATAAGTATACTTATATTATCTCATATATCTCTCTCTTTATGTATACTATAATTACAAACACAAAAGATATGAAGTTTTTAAAAATAGGCACATTGGCAAAACAATCAGTAGAATTAGGTTAATAAACCAAGATCTAAATAATGAGGATGGGGAAATTTGAGGGAGAGAAAATTTGATTAAAAACATAGGTTAAGAACACTAGATGTAATTAAGAATTAATTTTTTCAAAAAAAAAATTAATTTTTTCTCTAAGTTTTCTGATATGCAAGGCAAAACTACAACATGATCAGGTTTATAACCTTATTGTATCCTAGATCAAAAGAAACATACCCTTTTAAAATGAGAGATAAAATGTTAAAAAGTAAATATATGTATACACACACATTGTATATATACATACATTATATTATACACACACTATATATATATATTTCTAGATGTTTGTGGAATATATTTATAGAATATATATATATATTTAGTGTGTGTGTACATATGCATATATATGTATATATATATAGCACATTCCCATGATGTCATTCTCTAGTCAGAGATTTTAGGCGTTTTAGGACATACCTATTTCTGAAACTGTACAAAAAATGCAGGTCATAAGATTATCCTTTGGTGAAGTCACCTTGGCTTTGAGAGTTAGGTAGGAATAGACCATTGTTAGTAGTTGTCATGGTTTTGATATTATTTATTCAGTGTCGGCTTTGTACTTCAGCCTGGCCCTGGCAGCCATATTGGCTGCTGTAATGCAGTTGTGTGGATATATTTTCTGCTCAGGTTTGGTGACCTAACCAAACAGGTTTTCTTTGGGTTGAGGGTAACAAGTTAATTTCAGCAACTTTAAAAGTATTTTCTGCTTGTTTTTTTTAGAAGATGTAAATACCTCATTGGGGATTTCTTTGTTTATAGTTCTTTTATTCTTCCAATACTAAGTCAGATGTCATTAGTGGGATTGATTTTCTGTTAGAACACATTTTAATCTGTGCCCACATATATTCCTCTTAGAAAAAGAAAAGAAATATCCATTTACTAATTCATTTACTAGAGTCCAGGGGTACATGAAAATGAAGAAAACGGGGGAAAGACCCATTCACTTTTTTTTTTAATTGCCTTTTTATTGTTGTCAATGCAACCCAGTTCAGGGAGAAAAAAAAAAAAAATCTTACCTAAACAAATAAAATTGTTAAATAAGCTGATTAAAAAATAGGATCAGTAGCATAGGTTTGGGGGATTAAATGTTTATTAAATCAAACTTTTAAATCATATCGACCTATAATCTGTAAACAAATATAGTACATGTGTAGGTAAAAGTCTCTTAGATTAGCACTAGTGGAAAAACTGAAGATTCCTTTGTACAGTGGTACCTCACTGCTCCTTGGGCCAATGCCATGGGGCCATGTTCTAGGTGAGTTAAATGAAAAACCAGAAGGAGTTTAGCTCAATTCCACCTGCTATGATGGATTTCAAGGCAGATATTTGTTTCACATTATAGTAGGTTGGATTATGGCAAGGCAACAGTGTAGTTTTTACATTCACAGATTGGCTGAAAAAGTATAAATTAAGCTTCTTTTCTAGATGTCTCTCTCTTCCCTATTACCTTAATTAGTAAGAAAGATGAATTAAAATAAATGGTGGACCACAGGTAGTTATAAAAATAGATAACTTGTAGAGTAATAAACATCTACAGTTAGCAAAGCACAAACATAAAATTTACCTTTTTCCATATGTGCGGAATATTATAAGTATGTTCAAGTGGTACAGCCAGAGACTTCAGAGTGGTAATAAGGCGTTTATAAAGAAAAAACGCTCAAGTACAAAACCCAGAGTAGGAAGCTGAATGCAGATGAGAATATACAAAAGACAAAATCCTAATTCCTCATATCTGATTATCCTACTTAATAGACACCACAATTAATTTACAGCCTGTTATGTATCTTAAGAAGTAACACTTTGTTACCTATGTACAAACTTTTTAAAAGATTAATTATGAGACAAGCAAAAATTGACTTAACAGTGGCAGTAAAATCAATGAAACTTGTATGATTTTGTGTGCTTTCACATACTTCTGTATACAGGAGTTTAAAAAAACTCCTGCAAAATCTATTCAAAAATCATTTCAAGTATAGAAGAAGAAAGTCCCAAGCTGGAAAATAAAAAAGGATCAAAATCTCAAAGTGACTGAAAATCCATGAATATATGTGATATTCATAGGTTCCCTTAATATTTATCAAGTGCTATGTAAGGTAACTGTAATGTTATCCTGAAGCCAATCTCATTTAAGGGATACAGTAATTCCCATTCTAATTCTAGATTTAAAAGCACTTAGTCCACACAACATGTGTTTCGGTGAAGTTGACATTCACTTACTCGTACATATACTTGAGCTGTCCTAAGGTCACTTCAGCCAGGAACAGTGTACCTTGGAAACTTTGGTAAGTTTTCTTGCCAAAAGAAATCTCCATAATCTTATATGTCTGGGACTTGCTGGGTTAAATAAACAGGTTCCACTAACAAACTAACATACATTCTACCCCTTTAAGAGGGGTGTACAGATGCAGCTTTTCCCAAACTCAGTGGACCTTTGGAGGGAACACTGGAACCACCACTGGGTCCCAGGACACTCATTTCCTATGGAACATGGTTTGAGAAATGCCAATGTCAATCGAAAGTAAATTTTCTAAAGTAGTGGTTCTCAAATTGTAATGAACACACAGAAGACATGTCAAAGCATAGATACAAGATCCCACTTCAGAGGTCTGGATTGGGACCTGGGAACATGCATTTCTAAGAGACTCTAGGTGAAGCTGATGGAGAGAGGTCCACACTTTGAATGGTATCCTTCTAGATAAGGACCCACACAAACCTCAGCTTCAGGAAGCCCGACTATGGCCTCAGTAAAGGCTGTGTATCCTACAGCCAATTAGTAGGAGGTCAAACCAGCCCAGTGATGTCTGAGTAGGTCCTGGCATCTTGGTAGGGGGAGGACCACTGGGCTTGACTCTGGCTCTGCCCCTACTCACCAGGCAACCAGGCATAGTGACTGCATCTTAAATGATGAATAATAGCGGCCCCCTTTCAGGGGATCTGTGAGGCTCAAAGGAAATGTTTGCACAAAAGTACTACCTGACAAAAAGCATCATACAAGTGTCATTAATCAGAAGAATGTTTCAGTCACAGCAGGAAAATCCCAGATGAGTTTTCTGTCTTCTGCTACTGCTGAGCCTTTATGAAAGTACATTCTGGTAGCTAATGAAGAGAAAAGAGGCTAAAAATGCAGAAAACTGTAGTAAGAGGAATATATATAAGTGGATTACCTATTAAGAATATGTAATAGTTTAAAATAATATATCAACCCACAATCGAAGTAGTTAATTATGCTGGCTCTGAGATAGTATTTAGAAGTTACAGTATGTTGATCTTTGAACCCACTCACTCTGCCACTCTACCATGTTAATGCTGGTTAAATTTTAACCTCAAGAGAATGAGAAAAAAAAGACCTTCACTGAGATACATATGAATTAGATCCAAAACTTTTAGCTGCGATAGTTCCAATCTTATAAGCTACCGCAGTGGGAAAATTTCAAAAGTAATTTTTAAAAAGGGCCTTTAATTTTGGTTGATAGAAACATCCACAAAATGAGAAAGGAACACACGCTCACACGTTCACATATGTGCATCTAGTTGTTGCCCAGTAACATCTTAGCCAATGAACTTCATCTCACAATTCAAAAATGAACGTGTAAAAATTCATAGTATCCACGATGGGGTTATGATGCTGCAGACATCTTGTTGGCAAGTCCCAGTTTCCACTGAATCCAAATGATTGATCGGAAAGGCAGGCCTTTCCCTGACGTGTTGCATAATTCACTTTATATATGCTCTGGTTGGCTCTGGAGACAAGACAACATCTCCTGAACGGGCCTACCTTCGTAGCAGATCTGGTACACTGCAGTGAACAGTGGAAACTTGTCCAGCAGCCCTTTCTGTTTGAGGATGCGGTACACCTCAGTGGAAGTCTGAGGTCCCTGCAGCTTCTGCCCATTCAGCATCTCCCTCTCCAATTCTTCAATGGTCCTTCCAGCCCCGGCAAAGGCCTCTGCTACCTTGCGGTTCCGACCCCCATAGCAGCTGGTGATCAGGTCGGCTATGCCGCAGCTCTCCAGAAAGGTGGCCGTGGACACCTGGCCCTTGCAGAAGATCCTGGTGAAGGCGATCATTTCCATGAGCCCCAGGCGGATGACGGCAGCTTTGGTGTTGTCGCCACAGCGGAGGCCGTCGCAGAACCCAGCTCCCACAGCCACAATGTTCTTCAGGGCACCACAAAGTTCAACAGTGTCTGCATCATCAACCACCGTAATTCGAAAATTTGGAGTCTGCAGAAGTTCTTTGAAGAGAAGGCCATTCTCTGTTACCTTGCTGCCGATGGTGGTCTCACAGAACTTCCCAGCAGCCACCTCATTGGCAGTGTTGGCTCCCATGAGCACACTGACGTCAATGCCCATCTTCTCTCGGATGATGTCGGAAATGAGCTTCAGCCCCTCGGGACCCTCGTCTATGCCCTTGATGAGGCTGATGCCCAGCGCGCCCTCGGGCACTTTCCCAGAGATCTCGTCACAGATCCTGTGAATGAACTGGTGGGGGATGACAAACACCAGCAGGTCTGCATCCCACACAGTCTCACTGAGGTTCGGGATAGCAACCACATTTTCTGGCAGCTTGTGTCCAGGGAGATATTTTACATTTTCATGGTCATTATTTATGATGTCTGTCAGTTTTCTCCCATTAACTGTTTCTTCAAAGACCCACATCTTGACCACGGAGGCAAACTTCTCAAGTTTCTTGACATTATTACCAATTATTTTTGCAACAGCTGAGCCCCAGTTCCCCGAGCCTACGATGCACACTTTCAGGGGTGATGCTGCCATGGCCAGACAGGAATGCTGCAGCCTGGCTTGCACCTCCCCAGCCAGCAGGCCGCCTGTCTCCGCCTGCTCGGCCCAGGCCTATTCACTTTCACCTAAAAGGTAACAGGATAGTAATATTGAAAGGACTATCAACTAATAGGTACAGATAAAAATTAATAGTATTCTGTGGGGAGGGATAAATTAGGAGGTTGGGATTAACATAAACACACTACTATATATAAAACAGATGAAAAACAAGGACCTGCTGTATAGCACAAGGTACTATACTCAATATTTTATAATAACCTATAGGGAAAAGAAACTGAAAAAGAATATATATATATATATATATATATATATATATATATATCTGAATCACTCTGATGTACACCTGAAACTAACACAACATTGTAAATCGACTATACTTCAATGAAACAAAAAATTAATAGTATTCTACCTGTAGTTTTCATTTTTTAATTATATTTATGAATAATTTGATGAAAAATCAGCCATAAAGTTAGAATTCAAAGAACTTACTCTTTTAGAAGCATTTAACTTAAGGTAAATATGATTTAGCAATGGGTATTGATCTTCACTTGGCCCTGGGGCATTTAAGACACTGTGCCCACATATATGAACATGAAGCTCTGAAAAACTAACCACAGCTGTGGTGTTAGTGGCGTCTCCTCTTAGAAATTCGTTCTGATACTTCTGCACTCTTTCCAGATCTATTGCTCCCTGGAGTCATGTTCCTGGATCCCTGGTAGCTCCTGGCTTTACTGGTCTGTTCCAGGTACTTGCCTTAGGAGCATTTGTTCTGATGATCAGTTTGGACAATTAACCTTCATCCCAACACTTCAGACAATATTTTGTTATTTACACATTACATTCATCATAGCAGTAGCTAAGAGATAACTGTTCTTTACCCAGTAGACTGCTTTCTTTTTAAACCTTTTTCTGGATGTTGCCTTCTGTCTTGGGGAAGTAGAGGGCATTTAAGAAGCATCCCTGGTATATACTGTGTTGGATCACTCTTATTTTTATATCCTGTCTTACATGTAGGTGAAATCTGTAGGTGTCTAAACATATCAGTGCTTTTTAAGAGGAGAATTAAATAGACATTCCCTTAAGGGGAATATTCAGCATATAATTAGAGACAAGGTATAAAGGGCAAATACTGCAGGGAGATATATGTGGGGTTCAATTCATCCTAAGATGTAAATGACTGATACCTGATCCTTTCCATAGTCACATGGGTGGTGATGAGTGGGGGCAGAAAGAAAGAGAGGCGGAAAGAGACAGAGAGAAACATACACACACACACACACACACACACGCGGAAAGAGACAGAGAGAAACATACACACACACACACACACACACCAGAAAACGAGGATACTACATGTCTTTAGAAGAAATCTGGGGCAATATGGAGAAGGAAATTTGGGGTGGGGTGTGGAAGAGATGAACTCAAAGGCTGGGAAACTTCATAAACTTTGCCTACTTTAAAATGGTGTCTGAAATCAGGTCTGCATAAAATGTAAATAAGTTTTCCATTGTCCTTCTTGTTACTTGCCTCCCTTGACCAAAATAATTGGAAGTTGATTGTACGTGCAGATTTGGGAAGAAAACTCTGAAGATTCAAGTGTATAAAGAGCCAATAATCACCCCGTAATGTGGAATAGGCACTCACGGATCTTCATTTCCTTCCCCACCTCAGGCCCTACCTGCTTTTCCCTGTCGTAGTAAATGGCACGTCTAGACTTTGCAGTCATTGTGATTCCTGTATCTCCCTCAGACCCGGGGGGATGTGGGGTGGGCACTGCCTTCTCATCACACTTACAGCGTAAAACGCAAATTTGTTCCCAAACCTACAGGCCCTTCAGGATTTGGCTCCTGGCCAGTCTCTGACCTCATGTCCTTCCACTTGCTCTTCATACTCCAATTCCATTGACTCCCTGCTGTTCTTGGATCACACATTCATGCTCCACCTCATGGCCCTTGCGCATGGAGTTCTCTCAGCCCGTGGTGCTCTTTCCCTGGATATTCATCCTGTTCACTTCATTCAGGTTTCTGCCCACATATCACCACATTAGAGAGGCCTTCCTTGGTCACGCTATCTAAAATAACACTTCCCATTGCTCTCTGTCTGTTTATCCTGCTTATTTTTCCATTGGTGCATTTGTCGCCTAACATGATATATAGTTATTACATATCATTATATTATATATTTATATATGTATTGATATTGCATGTTTCCCCCACTAAATGGTGTTATATCAGTTTTCTTTATATCTCTTTCTTTTTTGTGGTCTCAAGATTTGTTAAGTGAATAAATAAATGGACAAGCAAGACAGTGACTTTCTTGGAAAGTAGCCATAAGCTAGAACCATGTACAGTTAAAACAGCATTACGGTAAAGGCAAGGATAAATAGCAAGTAATTGCATTGCTTTCAGAGTGCCGGTTGTGGAAACTACTTATTGCCTAATCCTAGGTACTGCCCGCTGTTCCTGGCCTCCAAGCAGAGGTGTTACTATCTGGTGGGCCAGAGGCCAGAAATGGTAACTTGGTGCCTCCTGGGGGAAACTCACCCTCATGTAGAAGGGAGATAATAGTAATCCGGGGAAGGTCTTTGCAACTTCTTGAACCACAGGTTTCTGATGAATAGCTTATGGAGCAGATGCTTTCTTGAACAAGGGCAAAACACAAGCACCTAAAATAACAAAACAAAACCTGAAAGAAACAATGAGTACCCATTCTGAGGAATTGTGGGGAGGAAGGAGAAAACTTTCAAGCCAGAAGTGCTATGGTGATTATCTTATAACTTGGCCTGATAACACAAACTGTGGTGGTGGCCTGTGGGGACATGCTCCAGTCTGGGCTATTTAGAACAATAGTAAGAATGCATTAAAAATAGAAGAGATAGACTAATTACCTACTTGTGCAAGGTAAAACCATATGACCTTTGTAGACAGAGAAGTCCCTCTGCCTTTGTCAAGTAGAGAATAGACTTGAAATATACTGATATATATATTGTATATTGAATTTGGGAGGCCATGAGTGGCCAGGCTCTTAGTATAGAGGGAAATGTGAATTTCAACCTCGAGATGAATTTATGGAACATGAGAGAGCTCAGCCACAGCAGCAATGGAAGAATTAGAAAATAAAATCCAGGAAGAACAAAATTCAGATTTGAGTCAACAGTTGTCTTCCAATTACAAAGCATTCTTTTGTAGACAATAATGAACTGCTGTTTATCCCCTTGTCTTTGAAATCCCCATTCTCATCTACCCTTGTGAAACTTACACCCTTATTATAGAGCCGTTCCTCAACTATGGGATACTCTGCTGCCGGGAATGTCCTTCATTCCCCTTCATTAGCTGGTGAAACTTACTTCCACTTCAAGGCAGACCCCTCCCCAACCCTTGTAGAAAGGCAAATCTTCCACATTCTTCTCTTCCATGGTACTGTAATTTGTTCACACCATCACTCTCCCATGTTGGTCTGCTGTAGTACTTTCAAGGCCTGTTCTGATAGCCTGAGAGTTTTCATAAACGCAGGCATTATCTTATTTATTCCTGTCTTGTTTTGGCACAAACTAGATTTTTCAGCAGATTTCACCTTTTCTAAAAGATCTTTCCACTGCCCCAATTTTAAGGTGATATGTATCTCTAACCTTCTCTACTAATTACTAATATTTTGTTTATACTTCTACTGATGTGTTTGTCACAGTCTGCCCGGCTCTAGAACTGCTTGAATTTGTATCTCTCTCCTTCAGAAGATGGGGGTTCCCTTGAGGGCAGGGACCATGTCTAATCTTATATTCTCTGATGTACCTAGCATAGTGGCTGGTCCTTAGTGAATGCTCACAATGTTTAAATTGTACTGAAGAGATGTAGACTTAGGCTTCCAAATGAAAACTTCTTATCCTTTAGATGAGAAATTGCCTGTCTGTGATGGCTGTTAATCATTGGTTTAGGTATCAAAATAGGATGTCTAGATTATTTCCTGAAGGTTATGTAATTAAAAATGGAATAGTTTCATATCTTTGAAATGGGAGGGATAGATATCATGACCTTGCAAGTTAGCTTATTTTCTATTCAAAATCTAAGACCTTTCCCTGTACTTTCATAACTAATTTTTAAAATCATGTTTGCACTCTACCTTAATTGATCATTTAAGTGCTAATTCAAACACATGCAAAGTTCTATACAGAAGAGAAATTAAAGAGAAATTCACAAATGCCAAAAGCAATTATACAGGTTAGGCCACAAAAGACCATGGTGCATTCAAAATCAAAATCCTACCAGATCCAAAAGACTGAACTGCTAATAGTGGAATTTCAGACACATGGGGGATGGGTGTGACGGTGAGATTTGATCAGTCCTTCAGAGTGTACCATGGAGGCTAAATGCCTGCTATATACTGAATTGGTAGGAAGAAAATAAATCTTGACATTCTTTCCTTACATGAAACTAAAGTCCTTTCTTCCGAAGAAGGGACTCATACTTAAGCTATAAAAATGTAGAATAATCTATGGGGTCTTTTCTGCATTGCTGCTTGCTCTCTTTTTTACTTATGGTAAGTCACTTAGCCAATCTCACTTGATTGCATGACAGACTTTACTCCTCCATATAAATTAATTCAATTCTCTACTCTTTCATTCATTCTAATTTTAGATATAATATTATAACAGAACAGTTTTTTCTAACTGGAAGAAGATGAAATACAGGTTCTGTGTCTTTTGGGCCGGCAAGGAATTCCCTCCTATTTCTAATGTAGTGAATGGTTCTCTTGAAGTACAAAACAAGTCAAGGAAACCCTCCTTTTTGTTATTGTTTTTGAAAATCTTACTGAATCAATGTGGTTAAAGTTTTTGACTTTATTTTGCAGATCACATAAATGAATTCCCCTCCCTCCCTCCAAGTCCCAGTTGGCACATAGAGTTACTCTTTAAGATATTATATAGTTTGTCAGTAATTGAAGGGAATATCCAATATTTCTGGAGGGGAGAAAGAGCATTGACTTTTTCTTTTAGTTCTTTCAAATGCAAGTTTAAGAACTTTTAGTATTTGGGAAATATATCAACTATAAACCAGAGATTCCCTGAGGCCTGATTTACTTTAAAGATAGTATTTTTGTTTTTGCAAATAGTATATTCTAAATTCATTAGCTGGCAGAGAAGATACTGCAGAAATGGATTCATTTTGGAATTGCACTGTGAACTCATCATTCTGTAGATGGCTCTGTATATTAATTGATCTAAGTTAGACATTTTTACTAACAAAAGGACTGAGTTTCTTCAGGACTATGCTAACTTGTAACTCAGATGCATTTCCGTGTTGCACCTTGCACCAAACAAAGCTCATGCATGTTGATGCTGATCCTTGGTTTATTTTGTAGCTTCCAGGAAAGTCTAAGAAGTATATAGTTCTCAAATGCTTCATTACCCTTCAAGGATAGTCTGAATTCTTGTACTTCCCTTCTACTGAAGTTGCATTTGTTGGTCTTGGATTATCTGTCAAGAAGGATGGGAAAAAAAAAATTGAATGTAAGATTCATTAAGGCGTAGGCCATCTTGCTTGTTGCCTTCCAAGTGTCTAGCATAGATTAAAGGATAAATAAGGATGTAATAATTACTCATTAAATGAAAGAAAATCAGTGGTTTTCATGTTCAAAATCCCATTCTTTCTGTAGGAGATGTTCCTTGCTGCTTTAGATCACAGTGATTAAGAACAAAGAGTTTTGGCATCAAGCAGGCCTGGATTAACTCTTGACTTTGGTCAAGTTACTAAATATTTCTCTAAACCTGAATCTTCTCATTTGAAAAGGTGATAAATGGGATGCTCTTTATAAAGCACTTTGTAGTGTTTGGAACATGATAAACTCATGATAGATGAGCTTTATTATGAATAGTGAAGTTTACAGGACATTTGCCTGTATTGACACATAGAAAAACCTACTTCAACTAAATAGAAAGCAACTCAGTGTCATAGTTGTTGGGTTTTTGTTGTTTGTTTTCACTTGCTTTGTAATGGAAATGGAGGAGACCCTACTAGAGCCCAAGCTATATTTTATTCTTGAATTATATAGCCTGCCTGTGTGTGCCTGGATAGTTGAGGGTCTTATCAGGGGATTATGTATATGAGGAATTATGTTGCTTCCTGGAAGGGCCATCATAACAGAAGAGATTTGAGGCACATTGCCTTAGTTAAAGTCAAATAAAAAGTGTTATTCTGGGTGTGGTGCCTCCAGTTGAGCAGTCAGCTCCCAGACTGGGCTCTAGGGTGGAAACCTAAAATAGGAGTGAGCAAATAATAAAAGCTAAAAGTAAAAACTAAAAATACCATTTAATGAAAATCTCTTTTGATCTTTGAAAACATATCATCACTGTCATTGGTTCCAGCAGCAGTGATGGAGACAAGGGAGAAATGGCACCATCAGGAGGGCATAGGATGCCGGGATAGCCCAAACTAGCAACCACAATGAAGACATCTTCAATCTCCCTGACTCTTCCTGGCTACACTGTCAGTATATCTGCTTCTGCTTCTATGTTGCTAATGGGCATCTGTGGCCTAAGTACCAGTATAGCAGTGAGATAGCACAACAAAAGATGGAAATGTTGATTGCCAGCCACATAATAACAGGGGACACTAGGTCAGATGTACAGAGATAGTACCTAAGGGACTCCTAGATAGATTAGTATGAAATTTGGGGGAAAAGAAGAGTTCCTACACTATTATAAGTAAATACAGATAAAACAGAGTTTTGAGATTGGTAGGGTGACCTTATTTTTGCCTATAAACTGTGAAACATGACCTACCTGAAGAGGAAATAAGTAAATGTAAATTGTAACTTAAAAAAAAACTCAGAAGATGATTTTGATTTGATAGTAATTCCGAGTTCTATGTTTCCTACATATCCTAAGAAAATGATTGATTATTTATCCTAAATTAAATTGTTTTAGAAAAAAACAAAGACTAATATTTTAGGGATTTTCTCTGAATTTCTGATTTTGTTCCCTGGAATCGGTTACAAAATTCCTACTGAGAATTGTTCAGTGAAAATCTGATCTCCCACAATTAGTGTTGCTCTGTATCTTCTTTGGGATCATCATAAGATGATGCTCATGAAGAATGAGTGGATTAAAAAATGTTGGTCCTACAGGAAGTGAAAAAAGGATCACATTATGCTGTGCTTTGTTTCTCCTCCCCAAGGTTTGGAAAACATGAGGGCATATGTCCTTTAGTTTTATTAGAGTTTTTCCATCAGTGAATATTTTTGTTATGATTAATCCTGAGTTTCATAGAGTTATAGGTTTTATTATGTTGATTTAATTCAATAGATCAGTCAGTGTATTTGGTCAGAGAGAAAGTTTGAGAATCTTTGTCTTACCCGAACTGATTGATCTTTGGATAGACTGACTGGAGTCACTTGTTTGTTTAACATATTGTAAGCACAATAACCACAAATCCTGATACACACACACATAGCTCTCAGATCTCTCTATCGATATATATGGAATGATAGATATAATTTTAGAAAGAAAGAACTGGTTATGCATATGATTTTAAAATTAAAAGTTGAAGATATAATTTTGAAAATTGAATTTTACTGAAGAAAAACTAAGTGATGGAATTATTAAATTACACATAAATCTGTTTTAGAAGACATACCACCTCCCCAAAGATCCTTCCAAACATTTCTTTCTCTCTCTTTTTATGTATATATAATATTAATGTCATAATTTTTAAAGTATATATTTCAACTTTATTAAATATTCATTGTCTATAATCTATGAATGATTAGTTTAAAAATTAGAGGTTTAGATGCAAACAACAGAAACTGACTATGGATAATAGAAAAGTAATTTTTTTTAGAAAGATATAAGGTATGTCTCAGAATTGATAGAAAAATATTGACAACATTTTCCTTATGATCCTCCTGGTGGCGTATCATGCTGTATCAGTTAACTTTACTGTGCAACAATCCATCTGAAACTTAATGATTTAAACAATGGGCATTTTGTTATTGGTCATGAAGTTTGTAAGTTGGTTGGATGATTTTTCCGAGCTGGGCCAGACTTGGCTGATCTTAGCTTAAGCTCACTCGTGAATCTGCTGTCAGTTGGGGCATCTGTTCCTCCCTGAAATGTTTGGGAGCTAGTTGGCTACTGTCTACAGTGAGAACGATAACTAGGCCACCTGTCCCTCCAGTGGACTAGCCTAGGTTGTTATAGTAGCTAGGGAAGGACAGAGGGAAAGAGAGAGAGAGAGATTTGTATGATGTCTTGAGGTCTAGGTTCAAGATTGGCATGCCATCACTTCTGCCACAATTCTTTGGCAGGATCAACTCAACAGGGAAAATAGAATCCACTTCTTGATGGGAGGAGCTGCAAAGTCACATTGCAAAGCGTGTGGATAAAAGAGGTTGGGGAGAGAATTGGGGCCATTCTAGTAAAACACCCTTCTGCCTCCTCATCCCCAGGTCCCCAAAAGCTTTAATCAATCATGCCATCAAACTTGAATTCCACAGTTTAAAGATCTAAATCAGATTCAAATATGGTTCATTAGATGTAGCTCCTTTTGATACAGAAACCTATGAACTGAAATGACAAGTTAACTACCTCCTACATACCTAACACAGAGATAGCAACAAGATACCTGCAGACAACACTCCTGTTAAATAAGAGAAGAATGGGAAGTACATAGCTGTCAGTGGTTTGCAGAAGTTCTGAATTCCAGCTGCAAACATGCTGCCAGGTCTTCCTCCCCTGGAGGCTGGGGATGTTGCTTGATTAGACCTGGGTTCTTCTCCCTTGGAGTGTCTTCTCAGCCCCTTTGTCTCTGCTGCTTCTTATGAGTAGCACTGTAGTCCACCCTTTTTCATCACTTTTTGCTCTACTTGCTCATCCTTCCTTACCCATCACCCCCTGATTACCTCTGAAGAAACAGCTCATTTTGGCTAGCAGATTCACTTTTGTAGCCTGCTTCCTTCTACAGCAAGCTGAAGGCCAAGACCTCTTTACAGTTTGAACAGTCTATTCCTTTTAATCCAGGCTAGTGGTGTTTTCACAACTTTCTGATATGTCTATGAATTGAATAAAATTTCACTACATTGGACAAAACCCAAACATTCCATTTTCTCTAGACTTGCTGCTACTTTGGGATGACTTCTGTAGAACCAACTCTGAAAATTCTGATCAGTTCTTTTTTTTAAGTTAGAGGATCTATTAGGAACCACCTAATTCTTTCACAGACTTTAACACTTGATTTCACTTTTTTCCTCAGGCTAAGGAAACAGGTTATGAGAAACAGTTTTACTTTCCAACTCAGTATGTTATGGTTCATGATATTTCCTCCAAATTCTGCTTTCAAACTGGTTAGTTATTTCTTTATCTTATCTTTTTTTCCCCTTCCAGTGTCATATCACATGCAGCTAAAACACTTTAAACATTTTGCCTGGAGACTTCCTCAGTCAAATCCAAATGTTCATTGGATATGTTTTACATCTTCCATTAAGCCAGACAACTGTTTTGTCAACTGTCTTGCTACTCTGTAACATAGGTCACCATGGTTTCATTTGCCAGTATAATTTCATCACCATTTTTCCAAATTTGCCAATAGTTTGCTATTTGTTTTTCAGGCTCTGCTTTTTACCAAGTCCCAAAGCCAATGGTATATGTCTTACGTTTTATTAAGGCAGCATCCTCTCCTAGGTATTAACTTCTATAGAGATGCTGAATAATAAACCAACCCTAAAGGTTGCACTGAAAGCTATAAGCACTTCATTATTGTTCCTGAGCCTATGGGTCAGCTTGGCAGATTTGATCTTAGCTGGGTTTGCTCAAGGGTGTGAGTTGCTCAGAATGGCTGGGGTTGCCTGAAATAGGATGTTTGGTTGCTTTTGGTTGATGGGGGCAACTCATTATCTGGCAGACTAGCATAGGATTGTTCTCATGGTACTGGACAGAGTTCTAAGAGAGAGAAAGTAGAAATATGTAAGAGCTTTGGAAGTCTGGGCTCAGAAGTGGCCCACTGACACTTCTGCCCTTTCTATCGGCCACATCAAATCATAAGGCCAGTCTAGATACCAGGAGTGGGGAAACAGATTTCATTTCTTGTGAGAAAATTCAAAGTCATGTAGCAAAGTTATGGATAAAGAAAAGAGTAGAGAATTGAGGCCGTTTTTGTCATCAATTCACTACAATCTCAAACTCTGCGAAGTTGGTTTTCCTAGTGCAATAGAGATGGCTTAGGGGTTCTATGGAGTCAATTCTGTGGACTTTATGCTGCAACCTGGATTTTCTCAGAAGGAGCATAGTAGTTCTTAAGGCATGTACTGTACAATTGTTACATATAGTTCCATTGCCTGTCACGGGCAATAGTGGAATAACTCCTAAAATACATTGGAGTTTATCTCAATTGTTACACCCAATAGCTCAGATCTTTGGAATTGGAGCACACCATTGAAGTTGGAATTGGAGCACACCATTGAAGTAATGTCTAATGCTCTGCTAGCCTTACAACTTCCTTCGAAAAGTACCTGCCCAGCAAATTTAACCCAAGATATGTTTAAATTTTGCATACTCAGAAAGCAGAGGCTTAATTCCTTCAGGTGTTTTAGGAAGAATATGGCCAGGTATCACAGAATCACTGTTGGTGGCATTGTATTTTGACATGTTCCCTAAGATTTCTTCTCCTTGTTCCCACTGCTCAGCTCCCTTGCTCCTTTCTCCCTAGCTTTCCATATGAGCTGCCTTAAGGGAGAGGGATTAACCAGCATAAGAAAAAGTCAAATTCTGGCCACTTGAACCTCTAAGAAGACACCTGACACATGTCATCAAAAGCCATGATTCTGGCACAAATAATTGTTTAGTCTGAATACTTAGTCAGATTTTTCTGCCCTTGGGAGTAAAGATAAACTCAGTTGAATGAGGGAAGGAGTGAAGTTGAGAAAAGAGGAGAATAAAAGTAGTTGTTGTGAATCCCTGAGAAAGGGGTATATCCCTGGCTTATTCCCAGGTTGGAGTTCTCTGTGTTGGAGGGAATAATAGAATCTAAGAAAAGTTTGAGGCCTCTATTAAGAAGAGGAATCTAAACATTTTCACCCAGGTTGTAATCAGGACAAACTACAAGTCTTCCCAAGAAGCTGTGAGTCCAGGATGGAGCCAGAGCAGAAACATGGCCCTAGTTGAGAGAGATGTATACGCAGCTGCATCCTGCATCTCACTGTAGGGTGGGGATGTCAGCTGGCAGTGCCTGAGCTTCTTGAGTGATAACCAAAAGGGCTGGAGGACTTGGAGGCATCCTGCAGTTCAGTCATGCTGGGCAGAGAATGCATGGACCAGGAGAACAAAGGTCATGGAGGGGCCACTGATGTCCGAAACGGATTGTGATACATCCCAGCTGAGGCTACTATGACCTGAGGAGGACTGAGGCTAAGATGGTATAACCCCTTGAAATTAAATAAGTAGGACCTCCCCTCTGAACTATCTCCAGGAGAATTCTGAATTGATTGAATGTTTGCCCAAATGAGATTGAGTGAAATCCAGAAAAGACAGAGTTTACTTTGAACTGGAAAGATCAGTGTTTCTGTTATCAGTAAAAATGGGGGTTGAGAGTTAAGTACAATTATAGAAATACCCTAGTTCACTGATTCCAAGACACACATTTTTTTTCACATTTTAACATATCTGAAATTGAGATGCAGCTCACAAACCATGACATATCACAGTTTAGTTTGCAGTGATTTTTCTTTCCTAATGGTACGTAAAATAACAGTGCATCTTACAAATGATGGTGTCTTAAATTCAATAAAACACAATATAAAGGAAGTTATATCTTTGTATACTTGGGATTCGTAAATCTCACTTATTAAAACTGAAAATGCTGGTATTTCAAGACCTATAGCTCAGCCCTTCTTGGCATTTATAACTCTTCCTTTTTTTCACAGTGACATCTTTACTAATAGTCCTGCAAGGCCAGGGAATGACACCTTGAAGTTGTGTTGGTATCTAAGATGGGAGGGACTATAGCTGCTGCTCAGAGATGAGCTGAATGCCACTTGGGGCCAAGGTGACAATGTCATGGGGCCATTCTGTGAAATGTATTATATACTTTCTATATAATTAATATTACATACACTGAAAACAGTTTGGAAATCCACTTGATAGTAATATATACCCAGACATAAGATTATGATTTTATTTTTATATATAAACCATATATATCTATAACTGTAATAATCTGCTGTTATTTTAAAATTTCTATAATGGATTTTTTTTTATAAATTGTAAAAAAAAATGATTTTTATAAAAGAATGATGCCAGGGTCCTATGTACAATTTTTAGGCCACTGCTACTGCCCTCCGTTCCTTTGCTCCAAAGGCCACTGGCTAAAGAATATACATCCTCTGCCTCATTTATACCTTTAGAATTTCATGAGCTGTTCCTTTCTAAGAAGCCCATATTCAAACTACTCATTTCCTACTTCTTATTCTTTTAACATCTCTAAAGTAGATAGTAAGTGCTAGTTAATTGGTCAGCCAAACAATGTGTGGGGAGAGTTTTAAGAAATTGAAAAACATATCTCTAGGGAATATACTGGGAGAATATTTATACATAATTTGTTCTATAATATATAGTAGTAATTGCAATCCCAGAATACTAGGCACATTACATTTCAAATGAGATTTTACATTCTTTGAACTCAGTTAATTAGTTTATTTTGTAGTTTATTTAATCCCTGATCAATAAATTACAAAACTCTAGGCAAGCCATTCTAAAATACTATGCTTGTAAAATCTCAGGGTGAGGGACTGCATGCACCTTCAAATCTATGTTTTACAATGTTCATGATTTTATTATTGTCTTCACACATCCTATATATTCAATAAGCTATTACTGAACAAAGTGTATGTCTAAACTAATACTCTACACTATAAAATAGTATTACACATTATGCTATAATGTTGGAATTTTATGCCCCTATAAAATTGTTTTAGGAAATGATTTTTGGGTCCAAGCTTTAGGCTTTTTTCCCTTGAGTGCATCTCATTTTAAAGCAGTTTAGTTGGCATTTATTTTTCTTGAAAATCAAACACCATGAAACATAATAGAATATTGATCACCTTCTTTTACTGTTTTCAGAATCTATCATCTCTGTTGTTACACAGAGCTGTTAATACTGCATGGTTTGGTAGCTCTCCATGATTCATGGGAAGATTGTAGCAGAGGCCTCATTCCATGCACAAGGTGGCATCCAGGACACCTACAGAGAATTCCTTGGAGACCTCTCTGAACTCCAGATCTAGCTCAGGCAGAGTGTGACTTCCGTGTCAAGATTTTGGTCCTTTGCTAAATACAAACACTATACACATGTTTTTTGTAATAGTGAATTTTTTGTGTCAACTTGACGGGGATGCCCAGATGGCTGGTAAACAATTATCTGTGCATGTGTCTGTGAGGGTGTCTCCGGAAGAGATTAGCATTTGAATCAGTAGACTGAGTAAAGAAGATAGAGCTCACTCAGTAGACTGAGTAAAGAAGATAGCTTTCACCAATTTGGGTGGGCATCACATAAGTCCCTTGAGAGCCCGAATAGAACAAAAAGGCAGAGGAGGGGTATATTCACTGTCTTTGCTTGATCTGAGACATCCTCGTCTCCTCCCTTCAGACATTGGCACTCTCTTATATTTCAATATATATCCTGTTGGCTTTGTTTCTCTGAAGAACCCTGATTAATACATTTCTCCACCTTTTTTCTCCTCTGCCACATATGACAGTTGAATTTTACATTCATGACAAAGTTATACATGTAGACCAAAAATTTTGTAGATATTTGGGGATATTCCTAAAACTGTTAGGAGGAAAGACAAAAGCAAACAAAATAATAAAATAAAAAGCCCACACAGACCATGTATTGATATAATAGTCATGCAAGCTTAATCCCCAATAGTTGCTCTTTAAAGAGCTTAAAGGATGGCCCAGAAAAATTTTAAAGGATGTCTTAAAGTTTTCTAGGTACCTACTCAATAAATAATACAAATAAAGATAGACAAGCGAATATATAGTGTATATACTACTGAAGGAAAAAATTCTACTTGATTTATTATAATTCTACTTGATTTTTAAAAATTGAAGAAAGGTTGGACTTCATCAAAATTAAAAACCTTTGTGGTTCAAAGGATACTATTAAGAAAGTAAAAAGAGAACTCATAGAATCATGTTTCATATATATCAAGTCATATATCCGATAAAGAACTTGCCTGTAGAATGTGTAAAGTCTTACAATTCAATTTATAAAAAGACAATTTAACACAACTTAAAAAAATGGACAAAAGACCTGAACAGACATCTCTCCAAAGAAGATATACAAATTACCAATAAGCACATAAAAATATTCTCAGTATTATTAGCTGTGAATAAAAAATGTTGCCTGCCATATCAGTAAACAAAGGATGTTGCAGCCATCAAGCCATCACATTATAGCCACCCAGATGGTGAGCCCCGAGGGAACTCAGGATGGAGACAAACCAGCTGCCAGCTGCCAAGCCCTCGACCACTGCAGCCACCCCCAGTGGTACACCCTGAGGGGACTCAGGATGGGAAAAGAACAAGATACTGGTCCTAGATAGCTATGGTACATATCAAAGGAATGAGTTCAACTCTTACATCTTCCCATACATAGAAGAGTGCCAAATTCCTTGAGATATCTGGTTTTCTTTAGTTAACAGTAATGTTTTGAAGTTCTGACTACCTGGTCTTTGTTGCAAAAACTTCAATATATCCTGGCTCCTCCCTTACCTCTTTGTAGCAATCTCTCAGAGCTATCTGAGAGGCTGAATCCTGGGCTTAAGTCCTCCGTTTTGTTCACCAAATAAAACATAATTCTCAAGTTTTAGGTTGTGCAGTTCTTTTTCAGTCGGCATAGTCATTAGGGAGATGAATATCAAAACCATATATACTAGGATGGCTATACTAAAAAAGACAGGTAACACATGTTAGAGAGAAAGTAGAGAACCTGGAGCTTTCATATAACACTGGTGGGAATGTAAAATGGTGCAGCTACTCTGGAAAACAATTTGGCGGTTCCCCAAAAGAATAAACATAGAGTTATGATAAAGACCCTGCACATCTACTTCGAGGTATACTCCCTAGAGAAATGAAAACCTATACACATATATTCATAGCAGCATTATTAATAATAACCCCCAAATGGAAACAACCCAAATGTCTTTCAACTGATGAATGGATAAACAAAATATAATATATCCAAACAATGGAATGTTATTTAGATATAAAGGGGAATGAAGTACTGATACATGTTACACCATGGATGAACCTTGTAAACATTATGTGAAGTGAAAGAAGTCAGTCACTAAAGACTGACTTTATATTATTCCATTCATATAAAATGGAATAGACAAACATTTGTCCAGAAAAGACAAATATTTAGAGAGAAAGTAGATTAGTGGTTCCCTGGGACTGGGGAGGTTGGGGAGAAATGAAGAGTGACTTACTAGTGCGTATGGGATTTCTTTTTGGGGTAATGAAAATGTTCTAAAATTGACTGTGGTGATAGTTGCCCATCTCGGTGAATATGCTAAAAACCATTAATTATGTGCTTTAAATGAGTGACTTGTATGGTATATTAATTAATCTTCAATAAAAAATATATATAAATTGAAGGGCATGTTCCTGGTTCTGCCAAGAGGCAGTATTTCTGTTTCACCTGAAATGAAGTAGCCCCATCATTCCTCCCAGATTTTCCTCCTTACAACTAAAAATCTCTGGATATAATACAACAAGCATAGGAAAACTGAAAGGTGAAAATAAGGTCGGCAACCTAAGGACCTCAGAACTTCAGGAATGACACAGTGGTGACTTCTCTGGATTTCCTCATTGCTTCCCATATATCTCAGACAGAGTATTGCAGAGGCCTCCAACACAGAACTGTCAAACACACAGACAAAAAAATAATAATAATAAAATAAAAAGGCTCCAAGGAAATTTTTCCCTTTAGGCAAAGTACTGAAAAAGTGTGTTTTAACAATAGAAAATTGTTTCGGCAATACCCACCTTACTCTGGCCAAACACCAGTAGAAAAATCACCTTCCTGCCTTTCATGCTTCCGCTATCTCTTCCTACCCTCTGCCCTGAGGAAGTAGGCAGCATGCTCTGATTCCCCCACTGTGAGCTGTTGGTGGGACCTAGCTGGAAGCTGTTCTTCCATCTCTGCCTGGCAGAAGCAGGCAGCAGTTATCTGATTCCCCTGCTGGTGTATTATTGGCAAGATGGAGGGGGTAGTTGATCTTCCATTCCCCATCAGGCAGAAGTAGATAGTCCTTTGATTCTCCTGCCCAGGTAGTATGAGTGAGGCTGCCTGCAGGAAGTGGCTC
Organism: Phocoena phocoena; assembly: GCF_963924675.1. NCBI lineage: Eukaryota > Metazoa > Chordata > Mammalia > Artiodactyla > Phocoenidae > Phocoena > Phocoena phocoena. The sequence goes on along the minus strand of NC_089230.1, from coordinate 40,934,080 downwards.
TTATATTCCTTACCTGGTAGAAGTATATGACACTCTGATTCCCCCTCTCAGGCTAGTGTTGGCAGGGTCTAGTGAGTGAGCTGAACCCTACTCAGCAGCAACAAGATTTAATGAGGTAGTGTGAGGTGCCATCTCATGTCAGCAGAGCCTGGTGGGGAGCTGAGCCTCCACCCCCACAAGGCATTATGAGGTAAATGTGGTGGCAGGCAGTGCTAGTTGGCACTCTGTTCTCATCCTCTCCCTTAGTGTCCGTGGGGCCCTGTGTGGAGCTGAGTTTCTGACCTCACCGTGTAGCAACAGAGAAGTATGAGTCAGCCCTCTGTTTACTCTGTCTCTAGTGGCAGTGAAGTCCAGAGGGGAGGTGATCTTTTTTTTTTTTTAACATCTTTATTGGGGTATATTTGCTTTACAATGGTGTGTTAGTTTCTGCTTTATAACAAAGTGAATCAGTTATACATATACATATGTTCCCATATCTCTTCCCTGTTGCGTCTCCCTCCCTCCCACCCTCCCTATCCCACCCCTCCAGGTGGTCACAAAGCACCGAGCCGATATCCCTGTGCCATGCAGCTGCTTCCCACTAGCTATCTACCTTATGTTTGTTAGTGTGTATATGTCCATGCCTCTCTCTCGCCCTGTCACAGCTCACCCTTCCCCCTCCCCATATCCTCAAGTCCATTCTCCAGTAGGTCTGTGTCTTTATTCCTGTCTTACCCCTAGGTTCTTCATGACATTTTTTTTTCTTAAATTCCATATATATGTGTTAGCATACAGTATTTGTCTTTTTCTTTCTGACTTACTTCACTCTGTATGACAGACTCTAGGTCTATCCGGGAGGTGATCTTAAAAGCTCCGTCAGAGCCAACAAAGCAGTGCAAGGCAGTGCTATACTTTTGCTGGCATGACGTTGGAAGAGCCCAGAGAGAAGTTGATCATATACACCCACCCGACCCTCACACTATACCTAAAAAGGGGGACTGCCTACTGAAAAAAGATTCAATAGGACCCAGATTCTCATAATATAATATGCAAAATGTTCAGGGTATAACAGAAGATTACTCATCATACCAAGAACCAAGAAAATAACAACATGAATGAGAAAAGAAAATCTGTGGACACCAACACTGAAATCGATCAGATGTTGGAATTATTTAACAAGGATTTTAAGCAGCCATAATAAAAATGCTTCAAGAAGTAGTTATGAATTTTTAAAGAAAAAGAAAAAAATAGAAAGTCTAGATAAGAAATAGCAATTATTAGAAGGAACCAAATGGAAATTATAGAACTGACAAATATAATAACCAAAATAAAAACTCACTAGGTCACCTTGATAGTAGAGTGGAGATGACAGAGAGTAGAATCAGGGATCCTAAGTGCAAATCAGTAGAAATCACCCAATCTGAATGATAGAGAGAAAATAGACTGACAACAAGAACAATAACAACAGAATGTCAGGGAAAATAAATAAATAACAATAAAGCTAACATTTTATCATAAGATTCCCAGAAAGAGATTAGAGATTGAACCTGAAAAATCAGTTAAAGAAATAAAGGCTGTAATTTTCCAAATTTAGTAAAAGACATAAGCTTATGGATATAAGAAGCTGAGTGAAACCAGGATTGGATAAACCCAAAGAAATACATGCCAAGATGCACCATATTTGAACTTCTAAAAACTAAAGACATTAAAAAGTCTTGAAAGCAGCTTGAAAGAACAACATATTACTTATACGGAAACACCAATTTGGATAACAGTGGATCTGTCATCTGATACTATGGAGGCCAAAAGGAAGTGGCATAACATTTTTTCAAGTACTGAAAGAAAATAAATGTCATCAGTGAATTCTATATCCTGGAAAAATATCCTTCAAAAATGGAGGGAAATAAAGACATTTTCAGATGAAGGAAACCTAAGAGAATTTGTTGCTAGCAGACCTACCTTCAAGAATGACTTAAAAGAAATTCCTTAAATAGAAAGATGGTAAAAGAAGGTCTGAAACTTTCAAAATGAAAGAATATCAGAATAAATAAAAATAGAGATAAATTTAGTAGACTTACTTCTCATGAGTTTTGTAAATCATATCTGATGGTTGAAGCAAAAGGTATAATGCCAAGTGATCTGGTGCTTAATATATGTAGAGAGAAATACTTAAGACAATTATGTTTAAACAGTAGTTGGGATAAAGAGGCATAAATAGAAGTAGGTTTGAAGTGGTAAATTGTTGATATCACTAAAGCGTGATCAGTTGTGTATGTATGTACAATATGTAGAACCTAGAGCAACCACTAGGAAAGCTACACAAAATTATATACTCGAAAACTATAAATAAATCAAGATGGAATCCTAAAATACGTTCCAATAACCTACTAGAAGATAAGAAAACACAACAACTGAAACAAACAGAAAACAAATAATAAAATGGTAGACTTAAGCCCTAAGAAGTCAATAATTACTGCTGTGGACTGAATGTGTCTTCCCAAAATTCATATGTTGAAGCCCTTATGTAATGGTATTTGGATCAGGAGACTTTGGGAAATAATAAGGTAAGGAGGGTGGAAGCCTCGTGATGGAATTAGCATCCTTATACAAAGAGGATGAACACCCTCTCTTTCTCTTTCTTTGCCATATGAGGATACAATGAGAAGGTAGCCTTCTGCAGAGCAGGAAGCAGATCCTCATCAGACGCTGGATGTGCCACCAACTTGATCTTGGACTCCTCATCCTCCAAAACTGTGAGAAATAAATGTTTGTTGTTTACACCACTCAGTGTATGGTATTTTTGTTATAGCAGCCTGAACTAAGACAATGACCTTAAATGGTAGTCTAACTGCACCAGTTTAAAAGCAGAAATTGGCATAATGGATTAAAAACAAACACCACCCCTCTAAACATAATCCAGTATGTCTCCTACAAGCTCACTTTAAATACAACCATGTAGGTAGGTTGAAAGTAAAGGATGGAAAATATGCCATGCAAATGTTAACCAAAAAAATAAAAAGCAATAGTGGCTATTTAAATATCACATAAAAAGTAGACTTTGGAGCACAGGAAATTTCTAGAGATTAAGAGGGAAAATATATAGTGACAAAAGGATCACTCCACCTAACACTAAGTAATAGAGCCCCGAAAAACATGAAGGAAAGACTACAGAGCTTTAAGGAGAAATAGAGGAAGACACAGTTATAGTTGGGAACTTCAAGACAACTCTCAGCAAGTGATAGAACTACTACACAGAAAGTAAGCAAGGATATAGAAAAGCTGTACAATAGAATCAACCAAGAGGGTTTATTTGACATATGTAGAACATCCCACCCAACAGCACAATAAATATTTTTTTCAAATGTCCTTGAAACCTTCACCAAGATACACCGTATCCTCTGCCATAAAACAGACCTTAATAGATTTAAAAATAATTGAAATCATATAGAGTTTGTCCTTTGATTATGATGAAAGCAAACTAGGAATCAATAACAGAAAGATAAAGGAAGCTCTCCAAACATAAGGAAATTAAACAACACAACTCTAAATAATCCATAGGTCAAAGAGGAAATCTTAAAGGAAATAAAAATGACATAAAACTGAATAAAACTAAAACACAACATATCAAAATATTTGAGATACAATTAAAGCAGTGCTGAGGGGGAAATTCCTAGTACTAAATGCTCACATTAGAAAAGAGAAAGATCTGAAATTAATAACTCTACCCCTGGAAACCAGGAAAAGAAGAGAAAAGTAAACATAAAGCAAGCATAAAGATGAAATTACAAAGGTTAGAAACCAGTGAAATTGAAAACAGAAAAACAATAGAAAAAATTAATGAACTAAAAAGATGCTTCATTAAAAACAGCAAATTTGATAATTTTCTAGCAAGACTAACAAAAATCCATATCAGGAATAAAATATGTGATATAATGTCATATTATGCAGGCATTAAATGGATAACAAGGTATTACTGTTAATAGCTTTATTTTCATAAATTCAAAAACTTAGAAGAAATAGACCAAAAAAATTTCAAAAACCATAAATTACCAAGCTTCAACTAAGATGAAACGAGTAACCTAAATGGTCTTATCACCATCAAAGAAATTAAATTCGTTATTAAAATCTCTTGAAAAAGAAATTAGGCACAGTGTTTTCACTGGAGAATTCTACAAAAGTTTTAAATATTTGACACCAATTTTTACACTATTTATCCCTGAAAAAAGAAGAGGAGAGGAATCTTTTCACTCATTTCATGAGGCTAGTATTACCCTGACAACAAAAATCAGATAAAGATGGTACCAAAAAAGAAAACTACAGACACAGTATCTTCCATGAATTTAGACACAAGAATCCTTAACAAAATATTAGCAAGTGAAATCCAACAATACATCAAAAGAATTATATACCATAAACAAGTGAGATTTATTCCAGGAATACAAGGATAGTTCAACTTTTGAAAATCAACCAATTTAATCTACCCTATCAACAGGCTAAAAATGACAAATCATATGAATATGTCAATTGGTACATAAAAAATATTGGACAATATCCAACAAATATTTATGATAAAGACTCTCAGCAAACAAAGAATAGAGGAGAACTTCCTTAAACTGATAAGAGGTATCTACAAAAAAACCTATAGCTAGCATCATATTTAGTGAAGAAACACTGAATGTTTTCCCTCTAAGATCAGGAGGAAGGTAAAGATGTCTGCCTTTATCACTTTTATTCAACATAGTATCAGTAATTCTAGCCAATGTGATAAGACAAGAAGAAATCCAAGGCATACAGATTAGAAAGAAGGAAATAAATTTGTCTATACTTGTAGATGACACGATTGCCTATGTAGAAAATCCCAATGAATCAACATAAAATCTTCTATAATTAATTAGTTAGCTCATCAATTTCACAGGATACAATAAATCAATCACATTTTTATATACTATAATAATAATGGCTGTGTGGAAACCAAAATTTAAAATACAATACCATTTACAATCACCACAAAGAAAATGTAATATTAGATATAAACTTAATAAACGTGTAGGATCTATATGCTAAAACTTACAAGATGCTCATGAAAAAAATTGAAGACAACCTAAATAAATGGAGAGATGTATTATGTCCATGGATTGGAAGACTCAACATAGTAAAGGTGTTACTCTTCCCCAAATTGATCATTGGGTTAATGAGATTCTTATCAAAATCCAAGGAAAGTTTTTTGTACACATAGACAAGATTTTCTAAAAGTTATATGGAAAGACACAGTCTCCAGTGTAGCTAAAACAATCTTGAAATAGAACAAGGTGGAAGAAGTCATTCTACTGATACTAAGGTCTCTTATATAGCTACCACAATCAAGACTATCTGGTTTTGGTCGGGGGATAGACACATAGATCATTGAAACAGAATGAGAATCCAGAAATAGATCCACACAAATATGCCCAACTGATTTTTGATGAAGGTGCAAAAGGAATTCAATGGAGGAAAGACAGACTTTTCAGCAAACGGTGCTGCAGTAACTGGACATCCATAGTCACAAACAAACAAAAAACCCTTAAACTAAATCTCACGCTTTCTTTTTTGTAATTAAAAATTTTTTTTGGTATCAGGATTGTGCTAGTTTCATAAAATGATTTGGTAAGTCTTCCCTCCCCATTTATTTATTTACTTATTTATAATTGAAGTAGAGTTGATTTACAGTATTATATTAGTTTTAGGTACACAACATAGTGATCCAGTATTTTTATAGATTATACTCCATTTAAAGTTATTATAAAATATTGGCCATATTCCCTGTGCTGTACAATATATCCTTGTAGATTATTTATTTTATACATAGTAGTTTGTGCCTCTTAATCACCTATCCTTATCTTGCGCCTTCCCCCTTCCCTCTCCCCACTGGTAACCACTAGTTTCTTCTCTATGTTTGTGAGTCTGTTTCTGTTTTGTTATATTCATTCATTTGCTTTATTTTTTAGATTTCCCATATAAGTGATAACATACAATATTTGTCTTTCTACCTCTGACTTATTTCACTAAGCATAATACCCTCCAGATCCATCCATGTTGTTACAAATGGCAAAATTTCTTTCCTCCCCTTCTCTTTTCTGAAAATATGTAAGGTTGTTATTGTTTCTTTCTTAAAAGTTCAACACAGTTCACCAAGAATGTTATCTAGAGTGGAATTTCTTTATGGGAAGATTTTGGAGTATGAATACAATTGCTTTAGTTTGCATAAGACTATATAGGTTTACTATTTCTTCTTGTTCTTAGTTTTGGTAATTTAAGTTTTCCAAGAAATCTGTCCATTTGACTAGGTTGTTGAATTTAATTTTCATAATTTTTCCTTATGATCTTTTTATATCTCCAGGGTCTTCAATGATGTCTTCTCTTTCATTCCTGAAATTGATAATCTTTGTGTTTTGTTTTCTTTTTCTTTAGAAGATTAGCTAGGAATTTATGAATTAAATTAATTAATAATTTAATTTTGTTATATATTTCAAAGAACTGATTATGGCCCTGTTGAATTTCTGTTTTCCTTTTCTTTTTATTTTATTGATTTTGTCTCATTTTACCGATACCTTCATTCTATTTTTTTTCAAATGATATGTTGTAGACCCTAGACACCATTATTTTTCTCTGAACAAGGTTGAGTTTTGTTCTAGCAGGCAGCTAAAATACTGAGAAATTACTTTAGGATGGTGAAGGCTTGGCTTTTGCCTTTGTTAGGTAGGTCTTTACTTTTATTTTGCTCTTGACTCTCAAGTCATGGTTCATTTTTGTTTCAATGGAAAGTCACTGTAACTTGGCAAGACCTGAGCTCCATACCTCTTGCTATGGGAAGCTGAGGAAATTTTTGCTCAGCTTTTTTAGACTTTCGGCTGTTGATAACCCCCTTTGGGTCTTTGGAGTCTTGCTACATCATGAGCTGTTTTGCAGTCAACCAAGGATTTGAGGGGAGTTTCTACACAGATTTTGGTGTTCTCCACTGTGGGTCCCTCAATTTCCAGGGGCTCTAAATATGTTCTAAATGTGTCTTCTGACTTCTCAGGGAAATAAAAATGCAGCTTTCTCCTTGATCTCCATTTACGTACTTGGGTTGGGGAAAGCCTTAGGGAAAAGCCAAAAAATGTGATCTCACCTAGTTTGGTTCCTTTCACTCAAGAGTTGAATCCCCTCCAGTTTCAATCTGCTTTTGGTGGCTCTCCAGTGCCTTTCCACAGTTGCATTTTATACTTCATTTACAGTTTGTAATCGTTTGGGCAGGAGAATGACACTGATAACAAGTTACTCCATCATTACCCTTGGAACACAATAAACCTCATTTTTATTGTTAATATTATACTAAGAGAATTTGCATGTTTTTATCTTATTATTATTATGAACATTTATTATTACCAATTTCACCTCTGTTTCTCCTTCATTATCACTTTGGCTTTGATTTAGTAAATGTAATTGTGCTTTTATTACTAGAAGTGTTTTGGCATCATTCTTACTTGTGGACAAAATGGGTGTAAATTTATTATGGATAGTTTATCCATCCATTTTTTTATTACCAAAAGTTTATCCATAGGTGAGTTTAAAAAGAAACCATCAAAAACAGAAGTCTCAGAACTCACAGGCATTTAATTCCTATGTCTATGAATGCATATCAGTAACTTGATGATTATCAATAGCAGTACTTACATGACGTCTTACAATTATCACTATGCATTCTTTGAGCACTGTGGTTAAGCAGCACTGGACTTGAAGATGTCAGCGTGATAGTTGAAATGGGGTTTTCACTTTGTTTTCCTTCTTGCTTTGGCTTCATAATCCCATGACTACTGCTGGTTAGGATATTTTTGTCTTCAAGCTTCAGTGAGCTGTGTTCATAAAGAAGCAGAACAATGGTGGACGAATGAGGAGGTAAATGAAGAGGCCGTGGAGGAGGAGAAAGTCTATACTTGAATAATTATAAATTGTTCATGGGGAATGGTTGAATATATATTAGTGATCTTGACTTTTGGCAACACATTTACTGAGAAAATAACTCCCATTGCTCTACAATGAGAGTGTTCAGCAAATAACAGCTCAGGGCTCCACTTCATTTTCCTTTTGAATTAATCTCCTCAAAGTCTTTCTTTAAGAATCCATTAGTAGGTCAGAGGGCTTAGCATCAGTTTCATTCTCCTCTATTCTTTTTCCTCTCATGGCTTCCCCCCACCCCCTGCTTAGACTCTATTTTTCCTTCTCCTTTTAGAAGCTATAAAAATATGTAAGTAATAAATTTTTTTTCTCCATTGGTCATTACGTGCATATGGTACTTAGTAAAGACATGGTTATTTAGCAGAATGGATGTTTATAAAATAAAAGGAACATTGTTAATAACTAACATATGGACTTTCTAAGTAATTTACTAGTATAATGTAAATGTAAATATTTTAGGTGGAAGAAACGCAAATTTTCAAGCAACTGCCCATCCATCAGTGTTGCTGTAATTTTCATTAGGCTTGTGAAAAGTTAAGGAATGTAAGACTGTGCATTGTAACTTACGAAGTTCAATACTCAAGGGCAGTATTTTTATCTACTTGAAAACTGAAGAATATTGAAATGTCCCTAATTGCATTTAATTGTTTGTAAATGTTATAAAGCAAATCCTTTATCAGTCTCCATACTAAGTGTTCTAATATTTCCCATTTTCAACAAATGTAAATAGGACTTTGAAAACTTTGTCTGTCTAAAAGAAGGCTAGATGTTATTGTGCATACTAGTCACATGGACCTGGCTGAGAGCTTTAAGCTATGAGTTTTGAGAGTGTAGGCAGAAGATAAAAGTCTTATCAAAAACTAAAATTATAGACCCAGTAAGTGGTATGAGCATCTATGCAACCAAATAAAAAGAGCACCACCAAAGAGGCTAGCTAGATCCTCCACCTGGCTCTCTGTATCTTATTCTCTAGTTGCCTGGCAATGGACAAGCTTCAGTTAGATTTTAATTGAAAGAGAAAGAGTTTCCTCAGATCATTTTATTCTTATGAGTATAATATTCTATTTCTTTCAATTTCTCTATTAGTTTGTATTACTCTTTTTTATTGATATATACATACATACATACATATGATTTATAAGCATTATTTTTAAATTATTATAAGTGACATAAAGACCAAGATACACGGATGATATAGCTGCAGCGGTGGTAAACCCACTGACAATTTGATCGATTTACCTAAGTGGCTGCCTTCCTCCCTCACTAGTTCCCCTGGATTCCTTCCAAAGAAGTAAATTCAAATGAAGAGGACTACCATTTCAGAGCTTTTCTTTCATCAGTGGTTTGTGGTAATTGCACTCTATTGCTAGAGGCTCAACGAGCACAAAATGTTTAGTTTTCTAGTTAATAAATTTGAAGCATATTTTTTTTAGGATCATAAGGTGAAAATTCTAGTTTTATATAACAGTTAAAATTTGAAATTGTGATGAGGTGAACCATTCACCAGAAAGTCCTTATAAGGAATATCTTATGAGAAAGACAGTCATATTGAAGGGAAGCAAGTAGTGAGGATGTACCAGGAGAGCCCAGCGTAAGGGGCAATTCTGACCACCCCTAAGCTGCTAGTGGGCAAGTATGGGTTGGGAGCTGAAGTCCTTTTGGTCTCTTCCAGTTCTGGAAGTAATGTTAAGTGAGACAGGGGAAATCAGAAAGTGAAATAGAGAGGTAAAACAGAAAAGCAGAGTGCCTGGAGAATTTTAGTAATAGCATTAAAAGTTTTTCTGGATTGACGGGTGAGACAATAGAGAATAGTTGTAATGCCAAAGAATGGAAGAGAAGAAAAACATGACTTGTATAATATTGCTGTTGTTTATAAATTAAATCACTAAAATTGTATTATATGCAAGTAAAGACTGTAATTCCTTTTAAATTCCTCTTAGTTGCTCAGTTGTGCTGCTTTGAATGTGACTTTGAGTTGAGCCTGAGCCACATGGGGTCCCAGATTTATTTTGTTCACAAAATTCCATGGTTTCTAAGTGTGAAAAGGTACATTAAAAGCTGATTTATCTTTTAGAATAAGAGGCACAAAACCAGGCATAGAAAGAACAATAGAGTCCTTGAGTTCTTACTCTGCTCTTCCACCAACTACCCGGAGGATTTGGGGGAATTTTTAACTGTTCTGGGCCACATTTTCTTAATTTGCAAAATAAAGGGCCAGGTGAGGTAATTGAAAGGTTAGCTTTTGCCTCTGAAAAATCTGTGTTTTATTAGCTAAAATGTCAGCATGAGCAAATGGAGTTATTTTATCACTAATGACTATTAATACATTTATAAACAATAATGCCAACAATAAGACTAGCTGTCCCTTAATGAATCTTTTTCTCTATGTCAGGAATTATCTGTATATTATCTAACTATGTCTTATTTAATTTTGACAATAATCCTTTAAGGTGGGTATTATTATCCCCATTTTATAGGTGAGGAAACTGAGACTCAGAAAGTTTAAATTAGCTGAGACCTCAAGCTTGCAGCTAATTGATGCTAGAAATGAGATCTGAACCCAGGTCTACCTGACTCTGAGGTCAGGATGGTATCAGGAAATATGTCTACAAAAGAAGGCTTGAGTCCCCTGGCCTGAGTATCAGAACCAGCGACTCCCAGAAGGTATCACAGCAATTTCCAGCATCCCCAGAGCAAGGCTTGACAGTGAGCTGTCATCATTCAGTCAGCTAGCACCCCAGAGTGCCATCGCAGCTAATCTTTTTCACTAGCTTTGTAGCATTCACTAGGTGAAGAATTGCTGCTGTTTCCTTCTCTCCCTAGAAATACCGCCATCCATATTCAAGGTGAACCTACAGCTTGTTCTGTGCAGGGTGGAACCAATGGATGGGTCCTGTTGGGTTGGCCAAAAGGTTCGTTCTGTTTTTTCCATAAGATGGCTCTAGTAGCACTTAGTTGTCTTTAACTTCATTTGAAACAATTTTGTTAGATTGTATGTGACAGTTGTCCTATCTGAGTGCATTTAAAAAAAGACTTATCAAAACTGGTGAAATTTTTGTAGCCATTTTAATATTGAAAATGGAAGAAAAAAAGCAACGTTTGCAGCATATTATGCTTTATTATTTCAAGAAAGGTAAAAATGCAACCGAAACGCAAAAAAAGACTTGTGCAATGTATGGAGAAGGTGCTGTGACTCATCGAACGTGTCAAAAGTGGTTTTGGAAGTTTCGTGCTGTAAATTTCTCACTGGATGATTCTCCATGGTTGGGTAGACCAACTGAAGTTGATAGCGATCAAATCAAGATATTAATTGAGAACGATCAATGTTATACCACGTGGGAGATAGCCGGCATACTCCAAATATCCAAATCAAGCGTTGAAACTCATTTGCACCAGCTTGGTTATGTGAATCACTTTGATGTTTGGGTTCCACATAAATTAAGCAAAAAAAAACCTTCTTGACCATGTGTCCACATGTGACATACTTAAGCCTAATGCAAACGTTCCATTTTTGAAACAAATTGTGATAGGTGATGAAAAATGGATACTGTACAATAATGTGGAATGGAAGAGATCATGGGGCAAGCGAAATGAACCACCACCAACCACACCAAAGGCCGGTCTTCATCCAAAGAAGGTGATGTTGTGTATATTGTGGGATTGGAAGAGAGTCCTCTATTATGAGCTCCTTCTGGAAAACCAAATGATTTATCCCAAGTACTGCTCCCAGTTAGACCAACTGAAAGTAGCACTCGACGAAAAGTATCCAGAATTAGTCAATAGAAAACACATAATCTTCCATGAGGATAACACAAGACGGCATGATTCTTTGATGACCAGGCAAAAACTGGTACAGATTGTCTGGGAAGATCCGCTTCATCTGCCGTATTCACCAGACATTGTACCTTTGGATTTCCATTTATTTAGGTCTTTACAAAATTCTCTTCATAGAAAAAATTTCAATTCCCTGGAAGACTGTAAAATGCATCTGGAACAGCTCTTTTCTCAAAAAAATTTAAAAAGTTTTGGGAAGTTGGAATTATGAAGTTACCTGAAAAATGGCAGGAGGTAGTGGAACCAAAGGATGAATACATTGTTCAATAAAGTTCTTGGTGAAAATGAAAAATGTGTCTTTTATTTTTACTTAAACACTGAAGGCACTTTTTGACCAACCCAATATATTGAGAGGTGCAGAATGGCATTCTTACAGACTCCACGCTACTTTTTTTTTTTTTTTTTTTTCAAACTTCAGGCCTAAAGCATGTCTGCTTGTGCCATAGCTACTCTTGAAAGATTCTGTTGGGTTTTATGTAATAGTTGCTCAGAATCTCAGTAAGTTTCTTAGGGAAAACAATTCTGAGGGTTCTGACTCTTTTTGTTAAACATAATTTAAAAATCAATCCTCAGGCCAGGCAGGCTGTACATACACTATGATTGTCATCTTCCTCTCCTCTGTCCCTCTCCCCTAAAACAAACACATTCCCTCTTTCTCTAGTTAGCAAACTTAAGCCCCCATGCCTATCTAAGTATACAGACCCAGATGGGGAATGGAGAATGATGTATGGAGCTGTCTGCATGCATTTCAGCCAGACAACATGCCATCTTACACCCAAACCAAATTTATGGAGGAAACATCTTAGTTGAGTCCTAGACAGAAAAAGCAACGATAGGAGCTTGTTGTCCTGACCTATAAATAAGGTTGTAAAATTTTAGGGAATGCATCACGGTCTTCTTCCACATAAATTTTAAGGCATAATTGTGAGCTTTCCAGGTAGAATTAATTGTTCTCTCTTCTGTGGTCCTAGACCACATTTATTTATATCTCTATTATAATATGGATCCTACTTTTTTCTTGCATTACTGTGATTTATGTATGTGCCTTATCTCTCCTCCTAGACTGTAAACTTCTTAAGGCCATAGACCATATTTATAGACTCAAACTGACTATTTAAATGCTTAGAAACATAGCTTAAATCTTTCTGATATTCTCCTACCATATATCTGTGAAACATCTAAAATTTAAAGTTCACAATAATGACTTGAATTCAGAATTCAAAGTTGGTTAGAATGCTTAGGATTATTTCTTTGTAGAAAAGAAAATGTTAGTAAAGAGGATTATCAAGATATATAACATGTCCTTACCATTTGGCCAAGTCAGATCTTAGCAGTAGGAGAAATTCTGTGAAATAGAAAGAAAAGGCATAATCCTTTTTCTATTGACAGACAATCTCTCTTCATAAAGCCAGGCTAGTTTCTCAACAGAGGACAGTGCTCCTAGGACCGTTGTAGGTTTGTGAAAGATTCAGTTTTCATTTCTGTCCCAAATTCTGTCCCTAAGAGGATAAAGATATATAGGATAAATAATACATTTCAATCAAAGAGAGATAATGGCTTTATCAGATTGTATCTGTTGTTAAAATTCTAAATGTTATTTATTTGATTCACTAGAGATGATCAGTTATATTGCCATTCCAAAGCCCTTTGGAGCTACAAAGCCATTTTTCCTACTATTTGCCTTTTTGAATTATATCCTTTTTCTGTCTCTCCATAAAGATCAAAGTATGATGTTTTAGAGATTTTCACTGATAAATTCTGAAAGGTCAGTAAAGTGACATTTTGCCCAGAGATCCTGATAATCAAGATTGTATCAGGGCTTTTCACTTGCTTATTATCTATTTATTATCTTTTTTAATCTCTATCTATCATTTATTTTATCTCTCATCTATCCATCCACCCATTTATCTACCCTCTTTCTTAGTCCAAATCTGCCTTTGATAAACAAACAGTCCTCTAATTTTATAAGCATATTTTTCCTCCTTCTCTCCCATGTTCCCTCTTTCCTTGTCTCTCTTCCCTCTTTCATTCCATCTTTCCTTCCTTGAGATCCTACTTTAGGCCAGGCATTGTATATAAGGGAAATACATACAACCCATGATAACAAAGATTAGAGGACTTTACACTATGGTAGTGACACAGATTGGCAAAGAAGCCATTTTACAAAGCAAGAACAGCAGCTCTCATGAATATATTCAAAGCAAAATGAGAGTAGAAAGAAAAGAGCAGGTAAGAAAAAGGGATAACAGTTGAGTCAAAATTTGAAGGATGAGTGAGTAGGAGTTTTTATACAGACATTTCAGGCAGAGGGAATTATATATGCCAAGACAGAAGAGAGGTGTGACTCAACAGGACATGTTCAGAGCATTAGAGACATTTGATATTGCCTACAAGGCAAGTGTGTAGGAAGAGTTGGGGATAGGATGATGGGAGACAATGATCTTGGCTGCCATACCAGGCAGTTTGTCCTTTATCCCAAAGGCTCTAAGAGCCATTGGAGGATTTTGAGCAGAGAATGACAAGCTCTAACTTGCATTTTAGATGGATGCAAGGCAAGACTGGAGGAAGGGAACCAGAAAGGAAAGGTGGCCTTCCTCCTTGTGTCCTTACATGTCTTTATATCTCACTCCAGGTGAGCGATGCTGAGAAACTGAAAAGGGGTCGTGGCAATGACAGTGGAAAGCAAGGGAAAATGAAAGAATTACATAGGAGATAAAATTAACCTAGTGATTGGATAAGGGAGACAGTAAGAGAGACACTATAGTCTTCTAGCTCTCACTGCACTCCTTGTATATTTCTCATTTGAATTGTAACATTTTACACACTGAACTTTTATTATTATTATTTTTTTTATTGAAGTATAGTTGATTTACAATGTTTCAGTTGTACATCAAAGCGATTAAATTATACATATATATATTCTTTTTCGAATTTTTTTTCATTATAGGTTATTTCAAGATATTAAACATAGCTCCCTGTGCTATATAGTAGGTCCTTGTTTTTTTTACCTGTTTTATATATAGTAGTGTGCATGTGTTAATCCCAAATTCCCAATTTATCCCTCCCCCCCCACCACTTTCCCCTTTGGTAACCATAAGTTTGTTTTCTGTGTCTGTGATAGACATTGAACTTTGCTATTTCATATGCTCTCCGGTAATCTATTGGTCAGAAAAGTCTATCAGCATTAGTTGAAAAAGCTCCATTTTGGGGCCTACCATCAAATTATAGAGTTAGACCTCTACTAAATTCCTACCTGTCTGAGATTTTAATTTTTGAATGAGAGATTTCTCTGGAATACTTTGTAGGTCTATATTCCTAGTAGACTTCTCTGAGATGACTTGTTTTTTTAAAACAAATTTTGACCCTCACGCGGGTAGCTTCTACCTAGTGCTCTTAAGCTAGGTTGAGGTCGTCTTATTCATAAGTGTATAAAAATGCCTGATTCATCAAAGCAATCACTATCAGGAATCACCATGGTCTTTACAGTGTACTATAAAGATGTATGTTACCTCTGACAGGGTTGGAGATATATATTGGTTAATTTTTAGATATTCTGATGTGACATAATTAGAGCTATTAGATTCCCATAATTATCAACATATGAAATTTTTGGCAGTTTTAAAAGTTTTTTTTGTGGAGAAAATGTTGTAGTTGGCATGACTCCTGTTTTTAACTTGTGTTTAACATTCTCCTTTTGTTCCATTCTGAATAGTTGGAGGAGTGCATGATTGAGCCTGTCAATTTGAAATATGGGTTTTAGATTTCAAGATATTGTAGAGATTTTTTTTTACTCTTCTTTTCTTATGACTGAAGGAATTAAGTAGCTATTTTGGAAGATATTTTTGTTCCCATTTTGTGAGGCATTCCACCCAGGACATTCATTTCTTTCCCATTCCTTTAGTAATAATGGTAGTAAAATAATAATAATAATAACAGCAATTATAATAGCTAACAATTATAATACCTAACAATTGTTGAAATACAGGTATGTGCTGACACTATATAAATTGGTTTATATGAATTATCTCATTTATACTTCACAATAAGTCTATGAATCAATGTTATTATATCCATTTTGCAAATGAGTAAACTGAGGCATTGAAAGTTTAGGAAACTTCTTTAATGCTAAGTGGCTTAAACAAACAGAGCTGGGATTTGAAACCAGTCTGTCTGAGGTAATCACTTTACTATATCAGAAGACCCTTTATATTCTTCCTTAAATATATATGTATATGTAATAATTATATATATGTAATATATCTATAAAACTTCAAAAGGAACATTGTCAAGACTGGAAATTAGAGAATTTCATGTTGGACTTTGTTTCTTCTGTTTCTTGCTAAGTGTGTAATTTTAAAGAATCATTGATTTGCTTAAGCAAAACCTCTGGTAGCTGAAAATAGTAACAAATGAATATACACATGACAAACAGGTAGGGTCTGTCTTAAGAACATAGATTCAAGTTTTAACTTTTATAGAGTTTGGGCAGAAAAGAGTTCTAAAATGTGCATTCGACTAAGAGAGAACCTTTTAACAGTAAGAGGTCTGAAGTTTTCAACTTATAACCACAGCTCTATTAAAAACCTCACGCATTTTTCTCACTTCAGTTGGTATTGAATAAATTTTTTTTTTAAAAAGTGGGTATCTCCTGATTGGGGGACTTGCAAATACCCATTTTTATTCAAAAACTTTAGTTACAGCTTTACAAATGAGAAATATATCTTAATTCAAGAAATTTCCAGAAATATACAAACTCATATAGTGGAGAACATCACTAAAATGCAGTGAAATTAGGGATAGAAATGGACTGCAAGCAAAATTGTAAAGAAGACAGGCTGTGCTCTCGGTTACCAGCCTTCCCAATGATCATCTCTCCTTTTCGTCCTAGGATAGCAAGTGTACTAGGGTCCCATATCCACCAAGATTGTCTTCCTGATCTTTCATTAGATCTGACTTGCAAATGATTGAAATGGATACCCTTCCATAGATATTTCCATTTTAGAGGTATCAGAGATTTTACCTGAGGAGATAAATACATAACAAAATTTTAGGCAGGAACCAGGAAATAGAGGTAGTTATTTAAGCTCCTGGGAACTTTGTAAACTCTCTAGAAAGTACAACAGTATTTGTCTGTATGCAAAGCTGGTCCTGTCTCTTTAGCTAATGTTATCTTTTTTCAGATTGAGCTAAGTCTGAGATTCTCTCTTCCTTGATCAATCAGTCAGTTAGCCACATTCAAATGTCCAGCGTATACAAAGGAGATTATGGCAATGACTCATGTCTTTTAATTTCAGCTCATGGGAGAGAAAGGAAGTACAGATAATAAAAACCACAATTAACTTTTGTTTACTGTGTCACAGTTTGCAAAACGCTTTTTACATGCATTATCTCATTTAATTTTCACCATATTTCTAAAAAGTAGGCATTTTCATTATATCTGTTTTACAGCTAAAGACACTAAGTTTTAGAGAGGATTGGAGCCAGTCTCAAGTCATCTGGCTTTTAAAGTGCAAAGCGAGGGCTTGAACCCATGTCACTGCTTCCTGCAATTCTTGGGACATGGTTAGCTAGATAAATATTGATTTTCTTTCTCATTTCTTCACTTGCTCTCTGCCCACCTGCCCTCACTCATTGTTCTCTCTCCTTCTTTGAATCTGTCAACTCACCAATTTCTCCTCATGGAAATAAATCACATAAATATGAAATATCATTAATATCATAAATAAATTTTAATAATAACTTGTTGAGTAAAGGTATGTGTGAAACAAATATGTATAACCCTTAAACAACAAATATTAGTTGAGGGAATGCATAGTGAATGAATGAGTAAATCAACGAATTAGAGCAGTAGAGAAATCTGGGCAAGTTGAGGGTTTGTCAGCCCAAGAGAAGTAATTGTGTGAGTATCTGAAAGACTTTCTGGCCTTCCCTTTCTATTAATACAGGTCTAGTCACAGTCTAGCAAGGATCCCATTTACTTTGTCCATAATGAGTTATTTACTCAAAGACAGTTTTCGCAAACAAAGCCTCTAATTTAGAACTGAGGCTTTTTCATATTTTGGTTGTAAGGAGTCATGAAAATTAGAGCAAGATCTATACAATCAGAAATTGGTCATTTTTTATTTGACCATTTGCTTCACTCTGCTATGTGCTTCACTGAGCTGTGGAGCCAGGAAGAGAGCGGCTTGCTGCTGCTGCTGCTTCTGCTGCTGTGTATGCATTGAAAAGAAGTCCAATCTCAGCTTAGGGCCTGGGAAAAGAGATGTGGCAGCTTGGTTCTCCATGTGGAGCAGGAGAGTGGGGAGAAAGAGATGAGTGTGCAGACTAAGAGGGCCAAGGCTACAGCTGGGAGTTGGGCAGGAGCAAGGTGAGAATTTTGTGTAGACACAGAAAGCACGAAGAGGTGTGTCAAAGGCAGGCAGGACAATCAGATGTGTCACAGTAGACCTAAGAGGACACAGCAACTAAGGCAGGTAAGAAGGAAAGGATCAGATGACCTGAGTCCAAGGCTCAGCTCCACCATTCACTTTCCATGTGGAATCTAGTAAGTCACTTGTGTGTTATAAGCCACAATTTCCTTGTCTGTCCAAAGAGGGTATTGGCATCTTTGCTTTTTAGTCATGGTGATGGTCTTAAAGTTAAAAGTGTGTAGTGCAATACACACTTGTTCACCAACACCATTTGAAATGTAAGAGAGGACAGTTCCCAAAGGAAAATTAAGGTGTCTCACCAGTAGAATTGTGGAAAGATACTGTGCAGACAAAACCAAGAGATGTCCATCAGGGAGTTGACAGTATGCATCTCTTTGATACATTTTCCTTATTTATAACATAAGAGAGTTATGAAAGTGGAGTGCTGGCAACTGTTTAATAACTGGCTCCCCTTCCCCTCCTCCTAAATACACATACACACACACACACACACACACACACAAGTAACTATAATTTTATAATATAAAGAATATGTAGCACAAACTTTTCTAATAGTATAACTTACAATACTCTTTGTTGGGAATCTAATGTAGCCAATTGATCGTCATAAAATGTTTTCATTGATTTTTGTCATACTTTTATATCTGTAGCCAACCTATGATTGCAATTGCTGGATAAGCATAGTTCCAACAGGAATGTTTATGTTAATAACTGGGATGAAAGAGAAGCAATGAAAATATGTGCTGGAACTTCACTTGTCCTTAAGTGACATGAATGAGTTCTTTGCTGAACTAGGTAATAGCTTTCAAATAGTGGAAGAATATTTTCTCACAACATACTGGCTACAGACATAACACACTTTTAAGTTTAATCTGCTTTAGTAATGTTTTCTCTATCATTTTTTGCTATGGACTGAATTGTGTCCCTGGAAAGTTGGTATGTTGGAGCCTTAGTCCCCAGTATGATTGTATTTGGAAATAGTATCTATAAGGAGGTAACTAAGGTTAAATGAGGTCATAAGGGTGGGGCCCCAACACTTATAGGATTAGAGTCTTATAATAAGAGACACTAGGGCACTTGTTCTCTCTCTCTTTCCACTGTGTGAGGACATGGAAAGAAGGTCGTTATCTGCAAAGGAGGAAAGCTCCCACTGGAAACTAAACACTGACAGACTTGATATTGGACCTTCCAGCCTCCAGAATTGTGAGAAAATAAGCTTCTGTTGTTTAAGTCACCCAGGCTGTGGTACTTTTTTATGCCAGACTAATACACTTTAAGTCTAGTTCAAGGTTCAGCAAATTATGACCCTCAGGCCAAACCTGGTTGGCCGTGGGTGAAATCTGGCCATGTCTATTCATTTACATGTTGTCTATGGCTACTTGCAGGCAACAATGGTAGAACTGAATAGCTGTGACAGAGATTATATGATGTACAAAGCCTAAAATATTTCTTACGTGGTGCTTTACAGAAAACATTTGCCGACCCTGGTGTAGCCAGTCTACAAACAATAAGTCAAGACTTGTGACATTTGCTGATTTCCTTGGTGTTCACACCATGGCTGATTTCAAGATGCCGATGTGACATCACTGAACACAGAGCTGGGAAGAGATGTTCAATAATAGATTTCCATCACAGACACAATAGATGTAATTTATAACCTTAAAAACACATGATGGATGGTAAAGTGTTGTAAAATAACTGGGAATTGATGACTTTTGAATATTATTACCTTAGTTCTAATATAATTTATTTACTTGTAAATTTATATAATATACTTTTTAATAATGGCTGTCTTAACACTCAGCTTGCAAAAATTCCTAAGTATTCAACAATCAACTCTCATGAGCCAGTAGGAGTCAGTTCTAGCTCATCACAGTTCACCTTAAATTCCAGATAGTATTTAAGGTTCCTGTTAGTTGCTACATTGCGGTAACCTCAAATATTGATGTCTAGAAGTTTCCATAACCTGGGTTTTGCAAAAAAGAAGAAAAATAATAATTTAAAAATAAAATTCCATTTGGTCTCTTATAGATACAAATAACTTTCACATGTTTCTTCTAATGATTTCCCAAACTTTCCTGATTGTAAGTATCATTTGCAATGTTTCTTAAGAGATATAGATGCCCAGACTGCTTTCCTGGAGAGTCTAATTCTGCAGGTCTGGGTTGGGACCTGGACATGTTTATTTTTAACTAATCCCTCAGTTGACTCCTATGATTATGTTGAGAAACCTTGATTTTGGACTGTGGCTTTAATAAAGGACTGTTGGTAACTATTATCCATTTGTAAGAAAATAAGGTTGTATCCTTCTAACACCAAAATAAATTTAAGTAGATTGAAGATTTAAATGTAAAATCTTTAAAAGAAAACATGACTACTCCAAATGTTGGAGAACATCCAGCTTTTCAAAGCAAGAAAAGAACAATGCATTTTATAGCGTAAATATGTTAAATGTACCTACAATTAAAAAAATGATTAACTGGGAAAATATTTCATGTGATAAAGGGTTGATATTGCTGATTTAGAAAGAGCTCTTTGAAATCAATCAGAACGTGCCATCACCCCAAAAGAAAATGGATAGAAGACTTGAACAAGCAATTCAAAAAAGTAGAAATATGAATAACCAATGAATTTATGAAAAAAGTTGAATTGCATGAAAAAATAGAGATAAAATTTCTTCTGTCAGATTAGTGAAGATAAAAATAATATCAAAACTTTAAGTCAATAAAGGTATGTGAAAAACTTCAGATTTATGGACCATTAGTGGGAGAGTAAATTGGAAAAACTCTTCCAGAGGGTTTCAAAATGCAGAATGTTCATGATTTTAGATTAAACAATTCCATCTTATTAAAATTTTTTTCACTTTAAAGAGATATTTATATACAAATGTGAACCCAATGGGGTTGTGTTTTAATAGGACAAAAATTGTAGTAAACTTAAATGCCAGTTCATAGGGCACATAGATACCAAAGAGCCATTACAACAGATAACTCACATTATAACAGATACCTTTATTGTAATGAAGTAGAGCTTGCTTCTGGTTATTAACAGCTGCAGGTAAAATCTAGTGCTGGTTGTAGAACTTTTGCATAGGGAAGGTGAGAACAGCAATAGTTGGAAGTTGAGTGGTAAGGACTTGAGAGAACACTCCAGTTTTTCCTAGATTGTTTGCTTATTTAGGGTGGTTTTGGGGAGGAAGAGCTTATGGAGATTATGAGTGTTATTGACTAATTTATCCAGCACTCTCTAGATCCAATTTTGCAAATATAAAGTTTACCATGTTTTGCCTTCTTTGTAGGCCAGGACTCCTTGAAAGTTAATCATATTTTACAGGCTTCAGTTAGGCTAGTACCTTTTTCTTTTAAGTATTTTAGATTCTAAACTGAGGTCGCACTGTGTGTTGTATTTCTCTAAGACTGATCATATTTTATTTAGTTCCCATGCATCTCAGCCTGACACTCAAGGAAAAGTGCTCTCTAGATCACTTGAGCAGACTTTTTCTACATTATGTCAATTTTTTTCCCCCAAAACATGTTATTAAGGAGAAAATCAAACCACTGATATGTCACCTACCTCACACTTTTTCTTAAAGACCGAGTCCAGAGGTTAGAACCCTGCTTCTCAGATTGGCAGCGGGTTACCCTTAGTGCACACAGAATAAACAGGCAAAGTTTATTTTGTGGAAAACAATTTTCGAATGACTTCATATTACAACCAATAAAGATTCATTCCAGGGCATGTTACTTATTTGTATTGATTTTTAAGTTAAACCAGGAGAGTTCAAAGATATTTTGAACTTGTTGCTAATAGATTTAGGGCTCTTTCATAACTCCCTGTCTCCATAGCCCCACCTAGACTGTGGTCGGTTCCCATTGTCATTCTTTTCTGCCACTTAGGGTTTTGTTTTATGGAAGTTTTAGAAAAGAGCTGGGTTAGAGACTTGATTTCTGCTTTCTAGGATGATATGGTGCAATGTAGTTTGCAGTTGGGTTCCTTTTTCTTATACTTGGCCTGCCCTCCCTAGATGACACTCAGGCATGTATAGACTTAATCCCTGACACCTCCCTGCAGCCACAGAGTGTCCTTAGAATTCACCTGTCAGACCTATTCACAGTGGTGCTGATTCCCCACCTGAAGCTTGTCCGCATACCGCTTTTGGCTCTACGAGGTCCTAAAGGCAGACATTTCCTGCGTGGCTGGTGTCCTCCAGCCCTATTAATTTCTGTAGTTCAAATAAACTAATGTAAACACAGGCCCCCAATTCACATTGTTTCCTAATCCTTGTTTCATGGACACTAAAGATCAACTTGGAAAGTTAGGGTCACAGCAGAGGAGAAACCAATAGAAGAAGCTGCAGTATTTCTCCGGATGTTTCTCTCTCTGTAGATTGCTCAGCTTAGAGAGGACTTGAAGGGCATTAGAACTCGTTCATGATTACAGATACCTGCAAGAGACTTAACCTGCCATCTGTGACACCCACACAAGTGACAGTCTTATCCTTACTCTCATCATACCAGCAACAATTTTTTATTGATTTTTTTCATGGTTCAGAGAATAGAGTTTGACTATTAGACTTATCTCTGTCCTAGTGTTGCTAGGCTATTTGGATTGGAAGTCACAGGAAAAGAACTTGTTGGTAATGTTAAAAAAAGTTTGGTTAGCTTTCAAGTATTTTACTTAGTAGGTGAATCAAAAAATCATTTTGAATCTGAAGGTTACTCATGTAATAATTAAGATGACACATTTCGAGCTCACCCTTCCTGACAAATGTTTCTTTAAAGAGACACTGATACCTCATGGAAAACCTGCAAGATGTGACACATCAGCAGAAATTGTTTCTGCACAGAATGTTTTTCAAGGATTTTTCCTGAGTAATCACTGGCATTTCCCCCCCCTTTTCTATAGTCTTTACAAAACCTTCTGTTGCTCCATGTTTGTTATTTTTGTGCTGTTAGTAAAGGTTTCATTTTTGAAACAACTTCTAAAACCACAGTATATGTAAAATTGGGTTTAAAATAAGCCAAACACTCTGATTTGAATACTGATTAGGATAAAGCACACTCATCAATAAACATGGAGCCACAATGACCTCAGGAGGGGGAGGAGCCTGCGATGTGCATCAGTTGTGTTTGGGAAATAGCTTTTACTGTGACTCCAAAGTCTGCTTAAATTCAGGTTCTCAGATGCAAAGGACATAAAGCGTCTACCTCACCTGCCAGCACTGCATTAGGCATGGCTTCTATTTTAGTCAGCAAGTCAGGCAGCATAATAACAACATAGTCATTTCTCTAGGCTATCCTTTTCTTTTTTCCTATCCCAAATTGCTTTTCGGGGTTTTGGGAGTGACTTCGCATTCTGGACAGGCACTTGGGAAGGTTATGAATCATTATTCCTCAGGCTTGCTCTGATTCTATTGCACAGATTTAAAAACAGGAAAAAAAATTAAAATGTACTCATTTCCTGTCAGAGGAATAGGATGGTTTCGTGCAGTATGACTAGATTCTGATCCTGTAACAGGCTGGTGGAGGGCAGCAGCTGGGAAGTCGATGCCATGCACGTGATTGTTGCAGGAGGGACCTGTCTGGGGAAGGAGTCAGGGAACATCTCGTCAGCATCCATTTCAGCCGCTGTTTGGGGAGCTGATGGGTACATTTGTGTAATGTGTCCCGTTGGGCTTCATTGGCCAGTAGGGAGAGGTCAGCTGGAAGCTTTCTCCAGCCTGAAAGCCCAGTTCCAACAGCCTAGCACTGTATGTTCAGGGATGGGGTGGATTCCAGCCCAGCATGAAGAGGGATGACCGTGATGGCTCCATTCTGCCCCATTGCTAACACTATGTAGCCAACTGGATCCCATGGGGAATGTGTGGGTGGCAGGTGACACTAAATTAGTACAGAGGGAAAACCTGTCTCAATATTTGTGCCTGCAGGGTGCTACTCCCCTGCTTGTGCCCCTGCTCCACTCTTCTCACCCAGGCTGCTCCCCTCGTCTTCCCAACCCTCCAGGTTCTGAGCCTTACTCCTCGCAGGCGAGCTAAGACTCGGAGCACAGAATTTCCCTGTTTGTTTTCAGAGAAACCTTTCCACAATGCAGAGATTTCACACTAGTTTGAAACTGAAGAAAAATAAAATGGTGGTGGGGAGGGGGTAGAAAAGAGAATGGAAAGACAGAGAACAAGGGAAAGAAGCCACACACTAAACCAGGAGAAATCCCTGGAAGCAGCAACCCTGTGGGGACTTTACAACCTACTGATGGCTACTTAGTCACGAGTCTGAAAGATCCCAGGCAGGTTAATAAGCTTTGACAACTGGTGGCTCCATCTCATTTTTTTCACGGCTTTATGAAATACACTACAGACCCCACCTTATTGCTATGGGTATGGTAACAGCTGCACGGGCTCACCTGGTGTGTTATCAAACGCTCTGCACTCAGCCCTGCCGTGTGCTGTACGCAGGTCCACCTCGCAGGAGCTGTCCTGAACCTTCTGTGGATGTCTGCGGGGGCGGCGGGCAGAGCTTTCTGCACAGGTGTACTCTGTCACTTCCAAATGGGGATCCTGGTGAGATATTCAGATTTGACACAGTTTGGTAGATTTTAAGGTATAATACGTCCTGAATTACAGGTGCTATGGAAAAGATGTGCTTTGTGTTTGTCCCAGAAAGCTTTTTTGGCCTCAGTCTCACTAGGGAAGCAACTCATGGGAAAATAATTCAGTGCGTCTGCCTCTTTCAGAAAGGGAGAAGTGACTGTCTTTTTTTAGCAAGTTTGATAGGCATGGTTGGGATGCATGAAGTGAGGTTTCACAGTATAAACACAGCCCTGAGAAGTACATTGGCTTACTTTTAAAATTTAAGCATTTTTCAAGGACTGAGTTTATCACTGAGGTCTTAGGAAATAGCAGATTATATTGGATTTACCAAAAATCACTTACAAGGAGTGACAGTGCAGAGGACATAGTATTCCTAGAGAATGATCTTAATACTGATTTCTGTTTGTGTTTCCTAATGGAAAATAGCTGCAGTAAAATGCAGTAAATATTGATGGGGACAAAAAACTAGTATTGGAAAGGTCATTATAGCTTAAGGGTACTATAATAATAAATTAGTGATTATCCCCAAACATCAACAGTAGCCCATACAAAACAATCATGTGAAGAGCTAATAGTGACCCCAGATGGGGCACTGTGGAGGTCTGGGATCATCTTGATCTTTTCTGTTGAGCCTTCCTTATTGTATGACATCTTTTATACAAATGTAGTGTTTTCACACAGAGGTGTGAAGACATTTATTTACATCCTGTACAGGAATCTGCACTGCAGGTACTGTGAATAAAAGAGAATCTAGAAGCTGAAGCATAGCTTGAGAAAGATGGCAAAGTGATGACATACCACACATGCTGTTGGGAAGAACAATGCCACAGGAGAATGTATCCTCCAAGAGGAGCATATCTGTTTTTGTTCTTGCCCATGCACTGCAATTCACTCTCCCATGATGGAACTTGGGGCAGGTCATTCCACCATTTGTGTTGAGTTATGCATCTGTAGAATGGGAATAATCACATATACTCAACTTGTGTATGCAATACAAATAAGATAACATGAGGAAAAGCTTTTGAAAAGTTTATAAAGCCTTTTATAAACAACAGGGACCCTTGAGTAAGACAGTAGCCTGAAAGTTACCTTGCACGTGACACTCTAGGATGGGGTGGGGCAATAGGAGAACAGACATCTCTTTTAGGGTTAGAGCAAAGGCAAAGAGGCGCAAACAGCAACATGCTTTGAATGATTCACTGATCATGGAATAACAGGTGAATGGTTTGCTGAGGTCTGGGAATATTGGTCCTTGAAGAATAAATAGAATTTTTATCAAGCAGCTAAAGGAGGCAAGAAGGAGCAGCACCGTGGAACAGTCACTTATGTTTTTAAGGCTCCGGGATACCTCTGCTACAAAATCTTTCCCTACTTTTAGTAAAATTGACTCCTTCCACTTTTCTGCCCCATTTGTACCCTTTGTAAGATTTTATAACAGTACTTATACCATATTTTAGAACATACTATTTACATATGTCTGATGAGTTCTACTAAATTGAGCTCCTGAAAGTTGGGGGGTGTGATTTAATTTTAAATGGCAAATTCCTACTATCAATACAATGCCTGCTATGTGGTGAGTACCTAATATGTATTTCTTGGATAAATTAATAAATGAGGTCAAAGGAGTGGGGGTCTAAAAACCAATATGTGAAATTGGCACATTTATGAAACTGTGCAGTGCAGCGAGTCTAATTTATAGGCCGCTTGGTTTGGGGAAAACAGAGCGTTATATACAGGAAGTCATGACAGATACGATTAAAGAACGAAGATAGACACCTTGATCTTAGACTTCTATTTTCCTGAACTGAGACAAATTTCAGTTGTTTTAAGCCACCCAGTTTTTGGTACTTTGTTATGGCAGTCCTAGAATACTATGAAGACTTTGGGAAAGAAGAAACTTAATACCAACTCCTTGAAGTAATTGCTATTAGCATTTTGGTACATTTTCTTCAAATCTTTTTAACGCTTCTCCCAGGAGTAAATGACAGGGCCTGACTCACCACATTCTGTCTAGCATCGATCATCATTACTTTGCTAATTTTATACGTAAAAATAATTTGTGTCCTTTTCCCATTGAGCCCCTTGTGTAGAAGATTTTGAAGTATTACAGGAGATAAAGATCCCTTTTCCTATGCCAGTCACTCATAATCCCACGCTTTTGTGTCACTCTCAGTATTTTAAAAGATTTCCTTTCAGTTTCCTACAAATTTTTTCCAGTTGAGTTCATATTATATAAAAATTTTTGAGTTCTACTACTGAAAGGAAACATTACAATATATTTACTTTCTCATGTCATTG
Source organism: Phocoena phocoena (assembly GCF_963924675.1). NCBI lineage: Eukaryota > Metazoa > Chordata > Mammalia > Artiodactyla > Phocoenidae > Phocoena > Phocoena phocoena. The sequence continues at coordinate 40,906,978 of NC_089230.1, read as the reverse complement.
GAAACCTCAGAAACTTGATATTCCATAATACATTGTAGTATCCTATCAGCAGATGTACCATGACATATTTAATCAGTTCCTTAATGGTGGACCTTTGTGTTGGTTTTTGTTGTTGTTGTTATTAGTAAAAACACACTGAAATAAATACTCTTTTGCTTTCAGAATGTTTCTACATTTCTGATTATCTCCTTGGGATATTTTCACAGAAGAACAATTACTGGGTAAAAAGGAAATGAGCAATTATAAGACTCTTTATACATATTGCTACTTATTGCTTTCTGGGATAGTTGCACCAATTTGTACTCCTACAAGCAGTATATGAAGGAGGTTATCTCATCTAAGATCACTTGGAGGCTTTCATTTAAAAAGTCTTAGTAATTTGATAGGCAAAAACCCCATTATATCATTGCTGTTTTAAATTACAATTCTTTCATTGATAGTGAGTCTGAATATTTCCCCGTATCTTATTTAGACATTCATATTTCATCTTTTTAAATAATTTGTTCACATTCTTTACCTATTTATGCATGGGTTTTTAGTGTTTTTCTTATCAATTTGAATTTATTATAAATTTAAAATGTTAATGCTCACATACATAATTTCCTTTAATTCTTTTTTTAAATGCAAAGGAGCTAATGATTTTCAGATTTTTTTTTCATTTTTCTATTTCTTCTTTTTAATGTATCCATGTCTTAAATAAATGCAGTAGGGTCTCCTAGGTAACCTAAGCTAAGATTCTGAGTTTGCCTGTTCGTGGAACTTGTGGGTGGAGCCACCTCATTTACAGAGAATGTAATTATTAGAGATGATATTTATTATAATTCAAGGACATGGCTAGACAAAAAATGAGAAGGTAGTTTTTGCCAGAGATGCTGGCTCACTGACTAGTCTGGCAGAGAGAACTGAACACCACAGGTTTCCTCCTTGACTCTTTGAACTGGGTGGTAGTTCTAGGAAATGAAGCATGAGAAAAATGATGGGGTGGATTTCTGAGAGATGCTGTAAGAGCAGTAATTCTGCTCCCAGACCAGGAGACAATATGCAGCCTGAGTGGGGCGAAGGGCCATGTTTTCATTTGTACATAAAATATGACACTCCCTGATGTCCCAAAGGGAAACTTGTGGGAGAACCTTCTAGGCGGCCTCATTTATTTTGTAACTTTGGGCACCATTAGTGGCAATTATGAAGCACCTAAGGGTGGCATTGTGGGCAGGCCTTGTACTTATTAAGGGAAGCTAATGCAGAGAGAACAAAAACTGCAGGTGGTTTGTGAGCACATGTAAGGCTCTCGCTTTGCAGACTGGGGATATCAGAGGCCCACATTTACAGGTTGTAAAGGGAAAAGGAACATGGATTATTTAAGTAAGTGTGATTATACCTACAGGTGCTTGCTTGAGTCTTAGAATATATAGTTAACGTTTAGAAAACCTTCCACTCTCCAGAAATTTGAAAAATATTGAGAGAGATTTTGAATGTAGAATTGACTAGATTTCGTGACTGACTAACTCTGACATGTAGGAAAAGAGATGCTTCCCTGGGGCCTGACTGTGCTGGAATTCCCAGCTTGGGTAGCTGGGTGGATTCTTGCCTAATTCTTTATTGTGGTCTCAAGATGTATCTAGGTAGAAAGTATTCGAAAGCACCTGGGAAAATAAGTGGTTGAGTTTAGGAGAGAGAGAGTTCAGGAGATACTTTTGGAAATTGTGAAATATGGGTAAAAGTTAACGCCATGAAAGTAGATAAGATCAATTAGGGAGAATATTGTCTATTCATGCATTCATCCTGTCTTTTATTCCATGATTCATTCCTTGGCTTTTTCAGAAAATATTTAAATCTGTGAAACTCGGAGCATTTAGGAATCTTGGTTTCATGTGTGAGAGATGTTTCAGTGAAGTGATGGGGGAGAAGCCAGATTGCAGTGGGCTGAGGAGTAAATGAGAGGAGAGGAACTGTGGGCACAGAATTCAGGGTCTGGAAGGAAGGGAAGGAAAAAAAAGATGTTGTAATTAAGACTGGGAAGCAGAGTCCTTAGAACTGAGTCTGTTTCGGATGGGGAAGAAAAAAAGGAAAGGAAGTATATTTACTGAGTGAGCATATGTGTCAATCATTGGGCTGAGTGCTTTATGTGCAGTATCTCATTAATCCTCCTCCAAGCTCTTTTGAGACATGGATTATTACTTCCATTTTGTAGATGAGAAAACTGAGGTTAGAGAACTGGTCCATGGTTACATAGCTTGAAACTGATGACACAGATCTGTTGTCTTCAAACCTCTCAGTTGAGACATAAAATGAAGAATGAGGTGCTTAACTGATGGAAAGAAACCATGGAGCGTATTGAAAAGGAGAAAATCCATTCATAGGTGGTTCACATTAAATGGAATATGACATTTTCCTCTGAGAAAGGAAAGAAGAAAAGAGAAAAGGATGAGTATAGAGTTAAAGAGGTAGCAAGGAGGTAAAGAAGAAAGAAATGGAAGAAATTTGTACATGATGGTCTCTATTTTTCAGTGGGGTATTATGACGTGTGATGGCAGTCAGATTCTGGAATTGGTTTTAGGGGGATTAGGAGAAGATTAAAAATTTGAAATAGCTGCATAAGAGATGGAGATAGGCCAGGGAGTGGAAAAAGTGATAGAATTGCTGGGTATCACCATAAGCCCCTGAGGTTGAAAACCGTGTTTAGAATAGATCTAATTAGCATATGTGTATGATTATTCATCAGTCTTATCAAGTGACCTGGGAGCAAGAATAGATGTTTTAGCTCCTTCAGGTTAAGGATCCACAAGGAAATACCCCCAATCCATTCATTAGACATTTATTGAGTACCAGAACCTGTGCTAAATGCTGGGGCATATGCACGAATAAGTCAAGGGTCTGCCTTTTGTGAGTACACTGCCAATGGAGGCATCTAAAAGCAGAATCATATTATTGGGATTTAAGAAATATGATGAACAACACTGCAGTGGAGGAAGCTATCTGGGAAGTAGGGAAAGATCTCAAACAGGTGCTTATTTAAAGTAGGCCTTGAAAGCATTACAAGTCTCCATTATTTCTGGCTCTGCTGTAACTCTGTGTGTCTTATATGACTTTTTCTTCTGTCCTGCAACAACAGAGGCATTCCAAGTGGGCTTCTAGTTTCTGGCTCTTCCTTGATCAGCCAAAACACACAAAGCTCTTCTAAGTAGAGTTTGTCTTAAGAGGTGAAGACTCTTCCTTCATGTACTCATATCTTGTGACTTGCACTGATTATTCTCCAGAAAGCATGAAATAGAACAGGTAAGACCTGCCTCAGGATGTGGATGGTCTAAAACCAAATAAATTGCTCATTGTTTTTGAAAAACAGGGAGACTACCCAAGGGTTACCCTGGAAACTGGAATGGATTTTCCTCCACTCTCTTCCTGGCACTTTGCTTCTAGCTGGCTCCCCAGCTTCTTAAGAGGAGGGAGGCCACTGCTGCCTCAAGTAAATGCTGTGTGGGAGCACGCTGGGGGAAGAGATGTGTTTGCCTGCACGGTGGACAGCTAATGTCCTTCAGCCATTTTGATAGCATTCAGTCAGTGCATTTTAGGCAGAAGCTACAGAACTGTGAATTAACGTGCTTCTCTAGGTCAGACAGGCAGAAAGCATTCATTCTGTTTCATAAGAACAAAACCTCCTTAAAAGGTGGCCTTGGAATGATGGAGGGAGGCGTGGAGTTGAATAGCTATTTCTTGCTTCCCTTAAATGCAGGCCTAATATTCGTCTCAAAATTTTCTGTATAAAGGCTACAGTGTATTTTTTTTTCTCCTCTTTTCTCTGAGAATGAGTATTTTCCAGAATAGCTTTAATGGGTAAAAGAGACTTCAAGCTTCTCATTTGCATTGTGGTATTATGTTCTTTCATAGTTTCATGAACAATAACCTCCCACTTCACCACAGGCTGATGGGATAATTTGCTCTGCTGAGGAGATGAAAACCAAAATGCAGAGGTTTTTTTTTAAAGCATGTGGTTCAATGGAAAAGCTTCCAGCAGCGCCAGCAGTGAAGTTTCAGGTCTTTTAGATTATAGACTGGGATAAAAGGTCTTCTGGTAAGGAAGACTATGTACAATTCATGCGATTGATACATTTAGACTTAAAATCCTTTAACAATATAGCTGTTTCTCCTGTGGTTTCCTGGTACTGATGCTGGGAGAGAGAAACATATCTAGCAGGCTTGGTTTCAACTTTGCCCGCCAAGGGTAGACCCCCTTTGTTCTTCATTTATAATCTGGGGTTTCCTTTATGAATTGCAGTCTTGGTGGTTGGGAAAAGGTAGATTGTGGAAGACTGCCCTTGAGAGATCAATTTAGCCCTGAGAGTCTTACTTAGGGTCCTGACTTTTCCTTTGGTGCCCCCTGTTGGTGGTACATTTGAGAGCTGCAGCATGCAGTTGCGTCCATTCATACTTTCCTATGAAAGGTACATTCTCAAGGAGGGCCGTGAGAGCAGAGAGAAAAATCTGTGGATTTTTCTGATTTCCTGCCTAGAGATACTCCTATTACTGGCTAGTTAAAGGACTGTTCCACTCAGCTTTTGCCTCTGAGACTATTTAAGAACAGCTGATGGGAGACTGTTTGTTCGCCCTGCACTTTGCTTAGTAACTGGGGGTTGGTCAGGAGAACCTTTCCTTCCTTTCTCTAACACTGTGTCATTTGAACTTTGCCCAGGGAAAGAAAAAGTTATGATGCCCACTAGGATACTTTTGTTAGTGCTCACAGGAGAGTCTAGGTAACCCTAGGAAAGCATAATGCCAAAAGCAGTAATAAGTAATCTACTTTAGATTAATCTTGGGTGTTTGTTTGCCTCTGAGTGAGGGACTCATGGGGTATTATAATGGGAACATTCCATAATCATTACTGTTGTGTTTGCTGTAGAAAATGCCATTATCTTAACAGATGTTATTCATATTTGTGGAAATGTCTAATGCTTTTTTTGACTTTCACTAAAGCCTCATACTTCATAGCAATGAAATCTGCAGTAAGCATCGGGCACAGCTGACTTCCATGCTACTTCTCCTCATTCACAATCCACCCACACCTGCATCCATAGGAGAAATGTTGCCATCAGTTTGACGCCTCAAAACACCTCCTAGGAAGGCCAACGGAGTAGATGAGAGGTACGAGTGGCTGGTGTGACAATATACTATATTTCTTTCTGGAAAATCTTCTATACTCAATACCTCATTTTCTCCAGAATTAAACAAGGCTTCTTGCTGAATGAAATCTGCTGTGCAGGGATTTCAGTTAGAGTAGTAGGCTGTGGTAACAAATAACCCCCGTTTTCCATTTCTTCTGGTGGTTCTAATGATGCTTGTTTGTAAGTTTTGAGGCTGTATTATTAGGTATTTTACAATGGTAAGAGTGCAAGTCCAGGCTCCCCATTCTGATTTTGCTGCCATGGGTCGAGCCCCAGTTTTTTCCGTGGCATTTGTCTGAAAGCTTTTTTTCTTGCTCGATCTTATTTTTGGTCCTTTGGCTAGAAAGAGCAGGGTTTTTCTGGGGCTTTTTTGTTTTTCCCTGTTGGTGTTTCTAGGTTGTCGGCTTCTTCAGCAACAACTCTGAGGTCTGTAAAGCAAAAAGAAAACCTGGAGACACACCACTGTGTTGTTTCTTAGGTTTCAATGTTCCTAGCTGGTCTGCCTTCTTCCTTCTACTTTTCAGGGTTGTCTTATGTTTGGTTTATATATGAAGTTCCAATTATTAGTTGTACTTAGAGGGAGGAGTAGGGAAAAGTTAATTTCCTCCATATTCCTGGAAGAGGAAGTCTCCAGTGTGTTCTTCTCCAATGTGTAATTTTCTTAACACACTTAAATGTGTTTCTGAAAAGCATTTAGCTTTTCTTTCTCAAAAATCCATTCTAAAAATATCTGTCTTCTAAATGGAGCATTCAGTCCTTTTACATTTAATATAATTCTTGATACAACTATATGTACTGAACTGTCTTGTTATGGGCTTTCAGCTTGTTACTCCTTTTATGTTTCTTGTCCTTTTTTTTCTTAGATTAATTTTCTCATTTTTTTCATCTATCTTTTTAGAAATTATGCTCCATTTCTATTTTTATATTGATAATATGCATGTTTAACATTTCAAAGGCTACATTTAATAAATACTTTTGCTCTCTCAGATAACATAAATGGTCTTAGACTCCTTAACTATATTCACCCTTTCAGTTAATTTATTTTTGGTGGTTGTATATTTTAATTGTCTTATTTGTTCTATAATACATTGTTATTATATGTTTGAATAGTTAATATTTATTTAACTGTGCTAATCAATTTATGTGCTATTCATTTCTTCTTAGAGCTCAGGCTGTCCTTCTGGGATCACTTGCCTTCTTTCTGAAATGCATCCTACCAACTTTCTTTTAGTGAAAAACAGCTGAGTATAAATACTCTTAGATCCTGTTTTTCTGACAATGTCCTCTTTTGTATTTGTTCTTGATAGATATTTTTGCTAGGTACATAATTGGATAATTTTATCTCAACATATTAAATAATCAGTCTAATTTCTTTGCTTATGTAATTTTTTTCACTTTGTTTATATCTCTTAACCTTCTTTCTTATTTTTCGTCTCTTTGTCTATGCTGTCTACAATCTGGATCATTTCTTCATTTTCCTATATCTGTTTTCCAGTTCACAAATTCTCTCCTCATTTATTTGTTTTTAAACCTCTCCACTTTGTTTTAAAATTTCACATCTAGAAGTAATGTTTGTTTTAAATATGCTTTGTCTGTCTTGCATATATTTCCTAGCTTTAAAAAGTTTCTTTAAAAACATTAAACAGGGGAGGTGGAGTCAAGATGGCGGTGTGGGAAGACGGTACAGTCTCCCCACAACTAGGGCACCTGCTGGCTGCTGGTGGGGGACTCTGACACCCAAGGAGATGGGAGGAACCCCAGAGTGAACCGGTAGGATGTAGGGGGACTGAGGGGGGAGGAGAAGTGGAAACCAGACAGGATCTGTGCCCCTGAGGCTGGGGAGATCAGGAGAGGCAGGCGGGAGGGACTCTGGGAAGAGAGGGAGAGGAGCAGGTGGTGATCGCCTGGCCCACTATGGCCGGGGAGCCTGCTGAGCTCCCAAGCCAGTTGCCCCCCCACTCCAAAGCCCCATCCAGGCCGCATGGGTCCTGCGGGCATAGGAGGAAGGCTGGGGAGATCAGGAGTGGCAGGGGGGTGGGGCCATCCAGGAGGAGCGGGAGAAGAGCAGAGGGAGATTGCCCTGCGCATTCGGGGCGGGGAGCCTGCTGAGCGCCCAAGCTGATCCACTGCCCTCCAAACACCCCGCCAGGCCATGTGGGTCCTTGGGGGCATAGGAGGGAGGCAGGGGAGATCAGGAGAGGCAGGCAGGAGGGGCCCTCCCAGACTCCAGACGGGAGGAGCAGGAGAGGGGAGGAGGACGTTTGTCCCCCCGACTGGAGCCCAGGAAGCCTGCTGGGCTCCCAGGTGAGGTACCCTGCCCTCTGAGACCAGGGGTGGGGGGCACGCCTGAGCCCCTTCTGTTCCTTGAGCCTAAGCCTCACTCCCCACAAGCTCCAGGACCTTTTCCAGCCCTGTGGGTCCTGAGCATTGGCCCTGCCCACCGCCCAGACCTCACCCTTGCTTAGGCCCCACCCTCCACAGTCAAGACCTTCCCCCGCCTTCTTTTTTTTTAGCTTTTCCGGCCTCCTCTTTTCTACGACTGTGGTGCTGATATACCTTCCGGTTGTTGATTCATCTATATTTTTATTTTTACATTCTTTCTAACATACCTTTTAGTTTCCTAGTCTAATTTTATTTTTTACTTTGTTATTGTTCTCTCTCTTTTTTTTTTCCACCCCACACGGCTTGTGGGATCTTGGTTCATGATCCCGGGGTTGGGTGGAAGATCTTGCAGTGGGGGCTCCGAGTCTGAACCACTGGACTAACAAGAGAACCTCAGACCCCAGGGAGTATTCATCGGAATAAGGTCTCACGAATGTCCTCATCTCAGCACCAAGACCCAGCTCTACCCAATAGTCTACAAACTCCAGTGTTGGAAGCCTCACACCAAACAACCAGTAAAACAGAAACACAATCCCACTCATTAAAAAAAAAAAAAATTGTCACAGATGAAGGAGCAAGGTAAAAACCTACAAGACCAAATAAATGAAGCGGAAATAGGCAATCTACCTGAAAAAGAATTCAGAGTAATGTTAGTAAAGATGATCCAGAATGTCAGAAATAGAATGGAGGCATGGACTGAGAAAATACAAGAAATGTTTAACAATGACCTAGAAGAACTAAAGAACAAACAAACAGTTGAACAACACAATAACTGAAATGAAAAATACATTAGAAGGAATCAATAGCAGAATAACCAAGATGGAAGAACGAATAAGTGATCTAGAAGACAAAATGGTGGAAATAAATGCTGAGGAGCAGAATAAAGAAAAAAGAATGAAAAACATTGAAGACAATATCAGAGACCTCTGGGACAACACTAAATGCGCCTACATTCGAATTATAGGGGTCCCAGAAGAAGAAGAGAAAAAAAAAGGGTCTGAGAAAATATTTGAAGAGATTATAGTTGAAAACTTCCCTAGCATGGAAAGGGAAATATTCACCCAAGTCCAGGAAGCACAGAGAGTCCATACAGGATAAACCCTAGGAAAAACACACCAAGACACATATTAATCAAACTAACAAAAATTAAATTCAAAGAAAAAATATTAGAAGAGGCAAGGGAAAAAAAAATAACATACAAAGGAATCCCCATAAGGTTACCAGCTGATTTTTCAGTGGAAACTCTGCAGGCCAGAAGGGAGTAGCAGGATATAATTAAAGTGATGAAAGAGAAAAACTACAATCAATATTACTGTACCCAGCAAGGATCTCATTCAGATTTGATGGAGAAGTCAAAAGCTTTCCAGACAAGCAAAAGCTAAGAGAATTCAGCACCACCAAACCAGCTTTACAACAAATGCAAAAGGAGCTTCTCTAAGTGGGAAACACAAGAGAAGAAAAAGACCCACAAAAACAAAGCCAAAACAATTAAGAAAATGGTAATAGGAACATACGTATTGATAATAACCTTGAATGTAAATGGTCTAAGTGCCCCCACCAAAAGACATAGACTGGCTGAATGGATACAAAAACAAGACCCATCTATATGCTGTCTACAAGAGACCCACTTCAGACCTAGGGACACATACAGACGGAATGTGAAGGGATGGAAAAAGATATTCCATGAAAATGGAAATCAAAAGAAAGCTGGAGTAGCAATACTCGTATGAGATAAAATAGGCTTTTTTTTTTTTTAACATCTTTATTGGAGTATAACTGCTTTACAGCAGTGTGTTAGTTTCTGTTGTATGACAAAGTGAATCAGCTATATCCCCATATCCCCTCCCTCTTGCATCTACCTTCCACCCTCCTAACCCACCCTTCTAGGTGGTCACAGAGCACCGAGCTGATCTCCCTGTGCTATGTATCTGCTTCCCACTAGCTATTTTACATTTGGTAGTGTATATATGTCCATGCCACTCTCTCACTTCGTCCCAGCTTACCCATCCCCCTCCCCAGGACCTCAAGTCCATTCTCTCCATCTGCATCTTTATTCATGTCCTGCCCCTAGGTTCTTCAGAACCATTTTTTTTCTTTTTTTTAGATTCCATATATATGCGTTAGCATACGGTATTTGTTTTTCTCTTTATGACTTACTTCACTCTGTATGACAGATTCTAGGTCCAACCACGTCTCTACAAATGACCCAATTTCGTTTCTTTTTATGGCTGAGTAATATTCCATTGTATATATGTGCCACATCTTCTTTATCCATTCATCTGTTGATGGACGATTAGGTTGGTTCCATGTCCTGGCTATTGTAAATAGAGCTGCAATGAACATTTTGGTACATGACCCTTTTAGAATTATGGTTTTCTTAGGGCATGTGCCCAGTAGTGGGATTGCTGGGTCGTGTGGTAGTTCTATTTTTAGTTTTTTAAGGAACCTCCATACTGGCTGAATCAATTTGCATTGCCACCAGCAGTGCAAGAGGATTCCCTTTCCTCCACACCCTCTTCAGCATTTATTGTTTGTAGATTTTTTGATGATGGCCATTCTAACCACTGTGAGGTGAAACCACATTGTAGTTTGTTTTTCTTTTTTCTTGCGGTACGTGGGCCTCTTACTGTTGTGGCCTCTCCCATTGCGGAGCACAGGCTCTGGACACGCAGGCTCAGTGGCCATGGCTCATGGGCCCAGCCGCTCCACGGCATGTGGGATCTTCCCGGACTGGGGCACGAGCCCGGGTCCCCTGCATTGGCAGGCAGACTCTCAACCACTGCATCACCAGGGAAGCCCCACACATTAGAGTTTTGACTTGCATTTCTCTAATAATTCGTGATGTTGAGCATCCTTTCATGTGTTTGTTGGCAATCTGTATATCTTCTTTTGAGAAATGTCTGTTTAGGTCTTCTGCCCATTTTTGGATTGGCTTGTTTGTTTTTTTGATATTGAGCTGCATGAGCTGCTTGTATATTTTGGAGATTAATCCTTTGTCAGTTGCTTCATTCGCAAATATTTTCTCCCATTCTGAGAGTTGTCTTTTTTGTCTTGTTTATGGTTTCCTTTGCTGTGCAAAAGCTTTGAAGTTTCATTAGGTACCATTTGTTTATTTTTGTTATTTCCATTTCTCTAGGAGATGGGTCAAAAAGGATCTTGCTATGTTTTATGTCATAGAGTGTTCTGCCTATGTTTTCCTCTAAGAGTTTGATAGTGTCTGGCCTTACATTTAGGTCTTTAGTCCATTTTGAGTTTATTTTTGTGTATGGTGTTAGGGAGTGTTCTAATTTCATTCTTTTACATGTAGCTGTGCAGTTTTCCCAGCACCACTTATTGAAGAGGCTGTCTTTTCCCCATTGTATATTCTTGCCTTCTTTATCAAACATAAGGTGACCATATGTGGGTGGGTTTATCTCTGGGCTTTCTATCCATTTCCATTGATCTGTAGTTCTGTTCTTATGCCAGTACCATACTCTCTTGATTACTGTAGCTTTCATCTGAAGTCAGGGAGCCTAATTCCTCCAGCTCTGTTTTTCTTTCTCAAGGTTGCTTTGGCTATTCGGGGTCTTTAGTGTTTCCATACAAATTGTGAAAGTTTTTGTTCTAGTCCTGTGAAAAATGCCATTGCTAGTTTGCTAGGGATTGCACTGAATCTGTAGGTTGCTTTTGGTAGTAAAGTCATTTTCACAATGTTGATTCTTCTAATCCAAGAACATGGTGTATCTCTTCATCTATTTGTATCATCTTTAATTTCTTTCAACAGTGTCTTATGGTTTTCTACATACAGGTCATTTGTCTCCTTACATAGGTTTATTCATAGGTATTTTATTCTATTTCTTGCAATAGTAAATCGGAGCATTTCCTTAATTTCTCTTTCAGATTTTTCATCAGTAGTTTATAGGAATGCACGAGAGTTCTGTGCATTAATTTTGTATCCTGCTACTTTACCAAATTCATTGATTAGCTCTAGTAGTTTTCTGGTAGCATCTTTAGGATTCTCTATGTATAGTATCATGTCATCTGCAAACAGCTTTACTTCTTCTTTTCTGATTTGGATTCCTTTTATTTCTTTTTCTTCTCTGATTGCTGTGGCTAAAACTTCCAAAACTGTGTTGAATAATAGTGGTGAGAGTGGGGAACCTTGTCTTGTTCCTGATCTTAGTGGAAATGGTTTCAGTTTTTCACCACTGAGAATGATGTTGGCTGTGAGTTTATCATATATGGCATTTTTTATGTTGAGGAAAGTTCCCTCTATGCCTGCTTTCTGGATGGTTTTTATCATAAAAGGGTGTTGAATTTTGTCAAAAGCTTTTTCTGCATCTACTGAGAAGATCATATGGTTTTCCTCCTTCAATTTGTTAATATGGTTTATCACATTGATTTGTGTATATTGAAGAATCCTTGCATCCCTGGGATAAACCCCACTTGATCATGGTGTATGATCATTTTAATGTGCTGTTGGATTCTGTTTGCTAGTATTTTGTTGAGGATATTTGCATCTATGTTCATCAGTGATATTGGCCTGTAGTTTTCATTTTTTGTGACGTCTTTATCTGGTTTTGTTGTCAGGGTGATGATGGCCTCGTAGAATGAGTTTGGGAGTGTTCCTCCCTCTGCTATATTTTGGAAGAGTTTGAGAAGGATAGGTGTTATCTCTTCTTTAAATGTTAGCTCTTCCCTAAATGTTTGATAGAATTTGCCTGTGAAGCCATCTGGTCTTGGGCTTTTGTTTCTTGGAAGATTTTTAATCACAGTTTCAATTTCAGTGCTTGTGATTGGTCTGTTTATATTTTCTATTTCTTCCTTGTTCAGTCTCAGAAGGTTGTGCTTTTCTGAGAGTTTGTCCATTTCTTCGAGGTTGTCCATTTTATTGGCATATAGTTGCTTGTAGTTATGTATCATGATTCTTTGTATTTCTTCAGTGTCAGTTGTTACTTCTCCTTTTTCAATTCTAATTCTATTGAGTTGAGTCTTCTTCCTTTTCTTCTTGATGAGTCTGGCTAATGGTTTATTAATTTTGTTTATTTTCTGAAATAACCAGTTTTTAGTTTTATTGATCTTTGCTATTGAAGAGATTATATTTGAAAACTTCCCTAATATGGGAAAGGAAATAGTCAATCAAGTCCAGGATGCACAAAGAGTCCCATACAAGATAAATCCAAGGGGAAACATGCTAAGACACATATTAATCAAACTATCAAAAATTAAATACAAAGAAAAAGCATTAAAAGCAGCAAGGGAAAAGCAACAAATAACATACAAGGTAATCCCCATATGGTTAACAGCTGCTCTCTCAGCAAAAACTCTGCAAGCTAGAAGTGTGTGGCAGGACATATTTAAAGTGATGAAAGGGAAAAACCTACAACCAAGATTACTCTACCCAGCAGGGATCTCATTCAGATTCAATGGAGAAACTAAAACCTTTATAGACAAGACGAAGCTAAGAAAATTCATCACCATCAAACCAGCTTTACAAGAAATGCTAAAGGAACTTCTCTAGGCAGGAAACACAAAAGAAGGAAAAGACCCACAATAAGAAACCACAAACAATTAAGAAAATGGTAATAGGAACATACATATCGATAATTACCTTAAGTGTAAATGGATTTATACTGCAACAAAAAGACATAGACTGGCTGAATGGATCCAAAAACAAGACCCATATATATGCTGTCTACAAGAGAGCCTCTTCAGACCTAGGGTTACATACAGACTGAAAATGAGGGATGGAAAAAGATATTCCATGCAAATGGAAATCAAAAGAAAGCTGGAGTAGCAATTCTCATATCAGACAAAATGGACTTTAAACTAAAGACTATTACAAGAGATAAAGAAGGACACTGCATGATGATCAAGGGATCAATCCAAGAAGATGATATAACAATTGTAAGTATTTATGCACCCAACATAGGAGCACCTCGATACATAAGGCAAATGCTAACAGCCATAAAAGGGGAAATCATAGTAGGGGACTTTCACACCCCACTTACACCAGTGGACAGATCATCCAAACAGAAAATAGATAAGGAAACACAAACTTTAGATGGCATGATCGATCAGATAGGTCTAATTGATATTTATAGAACACTCCACCCAAAACTGGCAGTTTACACTTTTTTCGCAAGGGCACACGGAACATTCTCTAGGATAGATCACTTCTGGGTCACAAATCAAGCCTCAGAAAATTTAATAAAATTGAAATCATATCAAGCATCTTTTCTGACCAACACACTATGAGATTGGAAATCAATTACAGGAAAGAAACTGTGAAAAACAGAAATTCATGGAGGCTAAGCAGTGCACTGTAAATAACCAAGAGATCACTGAAGAAATCAAAGAAGAAATAAAACAATACATAGAAACAAATGACAATGAAAACACGACAACCCAAAACCCACAGCAAAAGCAGTTCTAAGAGGGAAGTTTACAGCAATTCAATCTCACCTCAAGAAACAAGAAAAATCTCAAACAAACAAACTAACCCTGAACTTAAAACAACTAGAGAAAGAAGAACAAAGGAAACCCAATGTCAGTAGAAGAAAGAAATCATAAAGTTCAGAGCAGAAATAAATGAACTAGAAATGAAGAAAACAATAGCAATGATCAATAAAATGAAAAGCTGGTTCTCTGAGAAAATAAACATGATTGATAAGCCATTAGCCAGACTCATCAAGAAAAAAAGGGAGAGGACACAAATCAGTAGAATTTGAAATGAAAAAGGAGAAATCACAACTGACACTGCAGAAATACGAAAGATTATAAGAGAGTACTATAAAGAGCTATATGCCAATAAAATGGACAGCCACGAAGAAATGCACAAATTCTTGGAAAAGCACAATTTTCCAAGACTGAACCAGGAAGAATTAGAAAATATAAACAGACCTATCAGAAGTAATGAAATTGAAACCATAATTAAAAATCTTTTAACAGACAAAAGTCCTGGACCAGATGGCTTCACAGGCGAATTCTATCAAACATTTAGAGAAGAACTAGCACTGATCTTTCTCAAACTCTTCCAAAAAATTGTAGTGGGAGAAAAACTCCCAAATTCATTCTACAAAGCCACCATCACCCTGTTACCAAAACCAGATAAAGATATCACAAAAAAAGAAAATTATAGACCAATATCACTGATGAACATAGATGCAGAAATCCTCAGCAAAATACTAGCAAACAGAATCCAACAGCACATTAAAAGGATCATACACCATGATCAAGTGGGATTTATCCCAGGGATGCAAGGATTCTTCAATATACACAAATCAATCAGTGTGATACACCACATTAACAAATTAAGGAATAAAAACTGTATGATCATCTCAATAGATGCAGAAAAAACTTTTGACAAAATTCAACACCCATTTATGATAAAAACCATCCAGAAAGCAGGCATAGAGGAAACTTTCCTCAACATAATAAAGGCCATATATGATAAACTCACAGCCAACATCGTTCTCAGTGGTGAAAAACTGAAACCATTTCCACTAAGATCAGGAACAAGACAAGGATGTCCACTCTTGCCACTCTTATTCAACATAGTTTTGGAAGTCCTAGCCACAGCAATCAGAGAGGAAAAAGAAATAAAAGGAATACAAATTGGAAAAGAAGAAGTAAAACTGTCACTGTTTGCTAATAACATGATACTATACATACAATATCCTAAAGATGCCACCAGAAAACTACTAGAACTAATCAATGAATTTGGTAAGGTTGCAGGATACAAAATTAATGCACAGAAATCTCTTGCATTCCTATACACTAATGATGAAGAATCTCAAAGAGAAATTAAGGAAACACTCGCATTTACCATTGCAAGAAAAAGAATAAAATACCTAGGAATAAATCTGCCTAAGGAGGTGAGAGACTTGTACTCAGAAAACTATAAAACACTGATGAAAAAAATCAAAAACGACATAAACGGATGGAGAGATATACCATGTTCTTGGCTGGGAAGAATCAACATTGTGAAAATGACTATACTACCCATTGCAATCTACAGGTTCAGTGCAATCCCTATCAAACTACCAATAGCATTCTTCACAGAATTAGAACAAAAATCATACAATTCATATGGAAACACAAAAGATCCCGAATATCCAAAGCAATCTTGAGAAAGAAAAATGGAGTTGGAGGAATCAGGCTCCCGGGCTTCAACTATATCACAAAGCTACAGTAATCAAGACAGTATGGTACTGGCACTAAAACAGAAATATAGATCAATGGTACAGGATAGAATGCCCAGAGATGAAACCACCCACATATGGGCACCTAATTTACAACGAAGGAGGCAATAACATACAATGGAGCAAAGACCGCCTCTTTAATAAGTGGTGCTGGGAAAACTGGACAGGTACATATAAAAGAATGATATTAGAACACTGCCTAACACCATACACAAAAATAAACTCCAAATGGATTAAAGAGTTAAATGTAAGACTAGACACTATAATACACTTAGAGGAAAACATAGGAAAAGTACACTTTGACATAAACCACAGAAAGATCTTTTTTGACCCACCTTCTAGAGTAACAGAAATAAAAAGAAAAACAGATGGAACTTAATTAAACTTCAAAGGTTTTGTACAGCAAAGAAAACAATAAACAAGACAAAAAGACAACTCTCTGAATGGGAGAAAATATTTGCAAATGAAACAACAGACAAAGGATTAATCTCCAAAATATACAAGCAGCTCATGGAGCTCAATATCAAAAAAATAAACAATCCAGTTAAAAAATGGGTGGAAGCCCTAAATAGACATTTCACCAAGGAAGACATATAGATGGCCAAGAGGCACATGAAAAGATGCTCAACATCACTAATTATTAGAGAAATGCAAATCAAAACTACAATGAGGTATCACCTCATGCTGGTCAGAATGGCCATTATCAAAAAAGCTAGAAACAATAAATGCTGAAAAGGGTACCCTCATACACTGTTGGTGGGAAGGTAAATTGTTACAACCACTATGGAAAACAGTATGGATGTTCCTTAAAAACGAAAAATAGAACAACCATATGACCCATCAATCCCACTACTGGGCATATACCCTGAGGAAACCATAATTCAAAAAGAGACATGCGCCACAATGTTCATTGCAACACTATTTACAATAGCCAGGACATGGAAGCAACCTAAATGTCCATCAACAGATGAATGGATAAAGAAGATGTGGCACATATATACAATGGAATATTACTCAGCCATAAAAAGAAATGAAATTGAGTTATTTGTAGTGAGGTGGATGGACCTAGAGTCTGTCATACAGAGTGAAGTAAGTCAGAAAGAGAAAAACAAATACCATATGCTAATGCATATATATGGAATCTAAAAAAAAAAATGGTACTGATTGAGCTAGTTGCAGGGCAGGAATAAAGAGATAGACATAGAGAATGGTGACATGGGGTGGGAGGGTGAAGCT
This sequence comes from Phocoena phocoena, assembly GCF_963924675.1. NCBI lineage: Eukaryota > Metazoa > Chordata > Mammalia > Artiodactyla > Phocoenidae > Phocoena > Phocoena phocoena. Next base: position 40,890,021 of record NC_089230.1, on the reverse strand, counting down.
GGGGCGAAGTGAGAGTAGCGTCGACATATATACACTACTGAATGTAAAATAGTTGGCTGGTGGGAAGCAGCAGCATAGAGAGATCGGCTTGGTGCTTTGCAATGACCTAGAGGGGTGGGATAGGGAGGATGGGAGGAACGCTCAAGAGGGAGGGAATATGGGGACATGTGTATGCATATGGCTGATTTGCTTTGTTGTGCAACAGAAACTAACGTGGTATTGTGAAGCAATTATATGCCGATAAAGATCTATTAAAAAAAATATTAAACATAATTATTTCAGTGTTTTTGTCTGATAATTCTCTTCCTTATCTGAAGTCCTTTTAGATTCTGTTTTCTTTCTGCTGATTCTCAATCATGGTGCCTCTTTCTTTTTGTTTTTAGTTTCTGTTTGTGAACTGATGATGTTCTTTGAAATGAGAGGAGTTCCTTTTGTGAGGATTTTCATTTGCTTTTTGTCTGGCAACCAGGGAAAATTCATTCCAGAATATCTAGTTTTCATCCTTAATGCTTTCCAAACACTGAGGCAATGTATATTGTCCTGTGGACACTGGTGAGGATTGGCTTGTGGTTCCAAATTCTCAGTGATGATTTTTTCCCTTCGTTCAGCCCTGAGTTTTGAGATACATAAATTTATTTTCAGGTCTCTATGGATGAAGGGCAGAGGGTTATATTTGTTTTTTTTTTCTTTTTTTAAATTTAACTATAGTTGATTTACTATATTGTGTTAGTTTCAGGTGTACAGCATCAGATTCTTTTCCATTATAGGTTATTAAAAGATACTGAATATAGTTCTGCGTGCTGTACAGTAAATCCTTGGTGTTTTTCTATTTTATATATAGTGGTGTGTATCTATTAATCCCATACCACTAATTTATCTGTCCCCCCTTCCCTGTCCCTTTTGGTAAACATACATTTGTTTTTTATGTCTGTGAGTCTGTTTTTGTTTTATAAATAAGTTGATTTGTATTATTATGTTTTAGTTTGCACATATAAGTGATATCATATAATATTTGTCTTTCTCTGCCTGACTTCACTTAGTATGATAATCTCTAGATCTATCCATGTTGCTGCAGATGGCATTATTTCATTCTTTTTTATGGCTGAGTAATATTCCATTGTATATATGTACCGTATCTTCTTTATCCATTCATCTGTTGATGGACATTTATGTTGTTGCTTCCATGTCTTGGCTATTGTAAATTGTGCTGCTATGAACACTAGTGGGCATGTATCTTTTCAAATGAGAGATTTTGTCTTTTCCAGATATATGGCCAGGAGTGGGATTGCTGGATCATATGGTAGCTCTATGTTTAGCTTTTTAGGAACCTGCAGACTTTTTTCCATAGTGGCTGCACCAATTTACATTCCCACCAACAGTGTAGGAGGGTTCCGTTTTCTCCAGTATGTTTGGTTGACTGTTCACTGAGGGTTTATCTCTTTGGTGTTACAGGCTCCAAGATCTCACGAGTGTATGAAAATTGAAGCTTAATTTTACCTAGTTAAGCAAATGATCTCAGGGTGAAAGTTGACTTTAGTGTTCTACTTACTTCTATGGATTCTAGTTCTGACTTTTTTCACTTGAGAATTTGTTTTATTCTTGCTAGCTTATTGTTTCTCTTAAGGATATTTAAACATTTATTATATTCAAGATTATTAGTTATTTTCAGTAAAAAATTGTTCCAATTACTTAGCCTGCCATGTTACTAGAAACAGAAGTAAAACCATATTTGAATCTGAGCTATAGTAATTATATTGGCCCTATTTGGAGCACATGTATATTTTTCTTTTAATTGGTCAAGATTTTCTTTATTGTCTTGTGTCTTAGCTTATGGTGATCCCTTCCATTATTTTTCTTTTTATTCTCCTTTGTCTATTCAAAGACAGCAAATTCTAATGCATAAATGTTCTACGTGTGTATTTCTGACCTCTGGGAATACGTTGTAATACCTGAAGAGTCAGGGCAGTTAGTTTGCCTTTTTAATTCATTTTACTTAGTAAAAATAAAGTGTCCAATGAGTCTTTGATTTAATATGTATTTGGCCAAGTAGTGTTTCCCATAAGGTTTTAATAGTATTGTTTAGCAGTATTCCTAAGCAATGATAGCATTTACTCAAATAAGTTAGCGATACATATTTTTAAAGACCAAAGTAGAGTTGATTTAGTTTCCTCACTCAAGAAACTGAAAGTGTTGATTAAAATCTTAATTTGAAAATCTCTAAAATCTGTTTCTATATAAACACTGGAAAGAGTAAGTTTTACTTCAGTGTAAGATTTTATAGAGGCATGAGATTTGTTCAAAAACCTGAAGTATGAGCCACTTAGAACTTAAATGCTTATGTTACTAGAAACTTGATATAACTTCTGAAAGGATGGTTATTCAAAAACTCATTCATCACTTAATGCTCAAAGTTCATTCATCATGAGTACTTTATGTCATTCTTAAAAAAAAACTTTATCAGAGATTCAAATTTCTGCAAGGCGCATTGTGATATGTCCATATGGTTCATTTTGCAACTAACAAAAGGAGAAGGAAATAACATCCTAATCTGTTTCATTCATTCATCTGCTCTCTTTATTTCATTTGGGAGGATTTTCAACAGAAAGAGCTTCAGTGATGGTGGAAGCTGCAGAAATAATGTCGGGAATGCATTATTGGATGCAAATTTTGGAAAAGAGTGAGGAGCCTAAGTAATTCTTCCTGTTTTGCTTTGCATAACTGAGCCTATGTTCCTATCAGAAAGAGAGAGAGGTTTTCCTATAGTATTTTCTGTAGGGGGAAAAAGAACCCGAGAGTTTTATTTTTTGCAGTGGGAGATTCAGGTTAAAGTGTTAACTTAGAGTGTTTGGGGTAAACTTTTACAGAGAATGATATAACTCAAAGTACACCAAGGCAACTTAATGAGCAGTTTGTGTAAGCCAGCACTGTCCAGTAGAAATACATTTCAAAACAGATATGTAGGGCTTCCCTCATGGCGCAGTGGTTGAGAGTCCGCCTGCCAATGCAGGGGACACGGGTTCGTGCCCCGGTCCGGGAAGATCCCACATGCCGCAGAGCGGCTGGGCCCGTGAGTCATGGCCACCGAGCCTGCGCGTCCGGAGCCTGTGCTCCACAACAGGAGAGGCCACAGCAGTGAGAGGCCTGCGTACTGCAAAAACAACAACAACAACAACAACCCCCCACCCCAAGAAAAACAGATATGTAATTTTAAATTGTCTAATAGTCACATTAAAAAGATAAAAACAAACAGGTGAAAGTAACTTTTATGCTGTATTTTATTTTACACAATATATCCAAAATATTATCATTTCAGGATATAAAGAATAAAAAATTATTGAGAGTTTTTACTTCTTTTTGATACTGAGTCTTCAAAATCCAGTATAAATTTTATACTTACAGCACACCTTAATTGGCAAACTAATACGGAAATATTTTATCTGCATTTAGAATTCATAAAACATACAAGAGAAAAAGTAGATTCATATCTAAGTTGTCCCAAAATACTTAAAATTTTCTGATAACTGAAATGAATATGTTTTAAAATTTACATCTAAATAAATTAAAATTACAGAAAATCCAAATCACGCTAGTTATATTTCAAGTGTTCAACAGCCTCATGTGGCTAGAGGCTGCTTAGAGCACAGCTCTAAGCCAGAGTTAGATTTGAAAAATGAGATCTTATTAAATACATACAAATGAGGTTAGCCTCATGTTACTGATGATGACTTGGCAAACTAATATAATTTATATAAAGTTGTGTAAACAGCAATTTTTATAGTGATCTTGTCCTCAAGACTAAAAATTCTATGCTAATTTTGGCAGAAACATAGATGCAATCACTTGTTCCAGATTTGCTATTTCTAGGCTAATCAGAGTCACAGCTCATAGTCAGCAACAACAAAGCAAAATCTAGGTTAGGTGCTGGGCTTGGGTCAGAACCCCAGAGTTCAGAGTTAAGGGTGGGGCGAGGCAGTGGCAGCAATGTAACAGAGAAAAGGGGTTTGCCTCTCACTCCAGAAGGCTCAGAGGCTCAGTCTTGTTAACCTTTGCTGCCCAATCAGCCTTCTGTCAGGTCCAGGGAAACATCTGCAGCTGGTAAGAAACCAAAATAACCAAATAATTGCACCATTCATCTGTCTGTCCATCTATCTATCTATCTATCTATCTGTCTATCTAGTGAGTCATCTACCTACCTATCTAACGAAGAACCATACTATGCCTTCTAGCCTTTGTGTTAGAGGTGAGTTATCCAAGGTCACCAGAAGAGGTATTTTGATATTGCAGCATTACAGGTAGGGTTTTTGAATGGGCAAGAAGAGATTACACACACGCCTGCTAAAATTCCCAGTTTGTTTAGCCATGCTACAGTTTGTAACAAGAGTGAGGTTACTTTATGCAGCAGGAGCAGAAGCCAAGTATCTTTGCATAGCTTTTCCCTTCTCCTTGTTCCATGTGGGGCAAGCTGTAGCCTGTGACAGTTTCTTCTCAGCTAAGATCTTGCCAGAATAAGAATGAAGATGGGTTTTTTGTCAGGCACAGCTCTTTCTACTGGCGCTTATAGCACTGTTTTAGAAGAATTACGTGAACAATGTTGGTACTCCATTTAAAGGAATGTCTACAAACATTAGAGTTTTTCAGTTCGTGAACCAGTTGAGGCATCAGCAACTGGCCATCCTTGTCAGTACACAGGTAACCCTAGACACACCCCTGACTCTAGTTTCAGTGACCTGGAAAATCTATTTCTCCATTGATATTTGCCCAATTCTGTTGATGTTGTTTCTCCAAGTAATTTCTTTGTACCCTTTGACCAGAATGTGCAGTAGAATCTGGGGGAAAGAAGGCGAGAGAGGACCTGAATTGACTTAAGATTTGTTTTTTATCACCTAGCAAATCCAGCACTCAAAATGGAAATTAAATTCAACCATAAAATAGAAAATTACTTTTCTTAAACACCTGAGTTGGTTGACCTAAGATTATTTATACTTGTTTCGAGTTGGGACTGTCCAGAATTTTCAAGAATCCTCATGATCACCCATCTCTGCACCATATTGATTATAAACCCTGGTCCAAAATCATCTAGAGGCAATGGGTGTTATCCTGTGAGGGATCTGGTGTGTAGAAGTGAAAGGGACTCAGAGGTTACTAAAGATTTCAGTGAAAGTTTTAGTGTGAAAGAGAACTATATGATATCTTAAATTTCCCTGTTAGAAGAAATCTCAGATAAAGGAGAACTGGCAAAGGAAGAAAGGGAGAAAAATGGAAGGTGATTTTTGAAGCTGTTAGGGACTCTGAATTTTAAAATAGCTAAACTTCTTCCTGGCCAAGGAAGAGTCCTTTCAGCAACATCAACTAAACCAGCCTACCCTTCAGTCTGCCTGCATATATGGGAGATGCGTCTACTGTAATTTTTTTTTCATTGCCAGGAATTATTTTTCAACTTGTTGTTCTTCCTCCATTTAAGGTAGAATTTGTGAAGCATCTATTGTCACAGGTCAGAGTTATTGTAACACCAAAGCAGAGAAAGGGATTTTGGGTTTTGAAAATCTAGGCTGTTGAATGTCAAAAGAAATGATCATAAGGGAACTGGCGAACAACAGATTTGGAAGAATATATATTTTATTAATAAGAATATGTTTCCACTAACTCAAAGTGGACACATTTTTTCCCAAACCAGAGGCAAAGGAGCAAAAACTCTATACAACCACAAGACAATTTAGGTTCTGTTGAGTCTCTGTGAGGGGACATTGTATCTCCCTGTGTTGAACGAAGACCTGAGAGATGAGATATAACAAGATGACAGTGCCTTGAACAGTATGAAAGCAACGGAGGTGGTGGGAAAGGATCAGGTACTGAATATATTTTTGAAGTAAGAGAAAACAGAGTTTGTAGAAAGATTGGTTGAATGTTATAAATATAAAAGAGGAGTCAGAGTGGCCTCAAGTTTTTGACTTGAGCAATAGGGAAGAACTACTGTTATCTGTGATAAGGAACTGCAGGCAGAGCAGATATTTTGGGGAGCATTGAGTGTGAAGATCAATGATTTAATTTTAGGCAAGGTAAATATGAGATGGCGATTAGGCATCCAAAGAGAGTAGTTAAAGAGGCAGGTGGTGAGGTGGGGATTAGAGATGTGACTTTGGGAGTTATTGCTGTATAGATGATGGGACTGGATAAGATCACCAAGGAAGTGAGTATAGGTAGAGGAGAAAGGAAGTCCAAGGAACAAATGCTTTGGGAGTTTAAAGTTTTGATGTATGTTGAAGAAAAGGATAAGTAGAGAGGATTGGGGAGCAATCAGTGAGGTAAAAGGAAGACCAGGAGTCCTTCTAAATACACGGCAACTCAACAACCCCACACCCTAACGCATTTGTGTTCTGGTGAAATCTACTTGAAAGGAGGCCATTCTTTAGAATGGGAGGAAGAAGAAAAATGGAAAAATATTGATAGGACCCTCCTTCTTCCTTCCCCCACTTTCCATGCCTCTTGGTTTCCCATGAAGATATGGGGCTTTGTGGGATGATTGTATTTTACAATACCCTCAGGTTTGGTTCAGCATCTGCTCTTGACAGATCCAACTTTTTGTTTCCTGCCTGACCTCTCCATGAGTCACGGGTACAATTTTCTGTGGATTAGCAGAGGGTCTCTTGGAATTTAGGTCCAAAACATGAATACCTTAATCTTGCTGTTTGTAATTGTCTCATTCCACCATTTCTGGAAATTTTTGCAGCTCTTGAACTGTTTCTTGTCATGAAGTTTTCTAAACGTATTTCAGAGAAGAATAACCCATTCTTGATGGATTTTCTGCTTCTGGAATGAACTTGGTTTAGTTAAGACAGATAACGTTTCTCATTCTTTTTTCCTTATTGTAACTTCCTATTTAGGAATGCTTGAATTCTATATATAAATTGCTCATGTTAAGAGATTATTATCAAATCTATTGACTTAGTATCTGAATTGAACAATCATTTAGATGAGATAGGTTATTTAGGAAGTAAATGAGGAGTAGAAGGCATGCCATTTTCTAGTGTATTAAGGAAGAGTACTTTTTCTGAATAAAAGAGCTCTTGGGCCCAGTGACTCAAGTGGATGCATCATAAGCCTTAAATGTAATTATATGGATTCTGAGACTTGTGAGAAGATGACTTCCAGAGAACAGACCATCCTTCACTGGCTGACTGATAAGGCAAAACTGGTAAATGCTAAAGGCATTCCCTAACTTGCAGTCCTTTGGATTTCCTCTGTGCTTCATTTTGACCTTTTTGACATTGGAAAATAGTAAATTTAAGAGCTAACATTTTACATAAGAATAAATCCTTTTCTCCCCTTATGTACAAATTTAGTGATAAATATATTCAGAACACAAGTAACTGGCTCTGAAAATAATATTTTATATCTTTCCTAGTGTTACTTATTTGTATATTGTACATTTGTGTCTTCCAGTGCATATAACAGTGTTTTCCTTTGAGCTCTGGAAAGGAAAGGATTATGTCTTTTTCATGTGATTTGTACAATATCTAAGCCCAATATTCTACTTACACTTGTATTAAAATATAACTTAGGGCTTCCCTGGTGGCACAGTGGTTGAGAGTCCGCCTGTCGATGCAGGGGACACGGGTTCGTGCCCTGGTCCGGGAAGATCCCACATTCCGCGGAGCGGCTGGGCCCGTGAGCCATGGCCGCTGAGCCTGCACGTCCGGAGCCTGTGCTCCGCAACGGGAGAGGCCACAGCAGTGAGAGGCCCGTGTACCGCAAAAGAAACCAAAAAAAACAAAACAAAACACAATATAACTTAATGATGATATTATGCTTAGATAAATTAATGATATTTAATATTGCATAGAGTATAATACATATTTATTGGTCAAAAGCAGAGAAGTTTTCCTTTTTTTGATCAATATTTCTATACAAGTATATAATTCGAATGATTTCTATATCTTTGCAGAACTGCCTTCAAGTCTTAGTTATATCTTTAGCTATATGTTGTGCACTGTGACATAGTCTGTAGCACTGGAGTCTGACCATTATGGTATTTGCCAAGCAGGCACAAAGGTTAATTGAAAATCTGTAATAGCTACAATACTATACAGCAAAATCCTCATAGCTATTTTCTTCCTTTATAAAGGCTTGAGACTGTCTTACCATTAATGTCAGAAGCACAAATGATGCCTTTGAGTGGGATTTTAGAGCACGGAATCTGCAAAAGAGGAAGGAGTTGATGCGTATGGGTTGCTTTCCAGGCGGTATGCAATTCCTTTTATAGGCTTACTTTAAAATGCCTTCTTTATATCTACCTAAAACATACAAGTATGTACTAGTGGTGGAGTAAGAAATCAGTTGTAAAACTAGCATGAAGTATAGCTGAGTCATACAATTTGGTTTTTTCCCCCTGAAATAACTAACTTTTAATTAAGACTTTCAGATGATATTGTAATACAAACATTCTAATTTTTGCATAGAAGAATAAAAATTTTTGTGACAAAAAAATGGATAGAACTAAACCCAGAGCCCACAGATCCTGAGCCTTGATGCTATCAGGTGATTTTCTCACATAATACTCAGTGAATTGACCCTCTGGGCTGGAACTGTCAATTGAGACTTGAAAGACTCTGATTTTGAGATTGTTTGCTTTACTGACATTTGATCTTGGCTAAATCACAGAACCGTCTCTGCTTCATTTCCTCATCGGTAAAAGAAAGATGATCCTTGACACCTACTCAGCTCGTAAGATGTTATTAAAGTACCTTTGGTTAACGTGGTATGAAAGAGAATTTTTGGTATCTTAAAAGCAGATTGTATCTAACTCAAAGTCTCTATTACTGTTAGGTCATTGCTGTTGACTTTTTGTACATATGGGAAAAATTCATGTTGCCTATACTTTCTCTTTAGTTCTTTGAAACACACATAAACAACAATACTCTCTTTGTTTTGTACAGAACAACTGATGTGGAATACATAAATCCAGGCAGAATTGCTACTTGTTCCATTCCATTAATTAATTAAGGACTTTTCTTGCTCTTCTGCTGAAATTTGAAACATATTTGCTTCATTTAAGAGCTCTGGCTGATTCCTGTCCTCAATTTGAATTTTGAAGTCTAACTTCACAGCAGAGAGCCTGCCATATAAATATGTTAAGTCATAAGTTCCCATCTTAAGCTAACAGGTGATTATCCTTCACAGTAGAACTACAAAAGGAGTCTAAATTAATGAACGTCTTAAGTGTCTTTTCCTATTGCTGTGATATAAAGGTAGAAGGCCTAAACAGGTGAGGTAATCACTCAGATTAAAAAAAGGGAAAGCAAATAAAACACATCTGACTACTCTTGAGAGTTGTCAAGACAGTTCCTCCATTACTCCACTCACCTTGCAGTTTAAAACATTGAAATGCCTTTGTGCTATTATTGCCTATTTTGAGTGTTATCCTAAGATTTTCAGTTCTTCGTTACTGCTTTATAGCTGAGAATTGCTTGCTTCTGGGATATTAAGATTATTTCTCATTGTGCTTTTCCTTACAGCTTCGTAACTTGAAGAACTTGTTCCTCTCAGCAGAAACTAGTTCCTTGTTATTTTCGCATCTTCCCTTATTTCTAATACACTAGCCAGCCAGGAAACCAATAAAATGAAAGGTCTGTTGGCAACATTATGTGTGAGATTTTCTATGGGTAAAGATTTATTTTACTCACTTTTTTTTTTAAGGTGTCTGAGAGGAGGACATGAGGCAAAAAGCTCGAATTGGATTTTTAAATGTAAAAATATAGGAAAAGGCACTAGCTCAAAAACAGGAGACTAAAATACCATCTTAATTCTAAGAACTGAGTATAGCTTTCAGATTGAATCCTAGGGGTTCCTCATTTTGGGGTCAGCTTAGCTTAGAGAACAGAAGGCACCATATAGAATGGCCTCCAAAGTAATTATACCAATAAGAGTTTGTAATGCGATGGTTTAGAAATAATAAAACCTAGATTAACTAGGACCTAGTTAACTGGAACTTTCAATTATCCATATTTTAGTCCCTTTTTCTCTTTTAGAAGAATAGCTAAATGATGATAAAACTTTTGAGGTTAAATATCCCTTTTTTATTTTTAATTAATTTTTTTATTAGTTATCTATTTTATATACATCAGTGTATACATGTCAATCCCAATCTCCCAGTTCATCACCCCCCCATCCCCCACCGCTTTCCCCCCTTGGTGTCCATACATTTTTTCTCTACATCTGTGTCTCTATTTCTGCCTTGCAAACCGGTTCATCTGTACCATTTTTCTAGATTCTACATGTGTTAATATACGATATTTGTTTTTCTCTTTCTGACTTACTTCACTCTGTATGACAGTCTCTAGATCCATCCACGTCTCAACAAATGACTCAGTTTCGTTCCTTTTTATGGCTGAGTAATATTCCATTGTATATGTGTACCACATCTTCTTTATCCATTCGTCTGTCGATGGGCATCTAGGTTGCTTCCATGACCTGGCTATTGTAAATAGCGTTGCAGTGAACATTGGGGTGTATGTGTCTTTTTGAATTATGGTTTTCTCTGGCTATATGCCCAGTAGTGGGATTGCTGGGTCATATGGTAATTTTATTTTTATTTTTTTAAGGAACCTCCATACTGTTCTCTATAGTGGCTGTATCAATTTACATTCCCACCAACAGTGCAAGAGAGTTCCCTTTTCTCCACATCCTCTCCAGCATTTGTTGTTTGTAGATTTTCTGATGATGTCCATTCTAACTGGTATGAGGTGGTACCTCACTGTAGTTTTGATTTGCATTTCTCTAATAATTAGTGATGTTGAGCAGCTTTTCATGTGCTTCTTGGCCATCTGTATGTCTTCTTTGGAGAAATGTCTATTTAGGTCTTCTGCCCATTTTTGGATCGGGTTGTTTGTTTTCTTAATATTGAGCTGCATGAGCTGTTTATATATTTTGGAGATTAGTCCTTTGGCCGTTGATTCATTTGCAAATATTTTCTCCCATTCTGGGGGTTGTTTTTCATCTTGTTTATAGTTTCCTTTGCTGTGCAAAAGCTTTGAAGTTTCATTAGGTCCCATTTGTTTATTTTTGTTTTTATTTCCATTACTCTAGGAGGTGTGTCAAAACCTTTTTTTATTATATTGAGGAAAATGCAGCCCATGGCCTAAAGATTAGTGCCTATTTTTCTGCCTAAAGTTGGAGCTCTAACAACCATCTTTTAAAAGAGTTGTGTTAACAATAGGAAACCCCCTAATTTGCAGATATCAAAGATCATTATAAAGTCAGTCTACTTTTCTGTAGTTTACATAGACATATCTACTGTACTGCAAAAAGGGGACTAGATTAGGTGTCAAGACCTGATCCAAGGTCTGCCACTATCTAAGTGTGTGGCCCTGGACAAGTACCTTCTGTCCTTTATATCTCAGTGTCTTCATGTGTGGAATGAGGAGGTTGGATCTGTCCCCTTCAAGCACTAAAATGATTTTTAATCTGGTAATCACTGAATCGTTAGAATGATTGTCCTGAGGCACTGCCAGATCTTCAACTAAGATGAGCAATTTTGTTGTTGCTACTGTTGTTCACAATAGTTGTAATGTATTGTGAACTAGGGAAATTGCATGCCTACTTTCAGAGAAAACAATGGCTTGGAGAAGTTAGGTAACTGGCCCGTGGTCACATTATCAGAGTTGCAGTATCAGATTGGGATAAGAACCCAGGACTCTCTGACTACAGAGTTTATGTGTTTCCACTACTTCAGTGGGTATATCCCAAAGACTCTGTTGAATTTGGGCTTTTGAAATGGGAAATACTGATCCCACTCATTCTATAAACTGAAGGCAGACCAGAAATATCTAGAAATTCTCATGAATTTGCTCTGAAGACTAGGAATTGCAGAAAATAGGGAGATGAGTTCAGTGTGAATCAAAGATACAACATAATGAGATAAGTGTAAAATAAATGTTTATTTAATTTCAAATCAACAGTTTGGGCATCCGAATAGATATTATTGCCTCTGTTGAATTAGGATTGGTTGCTTCATTGTTGATTAGAATAATGTTAGAGAATTGTATCTAAAGCCAGCAACACATTTTTTTTCAAATGTGTCAGCCTTGATGATGAATTCTCATCTTTTGAAGATGGATATTTTGGAATTGGTAAAATGTCAATAAACCTCTTACGAGAAAACTGTTTATCTTCCTTATTTTATATCTCACAGTGCCTATCCTAGTATCTTTTACTTAATGGACAGTCAATAAATAATTTTTTTAAAATTTGATTTATTAATTTTTACCATAATAAATGTAAGTGAGAATTTTGTGAAATTCTTACTTTTAATAGGTGTATTAGTTAGGGTTTTCTAGAGAATCAGAAGCAATAGGATATATAGAAATATTTATTTATTATAAGATATTGGCTCAGGTGATTATGGAGACTGATATGGAGACCCAGTCTGGTTCTGAAGGCTTGAGAAGCAGGAGCACCAGAGACAGGTGAAGGTGGGTGTTTCAGCTCAGCAGTCAGAGAATGAATTCAACTTCCTCCACCTTTTACTTTCATTCAGGTCCTCCTTGGATGGGATGATGCCCAGCCACATTGAAAAGGGCCATCTGATTTACTTAGTCCACTAATTCAAATGCTAGTCTTATCTAGAAACACCCTCACGGACATACCCAGAAATACTGTGTAACCAGTTACTTGGGTATCCCTTAGTTCAGTCAAGATGACACATAAAATTAACCATCATAATGGGTTTATATGACAGAGGAAGAGGAGTCATTTAGGATAAGACATTTTACTTGTTGTTTTGATTGTATCCAGGAGTACTCTTAAACCACTCTTAGAAAAAAAAAAAAAAAAAACCACTCTTAGAAACTACTAAAATTGAAGTATGTTGTAGAGTCTGATATTTCTCTTGGGATCCATAGAGGTAGCAGCAAAGGTTTGCCTCATAAGAAATTGCTTTTGTGTTTTTTTGGGGAAACATTCAGATGATACATTTCACTATTTATAGTGTTTTAGGTCATAGGTGCAGAGTAGCCCTTCACATTTTTCATGTGGTGGCTCAGATGAAAACTGCAATGTAAAATTAAAATTTAAGATGCCTGTTCATGCCAGTTCCACTTAAGGATGACTTGCCTTGGGAAAGCTGTACTGTGGGTTCTACACCTGACATCAGACAGGCAGTGACTCTGTGTATCTGTGCTGGAAGGTATTTCTCAGAAAAAACCTCATGTAAGGCATAGAACACTCAAACAATTTAAACTTAGGCAAGTGGGAAAAGGCACTTTCCTTGACTTTGTTTGATGATAGTCACTCCCCTTTCATTTTCTCGTGTGAAAAATAAACCCAACCATATATTTTCCTGACGGTTTTAAGCATTTCAAATTATTTGTTTCAGGCCTGAGGGATTTTAAGCAAAGCTACAACCTACACAAATCTCCATGATCCTAGAAGGAAAAGAAGAGCTTTCAGGGATAGGGGACACTATGTTTTTTTGCTGCTAAATGAGAATCACACAGTTATCTTGCCAACTGAAACGCTATGCTTATTTTTCCTCTGGAAGAGTCCAAGCTTGTGTGTAAAGGTTCCCATTAAGGCTGATCTTTCAGAAATGGAGTTGGAAGGGCCAGAATTGCTGTAGCAGACAGGCAGCTTCTGGGTTTTATCCCTCCTGCCTGTGAATCAGCACATCCTATTATGTATGTTTCAAGGAATCACATTTTGCTGCTCCTTGCAGTCTTGCAGCATTTCTAATTAAAAGTGCCTGCTCTTCTCAACAGGTTTTGTAAGCTTTTAAAAGACACTTTTGTGTTTATTTCCCTTTATTTGTGTTTTTAGTGCCATTTTTGATATCGCCTTTAGCAAAGGAGGAATATGGAATGCTTAGATAGAGTGCTGTTAAAGTGCTTATAGCAGTAGTATGTGGTTACTTACATAAATAGATATGAAACATCTGTTGGGGTATAGGAAGTTTCAACTGGACCAATGGTTTCCCAAGAGCAGCCTTTGAAGTGAAAGTATATAAGCTGGCTTGAAAGTTGATCTAAGATAAATTTTTTAAGGAATTGGAAATATTTAAGTTTAATTCTGGAGAGAATAAGAGCTGAAGTTGGAGAGATTGAAATAATAGGAAATAGGAGTAGAGAAAGGAGAGTTTGAAATGGCCAGACTGGAACTGAAAAGACCAAATTGTGGGGAGACTCAGACATCCATCGGTGAATTGAGACATCTGGAGACTGTGGTCTGGTCCTCAGTCACTACACCCCTGTTCCCAGATGTCACAATGAAACACAAGGAGATTAAGCAAAATTCCTGAGATCATATGGCTAGAAGATGATGGATCTGGGACTGAAAAACAGGAGTTCCGAAACAATATTACTTTTACTATTGAAAATGCCTTTGTGATTTGTGTCCTACATTATACAAGCTCTATTTTTGATATCAGCCCCCTCTGATAACACTTTTGTTCATGCCCTTTGCCACCACCAAAAAATCTTCATTAGCTCTTTGTGTTTGAAACCATCTCTTAATCTTGAACAGAGTGGACATTTTGTCACCATGTTTCTGTCTTCGACCCTACCTGTACCATGGGATGATGGCTCATTGATGATGGTTGTACATATGACTCAACATTCTACACCTCCTTTCAATTGAGTAAGTAATCTGAGACCTTGCTTTTAAATTTAAACCCATGTCTTTCTTTATTTCTCCTGTCCCATTGCTGCCTCAGCCCCAGCTCTGACAAGAAGAAAATATTACCAAAGGAGCAGTGGGAGCAAGAATTTGAATACCTTAAAGAGAAGGAAATAACCTTATTTTCAGGCAGAGTAGGCTAAATAGATATTGGGGAACAGGACTGTTTCCCTGAGAGATAATTTTCATTTGTTTAACAGTCTTCATGCATAGGACTGTTATTCAGTTTGCCTTAGGATACCCCCGAGTACTCTTTCACATTCTTAGTCTACTTGTTTGATTATATTAACTTGGCAGGAGAAGGTATTTGAACATGTTAATGTTTAAATATTCTTGTTTGAAAGCAAGCCAGAAGAAAAAACTATACCCCACTTGTGTTACCACATCTGTATATCTCCTTATTTTGAAAGTCAAAATATGTTCTTCACTAGTACCTCTTGATCTCACTCCAAGCTTTTATGAGAATATAAACGTTACTATATGTTAGATACAAGAGAATGCAATACTATTTATTTGTTTCATCAATTTGCTATCATAAAATGAAAAATATTAAAAGAAAATTGATGGTCAACAGTGAAGGAGTAGGAGTAGATTGTTGGTATAACTGTCTTGCAGATAATAATTATAAGTTATGAAAAAAGTTAAACACACACACACACACATATGTGCACAATTATTTAAAATCATGTAGAGCAATCATAAGCAGGCGTAAATGAGAGGTTTTGGCCAAAAAAGGTAAGTACTTTGAGTGGAGTCTATATTTATGGGGCTCCTTCTCCTGAGAGCATACTATTTAGTATGGCCTGCAGGGAGTAGAAAGTTACATCTGACTAAATTCAACACGCATTCGTGAACAAGGAGTAGAAGGAAGCTTCCTTAATCTGGTAAAGGACATCTACAAAACATTACAGCTACCTACATACTTAATGGGAAAAACCTGAAATATTTATCCTTAAGAGGGGGAATAAATACAGTTTTTCTGCTTTTACCACTTCTGTCCAACATTGTACTAGATAGGTATAGCCAGTGCAATAAGTAAAGAAAAAAGATAGAAATGGTATATAGATTTGAAAGGAAGATGTAAAGCCAAATATATTCACTGATTGTCCACAGAAAATCCTATCAAGTCATCTACCAAAAACACCCAAACAAACAAAAACAACAAAAAACTAACTTTAAGTTATAAATGGATTTAGCGATTTCTCAGGATATTAGGTCAATAAAGATAATGAGCTGCATTTCTACACACTAACTGCAAACAATTTTAAAATTAAATTTAAAAAGGTTTATTTCATATAGAATCAATAAATATAAAACATCTTAGGAAAATGTAACAAATACATGCAAGACCTTTCTATACTGAAAACCGTGAAACTTTGCTGAGTAAAATTAAAGACATTCTAAATAAATGGAAAGACTTAACCATATTCATGGATTGGAACACTAGTAGATTCAATGTAATCCCTATCAAACTCTCATCCAATTTTTTATAGAAATGGACAAGCTGATTTAAAATTTATATGGAAATGGAAAACTGACAATAGCCAAGACAATAGTGAGAAAGAACAAAGTTGGAAAACTTAAGAATACCTGATATTAACTCTTACTATAAGCTATTGTATTTAAGACAGTGTGGTACTGGAATAAAGATAGGCAAATAGATCAGTGTAATAGAACAGAGAGTCCAGAAAGAGATCTATAATTATGCAGTCAAGTGATTTTCAAAAAAATGTACCAATACAGTTGAATGAGGAAGGAAAAGTTCATACATACAACTGGGTGTATGTATGAAAACAATTGAACACTGATTTCTACCTCACATCCCACATAATAATTGATTCACATTGGAGTGGGATTTAAATGTAGAACTAAAGGTATAATGATTCTAGAAAATACATTGGCAAATATCTTTAAGACCTGGGGCTAAACAAAGGTTTTATAGACACAAAATGAGAAGTACTAAACCATGGGGCTTCCCTGGTGGTGCAGTGGTTGAGAGTCTGCCTGCTGATGCAGGGGACATGGGTTCGTGCCCCAGTCCAGGAAGATCCCACGTGCTGTGGAGCGGCTGTGCCCGTGAGCCATGGCCACTGAGCCTGCGCGTCCGGAGCCTATGCTCCGCAACGGGAGAGGCCACAACAGTGAGAGGCCCACGTACCGCAAAAAAAAAAAAAAAAAAGTACTAACCATGAAATTAAAATTGATAAATTGCATCAAATTTTAATATGTTTGCTCATCAAAATACACTAAGAAAGTCAAGCCATCAATTTGGAGAAATATTCTCAACGCATATTCACCAAAGGACTGTATCCAGAATATGTAAAGAACTCTCACAAATCAATAATATAGAGAGAAGAAAAATGGGTAAGAAAATTGGGCAATTAACAAAAGAAGATATACAAATAAAATGAATCTATGTAAAGATACTCAACAATATTAGGTGACAGAGAGATGCAAATTAATCCAACATGAGGTATGATTTCATGCTCACTAGAATAGTTACAATAAAAAGGAGTGATGATTGAAATGTTGTTAAGGATATAAGACAACTTGAGCCTCATACTTTGATGGTGGGAGTGTAAAATGGTACAGCCCTTTTGGGAAACAGTCATTAAATCATCTAACCCAGCAATTCCAATCCTAGGTATTTGCCCAAGATAAATAAAACCATAAGTTCACAAAAAGAATTGTACAAGAAAATTTAGAGCAGCTTTATTCATAATAGTCCACCAGAAACAACCCAAATGTCCATTTGAGTGTGAATAAACAAATTATCCTATATATAATGGAATACCACACAGCAATAAAAAATAATAAACAATTATACATGCAAACAGCATCTCAAAATGCATTTGTTAAGTGAAAAAGTCAATATGATTGGAAAGGGTACATATGGTATAATTTCATTTATATGCATTTCAAGAAGTAGCAAACTGAGATGCAGTAATAGAAATTATGGAGGAGGGGATTGACTGGAAGGCACATGTGAATTTTATGATGTGAAGGAAATGATTTATATTCCTGATTTGGGTGGTGGTTAAATAGCTGTATACGTTTATCAAAACTAGTATTTTGGGGCTTCCCTGGTGGCGCAGTGGTTGAGAGTCCGCCTGCCGATGCAGGGGACACGGGTTCGTGCCCCGGCCCGGGAAGATCCCACATACCGCGGAGTGGCTGGGCCCGTGAGCCATGGCCGCTGAGCCTGCGCGTCCGGAGGCTGTGCTCCGCAACGGGAGGAACCACGGCAGTGAGAGGCCCGTGTACCGCAAAAAGAGGAAAAAAACCAAAAAACTAGTATTTTGTACACTGAAGATCCAGTGTATTTTACTATATATAAATTTTTAAAAAATACTAGTTTCTTATATGTGTCTAGAACAAGCTCTAGACCTACATTTGTTTCTTTGTCTATCCAATCCTTATTTCCATCTGTAGTCCTGTCTCATGTTTAGAGACCACACTTAGTACTGTGCTAAGGGCTTTATATGTATTGTGTAGTTTAATCATCACAACGTTACAAGGTAGGCATTGTGGGAGCTTGTCCATCTGACTATCTGTCCACACCTGTCGCCTCATTTCAACCTCTATCATGTAATGCCATTTCTTTTTCCAGCTTTACTTCATTCACGGGCACTCTAAAATCTACTGAGAGCCAATCAGATAAAACTTGTTTTCATTATTGGTCCAATCCCAACTAACGCCAAACTTCTTATTTTAAAGAGCTCTCTCGATCAAGTGCTGACTTATTCCTGTCCAAATCACTTCATCTTGCTGTACCTTACCTATTCTGCTTTTAATGAGGAAGAATACATTCTTGTATCAGCTAATATGTGTTGAACAGAGAAGCAATGGCTTTCAATGGCGAGATGAAAGTCATATCAATATCTACGGAAATATGTATTTGTATTTATTAATAATAATGATTTAGTTCATGCTGTTTAATGCCAGTTAACACCAAATTCATATAATCTAAATATTTAGTAAAAAGGGAAGACTGTCCTCAGCACTATATTTGTAGGAAAATCCAAAAAGACTATATGTTTATGAAATGGACTGCAGCTTGATGGGCTGATTTTTCTGCAAGCCAAATCCTAGGAAATTGTTAAGGAAAATGGAGATACTCTTGATAAAGATTACAGCTGAGCAGCAGGGTAGGCGCAGGGCAGCCATCTCCACACTAATGGTTCCTGACACACAGAGGAAACTAGCAATTTTCCCTCTCATTGAGGGGAGGAACAGGCAAGTGGTACTACTTTCTCCTGTGTCTAATCAGGAAACCAAAATAGTAAAACGTATATTCTCATCAGGGAAGCTGTTGGGTGGTGTGTTTGGTGAAGGACAGACTGTGACTTTCACAAGAGGGAGATTTACAAATGTAGTAACACAAAGGTAGTGACAGATGCAGAACTGAAGAACCATAGGGTAGAGGAAGGCTTTTTAGCTGTTGCTTATTAAAATACTGTGTGGGAAGTGAGAAACTTTTCATTCTGCACCAACACATTCATCTAACGGTATTTGTCTTTGTGATGTGAAGGAAACAAAATCCTGTGATTCTTAAACTTTTCTACCAAAGTGCCTTAATAGTGGATGAAATCACAAGTTTACCTGGGAATTTGAGGTGAGAAAATAGAGGGAGAGAGGAGGCTTGGCAGAGGCAGAGGGTATAGACTATAATGGTCCTATGCAAGCGGGAAAGTTTCTTGAAATCTTCTGTTTTATCTTTTAATAAATATGTAAATAGCACCCACTCTTTATAATGCTTTTGATTTTTCTCAATTGAAGTTATTTACCCACAATTTGTCATGTGAATTTTTTTGTGACCTAGCTTGAGAAGTTGGATGAGTACATTATCAATGATCTTGATCTTCTTGTTAAGCTTTCCTTTTTCCTTTCAGAGGACCAGATATAAGTAGTCTTATGTGGTTCCCCCTTCTACTATTCCCTGGTATGCCCAACCCTGGACAGGTGATGGTGGTGGGTCATGGTAAGGGTGATAAGAGGGCAGGCCAGCAACAGAGAGTGAGCGTGCACCTTCCTCCAGCCGTGGATCCGTGACTTCTGTGGTTTCCTTCCCAGCATCAGCCTTGGCAAGAGGGCCAGTTGAGAAAGCACGGAAATATATCTCTGGGATTTATTGCTTAATGCTGATGCCAGGAAGCCAACCAAAGTACTTGGAAGGAGCTAGAGATGAGTGGTCTCAGGATGCTAGCCATAGGCTGAAGTTAACTAACCTTTTGTAATATGTCATACTCTTCTTTTTCACGACACCATTCTTTGTCAGAGATACAGATTCTTTCAAGAGCTCTTCTCAGATGGCTTTTGAAGACACCACCCATGATTACACTTCACATGCATTTATATTTTATTATGCTAGTGTGGGTATCATAGGTGTGGGTGCCATTGCAGGACGAGCAATGGCACATGCAGAGAGTAGCTTGTCCTGAGCCTTTATCTGTTCTAGATCCTGTTCTCATCAATGATGTTTTCTTCTCTCAATCTGTGATTTAAAATATTTAAGTCATTTCACTGTTCTCTCCTTTTCCTCCCCTTGTTCAGTCTCAATACCTCCTCAAGGCCTGTCTGGAGATCTCTCTTTTCCTCTCCCAGTCCACCTCAAAGATTACATAATTTGCAAAATTTTCCCTGAATTTACTAATTTAACTTCTATTTCTATAATCTAACTTGATGCTCTCTCCTTCTTGCACTAATTTATATTTGCTTCTCTGACTAATATTTCCACATAAGTTTCACGTGGGTTGCGTTGGTAGCAATACTTTATTTGTAAGGCTTTTCAGGTACACAGTACTTGCGTGGATAATGATAATAGTCAATATATATTGAGTGTTTGCTATATGCCAGACACTCATTGCATGTACTTATTTAATGCCCATAATTTTTCAAATTGTGATAATTATTGTGGCACTTTGCAGATGAGGAAACTGAAATACAAAGAGCTTAGCAATTTGTACAAGGTCCCAGTTCTCATAGCAGTAAAGATAGAGCTGAGATTTGAACTCATCAATTTGATTCAATGTAGTATGCTATGTTGCCATCAGCACTAATTCTAAGAGTATTATGATGGTGTCCACTTCGGGCAATCGCTTTTATAAGGCTTTGATAGAATAGTCAACATTAGATATTGATATTTAAGTACATTGTAATTTCCCTGTAGATTTCTCATTGTAGTGAACCAACAGTTTAAAAGTTAGAAATCATCCTTAGGAACCCTGATTATGTTAACAGGCAGGCAGATAAATGATCAGTTCAGTGCTAAGTCTTGAAACAAGAGTATGGGTTCAGAGATTGATGGAGCTGTTGAATATGCTGTCATAGAATATTGATTTTTAAAACTAAAAGGGATCTTAGGTAATAATAATATTAGTAATAAACTAACAACTACCAGGCACACCAAGCTTTCTATATCCTAGATCTTTTACTAAGATCATTATGTATGTTATTTCATTAAATCTCAGAATTACACTATGAGATAGGCTATCATTTTGTACTATGATATTTTACAAGTGAGAAAGTAAACTTGTTATAGTTTGGTAACTTGCCCAGGTGGTAATTGGCAAAGTTGAGATTCAAATACTGTGTGCAGAATTCATGTTCTTAAACGTTCAGTTATTTAGTAATGTTTAGTATATCCACAGATTTCTACAAATGGTGAATTCTTGTTTAGAGAAACTACCTGGCTTTCCTAGACCCTACAACTAGTCAGTGATAGAGTTGAGGATTTTTGTTGAGCCTTCTTCCCATTGCTGGTTACATTTTCTTTTATGTCACTTTCCTTTTTATACAAGGTTTTAACTATTACCATTCTTTCCTTCAGACATTATTTCATTCAATGCAAAACTGAAGATTGAGCTTAAGCAGAGCAAAAGTACAATGAAGGATACAAAGATGAATATGTGTTCTAAGCTCTTATAACCTCATGAGGGTAGAGAAGAAAAATATACATGCATCTGATTATGTTTCAAAGCAGAAACAATTATATACTAAAAGTATAAGCAAAGTATATGATAGTGCAGAGTAAGATACAGTCTTAAGTTGGAGTTGGAAAGAATACTTAGAGAATGTGGAGTTTGAAATTAGCCTTGAAGGAAGGGTAGGGGATTTGAAGGCAGGGTATTCCATCGAGGTCAGTGTATATGAGAGCCAGCTAGGTTCTGTGAGAGGTACAGAGGCAGTTCAGAGAACAGACTCTCATCACAAGGAAGTGACATGCTACCTGAAGATGCTAGACACATACATGTGAAGTGAAAGTGAACAGTGAAGTGTTTAAGAGTTGTAGGAGGTCAGAATTAGAGAAATATCTGCGAGCTAGAATAATCAGGGAAGGTGCCTGGATGGAGCAGAGCCTGAATAGGGCCTTGAAAGATGGGCAGGGCTTCTGGGGAGAGAAGAGGCAGTGCAGGTAAGGGGAGGGTCCCAGGCACAGCCACATGGGAATGCACAAGGGTGTTTGTGGCTTAGTGAGGAGGTATACAATAGTACGTGTGTGTGTGTTCATGTGGTGGTTAAAGAATAATTGTGGCAGACAAGAGATACCATCAGGCAGTGAGATGGCATGTACCAGTCAGAAATGAGGGACCTAATACCATCTCCTGTAGACTACTGAATAATGACAGACCCTGGAGAAGGTTGTTATATAGCCCTGAGTGACTGCAGCTCATGCATCAGTCATGTGAGTGCCCCTGGCTGAGAATAATCTTGTTAGCAGCTTCATCTTTAAATATGAAGAGCAAAAATAGTCCACAGCAGACTATATAAATATACAAGTGGTGTATATTTAAAGTTATTTTTTTTTAACACAAACAACAATACTCTGTTATGTGCAAAATTTTACAAATGCTGAAGAAGTCTGCATCAACCTACATTGCTTTTCCATAAAAGCACTCATTAGAGTGGTCTCTAATATACTTGTATGAAAATCGGAATCAATTGCTAGTGATAAAGACATTTGAATTCTGGCATATGAAAGTAGTGGAGTAGGAGAGGGAGCAGAGAGATGAAACTGACTTAGGTGAGGGATCTGTTACGAGGAGAGTAGAGAACTGATAGTCTCCATCGGCCACGCTTTTGGGATGCAACACATTGAGGCCGTGAGATGCTTCCCGCTGATGCCCAAGCATTGGTGGGGAGGTGACAGGGACTGGAGACTTCTGCCCAATGCGGGACTCCTCTATGATTGATCTTGGCATTGAAGTGCCTGGTGGGCAGGCCAAGACTTTCTCAAGCTTGTGCTGTTGTCTGAGACTCTTCCTAATGAATCCTCCCTCCTCCCTCCTTTCCTTTTGTAAATGTCAGTCTTGTATCTTGGTCTGAAAGCTTTCCTTGCCTACTCTTGCTCCCTATCCACCGCCCCCCCCCCAATTAATCTCTTGCCCTTGAATTTTTTCTTAATATCCGTTTCCTGGAAGTCCCAAACTTACAAACATCTTTATGATGATTGAAGTCTAATAATAGAACTATAGTCCAGAATAGAGGTCAGTAGACTTTCTGTAAAGGGTCAAATTGTAGGGGCTTCCCTGGTGGCGCAGTGGTTGAGAGTCCGCCTGCCGATGCAGGGGACACGGGTTCGTGCCCTGGTCTGGGAGGATCCCACATGCCGCGGAGCGGCTGGGCCCATGAGCCATGGCCACTGAGCCTGCGCGTCCGGAGCCTGTGCTCCGGAACGGGAGAGGCCACAACAGTGAGAGGCTCGCGTACCGAAAAAAAAAAAAGGGTCAAATTGTAAATATTTTAGAGTCAGTGGGCTGCATATAGCCTCTGCCACACAATTCTTTGCTTTTTCTTACAACCTTAAAAAAATGTAAAAACCATATTTAACTTGCAGGTTGTAAAAAAATTGGCCCTAGTTTGTCTATTCCTCCTGCTCTAGGATATAAAAGATCTAATTTCAGAGGTGTATTCTTATTTGCTGCATGTTTCTATTTTATTATCTGTAAGAAAGTGGCTAATTTCTGCCCACCAAGCTCACAGGGATATTTGTTAGCTTTAGCAGTGACATTAAATAATTTCAAAATGATTTGGGGGTCTGAGGGAGCAGTATTCTGAGATGTGGTAGAAATATAAGAAGTGGAGGTGAATGCCAGTGAATATATGTAGGTCTCAGGCAATTAAACTGATAAAGAGAAAAGGACAAGAACAATAAAAGTGGCAGCATCAGAAGCCCTTCCTTACATAACTTCTCTAAGCCAGCTGTGCACGAGAACCTTGAGGAAAAGGAATGAAAGAAGAAAGCTAGAGGATAAGAATAGATGGAGAAAGAAAGTAAAAAAGTCAATGAGAAGAAGGGCAGGAACATGGAAAGAAAGCAGAAATTCTTACTTAATCTTTTTTATTCCACATGATAAAATGGTTAAGAAAAGATGGAATGGAAAAGGGAAAAAAAGGCAGCCTATGGGAGTGGAGCAGATAACCTAAAATTTGATTGAAAGAAGTAGTTGTCCAGAAATTATGTTTTACATTGCATAAAGGTAACTCTACAGGAAGAGAACTGTGTAATGGAACCCTGATTAGAATCAGTTAAGATGAACCCAAGGAAAACATTCTTAATAATTTGGATTTCTGGAGTTTGATGAGGATGCAGAGAATTGCTGTTATTTCAATGACTGTATTAGAAGAAAATGTTTTAGACCACTTAACAGAACAGTTGTACAAGTTCCCTCTAGGAAAATATATGGTTTGGGATGTAGGACTCATTGTTCTGCATTAAATGTCATAGTAAAAGGAACATTCTGGTGTGGTTTTAGATTAGAAAATGTAAATATTGGATGGAACTAAAGTGAGGGTCTAGATGGCATTAACTGTCTGGGCCCAATATGTGCTGTGTTTCATCACACCATTCCCTTTTTCTGGGCACACCTTGCAGTTAGGTTGGGGCAATACCTCTGAGTTTCAGCCAGTGAGATGAAGGCAGAAATCATACAAGCCACTTTCAGGCCTGGACCATAAAACATTTCTCTTGTCCTTCCCGCTTTCTCTTTTGTGGCAGTGACCTTGGAGGCCAAATGCTGCAGTGGGAATAGCTACAGGTTGAAGGAGGGCAGCCCAATTTTTACCATGCTATGCCTGGTGAGAAGTAGACTGTAATTGAGCTAACCCGATGATATTTGGTGGTTTATTTGTTATTTTACCCGAGTGTGGCCTATATTGATCAGTAGAGATTCCACAAGTACCAAGCCACAGTCAGTGGTTTGCTGCAGGTAGGGCTCAGGAAAACATCTGAATGTTAAGTTTGGTTAGCCATTGTCATTAAGGAGTGGCATATAGAAATGCCGTCTGTGGAAAAGCAGATTAAAAGGACAGCAGATGTTGCTGGAATCATTTCAAGGATACAGAATTCTAAACAAGGAACAACAACAAAAAAAGCGCTCAGTGAATGAACCTGCCCAGATGAATTCAAGCAAGCCTTTTAAAGCTAGAGGAAAAGAGGGAAAGTCAGATATGACATGTACCTTCTGGAGATGTCAACACTGAGGCAGAATACGATGGGAATTGCTGGCGTTGTTAGTGCTGGTTGAGTGTAGGATCAAATTCTCCTTCCTAATGTTTAAAAACTAGTGACAAGGGAAAGTTCTCCTGAAGAGAAATTATTGTTGCAAATAGGAGTTAATGTATTAAAGGGTAGATATCTGTGCTGTGGAAGGCTGATGTGGTAATTTACCTGACATAAAGAGCTGATCTGCCCAGACCCCTGCCTAAAACTGCAGGGCTCCCTCTGTCTCCTCACTTGAACACCATGCATGCTGAATTATTGTCTCCCAAATTAATCTTCCATTCTCTCACTTTAATGCCTTTACTTATCTCGCTCCCTCTGGTGAACTTGATCTTCTTGGCCACTTTTTTGCCTGCTGAATTCTAGCTCCTTTTGAAGGCCTACATCGAATGCCATCTTCACATAAAGGATTTCCAGATGACTCTTGTGTATCATATTCTCTCTCAGTTCTTTCATAGAACCTAATAACTTTCTGATGCCACTTTCTTTCTACTTGTACTATAGTTGTTTGTGTTCCTGTCTGTTCTCTCCCACTACTTGTAAACTTCCTGAGATCTTGTCGAATTTATTTTTTGTACACCTCCTAGGACAAATCAAAATCTCTGGTCTTAGGATGGAATAAATGAATGAACAGATAAATAGATAAATAGATGTTCAAATAAATTGAAGAAAACTGAAGAATGAAAAGAATACATCTTTTTGCCATTATTAGATAGTAAGACATATTAAAAGTGATCATTAAATTAGCAGAGTATTATTATAAGGAAAGGGAAAGTGGGAGGAAGGGAAATTTTGGTAGCCAAACAGTTCTTAGTAAATACAGGTGATATAAGTAACAAATTATCATAAATCAATGATGCTAGGACACTCAGTTTGCTATTTGTGTAAAAAAAAAAGTTGGTTTAGAGCTTACCTTATACTCTATCAAAATAAATAGGGCTTCCCTGCTGGCACAGTGGTTGAGAGTCTGCCTGCCGATGCAGTGGATACGGGTTCGTGCCCCAGTCCCGGAAGATCCCACATGCTGCGGAGCGGCCGGGCCCGTGAGCCATGGCCGCTGAGCCTGCGCGTCTGGAGCCTGTGCCCCGCAACGGGAGAGGCCAAAAGAGTGAGAGGCCCACGTACCGCAAAAAAAAAAAAAAAAAAAAAAAAAAAATTAAAAAAAAGGCAGTTAGAGCTAAACATTAAAAAAAAATCAAGCCATAAAACACTGGAAAAGATTAATATTTATCTTGTGTCTAGACATGGAACAAGATAACCTTAAAAGCACTGGAAGAAATTTTTGACAAATGTAATTGACTTGAAAAACAAGTTCAAACAACTTTGATTCTTCAAAGCAGTATAAACATAAAGACAGGCATTAATTTGGGGGAAATATTTGCAAGAAATATGACAAAAACAGAATTTACATCCTCTAAATATAGAGCTTACATAACTTAGATGGACAATAGGACTACAGTAGTACCTGAACTGAAAACTGATAAAAGGGAAAATAAAATGTTAAATCTCATTAGCAGTTAAAGAAATGCAAGTTCAAAAAACAATGAGATACAATTTTTTTTTTTTTTTTTTTTTTTTTGTGGTACACGGGCCTCTCACTGCTGTGGCCTCTCCCACTGCGGAGCACAGGCTCCGGACGCGCAGGCTCAGCGGCCATGGCTCACGGGCCCAGCCGCTCTGTGGCTGGCGGGATCCTCCCGGACCGGGGCATGAACCCGCGTCCCCTGCATCAGCAGGCAGACTCTCAACCACTGCGCCACCAGGGAAGCCCGTGAGATACAATTTTTGACCTATCAGATAATATTAAAGATTTAACAATCGATAATACTGAGTGTAATGTAGGTCAGTGAGTCATGCATTTATACTTACGGGAGTGGAAACTTTCTAGAAGTCAATTTAATAATATGTATCAAAAGACTAAAATATTTATCACTCTTGGCTCATTAATTCCACTGCTAGAGATTAATACAAAAGAAATAGTGTATAATATAGACAAAGTTTTAGTCACAATGATGTTTGTAGAAATGTCACTAAAAATGGTGAAAATTAGAAACAACTTAGATATCTAGCATGAGGGGAATGGTTCAGTAAAATATAATATATTTAGTGAAAAATATTATGCAGCTACTAAAAATTTTTATAGAGTTTTAAATGATATGAGGAATTGCTTATTTGATGTTGAACAAAAGCATATGATACATACCTGTGTAAAATTTTATATAGAGAAAAATTTGTCAAAAGGTTTACTGTACTTATTCCTGGTGATAGCATTATAAATGGGTTTTTTCTTTGTAATTTTCAGAATTTCTACAATAATCATGCACAGATTTCTAAACAGAAAATCATAAGCAAAATCACAGATTTTAAAAAGACTGATAACTTGAATGAAAAACTGGAAAAGTAAGATGATAAAACACATACACATACAAAATAAATTCATGAATTTAAACGTCAGAATGTTTTCAAAGGTCTTTAAGAAGCTATAGCACTTAGAAGCACATTCAATTAGGTAGATTGAGGGAAGTCTGATAAAGGGATCACTTACTAGATTGTACAAGGTGCTAAATGAAACTAACAAGAGATAGTTCAGAATCCCAGGGTTAGCAAAATGAGGAGCTGTTTCTACCTCTGGATCTGAAGTGGAAACAAGACAGTGGTTTCCAGCCGCGGGAAATGGTAGCCATATGGAAAAGGGTCTCTGGCAGAGGCTGCCAATACAGGGACATCAGGATATAGATCAGGAGGACAATGACCTCAGCTTTACTGCCCTCTTGTCCTCCAAGCTCCGGCCTATGCTCCCCCTTGGGTAACCTCTGAACTAGAAGCCAGAGAGCAAGGGAGCCTGTTGATGAAGAACAGCTTCTCACTGCACAGAGCAAGGTGTAAGGAGGAGAGTGGATCTGGAGGATAAATAGAAAATACAGCACAGATGCTATAGGAAAGAATCCTCCAGAAAATAAAGAACAACCCAGAGCTTGTCAGATCTCATAAGAAATTCTTTACATAATGAATTGTTGGTTCAAGTCAATATGAATTGGAGGATTGTTTGATACAAAATTTTCCAAATGAAGGAGAAACCTGTTTGATCAAGGTTTGGGCATGTCACAAGTAGCAAAAGGATTTTTGGACACAGCTAATATTATAGGAGAAAGAAAATAAGCTATAGAAACAAAAAAGCAGTATATGGAGTCTCATTAAAATAAAAGCTGAACAACAAAGAATCATCAATTTAGGGATAAAAATCCCCTGGAATAGGAAAATGCTATAGTTCACAAGTATGTGAGTGGGGATCAGGGAAAGAGCTAAGAAGGCTGGGACAAATTAGAGTAAAGAGAATACAGAAACCAATGAGAAGAAAATGATGATAATTTAAAAAATTGGAATATAGGAGAGGTTTATATACATTGCATACATTTTGGTATATTTCTTTACGGAAAAAAGTATAAAAGTGAAAGTTTGAAAATAGGATTTGAAGTTAAAAATTACAATTTTGTTATTAGTAATTATTTAAAGCTAAATTGAATAATTTTGCAATTTTCCTGTCTGCTTTATTGAGTGTTGCATTTTCAATGATGTTTAATTAGTTTGAAACACATTTTTGTGAATTACTTAGGAGTGAGGTCATGTTATAAAATTCAGAGTATGGTAGCCTGCCAAAGTTTTTGGATAATTGTTTTAAGTGGTAGTATTAACCTTGGAAAATAAAATATGGCTGTTTTGGAAAGATAGCATTTCCTTGAAAGGTTAAAAATATATTGACAGACCCTGAGACTCAGTAGGAATTCATCTTTAAGATACAGCCCACATAAAAATTTTAGATATTGCCTGATGGCAGAGAGATAAATGGTTGTCAGAAAATGGGAAAGACTCATTTACTAAGTCTGAGTGGCAATTTTCCTATAGCTCTGTCACATGGATAAAGTACTTGCCTTTCCGAAGCAGGTTGCCTGAAGGGAAGGAAGGAATGGCCAAGATGAATGAGATAAGCCCAAATAATATTTATTTTCTGAAGTACACTATTAACATTTCAGAGTGGGTCTGCCAGAACCTTTCTTCCAGTGTCGTTATGTGGATGACATAATTAAGACATTTGTTAAGTTAACAGAGGTGGAGAAGAGAGACGCTCTGCAAAAGCATATTTGTCAAAAATGAAGGCATCTGTTGCAACTCTGCCTTGTGTCTGTTGTTCTTCTTTTGCCTGATCCTATCCCCTGTGTGCTTGAAATTTGTTCACTGTTCTTCCCTTCTATTTAGAGCTAGATGAAGAAAACTTGGAACGGATATTGTGTCATTTATAACTTTTTGTTTGAATTTTATTTTATTTATTTTTTTATACAGCAGGTCCTTATTAGTCGTCAGTTTGATACACATCAGTGTATACATGTCAATCCCAATCACCCAGTTCATCACACCACCACCACCACCACCCTGCCTCTTTCCCCACTTGGTGTCCGTACGTTTGTTCTCTACATCTGTGTCTCTATTTCTGCCCTGCAAACTGGTTCATCTGTACCTTTGTTCTAGGTTCCACATATATGCCTTAATATACGATATTTGTTTTTCTCTTTCTGACTTACTTCACTCTGTATGACAGTCTCTAGATCCATCCACGTCTCAACAAAGGACCCAATTTCGTTCCTTTTTATGGCTGAGTAATATTCCATTGTATGTATCTACCACATCTTCTTTATCCATTTGTCTGTCGATGGGCATCTAGGTTACTTCCATGACCTGGCTATTGTAAATAGTGCCGCAATGAATATTGAGGTGCATGTGTCTTTTTGAATTATGGTTTTCTCTGGGTATATGCCCAGTAGTGGGATTGCTGGATCATATGGTAATTCTATTTTTAGTTTTTTAAGGAACCTTCATACTGTTCTCCATAGTGGCTGTATCAATTTATATTCCCACCAACAGTGCAAGAGGATTGGTTCCCTTTTCTCTACACCCTCTCCAGCATTTGTTGTTTGTAGATTTTCTGATGATGCCCATTCTAACTGGTGTGAGGTGATACCTCATTGTAGTTTTGATTTGCATTTCCCTAATAATTAGTGATGTTGAGCACCTTTTCATGTGCCTCTTGGCCATCTGTATGTCTTCTTTGGAGAAATTTCTATTTAGGTCGTCTTCCCATTTTTGGATTGGGTTGTTTGTTTTTTTAATATTGAGCTGCATGAGCTGTTTATATATTTTGGAGATTAATCCTTTGTCCGTTGATTCGTTTGCAAATATTTTCTCCCATTCTGAGGGTTGTCTTTTCGTCTATTTCCATTACTCTAGAAGGTGGGTCAAAAAAGATATTGCTGTGACTTATGTCAGAGAGTGTTCTGCCTATGTTTTCCTCTAAGAGTTTTATAGTGTCCGGTCTTACATTTAGGTCTGTAATCCATTTTGAGTTTATTTTTGTGTATGGTGTTAGGGAGTGTTCTAATTTCAGTCTTTTACATGTAGCTGTCCAGTTTTCCCAAAACCACTTATTGAAAGACTGTCTTTTCTCCATTGTATATCCTTGCCTCCTTTGTCATAGATTAGCTGACCATAGGTGCGTGAGTTTACCTCTGGGCTTTCTATCTTGTTCCATTGACTTATGTTTCTGTTTTTGTGCCAGTACCATGTTGTCTTGATGACTGTAGCTTTGTAGTAAAGTCTGAAGTCAGGGAGTCTGATTCCTCTAGCTCCGTTTTTCTGCCTCAAGACTGCGTTGGCTCTTCGGGGTCTTTTGTGTCTCCATACAAATTTTAAGATTTTTTGTTCTGGTTCCATAAAAAATGCCATTGGTAATTTGATAGGGATTGCATTGAATCTGTAGATTGCTTTGGGTAGTAGAGTCATTTTCACAATATTGATTCTTCCAATCCAGGAACATGGTATATCTCTCCATCTGTTGGTATCATTCTTAATTTCTTTCATCAGTGTCTTACAGTTTTCTGCATGCAGGTCTTTTGTCTCCCTAGGTAGGTTTATTCCTAGGTATTTTATTCTTTTTGTTGCAATGGTAAATGGGAGTGGTTCCTTAATTTCTCTTTCAGATTTTTCATCATTAGTGTATAGGAATGCAAGAAATTTCTGTGCATTAATCTTGCATTATTATTATCCTGCATTAATCTTGTATGCTGCAACCAAATTCATTGATTAGCTATAATAGTTTTCTGGTGGCATCTTTAGGATTCTCTATGTATAGTATCATGTCATCTGCAAACAGTGACAGTTTTACTTCTTCTTTTCCAATTTGTATTCCTTTTATTTCTTTTTATTCTCTGATTGCCATGGCTAGGACTTCCAAAACTATGTTGAATAATAGTGGTGAGAGTGGACATCCTTGTCTTGTTCCTGATCTTAGTGGAAATGGTTTCAGTTTTTCATCATTGAGAATGATGTTTGCTGTAGGTTTGTCATATGTGGCCTTTATTATATTAAGGTAGGTTCCCTCTGTACCCACTTTCTGGAGAGTTTTTATCATAAATGGGTATTGAATTTTGTCAAAAGCTTTTTCTGCATCTATTGAGATGATCATATGGTTATTTTTTTTTTTTTTTTGCGGTACACGGGCCTCTCACTGTTGTGGCCTCTCCCGTTGCGGAGCACAGGCTCCGGACGCGCAGGCTCAGCGGCCATGGCTCACGGGCCCAGCCGCTCCGCGGCATGTGGGATCCTCCCGGACCGGGGCACGAACCCGCGTCCCCTGCATCGGCAGGCGGACTCTCAACCACTGCACCACCAGGGAAGCCCCGATCATATAGTTTTTATTCTTCAATTTGTTAATATGGTTTATCACATTGATTGATTTGCATATATTGAAGAATCCTTGCATCCCTGGGATAAATCCCACTCGATCATGGTGTATGATCTTTTTAATGTGTTGTTGGATTCTGTTTGCTAGTATTTCATAGAGGATTTTTGAATCTATATTCATCAGTGATATTGGTCTGTAATTCTCTTTATTTGTAGTATCTCTGTCTGGTTTTGGTATCAGGGTGATGGTGGCCTGATAGAATGAGTTTGGGAGTGTTCCTTCCTCCGTAATTTTCTGGAAGAGTTTGAGAAGGATGGGTGTTAGCTCTTCTCTAAATGTTTGAAAGAATTCACCTGTGAAGCCATCTGGTCCTGGTCTTTTGTTTGTTGGAAGATTTTTAATCACAGTTTCAATTTCATTACTTGTGATTGGTCTGTTCATATTTTCTATTTCATCCTGGTTCAGTCTTGGACGGTTATACCTTTCTAACAATTTGCCCATTTATTCCACGTTGTCCATTTTATTGGCATAGTGTTGCTTGTAGTAGTCTCTTAGGATGCTTTGTATTTCTGCAGTGTCTGTTGTAACTTCTCCGTTTTCATTTCTAATTTTATTGATTTGGGTCCACTCCCTCTTTTTCTTGATGAGTCTGGCTAATGGTTTATCAATTTTGTTTATCTTCTGAAAGAACCAGCTTTCAGTTTTACTGATCATTGCTATTGCTTTCTTTGTTTCTATTTCATTTATTTCTGCTCTGATCTTTATGATTTCTTTCCTTCTGCTAACTTTGGGTTTTGTTTGTTCTTCTTTCTCTAGTTCCTTTAGGTGTAATGTTAGATTGTTTATTTGAGATTTTTCTTGTTTCTTGAGGTAGGCTTGTGTATAGCTATTAACTTCCCTCTTAGAACTGCTTTTGCTGCATCCCATAGGTTTTGGATCGTCATGTTTTCATTGTCATTTGTCTCCAGGTATTTTTTGATTTCCTCTTTGATTTCTTCAGTGATCCCTTGGTTATTTAATAACGTATTGTTTAGCCTCCATGTGTTTGTGTGTTTTATGTTTTTTCCCCTGTAATTCATTTCTAATCTCATAGCATTGTGGTCAGAAAAGATGCTTGATATGATTTCAGTTTCCTTAAATTTACTGTGGCTTGATTTGTGACCCAAGATGTGATCTACCCTAGAGAATGTTCCGTGTGCACTTGAGAAGAAAGTGTAATCTGCTGTTTTTGGATGGAATGTCCTATAAATATCAATTAGATCTGTCTGGTCTATTGTGTCATTTAAAGCTTCTGTTTCCTTATTTATTTTCATTTTGGATGATCTGTCCATTGGTGTAAGTGAGGTGTTAAAGTCCCCCACTATTATTGTGTCACTGTCGATTTCCTCTTTTATACCTGTTAGCAGTTGCCTTATGTATTGAGGTGCTCCTATATTGGGTGCATATATATTTATAATTGTTATATCTTCTTCTTGGATTGATCCTTTGATCATTATGTAGTGTCCTTCCTTGTCTCTTGTAACATTATTTTAAAGTCTATTTTATTTGATATGAATATTATTGCTACTCCAGCTTTCTTTTGATTTCCATCTGCATGGAAAATCTTTTTCCATCCTCTCATTTTCAGTCTGTATGTATCCCTAGGTCTGAATTGGGTCTCTTGTAGACAGCATATATATGGGTCTTGTGTGTGTATCCATTCAGCAAGCAAGTTTGGAGCATTTAATGCATTCACATTTAAGGTAATTATCGATATGTATGTTCCTATGACCATTTTCTTAATTGTTTTGGGTTTGTTTTTGTAGGTCCTTTTGTTCTCTTGTGTTTCGCACTTAGAGAAGTTCCTTTAGCATTGGTTGTAAAGCTGGTTTTGTGGTGCTGAATTCTCTTAGCTTTTGCTTGTCTGTAAAGCTTTTGACTTCTCCCTCGAATCTGAATGAGATCCTTGCTGGGTACAGTAATCTTGGTTGTAGGTTCTTCCCTTTTATCACTTTAAGTATATCATGCCACTCCCTTCTGGCTTGTAGAGTTTCTGCTGAGAAATCAGCTGTTAACCTTATGTGAGTTCCATTGTATGTTTTTTTGTCATTTTTCCCTTGCTGCTTTCAATAATTTTTCTTTGTCTTTAATTTTTGCCAGTTTGATTACTATGTGTCTTGGCGTGTTTCTCCTTGGTTTATCCTGTATGGGACTCTCTGCGCTTCCTGGACTTGGGTGGCTATTTCCTTTCCCATGTTAGGGAAGTTTTTGACTATAATCTCTTTAAATATTTTCTGGGGTCCTTTCTCTCTCTCTTCTCCTTCTGGGACCCCTATAATGTGAATGTTGTTGCGTTTAATGTTGTCCCAGGGGTCTCTTAGGCTGTGTTCATTTCTTTTCATTCTTTTTTCTTTATTCTGTTCCTCAGCAGTGAATTCCACCATTCTGTCTTCCAGGTCGCTTATACGTTCTTCTGTCTCAGTTATTCTGCTATTGATTCCTTCTAGTGTAGTCTTCATTTCAGTTATTGTATTGTTCATCTCTGTTTGTTATTTAATTCTTCTAGGTCTTTGTTAAACATTTCTTGCATCTTCTCGATCTTTGCCTCCATTCTTTTTCCGAGGTCCTGGATCATCTTCACTATCATTATTCTGAATTGTTTTTCTGGAAGGTTGCCTATCTCCACTTCATTTAGTTGTTTTTCTGTGGTTTTATCTTGTCCTTCACCTGGTACATAGCCCTCTGCTTTTTCATCTTGTCTATCTTTCTGTGAATGTGGTTTTTGTTCCACAGGCTGCAGGATTGTAGTTCTTCTCGCTTCTGCTGTCTGCCCTCTTGTGGATGAGGCTATCTAAGAGGCTTGTGCAAGTGTCCTGATGGGAGGGACTTGTGTTGGGTATAGCTGACTGTTGCTCTGGTGGGCAGAGCTCAGTAAAACTTGACTGCTGATGGGTGGAGCTGGGTTCCCTCCCTGTTGGTTGTTTGGCCTGAGGCAAGCCAACACTGGAGCCTGCCTGGGCTCTTTCGTGGGGCTAATGGCATACTTTGGGAGGGCTCACGCCAAGGAGTACTTCCCAGAACTTCTGCTGCCAGTGTCCTTGTCCTCACAGTGAGACACAGCCACGCCCTTCCTCTGAAGGAGACCCTCCAACACTAGCAGGTAGGTCTGGTTCAGTCTCCGCTGGGCTCGCTGCTCCTTGCCCTGGGTCCCGGTGTGCACACTACTTTGTGTGTGCCCTCCAAGAGTGGAGTCTCTGTTTCCCCCAGTCCTGTCGAAGTCCTGCAATCAAATCCCACTAGCCTTCAAAGTCTGATTCTCTAGGAATTCCTCCTCCCGTTGCTGGACCCCAAGGTTGGGAAGCCTCATGTGGGGCTCCGAACCTTCACTCCAGTGGGTGGACTTCTGTGGTATAAGTGTTCTCCAGTCTGTGAGTCACCCACCCATTAGTTATGGGATGTGATCTTACTGTGATTGCGCCCCTCCTACCATCTCATTGTGGCTTCTCCTTTGTCTTTGGATGTGGGATGTTTTTTTGGTGAGTTCCAGTGTCTTCCTGTTGATGATTGTCCAGCAGCTAATTGTGGTTCTGGTGTTCTCGCAAGAGGGAATGAGAGCATGTCCTTCTACTCTGCCATCTTGGTTCCTAATCCATTTTTAACTTTTAATAATAAAGATAAACTACAGTTTAGCTGAAGCACCAATTTCAGCAATAAAATTATTGCTTATATCAGAGAGAGAGAGAGAGAGAGAGAGAAGGAGAGACAGAGAGACTTAGGGAGAAAATTTATTAGTATAAGTTGTGACCTAAAACTTCAAAAGCACTTTTAATTAGCCAGGTACAGTGTGTGTTTGCCTGTTTTACCCTTTTACTTTCTTGTGTATTAAAGAGTATTTCCAAGTCTGGCTGAGTGGCCTTCTCACATTGAGGAAAGTAATGCTTAGGGGAGATAGTGTTGCCAGATATCCAATTTATGACTGATAAATTTGTTAGCACAGAGTATAACTCAAATTTGGGTAATTTCTCCCTCATTTGTCCCAAATGCTAACCCTCTGGTGCTAGTATAAGATGTGAAGTAATCTTGAGCTTGTATGTTATTTCCCTGCAAACGAAGTTATTATATCATGAAAGTGCACAAAGCATCTAAAGATATCTTATGCAAAGTGCACTAATAAAAGGAGCAGGAGCATGTGTGTGCCCGCATGGGCATCTTTCCTTGTCCAGCATATTCTTTTGGTTGTTTTTGGTCCAATCCTCAGATCTGCATAATTGTGAGAGATTCTCAGTGGCCCATTAATCCCACTCTCCAGAGACAAACTCTGTTATTAGTAAAATGTTTATCTTTCCAGCCTTCTGCAGTGCACATTTAAATGTGTATATTTTCTATATTATGCATACTGAATTGTAATTTGCATTTAATGTATGGTAAGCCAATACCTAGCAACTACCTGATCCTTCCTAATGGCTGCATAGTATTTGGCTGTATGGATATTCTCTATTTTAAAAACTTTATTAGACAACATTTACATTATTTCAAATTTTACTAATGAAACAAATGCTCCCAATCCCCCAGTGGACTTCACAGTAACATGTATCTTTGCATTTTTGCTTTTCTTGTTCCTGTAGGATAAATCCGAAATGTGGAATTGTTGTGACAATAAACAGTTAGATTGCTGCGGTGGGTGCATTGCAACATTGCCATCCAGAAGCTTGTGCAATTTATATTCTGAGTGTAAAAACTCTATTTCCTCACACATTCTGCCGTGGAATATCTAGCTCTTTTTAATTTTTGCAGGAATGATAGGTAGAAAGTGATATTTTATTGTTTTGTTACATTTCTACTAGCTGAAAGGTTGAGTAAAATTTTTAAAAGTTTAATGCCATTTGTAACACCATGGATGAACCTTGAGGGTATTATACAAGTGAAAGAAGTCAGACAGAGAAAGACAAATTCTGTATGGTTTCACTCATACTTGGAATCAAAAAAAACAAAACAAACAAGCAAAAAAGATAAAATAAATGAACAAATCAAACCAAACAAAAACAAACACATAGAGGAAGGGGTGTGGGGAGACTGCAAAATAGGTAAAAGGGGTCAACTGTATGATGACAGGTGGAAATTAAACCTTTGGTGGTGAGCATTCTGTAGTGTATGCAGAAGTTGAAATATAATGTTGTACACAAAAATTATGTTAAAAGCCAATTTAAATAAATAATAAAGCTTTGGTGTCATTGACCCTTTGCTTCAGCTTTGTGTGGCAGCTCAAAAAAAAAAAAAAGAAAAGTTTAAAATCCAACTAACCAAAAAAAAAAAAAAAAGGGTAATTTTTTTTCCCAGAATACACTCATTTTCCTCATTATGGGAGCTTTAGGAAGCCTTTTTGTTTGCCAGTGTTCTTCCTGTAATGTTGTGACTGGAGTTACTGATGCTTATTATAATTTGTGTGGACTCCTCTCTTTCTGGAAGAGTGCATTTCTCTCTGCAGTATTAACTGAGAGGGAAGGTTCTCTGTTCTTTGATGAGATTGATGCTGATCCTGACACGACTCACTAAGTGGATCCTATTTCTTTCTAACTTAATGGTGATTTTCACAGCTTTGAAAATAGCTTCTATTTAAGATTTCCCTATTACATAGGGGTTTATTTTTTCGTGAACAATTTCCTGTGTATAGCAGTGTATATGATTTCTGGTTGTATATATTACAGCAATGGATCAGAATTTTAGTATGGATCAAAGCATAAATGTCCAAACTGAATAGTCATTAGATATTGATAGCTATTAAAATTTCCACCAGACACATTATTTCTCTGTATGTTCAAACTTGGATTTCACAGTACTTATAGAATACTTTTTTTGCTTGTTTTATTTAAGAAATACATTGAACTTTATGAATCTTGTAAAAGGAATGTACTTGAGATTTAAAACCTTGTGTATTAACATTTCAATGATGTAATAGTATGTATTGAGGTGGTAAAAAGAGGCACTTGCTCTGGCTTTGTGTGAGATTGATAGTACAATATATATGTGCATGGGAAGAATTGATGAGAAAAGGAACTGTGAGTAAAATTTTTCATATCAGTTATGCCTAAGACCATGAGAATATGATTACCTAGAATAAGAATTTTTGAGTTATTGTCACACATTGGTTTCTAAGTCCAAGATCTTAACCTGTAAGCGGTTTAACCTCTTGGAACAAAGGTTACTTAATCTGGAAAATTAGGATAATAATATTATTCCTGTCCCACATATAAAACAATGTATTTATAATAAAACAAATCTGTATTTGAAATGAAATCAAATATGCATCTAGTGTTATCTTTTCTAATCTTTATTATTACCTAAATCCTACATTTTTGCTGCTAGTGTGTAAAAGGTTAGGAATTTTAAATGGCTGTTTATGATGCTTCATATTAATTGCATAAATTATTCAAGTGCATAGTTTATGGGTTCATCTAAAAAAAAGGATCATTTTCTATAGAGAGAAATAGGGACATAAATGAGGGGAGAAAATCCAGGCAAATATACCTCCATTGTACTTTCATTTCATTTTGCATTCTTTTTTTTCCACCTTCTGGATCTGATTTTTAATGCAGTGTCAAACATATGTATTAAACTAGTATCTGAGACTCTGCATTAGACACTTTTAAATAAAAACAATTTCCATTTTACAGATGAGGAAACAGATTCACAGAGAAGGTAAGTGACTTGCTGAAGCTCATACAGTTAGTAAGTAAGTGAGCTGGGCCTGGAACCCAGAGTTCTTTGGTACCTGAACATTGTTCCTAACTTCAGTGTTCCTTGTCTCATGGGGCACTTGTCTTTGTATACCAATATTGTGTAAATTTGTATTTCATGAGTACCAGCTAAGAGTAGTAGAAAGAATGTTGCACTAAAAGCCTGGAATCTGGGGTTCTAGATCGACTTTTTCATCTTATTAGCTCTCTGGTCTTGAGTTATAATTTAAATGTCCCCTGAACTTCCATTTCATACCCTGGAGAATGAGGCTAGTAATACCATCTACTTCTTCCTCCCTGTTTCACAAGAATGATATATGTGCATAATGAAAAATTTATGTAGATACTGTAAAGCTTTGTGATAAACTCTATTACTGTTCAAAATTTTCACTGTCCCTCCCTATGGACGGATTTATACTCCTTTTCCTGCTGATAACAGATTGGGCATGTGTTTTGCTTTGGTCAATGAAATATGAGCAGAACTGATATGTTTTAAGTGGAAGTTTTTGATTTCTTTTCCCTGACTCTATTCCCTTTCATCTGTGCTTGCAAACAAGCCACTTTTTTTCAGAGTTATCTCTTTTTTTATAATAAGTTGTTGAACATAACCAAGAGTAGCCCATACATAGTATTAAACAGGTTCCAACTGTTAGAAGATAAAACTGTGAACATCTGGTAGCAACTTAGGCTAGTTAAAACTGAAAAAATGGCTTGAATAAAAGCAAGAGTGTGGCTATAAATCCCATTGCTTAAGATCTTCAAATTGACTAAGGTGATAGCCAAATTCCTTCAACTGGATAAAATTTCCCAGGGAGATGAGACCAAGATCATGGTTCTCTTATAGAAGCCTGACAAGCTTAAACTAGAGTGGAGGCATGTTCCAAAAAGAATTGCCATATTGTCGTTCTGGACACATGGTTCTGGTTTCAGTCAAACAGATGAGAAACTATGTTTTTATAGACTAGTGTGACCCCAAAATCCACTAGGCTCAATTTTCAAACTTAGTATGACGCTTAGGCTTCCAACCTTTTATGGGTAGAGAACAGGATGTGAAATTTTCTCAGATTCCAAAAAGATCATTTGCTCTAATGTCTTCCTAAAGAAGTCGAGGGAGATGATGGAAAAAGACTTTCCAGAGGGTTGAGCCAAAGGCTACTGGTAACAATGGAATAGAAAGCTCTTCCTCCAGGCAGAAACATGGCTTAATCAAGAAACATGCTCTACTGTATTGGTCTGCAAGGGCTGCTGCAACAAAATACTGCAGACTGATGGCTTAAACAATAGAAATTTCTTTTCTCACAGTTCTGGAGGCTGGAAGTCTGAGATCAGGGTGCCAGCATGGTCAGTTTTGGGTGAGGACTTGCAGACAGCTGCCTTTTTACCATGTAATCCCATGGTCTTTCTTTGGTTTGGAAAGAGAGACTAAGCTCACTGGTGTCTCTTCTTGAAAGGATGCTAATCATATCAGATCAGGGTCCTAACCTTATTGCATCATTTAGCCTTATTCACTTCCTTAGAGGTCCTATCTCCAAATACAGCCACACTGGAAGGTTAGAGCTTCAACATATGAATTTTGACGGTACACAAACATTAAGTCTGTAATACCTACCTTCACGGTGAGGTCCTTACGATGCCTGTTAGCAGGATTTTAGAATTACTATGGATCAGTGGCCACTTGTGTCTATCATTCTTCCTGTTTCTGAATGGGTGTGATTATTATGAGGCAGGGTGGGGTAGGGAGGGCCGATAAATTGTTTTTTTAGTTCTGTCTGGGTCTTTGGATCAAGAGGATCCACATATGAACCTAGTGTTGAAACCCTCATGTGAGTGCGAGCCTCATACCTTGATGAGATGATGGGACTTTCAGATTGCTTCCTTTTGGAGATAGTATGGGAATGATATTTTAAATATGGAAAAGAGGATATTAAATATTTGTGAATAAGAGAGCAGACTGTTATACTTTATACTATGATTTAAGTTTTTTTTCCTGCCCTCCTTGCAATGCCCCTTCTTGTCATGTATCTCCCTGTGGAAGGGTTATATATTTGAATCCCACTGATGTTAGACTTGGCAATATGACTTGTTTTGTTTGGCCAAGAAAATGTGAACAAAAATAATGTTTGTCACTTTTAGTGGAAATGTTAAGACAGAGTGTGCTCGCTATGAGATGGACAACATCTTAGATGGAAGCTACTCTATCAGCCTAAATGCTGTTGAGAAGATAACATTGAGCAGAACCATGTGGTATGAATAAGAGGAAAAG
This sequence comes from Phocoena phocoena, assembly GCF_963924675.1. Lineage (NCBI taxonomy): Eukaryota > Metazoa > Chordata > Mammalia > Artiodactyla > Phocoenidae > Phocoena > Phocoena phocoena. Next base: position 40,849,147 of record NC_089230.1, on the reverse strand, counting down.
TACAATAAAACAAAACTTTTGTTGCTGTGAGCCATTGAGAGTTTGAGATGTTTGTTATCACATATAACCCAGCCTAAGCTAACTGATAGCATCCTACGTATATATGGGGAATTAATGTTACATTTAGTAAGTTCCAAGTTCATCCAAATTGACCAAAAGATTAAACATGCTATTTTATTTAATTTGCTAGAATCTTGAGGTTAAGGCCGAACTATAGAAAGGCACATTTTCGTATTGAAAAACAGCCCAAAGAAAAATTGAATCATTTATTTTACTTCATTGTTAGTATTATAAGATCCACTAAGCTGTTCTTAACACAAGTTTGGTGAGTCTCAAAATGAAGAGTAGAGATTCTGGAAAATCTCCTAGGGAGTGTTTCATGACTCTAGCTCCTTTTCCATATCATGATAGGGGTATTGTGCACTATTTCTATTTCCAGGATGACAAACTTGCTGACTCATCCAGTCCCATTTCATTATAATAAATTTAGGGTGATTTCAGCAACATTTTCTATGAACTGGCCAAACCTACTAAGAGGCCAATTCTGCTTTTTCCTAATTTAAATTCAATTGATGCTCCAGTGTGAGATCTCTAGCTTATCTGGTCTTCATTAAAGGCCTATTAAACTATTTTAAAAAGTATTACATTTTTGGAAATTTACACCATTACATACAATATTAATTGCCAAAGTGTACTAATTAGCTGATTAGAATAACTGTTCTTTGTATTTATATCATTTCACTTACTATAGAGTCCACATTCTGAGTAGCATTAGGAGTAAAGAGAGAATTTTTATGTTATAAGCGAAAGGGTCACCCAAGTATACCATGATCATCAGTATTCTTTTCAAAGTTGTACCAACTAAAGCTCCTTTAGTCACCACCTTGCTTTCAATCACTTGAAGGGACTGGGCCCTCATTAGTAAGCTTCTCCATCCAGTTTCTGGTGCTGAGCATGGTGTTGAAGGAGGGAGATAAAATAGGCTTACTCAGCACTGTAGATAGAGTCAGTTGATCTTCCAGGCAGCAAATACTTGATCAGCTCTTCTCATACTTACCAGCATCTCTACATGGAGATGCCTGAAGTCAGTGAACAGCAGCAGCTTAGCCAAGTGAGATGCTAACAGGATGTGCTGTAATTGTAATGATGTTCTGTCTGCCTACATTAAGACCCATAATAGTTTGTGGGCATGAGAGCCCAGGCTAATTAACAAGACTTTTTTTTTTTATCCTATAAACGCTCTGTTAAGTTTTTATTAAGTGAATATAAAATACTGTCCTAATACAAAATCTTAATTTTATAGATGTGAAGTATGAATATTTCCTTAAGATCATATCATGTGAAAAAAAGAAAATCAAAACAGAATGATTCAACAGGACTATTGCGTATAACGTGATCACTGATAATAGCCCAAGTTGGAGAAATCTTGGTAGAGAGAAAGCTAAGTATTCTGGGGTCAGGCTACGAAGTCCTGCAATGAGAATATCTGAAAAGAGGTGACTTTAGGAAAAGAGAAAAGCTAGTTCTAGCATCAATAGTATGTTATTTGAGAAGTCCATGTCTATGTTTTCTGAATAATGGCAATAGAAATGCTAATAAAGCTCATGGAATTTTCCAAATGTTGTGGTTCCCAAACTTCTAATATTATGTATTGCTTACTTACTTTCTTGTTTTGCTGTTTATTTAGCGTTCACTTTATTTTCATTTTAATCAGTTTATGCTTTCCAAATATTTGGAGAAGGTAAATCCTTATTGTCAAAACTTCCTGCAATGTAACAAGGATAATTTAATGTTCTTGTTCATATTTATTCAATACCTAGTTCTAAGTGCTTATTTAGGTTTAACATTCAGCTTTTGTGATGGCAGCAGATTTCTATTGATCACCCACTTGAGTGCTTTCTCATACAATGGCTTGACTGAGGCCTATATGTATTTTGATGCACATATTCAGCATTGACATGCCCTGCTGTGTAAATAAGACCATTATTAAGGAAGAGTATGGTTTTTCATAAGTATATGTTCAAGAAAGTTTAAGTACTCACCATTGGGAAACACCTTTTAAGAGACCATTACCCAAGAAATTGCTCATCTGTGTTGCTATTCGCCTACAGGATATAGTGTCTAGTGCTGGATATATATCCAGTATGGGATCTAGTGTAGCAGTCTGGGAAAATACTGAGAAATAGAGAAGCAAATATGAAGATATTTCTACATGGTCTCAACTTGGTTCAAATATTGAGAATATTTAATAACACTAGAAGTAATTTAATAACATTAGAAGTAGAGTATGAAACTTTCAAACTGAAAGAGCCCTCAGAAATTACTTTGTTCAGCTCCCATGCTTTAGAGATGAAAAAAATGATCCAGATATATCCAGTGCCATAGTGCAAGAGAGTGACAGTTTTAAGGCTTGAATAAAGGACTTTGTGACCAATCACTGCTCTTTCTCCTGCTCAAAGTTGACTCCTTATGGTCTTAAAAATCACAACTTGGTGAACTTATTAGGGAAAAGTCAGGGCACAGTTCTCCTATCAGTGTGTTGGTTTTTTGTGTTTTTTTTTTTACCAGATCAGATGGGCATTGTTTGCTGTTATGACCCAAACCGTAAAATGATGATTCGCATTGAACTGAATTCTAAAATTCATGGTTTCTGGAAGAATTAGTGATAATTAAGAAATTTAATTGTCCAAAGATAGATGTAATTTCCTAAAGTTTTTTTTAATCTGGCCTGTAACTCATCTTTTCTTTCTATGTGCAACTTCTTTTTCTCCATTTACTGAACTAAAGGCCTGGATAAAGGATCTTATCAAAATTCTGTTACTCTATTGTTTGTGATATGTGGGAATGTCTATTACAATAAAGTGAGGAGCAGTTATTTTTCAAACGTGTTCTTGCAAACACTGTAAGGTGGGAATGGGACTTCCTTACGCCATTATCTCTAATATAGGTTCATGATAGGAGACCTTGATTAGTATAATGCTCCCAGAATTTCTCCTTTTGTTTACTTGCTCCACTCCTGGCAAGTAAGGGTGACTTACCTGATTGAAGCATTTGGTAAAAGTAAACCTATCGTGTTTGTCTTAGTTGTGCTTTTTTTTCTCTCCTGTTGGGGTCTAGCTGTCCCAGGAAGCAGGAGTTCTACAACCTTACCACCCAGAATAAGGAGATCATCTGCTATTTAGTTTTTCCTTTAACAAGCTGGTGAAATCTACTGAATTATTGGGCTTAGTTATCAGGGTTGTCATGGTTCTCACAGTAAGCTATCTTTCTCTAATGGTCTTTATGGCTAACAAATGTGATATTTTGATCTATAGCCCTTTCTTATCTAAGTTTTCAATTTGTTTGAAAAAAAACAAGGACCCTACAGACCTCAACCGATGCTCCTGGCATAAAATAATTAAATGCATAACCCACGAAAATATAATATTTAAAAATTAGCTTAAGAGCATGGTGGGGAGATGGAAAACTCCAATTTTTTTCCTATTTCCCATCAACTCTATCCGTGAACTCCTGAATGAGTGACCACTCCTAGGCCAGTTTTAAACAAGGGATTTCTCCTTGGTTTTGTACAATGAGATCCTCCTCTTCCCACCTTCTGGGTGTTGGTACTGGGCTTTCTCTCTCTTGCTTTCTCTCTCTCAGCAATCCATCAACTTTGCACATCCAGTATTCCATGGAATCCTGGCTATCTCACACCTGTAAGCCTCCTTCTGAAAAGAAGCTCATGTTTCAATTTTTATTTATTTTTATGTCCATATTTTCTCTTCTCCTAAAATTCTGTTCTCCTTGGAGTCTCTCTTTTTCACATAATTCCTGCAACATTCCTTCCCCTCAGTCCCCCACACGCACATGTAACTTACATATATATATTTCTGTATACTGTATGTAATCCTTACATTTTGTACTGTAGGAAAATGGTGATTGATGTTTAGTGACTAATTCTCCTCTACTTTGGCACTCATGGTATCTGTATATCTGATATTACTCTCCAAACTCACCAAAGAGGAATTACTGGAACTGACAGTGTGAGAAAATCTACCTGACTTCACTTACAACCCTCGAAGAAGGGGGTTCCTTCTTCCTTGAAGAAGGAAGTCAATAATGTATATCGAGTGACCACTGCAATCTGCTGAGCTAGATACAGTGCTTGATGTTGACGTGCATTTGCAAATTTGATTTTCTTGAGAAGGAAATATGTGCTATTGAGTATTAAGGGAGCTTCAGTGAAGAGTCATTTTTTAAAATCTATTGCACTTTCTTTCTTCTGATTACAACTTTAAATATTTCATATCCTACAAATCTTCACTTGGAACACAGTGAAAGGAAACAATTGAAATTTCCTTCTTTTGGAGCCATACTGTTAGAAGAGGAGCGATTTTTTTTTTTTTTTGCGGTACACAGACCTCTCACTGTTGTGGCCTCTCCCGTTGCGGAGCACAGGCTCTGGGCGCGCAGGCTCAGCGGCCATGGCTCACAGTCCTAACCGCTCCGCGGCATGTGGAATCCTCCCTGACCGGGGCACGAACCTGTGTCCCCTGCATCAGCAGGCGGACTCTCAACAACTGCGCCACCAGGGAAGCCTGAGGAGCGAGTTTTAAAATATTAGAAAATGATCAGTGCCTCATTTGACAAAACGGTATAGAGTAATATGTACTTAGGAAATTTTTCCAAGATGCCAAGGCTAGGCCACATTTAATTAGTGTTGCAAGAATCTTGTCCATAAGGGCTTGAAATTCAGGTCAGCTATTGAAGCCAAATTAAACTACTTAGCAAGTTTTATCTATGACACTAGAAATACATGGATTCATGGATCAAGGCTAAAGTTACTTAAAGACTGAGGCAGAAGCGGTCACTGTTTGCAGATGACATGATACTATACATAGAGAATCCTAAAGATGCTACCAGAAAACTACTGGAGCTAATCAATGAATTTGGTAAAGTAGGAGGATACAAAATTAATGCACAGAAATCTTTGGCATTCCTATATACTAATGATGAAAAATCTGAAAGTGAAATCAAGAAAACACTCCCATTTACCATTGCAACAAAAAGAATAAAATATCTAGGAATAAACCTACCTAAGGATATGAAAGACCTGTATGCAGAAAATTATAAGACACTGATGAAAGAAATTAAAGATGATACAAATAGATGGAGAGATATACCATGTTCTTGGATGGGAAGAATCAACATTGTGAAAATGACTCTACTACCCAAAGCAATCTACAGATTCAATGCAATCCCTATCAAACTACCACTGGCATTTTTCACAGAACTAGAACAAAAAATTTCGCAATTTGTATGGAAACACGAAAGACCCCGAATAGCCAAAGCAATCTTGAGAACGAAAAAAGGAGCTGGAGGACTCAGGCTCCCTGACTTCAGACTATACTACAAAGCAACAGTAATCAAGACAGTATGGTACTGGCACAAAAACAGAAAGATAGATCAGTGGAACAGGATAGAAAGCCCAGAGATAAACCCACGCACATATGGACACCTTATCTTTGATAAAGGAGGCAGGAATGTACAGTGGAGAAAGGACAGCCTCTTCAATAAATGGTGCTGGGAAAACTGGACAGGTACATGTAAAAGTATGAGATTGGATCACTCCCTAACAGCATACACAAAAATAAGATCAAAATGGATTAAAGACCTAAATGTAAGGCCAGAAACTATCAAACTCATAGAGGAAAACATAGGAAGAACACTCTATGACATAAATCACAGCAAGATCCTTTCTGACCCACCTCCTAGAGTAATGGAAATGAAAACAAAAATAAACAAATGGGACCTAATGAAACTTCAAAGCTTTTGCACAGCAAAGGAAACCATAATCAAGACCAAAAGACAACCCTCAGAATGGGAGAAAACATTTGCAAATGAAGCAACTGACAAAGGATTAATCTCCAAAATTTACAAGCAGCTCATGCAGCTCAATAACAAAAAAACAAACAACCCCATGCAAAAATGGGCAGAAGACCTAAACAGACATTTCTCCAAAGAAGATATACAGACTGCCAACAAACACATGAAAGAATGCTCAACATCATTAATCATTAGAGAAATGCAAATCAAAACTACAATGAGATATCATCTCACACCAGTCAGAATGGCCATCATCAAAAAATCTAGAAACAATAAATGCTGAAGAGGGTGTGGAGAAAAGGGAACACTCTTGCACTGCTGGTGGGAATGTGAATTGGTTCAGCCACTATGGAGAACAGTATGGAGGTTCCTTAAAAAACTACAGATAGAACTACCATATGACCCAGCAATCCCACTACTGGGCATATACCCTGAGAAAACCAAAATTCAAAAAGAGTCATGTAACAAAATGTTCATTGCAGCTCTATTTACAATAGCCCGGAGATGGAAACAACCTAAGCGCCCATCATCGGATGAATGGATAAAGAAGATGTGGCACGTGTATACAATGGACTATTACTCAGCCATAAAAAGAAACGAAATGGAGCTCTTTGTAATGAGGTGGATAGACCTAGAGTCTGTCATACAGAGTGAAGTAAGTCAGAAAGAAAAAGACAAATACCGTATGCTAACACATATATATGGAATTTAAGAAAAAAAAATGTCATGAAGAACCTAGGGGTAAGACAGGAATAAAGACGCAGACCTACTGGAGAACGGACTTGAGGATATAGGGAGGGGGAAGGGTGAGCTGTGACAGGGCGAAAGAGAGTCATGGACATATATACACTACTAAACGTAAGGTAGATAGCTAGTGAGAAGCAGCCGCATGGCACAGGGATATTGGCTCGGTGCTTTGTGACAGCCTGGAGGGGTGGGATGGGGAGGGTGGGAGGGAGGGAGATGCAAGAGGGAAGACATATGGGAACATAAGTATATGTGTAACTGATTCACTTTGTTATAAAGCAGAAACTAACACACCATTGTAAAGCAATTATACCCCAATAAAGATGTTAAAAAAAAAAAAGACTGAGGCAGGGTAATTCCCTTGTGCCTTAGTGGTTAAGAATCACCTGCCAATGCAGGGGACAGGGGTTTGAGCCCTGGTCCGGGAAGATCCCACATGCCGCGGAGCAACTAAGCCCATGTGCCACAACTACTGAGCCTGCACTCTGGAGCCCTCTAGCCACAACTACTGAGCCCAGGTGCCACAACTACTGAAGCCCGCGTGCCCTAGAGCCCAAGTGCTCTGCAACAAGAGGAGCCACTGCAATGAGGAGGCCATGAACCTCAACGAAGAGTAGCTCCTGCTCACCACAACTAGAGAAAGCTCGTGTGCAAAACGAAGACTGAAAGCAGCTAAAAATAAATTGAATAATTAATTAATTTAAAAAAAAGACCGAGGCAGGGTTCACTGAAAATCAGCTGTGTTGGGAGGATGTTGAGTAAATTGTTCTGTGATGGACTGAAGAGGGGGGACTCTGTGTAAGGGAGGACCTCTGCTAAGGAGAGCTCAGTCCCAGCTTGCAGCATCTTTGAATACCGAGAAACAGCTCAGGTCACACTGATGTGAAGATGAGAGGGTGATCAGGAAAGACATCCAATTGATTGGGAGATGCATGCAGAGCCCAAAGCAGTGTTAATCCTAATGGGAAACCGAGAGTTTTAGAAATAAATCTTTGGTTTCATTAAAAAAAAATTAGTTCTGAAAGATCAACAGGAAATGAGGTATTGACTGTGTGTTGACATTTCAGGCCATAAAGGGACTGGAAGGAATACAAACATACCCTTCAAATATGCTAATGCATTTGAGCGACATTTATACTGGAGAAAAATATTAAAATCATATTTCCCCCACTCTTAAGGCTATGTACCAAGGTTAGGGAATTAAACAACTAGCCTTTTCTAAGGAGTTTCTAATTTATAATGCCTGGTTTTGCTCCAGTGGCTTGTTGGGCATTGAGACCAATATTCAAGTTGACCCCAGGTCCTAATAACTTTCAGGTCCTCTCTGATTACAAAGTGTCCTCTTAGGGTGATTTTGTGTATCTTTTCTCCAATATTAACCAAAAGTATAAGGTAAATTGAATCATATCCCAGAGGTAATGATAAAAAATAGTTTCCAAAGTTTTGTTATATTTTTGTTAATATTAGCTGAATTACAGAGCAAACCTTTCCTTATATCATGTAGTTATTTCCTTCTAGAATAGAGGCCACATATAGCAGAATTTGAGTTCAAAATGGCTTATGCATAATTTTTGTTTGCTTTCAGTTTGATAAAAATTGAGAACATTAACACAAGCATCCAGATCTTCAGCTTCTCTTGAAGAGAAATTAAAAGATCTGGGACCACTTTTTCCACTTCCTTCATGGCATTGCCTTGATACAGTAGAATAGCACTGCATATCCAAGCAGAGCAGGTGTTTTGTGATATGGCACCACTCCCTATGATTTTATGTTAGACCAGCCTCATTACTTACTTTACCCGAGTGGCCTTGTAAGTTTTTGAATTTGTGACTTGGATTTTGATAGTCTAGCCTGATCCTTCTTCAAATTGTCTCCTGCAGGCCTTTTAACTTACCTTGCCAATAACATTATTTTCCTAAATATTTAAAAACCAAAATATTAGAACAGCCTTGGAAAATCAATCCTTATCATCCTTACCAGCAATTTTGTTAGACTTTCCTATTTTGACCATCCTTTATTTTTAAAAATTTACTGCATCAGTCATATTGATGGGGTGGATGGTGGTGGAAAAAGATGAGATATTTAACAAATAAGTAGAAGTTGATAAAAAGAAACATTTCTTTTGTGCAAAACAAAATTCTTATTGTCCTTTGGGTCCCTATCTCTTATTCTGACAGGACTTTGATATGTTGTTTTTTCTCCTGAGATCTAACTAATCTATGTCACCTTGCTACCTTTCATCTCTCTGGCAATGTGCTATATTAATGATTAAATTTCAGTGGGTGGATGTGTGAACACGTTAGGCAAACTGCTTTGTGGGGAAGAAAACTCTCCTAGCAGTCTTTTATTTTTCTTTGACTTACTGTGTAGCAAAACCCTAACTTGTGGCCCTGATTCACTGAGTGGAATAAATTAGGGTTGGACAAATTTGTATTGTAATTCCAGTTATGGTGCTGACCCAGTGTTAAATGGGTTTCAACTTATTGACTGTAGTAGTACATTATGCTTAGTTTTAAGGTTTTAGTTGAATCTTCAACTAAAGATTGAAGCTGGACATTGACCACCATGACCCTTTTCCAATGGATGTAGAGAAAATCAGTTACCTTTTCTTTTTTTGTACAAACGCATAAACACACCAGGATTTGTATTCAGATTACTCTGTCTTCCATGGCTTCTTTAGTTAGTGTGACCTGCTCATTGATGAGAACACCTGTGGTAGGCAAGATCCTAAGAAGGTCCCCAAGATTTCCTGCTCTAGTGCTCAGGCCTTGCATAATCCTTGGGATGGTAAATATGATGGATTTTCTCCCATGGTTATGTTGTTATATGGCACAGTTGATCTTAAAATAAGATTTATCTAAAGACCCAACCTAATCACATGAGCCATTTAAAAGTTGAGAGTTTTCCTGGCTATTGGCAGAAGGGGAAGTCTGAGATTCAAAGCATGAGAAGGATTTGATGCCCCATTACTGATTTGAAGATGGAAGAGGCTACATGACAAGAAATGTGGGCAGTCTCTAGCAGTGAAGGTGGCGGCCACTAATAGTCAGCAAGGAAATGGGGATCTCAGTCACACAAAAGACTAGGAATTAAATTCTGCCAACGGGAAAGCAATAGATTTTCCCTCACAACCTCCAGACAAAAACTCAGCCCAGCTGACACCTTGACTGCAATCTCGTGAGCCCAAAGCAGAGAACCTAGCATGCCATGCCAGACTTCTGACGAAAAGAACTGTGAGCTAATACAGTTGTGTTGTGTAATGCTGCAAGTTTGTGGTAATTAGTTATGCAGCAATAGAAAACTAATTGCACTGTAGATCCTTTCATCATCTTTGATGTCTATTATCCCCTTTTTTGTATTTTTCTGGTTTTTTTCTTTGTGCACCATTTAGGATATATTATTTTTTGGCTTATTTCAATATTTCAGTTCAATGATTCTTTCTTTAGCTGTGTTTAATCTGCTGGTACAATGATCCACTGAGTTCTTAATTTTGGCTATTTTATTATATTACTTTATTGTCTAGAATTTCCACTTGGTTAATTTTTATGGTTTCCAGTTCTCTGCTGAAATTTCCAGTCTTTTCTTTTATCTCTTTATGTAAAGTAAGAACACCCATTTTAAAGCCTGTGGACAATAACCTTAATTTGTATACCCTAAAACTGTGTTTCTCTTGTCTTTTATTGCTGTTGCTTTTAAATCATATCCTCTTGTTCACATATGTACAAGATAACTTTTTATTTTGAGCCTGACATTATATTTTTAATATTGTGTGAAGAAATGATTCAATGCTTAGAGTGATGTCATCTTCCTTTTGAGAGAACTTATATTTATTTCTCCCTGGAGATCTACCACTCTGGATGCTAGAGCCACTTGCTCTCAGGTCACCTTAATACAATTTCAGGGATTGATAAGATTCAAAGTTGGGTTACAGTTCCTGTGAGATCCATTTCCATTTCCAGTTCACCTTTATTTGTAGGTTCTAGCCCTTTTAAGTCCCAATCCATAGTGAGGTGGATTCACCAAGAACCTGCTACATGGTGAATCCGGGACTGCAGTCACTGTCCCCCTATCTTCATGAGACCATCCAAAGCTCTGCTCAATCTTTTAGTCTCTCAACCACTCCCTCCACAATCAGTCAATGCTCTGAGGGAAAAATTAGCCTGCAAAGTGAACTCATCTTTCTGGGTCTCTCTATTTCTTTCGACGGTGTTTTAGAAATTTGCTTTTAATACCTTTAGGCAGCTTTAAAAATGTATATTCTGTCCAGCTTTTTTAGCTATCCTCAACTGGAGAGTTGGCTCAAATTACCTACCATTACCAGGAATAGATGTCTTCACAATCCTTACTTTACAGTTTCTATCTTATTAAAATGAGTACTCATGACAAAAACTTTATATGAACAGAAGAGTGTATTTATGTTGATAGATCTTTTTGAATTGAGTATCACGTTAGTCCCCTCTTGAGTGAAAACTTTTGAATTGCTTTTCCCTAGAAAAACATTCTCCTTGAGGTGATAATTGCTTTTGCTGCCCAAATCTGAAATAAACTTCACTGTTTACCCTGATAATAGTACTTTTAAGCTACCTAGAGCTCTAGTTTTGGCTTCCTTTTTTTAGGGTATTATATTAAAAACTTTAGACAGATTTGTTGACATCCTTTTAATGCCTACCCAGTGGCTCTGGAGAGACTCGTTGGTCCCTGAGCTTACATTTATTGTATTATTTTTGGAGAGCATCCTATTTATACTATAACTTTGATATTTGCACATTAAATTTTTGGTTTCATTTCTTCATAATTAAACTGAAAATTGATGACAGAAATTAATTTGTGATTTTGCTGAGGCAAGAACTTGACTTATGAACTCTTCGAGGCTGGTGTGGTGATTGGGAAAATCAGCTGTTAGCCAGTGATTGAGCCCCACTGACAATCCAGCACTCAGCTATACTGCTTTCTATGCAGAGTTTTGATTCTCTATGGTGATATTTTAAAATTTCAAGATTGTGGAAGTTCCTGGAACTATCTGATATAAATGTCAAGGGCCTAGTGTATTTCATTTTAATTAGTAAAGAGAATGTATTTTCCTCACTTGTTTTGAAATCTTACCACAGCTTTCACAGAAAAACAGTTGGAATACGGGGTAGCAAAAACATCTTGAAGAAATGAGATTGTGAGCTAAAAATTGTTTGAGGAACTCTATTCTAATCAACTTTGGAAGCCAACCACATTAGACTATTTGTAAACATGTGCAACTTTATCTAGAAATATCTCAGCATTCTCCCTTTAATATATCAAAGTAAAGCAGAAGTGACTCAATGTCCTTCAGAATATGCAGATTGACTTTTGGAAGGTCAAAGTCATTCTGATTTTGGGCACTGAAATCTAAGTTCTTAAAATAGATTTTGATAATTTAGTTAAAAAACCTTTACTAGTATGGTATAGTGTAATTATTACAAAGTTATTGAGCTATTTTAATTTTCTTTTTTGTGTTATTTCTGACTTTTTATAAAAGCTTAATAAAATTCTTAGAGGACAAGTATTTGGGGTTCACTGAATTTTCTGATTAATTTCTGCTCAAGCTTAGAATCTTTTTATGTTGATGGGAATAAAAAAATTGCATCCACTTGACTGACTTAGTAGAATATACTGAACATAATTGAATTTCCTTATTTTTGATTATGACACTTAATAAATGATTCATGGTGGTCATTCAGAACATCAGAGTTTCCTGTGTTGTTTAGGAAACAAAACTAAATTTCTTCTGACTTTTGGACTCTGCGGAAATGATTTTCTCAAACTGCATGATATCAGCTTGTTTTCTTGCAATTTGACTTTGTTCCTTAGGGTTGTAGACCATGAGAATGTAATCGCATCCAAATAATGGTTAGTGGAGATAGTATATTGGGAATGGATTTATTTATATTAATTTTGGAAGGTGGAATATTCTTTTTCTTGGACAAGGATTAGAGAATCAAGCTAAAATGTCTAGATATACTTAAATTAGAATTTACATCATTTGATATGATATTAGTATAAGATTGGCATCATTTCTGGCTTGGTATGATTGATACTTAATCTGTAATTGGAGAAGCTATGGCAGTAATTTCCTGTAATGGCTTACAAGCTGTATCTGATTTCTCCTTGGGGGAGAATTTCAATTGTGCATTACTCCCCACATATGGACAAATTTGGCTGCCAGCTCTTTCTTGAATCTGGTATTAATCTTTCTGGTGAGCCTGCAGTTTTATATTTATCACAATTAATTTTGATGTGAAGAAACAACAAAACCTTTGATATTTTCATGACCAGGAGTTAACATCTTGGTTCGAGAAAAATTCACAGCAAACATGAAAATGAATCTCTTTAGTAGAAGTGTCTGAGTTCAGCCTTCAATGTTAACAATCATAATCATAATCATTCAATAAAGAATTATTGAGAGCCTCTGTTCTGCTATATGTCAGACACTGTGATAAGCAGTCCTATACATAAATTGTGGAGCATGGTTAAGTAGAGCTTTAGATCTCATCTAGATTGCATGTGTTAGCAATGATACCATTTTATATATGCATGTGCACATACACACAGGTTTTCTATGTTTCAAAAAGCTTTTAGCATCTTGTTTGATGGTGAAGCCACACTCACTGAAAAGATGGAGACCCTGAAACAACAGAAACCTGTGAAAGGTTATGAGATTTCTGAGGATGCCTATTTCTATGTTGATAGTCACATGAGGAAATGTCATTGAGGTGGGAGTCAGGTTTTTTTCTCCTTTTAAATTACCTCAGTGAAAGACAGAATAATAATATTGTTCTTGTGGTTATAGAAGTTGTGCTCATGGACTGAGGAGTCAAGGGTAAAATCCAGAGTTTAAATTCTGACTTCAACTTTATATTGGCCCAGGTTATCACATAAAATGTTTACACTAGGAAACTGTTGTCGGTACTTACCATCTACTTACTTTCCCATTTAGGTATGATTATGACTTCTGTTTCCCATTGCCACATTGCCCCTCGTTTGAATGTAGATTCAGGAGTTAATTAATGGTTTGTGAATTCACAAATATTCTGTGTGTCATTTATTGCTCCAGTTTGTGTCATCTCATGAGTCAAGCTTATATATTTTAATACAACATAAGAGGACAAGCAATTTAGGAGAAAATTTTGTTTTCTTTGACCTTCAGAGAAAAATTTAATATATTTGTAAGGGACAGAAGTGTAACCAAGGCTTTAATTCTGCGTCACTTGTAATAGTTATTTTACCACAAGCAGATATCATTGTATGCATGTTACTGTCTGACCCAAAGAGCTCCTTCCAGGACTATCAGTTATTTGTTGGGTATTAAGTTCACAAGAAAGCAATATAAAGCTGCTCTCAACCATTAGCTGGGGAGAAAAAACTCTGTGTTTTACATCAGTGAATTTCGAAAGGGTAACATATTTAGTTACCTGTGTGTGAGGTGATTATACAATTGCTCTGCGTCTTTTTATGTAGTGATCAATTGAGAAGGCTTTAAAAACTTATTTGAATTTATGGCTGTTGCCTGGCCCTCCTCTGGTTTTATATCAAACAAGGTAAACAGGGTGAATTCACCCATGCAGGCTCAGTGTTTGGCAACTTCCTGGGGCTTGCAGTCACTGTTGCACGCTCTCCAGTCACTCCACACGAAAATCCTTATTAACAACATGGTGAAAACTCCACTGTCCTCCAGGAGCTTCTTCCTAATCAATGCCTGTGGCCAATCTCTTTAGAACTCCACAGCCTGCAGCCTGAGACATGCTTGGCAGCCAAATTCTGACTCACAGGTACAGTAGTTTGCAATGAGATTGTGAACATGCTAGGTGAAGAGGTTGGCACCCCGCCCCCCAGGCTGTTTCTCTTAGACAGCTGAATGTTATTCTGCAAAGTAATCTGAAGCATTGATTTCTTTTTTCCCCTATTCTAAAAAAGGTATTAGACACAAAAAAACAAATGTTTTTCATTTTACCCATGTGGGACAATATTGGTGTTTTATATAAAAATAATCATATAAATGAGGTCATTTTTGTTGCCGGAAGCAAGAAGAACTAAGCGTGTTAGTATTCTTGGGACATTTTCCTTAGTTGTGAGACTGAGTCAACCAAGTAAATAGGATCTTACAACCTCTAACGTCTATTGTATAGATGTCTATATAGTTGTTCACAAAATGGTCAAGTCTCTGACATAAAATAACTACAGGAATTGTGAAATCAGGCTATAGAACCTCCTTTGTGTCACTATTCTAAATAAGACACGTTCATGTAGGGTCTCTGGACTAGAAGGATGAATAAACCTTGCTTTGGAAGCAAGTTTAAAAAAATCTGACATTTTTCACAAGATTTCAGAATACATTTTTCTGGCCTATTAAATCTATGTGCATTTTAACATCTAATCTCAAATCATTATATCTTGAATCACTCCAATTTTAAATCAACCATAAATAGTAAACAGTGCTATCCTACTTCACATTTGAGGATATAGGTTCCAGACCACATAGCTAATGAGTAAGGAAGCCATTCTATCTATAATGAATGATTGTTTTTAAACATTTATTGAGTTCTATCAGGGTGTTTTAAAAATAGTAGACACAATTCCTTTCAGATTTTCTCTTCCTTGTTTTGGGTAAGTGACCTTCATGACTTTGTTCTAATTTGTCAGAGGATGTGAGATGTTTCTCTTTGTTATGATTTTTGTTTTATGTTCAATTCTGACTTTTCTTCATAATGGTAATCAAGGCTGTTTTGGAGAAGAAAGAGAATACCTGGGGTTTATATCAAAGACATTGTCAGATACTTTTTTTTTTCTCTTTGCTTTCACTGCTTGCCCCATCCCAGAAAGATGTGTCATGAGAAACAAAGAGTTAGAAGTTTTCAACTGACCCAAGGGGAAGGAACAGCTCATTTACTGTGCTACATGGTATCATAAATCAGCAAGGATAATACCCGTGTGACTGTAATCTGGTATTAATTATGGCACTAAAATTTTAATGCTTCCCTGGCCAACCCTCAGAAGTATTGGGGGTTAATAAGGGATTTTAACTGGGGGACACTGAGTTCCTCTGGAGGTAAGTATTTGGGAATTTGGAGAGTCTTCCTAAAAGTGAGCTTTATGAGGTCTGTGTATTAATACAAATGGCATCAACAACAAGCAAGCCAGGGCCTGTGGTAATGGGGAGTTGAGTATCTTTAACAGTTCATTCTTTATTATTATCTAGGTGCTGAGATCAACTCTGCTCCATTGGGTGTATAATAAACCTTAAAAATGAGAATGTTTAACTGTTTATAAAAATGTACTCTTCTTCATGGACAAATATTCATTGCCAAATGAACCAAATCAATGTTTTTTTCCTGCAAGTTCATTAATTTAGACTTGTCATCTGGGTGACTATTCATAAGGCTGGACTACATATTCTGAACTGCATATATTGGATTTAATATATATTTATTCTTCTCACTGCCTAAGCTGATACTATAAACAGTGACATCCTATGTGGAAAATGTTTCATAGAAGAGGGGCTGACTAATAAACTCTGTATATTTTGATAAGAATGCAAAAATGTGGAAAATTACTTTTGGCTGAGCCCATGATAAGAAGTTTCAAAGCGAGGTGCTAGACCCCCTCAGTAGGATTGTAAAGAAGGCAGTAAGAACCGTAACTACCCTCATCCAGTGTGAAAAGGAGAGAGAACACAGTGGTATAGACCTACTTAACAACTAAGATAGCCACCTGGAGTCTGACCCATCTATGGGAGTGTTAAGGGACCTCTGGGGAATTGGGACACTCCAATAGCAAGAATCTGATTGGAGGCCTACTTCCTAGACTGGGGGCCGAGGGGGACTCCTTGGTGTTCAGAGGGAGGGTGAATATTTATGTCGGGGAACTGCTGGGGAGATTGTGGTTTTGAAGAATCCATAGGTGTGCCCAAGAAAGAGAGGAGAAGAGAGAATTTAAAATAACTGCCAGGACCAGAGGAAACCAAATCCCAACAATACTGGCACCGATCTTGGAAGGTTTCTCCTCATTTTTTTCTCTTCTCTCCTCCTCAACAATGGAAAGGGCTGGAAGCTGCAGCAAGGAGGAGAGAGTGGAATGGTCAGTGGAGGATGGGGAACTAATGAACATAGAAAGAACCTGCCCATGCCTTCCTTTCCTACCGTAGAATTCCTGCCCGCAGCAGGCCTAACTGGGCAGAGATGTTCTAATGTCAGCTGAATTTCTGAGTTTTCGTATTCTCTGGGACTGGATGTGTCAGTTACTGATTTGTGACTTTTGGGAGAATCAGGTACAGTTCTTCTATGAAGCAGATTGTTTATATAATCCTATAGACTTTGTAGTTGAAGATTTTATTTCACATCAGTATATTTCTGTGGCATCAATTTATGTAAACATCAATCAGATAATCAGATAAATAAGAAAAATAGAGTAAGTGCTTTTCAGTGAATTGAAATACAATGACTCGGAAGCTTCTTTGGATTAGAAACAGTTCTCTGAGGGAAAGGAGCCACACAAATACTGTATGGCATTTTTGCATTTCAAGCAAAAGAAATAGCTAGTGCAAAGACTTTCAGGATGGTATGAGCTGATGTATTTGGGGAACAGAGAGAAGGCCAAAGTGGCAGAAGATAAATTCTTGAAGTCGAGAGTGGTGTGAAGTTGGAGGGGTTAGCTGGGGCACATCACATGGAGCTTCCTAAGCTAGAGTAAGGCAGGGAAACATTGGAGGGCTCCAAGCAAGGGAGTGACATTGTCTGAGTTATGTTTGTAAAATTCTCTCTCTAGCTGACATATGAAGAATGGGTTGTAGGAGGGCAAGAATTGAAGCAGGAAGACCAATTCAGAGATCGTTTCAAAGTTTAGGCTAAATATGATTATGACTTGAATAAGAGTCGTAGGGATACATATGGAAAGAAGTAGTTGGATTCTTGGATATGTTTTGAAAGTAGTTACCTTAGTGATTTTCTGGATGTGGGATAAGGGAAAGCGTTCTCAAGGATGTGCCCTAGAATTTTTACTGGAGCAACCAGGTTGGTGTTTCAGCCATCTGTCAGTCCACCACTGAGGAGACTTGTCTTGGTTCTACCATAAGATGGATACAATAAAAGATTCATAGGAGCCATCACCAGAGCCATGATAAAATCAACACTGGACCTCAGAAGAGTGGTTGTTGTAATCCCAGCATTGGCAGCAGTAATGGCTGCAATGCTTGCTGCCTTTATGGCAGTTCCCATGGGCCTCTGTAGCCCTGGGGGCAGTAGTGATTAGTATAGGGTTATAACAATGGAGTTAGTGGATTGGGCTCTAATATTAGTCATCATACATGGCATGGACTTCTACATCATTTCTGATGCTGAGAAGAGCAACCGAAAGAGCAATGCCTATGGCTGACATCCGCAGCTGTGGTGGTCGTGTTCAACAATGATGGTGGTCATGCCTTTGAAAAGCTGAAGCCATGTAGCTACCACTTTTGATGTTGGCTATACAACACATAAACAATAAAGACCTAAAGCAGGACAGGAAGATGGTGGTGGCCAAGAGAATTAATTCTTTGTTTACATCAGAAAAAATCCTATGTTGATTCCTAGACATTTTCCCAGGAATTTGTATGATGCTTGGGTTCTCAAAGAACAAGTAGGAGAGGATTAGAAACATTTTTGTTTTGTGGTTATGTGCTTGAATAGCCTGCAAAATATAGATCACACACAAGTATAGCAACTCTTGAGAGAGAGAAAGTGTATAACTGTGATGCTGTGTAAAAGCACACAGGTAGAATATAAATGGCTTAAAAATGCAAGCTATTAGTTATACAGAAATTATGGAGTGGCATCCAGAGATGCCATATGAAGTTTTTTAGGTGGGAGTGAACAAGTTATTTTGGTTGCAGTGGAGATTTTAGTTCTGAGCTGTGATTTTGGTATCTTATCCCAGTGGAATTTGAACTTTTAAAATGCTCCAAGAGCTTTAGGACTTCCTGCTTCTGCAGAGGATTTTAGGGAGATAACTCACCATCAGAATGGTGGTTTAGATTCTGAGAAATGAGGAAATACAGCTTTAGAGTAAGTCAAGGTTTTCTTAGGGTGTGATTTAGTGGACTGGCCATAACATTTGTTATTGCCTGGTTTTCTGGGACAGAGTCTATTCCCAACAGGGCTGTGACTCAACCTTTCAGCCAACCAAATGGAATACCAGAAGGATGAGACCATAGAAAATGAGGCTTTACCTGGACCTTGTGGGGATTTAAGAGCTCATGGTCTTTTCTGTAATGTGTTTTGACCAAATGAAATTGGTCCAAAGTAGTCCCTTTCCTTTTTCACCATTAGGCTCTTTGCTTTTTTTTTTTTTTCTGATTTTCTTCTATTCCTGAAGGGTTTACATTTCTTTTGTGAAAATGCATGTGTGGGATTTTGAGAAATGCTTCAGGATGAAGTGCTATCTATCAATCCAAAACTCTATCAAGAAATTTATTTGTTGATTGCTGTTCTTCCCCACAGGCCCACCTCTTTGCTTCCTAATACGTTTCCTTCCATTTCTGTTTTTCTTCCATCCACAGCAGAAGGGCTGCCTGAAGCTTTTCCCCAGAGCAATTCAGCAGAACAGTCTTAGAGAGGAGTTAAAGTCTTCAGTGTCTCCCCTGACAGGCACTAGAACATTTTTTCTTTAACTCTAGCATCACTGATTTTTGCCACCAAATAGCCACCACTCTGCTCCTCTGCCTAAAATAAGACATTCTTACTAATGGTGTGTGGATGGCAAAGAGCACTATTAGCCAGACAGTTTTCATGTTTTTACAGAGGAGGAAGTTGCCTTGCTAGACATGTTTTTAGGAGGAATTAATAATACTATTCACATGATTTAAGTTGGCAAAATAACTTACCTGGCAAATTTTGGCTGGGTAGGAAAAGCTACTGAAGCCCAGTCAGCTTAATTATGACAAGGGTGATTAGTGTATCTGTCTCAGTGAAAGACCATTGCAATTATTAGAAAATCAATAACATATAGAATCACTGCCACTTTGCCCTACAAATATGCCCCTGCCCATGATGCTTTAGGATGTGAACATCCATGGTGTGCTAGCCCTTCGTTGTCATATTGTATATGCTCTACCAAGGAAACTATATTAAAAAGCTTTTGCTCAGAACGACTGCAGTTTTTAGGTGCTATCCTGTCCAGATTCTTAAAACAGTCAATAGTGTTAGGAGAGCTTCACTGATTGAAGCTCTGACCTGATTATAAGAATCAGAAAGCTTTGGTGATTATATAAAGCCTATAGGAACTTAATCACATTGTTTTAGTTATGGAAATAAGCCAAGATTCCACAATCAGCTTTACAAATAAGATATCTGTAGATCAGGGGTTGAAAGAGAATAATGCCATCCTTCTTTTCAAATCAGACCTTCCTTTTAGAGCAGGAGGTGATGAATTTGTGTTGCACCAAGTTCAGGCAGGATGTAAGGGGGAGGTCCTTGCTGCTATCATTAACACTATTTCACAATTTCTGAGAGATGATATTAGATGAATCATGGTTGAGAATGTAAAATATCCAAATTACTTCAATACAACTAAATATTTCTTTCGTTAGGGTCTTATAAATAGCCATTTAGAAACATCTGGGTTCACTTTTAAGAGATATCTCTATATAATTTAAAAAATTGAATTTTTATTTTAACTAATTGTTCAAGGTTTTAGTTAATGCTAATCTAGCCTCTACTGACAGGTGTATATCACTACGCCTTTATCTTCTTTTTTTTTTTGGCAGTGCCGCGTTGCTTGTAGGATCTTAGTTCCCCAACTGGGGATTGAACCCAGGCCCTTGGCAGTGAGAGCACAGAGTCCAAACCACTGGACAGCCGTGGAATTCCTGTCCTTTTGCTTCTTGTTTAAGGCCAAGATTTGCTATGGATCCCACCCCTTCTGTCTGCCTGAGGTCATTTAGGGACCAGCAAACTATGGCCAGAAGGCCTGCTTCCACTCTTCTTGGTAAATAAAGTTTTATAGAAACACAGCTATATCCATTAGCTTATGTACTGTTTCTGGCTGCTTTGTGCTCCCATAACAGAGTTGCATAGTTGCAACAGAGACCTTGTGACCTCTGAGCCGAAAATATTTGCTATCTGATCTTTTAAGACAAAAATTTCCAAGCTTTCTTTCAGCCAAGAACATGCAAATCTCTTTCTACCTCACTAGCCCTTTGACTCTGTAGAGCGTCTAGACCTTTCTAGTCAATTTCAATTCCCTTCTCTTCAAACTTCTTGGAAATTACTAGCCACTCACAGGACTAGCCAGGCACTCCCTGTTTCCCATTCACTCCTCAATTCTGCATTCTTGTTTCTGCTCCTACTCTATTGCAGTTGCTGCTGACTAGGCTAAAAAAGTTTCCTTAATTACTGAACCAAATGGCCACATTTTTGGTCCCTTTCTATGACATTTGATTCTAAAATAGACTTAATATGCCTTAAATATCTAGTACTTAGGACACAGCTTGTTTTCCTGCATATGTTAAAAATAAGCAAATGAACAAAACAAAAAGTAAGTAAACAAATAAAAATTACCAAGCGTTACTATATTCAGATCTTTGGAATACACAAAAGCTATTGTTCGGCTGCCTATGTCTATAGCTATATCATACCTTTCTTTTTTATTTTTCCTCTCAATAAATGTAAGTCAAGAATTGTTACCTGCTGGGACTTTCCTGGCGGTCCAGTGGTTAAGACTTGCGCTCCCAGTGGAGGGGGCATGGGCTCAATCCCTGGTTGGGGGACTAAGGTCCCCCATGCTGGGTGGTGCGGCCAAAAAAATAAAATGAAATATCAATAGAAAGGTGTTATTAAGGATAGGGAGCATTTATCGAAATGCTCCCTATCCTTGATAGGGATAGGTTACGAAAGTGTTTGAGAACTACAAAATTAAAATCTACTGGTACCAATGTGAAAACTCTTAAAAAAAAAAAGAAGTTACCTTCTAACATTGTATAGTTTTTTACTCAGTGGGTTTTGGTAAATGATACAGCTTGGGGAGGTAATTTTCTTAGAGACCTTATTTAATTTTCATCCTAAATCTATGAGATTATTATTACCTACATTCTACAGGTGGGAGAGCAGGTTCTGAGAGGTTAAGGAACTTGATAATAAAAACAAGTATTGTGACAAAAGAGTAGCATTCAAATATACGATAATGCAGACTCTAGGCCAGGTAGGTATTGTCATCACCATTTTGAAGACAGTTTAAAATCAGGGAGAGAAAGTATTCTGCCTAAGGCCCCTCAACTGTACTAGTGTGTGACAGAAGCTAGTGTTTCAGCTCGGTCTGTCTGACCGCGTAGCGTGTTTTCTTGACTGAGTGGCTTGTTTAACTCAGGGCTTTTCACTCAACAGGGGACCATTCGTGAGCAGATACAGCTTCTTCCCTGTAACAGGAAATTACTGGATAAAATTGTATGCTGTCTTGTCCAATTATAAGACAATCAGTGCTGGGAACACCTTACTGGCTAAAAGTGAGTGTTAATGCCTCTGTTCTTTTACTGTCATAGTTTATCTTGGTCTCAGGAAAGTAAAACATGATAAACAAAAACAAGCAAAAATTCTATTGCTGCTTACTGCCTTTGCCTTCTTCCGTCTTTTCTGCTTAGCTAGTGCCAAAGTAATCACCTAATACACAACCCCCAGAAGCATTATGTTGACAGATCCTGATGTTCCATTTCTGTGTTTTCATTTGAGCTGTTCAGTCAAATGAAGATATGTTGTGAGAGGTGCTGAGTGGAATTTTTCTAAAGGCAGTGAGGATCACAGCAACTACTTCTTGCTGGCTTTCGGTGGGGTGGGGAAGGAATAGCAGGAAAATAAAATAAAAATGAAAAATTGTTGTTTCTTCCATATTGCCACGTAAAGTTACTTTTCTAGCTGTGTTCTGTATGCGTTTACTCACATCAATCTAGCTGATAAAATAAAAGCTCTCCTCCTTTGGCCCCATGCTAATTATTCTTGTTAATTATTTTTTAATTATCTTTCTATCACTGCTTCTAGAACAACTGTCATAATTTCTACCTCAGAGGCTCCAGACATGACACACCTATAACCGTGGTATAAAAGATGGTGGCTGGTGTGTGAATGCTTTAAAGGAAACATAAAGGGAAATGAAATCCAACTGCATCTCCTACTGCATTAGTGTGGTGAGTCTCTCAAATTGCTTCTGTTAATTATTCATTATAGGAACATATACACACTAAACCCCTTAATTATTTGAGGGTTTATGTTGCCTAGTTCATATCTCTGTATTTGTCAGGTGTCTGACAGCATGTTGGGCAAAGCAGAGCTCAAATAGCCTGCTATGTTGTCTAACCTTACTTCTGGAAATAAAAAAAACAGGTTAGGCACCAATTAATTATGCAGACCTTTGAGGTCTGCCATGTACTAACTAGTTCTTTTGTGTTGGAGTGAAGCCATTAGCACTATGCTAGGCACTCTGGGAGGGTACAAAGTCATTTGATTTCTGTTCTCTATTCTTCTTTTTTTTTTAAAGTAACCCTTGAGTTGAATCGTTATTTATTTATTTATTTATGTCTGTGTTGGGTCTTCGTTGCTGTGTGCGGGCTTTCTCTAGTTGTGGCGAGCGGGGGCTACTCTTCATTGTGGTGCACGGGCTTCTCATTGCAGTGGCTTCTTCTCTTGTTGCGGAGCGCAGACTCTAGGTGCGTGGGTCTCATTAGTTGTGGCACATGGGCTCAGTAGTTGTGGCTTGCGGGCTCTAGAGTGCAGGGTCAGTAGTTGTGGTGCACGGGCTTAGTTGCTCTGTGGCATGTGGGATCTTTCCAGACCAGGGTTCGAACCCATGTCCCTTGCGTTGGCAGGTGGATTCCCAACCACTATGCCACCAGGGAAGCCCCCCTGTTCTCTATTCTTAAGTAATTTAAAATGTCAATAGCAAGGTAAAATATACACATGTGACGTTAAAAAAAATTAGAGACCAAAGGCGTGAGAAAGAAGTCCAGAGGAGACTATCAGGGCAGAGTTTTCCTTAAAGACGTTTGGGTGGGAGGACATCATGAAGCATGGATAAATTTTAGAGGGTTTAGTGGTGGCAGTGAACATGGGGTCTTTGGTAGGTAGCTGGCGTGATTGAAGACTTTGTGTAAGAATCTTATAGGTAAGGTGAACATATAGCATATATATCATATAAAGTATTATCCATTTGCTCAGAATATCCTTGGTCAAATTCCGTTTCAGAGGCCTGAAGCCCTGCAGTACTCACAATATAGTTATTCTTATAACTATATTCTTATACAATATAAGTTTTTCTTCTCTGGTATGACATTAGCAAGTTGTACCTCAAGTCAGTCCCATCTGTGTGCTTGTTTTTTAGAAAGATAAATTTTGTATCATTGTCACAACTGGGATATATAATATTTATAAAGTTTCATGCAAACTCTTTGTCGAAAAATGGAACCAACCTACTTGTTTAATTAATGTGAAAGATCAGGGAGGGAACTGCTGCTTAAAAATATTCCATATGAGATCATCATGTTTGCCTGAATGTCATCTCTGCTTATCATTTCTAAGAGAGATTAAAAGGAGTTTGTTTCCCCCACACCAATAATGCAGACAGTCAATTGAAGGCAAGCCTAGTGCTTACTCTCAAAGAGTTGGAGTACCTTGTTATTCTTCAATATTATGAGAAAATTGATCATCTTTAAAGTGCAGAGTCCAATACAGTGCTATAATCCCTAAATGTCTTGAAATGGTTGAACAATGAAATAACACTGACTGGCCTCCAGGTTTGTTCATTTTCTAAAGATACAGCTTCATTACCTTTTTTCCCAACAAGAATTAGAAGCCAAGCTTAGAGAAGAGTTACTCCTGATTTTGATAATGGTATAAATCATAGTTCATATGCATTATCATATTTAATTCACACTTAATTCTATGAGATAGTTACAATTATCACAATCATTCCTGCCCTTAGACATGAGTAAGAGGTGTACCCAGTCAATGCTCTGAGCCTTAGCAAACACTGCAAATCACAGATATTGATACACAAAGAAAGTTTTTCCATTTCAAGCTAAGATTTTCTTTTATTTTTTTTCTCTTTTATGTTTGAAATTAATTTGACTACACAAGAATTATGGGAAATAAACGCATTAGCCAAAATGGCTGTCCCAGGCCAGAGGATGCTAGGCTGAGTGTGTGTGTGTGTGTGTGTGTGTGTGCGTGTGCATGTGTTGTCACATTTTCTGCCCTGGGAAACTAGAGAAAGAATTGGTGCTCTTGGTTACATCCAGCTGTCCAGACACCAAAGTGGGTGTCTAGGCAGACTAAGATCCTTACATAGCTGCATTCTCTTCCTCCCTATTTCACTCCCTCTCCTTGGATGGTCTAGTTTTGGTAGATGCTTAGAGTCTTCTGTAAATCCTGAGTCAGAAGGATATCCCTCTGGCACTCCAATCATCAGCCAGGAGGCCTGGGAAGTTTCTACCTTTCTGGCCCCAAAAGATCTATACTCCCACCCAGGCTTTCAGGGAGGCAGGGGCAGGCTCAGGGAGAGCAAAGTGCCTCTGTGGCCTCTGGGTGGTGAGCACATTCTAGAGGAGCAGACTTGAGGAGTAGGGGGGAGGGGGAGGCTGAGTGGAAAACAGGCAGGTAGGGGGCATAGTCTATCTGATAACTTTTGGGTATTTAGACATATGCTATGTTGGCCCTCATTTGTCCTTTTGCCTTAGGCTGTGCTAATATTGGGGGAAACCTGTTCTCACTTCTACAGAGGAGCAGACTGAGGCTAAAAGGGATTAAATTAATTGCCCAATGGCTGGTAAATAACAGAGCTGGGATTTGAACACTGATCTGCTGACCTTAGGATATCACATTTTGGGTAGAGTGGAGGCAGTTTATAGGGGGAGCACCTTGAAAAATGTAGGTTTATGTAATAAATGAAACTTCTTGTAGAAGTCTGAGGAGAAAAGCAACATGAGAAAATCTTGTCCTGGAAAGATTTGTCCCCTGGTCTAAAGGCTATTAATCTTAGATGCATAAGAATTGGCCTTGGTTCTTAATCTAAAAATTTCCAGAGGATTGTCTCTTGAAGCTTGATTCACTAAACGTTAATAGTTTTTACACATGTGCACAACACAAAAAATGATCTCAAATTAAGAAGAGTAGGAAATTCAAAGTTAAACCAAGGGGAATAACATTCTTTATTGCAGTACTTCTCAGAGTCTTAGATTTCCTTACTTGGATTTCTATGGAGTAAATAACATACATAACGTCCCCAGACTGCTTGCTGATTGACCTGTTTTTGTGGAGCCCTTTACTGCTGCGGAAGTACTAATTCATAGCCCCTCTCCTGCTGACTCTTCCACCGGAGGCAGTAGAGGGGAGCAGCCCAGTAGCTGCTCTGTCTGACCCATCGTGGCCAAAATTAATGGTTCCCACATCTGACTAGCACTCAGGCCTCTGGCAAGTGAAGGAAAGACTGATCAGCACAGTTCTGCCACGAAACTAGTTTTCAAGTTACAGTGATGGTGCTGATAGCCAAGAGAACTGATCTGAACAAAAATTTAAGAATGCTTGCTTTTGTGGGTTAAGCTTCTAGGCTTTCCACATAAATGGAAAGTAAACTGAAAATGCAGTACCTGTATTTACTTTTATATTTCTGTTTTGGGGAAAATAGGAGAAGAAATGATCATCCAGATAAATTTGGACAAAGTCAGACAAGAAAAGGAAATGAAAATTATTGAGTGTCTGTGCCTGTAGGCGAGTAGTATTAGAAACAAAACATCCACAGCATGGGTGACAGAAGAAAATTATGAGATACAAAGATTTTATATTAAAAAAAAAGCAGTCTTACTGCGGCAGGATAGCAGAAAAGTCTAGAACATGTTATTATGCAATGTGCTTGCAAATGGAAAGGGTAATGAAGGGGTATAAATTGGAGCATTATTGACTAATTTTCATATAAGAAGAATTAGATTAAGAGAATAAGTTACTGCTTCTCTAAAAGGTTTAAAAATAAAGCTACTAGAAGTAGGTATACTACAGACCTCTGGGACAAGAGATAAAGCAAAGAAATATGTGAAATAAGAGCAAGAGAAGATAACAAGATTAGGCTTATGGGAGATTTCAAACTCCTTGTTGTGATGTGTGATTTGTGAAACTTTGAGACAAGTTTAGAATGAGGGAAAAGGACATGATGGATTTTCTAAATAGAGATCATAGATTTTTGTTTTTAACTTGCCAAGCCCCAACTGATAAGGGCTGCCCAACAAAGTTTGGGTAGCATAAAATTTTCAGTCCAGCTATAAATAGGTGTGTAGAATTCCCATATACATCAGTAGAAGTATAAATCAGGACAAACTTTTGTAGAGTAGCATCTGTCCCCCCAAAATATTCATTGTGTTATGCAAATGTACAGCAGTAATCTCTGCCACAACAATCCCCTGAAGAGCTCCCTAACATTCAGTATTATTCTCCAAGTAGTATTAGCTGGCATGTCCAAAGTTCCTCGTGGCAGCTGTGAAGAAGATGAATTCATCCATTCTGGGGAAATCCCTGCTTGGGTATCAAGGTTATGGTCAGTAGGCTTTCCACAAGCTCCTGGATATTAGGAAACAAAGGAATCAAATTAAAAGAACAATGTAAATAGCTTAAAAAGTAAGTAGTTAACCTTGGTATGTGTATATATGTGTAATTATGAATATACTGCTGATTTGTATGTACCTTTTATACAGGTAAGCTTGTTTATTAACAATTCTCTCAGTACAGACTGGTCACATCTTTCAGAATCCTGGGTGGGTGGGAGCCAAATTGCAGCCGTGGTTCACAAATTTATGTCTTCCTCAGCCTCCTTGCATTTTGTTTCTGCTCACTGGGTTGGCTGTCTTTTTCCCTAAAAGATCTAGCTCTGGAAATATCTTGACTCTGTAGCCCTTCAGACTCCTTTTTCATTTTATTTAAACCTTGATTTTATTGTGCAAATGTTTCTGCTTTTACCACCATTGCTGCTAGACTATTGCTACTGCTAGTCATTTTCATTGAGCTCTGTTTATGCCATTTACTTGTGTTATTCTGTGGAGTTAGAGAGGTCTTTGTTTAGTCAGGAAAAATGGGAACTTCTGTCTGTTCCACTAAAATTTTTCTGGCATAAAATTATGAGCTATCAGTGTAACACTTTTTTCACAAATTCAAACATTTAATTGCAAACCACACATGTTCATTGACTGCTTGCTATGGGCCCAATACTAAGTAAAATGCAAGAAGAAAATATGTCTGCCTTCAAAAAACTCATAATCTAGCAGAGAAGCTAGGAAAGAATCAAATAGTGTGAGGGCTATCATAGAGGTGATTGAATGCTCTCCTTGTCCTCTTTGACAGAACACTCTCTTGGTTTTATCCCTGTTTCTCTGCCTTCTGTTTATTTTTATTTTTCCACTGCAAACTTGTACTCTATGACCAACAATTTGGAGTTCCTCTAAGGTTGGTCGTAGCCCTCTTCTCTTCTTACCCTATGTATTCTCTTCCCAAGTTGTTTCTCTGTATCCATGTCTATTATTTTAATTTGTATGCAGAAGACTCATACTTTTTCCCTTTACTAAAAACTCTACTCTGAGTTTCAGACTGCTATATCTTAATTTTTGTATTTGACATCTCTCCAGGGAACCTCAAACTCAATATAATAAAAGACTGAACTCAACATCCAATCCTCTCCCCCTCAAAATCTGATCACCCTCCAGTACCACAATGTCAGTGAACGGTACCAACATCCATTTCCTTGTTCAAGCTAGAAAACTAGGGACTATGCTTTGACATCTCTTTTTATTTGTCTCCAATACTAAATCTATAATTAAGCTCTATTGGTTTTCCTTTCTAAATTTCTCTCACTTGTATTACTATAATAGCCTCCTTTCTCTACTCGCAGATCTATTTTTTCACACTGAAGCCAGAGTGATCCTTTTAAAACTCTAATCTTATCAGAGAATTCCCTTTTAAAATCTTTAATACTTTTCCACTGTTATTATTTTAATAATAACAGTATCAAGATATAATTTACATACCATAAAATCCACCCTTTTTAAAGTATATTAAAGTATATTCACAGAGTTGTGCAATTATCATCACTATCTAATTTTAAAATATCTTTTTCTTCTCAAAAAGGAAACTTGTATCTATTGGCAGTCACACTCCATTCTCCTCTTCCCTCAGCCCCTGACAACTACTAATCTACCTTCTGTCTCTACGGATTTGCCTACTTTGTATATTTCATTAAATTAAATTATACAATCCCATTGCTTTTTGGATAAAGACAAAACTCATAAACCTTGGCTTTAAAACCCTGCAGAGCCTGGTCTCCATTTCTTCTTATGTCTCGTCTCAAACTGTGTTCTCCTTCATCTCTTGAATCCATCACACTGGGCTTCTTTCTTTACTCCTCACTTACCATGCTTGCTTCCTACTGCTAACGGTTTTTGCATGTGTTGTTTTCTCTTTCTCTTCTTATCTAGTAAATTCTGCCTCATTGTTCAACCAAAGCTCAAATGTTAAACTCTTTCAGGATGGACGTTCCTGACCCTTCTGACTATATCAAATCTCCTAAGTACAGGATCTGATGACACAGGGTGCTTCTACTTTACAGCATTTGTCACAGTTGCAATATTCATTTTTCTTTTGTCATCATTTGATTAATGCTTTTTCTTCACTAGTCCAAGCTCTGCTTTAGTATCTAGCACAGTCTGACACATGGTAGGAGCTGATTAATGTTTACTTAATGAATGAAAGAAGTTTGGAATAAAAAGATTTGTAGAAAATAGGTACTGAAGTTGAGTGGACATTAGAAAAAGATGAAAAATGGAATGCAAAATTTGGTAGTGGGAGTATGCAGAAAATATTATCAGAATTGGCTCCTGGAATCCTGGGATATAATTGTAGTTTGTCATTCTGCACCTTTTTGCCTCACCTCCTCAATCTGTAAAGTAAGAATTATATTTTCCTTTTTATGTCCCAGACAAATTCAAAGACTCAAATGAGGTAATGTATTTAAAGAAGGTTTGTAAACCATATATCAGAGTTATTAAATTAAAAAATGTTCTTATTAAATAATCAGGAAATATATACTCGATAATCTTGGTTATTTATAGGATATAAAACTAGATTGTGTGGAAAATAGGAAGAATGATAACTTTTCTCATTTGTGTATGTAATATTTGTCAGTTATAAAGATTAAATCTGTTTTCTTGATTGATAAAAATGTGAAAGACATTTTGCAATTTTATGAAAAAGAGAAGTGATTGGATCTAAAGTAAGAAAGATGACCTATGTGACAACATGACTAAAAGTAGCAAAACAATGAATACTGGCAGAGATCTCTAAGATCACAACTATACCTGAACCAATAAGATGTTCAAGGTGAGTTTGCTGAGTTGGATAATGTGAGATTTAGTTAGGAAGAAAAAACAAAAGCTGTATATGAAAATGGATGTTTCAGTTGAAAACCCTATTTTTGTTTCATATTGTTGATTAAATATATTATACACTGTAATTCAAGTATTCCTCTGAGTTCTATGTGATTAAAAAACATCAGTGGGTTGTGTGGGATAAAAAAATGTTTATGTGCAGACCAATCAGAGTATCCTGGAGAGGAGAAAAATTGGTGTTAGCACTAAATACAGTGCCTGTTTAATAAATGTGTATATAGATATATGTTGATATATATGTTGATATGTCGTTTCTATGGTGTTAATGTTTGATTTGGTTATACATCCTAGGAGCAGAAAGACCATTTATGAACACTTAAATTCCTACTATTATAGAATTTTAGGATAGGTAGGGCCTCAAGCATTATCATGTTACAATCCAAGAAGTATATGTCTCTCTTACAGGTTTATAGCTAGTTGTTAGTGGCAGAAGTAGGACTAGAGCACAGGCATTGAGATTTCCAATCTAATGTTGTTACTTTACTACTGTCACTGACAGTAACTTAAATTATCTTATTGGTTCCATCCTATATGTGGCTATCTTTATTTCTAACTCTACATCCAGAGATTGGCTTGTTTACATTTCCACTGACAGGCCATTGTGTAAGGGCATCTAATCTAGTTCCAGCATTATTACCCTTTGAATGTTAGGACTATCAAGATTAATGCCCATTGCGTAATTATTCAGGGTTTTCATGTCTAAGAATTTATAAGAAGCTAGTCTTTAAGTTCGCAGAGAAGCCTCTTGGAATGGCAGAACTATGAAAAAGTTAGGGGAGCCAATGTTTAATGCCTGTAAGCATAATAAATGATTTATAAATACAAGTGGGAAATCACGAATGCACATATATTTGAGTAAAATAAAAAGCATGAAAGAAAAAGACATGGATCAATACAGAGAAAATACTAATACTTAATCTTTTTCAAGTGAAAAAAAGATAACTTAAAAAAGTTTTAATTTGTACATTTGGAGTATTCCATAAAATAGCCTCTTCATAGAATTAAAATTGGCTGGTATGTAAAATAATCAACCAGAGGACAAGTGTTTATTCTAAATTAAAGGTATGATCAGTAAAATAGAAATCAAATAGAAGGGTTAAAGGATAAAGTTGGTAAATTGTTGATAAGGTAGAAGAATAAAGGCAAAGAAAAAGGGAGAGGTATAGAGGGTAATCTAGATGGTCTGATATTTATCTAAGAGGATTTACATTAAGAAGAGAACAGAGACAGTGGGTGGGAGGGAATAATACAGAAAGACTGCAGGAAGAGTTGTCAGAGATGAAGAACTTTTAAAAGAGTTGATTAATGACCAAATGGAATGAATGAAGCTGTATACATTCTAGGCCTAACTTAATGAAGGCTTACAATTTAGAATATAAAGAAGACAATCAAGGCTTCCAGGGATTATGAAACAATTTACAAACAGAGGGATGTGAATCTGATTGTTGTCAGACTTCTCACCAGCAATATTTATTAGAGGCCAAGAAGTAAAATTTTGAAATTCTGAACAAAGTTATTTTGAACCTAGAAATCTTACCCCAGCTAGTCTGTCAGTTGAGTGTGAGGGCAAAAGGAAAACATATTAGAACATGAAAGAATATTACCGTCAACTTCAAAAATAGAGTTAAGAACATATGCCAACAAAACATAAACAGAAATGAAGCAAGCAGACAGCATGGAAATTTAAAAAAATGAGATTGAACTTAGAATACTATAAAAAGAAATGTCAGAATGAAAAATGTGCATCAACTCTAGAAAATATAGCAACAGGCTTCTTTGTGTAATTAATTTCTAAGTTCATACCATTGTGGTTGGAAAAGATACTTGATATGATTTTAATCATCTTAAATTTATTGACTTGTTTTGTAACCTAACCTATGATCTCTCCTGGAAAATGTTCCACATGCACTTGAGAAGCATGTGTACTGTGTACTCTCCTGCTTTTGGATGGAATGTTCTGCATATATCTGTTAAGTTCATCTGGTCTAACATGTCATTTAAGACCAATATTTCCTTATTGATTTTCTGTCAGAATAATATATCCATTGATGTAATTGGGGTATTAAATCCCCTGCTATTACTGTATTGTATTTATCATGTACTTAATTACACAAAGCAAATTGGAAAATTCATAAATATGTGGAGATTAAGCAGCATACTATTGAACAACCAACGGGTCAAAGAAGAAACAAAAAGAGAAATTTAAAAATACCTTGAGACAAATGAAAATGGAAATACAGGTTTCCCCCAGTTTTCAAAAGTTTACTTTATTCCACTTCACTTTTATGAAAGACCTACATTAGTTTTTGTTTCGCTAACAGAAAGAAATCTGAAGAGGATTTTTGCTCTTACACAAAAAAATAATTGTTTCTTTGCTTTATGCTGTTTTAGCATATGAAAGCTTTCGTAGGAATGCTCTAGTTTTGAATAGCAGGAGAAATCTGTATAACATACCAAAATTTGTGGAATGCAGGAAAAACTACATTTTAAGTTCCAAGAGGGAAATTGATAGTAATAAATACCTCAAGAAATGCCTCAGATAAACAACCTAAACTTACAATTTACAAGGAACTAGAAAAAGAAGAACAAACGAAGCCCAAACTTAGAAGAAGGAAGGAAATAACAAAGGTTAGAGCAGAAGTAAATGACACAGAGACTAAAAAGGCTATAGAGAAGATCAAGAAAACTAAGAACTAGTTTCTCAGAAAAGATAAACAAAGTTGGCAAGCCTTTAGCTAGACTTACCAAGAAAAATAGAGAAAGGACTCAAGTCAAATCAAAATGGAAGAGGAGATACTACAGCTGATACCACAGAAATACAAAGAGTGATAAGAGACTTCTATGAACAATTATATGCCAACAAATTAGACAACCTAGAAGAAATGGATAAATCACTGAAAACATAGAACCAACAAGACTGAATCTTGATGAAATAAAAAAGTCTTAAGAGACTAATTACTAGTAAGGAGATTGAACCAATAATCAAAAACCTCTGAACAAACAAAAGTCCAGGACCAGGCAGCTTCACTGCTGAATTTTACCAATCATTACAGAAAAATTAATACCAATCCTTCTTAAACATTTCCAAAAAATAAAAGAGGAAAAAATGCTTCTGAACTCATTTTATGAGGTCAGCATTCTCCTGATACCAAAATCAGTCAAGGACACCACCAGAAAACAGAATTACAGGCCAACATCACTGATGAATATAGATGAAAAAATCCTCAACAAGTTATAAGCAAATTTTACTGAATTCAAAAATACAGTAAAAGGATCATACATCATGAAAAAATGGGATTTATTCCAGGGATTGCAAGAATGGTTCACCATCTGCAGATCAGTCAGTATGATACATCACGTTAACGGAATGAAAGATAAAAATCTTATGATCATCTCAATAG
Organism: Phocoena phocoena; assembly: GCF_963924675.1. Lineage (NCBI taxonomy): Eukaryota > Metazoa > Chordata > Mammalia > Artiodactyla > Phocoenidae > Phocoena > Phocoena phocoena. The sequence continues at coordinate 40,815,670 of NC_089230.1, read as the reverse complement.
TTGCAGGAAAAGCACTTAACAAAATCCAATATCCATTTATAATAAAAACTCTCAACAAAGCAGGTATAGAGGGAACATATCTCAACATAATAAAGTCCATATATGACAAGCCCTCAGATAATATCACACTTAATGGCAAAAAGCTGAAAACTTTTTCTATAAGATCAGAAACAAGACAAGGATACCCACTCTTGTCACTTTCATTCAACAGAGTGTTGGAAGTCTTAACCACTACAATCAGACAAGAATAAGAAATAAAGGGAATCTAAATTGGAAAAGGAGAAGTAAAATGGTCACTGATGACTCAGTCACAAAGCTTCTGGAAATAATAAGTGAATTCAGTAAGGTTGTAGGATACAAAATCTATACTTAAAAATTTGTTGCATTTTGATACACTAATAATAAACTATCAGAAAGAGAAATGAAGAAAACAATTTCATCAAAAAGAATAAAATACCTAGGAATAAATTTAGCTAAGGAGGTGAATGACCTGTACATTAAAACTATAAGACATTAATGAAAGAAATTGAAAAAGACACAAATAAATGGAAAGATATTTCATGTTCATGGACTGGAAGAATCAATACTACTGTTAAAATGTTCATACTACCCAAACAATCTATAGAGTCAATGCAATCTGTATCAAAATTCCAGGGCTTCCCTGGTGGCGCAGTGGTTGAGAGTCCGCCTGCTGATGCAGGAGACACGGGTTCGTGCCCTGGTCTGGGAAGATACCACATGCCGCGGAGCAGCTGGGCCCGTGAGCCATGGCCGCTGAGCCTGCGTGCCCGGAGCCTGTGCTCCACAATGGGAGAGGCCACAACAGTGAGAGGCCCGCGTACCGCAAAAAAATAAATAAATAAAAACAAATAAATAAAATTCCAGTGGCATTTTTCACAGAGATAGAAAAAATAATCCTCAGATTTGCATGGAACCATGTAAGAACTTGAATAGCCAAAGCAATCTTTAGAACAAGAACAAAGCTGGAGGCATCACACTCCTTAATTATTTCGAACTATATTTTAAAGCTATAGTAATTAGCTTTACTATGGTGTTGCATAAAAACAGACACATAGGCCAATGGAACAGAATAGAGAGCCCAGAAATAAACCCATTCATATATGGCCAATTAATTCACAACAAAGAAGCCAAGAATATATTATGGGGAAAGGACAGTCTCTTTAATAAATAGTGCTGGGAAAACTGGACAGCCACAAGCAAAAGAATGAAACTTGACCATTATCTTACACCATATACAAAAATTAACTCAAAATGGATTAAAGACTTAAACCTGAAAATTTAAGACTCCTAGAAGGAAACATAGGTAGTAAGCTCCTTGACATAGGTCTTGGTGGTGAGTTTTTGAATCTGACATCAAAAGAATAAGCAACAGAGTAAAAAGAAACAAGTGAGACTACATCATACTAAAAAGCTTCTGCACAGCAAAGGAAACCATCAAAAGATGGTTTCTTTTTTCTTTTCCTGTGAAAAGATGACCTACTGAATGAGAAAAAATATTTGCAAATCATGTATCTGATAAGTGGCTAATATCCAAAATATATTAAAAACTCATACAACTCATTAGCAAACAAACAATTAAATTAAAAATGGGCAGAAGATCTGAATAGATATTTTTCCATAGAAGATACACAGATAGCCAACAGGTACATGAAAAGATGCTCAAAATTATTAATCATTGGGGAAATGCAAATCAAAACCACAATGATATCACCTCACACCTGTTAGCATGGCTATTATCAAAAAGACAAGAAATAACCAGTGCTGGCAAGGATGTGGAGAAAAGGGAATTCTTGTGCACCGTTGGTGGGAACGTTAATTGGTACCATCACTATGAAAAATAGTGTGAAGTTTCCTCAAAAATAGAACCACTATATGATCCAGCAATTCCACTGCTAAGTATTTATCTGAAGAAAACAAAAACACTAACTTGAAAAGATACATGCACCCCAATGTTCATTGCAGCATTATTTACAATAGCCAAGATATGGAAACAATCTAGAGTCCATCAATGGATGAATGGATAAGAAATTATATATGTATCGTATATATATTATATATATATGGCATACATATACAGTATATTATATTGTCTATATAAAAAATGGAAAAAAATGAAATTTTCCACTTGCAATATATGAATGGACCTCAAGGGCATTCATTATGTTAAGTGAAATGAGTCAGACAGAAAAAGACAAATACCGTATGATCTCTCTTGCAAGCATGCGGAATCTAAAAACAAACAAACAAATAAAACCCAAGTTTATAGATATGGAGAACAGATGGGCAGTTGCCAGAGGCAGGGAGTGAGGGGTGGGAAAAGTGGGTACAGGGGGTCTAAAAGTAAAAAAAAAGACAAATGAGGTTCTGTCAGGATTAAAGTTTATCATATCTTTAATTTCCATGTATAAATACATAGGGAGAAACAGGTTTTATACCCAATGGGGAAAAGAAATAAAGAATTTTCATTACTGAAACATTATTAATCTGGTCTCTGTGTGAAGTGAGGCTGCAGTGATACCACACAGGGCAATACCATGTGGCCTCATCACATGAGTGAAAAAAGAAAAGATAGCAGTAGGATTCTAAGAATATTGTTTTCAAGAAAAAAAAATTCATTCAACATATTTAATTGATTAAGAAGCTGGATGACTTAGTTGTTTGGCCAAGGAGGGAGACATTTATTTGGTAAACAAGAAAATAAATGAGAGAGTGGGTGGGGAGAAACATTATGCTTTCAAAGGAAATCAAGCAAAGGGCTAACAAAAAATTCACCCTAGATATAGAAAGCAAATTGAGTAACTAAGAGTTTAAAATAAATAACTGATTTGACCACGAGCCTTTAATATTTTCCTTCCAGAGGCAATGGCTTTCTGAATAAAATTACTTGTCTTTTTATAATTTACCCAGTCAGTATACTGGGTTCTGTAGTGAATAATATTCACATAATGATAATATTAATGGTTTTCAATTTTTAGAATTGAAACTTAATTTTAGTTATAAAACCATGAGATTTAATTATAGTCGTATAAAAGAATATAAATGTTATAAACTTTGATAGTGGAAAAGCAATGGTACATGATGACAAAAGCTGGCCAGTTGAAGCATGGGAGGGACAACTAGAGAGTGATGTAGCAGTGATAATTTCTTCATTGTCTAGAGTAGAGAGCTAAATGAGTCTGTCTTAAGTTCTATCTCGGTTCAGGGGCTAGCTTGGTCATTAACTACTTCAAAATTCAGATCAGGTAAAAATCACTCTGTGATAACATTTCAAGCATAAAATAAAGATTTTGGAGTATATAATACCCATGGTCATTGAAATAATATCTCAATTTTAGACATATACTTTTAAATAGCAATCTGAGGTGAAAAAGAAAAATCTCTAAATAAAAATTTAAAGCTAACAAACTGACTAGTACTCCTAAAAATACTGGAAAAATACTTAAAATGTTACATATATATATATATATATAAAATAGTGTGTATGAGACTGATAACAAAGTGTACTTGATGTATTTGTCAAAGAAGACAATATTATAACCATAGAAGCTAACATTCATTGAGCATCTGGGTGCTAGCTACGTTGTAAGTAAATAATATATATGACACAGAATAAATGCACGTTCATAGTTGTCACCAGAATTTGAAAGAATGTAAGTGAACACCTGTAAAGAAGCGGTGTGTGGTTTATGCAAGGTGTTTATGATTCAGAAGAAAATGAATTTAAAAAATAAGTTGGAAAAATATTGACTTTGTGGAAAACCCTTTCCTTGACAGCATAAACACAATAGGAAATATTCAGGAGGATTATAGGAGCAGAGAAGAGAAGTGACACTACAGAAGCACACCAATGAGATGACAGATAAGGGATGACGGTAGGATCAAATTACCATAGTGTTTACATTCAGATTCCCTCTGGCTATGTTTAAAAAAGTTAAGTAAGTGTTTTTTAAAATGTTTTTAATGTAAATATTTATACTGTGACAGAAATTACATCTTTGGTAACCATTTAAAAGTCAGATAGAAAAAATACGAAGTCAGTTGCATGTTTGAGGGAATGTGAAATTATTCAGTATTATGTGGGGTAACACAGGCAAATGTGTGAAGATCAGTTCAATAGTTAACCTTTAATTTCTCTTCCAATTCTTAAATTCTGTGATTCAAGGCACATTTATTTAAGAATACATAAACAAACTCTTAACAGTTTAAAAATGTATATTTTCTTCTTTGATCTCATATTTCTATTATATTTCTCCAATAAACTTTTACTCTAATATAATATACTTTTATACTTCTGAAAGTCTTGTATTTGTCACCTATCATATTTCTCTGCAACAAGCAAATTTGTCTGTATAAATTAGAATTTAATTAAAAAAATTTTTCTGGCCATAAGGCTCTAAGTGTTAAAAAATTCTTCTAGATTGAATTTCATGAAAATTATTATTACTACCCAATTGATCAAAAAATCATACTATAAATTTTAATACTTATTAAATGCAAAATATTACTGAAAATTAATCTCTTAATAAGGCTAGCTTATTTTTTCCTGGATGAATATTAGTTTTAATGTAATTGAGGCAAAGTTCAATATCAATTATATTTATATTTTTATATTTTATATATATGTAAACACTGAGAAAACATTATAAATAAGATAAAAATGGAAGTTTTAGTATAGTAATGTCACTCAATTCTTTGAGTTCTTTCTGAGTTCTGTGCCAAAAATTCATATAGTGATCTATCATCAAAAATGTTTATATTAATCTACGAGCTGACAATTTAATTATGTTCTCTTCAGTTTTGATCCTGACTTTCAAAAGGATTTGTCACCCTGTCATTAGAGTCATTTTCTTTCTCAATTTATAGCCAGTACACCAAAAAGGCTTTACTGAGATGTATTCAATCACTATTATTATTAATTCTGATGCACATTTACCAATAAACAGTTTTGATAAAACACTTTCTTTTCATGCACTTTAAATATACTATTGTTAAAATCTCAGAGCTACAGAATTAACTAATTTATGGGAAATATTTAAGTTGCTTATTTGGCAAAGCCAGTTCTGAAATCAAATCAATCAGCCGAATCAGATTTACTGTCAGAAAAAGTCTGACTTCATTTCTCAATTCAATTACACGTGTTAATACATGTCTTCATGAAATCCTCTCACATCTGAATTCTAATTCTGAGAGAGATAGTCATAGCAGTGAGCCCTACCAAGACTTTATTGCTTGGATGGAAAAAAATGTATAAAAAAGTAGAAAAAATATTTACTGGTCCCAGACAAGCATACCTCTAGAATTTATGGAAGCCTGGCTCCAAGAGTTGGGAGAAAAAAAAGAGATAGGCACATCACAAAACCAGATACTCTTAAAGGGAGATGAGGTCCTCTAGAAAGGAACGATGTGAAAATCTGATAGTAAAATTGCTAATTATCCTTAGAAGAAAAATAAAGGGGAGACAACCAAAGAAATCAATGGCACTTCACAGAAAATGCTGTGATGATTCAGGTTCTAAGGGACCCCGAAGATGGAGTGCCACATGCATGTTAAAGAATGGCAGAAGTCTGAAAGAATATGAAAGCAGGCAAAAGGCTAGAATAGTAGAGAATTATAAAAGACTGCTACAGAGGGCAGGGAGCGAGATGGACAAGGGTGAGGCAGCCCACTGTTTTCCTAGGTGGTGTGTTACTCAAGATGGTAGATACTTCTCTACTCAACATATTCAAGATTGCTCTTGAAAATTAGTTTTCCAACTGGAAAAGTAGAATTAAAGTCTGAAATATATGATGAAACAATAAATGAGACTGGTCACCTTTATACAAAAATCATCTTAATTCCAATAAGTGACCTTATAGTCTATTGAAAGGACTTGTAAACATAGTTGCAGAATATGTATCAGCAATATTTAACAGTCATGATTAATTGGGAGACAACACACGAAGAGACTGATACTTTTCTAAAAAGGTATATAAAAAAGTCTTAAAAACTGAGTGTTGATATACTTAATGTCAATGCTAAAAACTGTCTAGAGGGCTTCCCTGGTGGCGCAGTGCTTGAGAGTCCTCCTGCCGATGTAGGGGACACGGGTTCGTGCCCCGGTCTGGGAAGATCCCACATGCCACGGAGCAGCTGGGCCCGTGAGCCATGGCCACTGAGCCTGCGCGTCCGGAGCCTGTGCTCCGCAACGGGAGAGGCCACAACAGTGAGAGGCCCGCATAACACACACACAAAAAAGAAAAAAACAACTGTCTAGAGCTAAAAACTATTATAAATAGTCTACTAAAGATCTCTTAGAAAAATGTTCTTCTCTCTCTCTCTCCCTGTCTCTTTCTCTCTCTCTCTAGGACTAGTCAGAATCTCCAGGTAAAAAACAAAGGGAAACAGATGTCAAGTCAAAATAAGAAAAATTTCCGTAAGATTTACAGTGGTCCAAACCTGAACCAACATCACAATCATGCTCTCAATGCCTGCAGTGGAGAGACTGAAGCAAGGTCATCATCATAGTCAGAAGGGCAATTGAGGGGATTCTTTTGGGGTGGGATTGGATTTAGGTGATCTCAGATTTTGGCTCCAATTGTTAGTTCCTTAGAATTCTATTCATCTGTCTTGGGTGAATGGAATAGACCTGATTAAAAAGCACACATTTCTTTGAATGCTTTCTAGGTTTCTCCATTAGCACTTAGCAAGAGATGGTGTGAGTTAGTAGTTCCAGAGGAGTGTGGAAGAACACATGTGCGTCATTGGTGAGGGTAGGGATGGAGAAGGAACTGCTCTCTACTAACCTGGGCTGTGTGGATCATCAGTGGGATCTACGGGGAAAACCAATGGGCGGCAGGGCCTAGATTCTCTGGGGTTAAGATTTATCTGCCTCACATAGGGTCTCTGGCAGGACCCTGCTGTTTTTGTGGATTTGGAGGCCGAGGACAGTTTGGGAAATACCTGAATCATTGACAAAATCTCCCCTTTTTTGTTCGCTGCTCTTGTGTTTACCCCTCACTCCAGCTGAAAATAAAAAGTCAGTTCTGTGTTTCATTGATCATTCCTCGTGCAGAGAGACCTATATTGGCCTCATCCCCACTGTGTTTATGGTCTTCAGTTTCTGCCTTTTGGGAAAAGAGGGACTCTCCAGCTTCCCTCCACATTTTGATTATATGCAGTTGTAGAAATTCATTAGTTTTCCATGGGAAAAATTATTTGAAAATTATAAGCCTTGTTAAAAGCAGATATGGAGTAGCTTATAAGAAAGCTCTAAGGGGTGTGTGTGTGTCTGTGTGTGTCTGTGTGTCTGTGAATATTGAGATGAATAGTTTCAGGCATTCATTGAAGTGAAGCTGCATTTTTGTGTGTGCGACAGACCCTACTCAGCAATCTCTTAGCTTCCTTTTACTTACAAACCAAAAGCTTCAGCTGTTTTATTAAAGACTGGGTGTCAAAGCTGAAGTGCTTTGCCAACACAGACATCAAAGGGTCCTAAGTGTACTTTCCCCCATATGTTTTAGATAGTTTTTCCCTTCATGCCTGATATCAGTCAGAGAGGGTGCTAGAATGTGGTACCTCACACCTTCAAGATTAAACACCTTCTCAGCTGGTATTTCTGTTTCGACTTCATTTCCTGCCACCTTCTATCATAAGCACCTTGCACCATGTCATGGTTCTGTCTAAACAACAAGACTATGTTTTTCAAAAGCATTTTTCTGCAAATAAGTAGTCTCTGCCTTGCCTTTGACGTGAGCTTAGTTGCTGGATGAATTGCTTTGTTGGACAGTGAGATAAGATTATAATAGAGTCTGTAATAACGATGCCAATCACGAATGGCAGGAAGGCTGTTATTCTTGGACTGTTGTATTTGTAAATCATGCTAGATTTCCCACGCCTTAATCTAAAAATGCCACCTTGTCAGTGGTAGAGGCTTACATTTTTAGTTCCCAAGAAAAGTATTTCATAAAGAACTTTCTTTTCTTCTTCATTGTGTAATAAAAAAGTTCCAGGAAAGATTCATATTATCTAAAGAATCACTCAGGTGGCATTTTCACTTCTGTACCTAACCCTGTATGAGTCAGGCAGTTACTACATTCTCTTATGTGTAGAATGATTCTTACTTGTATTGGAGGTTGTTGTTGTTTTGCTTTAGTTTTCTTTTTGCTTGAATTGGAAGCACATGTTCTAAGATGGGCTAAGGAGTGTGTTTGGGAGCTCTGTGGCCAGGGGACAGACCTCTAAGGAGGAAGAGGCAGGTTGGAGGACTAGTTCGGCATCAGGAATCAGCCCTTCAAAATAGGAAGACTTGAAGTTAGGTATTAAAAAAGAAAGAAAAAGGGAAGTGTTTCCAAACATTCTATACATCTTCATGGAGTTGATGTGTTCTTAAGGGTAAAACACCAAACAGAATAAATCAGATTTTGTGTTTCATTTGCCTTATATTTTCAGACACGTTTCATTTTTTTATCCTGAGAAGATAGCTTCTTATATTTTGGTTTAAAATTTTTCTGTCCCTTTGCTAAACACCCCAGTGACTAAAAAGCAGAATAGTCACCACTTTGTAGCTATAAAGGGACTGTGGACTGTTCCTCTATAAGAAAATGACCTATTTCAAAGTATGTAATTGTGAATTTAAGAATCTAAAAGCCAGAAATAGTAGCTAATATTTTGTAAGTAACCACTTAAATGAATCAATATTTAAGGGGACACTTTAGGAAAATTATAAGGTAATTATAGGCAAATTTGGATTTAGAAAGAACATCAGATTATTTCACTCTATCATGGCAGTTGAAAGATAAACAAAATGAGGCTGAGAGAAATTAAAAATGTGTCGTAAATATTGTTGAATGAGCTAGCTGTGAAATCCTGGTCTCTTGAATGTCATTTCTGGAGCTCTCTTAAATATGCTTGGTATCTCCTATAATATAAGTATTCATAACCAAATCTACCTATTTCGAAATACAAGATTATTTTCCAAACCAGAAAAATGTCTTTAATCGTAAATTGTCAATTGTAATAAAGTAGCAAAAAAACCTAAAATATGACGAACTTCCTAGATCAAAAAAGAAGTTCCAGGGCTTCCCTGGTGGCGCAGTGGTTGATAGTCCACCTGCCAATGCAGGAGACACGGGTTCGTGCCCCGGTCCGGGAGCATCCCACATACTGCGGAGCAGCTGGGCCCGTGAGCCATGGCCACTGAGCCTGCGCGTCCAGAGCCTGTGCTCTGCAACGGGAGAGGCCACAGCAGTGAGAGGCCCGCGTATCGCCAAAAAAAAAAAAGAAGTTCCAAAAGGTTAAACTCATTTGAAAGAATAGCATGTTATAAAAGGATTTATTATATATCATAAATTTTAATTATAAAACACTTTCACAGATGTTTTATGTATCCTTTGTTTAAAAAAACCTGTGAGGTGATTGACTATTAACTGTGTTTTGCAGATAAGAATCCTGAAGCTCAAAATTGAAGAGGTACATCTGAGACAGCAGGATTGGGTAGTAGGTCCAGGTCTTCTGATGGCAAATCCCAGCGCTCTTGTCACTACCTCCTAGTTTGTTCCTCAGTGGATAATAGACCCACTCTTCTTCACCTGCATTCATTATCTCTCAAATTTCATTCCAGTTCAGGAAATAATAATGAGCATTTTTTAAAACCAAAGAGGTTGTAGTAGGGAATTTCCAAAATAATGTTGCAGCTGAGGAAATACACCTAGAAAGACTAGTTAGAAGGGCAGCATGCTGGACGTTGGGATGGGTAGGGGCAGCTGGCATGCTCCAGCCACCTCCTCCTGGCTCTCAAGAGACAATTGTTAAATTTACAGTGATTTTGCTGTTTGTTAAATGGCCATTATTAAAAATGAAATTGCATAAACTTATAACTGAGCATTATGTTAATAACAAATATAGTAAATATGAAAGACTTGTCACTTCTTAATTATTTTATTGCATTTTACTATTATCTATGTGGTTTTTTTTTTTTGTTTTTTGTGGTTTTTTTTGCGGTACGCAGGCCTCTCACTGTTGTGGCCTGTCCCGTTGCGGAGCACAGGCTCCGGACGTGCAGGCTTAGCGGCCATGGCTCACGGGCCCAGCCGCTCCGTGGCATGTGGGATCTTCCCAGACCCGTGTCCCCTGCATCGGCAGGCGGACTCTCAACCACTGTGCCACCAGGGAAGCCCTATGTTGTTGATGTTATTTACATGTCTGGTATCTGTATGGTAGAAATGCTGTGTAATGCCATCTGCTCTTCCCAGTCCTGCACTGGTAGTTTGGAATCAACTATGGTGGAAATATTTATACCATGACAATCACAAATGCTAAAAGGTTATTGATTTGTTCATTGTCTAGACTTAAAAATATTAATATTTTTCATATTAGTAATGCAGATTAAATTTTAAATTGTTTTGTATCTGCAGCTGTTACATTGTAAATAGCACATAAAATTGAGAAAATATTCTTTTAGTGTTTGAAAACTGCTATCCGATTTAGCAAAGAAATTACTCATGTCATTGAAAACGAAATGACGTCTGACAGACATCCTTGTTGTTTTACTTTAGACTCACCCTATAATATAAAAAATATATATATCAGCCAACATCTATGTCAGAACTACACTCATTTGTCAATGAGTGGACATTGATATGAGGACTTCTTTTTTGAATCAGATTGTAATCAAACATTTATCCGTAGTCCAATTTTGTGGCATTATTGTTGGGAACAGAATGAAAATGAAACTGATGGTGGATTTTATAGGAAACAGCAAGCCGCACTGAAGTCATTGGAATGGAATTTACAATGATGATTATTATATATTTTATCGTTATTTGCAAATCATGTTGCTATATGTTTTTTTTTTTTTTTTTTTTCGGTACGCGGGCCTCTCACTGCTGTGGCCTCTCCCATTGCGGAGCACAGGCTCCGGACGCACAGGCTCAGCGGCCATGGGTCACGGGCCCAGCCGCTCCGCGGCATGTGGGATCTTCCCGGATCGGGGCACGAACCCATGTCCCCTGCTTTGGCAGGCGGACTCCCAACCACTGCGCCACCAGAGAAGCCCTGCTATATGTTTTTAAAGCAGTGAAATTTATAATAATTTTTTTTCTTGGAGAGTCAGTTGTTGAACCCTTGTCAGCACACCATGGATAGAGGGCATGGTTTGTTGGAAAGATTAGTGCTCTTTGCAGACGAGAATGCAAGAGAAATCCATTCTTGTCCCTTTGTAGTTTTCTTTCAACACGAGCTCTAAGTCTAAATAATGATCCCAGTTTTATGTAATAGACCTCTGTGACCTTTTCCTATATTGTATGGGGAGGGTCTCTTTTCTATTTGTAGCATCACAACTTCAAATTCCAGAATGCATTCTACATTGTAAAAAGTAACCAACTTACACAGACAAATGGAGGATACAAAAGCTATCATTAGTTGTAGGGAAACTTCTGGTGTTGGCCCCAATATTCTATCTCAGCTCTGTCCTTTATTTCACTTTCCTAGTACCCAGTACCCCGTACAATGATTCTACCTTCTGGAAATAAAACCCAAAGCTCTGGTGCATTTTTGGTCCTTTACTCCATTGATGTGACTTCTCCAGAATCAGTCATAATTTATCTGTCTTTTATTCTATCCCCTTGGAGCTCTGCATTATATTATGTTACTGCAGTAATAGTGGCCAAGGAGTTACTGCTATCCCATCTTCGAGTAATACATATTTACATTAACACATACTAATTCTCTGGGAATTCTTTAACCCCAATGGATAACTCAAGGGCTGGGATTCTAAGAATTGTGGCATAATGGTAGTTAGTGGTGGTGGATATTCAATAAGTAATTGTGGATTGATTGATAGGATTCCCTTCTAGACTCTTTCAGTCATACCAATTCCAACTTCTCCTGCACTGACAGGCAAATTAGTCTTATGATCCCTTCTTCTCCTTTTTATTGACTTTTGATTTCAAATTAATTTATATAAAATCTAAAATTACAGATTGAACATCTACTAGTTTTCTCATAAAGCTATCTTTGGTTTTAGAACTGGCTTGCTTTGCCATTCGTATATGGGGTTTAGCTTGAACTGCAGTTAATCATACTTAAGTTCCATTTGTAAAGGCCTTGATGAGACAGCAGAAATGTCGAAAGAGAAGAAGAAATCATGAGATGCCACGGTCTTTTGATTTCCAGTTGAAGAGTGGAGGTTAGTTATAGGTCAAAGTAAATGAAGCGTTATTTTGTGGTCTCAAGAAGCTTGCTAAGGTATAATAGGGGAATCTTAATGAGAATACATTTCTACTTTTAAAACTTCATGGCTCCTGTAAGATTTAAATAGGAAAATCAGGGTGTTACGTATTTTTAATACATGAAACAGGTAACTGAATATGAGCATTGCAGAGAGAGGTGGGTTAAGTAAAGTGCTTTGTAAACAGCAGCCTGATTTCCAATCCTAGCTCTGCCTCCTCAGTAAACTTAATTAGTTTCTCTTAACCTCAATTTTATTATTTGTAAAATTGGAGATTATTTACAATGTAACTGCTTTATTGGATTGTTTTAATTATTAAATAAGATAATAAATACAGAGTGCTTAGCAAAATTTCCACTCACAGATATTGATGACAACGTGTTGCCAAGAGGGTTTCCATGATGCAAGACCTTATCGAGGAGACAAGTTGGGGAACTGTTTCCCTTCAGAGACTCTTTTATTTCATGGGCCGTATAATGACCTTCTCTATTATACTAAAGTGGTGTTATTCCATGAAAATATTTAAATTAACTGCAAATAGATTTAGCTACTTTAAAGGTTATTTGTTGAGTTTTGAAGAATTGCTCAAAAATTTTTATTATGTGCAATTTGTGAAGGTGGAAATTATTGAATTTCGTTGAGAATTCTCTTTCTGTTACAGAGATCGTGAAGATCTGAGGACAGTGCATCACATCTCAGGGGAAGGTTATGATACAAAATGCTGTGGTCTGTCATGGTGCGTGGTTTAACTCCAAATTCAGCCAAAGCGTTTCCATTTTATATCCATGTGTTCTGGGAATTCAAACTTTTTTAATCTGATTAAATGTTATTAATATTATGTTATATTTTATCATGGTGCATTCTGTAGCTATTCTTGAATGAGTTATCTCTTCCTTTTACTAGAAGTAATTTTCTATATTATCAAGAGATAAAAGGTCACATAAATATAACGCTTTTCCAGAATTTATTGCTTAATCTTAGCTATACTAACAGATTGTAATTGGGAAGTGAATGCAAAGACTAAGATTATCAGACCTCACTTACCTGGTCTGGTGAACTCTCCCCCACTTCCCGCCCCACTGGGACATTATTTTCTGCAGTTTGCTCCTTGGAAGTCTGGAGGTATGCCATTACAGAGGGTCACCTTGGAGGTCCAAGTAGTTATGGAAATACTGCTTTCGGAGATTTATGAAGCATGTCAACACATTAAAATCTCTAAAAAGTCCAGTAAAGCAAGTTGTTTGAGCCAGTGTTTGCCTCTTTGATTGCATAATACATATACCTTGTATTATTTGTTTGATGAAACATGTTTTAGGAAGCTTTACCCTGGATTACAATTCCTCAGCCAGAAGCACGAAAAAACCTGAAATTGCTTTTAATAAAGTCCTTAGAGTTGATTTGGAATGTGAAGAATTGAGTTTGAGACTTTATGCTGTAATTTTACAGCTAGGTAACGTTGGGTAAGTTATTTCATTTCTCCAAATCTCAGTTTCCTTTTCTTTAAAAGCATAAAATACCTAATACTTATGTACAGGTTTTTATAAATATTATGTAACAATGTTAGTGAAAATAATATATAAAGCCAATGGATGATATTTACTGACTCAAATACTTCCCTTATAGATTTTTGGGGGCCTTATTTAACACACTTTGGGCCTTATGCACATGTTAATGAACTTAGGTCTCCAGTGTCTCAGCCTATGATAAACTAGAATTAGGAAAAATGACTAGAAAGCTACTGAGGCTGTTATGGAGCAGTGGCAATAAGACCAGCGATCCCCAAACTGAAAAGCAGACTGACTATATCGATACATGGCATAACAGCCAGTTTTTACAGTTCATCAAGAAATGGTTAAACGATGATAGGAGTCCTCCAATTAAAAAAGGTAGGGTATAATATTTTAGGAAAAATACCATAATATAGCTCCTTTAGATGAGGATCTCTGTTATCCATATTTGAACATCTGGTTCTTGTTCTGAGGTCAGGACATACTGAGATCTCTAAATTTCTGCTTAAAAATTTTTTTCAGTATTAGTTGACTGATAATTATTTTTTGGAGCTACTCTTTCCCTGAAAATCCTAGATTGATGTTTTTTAAAAAAATTGTTGTCAAACATGTCTGATTGTTTATGTAGATTTTATATATATACATATATAGTACAATATATAATACAATATATAACATGTATACAATTAACAGTGAAAGTATAGGAATCATATTTATTCATATGAAATATATTTGTGATATTGAGTGTATAAAAACAGGCTATCAAATAATGTAAAAATATATTTATTTAAAAATATGTATGCAAAGAATATAAATCTGGTAGGAAAATAATTGGCCGAAAAATTAGTGTCTGGGTAGTGAGTTTATGGTGAGTTTTTATTTTATTGTATTTGCTTATCTTTATGTTCCAATTTTTCTATAATTCATGCCAATGTGGAATATTTCATACCAACATAACCAAAAATAAAATATTCACTCTGATATTTTATCTTAGTCCATTTGGATTGCTATAACAGTATACCAGAGAATAAGTAGCATATAAACAAGAGAAATGTATTTCTCGCAGTTCTGGAGGCCAGGGAGACCAAGGTCAAGGTACTAGCAGATTTGGAATCTTTGAGGGCCCACTTTCTGGTTCTTAGACAGTGCCTTCTTGCTGTGTCCTCACAAGGTGGAAGGGGGGAAGGATCTCTGTGGGGTCTCTTTCGTAAGAACGCTAATCTCATTAAGGAGGGCTCCTCCCTCATGACCTACTCACCTGCGAAAGGACCCCCCTCCTCATATCATCACATTAGGCATTAGGATTTCAACACGTGACTTTGGGGGGGACACAAATATTCAGACCATAGTACTGACCAAAAGAATCGAGCAGAACAAATGGTAGCCTTTACATGACAGTCACTCAGGAGCGCGAGGATATGTCCTTTAGTCACCTCTGTGTCTCTCTGGCCCTCTGCCTACCTGCCTCCCTGAGTGCCTACCTGCCTACAGTCTCAGAGGAGATGATAGGCTGTTACACCTCCAATCAATCAAGTTCTTACCTGAATGAATTTTCTAAGAGAAGAAAACATATATATCAACAGAACTCTGAAACCTCTTAATCTTAATATCCCTATGGGACTCTTCAAGAAGTTTCCAACTCCTATATTAAGCAGTTGAGCAAAATGAATTAAAAAAATAGAGAGTAAGAAAGGACATTGAAAACTGTAAACAGTTTTGTAGATTGTCTTTCCACTGAGCTCTTCAAGCAAATGTGGCTCTAAACTTTTAATGATTATTCAGTAGGTATTGATGTGGTACTCTCAGTGACATAATAGAGATATAAAAATTTCTCAACATACCATCTCTTACAGATATATCTTGAAAGTTACCAAGAAGGACTCATCAAATATCACCTGAGTGAGACAGTCCTGAGAGCATAACCCATGAATATAATTCATCTGAGATAGCACTTAACTCCAGGTAAGAGATAAATGACATAACCAATAATGTATGTAGTTCTTAAGAAACTTCGATCATTCTCCTTTATTCAAGCTCTCCTTTGTCAGAGAGAACAAAATCATAGGCTAAAAGTTACTTTCCTGTAACTCCTACAGAGCACCCTGCTGTTGGTCATTGTGTTTATATTTAATGATGAGGAGGTAGAGGAAGGCTCTTGGGTTTATATCACTGTCAGATTGTTAATTCATTTAAGGTTTTTGTGATTTGTTGCACTTAGGAAATTAATGAATTTTTTATGCTACACTGGTATGAAGCCTTAGGGCTAGTAGGCTAATTACTGGTCATAAGTGTAAGGACAGTCTATACACACTTAAAGCCACATATTCCAAAAGGTAGGTAGTTTCCATATGCAAACAAATTATATGAATACATAATTTTAAAAACCAGATACTTTGATGTCTTTTTATTGATTATCAAAGGGGAACTAAAAATCCAATATTATTTAAAACCTTGTCTTAGGCTTGACTTTATGCAGACATTTCTATCCCTCACATTCTCTTTTTATTTTTGTTTGTTTTTTGCTGACTAGCCAGATGAAATGTGGATTTACACCAGTAACCCTGGTCAGAGATGACCAAAAGGATGCACAGTCCATATAGATTCTCCTCTTGTTCTCTTCCTTAGCTTGCTGGCTTTGCTTTTCTGTTGCTTTCGTTCTATCTCCTTTTTTCCCCTGTCTTTGATTAATTTTTGTTCTCCTTGGACCCCTCCACTCCTTTTCTTTTTATTTTCTTAAGTGTTTTTCTTGTGTCCTTCTTACTTCCTCATTTCTCTTTTTCACCGTGATTCTTTTTTCCCCTGACATCACCCTCCAGGTCCTGTTTTCTCATCATCTCCTCACAGCAGTGCCTAGTAGTCCCCCACCACACGTTATTGTTTCTTTTCTGTTCCATCACCTCTCGTTATTTTGATCCCCATGGAGCCAATTTGACACTTTCATCCGTGTGTACACTGAGACAAGGCTCATTTAGATTTGTCTGGTATTAGCAGCAGAAGAGAGTTTTATTTAGAGCAGGGGACATGAGGTACAGTGAGTGTCTCTAGTGTCTGGCTTAGCTGAGATCTGGCTTCTTGCCAGTGTCAGGAATCAGTCAACGTTCTGGAAAAGTGAATTTCGGTTGCAGGGGCCAGGGTGATGTGTGAGGCCAGCTGTGGTAGGTGAGGCGACAGGGATTGCACCCTACAGATCTGCAGGTCCCGGGCCGACTAGGTGTGTTTCAGTGCTGAAGGGCATCATGCTGACTATAACAGGCAAAGTGATAATCCCTGTCTGCTCCATCATTCAATTTATGCCACATATCATTGCCAAAAGAATTGACCAATTTTGCTGCTTTAATCTCCCCTTTCTTGAACCTGGTTCAGAAACTCCAGTTACTGCTTTGTGCAAGCCTCTACTCTTTAGCACCTTGCCTGCCACCACACCACATGGAAGCCGTGTCTTCCCTCTGCACTCCCCACACCAAATTTTCTTCCTTCTTTCACTTATACTCTTTGCATATATTTATTTGACCTTTTCTCTCAAAGTGTCCTTCTCATTTTTTGAGAGACTCAGGCCAACTTTTTTTCGGAGGATTTGTGGCATTTAAGCAGCACCATCCATAATCCCCAAATCTTCAGCACGCTTGTAAAAGCTTATCATTATGCTTTTCCTACATATTAATTTTAATCCCATCTTCCCTTTTTTCTCAAATTGTAAGCTCTGTGAATACACTTTGCACCTATCCTGCCTATATCTAATAAATATTAAAGGATATAATTTCACTTTTGATGAGGATATAATTTCACTTAAAAAAATTTTTGTGATTAAAGCAATTTAGTGTTTCTACTGTTGTGTATAAGTAAAAGTACTTATAGAAGGCAGTGATTTGGTAGGATTTTATAATATTATGTTTAATTTTTAAGGATTAAATATTCTTACCCATGCTCCTTTACCAGAAAAAGTGCTGGTAAAAAATACATTCTTTGCTGGCCAGGGTCTCCATCCAAAGTCTTTTTTTTTTACATCTTTATTGGAGTATAATTGCTTTACAATGGTGTGTTAGTTTCTGCTTTATAACAAAGTGAATCAGTTATACATATACATATGTTCCCATATCTCTTCCCTCTTCTGTCTCCCTCCCTCCCACCCTCGCTATCCCACCCCTCCAGGCGGTCACAAAGCACCGAGCTGATCTCCCTGTGCTATGTGGCTGCTTCCCACTAGCTATCTACCTTACGTTTGGTAGTGTATATATGTCCATGCCTCTCTCTCGCTTTGTCACAGCTTACCCTTCCCCTTCCCCATGTCCTCAAGTCCATTCTCTAGTAGGTCTGTGTCTTTATTCCTGTCTTACCCCTAGGTTCTTCATGACATTTTTTTTCTTAAATTCCATATATATGTGTTAGCATACGGTATTTGTCTTTCTCTTTCTGACTTACTTCACTCTGTATGACAGACTCTAGGTCTATCCACCTCATTACAAATAGCTCAATTTCGTTTCTTTTTATGGCTGAGTACTATTCCATTATATATATGTGCCACATCTTCTTTATCCATTCATCCGATGATGGACACTTAGGTTGTTCATCCAAAGTCCTGAAGTCAAGTCCTTTCATATGCTTCAAGTGAGTGCCTTCAAGAGCAATCTGTTGGTGGAACAGTCCAATAGCCCTTGTGGTTTGGGCCATTCACCTCTTTCTAGGTGATGTCAGGGGCTCTTTTCATGTTTTTAAAAGGCTTTTGCTTTTGTCCTCTGGTATAATTTCCTGGATTGGTTTTTAGACACAATCTTTAATGTCAGAATCAACTGGATATTTCAAGTACTTTAATGAATAGTTGCTAGGAGAAACTGATGTTTTGGGTCCTTAATAGACATGTAAATAGACATGTTTCCTATAATACCCATGTCCTTCTCAGAAAGTATGTTCTAATAGCCACTGTTGAGTGGACAGCCACCCATGTGACACTCCAAACTAGCCACAGCTTAACATCGGTGGTCTGTTAAACTGTTCCCTCTCCTAGAAATATGGAGGTGGGACACAGGTCTTCTCCCTAATCAGCATTTAAATTTGTAAAGGATGTTAAGCCCAAACTGGGAGTAGTAGTCTTTGCCTCACATGTAAATGGGTAGATAAATCTGGACAACACAGAAGGAAGATAATAGAGACACGAAAGACAGAAGTAGAGATAAGACCTCATGGCGTGAGGGACAGACACACATATACAGAAATACAGAGATAGAGGGAGACGGGTCAGCCAGTAGGGGGAAAGAGAAAGAGGGAGGGAGGGAGGGAGGGAAAGAGAGAGAGAAAGGAGGGTTAGAGGGAAGGAGAGACACACACATGGAATAGCCTCAGATCCCAACAACTCACCAGTTCCTGATTCCACAGCCACCCCCCCAAACTCCCCCTCCCTGCTGAGGACAGAGGCAGAACCCTTGTGCTGAAGCCGGGTTGAATTGGTTCTATTCCATGTATCCAAAAGATTCTAACACAAGATAGAGCCTTCCTTTAATCTACACATCTCTAACTCAGAACAACTTGTGTCGTAACAGTTGCATGTTCCTGCTGTGAATTAAGGTTCATGAGTTCTGTCTTGGTATTTAATAAGTTGCTAAAGCTCATTAGCAGTCATTATTCTAGTAAATCCACAATGAGGATTTTTTTGCTGAATGATATTGAAACATTACTGCCAACTTTTGTAATTTTGGGTTCTTTATTAAATTCATTGGTTGATCAAAATAATTAATCAGTGTTTAAAAAGAATTATCTAAAAATAAGTAACGTTAACAATGACAATAACCCAAATGGTGGTCCATCGTGTTCTAAAGCATCTATGTAAACCATGTATTTTTTCCATGAAACTAAACGGTGATTTGTTTTAAATTGAATTAAACCAAGTAAGCAAATAATTATTTGTCATATTGTCATACTAATTTAATGTTTTAAATTACAATTTCATTGGCTTTGTAATTTTGCTATAATTTAACATAAAATTGTTTATTTTAGCTCTGTAAGAGCATAAGCATAAGGACTTTATACCTACTTCTATGTTTGTACATATACATATAATATTAGGAAAATAATGTATGTAATAGTGGGTTGTCTAATATTTTTCCCTTCAAAGAAGTTCCATGCATTATTCAAATTTAAGAAATTTTGAATTAAGTAGTTGTTTTCTAAATGAAAGTTTTTCTTGATTCACTTTACTTTTTCAATTTTTTAAGGTAAAATTCCTAAAAATATCCAATATTTACATACCCTGTAGTGGTCTTTCTTAAGGGTCAAATAAGTTTGTTTTGAACAGTTATGTGGAATTTCTCACTCTCTCTGCATTTTCTTCAGTAATTTCAATCTTTTGTCTGAAAACCAGGAGGCAGTTGGTCAGTTCTTCTGGTTTGGACATTGTATCAGCGAGGCCAAGTTTATGGGGTGAAGATAGGAAGTTAAGTGGTTTCCACTTGTGGTTACTTGCTGCCCACGGCAGCTGGCCCCCGCTCCCCGCTTTCATTATAAAGTGAGTGGCTTGATTGAGGTTGATGCTTTGTGATATAACTTTTAACTGAATAAGGTATGAATAAGGATGTGTATTAGATACCTGGGACTACTGTGACAAAATACTACAAATGGGCTGGCCTAAAACAACAGAATTTTATTCTTGTACAGTTCTGGATGGAGGCTAGAAGTCTGAAATCCAGGTGTCAATATAGCTGTGATCTCTCAAGGGACTAGGGGAGAATCAGTTCCATGCTATGAGCTTCTGGTGTTGCTGGCATTCCTCGACTTACAGTTCCATAACTAGAATCTCTGCCTCCAACATCATGTTACACTTTTCCCCTGTGTCTTCACATCATCTTCTTATAAGGACATGAGTCATGTTGGAATAAGGGCCCACCTTGTTCCAGTATGACCTCATCCTTAGCTAATTACATCTTCAATGGTTCTATTTCCAAAGAAGTTTACATTCTGAGGTACTGGGGGTTAGGACTTCAACTAGGGACACAATTCAGCTTATAGTAAGGTGTTAGAAGAAACACTGTAGACTGGGATGCCAAATGCATATCTGGGACAGGTATTTGGGTTCCTGAGGACAAATATCTACCCCACTCACAAGTAGAAAGGATAATCAACTTTCCATCAGGGAGCTTGCTAGTCCTTTTGGAGAATGGTGTCATATCAGAGCACATCATTGGTCTCTATGACTGAAAGGCTGGGTACATAGGCATTGTAATAGATTAGCCTTGGGAAGAGCAAGTCCATTTTGCTGAGTTCCATGTGTATCCTTCCACCTTGCCACCATGGCCATTTTGAATACACATGCTGGATTGGCTGGGTAAAGAGGCTGAATGGCATCTGTAATAGTAATCTTTCTGATCATTAAGAGATTCCTCAGCAATAGATACCCTCTGGTGGACTTTTATGTAGGACATAAATAGCCAACAGTCCATGACTATACCAAGACATCTATTCACATAACTTTTCCCCAGAACTCCTTGTCACCAATCCTCTAATCTTGTTTTTCAAATCCCTGGTGGGAAAGGCATCCCATTAGCTCCTCCCAGGAGTCATTGTGGATCCATACAGTGGACCATCTCTCCCTCCACACAAAGTGTACAGATGTACAATACAAAATTCTGCCAAATGGAAATATTTCCCTTTAGGAGTTTCAGACCGTCACAGATGGGGCTGGAGTGTAGCAGCTGTCCATTTCTGGATGTGGTCAACATCCATCAAAAAGACAGGTAATTTTTCCTTCTTGGCTAACAGTCATAGATAACTTCCCAGGAGGCCACAAGTGTGGTTTGAGGAACTGATGACAGCAATAGGAGTATGTACTTGTGTGTGTGTGTGTGTGTGTGTGTGTGACTTGATTTATTGCAATATTTGCTTTATTGCAGTGGTCTGGAACTGAGCGCACAATATCTCCAAGGTCTGCCTGTACTCTGTTATGGCAGCCTGAGCAAACTTATACAGAGGGGAAATTAAGGATCTTATAGAAACTAAAGAGAAACGAGATGTGCCAACCCCTATTCCTTCTCCCACCCCACTACCAACATCCATTGTTTTTTGTTTTTGTTTTTTTTTTCAGTACACGGGCCTCTCACTGTTGTGGCCTCTCCCGTTGCGGAGCACAGGCTCCAGACGTGCAGGCTCAGTGGCCATGGCTCACGGGCCCAGCCGCTCCGTGGCATGTGGGATCTTCCCGGACCGGGTCACGAACCCGTGTCCCCTGCATCGGCAGGCGGACTCTCAACCACTGCGCCACCAGGGAAGCCCCCAACATCCATTTTAAAACTGCACAATACTGACAGAAAGGTGTTTTTGAACTAAGAATCCTGTCCACATAATACCTAGAAATATGAAAAATTAATCTTGTTTTATGCAATTTTTTTGTTATGGAATTGATTTTATTTGAGCTGAAGGAAATCTTTTGACTTCTTCTTAATTGATTTATTTAAAAAATTTTTTTTGTTTTTTAAAAAATTTTACTGGAGTATAGTTAATTTACAATGTTGTGTTAGTTTCAGGTGTACAGCAAAGTGAATCAGTTATACATATACACATATCCAATCTTTTTAAGATTCTTTTCCCATATAGGTCATTACAGAGTATTGAGTAGAGTTTCCTATGCTATACAGTAGGTCCTTATTAAATCTATTTTATATATAGTAGTGTATATATGTCAATCCCAATCTCCCACTTTATCCCTCCCCCCTTCTCCTCTGGTAATCATAAGTTTGTTTTCTACATCTGTGACTCTATTTCTGTTTTGTAAATAAGTTCATTTGTACGATTGTTTTAGATTCCACATATAAGCGATATCATATGATGTTTGTCTTTCTCTGTCTGACTTACTTCACTCAGTATGTTAATCGCTAGGTTCTAGGAGTATGTACTTTGAAGTCTGATTCTGCTCAGCTGGGTTATTTGAGTTTTCTGGACTTCCTTGGGCATGTTAGATATATTCCATTCCAAATTTAATCATTCAATGCACACATCTACCAAATAATACCCAGTTCATGATGAGCAGCTCAGGTCATATGGCCTCCTGGTTGTTGTGCTCAGGTGTTGTTTTGTTGTACCAGGGTCAGTAGCAAACCAGAAGTAGTTTTACAAATAGGATAGTTTTTTGCAGGAAGGAGTTTGGATTGCTCTATCATATTAGGGTCTATACTGTGTTTCTCCTATTGCGGCACAGTAGAGGCCTCAAAGGGAGCCTTTCAAGTTGTACCAGAGAGTTCAAGTACCATTTAAATATTCTAGCTTATGAAATGCAAAAGCTGGGGAAGCTTGCACCATAACCTGGTCCTATTGCTAAGCCTTTTATGCTGTGGGCAGCAGTAAAATTGGTAACATTGTGGATTATTCAGGAAATGGGTTACAACAGTGTTGCCAAATGTAGTGTAGTCTTCCTCCAAACCCCAAAGACTTAAGCTAAATATGCTGCCTCTTTCTTCATAGTAGTAAATTCAAGGTGCAATTAATTGTAGCTTGCTTTAGAGGGAATATCCACACATGCTCAAACTTTAGTTAGAAATTTTGCAGTTTGACAGTATCCCAAAGCTTTGTGTGGTTTGTCTTCTACTCACTAGCACACATGGTTTTGTTAAGGCATCTTGGAACTTGTGACCTCCTGGTCATCAGGTCCAGTTAGCATAATGTCTTCAATATACTAGATCAGGGTGATGTTTTCTGGGATTTCAGAATGGTCAAGATTTTTTCAGGAGAGTTGACATAGTCCTGAGTTGAGACATTGAAGGTATAATTATGTTCCTACTATTTAGATAAAGATGAACAGTTTCTGATTGTCTTTATTAATGCAAATGGGAAAAACCCCACAAGAAAACAAACCACTTCTTAGATCAATAACTACATTCCAGGAGCCAGCAGCTGTGTTGATTTACTCCAGTTAGGGTACTACATCTGGATCAGCAGCTGTGGCTGATCACAGTAACTCAGGGTCATTCTTAAGCATCCATTTGGCTTTTGTGACCTCCAAACTGAAAAGGCCAGTATAAAATGAGGAAGGGACCGGAATTACCATCCATGCTGCTTTTAATCTTTGATAGTAGTAGATATTTCTGCAGTTTTTTCAGGGTATTGCTTTCGTTTACTACTTGACAGGGGAAATTCCAGAAACTCTACTTGGCTTTTCCCACCATATAGCATTTACTTCATAGGTCAGAGAACCAATGTAAGGATGTTTCCAGTTGTTAAGTTATGATTATTCCAAGTATACAATAAGAAGCATGGGAAATAACAATCAGAAGGGATATAGCCCACTGACCACTCTAAGGTAGATTTGGGCCAAGACTCCATTTATTTCCTGACTTTGTGCCTACACTGATTAGTGCTAAACTGAGGTAATAACTCCTGGGTAGTATGGTTATTTCTCATTCCCAATTCACTGTCACTCTGTTAAACAGCCATGGATCTTGTGAGGGAAGGTTTGGAGGAAGATTTGCAATGTATCTTTGTGTCTGCCTTTCAGAATGATTCCTTTAAAAAACAAAACAAAACTAGCCTCTATCTGAAAAGGCTCTGGGTTTGTGAACTGGGTAAGAGGCCATGAATTCCCTCTGTAGTATTTTTATTTGGGTATTGCCTACCAGGGGAAGAATTGGTGTGATAACGTAGACTAAATAATATTTTAGAAGGTTGATAATCTATTTCATTCCTAAAATTCTCACACACACAAAATTAACCACAATCATATATCCATGTAGGTCAACACACTTGTATTGCTGTTCTGTCTTTGTGGTCTATTTCAGTAGTTGTGCCACCCTCACCCCTGAAACTGGGCACTGCCGCCTGGCCTCTACCACTCCAAGACCCCATCATTCTCATTGAGATTAGGGAGCCTGATTCTTCAGTAGCATCTCTAGCCTACACAGGGCAGCCATGACAGAACTTTTGGGGGATACTGGTGCTCACTACCAAGGTATTCTTTTTGCTTTGGGGAAGGAAGTGTCCTTTGGTCCTTCCTAGAGGTATGGTAAGAGTGGCTGAGTAGGTTACAGATAATAGGTCCACTCCAGCATTCCCACCTCCCTATGCCTTTAATTTCTTTTCTCTTTGTTGCAGAGATGTCCCAGCATCTCAACCTTATTACTGTAGGTCACCACTGAGTTCAGGCTTCAAGCAAACTAATTAGAGCTTCAGCTGACATAATATATCTAGAATCTTAGATAAGCTTTCCCATATTGATAAATTCTTCTTGAAACAACCTTATATTTTTAGCTCCTTGATTTAATTCTGTCAGAATCTATTTGTAAACATGCTTCCCCTACTCCCATTTCTTGACTATAAAAATTGGCAACTTCCTATCACCCCTTTGATATTGAACCTATCTTATATTTGAGAGTACTTTGCAATTCTCCTTGTGGCCATGGAAGCTATGGATGATGGTGTGGGTTAACCTTGAGAATAATGGGAATGTCCTGGCTAGGTAAGCGTTCCAGATGAAGCTACTGAAGGTAATTTTTTTAGTCTGGAGAGACTGTATCAACTAGCAACGACGATGCAGGGGGATTTGAGAATTCAAGTTAAGGACCTCATTTCAGGTGTCAGGGTTCCCCTTTTTTCAACCAGTGCTTTATTACAAGTCTCTTAGATTACAGTTAGAACCCTGGTTACAAAGAAGTGGGATCCTGAGACTTGAGAAGGGCTGCTAAGCTTAATTTTAACTTGGACTTTCAAAGCCCACTGAATGTATATATTTAGTTGGTATTGCAGCTCTGCAGCTCATATCATCATGTCAGGATTCTGATCATCAACTATGTCTGTTGTACAATACGCGAAATAAGAGATAACATTTAAAGCTAACTAGAAACTTTCCGGTTCTCCACCATGCCTTGAGTTGAAAGTTCAGGCACTAAGCTTATATTTTTATTCTTATAATCTCTCCAGCATGTGAGAGGCCACCTATAATCTTTATCACCACAAAGCTCAAATGAAACAGATACTTAATCTCCCACAATCTTGCCCTCTGCTCTTTACCCTCCACGCCTCCTCCCACTTGAGTAGGTAAGTCATCTGTATGTTATAAAATAATATGTGTGGAATCAATACTGGAATTCCAACCTGAGGGTCTGTTCCTGGAACCAATTACTGCATCAGCCAGGGGCCCAGTGAGAGACAGACAGAATGCACACTGATGGAATTGTGAGGAGAATTGGTAATGAAAGTACTTGTTAGAGAAGTGTGAGGTTGGGGAAGATAACAAACAAGAGAAGTTGAGGCACCCCTGACTAGCAACATTTGGAAGGTGTTACCATCCCTAAACTCGAGGAGAGGAACACACATTAAAGCCCTGTGAGAGACAGAGCCCTGAGGAGAGACCGCCTGTCCAGAGCTGTGGTCAGAGGGAGCCGCATCCACTGTTAGAATCCTAGCATTGAATCCAGGCGTGAGCAAGCCAAGAAGAACACTGCCCTCTTTCTTTTTTTTTGTTTGCGGTACGCGCGCCTCTCACTGTTGTGGCCTCTCCCGTTGTGGAGCACAGGCTCCGGACGCGCAGGCTCAGCGGCCATGGCTCACGGGCCCAGCCGCTCCACGGCATGTGGGATCTTCCCGGACCAGGGCACGAACCCCTGTCCCCTGCATCGGCAGGAGGACTCTCAACCACTGCCCCACCAGGGAAGCCCCCTGCCCTCTTTCTTTTCCCACTTTCTGATTTCCTGCTGGGCTGCCATTAGCCCAGGTGACGCAGTTTTGCAGGCGTCAGCCTTTTCGCCATACACAGAACACTACAGAACATAGATCTGGGTAGTAGGAGACTGGAGGATGGCTGAATGGAACATAATCACTGCGTGGTGGTGGCAGTGGGAGCTGTCTGTGCAGTCGTGGTGAATTCAAGGAACGTCTCCTACTGTATTCAGAAACACTATTCCCTTTTAGTATTGCTCCTGGTAGAAGATGTATAATATTTTTTCAGGCTCATTGTGCCAACATAGCAATCACTCTTCATACCACATCCCACCCCAGTATATCAGAAATTCTTTCTTACAGGCCTAATGCTCCCCAGGCAAATCAGGAATATGGCTAGAAACTCTTTTAGTGTCTTTAAGAATTCCCATTTAAGGTGATTTTATGCAGTCGTGGCACGTGCAAGCCTCCAGAGAGATTGTTGCCTAGCTCATCTTAGCCTGAGCCAAGATAACTTGTTAGCGTAGTGAAGTAAAAGAAAATTAAGGTGAGCACTACTTGGAAACAAAATTAATTTATAATGTGATGTGGCAGCAGAAAAGCTGAATGTTTTTTGAAGAACTATATGAAGAATAATCACAGTCCTGAGTGTTTCTTCCTGCACAATTCAGTTACAATGCTTCAGACATCACATCTGATTTGGAATGTCGGAGTTACAATCAGTTGCAGACATTTGGTGGAAGAAATGGCAGTAGAAAGGGAAAATGTACAATTAAATAAAGGAAAAAAGCCTTACTAGTCAAAAATATCCTCCTCCCCACCAAAAACCCAAAGTGAAATAGATTAATTGGCTTGACTATAGCTGGAAAATGAAGTTTTACCTTAATAATCATAAAAAGTATAATATGTTGAAGGTATATTACATAGAGACTATAGGGAATATATACCTTGGGCATGAGAAACATGGCTAGAAATGATCACTCCTGTATCAGAAACATTATCTTTTCTTGAGAAAAAAAAAAATCAGACGTACATAGAAGTGTGTCAGGGGTGTTGATTGTCATTTCAAGTATAACTTGTTTATTCAGAACTATGCATCCCTTTCTATGCTGCATCTTTTAACTCGTGAAGGTGAAAATTCACACTGGGGATAGATCTGCAAACGAGGAAACAGGAATCTTTTTACTCTCCTTCCATTCCCATAAGTAGAACAAATTTAGCTGTATTTTGCTAGAGGCAAGTTTGCTGAACTTGAATAACCTTTACATTGATTGCTAGAGACATTCAGGTAAGATTGCGAAGCTTCTGTGGCGTTGCAGTTTTACATGGTGTAGGTTTTTCCTCGTTGGGTCAATTTACATTGCTTGCCTCATACCATCTCTATTTGAGTAGACAGTGGCCTTTGCTCGAGATATTGAGTTTCTCATCGCTATGCTGTAGGGGAGAGCATGCAAACTTTGAGGCCAGTCGGTCATGGTTTGAGTCTTGCTTCTTCTGCTTACTAGCTGTGTGACATTAGGCACATTTTTAGCTCCTATGAGCCTCAGCTTTCTTTTCTGCAATGTGGGATTAATGCTCATAGTAATGTTTTGAAGCATCTAACATGGCTGGTATATAGTGGGGATTCAGTAAATAAAAGCTGCTGTAATTCTTCACTGTTGTCTTCTCATTTCTCAATTAAGCAATTAATATACCTTCCCTGTGGAGTAGAGTGGTGGTATTTCCAGGAGAGAGAATGTTGGCAGGGCTAGGACTTGTCTCTGTTACCAGAGTTAGACACCATTTACCTGAAGTAGCTTCTCCATTTCTACCTCTCAGAATAGACTGATTCAGCATCCCCTGGAAATTTTAACTCCTTCCCTAATAAATAAAATGTTTGAATCTGAAGTCAGGTAACACTTTGCCTTAAAGCATTGTCTTAAGTGGATTTTTCTTTTCTGCCTAAAAGAAACTCAGGAAAGATTTATTATAAACGCCTTCAGGAGACCTCTTCCAAAATGCTTCCCTTTAAAGAGGTAGTCACAAAAATGAGCACTGAACATTGCCATGGAGATTTGTAGAATGACAGCAAAACCATTTTCTGAATGTCTATTAGTGGATTTGGGGTGAGTTTGAATATGCTAAAAATTAATCTAAAATTTCACATTTGATTAAATTATGATCCACATATGAACACATGGATAATAATTCATTTTTTAAAAATGAACCAATTACTAAAAAGAGATATGTATTAGAAAGCTGATAAGCAAGCCAGATTATATTCAAGAGCTGTATAGTTACATCTTTAAGGCCGGTATCTCTTTAAGAGATAACTGCACCAGTATTTAGTTAACTTACATTTATATATTACATTTGTCTCGAATAGCATTTCTGAATTTAATTCAGATAACATAAGTAAGTTTTTCTTTTACTCTTTGACTTTTTATAAATCTTTGCAAATAATCTTTTAATTTAGGGAGAGAATGGGGATAAAAATCAAGATCATGAATTTTGCCTGTTCAGCTGCCTTTTTCTGTCTTTAGGCTTTGAGTAATTTTTGAATGTTTGAAGGAAGACAAGAGCTTGAAGTTTTCAAGTTTACTTCATCTATACCCTAAACTCTATGAACTGCTTAATATCCATTGAGAAGGAGTGCTGTATACCTAGAGATTTTTCTAAGTTGATCTCTTTGAAACATAATAATAGCCTGATAGATGGGCAAATATATGTCAAGAAATGTTAGGCCCTCTTACAGGTGTAATAAATTGTTTCTTCTTCTGGCTTAATAATCCCTCATAATCAATTAATACAGAATGGCAAATTGGAAAGTATTCTGGTCACGGCATAGAAATCCCTGGGTTTTATTCCTGGTAATACAATTTATTTAACACTGAAGTCTTGTGCAAATCACTTAAATTTTTTGAATCTCAGTTTCCTTATCTGTGAAATGGAAGTTCCAACAAGCTCCCTGTGGTGGTATGGCTGATTGGTCTGTTCTCAGCATCCATTTCTTTTTAAAAAATTTTATTTATTTTTTGGCTGTGTCAGGTCTTTGTTGCTACACACGGGCTTTCTCTAGTTCTGGTGAGTGAGGGCTACTCTTTTTTGCAGTGCATGGGCTTCTCATTGCGGTGGCTTCTCTTGTTGTGGAGCACAGGCTCTAGGCACGTGGGCTTCAGTAGTTGCAGCACACAGGCTCAGTAGTTGTGGCTTGTGGGCTCTAGAACGCACGCTTAGTAGTTGTGGTGCACGGGCTTAGTTGCTCCGCGACATGTGGGATCTTCCCGGACCAGGGCACAAACCTGTATCCCCTGCATTGGCAGGCGGATTCTTAACCACCACTACCAGGGAAGTCCCAGCATCCATTTCTAACTCCTTCTGCTTAGCCTTCTTGGCCTGTAGAAGCTGGAAAGCTAAAAATCCATATTTCCCAGGCTCCCTTGCTGCTAAGATTTGGAAGCAAATTTAATTCTATCATTTAGAAGTATTGATTCAAGATTTATAAGGTGGGAGTAATAAGGGAGCCATCTTCCTGCACCTTCGTTTGTTTTTTTCTTTCAGAAAACAGGTTGCAAAGATGTGGGGTTTTTATTCAGCAGTGTTCCAGCGTCCAGCTTTACGTAGTAGCTAAGGTGACAACAGCAGTTACTTTCTCATTTCCAGGTCACAGCCATAGCATAATGTCTTTTTTTATGTTTTGTTTTATTTTACTTAAAAATTAAAAAAAATTTGTATACAATTTTTTAAGGTTACTTTTCATTTACAGTTATTACAAAATATTCCCCGTGTGGTACAGTACATCCTTGAGCCTATTTTATACCCAGTAGTTTGTACCTCTCACTCCCTAACTCCTACATTGCCCGAACCCTGCTCCCCCAGCCACTGGTAACCACTAGTTTGGCCTCTATATCTTAGTCCATAACAGAATGTTCTTGACTTAATAGTTCCAGTAGTGGCCTCTTGAGTTTTACCTCTGACTGTGGCAGAATCAGCAGCCCTCCTGGTGTTTTGCTTATGCAGTGTTTGGGGGTTATTCCTGGAGGCCCAGTCTAGAGCCCATTCCTTCCAAACTTCTAGTTATTTTGTAAGCCTCTTATTTCTTGAATTAAACCCATTTCTCTTAAAACATCTAAAGTGTTTCTGTTTATTATATTGAACTCTGTTACTTGGCCTAAAGTCTTGTGAACATCATGTGGAATTAATCATGTATTTTAAGGTACTTTGTTAAAACGCTATATATAGACGTAGAAATTATTACAATTAACACACACAGAAGATTTGCCACGTTATTTGACTAGTGGAATTTAACTTAAACATACCCTATGATATGCTCCCTGAGGCTTTAAGGAATTAGATCAAAGTGGGTAACTCTTCACATAGGGAAAGGAATAACTGTGTAATCAAGTTACATTAAGTTTTCTGATTACGCCTTGGTAGTGGGGTCAGGGCTGAGTGAGTTGAGGGTGCAGGAGGATGGCCTAATACTTCTTGAGTAACTTGGGGTCTGGCAGTGCAGGAGCACTTGGTCCTGAGTGGTTAACTTGCTTCCATGCTCTATTCCTGATCTCCACTGCCTTTGACTAGAGTTTTCTGCAGCACTTGTGAATTTGAAGTTCCTGAAAGTCTGAGTACTGGACTATTTCTTGTTTTCCTCTTTTTCTTATAAGTAATGTTCCTTGAGAAATTTAAGGGTAAAGGTTTAAAATTGTAAAGGATTGAGCCAATTCCTAACATCACTGGTTATTCCAAGATGTAATCCTAGTATATTTCCTGCAAGAAATCAAATTATTCAGTTAGAAAATATGATGATTCTTGAAACATAACAGGAAAGTTACACTTGCTAAATCAGCACTCTGGGTCTCAAGATTTCTGAGTTATAATGTTATATATAATGTTATAATTATAATGCCTTATAATTACTTGCAGTATCAAAGAACATTTACTTCTCTCTTCTGTTCCTCATGACCATCCCCAATTTAGATCATGAGTTCTTATAGAGCAGGGAGGGCTGCGGAGACCAAACACATCTGCTGAGGTAAAGAGCTGAGGGACCTCAGCTCTTTTTACTCCCCTTTACATAATAAAGTACTTTGAACCACGTTGAACGTAGAGAGGAATCGAGTTTTAGATGAAGAAGAGAGAGGAAAAACTGGCCTGGTGTTGTTTTATTCCTTGACTCCTTGTGCTGAATATCAAATGGAAAAGCAGGACACAAATATTAGAAGCCCCCAGGGAGTAGGCAGAAACTTGAGAAAAGGAGATGCATGCGCTGTCTTCTGGCTGCAGTTTAAATGTGGCAGCCAGGCAGATGTGCACTGCACCATCCTGCACTGGTAACGCAAGGGAGATGGACACATGGTTCATTTATATATGAGAGGGGCCTCCAACCACACCCTGCCCTCCACTGAGTCTCCAGGGTATTACATGGTCCAAGAGTGACGTGTCAGGGAGTTGCTCACAACAGAGTTGAACATGGATGGACCTCATGACTTAACCTGGGATGGGCAGGTCATGTGCAGGCTGAGGAGAGAAGAGCAGAGCTGCTGCATCTCTGAGATGTCACCCTTCCAGTTTGCTGCCAGCAACCAAATGTGACCCCTACCAGCACCCCTCCTGATGTGGTTCGGAGACAAGAGACTACGCTGACAGAAGCAGTGGAATACCACACAGAATGTAGATTTTGTCACTCTTCTTCACAACCTCTCCGCACTACAGAGAGGCAGCCAGCTGCTGCCCGTGGAAGGCAGGTGCTTGATACCCTGGAACACTGACAGCTCGATGAGGTGAGAAAGAAATGTCTAGGAGGCACTAGAGAACCACACTGTAACTGGTTTACACAGTCTAAGTGGACTATTAAATCACTGGATGGGGCAGAACTAGAATGCAAGAACTAAATTAAATTGCCTGATATAAGGCTGGTGAGTTGGCGATCCAGATTTAGAAAATAAATTCACTTCAAGACAAAAAAGCATTATGTTTTTAAACATCCAACTTTGTGAGTGTATAATATAGTCATGTTATTCAAACATATAATGATTGATTTTTTTCCAAAATGAGATCATGCTATAGATGCACATCATCTTTGCTTGCGTATATATCAACACTGTAATTTTCAATAGGTGTCTAAAACAAACGTTTTAAATTTATGTGAGGTCAAATATATTTTTATAATTATTAATTTTTATGTCATGTTTATATTTTTGCATTTATAATGTAATATAATATAAAATTATATAATGCATTATACCAGACATATAAATATCATCTCTATATGCTTATAGCACTTTAGGATTTTGCTTTTAAATTTAATCTTTATTTCCAGCCAATTTTAGGGTAAGGATGAAGCAGGAATCTACCTAATTTTTTTTTTCCCATATTACTCAACCATTGTCCCAATTCAATTTATTAAATTATTTATCTTTCCTGTGTCAATTTGAAAAGCCATCTTTATCTACCAATTTTTATGTATTTGTGTGATTATTTCAAAAACACCAAAATTACTCAATTATGACAAATTTACACTACATTTTAGATTCTGAAAGGGCAAGTCCTCTCTCATTCTTCTTTTTCATAATATTCCTGGATATCCAGCGAACTTTAGCATAATTTTTATCAATTCACTGAAAAAATGTTCAGTATTCTGACTGAAACTGAAATAAATCTATAGCTTAATTTGGAGAATTTATATTTTTCTTTAAAAGTTCCTTTCTATCTCATAATCTGTATGTTTTCCACATATTCATTTTGCTCCTATGCTTCTGACTAAAATTTTATAATTTTATTCAAGTAAGTGATCTAACGTCTTGTGAAGTTAATTTCCTCTGTAGTTCCTTTGCATTTCTTGTTACTATTTTATGTGAAATATTTTTTCTTTGCATTTTAAAATTTTGGAAACATTAATTTTTTAGCTTAGTTGTCCATTTTACTGACTTTCTATTTCCAATGGCTTCTTAGTTGATTCATTTATTTTTTTTTCTAGGTAGACAAATATATTTAAGTGTTTTCCTCTATTTCAGTACTTTTCACTTATATTTCATTTTCTTATTTAATTGCACTGACTGGCTGATTCAGAGTAATCATATGTGCATTATTTGTAGAGAGAATGATTATTATTTTGGGCATACTAATACTATTATCTGGCATTAATGGGCAAGCATGCAATGCTCAAGTATGAGGCTGGCTGGAAAAACTGTGATTGATTTTAATATACATCTTTCTATTCATGTTTTTAAGAGATTTTTCCTTTAAGAGTGGATGGTAAATTTTATCAAATGCCTTTTTTCAATGTACTATAAATTGAGTTGTTTTTTTCTTAGTTGATCTGTTTATGTTATGAACTTTATTGATACATACCTATATGTAACCTATATATTCCTGGAACAAACGCAAAGAATATTAATTTTAAATATACAGCTGGATTTGATTGGTTAATACTATATTTTATTTAAGATTTTGATGCATTCTATTCACCATTCACATTAAGGTAGGACCCAGTTTTTCATGGTTTCAGAGTTGGATATGGTTTCAAAGATATTGGGAGAACTTGACTGTGTACCCTGGAGGTTTTGGACGCACAGATGCAGGTACCAGACTTTAGCCTGAAAGAGTCTACAGAGTAGAAGCTGGTTAGAATTGCCTGCTGTGGCAGAGTCAAGGGCACGTGACTTTTGTGGGGCAAAAACAGAGCTGTTGCTAGCCCATTGTGTGAATAAGGAAAAAACACTCCTTGCTACAGGCACGCACAACCCCATTCCAGGATGCACCATTTGAGGTCAAGAATGAGGGTCCCTCCTTTGTGTACATCACTGCGTGGGGAACACAGTGCACAGTGTTCCGTGGCCACGTTGGGCAAACATGCCAAGGGTTTATCAGGGCTAAAGAGACATGGCAGAAGAGAACCAAGTTAAAGACATTTTGAAATCCATTACATAGGACTATCTGTAAAGGGTGAGACAATCCCAGCAGAAGAGGAATGCTGGTTTGATAGGGAAAGACTAAAAAAAAAAAAATAGGGATTCTTACTGATACAAACAATATTTCTCCATGGCCTATAGAGATGATTATACAAGTTACATATGGAATGGCCAGTCAGTAGTTATAGAAAAGAAAACGAACTCTCCACTTGGAATAAAACGAAAGCAAATACATGGCGCAATTTGGGACAGGAGTCTTGTGGGAAGAGATATGACATAGAATTGGCAGATCTTGTTAAATGGCCAGGGATTGAATGTGCTTCTGCCTGTCCTCTAAGGGTGCTCCACTTCCTGCCAATAGTAGTATTTTCCTGAATCAGCCATTTACTTAGTTTTTATTCCAGGGAGAAAAAAAAATAGTCTCCTAGTTTTTAGGTTAGTGTATGATTTACAGCTGGCCTCCATGTGTTCAAATGAAAAAACAGTGCAGAATATTACATGGAAACTTGGGAAGTCAGAGCTCCGAATTTGTTCCAGAGTGTCTGATTTATGATAAAAGCCCGTGGCACTGTGATGTTGCCTGACCCTTTGTGAAGCTGCATTTGATATTTGGACTGTGAGTAGAATTTCCTTCATTTATAATAACATGAAACTCAGCAGTAAATCTTCACAAGATTATTGTAACTCAGACCAACTGGAAGCTATCCTTAGGGTTTACTGAGTGGTGTAATGGCAAAAATTTCAAATTTTAGGTGATAAATAACAAAAGAAAACTCCCCCTATTTCCCTTCCTCAAAAATTCTATACAAATGGAATGATGCTTCTTGCCCTAGTGTCTAGTCTTTGGATCTTTATAAAACCATCAAGAAATAACTCTTTATTACATGTCTAGAGCCTTGAATTTAAGCAGCTAGAATATTAGTAAAAACAGATTTAGTGCACATTCCTTTGGTGCAATACTTTACATCAGAGATAAAAGGGAAGCAGAAATCCCTAAACTGTTGTAACTTGAAAAATGAAACAAGTTTAACCTACTGCAAATGGGCCATGTGGATGTAAGAAAGGACATATTAATCAAACCTTACCAATTAAGGAGCAGGTACTTCACTATTAAACTCTAAGATGAATTTCAAGAGCCTGGCTTGATGGAATGGATATTTATGTTATTAAGATATCGTAGCAACCAATCTTTATCTATTCTGAGTGCTACACAGAGGTCAAGTTGAAAGTTCTCAGCTGATTACTATCGTGACAATGAATAAAGATATGATGTAGCTTGTCCGTTCTAACTTCTTTGAAAACATGAGTATCTAGAGGTAGGAGAGTCTTTTATGCTAAACAGTAATGTCTTCTGCTAAATAAGTGAGAGATAAATGAATTGAATCATTGTTAATCATTCAACAAATAACTTTAAACTAATTAATGTTAGAGCTCTTAGAATTTGTGAAATTTGAAGCTGAAGTCCTGCAGTAGTCTGAAATGATTTTCAATTATGCGTTCTAAAGATGATTTTTCTTGGGGTGTTATTTTCTCCTTGTTCCTGCTCTGATTACTATTGCTACTTTTAAAAATGCTACAGATTTGGAATTTGAAGTTATGTACTTATTATCACTTATATAAACAGCTTGCAATGGTATTAATTTGTACTTTTTTGTTTTTTAATTACCGAATTAGCATTTGTGGAGCATCTGCTCTTGGGAGCCCTATTCTAGGCTTCTCCCCTAGTCTTCCGCATCTCATAACTGCATCACTATTCACCTCTTTTCAGACTAATAACCTAGAAGGCATCCTCAATTCTTATTTCCTCACAATTAACATGAAGACCTTTAGAAAGTCTTGTCTTCCATCTCTACTTTCAAAGTATGTTCAAAATGTGATCACTTCTTATTACCTCCAGGTAGTGCCAATCCAAGGCACTACCACGTCTTGCCTGGCCCATTGCAATACCTCCCAACTGGTCTAGCTTCCATTTTTGCAACCCTATAGCCTATTTGCCACAGAGCAGCTAGAGTATAAAAGACAAATCAGATTATGTCACTCCTTTGCTCAAAACCTTCCATAAGCCTCTCATTGCATAAATATAAAGTCTAAACTGCCTACCATAGCCTATGCTGGCCTTACATGATCTGGCTCATGCTACCCCTATCTTATACCCCTCTGCCCCTCTCTCACTCAACTCCAGCCACACCATCTTTCTGATGTTCTTGGAACACACAGGGCTCATTACCACCTCAGAGGCTTTTGTTCTCTCTGCCTAAAACATTCTTCTACCCAGATCTTTCAATGCTTTCCTCAATACATTAAGGTTTTTGCTTAATTGTTCCTTGGCCTTTTCATCTTAAATAACCCTCATACTTACCAGTTCCTAACCCTTTATCCTGTTATATAAGTTTTTATGGCACTTTTTTCTAGCTAACGTATTTCATATTTGTTTGTTTACTTGTTTAATCTTTGCTCCACCCCGCCTCCCACATACACATTCAAGATAGCTTCACGGGAGTGGAGACTTTATCTTGTTCTCTATATCATGGATCTAGCAGAGTAACTGACACGTAGCAGACATTCAATAAATATTTGATGAGTGAATGTATGAGTTGATACAGTAAGAAAGAAGGACAAATGATGATGAAAAGGAGTTAACCAAAAGTCAAGGTGTTTGTAGCCAAGGAAATTCAGGTCTAATCAGAGGAAAAACCCCACACCTATGCAAAAGAATATAAAGCATTACAGATTGAATGCATAATATCTAAGTAAGGCAGAGCAAAGCAAGACATTTTATTATGTATATTACATGGAGCCATCTGTCTCCCTCCTGTTACTTTTGCATTTCTACATATTGCCTAATATGGTGTCTGCACGTAAAGGTTGACTATGACTAATTGATTATTTTTTTAAATATGCAAATATGAGTAGAAAGTAATATTGAAGGCAAAACTAAAGTGAAGGTTTGAATTGCTCTGAATTACCTGTGATTTAATTTTTCCATGCATGATAATAAACATAGATAAATATGTATTGACTTTTGTTTAGCTGCTGGACATACATCAAAGCAATTTTTTATGGCATAGTACAATATTTTCAAGATACCACTAGTCAAAAATAAATTGTATTTAAAAATCTAAATTCTCAGTGTTTTCTTCTACTCTTCCATGTCTCTGATCCTTATAAATTTTAGGAAATTAGGTTATACACTTTCCTTGAGAATCAAGTTTGTTTAACTTGACTATATTTGTAGAATTATAAATGAATAACACACAATTTACTGAGTTCATCATTGAGTCAAAAAATTGCTGCTCACTGACTTGGATAGACTGGGCATAGTAATTTGAATAAGATATGGTTCCAACTTTCAAGAAGCTACTATGCATTTATTTATTCACCTGATGTTTTCAGACAGTTGAGAACTAATAGATTTCAGGCACTGTCCCAGGCATTAGGGATGCAATTGCAAACAGGATTGTTAAGGTCCCTACAGTCACAGAATTTAAGGTTCCGGGAAATAGAAACTGTACAATGCTGACATGTGATTTTATATAAAGGAAGAGAACACAGCAGAATGGGAGCGTATAACAGAGAAAACCAACTTTGAGCCTTCAGGGAAGGTCAGCCTGAGGAGTCACGTTAAGATTAGACTCCAAGAAGAAATCTAAGGGCAAAGGCAGGGCCAGACATGCGTATAGATCACCACAGGGCAGTGTAATCAGTCAGGGCTTTAGCAGAAGTAAGGAAGTGAATACAGAATCTGCTGGCTGCATTGAAAAAGGGAAGATAAACAGAGCCTTGTGGCATCAATAAAGGCTTGCCCTGGAGGAGATACTTGGGCTTCAGGAGTGTGGG
This sequence comes from Phocoena phocoena, assembly GCF_963924675.1. Classification (NCBI taxonomy): domain Eukaryota; kingdom Metazoa; phylum Chordata; class Mammalia; order Artiodactyla; family Phocoenidae; genus Phocoena; species Phocoena phocoena. The sequence goes on along the minus strand of NC_089230.1, from coordinate 40,777,580 downwards.
TTTTCCAGATGGATAAGGGGGTAGGATTCAGCTTGTACAACATTTGAAGATTGTAACATCGTACGAGAAGGTAAGCAAGTGATGTAAGCCTCAAGCAAAGTGCACCAGTAGTGTGAACTGCTCTAGGGAGCTTGGCTGGTGGAGTTCTGCCTTTCTGTCCACATGTCAGGCACCGTGACCTTTAGAAAGGTGATTAATACTTGAGAAAGGGTACAAGGCAATGTCCTGGGCTGATCTGGCTCCAGAGCTGCCTGTGGCTAACTCCTGGTGTGAAAGTGCCGTCGCTGCAGACCAGCCATTAGCACTTGCCTGTTTGCCTTGCTGGCTGAAAAATGGGCACAGTTACAGGAGAGAGAATGGTCTTTGTTATTCTAGACAGCACAGCACTTGGGTCCTGGACATGAAAACAGAGAAGTAGAGCTAAAAGCTTTTCACAATATTTGGGAAGTACCTAAATAAACAAATTGTGTTACATAAATGTAGATTATGCTGGTATTTTATAAGTGTAGATTAGGGTTTCTTTTATTTTAAACATGAGAAATAAACAGGGGCCATTAATTTTCCCTTTAAGGAAGGTAGTTAAGAAAATGGTTAATAATCTGTCTGCTAAAAATAGTAGGCAATCCTCAAGAGATGTTTTTTCACAAACAACAAAATATACATCTAGTATTGACATCCATGTTTATGAACAAATTCAGAGTAGATTGGGAGGAGAGAGACTCATGAAAACAACTTGAATTTCCTAAGGCAGATGTTTAAAAAGGATTTTATCTGCTTTAGAGAGAGTTGTTATTTCATAAGACTGTGATTTTCTCCATGGTGCCCCGTTTTGAGAACATGGATTTACTTGGCTGTTATGTGCAATTGCTTGCCTTCTGTGGTTCTCTAGTACCGGCATTTTTCATATACGCAAAAAATGAGGCAACTGGGTTTGTGAAATGGTGTCTTGTTTAGCTGTATGAGAGCTGCTTTGTCGTGAGAATGATTATAATAATTCTTTCACAGAACTTAGTGATATCTTTTAGGCAATGCTACTATTTAAGGCTTTGCTTGTGTCCTAGCCAAACAGATGTGTTTATTTACGTGTCTGATCTAAACAGGAAGACAGTGGAGACTCTGCCCACAGCCTTGTACTTCCTCTAATACAGATAGAAGCGGAGGAGAGATGCAAGCAGTTGGGGCTCATGGAAATGAGAGCGAGAATGAAGAAAAGCCTGTAGGTGTGGGTCAAACGGAGGCAGCTGTGCTTTCCCTCTCAGCACTGTAACAGCTGTGTGCGGTCTGAAAAGAAGCAGAGGGACAGCTAGCTGCTGGCACTGGTTTGGGGCGGGTGGTCTCGTCTCTTTGTGTGCCTGAGAGGGAATAGACATATAATCGTCGTCTCTGTGCAGCGATGCTACTGCCAGGGCACTTTTGAATCCATGTCAGGCACCTGGACATATTCTGTTGCAAACTGTAACTGCACACGGACTGAGGGACGTGAAGAAGCTGCTTTTCTCCAAACGTGGATTAAATGCTATCAACAGTGGGAAAAGCTTTGCAAGTAGAGGACCTGCAAATCTAGAGTAGGCAGAATAAAGAAGTCAGGTTGCATAATGAAGTGGTCTCTTAGGGAATAAACTGAGGGTGGTGGGACAGAGATCAGGGGAAGGTCCTTGTCCTGGGTAGCAGCAGGCTGGGGACTAGGGGCTTGAGCCATGTGTGCCAGTGGAGAAATGAAGAGAGTGGTACTCTCATTTGAGGGATTGAGATTTTCATCTTCTGTCACTTCTTAATTCTTTTCTTCATACTTACTAACATTATACAATAATGGAAACCTTAACAGAAAGCAAAAGCGAACAATTTTAGTACCAGCAATGGCTTTGGAATTTTGTCCCGTTTCTACTCAGTGAAGGAAATGGAGTTATCATTTGTAATTATTCCTTGAAAAGCATATTTAGTTATTGTTCTTTTAGTCATAGCTTAGAAAAACAGGTACAGAACTGCATGTATACACACACACACACACACACACACACTACCACCACCACCACTACCACCACCACCACCACCACCACCACCGAAAGATATACCCTGTATCTTTGTAGGTGAAACTTATCATTTGACTCTGACTAGTTTTGGGCTCTTTATCAAATTTTGTTCCCTAAAACTTATTCTCATAAGAAATAAGGAAATAGCTTTACTAAAGAGAATTAACAGCACTCACTTTACTGTGATATTGCTCCTGTATGGGTTGAAAATGGCACCAGAAGTCATCTCTGAACTGTAGGATTACAGTCAGCTGAGGTTTCTTGATTTTTGTTTGTAATTGCTTTGTTTGCTTGCTAACTTAGGGCTGGGGATTCTCTAGTTTCATTCTAAATATTTAGTACTCACTGTGGGCAGTAAGGAAGGGGGGAGTCCTCTGTGCCTCATCTGTCACGTTTGTGATGACACAGGGTCAAAAGCTCAAAGGTAAATATAATCTTTGCTTATCATAACTTTCCAAATGTGAACATACCTTGACAGGCCAAATACATGGTTGCACGTGGATTTGAATTGATCTAAGTATATGCTGTGGATATCTAAGGTTCCCTGAAAATTGTGTATACATTTTCGGTGTGTATGAGTATGCACGTGTGTGTTTAATTGTGGCAATGTTGAAAACTGGAATGGAGACTTGTTTTATTTATAAGAGGATCCCAAATACAGATTTGGGGAGCATGGTGTGAAACTGTGTATTCATAAAACTCTATTTCCATCAGTAAAGAAAAATATTACTCTTATTTTGACTTTTCCTTACTTGGTCTTTAGAAAAGAAAGGAGCAAGAGAAGGACTAGCAGGAGGCAACAGGGTTAGGCTATGTTAGTCTTTATATTTTTCTGATGGTGAGGCCACCAGCGCCTACCATTACAGTTCTGCCGAGTGCTTGCTTGCAGCAATATGAATCTGTTTGGATGTTTAGTGGATGTTTATGTTCTTCTTCGGAGGAACTGTAGTTAAAATATGCACTGCCGGCCTTCCCTGGTGGCGCAGTGGTTGAGAGTCCGCCTGCTGATGCAGGGGACATGGGTTCGTGCCCCGGTCCGGGAAGATCCCACGTGCCGCGGAGTGGCTAGGCCCGTGAGCCATGGCCGCTGAGCCTGCGCGTCCGGAGCCTGTGCTCCGCAACGGGAGAGGCCACAGCAGTGAGAGGCCCGCGTACCGCAAAAAAAAAAAAAAAAAAAAAAAAATGCACTGCCTTCGGTTGCACTGTGTTTGTTTTTGTGTAAAGGTTCTTGCAAATATAGTAGGTGCTTTCTTGGTAAGCAAAGCATTCTAACACGTGAACTGCCTGATCTTTGGCTAGCTGTCCTGTTTACTAGCTGTGCAGGTGGTTAGTGTGCCAGGAGCTGCAAATAAATCAAAGCTGTGACTGATCTCCAGTGATGGGAGCACCACGCTCTGCCTAAGTGTTCATTTTTACAGCACAACTCTTATCCCTTAGTTTTATATCTACTGATTCTTAGGCATAAGGATAAGTCACCAGTCAATGCTCCAAACTGAAAACGGGAAGGGATGAAACAGCAGAGGAAAGAAAGGAATTTTCCTGTTTTGAGAACCTCCTACATACTACCCTGTGGTCCTTTCAAATGTTTGCTTTTGTACAGAGAGTAAAGTAGTCTTTCTCTCCTGAAGTATAAAAACATGTTCAGGTAGAAGGATAAACAGTGGGTTGCACTAGGGTCTATTTTTATTTCTAAATTAAAACTAAATTGGTTTTATGACATATAAGAGCGCTTTTCATTTTATATTTTAAATCAAGTATTTTGACTGATCTAAGTACAAACCAGATAGCTTGTCAAGAGAGTAATAAGCTGATAAACATGGTTTAAACAAAATAGACTCCTGGGAATAGTCAGATATGAAGATAACATTGCCTCTGTATTTCTTACCTCACCTTAGATGATGTATTCAGTGGGTGTTCAGTAGAAGGGTTTAGAGTGTAGAATTTCCTGGGCTGTCTATGAACTTGTTGATGTGATGTACTGGAAATGATAATTTAGCTCTTCACCTCAGTTCTGAACTTTTTCTATTTAGCTCAGCAAGCTGGTTCCATTTCCTTTTCTTCCCCTACTCAGCTGAGAAAATAGATTTAGAAATTGACTAGGTGCTCTGGGCTATTTCAAAGACCAAGAAAGACAATTTTTGTTTTCATTTCTCATAAGTGATACATAAAGTCTGGAAAGTAAGAGAATGATAACTGAATATGGTCAGAACTAATTAAAATATCATATTCAGGACTGAGATTGAAAGGCAGCTAAGGAGAAAAATCCTACAGATGCTCAAAATCTGTGAGACTTCAGAATTAGCTGAATCCCCAGTGAATCTTCATTATTGACTAGAGGAAATTGTAGAGTATTTTCCTTCTTTGCAAGGCTTGACAATTTATTGAATTGCTACCAAAAGCTTGCAGAAGGTAAGGGGAACTTCCCAGAGGCAATTATGCTGCATTTTGCCACTGAAATTTTCTAAGTTTCTCCCTTGTGTGACAGGGTTTTAAATGAAACTAAGGAAAACAAAAATGTTAAAATAGACCAGCATGGTCTTGCCTAGAATTAGTGTGTATTCACAGAGTTTGAGAATGGTGGTTCAATATAGATGTCTCAGAATATGGCTTATCTGCCAAATGACAGATGGTCCAAAGCCAGAAGAGAAAGGCTTAAGAAGATGTAGTCAAGGGTAAGGCTGATTCTGGGAAGAGCTGAGCAGCTGTTTGGTGGTTGTGTTAACACTGATCATTAGTACAGCCTCTTTTTCATTCTGTCACATTAATTTGTTATTGTTTTCACTTTTGTGATGACTCAACTAGACTCTTTATTAGATGGAGTGATATCTGCATAAAGGTTCACAAAATATTCTGAAATAATTAGACTGAACTAAATATTTTTCAGATAGGACACTAATGCTCTGTATCACACATTAGTGAAAAAAAATTGAAACTTGATTTTTAGTCCTTCGTAATGCTGTTGAGACATGTCAATTTGTTTTGCTATTAGAATTCAATTAAAAGGGGCTCCAGAGAGGTAAGCAAGCCAAAGAAACTTCATCATGTGTATGTAGCGCATGCATTGTCGATTATGACATTTTAAATCATTAAGTACTTATCTACATATTTGTTTGCTTGTTTTAAGTCAATTTTATTGACTTAATAAAATGCACCCCTTTTAAGTGTACATTAATGGAATTTTGACACATTTAAACCCCTGCGTAAACACCATCACAGTCAGGATATAGAACATATCTATCACCTTCCAAAAGTCTCTTATGTTCCTTCCCACTCAATCCATTCCACCTTGGACCATGTAACCACTGATCTGTTTCCTATATATTAGATTTGCCATTTTTAGGATCTCATATTAAATGGACTCAAACAGCACGTACACTTTTGTTTGTAGCTCCCTTGGCTTAGCTAAGTGCTTTTCACATGCATTTAACTTATCTGTTTCAATAGTTCACTCCTTTCTCTTGATGACTAGTATTTCATTGCATGCATATGCCACAAATTACTTATTGTAGGATACTGAGTTGCTTTGGCAAGTTCTGAATAAAGCTGTTTGAACATTTGTTTACAGATCTTTGTGTCAGCATGTGTTTTCATTTCTCTTGGGTTAACACCTAGATATGGAACATGATAACTGCATATTTAGCTTTATTAGCAAGTGCCAAACTATTTCCCAAAGAAACTGTACCATTTCTTATAGCAATATATGAGATTTCCAGTTGTTCTTTACCCTCTCCAAGACTTGGCATTGTCAGTTTCTTTTAAAAATTCACCACTGTAATGGGCATGTAGTGTTATCTTATTGTGGTACCATTCTTCTTGGAGGCCGTAGCTCATTCCCAGGCTGAATTATGTTACTCTGACTGTGTTGTCCATTCAATGGGGACCATAAATGGACAGTTAATGATGTTTCAAGAGTAGGATTAGTACTATGGGAAGGACCTCATAAAAGGAGCACTTTCAGTTGAGGAGTATATTTTATACTTCAGATACATCCTTTACAATGTGAAACTTTATAATTATACTTGTGTACACTCGATACAATGCACTCCATGTACTAAAATCAGAACAGGTATTCTTAATGGTTTTGAATGGCTGTGAATCAAGGCCAGTGGGTAAAGTGAGCAGAGGCCCTTAGGGGGCAGCAGAGGACCACATACCAAGAGACTCATGGGTTGGGGAATAGGGTATGTGTCTGTCTAAGTAAAGGGGCCTCTGTCTGTCACTAGCTAATAGGTTAAACTGTTTGCCCTTCTATTCTTCAATAGTAAATAAGGATAAAAGCTAAAGGAGTTGAGGTGTAAAAACTCACAAACTCAAAAGCATGCAGGGGTATGACAAGAAATATACTGCTGAGAATGTGACCAGTGTTAAGACGAAGGGTGTTTAGAGGTTTGTGGTCAGATGGAGCGTACAGCGCTTCACCAGGAGGCATGAAAATTCACCAAATAAACGAAGTGAGTTTTGCTAGCTAATCATCTTGCAGCACCTTTGCACACGTGCTGCAAATCTGTGACCCTAGGATGTCACCTGAAGAGGATTAAGAATGCTGGACCACACCGAGACACATAGGGAACGCCACTGAAGATGGGAAAGGAGGCAGGAAGTATCAGCAAGGGAGAGCTAGAACTAGGGCTAGAACAAAGATGGAAGCGAGGACTGAGCTGAGGTGTGTTATAACAGGGGGTGTGAGGATTGTGGTTGATGGTGACATGAGCGAATTCATACTTACTGGGTACCTACTATGTGTATAAAGAAATGTATACACACTTTCTGTTAATTTTCATAATAACCCTTGAAAGTAAGAGTTACTCTCCTCATTTATACATGGACAAAGTTTAAATGAGGGAGGTTATGCAAGTTTATAGAGAACTCAGGCCTATGTAACTCTAACTTCAAATCTCTAAAGGAGATGAGAGAATTGGTAAACTGAGACTTGAGAATCAACACAGATTGAAAATGAGGGTTGCTATCAGGGTTGCAGGCCAATGTCTCTTAAGACTTAATACGCCTCTGAATCCCCTGGGTATCATGTTAAAACACAAATTCCGATGCAGAGCACCTGGGTGGAAGCCTGAGACTGCATCTCTAACAAGCTCCCAGGTAATGTCCATGTTGCTGCTCTGCGGACTGTGTGCTGAGAAGTTTGCAGCCATGCTCACCTGAACCTTATATTGCAACAATAAGTTTTATTCTGCTCTAACTTGAAAAGCCAGCATGTATTGAGGAATATCACTTCTGTGGGGGTGGGGGAGGCTTAACTGCACACAGGCTTGTTTCTAAACTGTGAGATCTGCTTGTTTTCTGTCATAGGACTTGGATTTTAATCCGTACTCCACTAATTCCTACGTGAGTGACCTCGCACAGTCCTCTTGAAGAATTAGTTTCCTCATCTACAAAATGGGAATAATAATAATCTACTACTACATAAATCATAATGCCCTTTTTCATTGTTAATATTTCACACTGTAAAATAACTTGACAGATGAGGACCTTGACACAATGTCTGGCACATGGAAGATGATCATTAAATGTTTGCTGAAGACTGAATGAATATGTATATGTTGTATATGTTGATGAAAACTGACATAGCACCTAATATAAATATTAACTTAACACTTAAGGGCTTCCCTGGTGGCGCAGTGGTTGAGAGTCTACCTGCCGATGCAGGGGACACGGGTTCGTGCCCCGGTCTGGGAAGATCCCACATGCCGCGGAGCGGCTGTGCCCGTGAGCCATGGCCGCTGAGCCTGCGCATCCAGAGCCTGTGCTCTGCAACGGGAGAGGCCACAACATTGAGAGGCCCGTGTACCGCAAAAAAAATAAAATAAAATAAAATACAAGTTATAGGCATTAACTCTCACTTTCTAAACTTTCTTTACATGGACCACACAGGTCCACAGCTCCCACTTTAAGTAGTTCTGGTCTAACCTAATGTCTGGAGCTCTCCCATTTACTCAGGACTCCTGACTGCCATGTTCCCATAATTTGCTATTGAAATAAATCAATATATAATGTGACTTGCAAAGAATTCACAATGACAACTCATTAATCCATATTCAAATAGGTAAAAACTAGAGAAGCCATGTCTTTGACTGGAAATGTCTTCACTTTTTTCATCTCTTGTACCATTTAACTGAGACATTTTAGAGACTATGTCTCAATTTTTATGGTCGAAGCTATTTCCATCTGAGGAGTAAAGGGTTGGAGATTGATGGGTCCCTGTGGCTGATATCTTTAAAGTCTTGACTTCTTAACCTCCCACAAATCTCCAAATGCGGGTGGTTAACTCCATCACATACATATTAGGATATTTTTGTAATTTGCGTTTGAATGACTTCTGAATGAACCTGGTTGGAGGGGTATGAAATACTGTTCATGGAAAAAGAAAATTAATGTTGTGGTGGCTATGTCTGCCAGACTTTCACGTCTCCCCATCCATGTAATCATGTATATGAAACTTCCTTTAGTGGGCAACAACTCACAGTTGAGGGAATTTGTCTATAATAAACAACTTGGCTTATGTTGCATCAGATTAGATCAGATCAATTTCCTTCATTCTAATTCCTTCCACATCATATCAGAATGCTTCTTAAATGAGATGCCTGTAAACAGATCTGGGTCCTTAAGGGAGATGAGAAGATATGAATATAAATGTCAAACTGCTTTTTTGGGAAAGGAGACTTTTCTTTTTGTGACTTGCAAAGAATTCACAATGATCAGTTGAAGAGTGGTAGAATGAAGAGCTAGGTTTAAGGGGATATTTGAGGTGGAAAATAAAGATCCAAGATATAATATTTGTATTTTTTGCTAAGTAAATATATATATATATATATATATATATATATATATATATAGTCAAAAACTAAGTCCTTAACTTTTAAGAAAAGGGTGTTGCTGCTTCATAGAAAGTATGGAAAAATCATGTTTTACTTCCAAAAGAAATAAGCCTACGTGAAGCATTACAATGTTGGAAGGCCTCCTGTGGGTAAACCACTTTATAACACTGATTTCCTGCAAGCATATATCAGCTCACGTTAATGCTCATATAGTTAGGTGTGCCATCTGTTGTAGCTTTAGATGCCAGATAACATTTCTATGGGTTTTCTTAAATCATACTAACTCATAGAGTGTCTATGATACTTGACTAAACTTGCTGACCAAACAAGCTAAGAAGAGATTGAGTTTGCCTCCTAGCAAACATAAGATTTTTTTCCTTTTCAAACATTACTTGAGATCTTGCTGTCCTTGAAATCTCTATAGGATTTATTGCCTTACTTCTCATTTGGAATTTTCATTATGTTTCCATTCATCCTAATGAACTTTCTTGTATATTTGTGTTCTTTCTCCATATGATCATCAGACAATAAAAACTAAGTGATGACTCTGGGGGTTGAACTGCTGGACCTATTTTTCTCTGGTCAGAGAAATAAATGTTATAATCTAGGTAATAAAGTCTGAGAGAGACCAGTTTATTTCAACTAATTTCCACCAAGGTAACATTGTATGATGAAACTTTATATTATGGTTGGATGCATAGAGTACCAAGTGACTGTTTAGTAATGATAACTTAAAATTATCAGATGTTGCCGTGTATTTGATATGTATGGTAAAAGGAGAAAGACAATGAAAGACTTGTAGCTCAGTAACCCATGAAATCCTTAGACTAGCGGACTTGTTAAGACATGTTAAATATTAAATATCTTCTAAATAATTTTTTCAGATAACTCAATGATCAACTCAGCAAGAGCAGCAAACATCAAAATTCTACGGCTTTGTATATGTACAACTGAATCACTTTGCTGTACACTTGAAACTAACACAACACTGTTAATCAACTGTACTCCAATATAAAATAAAAATTAAAAAAAATTATATGGCTTAGGACATATCTCATATCCTGGGAGCACTGTGTACAAGCTTTCAGTCACCAGAAAATCAGCAAGAAGGGGAATGAAGACTTGTGGTATGTTTGAATCAACTGATGTCTTATCTTAAGCACAGTTTTGTTTTTCCTTTTTTAAAAAAAACAGGTGAATGTATTAATGTTGATATTCATGCACAGAAATGGGTCAGCTGATATTTTTGGAACTCTGTTTTGTTCTGCTTTGTTTCTAAGGTCATTGAGGAGACACTGGACAGGTAGTGCACTAGACTCTAAATATCTCTAAGGGCAGTTTTTTTATTTGTTCCATGTGGAAATGCATGAGAAGACCCTGAGCCTGATAGAGTGCATAGTGTATGATAGAAGTTGAGTTAATATTTGGTGATGATGATGGATTTTAGGCCAAGTATATTTTGAGAGCTGGAGTCTTTTTGTGAACAAGAGTAATAAAAACAATGAACCTTTATTAAGCACTTATTTCAGGCAAGATGCTAAGCATTCCACATAGACTTTTAAAAATTCATTGTTAGACCAACCTTAAGAGACAGATATTATTATCCCTCTTCCAGGGATTAAAGCAAAAATAAAAAGACAAAGAAGCTGAGAGTTAGAGGTATTGAACGATATTGCAGCTCTAAATTGGAATGCTTGAGCCCTGATTTGAACCGAGGCATTCTTAACTCCAGAGCTCACTCTTAACCAACAAGTGCGCTATTCTGCCTTGCCACATGATGTTCCAAAGTTGTGGTAGTAGCCATCAAAAAGGTAATTTAAGGAAAGACCTGACTTCAAGAAAGACAATACACATTGGTGGGACATTTTGCCATGACAGCTGGATGTCTTCATTTTACAGAAGATGGCTTGTTAGGTATCAGTTTAATTAGCCAACTTCCTCTTGGGTCTCCATGTAGTTGCTAACTCCCTTGACCATGGAAATGACCCTGAAAATTGTGTCTGTGTCTGGTAGCTGGCAATGTGCCCTAGCAAAATATCTGTGTAGTAGGTAAGTTGCTTTCTGAATGTTTCATGCCATTTTCAAAAGCCATTTTCTGACCACAGAAATGAATGGAGTATAAGAAGTGACAAGCGGTATGAGAGGGCAGATGATTCCACTTAGCCATAACCTAAGTGACATGCGCAGTATTAAAATGTATAAATTTATATGCTTAGGCTCATTCTCTTTCACAGACTTTCTCTCCTCTTTATAAAACTGAGTGTGACTAGTTCTTAGCAGCCTATTAGAGAGCATGGAGATTCTATTCTAAAAATGGCTTCTCATGGTGCTTATTTCAAGGTGCAGCAGAAGCTCACCCTGTTCTCTGCCTGGAGCAGGGAGTAGATTTTCCATTTGTGTGACTTACCTATCCTGCTATTCTCTCATGTACTCCTCTTCAGCAGAGGGATTATAGGACTTCCAGAAGCTAAGGACCATGTTTGTCAGACAGGGTGTATATATCTTACATCATTTCCTATAGGTAAAACTATTTCTTGTAGGCTAAAATATTTAGAGCTGCTATGTCAATGAATATAGAATAATGTCATCTTCCTCACAGAAAAGTTTGGGAAAGTAAATATCAGAATTCTTTATTTTTAATTTGTTTCTAGCCATTGTCAAGCAGGGATTTAGCTCTTTATTTTAGAATACCTCAATAGGTATCCCAAACTTATATGACATTTCTGATTTTACAATCTAGGAATACGCTAGCAGATTTGACATTCACGGAGATTCTTCTCTTCTTTTGATTTTTTTTCACCCGATTTATGTATTTTGCTATATTTTTACTCTGCACTATTGCATCTCCCTAAATTGCATGCATCTTGCCTTTACTCTCTTGTTTTTACTATTGTAGTTTATGAATTAGTTGTATGATGTGTTGACAGTTTAATTATGATTATTGTGCCTTAAAGTTTGGGTTAAACCCAAAAGGTCAGAATATTCACTATTATTATTATTATCATTCTGAGCTTCTTGTTATCTTGTTTGCTGTGTCAGATTGTGCATAGATGCAGAACTAGAGTAGGATCAAAATCAGCCATGTCTTGCATAACAATTTCAGCTTTTGTGCTGTTTTAAATTAACTATTTTTTATGCCATAACAACATCTAATGTTTTCTTTAGGAAACAAAAAAAGCATATTTTTCTCTTTGACAGTAGCAGCCTTCCAAACCTCTTTTTTGATCAAGTCGGTAGCATAGGTGTCAATGTAAATTGTTTTTTACCTCAAAACTCTAGTGCTTTGTGTATTAGAGGTAACCTCCATGCCGTATAAGCTATTTACTTCAGTGACTTCTTCTGACAAGCATCTACCTCTTTACCACTTAGTGCCCACTGGTGAATTTTACTTGGTTTTGGATGAAGAGCTGGGAAAACCAATTATCTCAGTCTTGCACTTTTCCCTGATCAGGGATCAGTCATGTGCTTTAATCTTAGTGTCATGTAATGCCCAAACTGTTTCTTGCTTTGCAGTGAGTTGCTGCAACTGTCCATCTTACTTTGATTACTCTTGAAAACATATCCACATCTGTCTGTGCCTAATTCATGGGCATAAACTGCGTGTTGGTGACAGCGTAGTATGACGAAGGGAACGTTAAAACTTTAGTGTCAGAAAGTCTGACTTCAGTGGTGGCTCTGCCAGTTATTAGACATTTGATGTTGGGCATGTTGCTGATCCTCTCTGTGCTTCAGCAGCTTCAATGATAAAGTGCAGTTTATTAAAACAATAATTTTAAGGATGTTTATATCATATATGTTGTATGTTATATATAATATTATACAGTTATAAACAATTATATATAATTTTAATTACATGTTATGAATTAGATATTACATATTACACGATACATATTAAGTGTTGTGCATATTTTGTGTGTGATATATTATTTTGTTTCTCCTTTTAGTTTCATTTCAAAGTTGATGTGATTTATCCCACATGAGTCAGTGTATTCACACCTTTGTCTCTTTTAGTCTTGGAAATCATTCTTTTTTTTGCTATCAAAACATAGGCAAGGACCTTAACCCCCCCTTGTTTGAATTGTCACTGACCCTGAGTTACCAGTTGGCCTTAGAGAACTTATCCATGCTATGTGTACCAATCCTCAGGAGCAGTAGGTTCCCCAGACCTAGGAGGTTTTCACTTCAAATTTAAAATATCCCAAGGACAGTCTCTGAACACTGGATTAATATCTTGTGTTCTAGATCTAAATGTCATACTGGTGGAATGACTAAAATATCTTGGCAGCCCCAGGAAGATAAAATTAATTATGTCTGGTCCATCAGCAAGGGCTCCAAATTATAGCTAGCTTTACTAGGTAGGTAGGATTATGTCAGTCACAGCCGGAGTAAAAGTAAATTCTAAGAAGAGAGACTAGTATAAGCAAATATACAGAGACCAGGATTTTCTATGGAGTTTTTGGTGTAGGAAATGGTGAAAAGTCCATTGCAATAAGTGCATAGCGTTCCTTCTGTGTTGAGGGAAAACATAATTATCTGGGAGCTATCTGCTTGCTTTGATTTTGAAAGTTTAATATTATGATGATATTTTGTTTTGTTTATTAACTGTGCTAACCAACAAAGATGAGTTTTTGATATATAAACACAAATATTAGCAAAATTATGATGGAGTATTAAAATGGGAGAACTAGTCACTATTCATTTGAACATAAAATTTCTTAAAAATACATTTATAAAAAGACTGGTAGTAGAGTTTACTGGTAGTGGGGAAATTTTAGACATGTCAACGGCCTCATAAAATATTTATATTTAGTCCCTCTGTGCTTTCTGCCATACTTAAGATGAATATTTTTGACTTAGATGTAATGTGATGATTTCGATTCCTATCCCCCTCCTCCACAACAAACACACTTTCTTTGGTCCTTGGAGCAGAACCTGTACTCATTTGTACTCAACAATAGGAATTCTGAATTTTATAGTTTGAGAAGTCTGAGATGAAGTGAGTGGTTTTTAAATCTTACTGGTATCATGTAAAGGGAAATCTTTTTCCAGTCCATGATTAGAAAAAAATTCGAGGTACCAATGTAAATTGTTTGCAGGGAAGCAAGGAGAATTGATTGAGGAACAGAGACTTGAGTTAAGAGGACAAGTTAGATGTTCACTGAAGTAATTCAAGTAAAGGATGTTGAAGGACTGACCTAGGGCAATGAGAATTGAAGAAGCATTTTAGATTTAGAATGTGTAAGACTTGAGAACAGATTGTTAGGGGTTGAGGAGTTGGAGATGATGAGGAAAACTCTGAAGTGCTTAGCTTGGGTGACTGGTTAATGGTAATACTGGTAACTTGGGTAGGAAGAAATGACTGAGCTGAAACCATCTGTTGGAAAATGAAGTGGGTTAGAGTGAATTAAGGGGTTGAGGAAAGTGGCAAAGGTTTGGAATAGTAAAAGAAATGGTAGCAAAAAGGATGAATAAGAATCATATTTAGCCTCCATGAGGTCACAGCTAAGGTTGGAAAACAGGAATTGATATTGACATTCAAGTTTTCAATGGCTCCTCACTGGTTGCAACAGCAGCCTTCAATATTTTCCTACCCTGAAGTATAAGAGGGGCAATATCCGCATCTTAAGTATTATCTTATTAGGCTTTGGCATAGACAAAACTGGCTTTAGAATTGTAACATTGCCTATTAATTAGCTGTAAACCCACCCCTTTCTCCTAAGTATCTAAGTGAATGAGTGGGGTATTATAAAGGGATAACCTTATACGAGCTCTATTTTATTTTTGTAAAAAATGTATTTCAGTTTTGATAGTTTAAACTATTATTTGAATAAATTACTTATAACATATTTCTTAACTAGTCTGAACACTGAAATTTAGAACTTGTCTAAACAAAAAAGTTTTTGAACTTGTTGGCCCAGCAAGTGGGCCACAGGTCTCCACAGTCAGGCACTGTCTCAGATTTTATCTTCCAAAGATGCAAGAGGTATCTGTTACTCCATATGGATTTCTAGAACCTTTCCACTATAACTAGAGTCTAATTCTAAGACTGGAATCTTGAATCTAAGTGTATTTGCGATTTGCTTGCAACCGAAGGAATGCAGTTGAAATGACAACGCATGACTTCTGAGGCTACATCAAAAAAACACAGTGCAAATGGCAAGATTTCATTCTTTTTTAGTGCTGGATAATACCCATTGTATGTATATTTACCACTTTATGACGTAGCTAAGGGTGTTTCCAGGCGTAGTCCTGAAAGTGCCACCTGCCTTCTTCTAGCTACCAATAATAAAATGAGAGAGGTGAGAGATGGATTGAAGAAAAAATTATTCAGTTTTAAAGTGGAATTCAGAAGAAATGTAGATTCCAGAGGGTGTTTTTCAGACAACCAAGTGTTTTCAAGGTGAGAAAGGACCTCGACACAAAGATCAAATCCAGGGTGGAATTATACAAACTTTTGTTAAGACCTTAGAATTGATTTAAGATAGAGCTACCTTAGAAACCTTCAGACAGACACAATGACCTCTAAGTAGCATGTGAGATAGGACAGGATGACACAGAAGCAACTAGATTCATTTTTGTCTGGCCAGAATATAACCTTTTTTAAAAAAAATAAATGTTAAGTTTGAATTGATATTTTGAATTCAACTCTTTCTTTTATTTATTTATTTTAACAGAGTTGATAACAGTTTTAACAGAATTGCCTTTATTGAGAATTTATTACTTGACTGTTAAATGTTTTTTTTAATATCATTATTGGAGTATAATTGGTTTACATTGTTGTGTTAGTTTCTGCTGTATAACAAAGTGAATCAGCTACAAGTACACGTATATCCCCATATCCCCTCCCACTCACGTCTCCCTCCTACCCATACTGCTGAGATGACCTTTCTTTTTTCCAAAGCTACATTACATTATCATATTAAGAAGGTGTCCAATTACAGTGTTATCCCTAAATTTAGAAGTCCACTCCTACCTTCCTGGCATTTTCATCTTTTACTCAAGGGTCTTGGAGTTGGCTTCAAAGAGGACATCCTTGTCAGGATGACCTGAGCACCAAATGAGCGATGAGACAAAGATATCTCCATTTCCAGCTAAAGGAACACTGGAAGTCATAGAAACTTAGTGTCACAGCATAGTATTAAGGAACAGCAGTAGAGACAAATAAAGACTTTAAGGTTTTGACTAAAATGCTCTTTAAAAAGACTTTTTTTTTTTATAGCAGTTTTAGGTTCACAGCAAAATTGAGAGGAAGGTACACAGATTTCTCATTTAACCCCCTAAACCTTCACACGCATAGCCTCCCTCTGTTATCAACATCACCCATCAGAGTGGTGCCTTTGTTAAAATTGATGAACCTACACTGACACTTTTTTTCCTTTCTTAGGATGTAAGTTATACTTCTCTTTTTACTTCTTAAAGTGGTTGCCCTAGAGTTTTCAATACACAGTTAAAACTAATCCAAATTTATTTTTAAATAACAGTATAGAACTTCACAGGTAGTATAAGTACTTATAATAACAGAATCTTAATTCCTCCCTCCCATCCCTTATATTATTTTTACCATTTATTTCATTTATATATAAGCATACATAAATGTATGAATTTATGCTAATTACATATGTTTATATATATCAAAAACATTGTATCTATTATTATTTTGAACAAATTAGTGTCTGTTGGATCAATTAAGAATAAGAAAATTAAAAATAAAAGTCTGTATTTTACTGTCAGTATTCCTTATTCCTTCCTCAGTGCTCTTCTTTTCTTTATGTAGATCCAAGTTTCTGATGTATGTTATTTTTCTTTTTTTCTAAAGAACTTCTTTTAACATTTCTTACAAGGAAAGTCTACTGGCAACAAGTCCTCTCAATTTTGTTAGTCTGAGAAAGTCTTTCTCTTTCTCTTTTGAAGAATAATTTTGCAGGGTGCAGAATTCTAGCTTGCTGCTTTTCCCCCCAACACTTTAAATATGCACTCTCTTCTTGCCTGCATGGTTGTTGAAGAGAAATTGGATGTTATTCTTATCTTTGTTCCTCTCTAGGTAAGGTGTTTATTTCCTCTGGCTTCTTTCAGGATTTTTTCTTTATCTTTGATTTTCTGTAGTTTGAAATGATATGCCATGGTTTAGTTTTTCTGGTATTTATTCTGCTTGGTATTTTATGAGCTTTCTGGATCTATGGTTTGGTGTTTGACATTAACTGGGGGGAAATTCTCAGTCACTATTGTTTCAAATATTTTTATTCCCTTCTTTGTTCTCCTAGAATTCTCATAACATTTATGTTACACTTTCGTAGTTGTTCCACAGTCCTTGGATATTCTGTCTCTTTTTTTTAGCCTTTGTTCTCTTTGCTTTTCAGTTATGGAGGGTTTCATTGATATATCCTTTAAGTCAGAGATTCTTTCCTCAGCTGTGTCCAGTCCAATAATAAGCCCATCAAAGGTATTCTTCATTTATGTTGCAATCTTTTTGATCTCTAGCATTTCTTTTTGGTCCTTTCTTATAATTTCCATCTCTCTGTTTACATCACCCATCTGTTCTTGCATGCTGTCTACTTCATCCATTAGAGCCATTAACATATTAATCATAGTTGTTTTAAATTCCTGGTCTGATAATTCCAACATCCCACGTCTGGTTCTGATGCTTGCTCTGTCTCTTCACATTGTGTTTTTGTTTTTTAGTATGCCTTGCAATTTTTCCTGATATCTAGGCATGATGTACCAGGTAAAAGGAACTGCTATAAACAGCATTTGGTAATGTGATGGTAAGGTATGGGGGAAGAGGAAGAGCTCTGTTGTCCTATCATTATGTCTCAGTCTTTTAATGAGCCTATGCCTCTGGACTGTGAACTTCACAAACGTTTCTCAGTGTTTTTCTCCCCCATTAGCTGAGACATCATAAACAGAATAGGCTGGTGTTGGGTTTTCCCTTCTTCCATGTGTAAGGCTGGAGTGGACTGGAGTTAGATATTTCCCTTCTCCCAGGTCAGTTAAACTCTGATAATACCCCAGCCGGTTAGGCTCTAGTTAACTAGTTTCTCCTGAAGGCAGTCCTTGCTATGAAGATCATAGCAATCTGGTTTATTTCAAAACGGTTCCTTTTCCTTCTTTCTGCTAGAAGTACAAGGAGATTTTTCTTGATACTTATTGTGAGAACATCCTTGAGTCCCTGAAGGTAAATCTCACAAAATTGTAACCCTCTACTTCGCAGTGACTGGGCTCCCATGGAGTTTCTAACTCTCAGAGCTGTCCACACTGAACCTCCAGCAACTCATCAATTACAATTTAGGATTTCCACTCTGGCACTTGTTCCTGCAATAGTTTCCACTCATGTGTCTTTGTTTCAGTAATCGGTGACTCCTTGTATTCACCTGTCTCTCTCCAAACTTGAGGGTAGTGATTTTTTCCTGTGTCTTTTCCTTTCTTACGGATCCAAGAAGAGTTTGTTGGCTTTTCAGTCTGTTCAGCTTTTCACTTGTTAGGATGGAATGGCAGCTTCCATGCTCCTTATATGTGGAACCAGAAACAGGAAAATAGGAATTCTTTCTTTTCTTTCTTTCTTCCTTCCTTCCTTCCTCTCTCTCTCTCTCCCCCCTCCCTCCCTCCCTTTCTTTCTTTTTCTTTCTTTCTTAGAAGTTTTGAATATTTTTAAACTTCATTTTCTTTAATCTATTCTATATATATATATATTTTTTTTTTTTTTTTTTTTTTTTGCGGTACGCGGGGCTCTTACTGTTGTGGCAGCTGCGCAGGCTCAGCGGTCTTGGCTCACGGGCCCAGCCATTCCACAGCATGTGGGATCTTCCCGGACCAGGGCACGAACACGTGTTCCCTGCGTTGGCAGGCGGATTCTCAACCACTGCACCACCAGGGAAGCCCTAATCTATTCTATAATTTGATTTTCTTTCCTTATTGTAGTGACTTCTGGAGGATATCTATACTAGTCAAAAAACGCCTTTCTGACCTTTGTTTGCCTCTTTTGTCTATGGAGCAACAGGCAATTGTGTTTATAAGCAAGCTGCTTGAGTATGTTGTGGATTTGTAAGGACAAATTGAAAGATTAGCATTTAAAAGAAATATCTGTAAATTTTTAACCAATCTAGACAGTTGGTGAAGATTAATTTACCTCAGTGCTACCTAGAAAAACATAGACAGGGCTGTCTGCACTAAGACCTCTTAATGTATTTCAAATTTCTTTAGTAAATTAGCCTTCATTTTTAAAGATAGCATTGGGCTTACATTCATTCAGTTAGAAATGTGTTACATGGGCAAACGCTGACCAGATTTTCCATTGGCATCAATTATATTCAATCCAGGGTATATGTCTATTAATTAAGATCTCCCTTAAATAGTACTGTAAGGATGTTACTAGAAAAATAAGTTCAGAGAGAGAGACCATCTTGAGGCAGATGCTTTCCTGCTTTACGGTCTTCAAAGCAAAAGAGAATTCTACCTTTAGGGCCCTCTATCCATTATAAATGTAGGGACAAAATTACTACTTTGCTTTAATTTGTGATTTTAAGTATTATGTGTTTTGAGAGTGTGAAAGGTGAAGTGGGGAAATGAAATATATCAAGCTATGAGTCCCCTTATTTCAGGGAGGATCACTACAGCTGCTACCACCCCTCCCTAGTCAGTTCCCAACAAGGGTCCTTCTGCCCGGTGTCATTTGAGCCAACAGAACGAGACCGAGTTTGGTTTAGAAGCAAAGGAAAGCTTTAGTCTTCCATTAGAGTGTGAAGCGGTGCAAACTGGCGCTTTAGAGTGCATGATCTTCCCGCAGGGCTGTGGGCGGAGCTGCTTTATACGGTTCTCATCAGCACGGGGGCGGCCGCCGGCATTCTCACAAGTTTGGCGCAGCTGTGCTGCTCACGCCTCTCCCGGCGCGGCGTCTGCACACAGCCCGCCGCCGCCATCTTGAAGAGTGGTGGTGTGCGCAGCGCTTCTGCGCACGGCTCGCCAAGGTGAGTCAGCGCGGCTTTTCCGCCCAAGGAGCTCGGGCCTGAAGGGCCAGGCCAAGGCCTCTGCGAAAGTAGACTGGGCACAAAGGAAAAGAAAAAAAGGTAAGACTTTATTTTGTTACCCAGATTCTGTTTTTGTTTCCTGGGACTTGTTAATGGATTTTGCCTGTGACGCAACTAGAGTGAAATCTTTGAAGATAGGAGAGTGTTTTGAAAACAGCTGTGTGTGTACGTGTGTGAAGGGCCGCAGAGTATGCACTCACTAATTTGTTTCTCAATATATTATAATTTGTCAGACTGTGCGTTTACCCAAACATATTTTGTATTTCCCAGAAAAAAAAATAGTTATGTTTTCTTTACATTTCAGAAATTTAGGCGTTATAAAGAGAAAGAATGTTTACGAGGTGCTCTTAGATATTTAAATCTTTTGTGACAGCCAAGAGGAAAAAGCAGGCAGCAAAACAAGTCGCTTTGCTTGGGTGAGCAGGCACACCATGACTGTGTGTGGCTTCCTTCTGTGCCTTTCCTGTGTGTTCTCGTTGATAAAGTGCAAGCAGTTCTTTGCCTGTGTTGAGGAGGAAGAGATGGAAAAAAATAAAAACATGCCTCCTGATTCTGTTAAAAAAAAATCAGTGATGAGTTTGTAAACATTTAAAGGTAACACTTGAGTTAATTTCTAATTTAATTTCAGTGAGTTTGACTACCATTTATCTCCCTGCTCTCAATAACAGGTTTTCTGTTGTCATTTTCCTGATGTTTGAAAGTGAGGTTTGCTGACCGCTGAGGACTGGTCTCCCATTAGCATTAGTCAGACTTGGCTCCCGTGGCTCTGTCATGGCGCCCTGGAGTTTCCCTGACAATCCCTGTCCTTGATGTACGTTTCCCTTTTGGGTCTCAGGCTGTGCAGAGTGGGGCAGCACCTGTCAGAGATCTGATTGAGCTGCCTGGTGCTGTCACATTTCCCGGCTGCCCTGGCCAGGGAGGCAGATGTAGAAGGAGCTGCACACACTGGGACTTGTATGTGTTGTCAAGTTGGTTGGTAAACATGCATTATCAGAGGAGATTTAGGGCAATAGGGACAGAAAGAAACAAAATAAATACCTTTTGTATCCTATTAGCTAAGAAGCATTTATGGGGATGTATTAATTAGTAATTGGCAAATCATTTCTTGAACACCTGATATACCCAAGATAAAGTTCTAGGTCCAGCGAAAGGCATGAAAAGAATAGGAAACCGTCCTCTCAAGAAACTTATAATCTTATAGTGGAAATAAGAATTATGTAATTGACCATATTTTAAGGTATAAATTGCCACTAAGAAGCCTGTGGGAGCTCAGAGAGAAAAGCATCAGGGGCATTAAGAAAGGTGTTTTGGGGAAGGGGTGTTTAGGTGATTTATCAACCTTGGAAAAATATATTCCTTTAGGAGCTAGGTTTGGAAAATTTTATTGCATGTTTCCATGATTACAGCATGCCTCAAGCCATCAGTGATATTACATGAAAGCTTGTGTGACACTGGAGGGGTGACTGTTAGCTGTACAAAAATCATTTGTCACAGGAGACAGACATTTGGGAAGATGAAGGAAAGGGGTGCTCAAGAATAAAGAATGAAGAAAAAGGAACATAAAAAGGCTCCCATCACTCTGCCATATTTTATGCCTCAGAACTGAGTCATTAAATGCAGTACACCCTTAAATGGAAGGGTTTACACAAAAGTATGAATACCAAGAGGCAGAATAATTGGAGGACATATTAGAGGCTATTTGCTGCAATTCACCCTCTGACACCTAAAATTCATAACACTTTCATAGGCAAAGTACTCTCATCTCCTCCCAAGGTCCCTCAAATTCTCATGTCACTAAAGAAATAGCTCAAATTCCAGAATCTCATCCTCCAGATCAGGTCCAGGTAGATGAAGTTCTGGTGCAATTCCTTATGCAAATTACGGAATTGCTAGAGTCATTCCATTTCAAAAAAGAATGAAAGAAAGAAAAAGGAATATAAAAGATTCACATTTCAGAAATGGTGTAAGGCTATAATGGTATAAGGGAGCAGGTTGGTATAAGGAGGAAGGATGAAGCCATTGCCATGAGGAGTTCAGGGTGTCAGGGAGATCGGTTTATAAAGGAACTGGAGTAGAGGTTCATGGATAGCCTCCCTTTAGCCTTAAGGCTCATTTCTCCTGCTGCATTGAATGAGGAATGGATGTCGAAATCGAACTTGGTTAAGCAAGCTGCTCCTTTCCTCTAGCACTAAAGCATCGCTGCACGGGGTGGCCCAGGAACTTTATTTCTAGGCCTTGTGCATAGGACCCTGCACAGCTCAAACAACTGTAGTGCTGAAAGGGCCCACTTCCTGTCATAGCCGTCTGCATAGTTCATTTCACTCTGCCTATTAACATTTCTCCCTTGTTCAGAGCAATGATGCTGCATAACACTGAGTTATTATGTAAAAGCTGTATGCTGCTGTGCTGATAATTGGAAACTTCCAACTTTATGTGGCCCAGTGGAACAAAGTAAGCCTGCTGGCTTTAGTGGTGTAATGCATTTGTTTTAGAAGAAAGGGATATTTAAATTGAGTTTGGGTGCTTGCTTACAGGTTTGACTGTTAAGGTTCTTATGTGATGTGTTAACTGTGTAGAGGCTAACTCCAACTTGGAAGTTACAGGGCCAACTCTAGGAACTAAATAGTATAAGATAATGTAACACATAATTTTTAAAAATGAGCTTCTATGTAAAGCATTATACAGAGTCTATCAGAGAGATTTAAAAATGTGTAAGACAATTCCTGCTTTTAAAGAGATTATATTTGTTAATGGGAATAACAGATAAGCAGATGCCCATATTACAAGGCAGACTATAATAAGTATAAAGAGAGAGAGATAAGCAAAATGTCATAGAATCTCTCAGAAAAGCAATGAATCAGGAAAAGCTTCATGTAGGAGGGTGTTATTTAAAATGGGCATTGAGAAGCGGTAATCTGAGAAGAAACTTACTATTCTAGTCTGATAATAATAGAAGACCTGGGTGTAGGACATTGCAGAGTAGTCTTGGAGAATAAGAAATAGTTTACTTGTTGTAGAGTTGGGATATGACATGTATTTTATATATATATATCTATATATGTTTCTGAACTCTACCTACAACTTACTAATATAGAATGTCTGAAGATGAAACAAAACAGTCTCTCTCACCTTCAACTCTTCTGGTTTGAAATCAACTTGAGTGTAGGTTACATATGAGAGAATATCAGGAGATAAGATTGGAATTTAGGTAGTTGGGACACATATGGTATTGTCTCAGTAAACTTAATAATTTTTTCAATAAACTATTAATAAGTAACTGCTGAAATTTCCTGATCTGGATTGTAATATACTTGCACATTATGATAATCTTGCACATTAGGTGATTCAAAGGTAAATAAGATAGAATTCCTATACTCTAAAGACTCATAGTCTTGTAAGGGAAATAAAAACAGACAAAATGACAATTTAAGACAGTGTGATATATGGGAGTATCAGAGAGAAATTCCCACTGTATTTCAGATATGAATCAAACATTTTCTTATTTTCACTCATTTGAGCCTATCCAGCCCCTGGGTAATTGAATGATCACATAAAATACTTTGACAGCTGAGGAGCACTATAAAAATTTGTCCCAAAAGAAGAGAAACTGTAGGACTAGAACCAATTAAGTGGTTAGTTATTGCAAAAGTCTGGGTGAGATGCTTAAATTTTGTTACAATTAGTATCTCTCAATGAAAAATTCTAACAAAAAACCAGGAAAAGGTTATCTTTGCAGTGTAAATGGGATTGTATTGAATTGATGTCATTGATGATTTAATTGAATTTCTGATGAAGTATACAATCTGAGTCTCATGGATCCAGAGTAAATACTGGCTGACCTTGCTCAGGAAAAGGAAAAAGAGCAAAGTTTTTGGTCTGGTAACTGGGCATACTGAATTCAACAGACTGATTGCATAGTAGCAACCTAGAGAAATGAGGTTTCAGCTTCAATCTCTTTACATGTTTTTTTTTATCCTTGATTGGTTCCATGCTTAAAGACTGATTCCTGGGGATAGGCACCTATCTTTAATGTGGATTGCAACAGTAATAAGAGAACATGAAAAGATCAGCACATATCTTTCTGCACTCTGGGAAAGATAATTCCAAGTCCATGGGCCAGTTATTGCAATTTCCAGAGGACAGCCCAGCCCAATGACCAGTACTCTCAGTATAAAAACTACATCTTCATCTCATATTGGAACTCAAGACACAGATTATGAGTATGAATTTTTATTGTGCTCATTAATTTTGAAAATACTTCCCTATATGTTGTCCTGCAGTTACCATGGACTAAGGGGCTGGGCAGACTTAAATGAATGAAGGCAAGAACAAATTTATTCATGCCTGAAGTAAAGTAGGAATTTCTCTCTGATATTTCATATATCACACTACTTTTATTATAATTATTTGTGTTTTTTTCTCTCAGCAGCCTGAGTCCTCAGAGTGCAGAGATTCTATCCTATTTATTTTTACATCCCCAGAAATATCTAGCATGGTATTTTTCAGAATGGTGATTTTTAATAAATGTTTGTCGGCATAATTAGAATTAAATATACAAATTATTTAGTCATTGGTGAAATTTGGCAAAGATGCCCAGAGAATGGTTCTCCATATAGAAGTTAATATGATCAGTATGTTCTAAGAAATTTTAATGTGTTGTATCATTTAATAATGGTTTTATTAGATAGACATTATCATTATTCCCATTATACCAGTGTAGAAACTAAGGTCCAAAGAAAGTAAGCAGCTTTCCTAAGGATACACAGGTAGGAAATAACATAGCCATAATGTATAATTAGCATATTACCAGGGTCTGAGCTCTTAACCACTTTGCTGTTGCTCATGTTAATTCTGTCAGCGTAATTTTTGTAACTGTAATTTACACATTTTTGTACCCCCTGTATTTGTGAGGTGGTTTCTACAGCACAGGGGCTCTGTGTGTTATTTAACTGCCATCACAAAACAACTGTGGAAGGCCAGCAGGGCAAGTGTTATCTTTATATCACAGGTGAAGAAACTAACGCTCTAAGAGGCTGTGATTTCCCCCAGAGCCACAGAGCTCATTAACTGGAAGAGCTTGCACTAGATCATGCTCTTATGATTCCAGTTGAACTTGGTTTCCTCATTTGTGTTACGGAGTTCCTACACTACAGTGTTTTGTCAGTAAAGTAAAGTACCTTACTACAAAATATGCATCCAGTAAATGTTTTCTTCTCAACCATTATTATTATGCTAACTTTATATCACATGATGACTAATATTGATAACACCTCTCAAAACAAAAGCGGATTTCTCTTTCAAGATTGGGTTTAGAATTCTGTATTACTTCCACGTGGGTAAAGCTTTATTTTCTTGATCATTCATCTATTTTTTTCTTTCCCTATGATTAAGCTTGCCTGTTAATGATTCTACTTAATCATTGTTTACATTGGGAATATACATATAAATTATTAAAATTAAACTTCTGGTTCCCTGTTCATATCCTGTCTCTATGATGTTCTGAAATTAACATTTGTAGTATCTGGTATACTTTCCATAATTAATTTTGTTGGCGTAGTTCTCAGACTCTTTGTTTCCATTTTTATGCTTTGTCATCAAGTTACCAAATTGTTGAAAACTTCACTTTATTCTAGCCTTTTCATGTTTATGTGTGAAATTTCACCAGCCTTAGCTAGAGTGTCATCTTTGAGTCTTTGGCAAATACTGGAGTCAAATTCTTCAAGATTCGATTGACTGTATATACTGGCTGAATGTTTTTGAGATTGTTGACCATGTTACCGGCACCAGAAGTGAGTGTGAATTTTGTCCTAAAAGGGCAAAATAATATGGGAAAATATTGTGTTCTCTGAGCATCATTGTAAAGAGGAGATAGTGTCATTAATTTTGTTAATGTATAATTGCTCAAAATTTTCTTGGCCCTGATCGCTTGTAAAATAGAGTTGCATTCATTTATTCATTTTTTTTTTTTTTTTTTTTTTTTTTCTGTACGCGGGCCTCTCACTGTTGTGGCCTCTCCCGTTGCGGAGCACAGACTCCGGATGCGTAGGCTCAGCGGCCATGGCTCACGGGCCCAGCCGCTCCACGGCATGTGGGATCTTCCCAGACCGGGGCACGAACCCGTATCCCCGGCATTGGCAGGCGGACTCTCAACCACTGCGCCACCAGGGGAGCCCTTTTTATTCATTTTTTAATGGAGCAAAGATAGTCATTTAAGCAGGTGATGCTGGAACAACTGGATATCTACATGTAAAGAAATGAATCAAGACACAGACCTTAGACCTGTCAAAAAAATTAACTCAAAATGGTTCATAGACCTAAATGTAAAATGCAAAAATATGAAACTCCTAGAAGATAAGATAGGAGAAAACCTAGATGACATTATGCTTAAACCTAAACATAACTAAAACAAAAGAACTTTGAAAACCAAATGCAAACAGTATCAATGCCAATAACAAACCAATAAAAATTAACAACAGAATTTTAATATGATGAAGCCTGAAATTATCACTCGGCTGAAACCACTGTTGTGGTTGTAGAAGTGACTGGCATGGTGCAGGTTTTGTTAAGCTCCATGTAACCAGGCTCTCCCATTTTGTGCTGTGACATCTCATGGTTCAAATGCTTCCTTTTTTATTAAGTTCATCATTTTCTCTTGTCCTTCAACCCAAATTGTGCATTTTGTTGCCATTTGACTTGTAAATACAGGCACTAATGAGGGCACACATATTACCCAGCAGCAGAATCCAGATGACCTAAACATGTTTATTTTAATTATTTTAGGTTATCATAAATAAGAAACTCAAATTATAAAAAAAGTCTCAGAGTACTCTCAGGATTTTGAAAATATATTTTTTCTCCAGACAGACAAATGATATAGTGATTGATAGGGAATTATTACATTTTTCTTAGGTTTCCATACATCAATTCATTTTTTATTATTTCATTTGAATCTAAATTCCTTTAATTACTTTCCAAAAGCTGTTAGGGTAATGCAAATAGGAGCTTTGATTTTTTTCATGACTTCTAAGAAAAGTTTTTATAAGTTGTATATTGGAAATTCATCATAAACTTATTCCTCCATCAATGTATCTATAATATAGAATATGTAGCCTAATCAAGTAATAATGTGGCAGAAGTAGTCATTAAATATTTTGAGGTCTAGTTTGCCTATGGTTTTAAATTGAAATAAAAATTGGCATATTACCTAATGTCCTGTTTTCTACCATTTTGTCTATTTGCAGGTTAATATCATAATGACACGAGCTAAATGTGATTATTTCTAACCTTTTCTATTACTCTGAATATAGTAAGTTTGTTAATGAACAAAAAGCCATTTGAATCATTGATTTATTATTTAAATTTATTATTGCGGTTTTCCCTTTGCTCATATCACCATAGTAACCTCTTAGTGTCAGCCTATTGATTATTTTGTATTATCTTACCATTTGAACTTGTAAGT
Source organism: Phocoena phocoena (assembly GCF_963924675.1). NCBI lineage: Eukaryota > Metazoa > Chordata > Mammalia > Artiodactyla > Phocoenidae > Phocoena > Phocoena phocoena. The sequence continues at coordinate 40,750,237 of NC_089230.1, read as the reverse complement.
AGTAAGAAATATGCAAGTATTCCTCATTATTTATGTTAACGATAGTACGTATTCTCTATGATTTTGCACATAGCAATGGGAATTATTTCCTACTTTTGCTCTTATATATTTTTGACAAATGATAACATGCTTTTTATTTCACATTAAGCAATTTTACAACTAGACAGCTGTAGTCTGTGGCATTATATATTTGCATTTATTTCTGTAGGGAGTTAACTTAGGTGGATAAGTTGGCAAATGTGAACAAAATAAATATTGTGAGTTTAATAAATGTACAGGTTTTGCCTCAAAATCTTGGCCAGGTCCAGTTTCATAGGTCATCCAGGACCTGATGTGGATCAACTGATTTGTTACCTCTGGAAAGTAAACTGAGTCTTCATGGTGAGCCTGTTCTGTATAGATGAGCAGATTCTGTATATGGGTATTCTTATAGTTATTTAAGCCTACAAATTTGTACATTTATAGAGAATCATGGACAGTATTTTCCCCCTTTAATGGGATTTCCTATGCTGACAATGAGCAAACGTATATAGTCATTACTAAAAAGAGAATCTTGATTTGTTTTTAATAATACAAGTTCCTAATAGGGGCCAAAATACTATTATTTTCCCACTTTTAATAGCAACTGCCATATCTAGAGATAGACTTTTTCCTCCCCTCTCCTCACCATTTTTCTTTCCTGAATTCTGTTTTGAGGTTCTCAACAGCTTTTTTTTTTTTTTTTTTTTTCCAAGTGAGATGTTTTCACATGCAACAAGAAACAACCACCAAGTAAGAACATAATGTCCTTGTGGTTACATGATTCCACATACAGTATTTCTGCTCAACTGGAAAGTTATCTCTGGTAACTTTACGTTTTGAAAAATGAACATTAGGACTATTTTGACATATTTTTATGTTTTATTAGCTATATTTTAATTTTTCTTTTTTTTTTGCCTTCTTTTTTTGGTCATGATGTCTCTCAAGGCTTCTTCCTGTATTTATACAAAGTAGCTCTTGCTCTTTACAAAACAGCCCCAGTGTGTGTGTGTTTGCATTCCTATATGTCTGCATTTTTATACATAGTGAGTTTTTGCCTGTCAAGGAATTCTGTGTTAACAGCTCCTTCCTGAGCCAAAAGGAAGTTAGAGTTGGATATAAGCCTTGTAATCAGAGCAAAGAGCCTGCGAGCTTCTCCAGCTGACTTGGATTCTATTGTCTTAACCTTTGTAAGAATTCCTGGAGAAAATGAGGAGATACTGCACTGCCTTTCACTCTCAAGGAATTGAAAGTCCCAAATGGGAATAAGGAACTGCAGAGATATAAGGCACATATTTCTTGGGCATCTAAGTGGGCAATTTTCATGTCATCATAATATGTCACTCAGTACACTGTGCTACCAAACTTCACATTTCTTGGCCTCTCTTCAGAGTCTTTTTGATTGGCCATCAATAAGCAAAGGGAATGAGAAAGGCTCCCTTGAATTTCCATAGGTAGGCCAGCCCTCTTTAGAGTTCCAACATTGTCTTTGAAAACAAAATAATGAATTCAAACATTGAAGCGTCTTGAATCCCAAACATTTAAATTTCCTTCCTTGCTCTGTTCAAAGCGCCCATATTTTGTGTCTATTGTTGTGATACATTAAGGAGTCTTGATTCATTTTCCCTCTGTATTTCCTTGTCTGCAGTAGCTATTCTTATGTTTCATCTTTTTTTGTTAAGGTTTGTTTTATTTCTGAGATTGAATTCTCAACCTTATAAAGAGGAGGTGGCCTCACACTTATTTTCCTTTATTCTCTTTCTAGAGTGGCCACAGCATGCATTTTAGCTGTGTTATTCTTGGCAACTGAGTTCTGAATGGCAGATGAGTTGTTGTTTTCTAATTGCATCCTATCATGTAGCTATGTAGTTTTGTCTTCAGTAAGAGACTTCAAAAACTATGCTTTTGCAAGTAAATTCAAGTCTCTTTATTTTGAGTTAGGTTGCCCTTTGCTGTAATATTTACTGAAATGTAGATTAAGTTCACTTGGCATATTTTATTGTACCTTTAATTATTAAAGAACTGAAGCATATGACCCAAATTCTTGCCTAAAAGGAATCTCTCCGTCTAGTTGGGTGAAAAAAAACAAGGACTTTGAAAAAACTAATAACACCAATGCAACTCAATTTTAAAAGAGTCATGACACAGGAGAACTCTCACATGTACCAAATATAGTGTGTAAGAGTAGCTCTGCCCTTACAATCATGTGATAAGTGAGATTATAGTTAAGCTATTTTGAGCTTATAAAACTGTAATGATTGTAAATTCCAGTTGACCTGTGGGAGGAGAAAGAGTGATAACTAAGAATTCAAAGTCAGAAAAAGCTTGGGACCAGAAGTGACCCCAGAGACTAGAATGGCTGTAGAGCTGAAGAATACCAGAAGAGACAAAGGTAGAGATGGGGAGGGTAGAGTGAGGGTGGAGATTCTACAAGAGAAGAATAGATAGTATATCCTGGATGGGTCTCATAACCCTGGGAATAGATCCAAACCAAATTCAAGGCCAGCTTGCTCAGTGTAATTTAAGTGTTGCATTGGAAACAGAATATGCCTTGGCAGTAGAGACCTGAGTTTTTGTCATGGCTCAGCCACTTCTCAGCTATGTGACCCTGACCCGTTTTTCTCAGTTGTGAAACTGGGATGATAACTGTGCAGTAATGCTATAAGGATTAGACCTCCTGATAGGATTCCAGGAACATAGAAGATATTCACTGAATGGTGGCTATAGTTCTTGTTGTAGTTCAGGTAAAAGGAACAGGATCCTGTGTATTCTAGAGTTGTCATTGCAAGGCAGTCTTGAATTAAACTTTTTGTGTTTTAATATTTTGCATTTTGACATTTTTGCTTTTTAATATTTTGTCCTTTTTCCATTGCTCCCACTTTTCTAATAAGGGTATGATGAAAAAAAATGAGTCCATTCTTAGTGGAAACTAAGGAGAAAAATAATTTGCTGTCAGAACCAGAGAGTGAAGTGGTTTTAGAGGACAGTTATGGGGGGGCAGATCAGGCTGAAGAATGGGTAAATGGAGGGGACAAAAGACAACAGTGGTACAGAGAGTGGTAAAGTCAGGTGAAGTGTGACTTCCAACCCTCTCCACTAGAGCTGTTTATTTCCTGAGTTTTTGTTTTTGCTTTTTTTCTTTTCTCTCTTTGATACTCTTTGTTATCTGGGAAGGTTAAAATGGGTCAAGTTGGTCTTGCTCTTTGAGGTTCTAGAAGAATTTACCCTTGCCCAGTGCACTGGATGTTAGACATACTCAAGGGAAATGTTAAGTATTGTGAGGGCAAACCAGGGCAGATTCGGGGACAAGTCATGTGTAGGACATGATAGGGGAGGAAAGAAAAGCCAGAAAAGCAGTGGTTCTTAAACCCTGCTTACAGTCATTTATAGTCCTTTGGAAAAACACTGAGGCTTGGGCCACATATTCAGAGATTTTGATATAATAGATCTGGGTGGGACCTGGGCTTTGGCATTTCTGAAAAACCTCCCAGGTTGTTCTAAACCCCAGCAGGGACTAAGAACCATCAGTTTAAACTAAGGATGAAGGTTCAGGACAGATGCTTTTCGTACGTGATGGAAAACTCAGGTTAATAGAAGCAGGGAATAAGAGTAGGTACTGAATGCTAATATACAGGCATGTATGCACATGCGTGCACACCCACATATGCAGACTGCAGGTAAAAATCTAATCCTGATCTTGCTCCAGATCTTTGTAGCATGGTGTATTAGTGGGCAAGCTATGTTTAAAGAACATTCAACATTTCTCCTGTTACTTCTTCCCTACCCACCCCCACACTGTGACTCCAGCTTCTCCAGTGGTTTACTCATGGTCTGAATTATGCATTGTGCATTACCTTTCCCTTGTCCCAGTTTTCTGGAACTTGACATATCATCTCCTACTGGTCCCAGTTTAATGTCACACAACTACAAGTTAGTGCGGGGAGAATTTGATGCTGCGTGTCTGACTGAAGCAGTATCTTTATTGTAAAGCTACTGATGGTAAAACTTCAAAGATCTTCAAGTGAGGTCTTGCAAGTAACTTCAGTACAACTCGTGACACAAAAGGAATTGATATTGTGTGTGTGTTTTAGTGTCATTACCATAAAATATGTTTTAGCAATAATACTACATGTTTTTATTTACTTAAGTCTTGCCAGAAAATAATTCCAAACTCACAATATTTATCTCAGAAGAAATGACTTTTCTATAACCTGGGATTCTTTGATGGGATAATGGGAAATAATAATAAACACAAATTATTATCACTAATATTTATTTAGGACTTACCGCATGTCAGGCATGGTTCTAAGTGCCTAACAAGTTTTACCTGATTTAATTCACATGATGTGACATATGAAGCATATACTATTTAAGATACGTAATGTTCCTGAGGCTATATAGCTAGTAAGTAGAACAATGATGTAGGATACCAAAGGCAATGAAACACTGCCTCAGCATACATTCAAGATTTTACAAATTAAAAAAACCTCTTGATTTCCTGAGTGAATCTACATTTAATTAAAATCTCTTTGGCTTGATGCCTTCAAATTGTCTCCATTTTTATTCTAAATTTAAAATAATTCTTAATTTAAAAACATTAAAAATTCAATATAATCTGTGGTGTATGCAGAAGTTTATGGTATAAACTCTCTATTTACTACTTGCAATATAGAGATTTGATTTAGAAATCTACACCAAAACATAATAAACTGTTGTTTTAGGAAAACATTTCTAATCTAAAATGTAATGTTGTGTATATACTGTAAGTCCCCTACATATGAACGAATTCCCTCCCACAGAGCACATTCGTTAAGTCCAGTTTGTTCGTAAGTCCAACAAAGTTAGCCTAGGTACCCAACTAACACAATCGGCCATATAGGACTGTACTGTAATAGATTTATACTACTTTTCACACAAATAATACATAAACAAACAAAAAATTAAACATTTTTAATCTTACAGTACAGTACCTTGAAAAGTAGAGTAGTGCAGTACAACAGCTGGTGCTTCTTAACAGTATCAGCTACATCACTGCTGCTTTTATGTTTGCTTCCAGACATCCTGGGCTTGAAATAAAGATACTGTATTACTGTACTCTATACAGTACTGTACAATAAAGTACAGAAAAGCACAACCACTTGTAGAGGATGCACACACGTGACAGTGTCAGACACAGGAACTAACTTTTTTTCTCATACATACTGAGAAGTAGGTATTTTCCACGATTGTATACCCTGTATATCTACTCTCAATAGAGACACGTATTTGAGAATTTTCAGTGTCTCAGGATTCCAGCAAGAGTGTCTGAGATTTATCCAAAGGCTATATAGTTTTTTTAAGGTGACTGTCCTTGAAAAGAGAGTCATATTTCCTTCAGTGTTTGAAAGTTGTTTTTGTTTTGTTTAGCAATTAGGATTTTATTTAGAGCTTACAAGAGTCTTGTGACCAATAGTTTCTACATGATTATTAAAGCACACAGGAACTTCCCGGGTGGTCCAGTGGTTAAGACTTCGCATTCCAGTGCAGGGGGTGAGGGTTTGATCCCTGGTCGGGGAGCTAAGATTCCATATGCCTCACGGCCAAAAAGCCAGAACATAAAACAGAAGCAGTATTGTAACAAATTCAATAAAGACTTTAAAAATGGTCCACATAAAAAAAAAATACATGAGAGATGTCTGAATACCACCATCCTACATACTATCATCCCTCATTTATTAAAAACACACACACACACACACACACACACACAATAATTCACAGTGGTCAAATGACAGAATGCAAAATCAAAGAATAAAAAGCATGGTAGCAATAAACAAATGATGTTTACAGATAGTATGGGCAGTTTTGAGTGTCACTGAGAAATAAAAAACTGTTGGATCCATATCAGTTAAACAACCAAAAATTTAGTAAGACTTGAAATAAGATGGCAGACTGAGTGCATTATCTACCTCTACTCTTGCCCCAAATTCCTTGAGCTGAAAAGAAAATACTAATACTTCATTATGCAGATAAAAAAATTGATTCCTTTATTATAGCAGATATTCTTAGAAATTTTTGAAAGGCAGAAATTAGCCTGAATTAGAGCAAAGGAGAATAAAATGGCTAAAGGTACTTGAGGAGGAAACTGCACCAAAGGAGGGATTGCTGTCAGGGGAACAACCTTCTCAGGTTAAATATGAGGTGCAGAAGTGGATGTGCGAAGAATCTTTATGATGAATGACTGTGGAATTGCGTTTGCAGCAGTTGTGTTGATTCTTTCTTTTTCCTCCGATTGTGCATATGATCACCCTGGAAAAAGTATCAATAGAAGAAAAAAAAGACACCAATTCTTAATATGAATTTCTAGCAAAGTTGGACTAAACCTGATACGCCCTTAGTCTGATAAAGGATGGCCTTAGTGTAAGTATACCCATCAGAAACCCACAGAAAATATGATTGTGAGAGGTTGGAAACACTTCCTTTAAAGTCAAGAACAAGACAAAGATGCCATTTATTATAATTAGTATTCAGCATACATTGGGCTTAGCTAATGGTATGACTACAAAATGAACTAAAAAATTTAGTTACCTTTCTGTACTTTCTGCTCATTTTTTTCTGTAAACGTAAAACTACTCTAAAAAAATAAGTGGTTTGGAGAGGATCTTCAAGATGGCAGAGGAGTAAGACGTGGAGGTCACCTTCCTCCCCACAAATACATCAAGAATACATCTACACGTGGAACAACTCCTACCGAACACCTACTGAACGCTGGCAGAAGATCTCAGACTTCCCAAAAGCTGGCAGGGTCTCAGTGCTCTGGCCGGGTGTCAGGCCTGAGCCTCTGAGGTGGGAGAGCTGAGTTCAGGGTATTGGTCAAACAGAGACCTCCCGGCCCCTCGTAATATCAGTTGGTGAGAGCTCTCCCAGAGATCTCCATCTCAACGCTAAGACCCAGCTCCACTCAATGACCAGCAAGCTCCAGTGCTGGACACCCCATGCCAAAAAACTAGCAAGACAGGAACACAACCCCACCCATTACCAGAGAGGCTGCCTAAAATCATAATAAGTTCACATACACCCCAAAACACACCTCCGGACATGATCCTGCCCACAAGAAAGACAATATCCAGCCTCATCCACCAGAACACAGGCAGCAGTCCCCTCCACCAGAAAGCCTACACAACCCACTGAACCAACCTTACCCACTGAGGGCAGACACCAAAAACAACAGGAACTACAAACCTGTAGCCTGCGAAAAGGGGACCCCAAACACAGTAAGGTAAGAAAAATGAAAAGACAGAGATATACGCAGCAGTTGAAGGAGCAAGGTAAAAACCCACCAGGCCAAACAAATGAAGAGGAAATAGGCAGTCTACCTGAAAAAGAACAGAGTAATGATAGTAAAGATGATCCAAAATCTTGGAAATAAAATGGAGAAAATACAAGAAATGTTTAACAAGGACCTAGAAGAACTAAAGAACAAGCAAACAATGATGAACAAAATAAATGAAGTTAAAAATTCTCAAGAGGGAATCAATAGCAGAATTAACTGAGGCAGAAGAATGGATAAGTGACCTGGAAGATAAAATAAGGGAAATAACTACAGCAGAGCAGAATAAAGAAAAATGAAAGAAGACAATTGAGGACAGTGTCAGAGACCTTGGGGACAATATTAAACACACCAACACTCAAATCATAGGGGTCCCAGAAGAAGAAGAGCAAAAGAAAGGGACTGAGAAAATATTTGAATAGGTTATAGTTGAAAACTTTCCTAATATGGGAAGGGAAAGAGTCAGTCAAGTCCAGGAAGCACAGAGAGTCCCATACAGGATAAAATCAAGCAGAAACATGCCAAGACATATTAATCAAGGTATCAAAAATTAAATACAAAGAAAAAATATTAAAAGCAGCAGGGAAAAGCAACAAATAACATACAAGGGAATCCCCATAAGTTTAACAGCTGATCTTTCAGCAGAAACTCTGCAAGCCAGAAGGGTGTGGCAGGACATATTGAAAGTGATGAAAGGGAAACACCTACAACCCAGATTACTCTACCCAGCAAGGATCTCGTTCAGAGTCCATGCAGAAATTAAAACATTCAAGACAAGCAAAAGCTAAGAGAATTCAGCACCACCAAACCAGCTTTACAACAAATGCTAAGGAACTTCTCTAGGCAGGAAACTCAGAAGAAAAAGACCTACAATAACAAACCCCAAACAATTAAGAAAATGGTAATAGGAACATACGTATGGATAACACCTTAAATGTAAATGGATTGAATGCTCCAACCGAAAGACATAGACTGGCTGAATGGATCCAAAAACAAGACCTGTATATATGCTATCTACAAGAGACCCACTTCAGACCTAGGGACACATACAGACTGAAAGGGGATGGAAGAAGATATTCCATGCAAATGGAAATCAAAAGAAAGTTGGAGTAGCAATTCTCATACCAGACAAAGTAGACTTTAAAGACTATTAAAAGAGACAAGGACACTACATAATGATCGAGGGATTGATCCAAGAAGAAGATATAACAGTTGTAAATATTCATGCACCCAACATAGGAGCACCTCAATACATAAGGCAAATGCTAACATCCATACAAGGGGAAATCGACAGTTACACAAAATAGTAGGAGACTTTAACACCCCACTTTCACCAATGAACAGATCAACAAAAATGAAAATAAATAAGGAAACACAAGCTTTAAGTGACACCTTAAACAAGATGGACTTAATTGATTTTTATAGGACATTCCATCCAAAAACAACAGAATATACTTCTCAACTGCTCACGGAACATTCTCCAGGATAGATCATATTTTGGGTCACAAATAAAGCCTTGGTAAATTTAAGAAAATTGTAATCGTGTCAAGTGTCTTTTCCAACCACAAGGCTATGAGTCTAGATATCAGTTACAGGAAAAAAATCTGTAAAAAATATAAGACATATGGAGGCTAAACAATACACTACTAAATAACCAAGAGATCACTGAAGAAATCAAAGACGAGATAAAAAAATACCTAGAAACAAATGACAATGAAAACACGACCCAAAATTTATGGGATTCAGCAAAAGTAGATCTAAGAGGGAAGTTTATAGCAACACAATCCTACCTCAAGAAACAAGAAAAATCTCAAATAAACAACCTAACCTTACACCAAAAGCAATTAGAGAAAGAAGAACAAGAAAACCTCAAAATTAGCAAAAGGAAAGGAATCATAAAGATCAGATCAGAGATAAATGGAAAAGAAATTAAGGAAACGATAGCAAATATCAAGAAAACTAAAAGCTGGTTCTTTGAGAAGATGAACCAAATTGATAAACCATTAGCCAGACTCATCAAGAAAAAAAGGGAGAAGACTCAAATCAATAGAACTAGAATTGAAAAAGGAAACGTAACAACTGACACTGCAGAAATACAAAGGATCATGAGAGATTACTACAAGCAACTATATGTCAATAAATTGGGCAACCTGGAAGAAGTGGACAAATTTTTAGAAAAGCACATCTTCCAAGACTGAACCAGGAAGAAATAGAAAATATAACAGACCAATCACAAGCCCTGGAATTGAATCTGTGATTAAAAATCTTCCAACAAACCGAAGCCCAGGACCAGATGGCTTCACAGGTGAATTCTATCAAACATTTAGAGAAGAGCTAACACCTAGCCTTCTCAAACTCTTCCAAAATATAGCAGAGGGAGGAACACTCCCAAACTCATTCTATGAGGCTACCATCACCCTGATACCAAAACCAGATGAAGTTGTCACAAAAAAATAAAACTACAGGCCAATATCACTGATGAACATAATGCAAAACTCCTCAACAAAATCTAGCAAACAGAATCCAACAGCACATTAAAAGGATCATACACCATGATCAAGTGGGGTTTATCCCAGGAATGCAAGGATTCTTCAATATATGCAAATCAATCAACGTGATACACCATATTAACAAACTGAAGGAGAAAAACCATATGATCATCTCAATAGATGCAGAAAAAGCTTTTGACATAATTCAACACCCATTTATGATAAAAACCCTCCAGAAAGTAGGCATAGAGGGAACTTACCTCAACATAATAAAGGCCATATATGACAAACACACAGCCAGCATCATCCTCAGTCGTGAAAACCTGAAACAATTTCCACTAAGATCAGGAACACAGAAGGTTGTCTGCTCTCACTGCTGTTATTCAACATAGTTTTGAAAGTTTGAGCCACAGCAGTCAGAGAAGAAGAAGGAATAAAAGGAATCCAAATCAGAAAAGAAGTAAAACTGTCCCTGTTTGCAGATGACATGATACTATACATAGAGAATCCTAAAGATGTTACCAGAAAACTACTAGAGCTAATCAATGAATTTTGTAAAGTAGCAGGATACAAAATTAATGCACAGAAATCTCTTGCATTTCTATAAACTAATGATGAAAAATCTGAAAGAGAAATTAATGAAACACTCCCATTTACCACTGCAACAAATAGAATAAAATACCTAGGAATAAACCTACATAGGGAGACAAAAGACCTGTATGCAGAAAACTATAAGACACTGATGAAAGAAATTAAAGATGATACAAACAATGGAGAGATATACCATGTTCTTAGATTGGAAGAATAACATTGTGAAAATGACTATACTACCGAAAGCAATCTACAGGTTAAAGGCAATCCCTATCAAACTACCAATGGCATTTTTCACAGAAGTAGAGCAAAAAATGTCACAATTTGTATGGAAACACAGAAGACCCTGAATAACCAAGGCAATCTTGAGAAAGGAAAATGGAGCTGGAGGAATCAGGCTCCCTGACTTCAGACTATACTACAAAGCTACAGTAATCAAGACAGTATGGTACTGGCATAAAAACAGAAATATAGATCAATGGAACAGGATAGAAAGCCCAGAGGTAAACCCACACACATATGGTCACCTTATCTTTGATAAAGGGTGCAAGAATATACAATGGAGAAAAGATAGCCTCTTCAATAAGTGGTGCTGGGAAAACTGGACAGCTACATGTAAAAGACTGAAGTTAGAACACTCCCTAACATCATACACAAAAGTAAACTCATAGTGGATTAAAGACCTAAATGTAAGGGAAGACACTATAAAACTGTTAGAGGGAAACATAGGCAGAACACTCTATGACATAAATCACAGCAAGATCCTATTTGACCCTCCTCCTAGAGAAAGGGAAATAAAAACAAAATTAACAGATGGGACCTAATGAAACTTCAAAGCTTTTGCACAGCAAAGGAAACCATAAACAAGACTAAAAGACCTCAGAATGGGAGAAAATATTTGCAAACAAAGCAAATGACAAAGAATCTGGAAATTATACAAGCAGCTCATGCAGCTTAATATCAATATATCAAACAACCCAATCCAAAAATTGACAGAAGAGCTAAACAGACATTTCTCCAAAGAAGATATACAGATTGGCAACATACACCTGAAGGGATGCTCAGCATCACTAATCATTAGAGAAAAGCAAATCAAAACTACAATGAGGTATCACCTCACACCAGTCAGAATGGTCATCATCAAAAAGTCTACAAACAATAAATACTGAAGAGGATGTGGAGAAAAGGGAACCCTCTTGCACTGTTGGTGAGAATGTAAATTGATACAGCCACTATGGAGAACATTATGCACGTTCCTTAAAAACCTAGAAATAGAACTACCATACAATGCAGCAATCCCCCTATTGGGCATATACCTGGAGAAAATCATAATTCGAAAAGAGTCCTGTACCACTGTGTTCATTGCAGCACTTTTTACAATAGCCAGGACATGGAAGCCTGGCTAAGTGTCCATGGACAGACGAATGGATAAAGAAGATGTGGCACATATATACAATGGAATATTACTCAGCCATAGAAAGAAACAAAATTGAGTTATTTTGTTTCTTTGTGAGGTGGAGGGACCTAGAGTCTGTCATACAGTGTGAAGTAAGTCAGAAAGAGAATAACAAATACCGTATGCTAACACATATATATATGGAATCTAAAAAGAAAGGTTCTGAAGGACCGAGGGACAGGACAGGAATAAATACGAAGACGTAGAGGATGTACTTAGGGACACCAGAGGGGGAAGGGTAAGCTGGGACTAAGAGAGTAGCATTGACATATGTACGCTACCAACTATAAAATAGTTAGCTAGTGCAAAGCAGCCACATAGCACTGGGAGATCAGCTTGGTGCTTTGTGACCACTTAGAGGAGTGGGATGGGGAGGGTGGGAGGGAGATGCAAGAGGGAGGGGATATGGGGATATATGTTTATATATAGCTGACTCACTCTATATAACAGCAGAAACTAACATACTACTCTAAAGCAATTATACTCCAATAAAGATGTTAAAAAAAAAAGTGGTTTTCAAAGTGTTTTTTTTTTAATTTAAACTTCCATTATGTATTATTATTGTTTCCATTTCTTCAAACCATTAACAATATTTGGTATTGTCAATCTGTATAAATAAGGCCAGTTTGGTTTGTGTAGTATTATCCCATTGTGGTTTTGATTTGCATTTCCCTGACCATCCATGAGTTATAGTGCCTTTCAGTATATCTATTCACAGTTTGAATGTCCTTTTCATGATAAACTTATTCAGATACTTTGCCTACTTTACAAATTTGCATTTTCTTTATTTTCCTTACTAATTTATATAAGTTCTTTATAATATTCTGGTTATAAACTTTTTATTGATTATGGATGTTGCAACTATCTTGCCTACCCTAATGCTTGTCTTCTTACTCTCTTAACGTTATCATTTCAGGAACAGGAGTTTATTTAAATTTTAATATAGACCAAAGTGCCAATCTTTCCTTTTATAATTAGTACATTTATGTCCTGTTAAAGAAATATTTATATATTGCAAAGTCATAAAAATGTCCTCCAACTTTATCATTTAGAACTATTACTATATTACATGTCACATTTATACTTACAACCCATCCAGAATTAATTTTGTGTATGGTATAAGGAAGCGTCAAATTTCATTTTTATATATAAATCCAGCAACCCAACACTGTTTACTGAAAAGACCAGTCTTAGCACACAGCACTGAGGAGTCGTCTTTTCCATGAATGAGGGGTTTATATCTACATTGGAGAGGTTCCAGACTGGATACTGCCTATGCCTTCTGTTCTATTTAATCAGTCTATTTATCTTTCTTTACTCCAACACCAAAGATATGAATTGCTGAAGATTTTAAATTTTCTTGATAACTACTAGGGTAAATTCATCTTGTATTTTAATATCCATTTTATAATCCATTCATTTCCCACAACAAAGCTCTTGATATTTTGATTGGATTATGTTAAATTTATAGATCTATTTGGGGAAATCTGACTTGTTTATGACATTGAGTTACCTAATAAAGAACATGTGTGTTACTACTTTATTTAGGTCTTTCATTTCTACTGATAAACTTACATTTTGTGGATTTTTCAGTGTGTTTTATTACTTGGAATTTGATGTTTTTTATGCAATGAAATGGTGTCTTTTTCACAAATTTAATTTTTCTATTTGCTGATGTGTATGGAAAATATAAATGTAATGCATTATATGTAGTTATAAAATGTGTATTTTGTAGCTCTTGATCCAATTATTAATAATTTTTGAAGAAACGCTGGCCATGGTATATATTAATTTGAATGTTCAGATGATTTTAAAAACAGCATCTACAGAGCTTTGTTCTTATATTTAAAATTTATTTACTAAAAAAAAAAAAATTTATTTACTCATTTATTTTGCAGCTATATCTATTTTTAAAATTTTTTATACAATTTTTAAAAGTTATACTCCATTTACAGTTATTGCAAAATATTGGCTATATTCCCTGTGATGTACAATATATCCTTGTAGCCTGTCTTACACCCAATAGTTTGTACTTCCCACTCCCCACCCCTATGTTGCCCCTTTCCTCCTCCCCACTGGTAACCACTAATTTGTTCCCTATATGTGTGAGTCTCCTTCTTTTTCTGTTATATTCACTAGTTTGTTGTATTTTTTAGATTCCACATATAAGTGATATCCTATACTATTTGTCTTTCTCTGCCTGACTTATTTCACTTAGCATAATGCCCTCCAAGTCCATCCATGTTGCTGCAAATGGCAAAATTTGTTCTTTTTTATGGCTGAGTAATATTCCAGTCTCTGTGTGTGTGTGTGTGTGTGTGTGTGTGTGTGTGTGTGTGTGTGTGTGTATCACATCTTTTTTATCCATTCATCTGTTAATGGACACTTAGGTTGCTACCATATCTTGGCAATTGTAAATAATGCTGCTATGAACATTGGGGTGCCTGTATCTTTTCGAATTAGTGTTTTTGGTGGTTTTTTTCTGGGTGTATACTGAGGAGTGGAATTGCTGGGTCATATGGTAGTTCTAGTTTTAGTTTTTTGAGAAACCGCCACACTGTTTTCCAAAGTGGCAGCACAAACTTATATTCCCACCAACAGTATATGAGGGTTTCCTTTTCTCCACATCCTTTCCAACGTTTGTTATTTGTGGTCTTTTTGATGATAGCCATTCTGACAGGTGTGAGGTGATATCTCATTGTGGTTTTGATTTGCATTTCCCCAAAACAGTATCGTACTGGCACAAAAACTGACACATAGATCAATGGAACAGGATAGAGAGACCAGAAATAAACCCACACACTTAATGGTCAGTTAATCTATGACAGAGGAGACAAGAATGTACAATGGAGAAAAGACCATCTCTTCAAGTAGTGCTGGCAAAACTGGATAGCTGCATATAAAAGAATGAAATTGGAACATTCTCTAACACCATATACAAAAATGAACTCAAAATGGGTTTAAGACCTAAACGTAAGAACAGCTTCTATAAAACTCCTAGAGGAAAACATAGGCAGCAATATGTTTTTTGGATCTGTCTCCTAAAGTAAAGGAAATAAAAGCAAAAATAAACAAATGAGACCTAATTAAACTTAAAAGCTTTTGTACAGCAAAGGAAACCATTGACAAAACAAAAACGCAACCAACTGAATGGGAGAAAATATTTGCAAATGATATAACCGATCAGGGATTAATATCCAACATATGTAAAGAGCTCACACAATTCTACATCAGAAAAACAAACAACCTGATTAAAAAATGGGCAGAACTGAATAGACATTTTTTCAAAGAGGAAATGTAGATGGTCATCAGGAATATAAAAACATATCCATTCTATTTCTTGCTTTGTAGAGCCATATTCTGTCCCTGCATGGGCATTGAAACTCAGCTCTAGTGAATTGTGCATGTATAAGTTTCCAGGAAGCCAGTGGACCACTGTGGGGTCTGTTCACACTCGTAGGCTCTTGGTTTAAATTTCATTTTAATTTATGGCACATTTGTGTTGTCCTTTCTTTCTTGTCTTGGCTCTGTATTAACTTTTTTCGTTACATTGTATCCAGTATACTTTTTAAGTAGGATATAGAATTGCATCCACTCAGTCTACCATATTGCCAACAAGCTTCTGCAGTCACATTTTTGACATACGCTGTAACTTCCTCTTTCTCTTTTTAAAAAGTCTAGATAACACTATTTTCTCAGGAGCGAAAAAAAATCATAAAGATTATAATTTATTGCTTCTGATCTATGCCAAGTTCACTAAATTGCATTTTTTGTCAACAACTTTTTATTTATAAGCGTCATTTTCTTTTAGATATGCTAGGCATGTAATTTAAACTATCTCAAAAAATCAATGACAAAGTGGTGGCGTTTTCCATAGTATAAATAATATTCATGTTGCATAGTTTTCTTCTCATGTATTCATAAAGTATTATCAGAAAAGAGGGAACTGAACAAATTCTTTAGGTCCATGGTTTATTTAGTCCACCACTTTTTCTTTTATAGGTATAATAATGGGGGGGGCAGAAATTGATTTTTTCCTCATAATTTCAACTTCAGAAAAGTTAGGATTACATACCCAACATTCTAGTTTCTTTAATGATCTATTATGAATTTATCATCTAAAAATTTATAGGAAGCTGTGTTTTTAGCTTATTCCACCTGTTGGGGGGAGTAAGTTTCATGAGTTTACTGCCTGCTGTGTAAATTAGTACTTTACTTTTGTTGTTTTATAACTACAGCTTTTAGGCTACCTAGGGTGCCTTTTAGTTCTGCTCCTGCGGAATTTGGTGAACGAGGTTGTAGTGGATAAACGTGATTTTTTAGACTTTGACTATGTGAGGAAACTGCCATATAACTGTTTCAAAAACATTATATTGCATTTAAGTCTGTATTTAAACTGTTGAAAAAAAGTATGACTACTTTGAAGTTTGTATTTTCTGCCAGAAAATATCCACTTTTGCTAACCAAAAGCGAATTAGGCTGATGGCTATGGAAGAAGCAGAGCTGTTTCAACTGTGAAATGCATGTAACTGAACTCAGTGCCTGAGAGAAGCAGGATCAAAGAGAGGAGAGCTGGAAGAGGTGACTATGACATACATTTGGAAGCAAGAGACACTATCCTGTGCTCTGTCAAGGAATTAAGTTATCAAAAATAGTAATGAGAGAAAGAATAGTGCTAATCATTTATATTTACTTAGTGTTTGTTCTCTCACCACACCTGCCCTACAAATCTTCAACATTTTATCCAATTGACCTATTTATTCTAATATCTCTAACATTGAACACTTCTTGAGAAAATGCCCCATTTTGAATATTTTTGCCACCTTAAACTGATGACCTCCAACCTTGGTTGGGCCCTCAGTGCTACCCAACTGCTTTTCTACCATCTACAGTGAGCTCTGCTCCCATTTCTCTCTGCAATCTTGCTACCTCACTACCCCCACTCTCAGAAAATTGCTTTCTAAGTCAGGACCAGGAACTTCAGCTCTGCTGCTCAAGATTTTGTCTCCACTTTCCTTCTATTCTTTTCTCCTTCAGTCTGAACTTTGTGTAATCTACATTCCTTTTCCAATTCAAAATATCATCTCTTGAAATGATGCTGCATGCAGATTCTATTTACACAGAATCATCACCTCCCTCTTGCTCTCATTTCCTTCCATATTCAGTTTAGTTTCTGTATTTAATTTTTATGATTACCTCCTTATGGATACTCACAACAACTTTTCCCCTCTCTCTTCCCATCATATGCACTTGTAAAAACTCTAACTTTATTTGTTCCGATCATCTATCTTTTCCATGCCCATGAGAACAATGGAAACTTCTGGGGGAAAAAATCACCCACCTTGAATAACTGGTTTTACTTTAGTTACTACAAACCTGAACTACACTTAGTAATGCCTAGCAATACCTTTAGGTTTCCCTGGTAGATTTGCTTTACTATTCATTGGAAGAACTGTTTTAAAATATTTCCTTTTCCCTTAACCTTCCTGCACATTATATACTCCCCACATTCTAAGCTGATAGCCTACCTCATACCTCATTAAACAAATAAAAGCAGACTGCAAATGCTTTGTTCTCCCATCACCAAGTCAACAAACTTATCTTCATCTTCACCCATCCTCTTTTGTATTTTCTCCTTTTGTAATTGAAGAGATATCCTTGCCTCTGTTCGAGGTCCATTTCCTTCACGTATATTTTCATGCCCTAATATTTCTCATTTTAATTTCAAAACCCCTCCCTTGACCTCAGGTCCTTTCTTAGCTGACATCCTATTTCTCTGCTGTTTTTCAAGGCAAAACTGTATACCTGACTTCTACTCCTATTTACTCTTCATCCCACTCCAATTTGGCTTCTTTTCGTACTGGCAACATTTTCCGTCTCTCTTTAATTGTGTCCTCCTCCACTTATCCCTACCACTAGATGTTTGAGCGCTCCACTTTTGGGCCCAATTTTCTTCCTGTGCTCTCCTTAAGTGAACTAAACCAGTTTCATAGTTTGAATACAAATCTCTAAACTGATACCTTTCACATTTATATCTTAAACCTTGGTTTCTGACCTGACCTGCAGACTCAAATATTCAACCACCAACTTGACATTTTCCCTTGGATGTCTAATAGGCATCCCAAACTTATCAGAAATGTTACTTCATGTCTGCCCCACCCCTAAAATTATTTCTCTGTGATGTTCACAGTGATAATTACAGGCAATACCTTTCATACAGTATTTCAACCAGAAACATGTGATTCTTCTTTGATCTCACTGTTTAGTGTATTCTCTTTATCCAGTTCATCAGCAATTCTTATTGATGGAAAAATATAGCACTTTTGTATCTACAACATCAGTGGTGTCCTTTTAGATGTGGCACCCTTGTGTAGTTTACAACCTGCATAATCATGCATGATGGTCCTTATTCTACTCACCAAATTATATCTAAAAATATATTTCTCTCTTACCTTTACTGCCACCATACCAGAGAAAACCACCATGATTTTACACTTGGACTACTGCCTGCAGCTTCTCAGCTGGTCCTACTATGTTTTGCTTTACTTGATTTTATATGCAATTGTCAGTATAATATTTTTAAAATATTAATTTCATCATGTTGCTTCCTTGATTAAATGCTTTAATTTAATTTAAAAACTTCTTGCAAATTTCCATATGATTTGGCCCCTGTCTACCTATCAGACTTCATCTTGGCCACTGCCTCCTTGCTGGTTTCTTTCCAAGTTCCTTCCTACTTTGGACCTTCTGTACTCTTTGCTTAAAATATTACTTCCCTCTCAACGTTCCTGGATACCTCTTCTCCTTCACCTGTAAGCCTGAAAAACACTTCCCCCGAGAGGCATTTCCGCCCAACCAATCTAAAAGAGAACTCTTCCTCTCCACGGATTGCTACAGAACAGTGACTATTCCCTTCATGGCTTTTATCACAATCTCTAAGTAATATAAACGTCATGGATTTTTTGTTTGTTTACGTGTATATCTTCTGTCACTGTGTAAGATCCATGAGGGTAGGGGCATTATCTTGTTTACATTCTATTTTTAACTCCTAGGATAGCATCTAGGACAGCTCTTCACCAAATACTTAAATATTTGTTGAGTGCATAAATGACATTGTTAGATAGTCACAAAAGTTTTATTTGTATCTATTTAAAAATTTAGGCTTAGTGAAATTAGATCACTTACCCAAGGATAGATAACTGGGCCATGATTGACCCAGATTTCCAGGAGTCAAAGGCTATTTCTTTTGAACTGTGTTGGATGATACAATTCCCAGAATAGTTCAGGGAAATCGTGTTAAGACCTTGCAGGACCATCCAGTAGTTGTTTTTCACAGGAAGATGATTAGGGAAAAGATCAGAAAAAATTTTCCTTTAGACACATGGAATAATGAAGAAAAATATAATCCCTTTTTGGATGAGGCGTGGAGGGTTATGCTTGGTACTTACAAACAGCTTGTTTATCTTCCAGCAATGGCAAGCTCTGTAGGAAACAATAAGGGGATCTATAGGGGATAGCTTGATAACTGCATTCAGGTAAGTGACAATCAGGTATGTTATGAGGTTGTGAGGATAGAAATAGGAAAGACAAGTCCATTACTCTCATCCTTGGCCAGGACTGAGAGTAAAGTGAACTTAAGAGAACCTGTTGGGTACTCAAGAGCCAAAAATTATTATAAGCAGGGACAATCCAGAAACTTATAAATCCAAGCAGTAAATCAGAGTTTAGAATCAAGATGTTCCCGAAGCTCTGGAGAAAGAAAGCTCTGGTACCCCAATAGCTGATTTAGAAAATTAAGTGAACCAAATAATTTCAAATATGAATTTAGGCTATGTAAATTAAGTGAATATAATAAAGTTGGTAATAGAAAATAGAGCTGTCTTACCTACCATATTCCTCTGCCTCCCCTTGTAGATGGAGAGCATTTGGAGATGCAGTGGGAGAGGCTGGGATCCTGAGTGTGAGCAGAGGCATAGTGGAGGACAAACCGGGAGATGTTTAAGGGCTAGTGATGAGGCCTTGAATCTTTACCTGAGGCATACAAGAGTGAAACTGGCTTAATGTGAGGTACAAACAAAGATTTTAGCCTTTATACCTCTTTGGGCATTATGGTATCTCCCATTCTGGACTCAGAAAACTGCCTATGTATCTATCCTTGATCCCCACTCCACACTTGTCCCCATCCAGGAAGGAAAATCATGTCCTCCCCACCCACAGCAATCTAACTAATCTTCACAATACCTCATGTTGAAGCCCCTCGGCCAAGGCCATCATCCAAAGTCTTAGTGAGATTTCTGAACATCTCCATCCCTATTTCTATTCTTTCCTCCTCCAAAAAATATATATTAGCAGGCCTGTCCTGTGTGATAGGCATAAGAAGATGAGTAAGATCTGATCTCTGCCTCAGAGGTATCCATAGTCTGGTAGAGGTACACACAGTTCTACTGTAGTATGACAGGAAAGTTTCTTTTTAACATAGGAAAATTTAAGCATATTTGTAACAATAATTCCCAAAGCTTTAAGAGCTTTATGCTTTTATTGAATTCTCAGATATCTATGAGGATGACATTTGCCCCATTTTACAGATGAGTAAACAGATTCACAGAGATGAAGTCACTTGTCCAAGGTCATATAGCTAGTAACATTGAGGGGGGTTGGTTAGGGAGCTGGCACTGCTACTGATTCTTCCTGGATCCACAGGTCACACTTTTAACCTATAAGTAATGTTGGTTTGTATGTTGATAGGAAGGAAAGAAAGGAGAAAAAAATTGAGGTTGGAAGAGATATTTCCCCCGTATTTCGTGACCTTTTCAGGTACTATTTATAAAAGCTCTGGCTCAGTGGTGCATATGGTGATCCCTGAATCTTTAGATGAGTCATGGGGATCCAACATGATTTCATCATGATTCATGTTGGTGGTCGATTGCAACCCGTTATTGGTGGTTCTGTGGTCGTCCATGGTTATCCTTGATCCGTTGGAATCTATGGTGATTTGTGCGTTTCTGATTGAAGGTGCTCCATGACAGCAATGAAAATGCCATTTTCTACCTTTGCATTTTATTCTGGGGCAGGTGCAGTTTTCATGATGTCAGTCACATGATGTCACAGTAAAAAAAAATACAATGTACTATGCCTACTTTCAATAAGATGAACATTACTCATGCTTTAAAAAAAAAAAGAAAGAAAATAGAGCTGCGACCTCGTATCCTTTGGCAGAGGGATTTTGCCTGTTTTGAGAACCCTGGTTTGCCTGAGATGGCACATAGAGCCCCAGGTATCAAAAGATCCTGATAGATTAATAACAGGGATACAAAATTATTCCTTTCATCCACAGCTATTAGGAGAAAACAGCACAGTGGTCTTGAGAATATCAATATATTCGTTTTAATTTAAGTGAACACCATCTTTGCAGCAAATTTTCTTAAGAATGTTTCTTATTTATTCTGTTGTTTTGGTAATTACTTTTGTGTAGCAAAAGCAAAACTGATTGGGAGTCATTGATTATAATCTCATCATCAATCAGTGTTTTAGGTTATCTTTCCTAGCTGATACATTTCTCATGTAGTAGTAAGTTCCTAAAATTATAGGTATAAAGTTCTGCAAAATCATAGAAATGAACACAAAACCACTTTATCTTTTCAAAGTTTCCCTTCCCCTTTTGTTTGTCTTCATAAAGTAGACCGTTAACTATTTTTGCTGCTTGTATTGGTTAGTTTTCTGTGTCAGCTTGGTGGAGCTATGGTGCCCAGTTGTTTAGTTAAATGCTAGTCTAGATGTTGCTGTGAGAGTAGTTTGGAGATGTGATTATCATTTACAGTTAGTTGACTTTAAGTAAAGATTGCCCTCCAAAATGTGAGCAGGCTTCATCCAATCAGTTGAAGACCTCAAGAGCAAAAACAGGTTTCCCAGAGAAGAAGGAATTCTGCCTTAAGACTGTAACAGCTTGAGTTTCCAGCCTGCCAGACTGCCCTGCAGATTTCAGACTTGCTAGCCCCTACAATTGCATGAGTTGATTCCTTAAAATAAATGTGTGTGTATGTGTGTATCTTACTGCCTCTGTTTCCGTGGAGAACTCTGACTTACTACCCTTGTGTGGATCTCACCAGGCATCTGTGTCAGCTTGGACTTCTGTTTTCAGGGAGGGACACATGTAGACTTCTATAAGGGTGAATGTTTTCTCTGTTGGTTTTTAATAAATTTCTTGAGGATAACTTACATTTTTGGACCTTTTGGTGATAACACTACATTGAGTCATCCTCTTTGAGGAACAGTCTATAGTAAATTTTTAGTAACTTTCTAAGGGTATAATTAATGATAACATTGTCCAGGCTGTGCCTAGCAGTTGGTGCTTATTTTTTGTTTTTTCTTACTGACTAATTATCCTCAGTGGCCCACACTGAAGTATTATAAAGAACAATAAAGTTCTCCAACAGTCCTAAGATAGGTACAATGCAACAAATCATGCGTTTAATGGACACTGGATCATAATGGATAACTCACAAATTTTCACTGTGTGTGGTTTATATGATTTTCACTTATATTGAAGCTCATCTGCCACTTTATTTCACAGGCACAAAGCAGAATATTTTTGTACCTTTTCTGCATTGGGTTAGCATTTTACTATCCCCCAAAGCCCATCTTCTGCACACTAAAGGAATTTACTGTGTGTTGTTTCATCCTGGTTATTTATGAAATTCTGATCCCTATGGACCCAGTGGTTTGTACTTTACTCTGAAGGAGCCACAGTTTTTCTCCACATTACTATCTCTTTACAACTCAGTACTTTGTCTATGACAAAAACAACCATATCTACATTTCTGATGTACATTTTTATTGGTGTGGTCATTCAATTTTACAGTCATCTTTTGAGCACCCAACCAATGCTGATTACTGAGATACCCATTGAGTATACAGGGATAAATAGAAATAATAAAATCAAAGTCAAGTGTTCAAGAAGTTTTGGAACTAAATAAATCACATCTACTTGTTTTCAACTTCCTTATTTTTGTGTCTCAAAGTAGTCAGACCTGATTTCTGGCCAAGTTTCTTTTCCTTTAGAGATTATGCCTGCTTCAGCATACATTGAATTAACATGTATTTGAATCCAACCAGCTTTTCTAGTATGAAAGTGAGATTCATTGGTTTGTACTTCCTCAGAAGTTTCTGAAATTCTTATAGATAGAGGTATCATTAGTGTTTCAACAAGCTTTTTGCATAAGCAATTGTCTGATTTAGGAAGTGAGTAAACTGATTATTTTTCAAAGGCATAAAAAAAGACACCTTGTTTTCCAAATCTAGAAAAGTTATTTATTAGTTCAGACAAATATTTTCTTCTAGTGTTATTATAAAAGTTATACAGAGCATATTTTGAGTGGCTTTTAAATATTAAAGGAAAAATTTTAAGGACATATTAAGTAACACTAAGGCATATAATGCTATGTAATATTATATACTAAGTATAATAAATGCATATGTGTAGAATTATACATATGTAATATGCATATAATTTATTTATAAAGCAGAATTCACCAGTACTGCCTGGTGATTTTTACTTGAAAATTAGAATAATGAGGTAAGGTAGGAAAATGATCTGTCTTGAACAGGTTTTTCTGCACTATTAAAAAAAAAAAAAAAAGGAACATAAGCAAGGAAGAGTAATGGAGAAAATACATTGTACTTTAATGCACATAACTGAAATGCAGTGGGATGGTTCTTATAATAAATGTCAAAATTAATAGATGCGGTCTGTGTGGGAGAGAATAAAAGGAAGGAAGGGTGGCAGTTTGTGCCAGAAACATTTATGAAGCAGTTGAGAGTCTTTTTGAAATATGCAAAAGGAGAAAGTAGTTTGAATAAGCCCTGTAAGCAAAGAAAAGTAAGTTCTACCCAGATATTCTTATATGGAGTTGAATTCTTTTTTTTTTTTTTTTTTTTTTTTTTTTTTTTGCCGTATGTGGGCCTCTCACTGGTGTGGCCTCTCCCGTTGCGGAGCACAGGCTCCAGACGCGCAGGCTCAGCGGCCATGGCTCACGGGCCCAGCCGCTCCGCGGCATGTGGGATCTTCCCGGACCGGGGCACGAACCCGCGTCCCCTGCATCAGCAGGCGGACTCTCAAGCACTATGCCACCAGGGAAGCCCTGAGTTGAATTCTTGTATTGATTTTGTGGACTATTTTTCCTGACAGGTTTTTTTTTTATTTTTCCCTGCTCTCCTGCTACTTCTGGGAGCTTGGGCAAGGACTGGGTATAGTAGTACGAGGCTGGCTATTATTTTTGCTATTTGAAGAAAAGAGAGGTCTATGTAAAAATAGAAGGATTCTGAGCCTATTTTGCCATCCTATGTAGTTTCCAGTATGTGCCTACCTTTGGCTGTATTAATTAGGGTGGGAGTGAGCTGTTTCAGGCCTTTGTCACTTATCTCTCAAATACGTAAATATATCCCTCCAGTAGATTGGTCTCTTCAAATTCCCTAACTTACCTCATTGATCAGACTGTCTGCCTGTCTTAGCCTGGCGCTCTTGTATGTCTGAGGTATCTTTAACTTTTAATTGCAGCTTTTAAAACCCTATTCACCTTGCAAACACCCACTCTCTGTATCTATATCTTCCCTTGAGGACCTCCCTTTACCACTACCTCCATACTGACTTCCCTCTCTTCTCTCTGATCTCATAAAATTTAATGTCTGGATTACTCATCAGTTGTTAATCTGGGTCTTAAGAAGCATCAGGCTGAGGAAGAAGGTTGCGGACTAAGACCAGAAACTGAGTGTCCATAAAATATGGAGGGAAGACTGGATAAGCAAACAAATCCTCTCTCTCTCTGGGATAAGCAAACAAATTCCCTCTCTCTCTCCCTCTCTCTCTCTCTCTCTCTCTCTCTCTCTCTCTCTCTCTCTCTCTCTCTCTCTCTCTCTTTTTCTCTCTCTTTCTCTCTCTTTCTCTCTCTTTCTCTCTCTCTCTCTCTCTCTCTCTCTCTCTTCCTCTCTCTTCCCTCCCCCCCCCCAAGAAAACCAAGGCAGTAATTTCAAAGTATATGTAAATAACCGTAAGATGAGTAGGATTTGAAGGAGGATGTCGGTGTAGCTGTCAAAAGTCCAGGGAGAGATTGTCTAAGACAGCCTCAGCTTTTAATATTTCTTTCTAAAGCTAATTTTTAGTGAATTTTAGGTCACAGTTTTGGCTGCCACGAACCACCCAGCACCAGCAGTTTACTTAGTAGGCATTCAATAAATATTCTTTGAATAAATAAAGGAACAGATTAAGTGATTCTTTCTGTATGTTTACAAAAGTGCTTATCATTCAGAATAACTAAGTGCAGGACCAATTCAGTTATCCTTGGGACTCTCAGCTTTCTGATTGGCTCATTTGGGGGGACAATTTTCATAGACTTATGAATATTAGAGCTTGAATAAAATCTGATTTCTCATTCAACCTTTTCATTCTGCGAATAAAGAATCTTTTAGAGCTACTGTTGATGGATACATGAAAGTACACAGAACAAGCCCCAACCTTGAGTATGATCTTAATGGAAAAATCTTGCAATAAAATTCTTTCTTTTTAATACAAATCAACAAATAGTAAGTACCTCTTTGTGTGTATAAAAGGCACTCTGCTAGGTGCTTGGATATACATAAGACATACAAGAAAACTACTGCAAGAAATCAAATAGATTACATTCTAATTCCCAAACAAAATGATGAGGCTTTATGTTTGTTTTCATAACATATTTTCATTGAGTTTCTGTTGAGTTAATACTTTTTATCAATTTTATTTCTTCAACAGGGGCAGTTAACTAAATTTTGGATGGCCTAAACATGGAGCCTTCTAATTTATATCACAGTGAAAGTGTATCAAGAAAGGATAAGGAGTTTAATTCTGCCTCTCTGGATATCATTTTGCATGATCCAGATATGTGCTTCTTATATTCTTTTCTTAAACAAAGTGCACCTGGGCTCCCATTTGTTTTATTTAATCGTTTGTGTTTCACACATGCCTGCAGATCTTCTTCATAATTCCACGTACTGTGATAAGAGTTTCTACTCCTTGGTATTCTGTCCTTCATCATATCATTTTTAAAAAAAAATATGAAATATTTCAAACATGCAAAATATTTTAAATTGGTATAATCATCAACTGCCAACTTATGAATTAAAACATTAAAAATACATTAGGATCTTCCTACGTGTTTGCTACAAGAAACTAACTGACAAAACAGCAGGAGAACAAGCACTAAAAGTCAGTCCACTCTTAAAAGCCATTGTAGTAAAAAGCATCAAATATTACTGAGACCTAAGTTTGTCTTCAGCACTGGGGATGTAAAAGAATTGGTATATGCTCTCTGGCCTCTTTTAATTTATTGATGGGATATACCTGTAGAAATTCTATTAAAAATTCAAGTATGTGAAATAGGTTTCCCGCCATGCTTCAACACTGATTGGTTGATCATAGTTGTCTGCAGAGCTGTGTTAAGAAGACTCCACCCAATGCCTTAGCCAGAAAGAGTACCAAGAATGACTAGTGAGTCTGTCATGAGCACAACAGGAAGGTATGAAGCACTAGTATTGTGTTTGGAGTGTCTTTCATTGTCTGAGAGCCTAGTAAGTGGTACAGGCACAGAAGTACAAAGTGATAAACTCAAATGAGTAGTCATCATAGAAGAGGTAATATTGAGCTGGCCCTTGGAAAAAGAAGCCCTAAAATTAGCTGAAGGTTGCTTTTAGTGAGTAGAAAGTGGATAAGCAGTGTTGAGAAGATGGCAATGAGCATGACATTTTGGGAATTTTAAGCAGATTATTAGGCTAGGGTACAAAATATAATGTGATGAACTGTTTAAAATAGGTTAAATAGTCTTTCATCTAAATTTCTGCTTAGGCCCAGAGACCGAGAACACAATATTACATGACAGGTATTCCCATATCCCAAATTAAGGACCTGAGAACTGGTTTTTTGAGAACCTTAGCTCTCCTTTCACACACAGTCTTTAAAAGAGCTTAGAGAGGCTAAGAGTTGGAGAGAATTGTTGAGGTGCTCTTAATCTCACCCTTGCCCTCATGGGGATGAGGAAGCATGCTGCTTTCTCTTCTCTTCCCGTTACAGGGCTTCAGTCAACCAGAGAGCTGGATATGAGGTTAGGCCTACCTTAGATGCTATCATTCAAGCTGTGTAGTATTCAGACAAGATTGTTTGTCCCTCTCAGAGATTCTGTGAGCTGATTGGGGGCCACAGAGGACAGGTATTATAAACACTTGAGAAATAAAAGGTGAGAGGCGAATTCTGGAGTTTCTTTCTCTGACAATAGGACAGAATTTGGTGATTATACTTGTTTAACCTGAACTCCCACAATTTGATAGTTATGAAATTTATTTACTAAGGACCAAAAATGAACTAGATTTCCAACCTGGCATTCCCTTAGATCCTTTCCAAGAAGCCCACGTGAGTAGGTGAAGAGACCTCAGCAGAAGCAGGTGGACTTTGTACTGACAAATTCCCAGGAGCTAAGGGAAGACTGAAATAGTTATTCTGAGGAGCTGCATTCACTTCATAAACAGAAATTCAGTTGTGCAATTCCAGCGATGATGGAGAGGGAGGTCTCTGAAGAATACTCAGAGCTCCATATATTTGTCAGAATTCTTCATTTCAGGAATAAGCAAACAAGAATTTATTACAGGTTATTTTCATAACCTACACAATCTTGGGAGTTCCAGGAAACCAGTTTTAAAAATATAAAGCTAGGAATATCAGTAACCAGAAGAAATAACCAACCTCATCACAGAACTGGCTTTTGAATCAGGAAAATTACTACTGCTGCTTCACACAGACAGAAACTTAGAATATCAGACCACATGCTAGAACCTCTGCTAGAGTTATCCTGAAGAATCAAAGGCCTCTGCTTGCAAGAAGAGTCCATCTCCTCATCCATGGCTGCTGCCTCCTGTTACTCTCTTTCTCTGGCTGACACAGAAATTAGGGCCTGTCTATGACCCTAACCATAAGCTAATGGTAATACAGCTGTTGGTGTTCTAACCTGGTACGTATAGGAAGGATACTCAAAAAAGATGGTTGGTGCAAGTGCTAAACTAGTGGAACTCCAGTATTTACCACATACTTCAAGAAAGACAGCTTTAGATACTTTAACAACCAGAGGAAGCCAATGACATATCACAATATGCATGTGTAGTAAGACAAGCAAGACTTTTCTGTTACTGATTTCTAACTTAATTACATTTGGGCCACAGAATATACTCTCTGTGGTTTCAATCCATTTACATTTTTTCATCCTTGTTTTATGACTCTGTTTTATTTGGAGTGTTGAAATCTTTTATATTTAATGTAAGTGGTTGGGTTTAAATCTGCTGTGTTGCTATTTGTGTTTTTAAATTTGTTCTGTTTTTTTCCTCTTTTTCCTGTTGTCCTGAACTCTCTTCTGGATTAATTTAGTATTTTTTTTTTAGTATTCCATCTTATCTCTACTGTTGGCTTATAGCTATTGCTTTTTATTTATTTATATTGTTTTAGAAATTGCTCAGTGGTTTACAGTATGCATTTTAATTTATCAAAGTCTACTTTCAAATAATGTTATGTCACTTATATCTAATGTAAGAATCTTACAACTGCACAGATCCATTTCATGCTCCAATTCTTTATTTTATTGTGGTCAAATAATTTACTTCTACATGTTAAAGCCCAAAATACATTGTCTTCTATTTTTTTTTTTTTTGTCTCTTACAGATGGCTTTTTTTTTTTGTAATTTTTGGCTGTGTTGGGTCTTTGTTGCTGCGCGCAGGCTTTCTCTAGTTGCAGTGAGTGGGGGCTGCTCTTCATTGTGCATGGGCTTCTCATGGCGGTGGCTTCTCTTGTTGTGGAGCACGGGCTCTAGGCACGTGGGTTTCAGTAGTCGTGTTGCATGAGCTCAGTAGTTGTGGCTCGCAGGCTATAGAGAGCAGGCTCAGTAGTTATGGCACACGGGCGTAGTTGCTCCACGGCATGTGGGATCTTCCCGGCCCAGGGGTTGAACCTGTGTCCCCTGCATTGGCAGGCGGATTCTTAACCACTGCCCCACCAGTGAAGTCCCACATTGTCATTATTTTTGCTTTAAAGAGTAAACTTATGTTTTTGATTAATTTTTCATTTTGATCTAATTTTAGACTTATAGAAATGTTGCAAAAAATGGTACAGAGATTTTGTGTATTCCTCCCTCAGCCTCCCAAATGTTAACATCTTACATGACAGCACATTTTTCAAGACTAGGAACTTAACATTGGCATGATACTATTAACTACAGATCTTATTCGAATTTTAACTGTTTTAGAAAAATTCAAAACAAGAAAAAAAAGACTTTTATGTTTGCCCACATATTGGCTGTTTGGGATGTTATTTATTCCTTTGTATAGGTACAGATTTCTACTTGATATCCTTTCTGCCTGAAAATCTTCCTTTACCATTTCTTATAGTACAGATCTGTTAGTGATAAATTCTCTCAGTTTTGTTCTTCTGAAGGATTTTTAAAGGATATTTTTTAAATTTTATATTGAATTCTAGGTTGACAGATTTTTCTTTCAGTCCTTTAATGATGTTTTCTGGCTTTCATGTTTCTTTTCAGCATGAAGTGTGTGATTACTATTTCCTTGTTCCTCTTATATAATGTGTCTTTTTCCTCAGGATGCTTTAAGAATTTCTCTTTATCACTGGTTCCTAGCAAAATAATTATGATATTTCCTGTAGTTTTCTTTGTGTTCATCCTGCTTGGGGTTTGTTTAGTCTTTTAAATCTGAGAATATATAGTTTTTATGGAGTTGGAAACATTTCAGTCATTATGTCTTCTAATTTTTTTTCTGGTGTCCTCTCTTTAAATTTTGGGACTTACACATCAATTGATAATTTCCCCCATAGGTTGTTGAGGCTCTGTTTCATTTTCTGTTTCTGTATTTATTCCCTACTTTATTTTGGAAAATTTTCTTCACTAGATCTTCAAGTTCACTGTTATTTGTTTCTGTAATGCCTAATTGGCTATTAATCTCATTCATTGATTTTTTGGTTTCAGATAATACATTTTTCATATCCAGAAATTCTATGTGATTGTTTATATATCTTCCACTTTGCTCTTTATTTTATTCATGATTTCTTTTAAATTCCATCATTTCTTTTATTTCTGGGTCTGAATCTATTGACTTCTAATTATGAATCTCAGTTTTCAATTTTCTTGCTTTTCTTCATACATAAGAAGTTTTATTAGATACTATACCTTTTGAATATTACATTGCCAATTGCTTGATTTTGTTGTTTTCTTTTAAAGACTGTTGTATTTTGTTCTGACAGACGGTTATGTCGTGTGCATATAAGTTTCATTCACTCGGCTTATTTTAAAGAGTTTAAAGATATATTTTGAATAGGCTTTGGTCTAGAGATAGTTCAGTCCTACTGTGAAGATGTGGACCTTCTGTATCTCTACTTTTGTGTCTCTACCTCAGGAGTTAATACAAGCTCTATTATGGCTAATGGAAACTCAAATGTCTCCTGGCCCTTTGTGAGCTCTGGGCTCTGTTCAGCCTGCGGCTTCTAGTTATTATTTGTTCAGTCTTGTTAAACTTTATCCTGTGCATGTATGAATTAATATTTAACACTAGACTTAAGAGCAACCCTAAGCAGATTTCTGGAGCCCTTTTTCTGGGTATACCACACTGTTCTAGAAACTTGCTCTGCAATGTGAGTCTCTATCTCCTCAAATTCTGATCTTTGTGTCTTCAACCCAATATGACTGCTTCCTCTGCTTGTTTAGAAAGTACCCTCTGATAGAAAAGACATTTGTATTATTCTCTTACAAATCTCAATTTTGTGTCCCCTGTACAAACAACATCCATTGTCTAAACATGGTTGTTTCACCTTTTTTTGAGCAGTTTTATACTGTTTATGGTGGGAAGTTTAGCCTGGTCCCAGTTAATCCATGATGGAAAGTGGCAGGAATCCACAGAATGCTTTTGTACAGGGAAGTAACATGATGTGTTCTATATTTTTAAAGTGTCATTCTAGCTTCTTTGTGGAGAACGGACTTTTGAGGATCAGGGTGGATGCAGAGAGATCCTTTAGAAAGTTCATAGAGTTGTGCAAGAGTGTAATGGGCTTCCGTGTTTTCAGTGTATTTTGTAAGAAGCGATTGGTCGGTTTTAGTATTTATTCATGAGAGGAGACGGATAGTTTGCTGATGGTTTGGATATGTTAGGGAGGAATAGGAGAGGAATCAAGAATGATGTTTAAGTTCTTGTCATGAGTAACTGGGAGAGTGGGGATGTGTGAGTAGGAACAGGATTAAGGGACGTAGGAGAGTCAAGAGTTCTCTTTTTGGACAGATTAATCTGAGTGAGCCTACCAGAAATCCAAATTGGATATGCAAGTTAGAGGTCTTATATAAAGATGGAACCCGACATCAAAATTTTTGGAAAGTAAGGAGTTAATATTTTTGGAGACTTTGTTATATTGACTTTCACTGTGATTTTTCAAGTAAAAGATAAGTGTGCCGTGTTTTCCAGTATGTTCTCAGAACCTTGTTTCTCAGAAGCATCGTGTGGAGTGATTATTCCGTGGGATGTATTTTGGTAATTTCACTCTGGGCAGAGGGAAGCCAGTGAATGTTTTAAGTAGAGTTACATGGTATAAAATATTTTAGAAGAGTTATTTTGGCAGGACTTTGATTTGTTGAGAAGGAGGCTGGAGGCCTAAAGAACAGATGGGAGCCTGTTAATATCATCACTTAGACATTTGGGGATGAGGGTCCAGATGAAGGATGACAGTAGGAATCAAAATGAATATGTAGATGCAAGAGAGCATGTGAAGGACAAAAATCATCAGATGATGCTTTATTTTTAAAACGTTGGTGACCCAGATTATGCCGTAGAAAGTTTAAATGAAAAATTTAGTATAGATGGCATCTAATGAACATTTATTATAGGACTGATTTTGTCTATCTATCTATCTAATCTATCTTTATATTCCATAGGCTAAGAGAAATGGACTTATTTATCCAAGATCACATGGCTAAAATTGGAATAATAACCAAGTTGTGTTATAATTAAGATTTTTCTGGACTGTAGACATGAATTGAAAGAATATGAGCAATTAGAAATAGTTATTGTGAGATATGCATGTACTATCAAAATCTTCCATGATAAGAATTAAATAATTTAAACATGACACTTGAGCATTAAGAAGGAGTTTTGCTGGTAAAAATATACAGTGGATAATGTGACATTATATGATATATAATTTGATATAAATTGATACAATATAAATTAGTGGCTATGAGTACAACTAAAACTCTTTAACCTCTAGAATTTTACTTCTAAAGTTGTGGCTACTGATATTAGACAAACTTTTGAAACAAAGTAATAGGGCAAATGAAGACTATAGAATTAGCTATCCTAGAATCATCTTGGTAGACCATAGCAGCAAAAGCAAATGATGATGATATGAGTGCCAATGCAGTAGATATTTTTTTGAATTAATCAAACATATAATACCGTACTGATGTATGCTATGCACTGTATAAATTGCTTTTTCTGCATAATTTACTGCACCTCACAACATCATGTAAAGGTGGTCATATATCCGTTTTATCCATGAGGAAACTAAAACTCAAAGGTTAGCTCATCAAAGATTCACATTCAATTATCCACAGAATTGGAAGTTAAGTTGGGTTTCTGTGACTTTTATGTTGCTTTACTTCACCTAGCTTTAAGGAAACAGCATTCTTCTATATTGTTTTCTGATTATTTAAAAAATTGCTCTCCATTATCATATAAATATATCCCTTCTCGTTTGTACAGACTGTTTACAATTCCACTTCTTTTGTGAAACATTTCGTAAATAAAAGGGAGGTAAGAGATTGTTCTTCTTAAATAGTGATTACTTACCTTCCAGGTATGAAGCATTTTTGGAGGAGGTCATTGAGAAGGTGTAACCACTGGTTGACCTGCAAGCTGGACCTGGGCAATCGAAGACACCTCATCCGTTCTCCTGTCCTTGGACCCGCATTCTACATTCTACCCACCATTCCCACTGTGGGAGCTGTTCCAAGGATGTAGCCTTGAAAGAGTAAGGTGTTGATGAGACCTCTGGATGGTATATGTGACTGAGCCCAGTTAAGGCCACTATATAAACTTAAGATTCTGGCTGGTGGATATGGAGATCTCATCCTGCAGCTGCCCAAGGCAAGCTTCTTAAGTAAGTTCCCTTGCCTATTAAGCCTGCCACACACCAATCTGAAGTGATTTGCCTCTTTCTTTGGTCTCTCCCTCTCAGTTTGCAAACCAACAATTGACAAGTCAGTCTGGACACTGAAGAAATGGGCCTTGGGAAAGAGACACTTGCAGAGAAATCCTGAGTTGGACATTGGCTTCTATGTAGGGGTGATGGCCTATATGTTAGATGCTTGTGGACCACTGTGTGGGTATGGGGATGCCCCCAAAACGTCAGCTGGTCTAATGTGCTTGTTTGAGGAGCTGTGCAGAGTACACTGTGACAAAGAAGGGAAATGGATGCCTGCTGCAACAGGGTGGCCTCTACTGTGAGCAGTTCATCTGGTTAGCGATGCCAAACTGAAGGCTAAAGGTCAAGTTAGAAAGTTGGAAGAAGAGTTGAGGTTAGAGACAGACATGCAGGTATCTACTGCTTTGCTAGCTTCGGGGCTGGAGGACAGGTGGGAGAGTAGGATAATAAGTCGGAGACTTTAATGTGCTGTTTTGCAAAGCTAGGAGGGCACAAGCTGCTGTGGATTAAGGTCTGAGAGCTTATTATGAAGCCTGATTGGGATGCTGAGAGGTGGAGTTACTGGGAAAGTAAGGGGAATGAAGAGGAAGATGTTATGGTGATTGACAATGAAATGGATGGAGTGTCCCATCTGTCTGACTCTTAATACAAAGGAAAACAAAGGCACAGCAACAGCAACCTCAGCCAGCGGGTCAGCCCCTGATTCAGGAAACATTTCTGATGAGAGAATATACTCCTGCTGAGCTTATTGTAGGAGCTGCCAAGTTCCAGCAAAAGGCCAGGGAAAATAATTCAGGCATGGTTAGCGCACACCAAGGGAGGGGGTGATGGGATTTCTCTCACCAGGTAGGATTCATGGGAAGTGAGCAGCATCACCACACACCTGCCTGCAGGCAGCACCTGCATGGCATGAAGGGGGTTCAAAGAACTTACTCCCTTGTACAGTGGATTTTTCCAGTCTGCAGGGAGGCTGAACCCAATGAGGAGGATCTCCCTGGGTACATGAACCCTGGAAGTCTCTAAAGAGGTACAAGTTCTTAGAGAGTTGGGAGTGACACAGGCAATCTACTCCCCTGTCTTTGAAAGCCCTGATCAGGCTACATTTACTGCAGGAATGAAAATCAAGATACTCTAGTTTGCCCCCCTGGCACCTGGTATGGGATGCTGATACTCAGGCTGGCACCAGTCTTGGGACAAGACATTTACGATTTGGGGCAATCTAAACCATCCCTGATGATGTCCCTCCTGCTCTAGCAGAGGCCTCAGGGATATAGTCCTACTTAGGATGGGTGCCTTCCTTGTCCCATGTGTGGAATGCAGG
Organism: Phocoena phocoena; assembly: GCF_963924675.1. Classification (NCBI taxonomy): domain Eukaryota; kingdom Metazoa; phylum Chordata; class Mammalia; order Artiodactyla; family Phocoenidae; genus Phocoena; species Phocoena phocoena. The sequence continues at coordinate 40,715,796 of NC_089230.1, read as the reverse complement.
CCAAGATGGCTTCTAGGTGAGAGCCATTGGAGGTGATCAGAGACCACTTGTTGAGTCCACTATTGACTGGTCCCTCAGAAATAAAAGATGACTCTGGTTTACTTTGGAACTGAGTGTACTCTAATACACAGTCACCCCCTGAAGTTTCCTGGCCCCTTCAGTGCCGTCAGTGGTTATGGAGGCAAACAGTTATGATCAGAAAAGTCTCTATGACACTATAAATTGGTTGTTCTCCCCCACGAGAATACAGAGTTTTGGGGATACAAAGTTTTATCTCTTCAAAACCAGAGAACATATTGGGCATTGATATCATACAGTGTCAAACTCTGCAAACCTGTATTGGTGAGTTTCTCCTCAGAGTTAGAGTAATGAAATCGTTGCTGAAGGAAAAGGCCAAATGGGAACCAGTAAGCCTACTGCTCCATGAAGAGTGGTAACTGTCAAACAATATAAATTGCCTGGGGGGCATAAGGAAATAGGAAAAACTACCTAAGAGCTGTGCCAAGTGGGTGTTATATGCCCACTTTCTTTTTTTTTTTTAATTTATTTTTTGGCTGTGTTGGGTCTTCATTGCTGCACATGGGTTTTCTCTAGTTGCGGCAAGCAGGGGCTACTCTTTGTCACGGTGCGCAGGCTTCTCATTGTGGTGGCTTCTCTTGTTGCGGAGCATGGGCTCTAGGAGTGCGGGCTTCAGTAGTTGCGGCGTGTGGGCTCAGTAGTTGCGCTGCACGGGCTCTAGGGCACAGGCTCAGTAGTTGTGGTGCACGGGCTTAAGTTGCTCCATGGCACGTGGGGTCGTCCCGGACTGGGGCTCGAACCCATGTCCCCTGCATTGGCGGGCGGATTCTTAACCACTGCACCACCAGGGAAGTCCTGTATGCCCACTTTCAACAGCCCAGTATGGCCAGTAAAACAGCCAGATGGCTCCTGGCAGATGACCATGGATTGCTGAGAATTGAACAGGGCAGTGCTCCCCATCCATGTGTCTGTGCTCAGCACTGCCACCATCTTACATAACTGGGCCACAGTCATAGGAGTATACCATGCTCTACTGGATTTAAACAAATGCTTTTTTCAGTATACCCCTGGCCACTGAGTCTCAAGATCAATTTGCCTTCACGTGGAAGGGGCAATAATGGACTTTTCACATGCTTCCCTAAGGCTACCTGCACAGCCCCACAGTGTGTCATGGGATGGAAGCCTGAGATCTGTCCCTGTTCTCCTTTCCCACATCAGTAAAATGGGCCCATGACATTGATGCTATAATGTTAACACGTGAAGCCTTGCCTCTGCTGAAGGACACTCTGCAGATTTTGCTGGAATACCTGTAAGGGAGAACGGGCAGTGAACTGGCAAGAAATTCAAGGTCCAGGCATTGCTGTAAAGTTTTGGGGAGTTGTTTGGTCAGGTAAAATGTATATTGTCCCAGAGCTGTGACTGATAAGGTGCAAGCCTATTCAACCCCTAAGAATGTGAAAGAGGTGCAGGCTTTGGAGGGGTTTGGGAGTTTTGGAGGACTTTTATTCCTCACCTGGCACAGTGCTTCTGTTCCTTATACTACCTTGTAAAGAAAAGGCAGATGGGGGACTGGGGATCAGAGCAACAAGACACCTTTGAGAAGGCAAATATGCTAGTGAAGCAGATTAAAGCTCTGGGCATCTGTCAAGCTGGAATACTGTTTGAATTGTCTTTCTCTGTGACTCTAGAAGGTATGAGTTGGACACTGTGGCAGAGACAACAGAAGGAGAGAGTACCCTTAGGATTTTGGTCCCGGCTCTGGAAGGGGGCAGAAACCTGAGATCCTCCAACAGAGCAAGAGCTCCTAGTCGTGTACACAGCACTCCTCCAGGTAGAGCCTCTCATGAAGGAAGAGCATATCATAGTAAGAACTTCCCTTCGAATTAAGGGTTGGGTTGAAAATACGTTCCATTAACCCTTCAGACTCCCACACTATGTGGCATGCCTATTTGCAGCAGAGGATTACCTTGTCCACCAGCCCGCTGTCTCTAGATATGTAGGTGCAGCTAGGCCCTGTAGAGAATATAGAGCTCTAAATGCCCCCACCCCTATTCCTATAGCAGCCCCTTCAGCCTGTAGAAAGGGAACGGAGGAAATTCCCCTGAGGCCTGGTAGGTAGATGGAGAGTTGGGGCAACAAATCCACAAAGACTACAGTTGCTATTCTGCCCAACACTGACACCATCTGGATGGAAACAGGAATGGACCGCTGTAGCCAATGGACTGAACTTAGAGCCCACTGACTGGTGATCACTCATGAGCCCCGGCTGTTAACCCTTTGCACTGAGAGTCAGGCTGTTCTAAAGGGATTAACCCTATAGCTTGGACAATGGGAAGCTGAGGGGTGAATAATCATGAATAAGTCCTTGTGAGGTCAGGATTTGTAGACATTTGGGTTCACCTGTAAGAGCCTGAGGCAGTTCTCACTGTTTTCCCCCTCCCAGCTGGCACTGGCACCCCCTGGTAATCAGGAAGCTGATGCCCTAGCTCAGATATGAGCCCTAACACATGACCTGTCAGTAGATGGTATAGCAGATTGGATACATAGGAAGAGCAGTCACCATACCACCCAGGTGGGAATGCATATTGTCAAGGATGCTGGATTGCCCTTGAAATACAGTGACTTAGTTAATGCAATAACAGCATGTCCTGTGTGTTCTAAACAATGCCCAAGGAAGCTGCCAAAGGACTCTGGGGCTAATCACCAGAGTTCCCAACTAGTAAGGGATTGGCAAATTGATTATATTGGCCCCCTCCCTCTGAGTGAGTGTTCTAAATATGTCCTAGTTTGTGTGGACACTGCATCTGGCTTAACCCAACCTCTCCCCTGTTACCATGGAAACCAGGCTGGCCACCATTAGGGGATTAGAAAAGCTAAGTACCATACCCTCATCTAAAAGATAGTGACTGGCGGGGGGTGGGGGGGTCACATTTCGAAGGTCGTGATATGCAAGATGGGGCAAAGCAAAACAAAACAAAAACCCCAAAAAACATGACCTTAATGGGGCTTCCAACTCCCCTGTAAACTTTATGCACAAGCGTTGGTAGAAAGGAAGAATGAAATATTAAAGCAGCGATTAAATTACTAACAGGTAAAACAGTGTTGGCCAGGTATACTAAAGTACTGTCCCAGGCTTTAACTCATTTGAATGATCAACCTGTAAGGCCTGTTACCCCATATGCCAGACTGGGAACCCCTGCCGAGACACCCAACACTGTAAAGATAAGAAAGTCACAGGAGATAGCCGCTGCCCCAACTCTCATGGTAGGTCAATGTGCTATGCTGCTGAGAACACTAAGTCATGCCTGGAAAGGCATTTTGTACTGAAATTTTTAATGGGATGTCACACCAGGATGGGTGGGTTACTTTGCACCCCTGGGTGAGGGGGAACAACTCAGTCTCCACTGGGATACCGTTGTCTTGCTGCAAGTCAGACCTGTTGAAACACTATACTTGGAATGGAACATGCACCACTGAAAGGAGGGAAAGGTGGAAATCCTGGTCTGGCATATCCTGTGCCCTAGTCCATCACCTCACGCCTGACGGTACTGCTTCCCCTGGACAATATGTATAGTGTGTACAACCCACTCAAGGTCCTAAAGCTGCCCACTTCAAGGTCAGGTAGGCATGTTTTGTTTTGCACTGGCACAATCATTTGGCTGCTGTCTTTTTTCCCTGCATTGGCCTGGAGGACATTTGTAGCACACATAGAAGCCTTTACTAAATTCACCAGCAAGTTTAAATAATAGCTGGCAAAACCTATCTTTACTGAACACTGAAATGCCTCTAATGAGCAAAACTGTTTTTCAAAATAGGATGGCCTTTGACATTATTACTGCCTTAAAAGGAGACACCTGTGCCATTATCCAAACAGAGTTTCGTATGTTCATAACTGATGTATTGTCTTTATTAAATCACATGAGGACACAAGTGAATGCTCTGAGGGATCAGACCCCCAGTCTAAGGGACTTCATAAATCAGTGGTTCGGATCATGGGGCTCTGGGTGGAAAAAATTGTTATTTATTTTGGGAATCATTATTTTGATCTGTGTTTTCTCTTGGCGTGTGCCTCTATTGCTGCTGTGGCATCTGCCTCCAATGCAGCCAGATAGCCACCAAATGAGCCGCTTCCACGCTAGTGAAACCCCTTGCTGGTAACTCAGGGCACATTGCGGAAGGTGGGGTGTGTGTGAGATTGTAAGAGCCAAGAGCTGGGTCTCGAGGGGGTGGAGTGTTGTAGGAGATCTTGGAGAGGACACGACCGCTGGTTGACCCACAAACTGGACCCAGGTATTAGAGGCTTTGCATTCGCTCCCCTGTCCTTAGGATGTACACCTTTTGCCCACTGTTCCCACAGTGGGAGCTGTTCCAAGGATGCAGCCTTGACAGAGCAATGTGTTGTTGAGACCATCTGGACGGTATATGTGACTGAACCCAGTTAAGATCTCTGTATAAAGTTTTAAGATTCTGGTTGGTGGGTGCAGAGAGCTGCTCATCTTGCTGCCCCCAAGACACAAGCATTGTATGTAAATTCCCTTACGTATTAAAACTGCCACCTACTAATCTGGAGTGTTCTGCCCCTTTCTTTGGTCTCTCACTCCCCTCTGTACATGCGCTCTAGCTTGCAAACCAATAAGCAATAAATATTCATTCTTGAGCCTTGTATTTTGTAATATCTTGATTTGTTGTTTAACTCTATTTATTCATCTTAATAGTTTCTCTGATTAAGGAAGAAACTTTCAAATGGAAATTAGGAAGGATTTGAAACCACTTAAAGCCTTTATAGTTATGTTTGATATTAAACAGAAGTGGTGAAATGGTATTATATCATTTAGGTACAGTCTTCAGGGGTTTGCAATGCTGGGTACAAAACAAATCTGAACTTGTTATTCTTATGAAAAAATAAATTTGGACAAAGAACAAGAAAATGGATCCTGTGTGGAAAGGAGGAGGCTCACATGCGTTGAAAACATAATTAAAAACAAGATCCTCAGAGGGAAAGACTACCCTGGAAATAGTATTGTCAAAAAGACCTATGGTAATAGAGAAAAACAAATGGGAAATGAGGCTGAAATGTGATGGTACACAGGAACATTATTATGATTTTAGAGCCGTCTATGGTTGCACCCTATTACATAGCAGGAGGGAGCTGTACCTCTTCACGGGGCAGAGACACAATCGTAATTGGAATAATAAATGATACTTCTGTTTGGGGGATCTCATTACCAGAAAATTATAGTCAAAATGCAAGAAATACAGAGAATAGTAATAATAGTGGTTAGGGAACTGCTAGGATTATTTCTAGAAGAGATGATTAGAAGAATTAAATAGCTTGGTAAGGGGTAACTAAGAGGGTGGGAGTGTTTCCAATCACATGGAGAATGTTAATTCTAAAGAGAAAGACATGTCAATTATTTGGCATGGTAGTAAGGGCTATAATTAAAAGAAATGTAGTGAGATTAGCAAAAGGGGGATTGGAGCAGCAGTCATAAGACCCATCTGAACACTGACAGGACTGGGCTTAGAAACACAGCCTAGATTTATAGTTTGCAGTTTTAGCTTCTATGATTCTGAACATTTCTGTGGATCTCATACGTTCTTTTTCCCCCTATATTACCTTCCCTCCTTACAGATTTTATCCCTCTTATTTGAACCATAAGTTCTGTGTTCCTTTGTGTCAATACATTTTATGGATCATCTGTGGATTCCTGCCTGCTTAAATACACTATCTTTTAAAATTTATGTTTCAGCTTGAGCCAACAGTCATTTTGCCAGCACTGGAAATAACCTTTTCCTTACAAATTTGCCTTCCTTTAGTCCATGGGGATATTATATTTCCAAGTACTATAGCATGTATTTCTGTAACCAGAATTTCTCAGTATTCTAATAAAAGGTATAAAAACGTATGGCTATTGGTAACTCATTTAAAATGTTATATCACAGCATTCAGTGCTTCCTAGCTACCAAATTTTAATGGAACTTTAAACAGGCTTGGCTTTGAGTTATGAATGCAATGAAATGTAGCAAAATATATAAGAAGTCCCAGGGGAATGTAAATTGGAGGACAGTATTCCTTTCCTATGGAATAGCTGTCTTCTCTTAAAAGAGTGACATCACTTCTGTAAAGTCTTATCATCTAAGCTTTATCAAGAAGCAGCTGTAAGGAGCAGAAGTGGAAAGATGCTTTGGGAAACCGAACGCCATCATCCTCAGTGGGACATAGAAATAGGTCTCCAAAGAAGATGCACATTAGAGCAGTTTAGGCATCAGTACTCAAGGAAGACTGAAGTACCTTTACTGATGCCTCTGTTCATAGCAATTTAGTGCCCTTAGGAGGAATGTTCTCTTAATCAAGAATTAAAATATTCCATGTTTTTTGCAAAATCCAGTGACGTTTGCAGGATGTCTGAAGGGTAATGTGGGAGAACTCATGCCACAACTACAAACAATAAAGAAATATATTTTAATTGTTCTTATGCTTTGGAAAAATATTAGATTTACATCTAGAGAAATTCTTCGTTTCTTCTTCCTTCCTCTCCCTTCCCCCCCCTTTTCTCTTTTCTGCTTCAATTAATGTTATTAGAAGCAAGACATTAAGTTGTTTTGACTGATTGAAATGTTGTAGCCTAGATGAGTCATAAGAAAAGTGAGGGATTGGCTTTTCTTTTCTTCAGAGGATGTGCCTGACACACAGACGATGCCTGTGGCCTCTTCTGCGATTGGAGACGAGGAGCGTGTGCTCACAGTGATAGCCAGAGCTTCCTCTTGCTTGCTGTGGTGAGTACCACTTGATCTATGCTTGTACGTGATATAAATCCTCCGAAGAGAGTACTGTGTACCTCTAAGTCCTCTAGAGCCTGGTTATAGGATAATATCCTGAGAGATAATCAGTTGTTCCTCATTTTAGAAAAAAAATCTTCTGTGACCTCCGCAGGTACCTCCTATCTCTGGATTCTAGTCCAGTTCAAAAGAAGTAGGTTAAATGTGTGTCTTTAAACTTTTGCTTAGTACTGCTTGGTAAGAGAGCTCACCATTGTTACTCAATCCTGACTTACCATTTTTAGTTTGGAAATAGGAGAATAGCTCTTGACCTAACTGTCTTACCTTGCTAGTGCTGTGATGATGGGGCTGAGAGGTGTGGAATTAAAAGGGGCCCATTTATATTACAGTCACAACATGATCACATATCTTTCTTAGTAAATCTGTAAATGAAATGGAAACTTGGATCTAAGAACAGCAGTAGTTAAACAGGAAATGAAGAACAGTGCCTGAGAGTGTACTGTATCAAGGTGCTGACCCAGGAATTAAATGTCAAGGGGTGTCAGTTCTCAGTCCCTCTCTTTTGTAAAACCAAGTTTAATGTATACATTTGCTTATCATACATGCACATGCATGCACACATACAAGTGTGTGTATGTACACATAGTATGTACACACATGCATACATATATAGTTTATTTATAAAACTGACAATGGTAGAAAAAACCATAAAGTTGGAAGAATGAATAATATTTCTATAACCCAAATGTAATTGGAAAGTTACTGCTAATATCCTTTTGGTTTTTTCCCCCAGGCTTTTATTTAATGTAGTTGTGATTATCCTGTATTTTGTATCTTGTTTTTTTCTGAAATTTAAGATGATAATGATCATTTCATGTACCTCTGTAAAGCCTTTATAGACATCATTTTAAATATATTTTAAGAGTCTATAGAGTATGGGTAACTCCATGGTTTATTTAACCATTTCCCATATTTGGTGCTTTTGATTTCTCTCTCTCTTTCTAGCTCTCTTACATTAAAAAAACCTTTTTTTTTGCATTTTCCTCTTCTTTCTCTCTTATTTCTTCTCATTTTAATAGGGACTCTGCCAGAACTTTGAGATATGGCTGGCATTTTAAAAATGGATGACGGTCTTTGCTTCAGAGAAATATTTATGTCCATTAACTTCGGATGTTGAGGAACCTCATAACTGGAAAAAAAATGTGATGGCAATGCAACTCTCCAAAAGAAAACCTTGAATAATGTTTGCATATGAGTGTATATGGGTGTGCATGTGAGTTTGTATGTATGTATGCATTTGTACCTGTGTGCATGTGTATGTGTGTGTAAGTATGTATGTATGCATGTGTCCACACCTGTGTAATAGATTGAGGTATAGGTATGTCAGCCAGTCAATAAGTTAGGCTTCAGAGGGAGAAGAGCAGCTCCATCAAACAGAATTCCTAAAATGCGCTTGCAAATCAGCAGGTTTGGCAACGTGGCCTCATAGTTTTGGGTTTAATGTGACAGTTGGTGTGGACACCTGTTTTTTCTCAGCTTTATTGAAGTATAATTGACATATAACATAGTTTAAGGTCTACGATGTGATGATTTGATACATGTGTGTATTGCCAAATGATTATGGTGTGGATGCCTTTTTCAGTCTAGGTGCTCTAATAATGATACCTGTGTGCCTTGAAGGAGAGGTGAGGAAGAGCCATGTGTTTAAACTGAAGCTTAACTATTGGTAGTTCTTTGATAGCCAGGTAATGCCCACAAAAACCTGCTGTGGAACCCCACATTGAACATAACTTCCTAGTTTCAAGAGGAAGGGGTAGAACATTAACTTCTTAGTTTTAAGAGGCTATGGACTCACAGACTGCAAAAACAAACTTATGGTTACCAAAGGGGAAAGGTGGAGGGAGGGATAAATTCAGAGTTTGGAATTAACTTATACACACCACTATATATAAAATAGATAATCAACAAGGATATACTGTATAGCACAGGGAACTGTACTCAATATTCTCTAATAAACTAAGTGGGAAAAGAATCTGAAAAAGAATGGATATGTATATGAATAACTGAATCACTTTGCTGTACAACTGAAACTAAAACAACATTGTAAATCAACTATACTCTAATATAAATTAAAAATTAAAGTAAAATAAAATACAGGTAAACAAACAAACAAAAAAAGAGGCTATGGAGAAGAAACAGCATCATCGTTATGAGCATCAGTGATGGGGCAAGTTCAGAGACTTCAGCCCAGGGCAGTAGAGGCCAGTGAAGTGGTAAAGGCAGAGTCTTCAGGTGGTGACATCCCGGAGTGATTTGGAAGCAAACATAAGCTACTACTTGCGGACTTTCAAAAAGTATTTAGAAGAGCTAAGAGCCAGTTAGGTTTAAGTATTGGGATTCAAATACCAATGTTAATATAAACTTACTGGTAGACTTGGGGAGATTTGGGTCGCATGACTAAAACCACATTATTCAATCTTTGTTCATAAGGGTCTCCCTGTCCCATATTCCCAATTGTTTTCTTAAAGATGGATTCCCAGATGATAACTTACCAGATTTTTCAGTTTGAGTTTGTCCCTAAACAAACCCTGACACAAGTATTTGTGTGCAAAGAGTTTATTTGGAAGATCCTAGAATGCCCAAGTGAGGAATTGGAAAAAATGAGGTGAGAAAAAAGAAAAGCCAATAAAGGGTGCTGTAATGAGTGGGTTATCCATGTGGGCAACTGGGGCTTGATCCCACTGGGGACCTTTTGAGAAACCAGCCCACAGAAAGCAGCAAGCAGGCCATTTCCATACCTCCAGGAAATGCCTCCTTGCAGCAGAACAGGATGATAAGAAGGAAGATGTGGGTACTAGAGGCGTCAAGTTGTCATCAGGCTGAAAATTGTATACTGCCACTGCCAAAGCTTTCAAGTGGACCAAGGGGTAAAGGATGGGACACTGACAGCATCTGCCACACTGAGCTTACCAAGTCTCTTTCCATTTCAGTACACTGTTCTTGTGATTTTGTGCTATCTACATATTTAGGATTGTCATTCCTTTGCTTTCTGCCATCTAGCAATCACAAGGTTTCTAGGTATCTGAGATAAAATATGCCTCCAAGGCTTTTCTCAATCTCTGTGTCAAAGTTCACTTAAGCAACCAAGGCACAGAGGCCCTTCTGCATTGAAGGTTAATTGTGATGTCAGTTTATCCTTGGAAAGAAGAAATATTGAGGCAGAAACAGGCTTGAAATTTGGAAGAGAAATGTGCTACCGTAAGCAGCCTCATTCGGAGGGTGGCCTAATAGACATAGAGTTTTGGCTCATACCTTTGAAAATCCTCTTTATTTCCACCCCAAATTCAAGTTGTCTGATGTCAGTGCCTATTTCTTTAAATAGTGTTTCTTTCATTTTCCAGTTCTCCTTCATTTTGCTTGTAATAAATCAACCAAGAAGCATTTTTGACCTTTCCTATCTTTCTTTATTCCTTCTTAGTTAAGAATTTTGAAAAAAAAAAAAAAAAAAGTAGTTTACACTTCCTCACCATGCAGTCACACCTCAACACACAAAAAATCTGGCTTCCACCTCCACCACTTCACTGAGAATGTTCTTGTCATATTCACCAAAAATATACTGGTAAATCCAATCATCGCTTTTTGTTTTTATTCTGTTTGAACTTACTGATTGCTCTGCTGATATCAAGACTGTTACATACTACATGATGAACATCTCTACTCGTACAATCTACAGAGGTCAAGTTAAAAGCTAAGGTCATCATCTCTGAAACCAGCTACCCATTTATCCTGCCCCAAATTTGCTCCTTCTGTTGTCTTGGTGGCTAGCATTATCATCTGCCTATATAGCCTAAGCAAAAAAAGAGTTGGAGTCATTTTAGAAATTCTCTATCACTTATTCTCCATATCCAATCAGCCTTACAGTTTTTACTTCCTAAATAAAATATGTTTCTGAGGCTACACTGTAAGTCATAAAACAATATTTCTTTGACTCTGGACCTGTCTAATCTTTGGAAATTCTAGTTTCCCTCAAGAGCTTCCAAAACTTTTGCAGTGGGTATCTCATTTATTTCAAGAACGTGTCACTCCTCTGAGATCTGTTATTTAGTCTCTTTACCTTATATCTTCAATTGCTTCTGAGATCAACAGTAATTTATGCCCCAGTATCATATTAACAGAAGTCCCCAGGGCCACTGCTGCTGCCTTACAAAAACGTTTCTCCTGCTTCGGATGTTCATGTGCATTAAGGCTGTGGAAACTAAAAGCTAAAAATGCTGATCTCCAGGACACTGGGGACACCATGATTCCTGCTGTTACTGCTGTTGCTGTCTGTGACTGCTAATGCATGCCTGGTGATTGTTGAACCAGCAGTCTCCTAAATTATTTTTCTTCTTTATGATATTTCCTGATTATTTGTTTAATTAGACTCTTGGCCAACTATGGCAACCTGTCTTTTAGACAAACCCAGATACAGCTGCATCCTAAGGCAAACAAGACTTAAGCTTAAGGTTGAACCTCTGCTATATTCTGTTTCCAGTAAAATATTTGAAATTTCTCTATGTCTCATCTGAGAATCCAACTTGAAATGATAGAAGAAAAGGTTATTTGCCTGGGCCACTCCAACATTTCTGCTGGGGACAGACTCTTTTTTTTTTTAATTTTATAAATTTATTTATTTTTATTTATTTTTGACCACGTTGGGTCTTTGTTGCTGCGAGCAGGCTTTCTCTAGTTGCGGCGAGCAGGGGCTACTCTTCATTGCAGTGCGCAGGCTTCTCACTGCAGTGGCTTCTCTTGTTGCGGAGCACGGGCTCGAGGTGTGTAGGCTTCAGTAGTTGTGGCACAGGTTATTTCTAAGATCATAACTTAGGAAATATGTGAAAAAAAGGGTTTGGGATTCTCAGATGTTTCTGGCATGCGTTTATATTTGTATTGAGTTGTAGAAAGTATTTAATGGTTTGAAACTGCCCCTCCTGTAGGCTGTAGAAATAGCTGGTTTACTTTTGTACTCAAAAATGTCCTAAGAATAGATCTCAGATATCTGAAATGCTGATATTTCAATAATCTCATTTCATTCTATAAGCTTCTCAGGATCCTACATTCTCTCCCTTTCTTATCCCCTGTAAGAAATAAATAAGATTGCCTAATACATATTTACATATGAAATGATAGCCACATTATATAATATAGTAGTAGTGAAGAAAAAACTGACTAAAGTCAACTGAATTTCTGTGAAAAGAGGCTTTAAATTCATATGTGTGTGAAGGTTGTTTAAATAATTCAATATTGTTTTTCTTCATAAAAATATTTCCCATAGTGCTTAGTTTATTTGTGAAAATGCAAACAAGTGCTAGAGGCTGTATTATTCAGTAGGTAAAGTCTTTATCTGTATTAAGTAAATGTGGTTTTAAAGCCTTTATTAGAAGCAGAATTTCCCATGGTCAAATTTGACCCAATGACCACATTATTTGAAAAAACTTAAAAATTCTCCAATAATAAAAAAATAATTTTCTACATGGCAATATTACTGAAAAAGGACTCAAACAACTTTATGCCCTTACCAGAAATATAATATAGCATTTCACAATCTCTGTTGCTGAAATTCAGTTATTGAGTTTTCAATAAAGCACATCATCAGTAAATTGAATAAATGGTTTAAGGCCAAAAAAAATTTGAAAGAACACCATAAACATTTGAAACCGTAAAACTGTAAGTATTCAGAGCTTACAAGTAGGGATTTACAAGAAGTCAGTTTGGCTTCTTACACTTGTTAAAATAGGGGTATTTGGTGCTAGTATTAATAATCATAAAAAAAATTTGAAATTACCTCTATTTTATTTTAACATCTTTATTGGAGTATAATTGCTTTACAGTGGTGTGTTAGTTTCTGCTTTATAACAAAGTGAATCAGCTATACATATACATTTATCCCCATATCTCTTCCCTCTTGCATCTTCCTCCCACCCTCCCTAATTGGAGTAATTTATGTTGATGTTATCACATTAAATTAAAAATAAGGCATAATGAATTCAGAAGGCAGTATATACACAATTTTCAATTTACAGATGAGTTATTTTCCTCAGGTTCCTTCGCGTGTTCATTGAATGGGACTTTGAGAACACAACAATTAAGCTTCCATTATGTAGTTGGATTCCCAGACCAGGAAATGGAAGTCACTTCTGGAGGAAGTAGAGTACTAAATATTATGACATTTTTTCACTGGGAGTGTGCATTAAGCATTTTGGCATTTGAGGAGCACATCTTGCTTTATTGCAGTGAGAATGAGAATTACCAACTCTAAAGCACAGGATTTTTAAAGCTCCAGTGACCGTATGCCTTGATTTTTCTGAGTTGGTCCTGAAAGCATGTGATGTTGAGGAGCAAACACTCTACAGTGTGAGATCCCTAAACCAGTGAACTGTGTGCTCAAAATCCCAGCTTGATGCTCAGAATACAGCAAAGAATAAGATAAACTGCTCTCATAGGACTTTGTATATAATGGGGGAGACACGCCATTAACATATGATACAAAAATTATTACCATGCAAACAAGTATTACGAAGGGAAAGGACAGGATGCTAGGTAAGCAGGTAAGGAAGATCTTAATATTGTCACAGTTTGGACTGGTCAAGAGAGGTGTCCATGAAGACGTGGAACCCACAGGAAGAGTAGGAGTTATCGAGGCTAATAAATGGGGAAAGCAACATCATGGAGACCCTGAAATAGAAGGTTCAGTATATCAGATGAATTGAGAAGTTGCCAAGATTACTGGATTACAGCAAACTAACAATGTGCCAGTGGGTGAGACTGCAGAGGGAATCAAGGGTCAGAAGGTGCAGTACCTTTCTTAGATGCCTTAGTAATGATCCTAAACTTTATACTAAGGCCAGTGAGTAGTTCTTGGAGGGATTTAGCAGGAGAATGCCTTCATTAAATTTATATTCAATGTCAATAAATGCTGACCTGAATTGAATAATTGAATTGTCTGGATATAAGCAGAAGTGGATCTAAAGGCAATTACTGTCAGTGGGGGTGTACTCTGAATCCTTCAGTTTCAAGCCATGCTACACAGCACAGATTTCTGGCAGTGGTGATCCTAGCATGTACTTTGGTTAACAGCTCTTATGTGCTACCATGGCCAGTTTCATTTGTGTGTGACCAAAACCTAGCTGTTGAGTGCAACCATACATTTGAGTAAGGTGACTAACACTTCTAGTGTTCTCAGTATTGAGGGGTTTCCAGGGAAGCAAGGCTCTCAGGGCTAAAATGAGGACAGTGGTAGACAAACAAGGATGGTCAGTCACCTTATTGACAAGCCAGAATCATTTCTTATAGAAACTTGGGCTTCAGATGGTTACACCTCAAAGCTGATATATCCAGTTCTGAAATTTGAGTCCATTTCATCCCACTGTTTATTTCCACCACTCAAAGTGCAGGCTGTCTGTTTTTCTCTCTTACATGTACTTTTTCCTTTCCCACAACTTGCCTGTTCATTCCTTCCTTTCATTAGAAACCTCTACAATATTCTCAGGCTGTTGGGAGAGTCCTTATTCCTCCTCTTTGCTTCAAATGGAACCAGAGAACTACACCTTTGATAGTAGTCCTACACTGAGCCTGCTCATGTAGTCCCCAACCTGCATACATAGGTCTTGGAGGTAAGAGCAGCATTCCCCTTGCTCCCCAGTGCTTTCGCCTTCTACATTCTACTGTAAGAGTTCTTTCTATTTTGACACTCAGGCCATCAGAGCATCTATCCTATACCGTGGCTTGTCAAGGTCACTTTCACACATTCACAGTGAATGCTGGCACCTGGCTCGTAGCCTCTCTCCCTTACCTTAATTCTCACCACCAAACTCCTTTTACGAAGGTCAAGACTTACCAAATCCAACGCAAACTTTTTAGTCTTCACTTATTTGACCTCCCCGAATCATGTACTCTCACCCAATGACTAGGACCCCCATCTCCCCTTGGCCTCTCCCAGTGTGTGGGGCGGTGGGGTAGTAATGGATTCCATAGGCCCATTATACCACCTCTCAGCCATAAGAAGAAAAGTCTATAAAATAAAAGAGATTTATTAATTTTTATGAGTTAATTCCATTTTATCCTCCCAAGTATCATGTGAGGTGTGCAGGAAAAGTAGTGTTGCAAACACATATTAAAGGAGAGAAAACGGGGCACGAAGAGAATAAGGAGTGTTCCTCCGAGTTGCACAAGGTGGCAGAAGCCAAAACTAGCATATAGATCCCCTTCTGATGCTCCTTCCACTGTGCCAAGATGTGTTAGTGAAAGAATAAGGGTATAGAAATTGCCCTCATAAATAAGTTTTTAATTCAAATTCTTATTTGTGTTTATGATTCAGTAGCATGTGATGGAAGAAACTATTAAAGTACAAATTCTGAGGTAGATTTCCTAGGTGATCTTGCATTCAGAATATTGTTTCAGAGCTTATTGAAAGGAATTAAGATTGGCTGACATGGCTTTCCATCTGCAATTTCTATGTATTTTGATGTGAAAGAACTACCCTGTGAAACTTGCGATTAAAGGAAAGCAGAATAATAATTTTTATGTAACCTCTGTAGCAGAAGAATCTTAATGGTGGGTAATAAAATGTTGAAATGAGATATATTTTAATTAGGTAATAATACCAAGCTTTGTTTATTAACTACTCTGAAGGTTCTAATGAGCTGTGAATTTCTAAGGCTCTTTGGCAAGGAAATGAAAACATTTAACAATTTCCCAAACTAATCTCATTATGGAGAAGTCAGCCTTGCACATGCTTATTTAAAAATGAAGGTGAAATAGAAAACTTCTCTGCTGGCTCCTCATGATACTTGTTGAATACAACTTCCTTTGTTCTTTTATATTTCTGAAAAATATTATTTTATGCCTAAAAACTAATAGGCCAAATTTTCTGTCCCAGGATAAGCATAACCAAGCTGAATCATCTTTTTGCAGGGCAGGGTTTTAGAAAGACCTCCTAAGTTTGAAGTCTTCTCAAATCTCTTTCTGTCCTCAGATTACTCAGGAGACGTGCGCTAAAGCTGAGGTATCTTCTTTATATCACCAGGGAGATGTGACCATATTCCATCACTCACAGATCCAAGAAGAAAAATGCAGGGGGGCCTAAGCAGGAGGTGACCAGAGCAAATTGTGGAGCTAGTCAGAGCAGGAACATGATTTCAACCCAGATAGGTCAGAATCCGACGTCCAGGCCTTTCAGGCACATAAATCAAAATTGACAGCTGGTCATCCTAATTACCCCGTATTGCCACTTTATTACTGAAATTAATTCTTTAAATGCAAGTTCATTGGTATGTCCTCAGAGTGTAATCCAATCTTTTCTAAGATTAATTTTCAAAAATTCTGAAAGGCAAATAAATAGCTATACATTCTCTTTCCATGTGGACTGTTGGAAGATCCCTCTGTGTAAAGATTTTCTCTCCTGGATTGTTAAAGGTTGGTATAGCAATGAAAAATAATTGTATTTTTAAGTTCTTTTAGTTGAATGTTTATCTCTGAGAAAACTGCATTTTGCAAAATGCATTTTCTATTGTTCCCAAGTTTAAGCCTTTTCTTTACTGGCAATAACAAGACATAATTTTGTTAGAAATAAAAGAGGTTTAACTGGTAATTTTAGAAGAATGTTTTCACAATTACAAGGCATATATAATAAAATAATACTTGTGGTATTCATGATTCAGACACTTTATACAGCCAAACTGGACTTAAACTTTCTATTTATCCTGTCAAAATGTTTTTAGATTCTTGTCTTCAACATGTTATACCTATTTAATTTACTTTACAGGGGTTTCAACTGATATAATTTGCAATCTTCTACTGATATTTTATCATTAGGAAATCACTGGAAGACAGATTCCTCATGGAATATTTCTCTAGAAATAGTTGCCAAGACCATAGCTAAATTTACCTATAAGCACACTTCATATTGTTAGCTGACAACTTGTGGGACAGGTCTGGACTGAATTTAAATTTTGCCTTAAGCAGTGGTGGCAGTGTTATTAACTACTTACCTGTTAGTACACATTTTTGCTTATTTGAAATGTATGATGTGGATTATGTTGAAAGCTACCTCTTTTCTTTGGTATAGCTATTCAAAATCTATTTGTACTGAATCAGAATTTTAAGAAGCTGAGATAATGAGATTTCTAACTTCATTAGAAAACTGACGTTAATGATACACCAGTAGATTATTAACTCTTAAGGAGGCTCTACTCTCAAGGATACAACAACCAAGTACTGCATCTACAGTATCTGCCCCAGATATTATGCACTGATACTAACATCAGTCCATTCTGATCAGTCCAGATTGCTCAATTTCTTCATCAACTTGGCTCCAGATTATAATCCAGTCTGGGTGACATTTAATTCTGTTATAAAGCATATACCAGAATACTGCATTTAAATGGAAGTTCTAAATTTCTTAGGCTAATATCTGATGTTTAAGCAACCATGTTGCCAAGAAAAACCTAGGACTCTGCAAAGTTCATTGAAGTATTATTAGCTTTTAATACTATTAGTATAATAGTAAATTAAAATAAAAATTAGTATAAACCAATCTGTAAGATTAAGCATAGATTTCAGGATTTTTGCAAAGCCTAAAACATAAACATGGTAGTAGCAGTCTAAATGTATAGTAGTATTTCCTTGATAAACTGGCTTACATTTGAATCTGGTGTAAAATTGAAATGTTTCAATTCACCTTAATATATTCAAATAATTATTGTGACTGTTTTTAAAAATTAAATCACGTCCATTTGCTGTAAAAATGGCATGGACATCATATTTTTCACTGATGATATTTTGTTGAACACTGAGAATGGGTGCAAGAAGAATCATAACTTATGAAGTTACCATTGGAAAATTGAATTCAGTATTAATAATGTCAAGTCAGAAATGTTTGCTTTTGGCAGACTTTTCCAATGTTTGAATCTTAAAAACCCTGTCCATCAAATGAATTTATTCAGTATCCTGTACATTTTGCTGTTGATTCATCTTGGAGGAACCACTGGAGGGCATGCTGCTCAAAACTGCATAATATGCATATGTAATACTGAGTTTCTCTTATGGTTGATACAGATGACTAATAGCATATTCTCTTTTGCTTCTGGAGATTTTACTTTGAAAAATCTTTACATAAAAGTTGTAATAATAGTACAATGACAGTTCATGTACACTTCACCTTGATTCACCAGTTGCTAACATTTTGCCATATTTTCTTCATAATCTCTCTCTAAACATTCCTCTGCCCCCTGTTATTAATCTCTCCCTTATTCTTCCTTTCTTCATCTTTTTCTTTCTTCCTTCCTTTGTTCCATCTATAGTTCCTTCCTCCATCTCTCCCTCCATTCTCCTTTTCTTCCTTCTCTCCATTTTATCCTCTCTGTTCTATTTTTTGCTTTTATTTTTTGTTTTACAACAATTAAAAATTTTGTCTTAAAAGTCAGCTAACTTATTAACTAACATACTTCAATATATATGTTTCCTAAGAGCAGACATTCTCCTAAATAACTATGATTCAATTATCACCCTACGAAAATTTAGGAATTTTTCCTAATTGTTCCAGTAATGTCCTGTGTAGCTCCCTCTCCCCATATGTTAAATTTATCCACATCTTTTTAGTCTCATTGAATCTAGAACAGTTCACCAGGCTTTGGTATCTTTCATGGCATTAACATTTTTACAGAGTTCAGGCCAGTTGTTTTGTAGAATATCCTTCAATTTGGATTTGTTTGTCACCATATCTATTCTAAATATGTGATAAGCTTTTATAATCTCTGCTATGATATATGGTATCATTTCTACAGTCTTTCTAAAGCACTTATGTTATTGTTTCCATAAAAATAGGAGTGGTTTTAGAATAAATGTTATGTGGTGTGCCAACTCATTATTTTTGTCTTTGAGTTTGAGGAAATTCTCAGATTTCAGATTTTTCCAGAAATAGTCCACTCTCTAACACTACTTTTGGATGATAGATGGTCCTAAGTATTGATAACATCTTGTTCCCTTGGTTACAAGAACTTGGATATAAAAATATGAAACCAGAACATTGGCCATTTCTTGTTTAAAAATAAAATGTGAATCAATTTACAGTCAAATGATAATTTATTATATCACTATAAGAGTGTCTGTAGACATTTATTAAATGCTAGATAGATGAGACAGAAATAATAATCAAAACACTCCTAACATTCTAGTAGTTTTAGAATAAGGTGCGAGAGAAGACAAATACACACAAATACCCAAAGTACTCAAATATAGAATTGCAAGTGCTTAGATGTGTGAACAAAGTGTTAAAAAATGTAGAGCAAGTGTTAAAAAATGTAGAGCAAATAACTTCTCTTGCTGCCTGGCGAGCAGTGGTTTGGGGGCTAGGGTGTCAGGACAGGCTTTACACTTGAGATGGCAGTTGAGGTGTGGAAACAGTTCAGTGTGTTGGTAACATGCTCAGGTTTTAGTTACCCAGGCTTGGTTCTGAATTCAATTTTGTGATCTTTGGTAAAATGCAATAAATATCTGGTCCGCAGTTTACTCTTCTGTAAATTGGGGTTAATAATACCTATCCTGTAATGCTGTGAGGATTGAATAAGATAATGGACATATGTAACCTGAAGTAAATGTTTGATAAATGGTAGCTCTTACTAGTAGTGTTATTTAAATGCGACTGGTAGTTCCTTTCATAGAGAAGTAGAAAATGACACAAAATTGTGACATATGTAGTGTGCTAGAGAAAAGGATGTTTTTCTGTGTAGTCAGCAGGCTTGTCAGGAGATTAAGGCTACACAGTTTGTCCTCAGATTCTGTGGAACTATATGCTAACTAAAGAAGAGAGGATGTAATCTTTAAACACAGATTTTTGGAAAGGGGAAGTGTTAGGATAAGATCTGTGTTTTACTAAAATCAATCTGGGGTCAGTGTAAGTGATGTGTTTGCCAGATCTTAACCTAAGAGGTCTTAGATGACTTGAAAGCTATATATGCACATACAAAATATAGGGATTATAGACTTTTAAAAGTCATCTAATCACTACCCTGGGGCAGAAGGATATGATTCACTGGGCTTCAGGAAGACTTTTATTTATTTATACTTCACTTTTAAAAATTATTTTTGTATATTTAAAAATGTACATTAAGCATTGGCAAAATGAAACAGGCACATAATTTATGAATAAATGCACATATGCTGTGAGTGCACAGACAAAATTTTTTTACTGAGAGGTGAGTGATGCAAAGTGTTTTGAGATCTCCACTTCAGAAGGACTAGTTCAGATTTGAGAACTTCTGAAATAAAAGAAAGCAAGCTAGTTAGTGTAGAGTTTCAGTGGTCCTGATGAGTTTTAATGAGAACTTGACCTAGGTTGGTAACACTGGAATTGAGAAAGGGACTGTATCTGAAAGACTGAAAAATAAATTCATCATCAAGACTTGAAAGCCGTACTATCACTGTGGATATCTTTGCTTATCAAGGATTTGAAGGAGAGTAGTCAGAGATCAGCTGAGAGATTGTAGAAAATACATTCTACACTTGGGTAATACTAGGGAATGGGGATTTATTTTAAAGTCAAATTTAAGTTATTTGATACCAAGTTGCCTAATTGAATTACAGAATTCAGCTGATAAATAAGAAGTAAAAGAAGGATAGTAATGTGTATTCAGTTTTCAGTATAGATGTGGTTTTGTGAGGAAGAGTTGATTAGAGCAGAATTTTCTACCTCGTTACATGAATTGAGTGGTGATAACTCAATTAAAATGATTAAAGTATCAATTAACTACATGATTTTATGGAGAACAAAGTTGTGTGCTTTATTGATACCGAGTCAATGGGTGATGGTTAATTTTGAGAAGTGCACTTACTGTGTCTGAAGGAATCAAAGTTTGCTGAGTCACAAACTGCTAAAATGAGCAAGGAAGTAAAGTTTTTCATGAATCAAAATCAAATATGAATAAAGGACACATACTTGTTTTGTAAAATGACAGTAATATATGTTATCCTTAGTCTTGTCAATATAGAGGTATTTGATTTTGTCATACTCCTCTGTCAAAACATGGAGGACTGTTTATTACTTCTTATGAAATCAAGGGAGTATGAGTATTTTAAAACCACGCTTGAAAAAAAAAGTATACTAATCTAATTAGAGAAAAACAAGGCTTGGGAAGTTATCCTGTATATAACAGAGCTACATTTTCTATAAAACCCTGATTCATTCATTCATTCTTCACTTATTCACTCTTTCAATCAGTCATTCATTCATGAAATATTTATTGAATATCTCCTGTGAACTAAGACAGGTAGGTCTGTGGTAGGCTTGTTAATAGTGTGAACATGAGAGCAAAGGATCCTCACTTTATGAAATGTCAATCCTAATAGGAGAGACAGACATAAATTTAAAAAAATACATAAATAAGAGTAATTATAGAGTGTGATAACAAATGCTGTGCAGTTTAACAAATGATTGGATGGAGAGTACCTGAAACGTGGAGTGGTGTGTGTGGCGACTTTATACACAATGGACAGGGAAGGTCTCTGAAAATAAGTGAGACTTGAAAGATGAGAAGGAACCATACCTCTCTCCCCAGACTTCTGCTCTTCATGGAAACTGAAAACAGTTTCCTATCTTACCATAATTTTCCTTCTCTCTTCCAAGCAAAAATAAACACAAATATAAAATCATCCCTCCCTCAATCAACCCATGATGAAGCTCCTCAACATATAACTCTACCCCGTCTAGAAATGTCCTTGAATTACTCTTTTCTGCCTATTTACAGATGTATTTTCCAGTTACTGCCTTATCCTTTCTAGTGTAGCTCACCTTAGTGTCTTCTGCTACTTCCCTGTCTTTATGTTTCCTACAGTTCCACCCAGCTTGGCAAAGGACCTGCAGCTGAACAACTCAGTAAGAAACAAGGGATATATTCAGATGTCAGGATGAGAGAAAGGATGTAAGACAGATTTTAATAAAGTTGCTGACAGTGCTGTAATTTATCCTTTGTGAAAAAGGCTATAATATGTACTTTGGCATCCAGTGTCCCTTTCCATCCAAATCTCAATCCTTTGGTCCCCTACTCCTTCCACTGGGTTGAGTGTCACATCTTTCTGTTACTCTTACTTTTGTTCTTGTTCTTTCTGAATCAAGCTTACTGTGCTCACCAAAGTATTTTCTATTCAGTCAGAAAGGAGGGTTGGTGTTTTTATTGATTACTTTTCTTCTTAAGTATAATCTGCCAACAAATGCTTGACTTTACCGTAACTGAAATAAACACAGGGTGTTGCTGTGTCCCAAAGTCCTTATCTGAGGACTCTAAAAATACCTGTCCCCACATCTGGGTTCTGATACATTCCAGGAGATTAGTGTTAAGTGGCCAGAGAGTTGCTGTCAATGACCAACTCTTATGAACAAAAGGTAAATTTGAAGGCATAATCCATAATATTGTCCCCAGGCTAGTTCTGAGGGTCTTTTGATAGAAAGAGGAGAAATGTTTCTCTCCATGCCCATGAAAATCTATATATTTAAAGATTCACTCCTTGTATATGCTTTCTTACATTAACTTTTCTGGTCCCCATGACTATCCTGGAACCTCTAGACTGAAGTCCATTGTTTGACCCTATCCGTGAGGTCTGGCATGGTAACCTCTTTTTTCTCATCTTTAATTAAATTTATTAACATTGATGATTCTGGAAAAAGTCTGTTTGTTCAGTATCCTTTGGCATTACTTTCTTTTGCATTGACTTGCCCCAGCCATTTTACCTCTCCAAACTATGCTCTAGCACTGTGTGATCTATTATCAAAGACTCCTGAATCTCATCACTATACAGAAAACTTCTCCCTTTCCTCTGATGCATTTTTATAACTCGATACCCTCAACTCCCTGACTTGCTCTGCATTCTTCTAGGGCTACTAGGCATTCAGTCATGGAAATGGAAGTCTACGTTTCCAAGTCCTCAAATTATTCTTAATGCAAGACCCATAATATTCCTCTTAATTTCTGTTGATTCTCAATCTCTGAGACCTGCCATTACTGTAGTATTTCAGTAGAACAACTCTTTTTCAGACCTGGAATGTAATTTCTGAAAACTCTAGTTCCTTAAAGGAAGGATTTTTCAGTCCTCTGAGGTTTCCAAGCACCAGTGAATCAGGTCTTAGCCTGTGGGCCAGACAGACGTCCTGAGACTATTCAGTTGTACCTGTCACAGATCGCCTGTCTTCTAAGAAAGACTCAGATGTTTCAATAAATTATGTGTCTATAGATGTGGCTTAAATACTAATTTTCTTCCTGCAGCCTCATGAGGGAGTTTCTTAGATTTTTACAGTCTAGCAATCTCACATAGTTCTAAGGCGCTCTATTCCATTTGGTATATCTAGTTACAGATCAGGCATTCTCCCTATCTTAGAGTAATTCTTACAGTTTGCTTCTCACCTTAATATGGTACTATAGGGGCAGTCCAATCATGGATTGTGTCTATTCAGCTTGTCCCCCAAATTCAGCAACCTGACTCTCATGATGATAGGGCATTCTTGGTCCCCTGGAAGTACTGCTGGGCAGTCACCTTATATCTGAAATTCCATGAGTCCCTGAAATGTTACTTGAATAAAATTAAGTGTTTTTTTCCTCTTGACTTTAAGTCACAGTCACAGCATATTGTAACATTAAAAAAACTGAAAAGAGATACTGTATTTTGGGGGATTTCAGAAGGTTTCAGATAAGGACGTTGTATTGCATATTATGTGGCATGATTAAACATCTCTTTGTCATCAGTCCTGTTTCTCATTGCAGCTGGTCAAATCTCAACCTCCTTGTTTGTCTTCCTTTTCCTGATAAACGAACATTGCTGGTTCTCTGCTCTTTTTTTTTTTTTGGCAGTATGCGGGCCTCTCACTGTTGTGGCCTCTTCCGTTGCGGAGCACAGGCTCCGGACGTGCAGGCTCAGCGGCCGTGGCTCACGGGCCCAGCCACTCTGCGGCATGTGGGATCTTCCCGGACCGGGGCACGAGCCCGTGTCCCCTGCATCGGCAGGCAGACCCTCAACCACTGCACCACCAGGGAAGCCCTCGCTGCTCTTTTTCCTTACAACCACTTCCTTCCTTTAGCTCAGCTCCTCCAATATTGTGTCTCTCTACTTTCTCACCTCTTTTAGCTACCACTAAGAATCTCTTGTCCATATTTCCATGCACTTTCTTATTCCAGTCCACTTAACCATTTTCTCATTTTTCTATTCTCCTTTCTAAGACTATTATACCTCAGCACAATGATGGCCTCCTGTCTGAAGTGTACACAAAGGATCAAAGCAAAGTAGTACCTTAGGATAAAGGTAAATATCTTTACATCCTTTCAATTTGATAGTTTTTGTCTTTATCACATTAATACAAATTTCATAACTCTCAAACAACTTATAAACGTGTAAAAAAATGATACCAAGATAGATTTGTTACTGATGAAAATTCTTAGCATTCAACCCTTAATAAGGTTTCTGATTTCCTTCTTAACATATGTAAAGCAGATCAAATTAAGCACTCTTGACATTTAGACTCTTAAAACAAAATAAGAAGCCAATTTACACTTCACTCAGAATAAGCAAAAAAGAAAGAAAAAAAAACCCACAGATGCATTCTGCCCTCCCATCAACCCCTGCATCAGGGTCTTATGGATATACTGTTTCTCAAAAAAAAAAAAAAAAAAAAAAAAAAAATCACAGTAGCTTAGTGGATTCACTGGATGTAAGAGATGGTAGAGGCCAGAGAGTTTGTCCTACTCTAGTTTTATATATGTGGCTTGAGGTTGGACCAGGGGCTGATTGGTAATTATTCCTGTGGATGAACAAAGTCAGATATCAGTATGAGGAACAGAAGTCCTTCTATATATTATTCCTAATTGCTTCACAGAGCACTGATGCCTTACGATCTGGTGCCCATCTTTATAATGTCAGAGATTGGAAAAGATCCCATACCAGACAATATGTAAATACTTTGATTCTCTACCTGCAGGATATTTTTCTGCTTAAGATTGTTTTATGGATCCTCTCATTATACCTATACTGATATACTCCTCTCTCCCATTTTGTTTGGTTAGTATAGGACCATTGAACACATATTGACACAGGATAACCTAAAAAATGACTTCTCAGTGGTTGGTTGTTTTACCTACATTGTTATTTTAATGATGATATACCTACAAGAAAGAACATCTTAAGCATTATGATTTATAAAAAGACATCACACCCAAGATATAAAATAAAGCAGTCAAATATAGAAAGATGAATATGTTAAAGATAATTTAACAGGATAAACTATTTTAACCAAAATCAAGTTGTACCACAGATAATCATAATATTTTGAAAGACTCTTTAGGCTTGGTTTTGCTAAACAAAATTATAGAATCTCAGAAAAGCAGGGAGTTAGGTGGCTATGTGAACACCCATCAGTTAAGAGTTATAAATATTGGATAACATTTAAAATCAACGTATAACTGTATAACAAAAAACAAACAGAAACCAGGGATAGTTTAAACTCATAAAACCACAACTAGAATGAGTAAGAACTTCAAGTTTGTTTATTCTTGACCTGAGTATGCCATTCTTCCCTAAGGCTACAGCCGTTCAAAATGGCAACCAAGTGTGCTAGAGATCAGAGTTCAAGACTAGATGTTCAGAGGGAAAATACTAAGTAGTATGAGAAGCAAGGAGTCTCAAATTCTGAGCATAAACTGTCCAAATATTTGGCTTACAGCTAAACGATTTGTGTACAGGGGAGACCTCAGGAGGCATGATAGAGAAGAAGCCAGAGACCAGAGGTGAAACATAGGATGTCCCAGATTCAAACCTCTGAGTTTGATGTTTTTAAAAATGAACTGCATTCCTCAATCATGCTCAGTTCAGTTAGCAAAAAGATGAAAGTGTCAGAGTACAGGGCCCAAAACAAGCAGAGCAACTGGAAATTAGGGGATTCCCTGGAAACAAGGTAAAGCAGAAAGCATGAGCCCCATAATCCACCTAAATTTACAGTTTTTTGACAAATTTGGCAGGTATGGGTGACGATAGGAAACCTGGCTAAAAATGCAGCAGTAGGAAGGCATAAGAACAAAGCAGATATTGTAGCAGCTATATATTGCTGAACTTGGAGGGTAGGTGAGTGTGAGAGCAGAAGACAGGCAGTTGGCAACAGAGTTTGCAGTTTGTCTCCAGGCAAGGTAACTGCCTAAGAAAACAAAACCAGAATAATTCCCAGAACAGGATAGAATTTGGAGTCACTACAACCTATTATTTGCAAAGTCTGCATTTTCAACCAAAAATCAGGCATCCAAAGAAACAGCTAGATTTGACAAATAATCAGGAAAATAAAGACAGTCAATGTAAATTGACTCACATGTTGGATTTGGCAGACATAGGTATGCTCACCTCCTCTCATGACCACTCCAAAATCACAACAATCTGCAGAAGAGCCATCATTGAAAAAGTCTGAAACCTACCAGAAAAGATCTTCTTCAGCTAAAGACATAAAGAAGGAACCTAAACGAGACCAGTAGAAGGGGCAGACTCACGATATACTCAAATCCCATACCCCATGGGTGGGTGACACACAAACTGGAGAATAATTATATTACAGAGGTTCTCCCACAGGAATGAAAGTTCTGTCACCCACATCAGGTCCCCCACCCAGGGGGTCTGGCAGGTCCCCCACCCAGGGGGTCTGGCACTGCAAAGAGGAGCCCCCAGAGCATTTGGCTTTGAAGGCCAGTGAGGCTTGATTGCAGGAGCTCCACAGGATTGGGGGAAATAGAGATTTCGCTCTTAAAGGGCTCACACAAAATCTCATGTGTGCTAGGACCAAAGGCAAAAGGAGTAATTTTATAGAAGCCTGGGGTAGACCTACCTGCTAGTCTTAGAGGGTCTCCTGAGGAGGAGGGGTGACTGTGGCTCACCCTGGGAACATACACACCAGTGGTGGACATATCTGGGGGTATTCATCTGCATGAACTGTCGTAGAGGCTGACATCTTGCTTGGGTCACTGGCACCAAGACCTGGCTCCACCCAACAGCCTGTAGGTTCCAGTGTTGGGACTCCTCAGGCCAAAGAGCTAACTGGGTGGGGACACATCCCCACCCATCAGCACATAGGCTGCCTAAAGACTTCCTGAGCCCACAGCTGCCTCTAGACATGATGCTAGACATGGATGGCCCTGACCACCAGAGGGCCGATCTCCCAAGACTGAAACAGGAAGAAATAGAAAATATGAACACACCAGTTGCCAGTACTGAAATTGAATCAGTAATTAAAAAACTATGCTATATACAGAAAATTCTGAAGATGCTACCAGAAAACTATTAGAGCTCATCAATGAGTTCGGTAAAGTTGCTGGATACAAAATTACTCTACAGAAAATCTGTTGCCTTTCTATACACTAACAATGAAATATTAGAAAGAAAAATTAAGGAAGCAATCCCATTTATCACTGTATCAAAAAGAATAAAATACCTAGGAATAAACGTACCTAAGGAGGCAAAAGACCTGTACTCTGAAAACTATAAGATGTTGATAAAAGAAATTGAAGACAACACAAACAGATGGAAAGATATACTGTGTTCTTGGATTGGAACAATCAATATTGTTAAAATGACTATACTACCCAAGGCAATCTACAGAGTCAATGCAATCCCTATCAAATTCCCAATGGCATTTTTCACAGAACTAGAACAAAAAATTTTAAATTTGTATGTAAACACAAAAGACACCAAATAGCCATAACAATCATGAGAAAGAAGAATAGAGATGGAGGAACCATGCTCCCTGGCTTTAGACTATACTACAAAGCTACAGTAATTAATACAGTATGGTATGGGCACAAAACCAGACATATAGATCAAGGGAATGAGATAGAAAGCCCAGAAATAAACCCACGCACTTATCGTCAACTGATCTATGGCAAAGCAGGCAAGAATATATTATAGAGAAAATACAGTCTCCTCAATAAGTGGTGTTGGGAAAACTGGACAGTTACATGTAAAAGAATGAAATTAGCACATTCTCTAACACCATATACAAAAATAAACTCAAAATGGATTAAAGACCTAAATGTAAGATCAGATACTATAAAACTAGAGGAAAACATAGGCAGAACACTCTTTGACATAAATTGCAGCAATAGTTTTTTGAATTGGTCTCCTAGAGTAATGGAAATAAAAACAAAAATAAACAAATGGGACCTTAAAACTTAAAAAATCTACAGATAATAAATGCTGGGGAGGGTGTGGAGAAAAAGGAATCCTCCTATACTGTTGGTGGGAATGTAAGTTGGTACATCCACTATGAAGAACAGCATGGAGTTTCCTTAAAAAACTAAGCATAGAGCTACCATATGATCCTGCAGTCCCACTTCTGGGCAAATATCGGAAGAAAACCATAATTCAAAAAGATACATGTACCTGTGTTCACTGCAGCACTATTTACGATGGCCAAGACAGGGAAGCAACCTAAATGTCCATTGACAGATGAATGGATAAAGAAGATGTGGTATATTTATATAATGGAATATCGCTCAGCCATAAGAAAGAATAAAGTAATGCCATCTTCTGCAACATGGATGGACCTAGAGATTATCATATTAAGTGAAGTAAGCTAGACAGAGAAAGACAAATATCATATGATATTGCTTATGCATGGAATCTAAAAAAAAATGATACAAATGAACTTATTTACAAAACAGAAATAGACTCATAGACATAGAAAACAAACGGTTATTAAAGGGTATAGTGGAGGTGGGGGGGAGATAAATTAGGAGTTTGGGATTAACATATACACACTACTATATATGAAATAAACAACAAGGACCTACTGTATAGCACATGGAACTATATCAATATCTTGTAATAACCTATCATGGAAAATAATCTGAGAAGATATATATATATATATATATATATATCTGAATCACCTTGCTGTATACCTGAAACTAACACAACAGTATAAAATAACTATACTTCAATTTTTTAAAAATGGTTAAGAAAATCAAAGAAAAATATTTTCAAAGTACTGAATAAAATATGGCATCAATGCATAAACAGATAAGAAATATGAACATAAAAATTGCAATTAGTAAAAACTGTAAATTATAGAGTAGAAAAAGTGGAAGTAATAAAAGTAATCACTAGATGGGCTCAACAGCAGGTTGCAGATGACAGAAGAAAGAATCAATAAATTTAAGATAGATTAATAGAAATTATCCCATTGAAGAAGAAATAGAAAAAGGCATGAGGAAAAATGAACTGAATCTTAAAGATCTGAAGGAAAATATGAAGTGGTCTAACACATATGTAAATGAAATCCCCAAAAGAGAAAGGAGACAGGAAAAAGCAGAAAGAAATTTAAGGAATAAAGGTCCAAAACATTCTAAGTGTGATGGAAAACAGCCTACTCAAGGAATTTCATACAAGTTAAACACAAAGAAATACACTCCTAGACACATCATGGTAAAGCTGCTGAAAGCTAAGAAGGGACAATATAGAAAGCAACCAGAGAGAAATGACACATTACCTACTGGGGAACCATAATGAGATTAATGCCTGACTTTTCATCAGATTATGAAAGCCTGGAGACATTATATTTAAAGTGTTGAAGGAAAATAAAATCAACCAATAATCTATATCTGGTGGCGCTATCCTTCAAAATGAAGATGAAATAATATATCTAGATTTTTTAAATCTTAAAGAATTCATTGCCAACAGGCCTCCCTTATATATATATATAAACATATGTATATATAAACATATATATATAAACATATATGTATATATATGAATAATAGTAGATGGCAACATGGATCTACAGGAATGACATAGTCACCAAAGCTATATACTATATGATTCATTTATATGAAATTCTTAAAGATATAAAATTATAGTAACTGAAAGCATGTCGCTGTGCCAAAGTGGGGTGAGAAATGATGACGAAAAGACGAGGGAAATTTGAATGATGTAAAATTTGAATTAGCTGATAGTTTTATAAATGTATACATTTGTCACAATTAATTGAATTGTGCACTTAAACTTGGTGATTTTTATTTTATACAATACATAGGGCCTTACTAAGTAACCAGCTAGAACCCAATAAGCAACACTCTGTTAAAATAAGTAAATTCAGATATTTAACTATTATAAATAAATGTATTCTAGTACAATTGAAATTTACATTATTTATTTAATATAATTATATTTCCAGCCATTTTTTAATGAGGTAATATGATTTGGGATATTACTCCTGCAATCTCCATTTAAACTAGAGCAAAATGATTCGTCAAAAAACTGTTTTGTTAATGCCAACTAATAAAACTTAGTCAGTTGGTTGTAGAATGTAATGAAAAGATGAACATTGGTGCCAGGTACTCCTGGGTGTGAATCCCAGCCCGCCTCCTTAGCAGTTTTGTAACCTTAGATAAGTTACTCAACTTCCCGCAGCTTGGTTTGGCTCATATGTTAGATGAAGGTATTATGTTCCATAGGGATGTTTTGAGGATAAGATGCCAAAAAGATATGTACACTGCTTAGTGAAGTTCTAACACAAAGTCAACATGAAATAAATGTTATCTATTATCTATTTTGTTATTTGCAGTATCAGGATATTCTTTTTAAAAAATATTTATTTTACTTATCTTATATTGGGTTGTGTTGGGTCTTCATTGCTGTGCGCGGGCTTTTCTCTGGTTGCGGCGAGTGGGGGTTACTCTTCCTTGTGGTGCGCAGGCTCCTCACTGTGGTGGCTTCCCTTGTTGCGGAGCACAGGCTCTAAGCGCGCAGGCTCCAGTAGTTGCAGCACGCGTGCTTGGTAGTTGTGGCTCACGGGCTCTAGAGCGCAGGCACAGTAGTTGTGGCACACGGGCTTAGTTGCTCCACGGCATGTGGGATCTTCCTGGACCAGGGCTCAAACCCGTGACCCCAGCATTGGCAGGCGGATTCTTAACCACTGCACCACCAGGGAAGCCCCATATCAGGTTATTCTAATTAATGTATAAAATAGATCATCTGAAACAGTGAATTACCATAATGGCTACTGACCAATAATAAAATATTTGTATACCCTTCCTAAAATATTTATGAATAGGAGGAGAGAATGTGATAAGGGAGAAAAATCAGAAATTATGTGAAAAGACAAATTATTGACTGGCACTGGAAGAATAAATTTGGCTCACATGAATCCTTTTATTGAGGGTCCTCAACAATAGCCTCTGTCCCTTTTCTAACAACCTGCCTACCTAAAGTATATGTGATTTTGCATCTCTCTTTCCCTCCCTCTCCCTTTCCTTCTCCCTCTTCCCTTTCCTCTCCCTCTTCCTCCCTCTCTCTGTTTTCCCCTCCCTTCCCTTTTTCTCTGTTCTCCCTGGCACATATTCAGTTCCTCTCTATCAGTTTCTTAGTTTCTATAACCTAGAGGTTTTTCCTGTTTTGTGGTCTGAATGTGTACCTAAGCTTTTTTCTTTGTTGGGTCCGTGATAATTTCCTAATATTTTACTCTTACAGCTCCCTTCTGTTGTTCCACAGTGCTCTCCCTCTGACTTGTCCTAATGTGATGCTTAACCTGTGACAACTCCATCTTCCCATATTCCTTTTATCCCACCCAAAAGGTGAAGAGAGCATTTACTTGGGAGCAAGTGAAAGGTAATAAATGCTGGAAGGTAAAATGCTCTGGAATGAAGACTTGGTGAGGGACTCAGGTGACAGGGGTTGAGGCATCCTTCTAAGGAAGGGCTCTTGTGAAGAAACAAGTGGTGTTTGGTGATCTTGGAAAAGATGGGAATATTTAGAGAAAGTGGTTTAAGGAAACCAGTATGAGTTCAGAAAGATAAAGAAGCAACTTAAAGTAATCTAATCACTCAGCATTATAAGCAAGGACAGAAAGGGGGAAAAGAATAAGAACTAGGATACACTGGTGGAACACTGCATGTTGGCTGAGGCCCTGGAATTGTGGTAAAGATTGATCAGTTTTTCATGCACCAATGACCTGGAAATATTTACCAGTGGAAGGTGTGAGTCAGATAACTTTGAGGAGCATGGTTTTTCTTGAGGCTGGAAAGCGATTTGGATCTAAAGTCTATGCAGGAAAAAAAATACACTGGTTTCAGAAAGGTAATGAGAGAGGTCTAAACAAATAAAAAGAAGGGAAGAGAAGAGAAAAAAGCCTACATTTTGAAGGATACAGATAGAAAGATAATGAAAGAGCAGAGTATAAGAGAATTGGGCTAGAGAAATAATAAATGAAAACAAGGATGCATTTTGAAAATACTGTTTAATTTTTAAAGTATGTCATAGGCTAATGGAGTAATGTTGGGTTGTGAACATGTGTGAAGTTTATGCAGCAAGATTTCATCACTTTGGGGCAATATGCCCATAACACTTGATTACTGTATACCTTATATCTTATTACATACCTTATACCTTTTTCCTCCATGTTTTATTTGTCTACTGCAATATAGTATCATCTAGAGCAAAACATTCTTAAATTACCTTTTTCTTTTCCCATTAGAATCAACCCTGTTTGAAACAAATGAGATTTTTCTTAAGTTTTCCTCAAAGTGAGATAGGGCTGGCCCTTTAAGATAATAGCAGTTTCACCTCTGTCTGAATCTAATTGTTGCAAATGACACAGAGAAATGAGAAAAAACGATGACCAAGTAAACAAACAGGAAACCTGAAATTATGCAGAACAATCTCAATTAAAATTTTTTAATATTTTCTTTAAGGAAGAGGATCAAAGACATATTTAAAGGCTGCTCTATTCATATATCTTTTTTGACCCATCATCTTTCCTCAAGAACATCCCAAGTCTTTCTCTTAACAAAATAGATCCACAAAGTTTCCTTTCTGTCTCATAAATATTTGTGCCTTTTGTTGTCTATGTTTTCCTGCTTTCTGTCTCTGTACCACTATCCACCTATTATATTAATCCACACCCTTGCTATAATAAGTATCATTTCTCATCCAAGAACAAACTGCTGTGTTTACTATCTTGCTTTTGATTCATACAACCCATCAGCTGTTTCCCTTGTCTCTCATATATTCCTTTTTTCTTCTTCCCCTCATCCTCCTTCAGTATTTGAGCCATTAGTCAGCATTTTTCTTCATTCTATCAATTCTGAAAAAAGTATTATTTGAAAACTTCTTTATCCCCAATGATTCTATTTTTTATCAATATTTGCACTTCATGGCAAGATTAAACAACTCTTTAAGCACTGATAAAATATCAGAGAACTGCAGTTAGAACCAACTTATGACCTTAAGAAGTACCTGTGATGATGGAAAAGAACCAGGCAATTTAAAGGAAGGTCTTAATAATAAATTCTGTGGAGCCCAGGGCTGTTAGAGAAAAAATTGCAAAGTGTATAAACCTTAATATTTCTCTGTGCCTCCACCATTTCTTGCCCCCAGAATCAAAATCATGCCACAGGATTCTTATTTAATGAAGTCACCATACATGCCTGGTATATGTCACTTGTTTATATATCTCACCTCTGGCTTCTTCCCTGAAACTCTGGCCCCTTGAGTTTAAATGGCATGGGCAAAGTGTTAGGAGGTAACAATCTAATAGTTTAACAATTTTACATTGAAGTGTCAATGATGGATAGCCCAGCTTAAGGTCCTAGGAATGTTTTCATTTTAAAAGACAGAAACATTAGAACCTATACCACTCTCTAGTTGGCTTATTTTCAGGTGGAATTATAGGCTTAAGTTATAATTATTAAGAAAAATATTAGTTAATAGAAAACTAAAAGGACTTTCTGTTGCTCCTGAATCATTTTACCTACCACCTTTCTTTTGATGAATAAGACCGAGGATGTAGAAATCCCAAATAACAATAGCAACAAAATATTGAATGCCAATGTAGAGCTACAAAGAGTTTGCAGCAGAAGTAAAAACAGGTCTATAAATATGTTGCAATTTGGGGGGAAGACAAAAAAGGTTAGAATAAAAGCAAGATAAATATGTAAGATACATGTATACTGGACCGCAGACACACATATCTAATGCCTGCCATCCCCCCAGGTCTAATTGACCATCCCACATTGTTTCCCACAGCTTTCTCCTTTTTCAGCATCTCTGAATTATTTTCCTGTGAAATCTATGTCAAAGTCATCTGATGATTTCGAGCAGGCTACAAGAGTTTTGTTGTTGCTTCCTTTCTCTCACCCTCCCTCCCTTCCTTCCTCCCTCCCTCTCCTCCTTCCTTCCCCCCCTCCTCCTTCCTTCCCTTCTCCCTCCCTCCCTCCCTCCCTCCGTCCCTCCCTCCCTCCCTCCCTCCCTCCCTTCCTTCCTTCCTCTGCTTTTATAAAGATAAAAGTGAAAAAAGAGAGGAGGATAATGTCAGGTTTTGATTCAGAAGTTGAATTAGTTTGAAAGAGGGTCATCAAAATCTTCCTGACTGAGATAGGGTGTGGGTAAAATAAGGATGTGTGTGCTGTGCTACTTTAATTGAACTCGTTTAATTTGATGAAACTTTTTTTTTAAGTTGTGTGTCTGCCATGTTCATCTATTTTTAGTTTGTCAAATTATAGAGGTATAGGTATTGGATCTTTGTTGTGTCCTTAGGGAAGGAAGAAGACATGCTGTCTGTATGTTCAGCTCTCTCACCTGGATATGCTCCCGTATGTCGTGACCCTGTTTTAAAGACTAGGCCAATATTGTTTGCAAGGTTTTCTGGTCCCTGAAACCTACTCAGTTTCTCTAGGCTCCCTGCTAAAAGAGAGGAAACACTCAGAAATATATCATAGTGGAATGCTTATTAGAAAACACAGGTTTCATAGCAAGTGACGTTTCTATGAAGTATAATAAATCATAGATTAGTAATAAACAGTAAGTGTTAGCCAGCTGCTGGCACAATCCTTTCCTCTTGTCAAGATTAAGACAATTAGGTGATCTGTATAGATTTCCAAATTAAATATCTGTTCTGAGTACACTACTTTAAAACATTCCATTTGAAATAATAGTATATTTGGTCATAAAGCTTGATATTTTCATCTACAAAACTTCTTAGAAGAGCCAGATTTACCTCTTATTTTTGTAATATGTAAATGAGTCAGAGAGTGGGTTTAATTATTTTTCCTCTCAAATATCTACCCTCTTCCTTATTATATCAAGGTTTTTTTTACCTTTTTCCACTCTGTCTATAGGGTACTTTGGTTGCATCTGATTATTTTAGATGCATTATATATAACCAAGAAATTAAAAATAAAAAGCTTTCAGTTTAGGGTTCTGTAAACATTTTTACCCTGCATTTTCTTTATGGAGTAACATCTGATACTGCTTTTAATACATCAACATAGTTGAATTTCAGCTACAGAAATACACATACTGCCAGATACAGACCTTTAGCCCAGTGGGGACTTCATTAGTAGATGTCTTCTTCAGTTCAAAGATGGCACTTGAGAGTTTTAAGACTCTCTAGTTTACTAATTAGTTTACCTCCAAGGACTATGTTTAACATCGCTCAAACCTTTTAAACTTTTATTGATATGGACATTTGCACATAATTGTTTTCAGTTTAATGTATCCAAATCCCTAGTCACATTCAAGGACAAGTGCGTTAGAACACATTAGAAATCCTGTTTAATGATTTCCTTTCATATTTATGTATATTTGCTTATGAGCAAATACTTTGTTTTGTTTTACCTTTCTTCCAACTAAGCATATTCTCTTTGCCTAAATCTTCAGATTACAGTAACCACATAAAAGTAAATTCGCTGTGAATTGGCAAATTCTGAACTTAATCCCACCTAGTGGGATACTAATCACAATAGAAACCTTTGACATGAATCTGTATTCATCAGATGGTATTCTAGGGATTAGAGAGCTCTCCTGGTAGGTAAATATGTGATTAGTTTTATAAACTCAACTGCCCTATTCTGTTTTCTGTAAACTGTATCTATAAAGGCTTTCATTAGAGTACTTTTTGTAAGGTTATTGGCAAAGTTTTATCTTGAGTCAAGAAGAAGCACTTGGTGTTTATTTCCTGACATTAAATTTATACTATAATATCACACAAGGTATGTTTCAGAGCTGTCTTCTTTCCATCTCCATTGTCACTCCCCAAGTCCTATGTGCATTATGTCAGAGGTGCAGTAGCCTCATGACCTCTCTTGTTTCCCTGTAATTTATCCCTACCACTCCCCATGCTGGAGTGAACCTTTTATGAATAAAGTTTGGCCATGTCCTTCCCTTGCTTAAGACTCTTTAATGGTTTTCCATTGCATTTAGGAAGAAAAACCTACATCATTGCTGTATCCTATTGAGCCCTGCATGACCTGGCCCATACTTATTTCTCCAGCCTCACCTTACTCTCCATCACTAATGAAGCTCTTACCTCACTGTCTACCTTCCAATCCCTTGAAAATATCAAGATGTTTCCCACATTGCAGACTTTTCTACACATTGCTTTCTCTGCTGAAGTGAACATCCACCTGGGAAATCCTAATATTCTTGCAGAAGTCAGATTAAATGTTTTTTTCTCAAACCTAAATTAGATCATCCTTTCTTCTCTATCAAAGTACTTTGCTTTTTCATCATAGACCTAATCAGAATATTTAATTGAACATTTATTTGTGTAACTTAAAGTTTGCCTTCCATATAAGAATGCAAATTCTATGAGGTCAGAGGCCATTTTCTCTTTTATTAACTTCTGTATGTCAATATTTAGAGCACAGTTACGTAATGAGTTATAAATACCTGCTTGTTTCTGAATAAATGAATAAAATATGGTGTTGGATTTTTCAAGTTATCTTCCAATTTTTAAAGTTCTGTCAACAATCTAGTCCCTAATGGTAAAATTAACTTTCTTATATAAACAAAATCTCTTGGTTATTTAATTAATGAATTAATATTTATTTTATTTTCAACTGAGCATCCAAGGAGAGAGAGTATTAGTGGGGATTTATATGGACAACGTCAATCAGACAGTGGTAAGAGAATACTGCAGTATATCTGGTGGGCAATATTTTTGTCATATACTATATGTATGACATAATGTGACTCAGAAGAATCTAATCTTCAGCTAGAAGGGACATTCAGAACATCTGGTTTACTTCTGACCTTTTAGATAATTCCAAACTATCTAGATAAGGCAGTTCATTTTGGTCTTAAAGTCTTTTCATTAATTAAAAAAAATGGCTTCCTTCTACAAAAATTTTACTTGTATTTTTCCCTTATAAAATATTTTTATACCTAATCGAAATATTTCTATTTAGTAGAACTAGAATGGAGCTAATCACAACCCTCTGGATTCATCTTCTCTGAATTATGATTATAAAGTGATGAGATTAATTTCCTTTAGGGCTCCTTAAGTGACTCTGGATATAATTCCCTAAAGTGGAATTCTAAAATGGTGTCAAAATGGTACAAGTTGCAATAAGTTGCTTTGAAAGAAAAAAAATTATCATGTCGTCATTTAAACATGTATGCTTACACGGTAGTTCGAAAACACCGGAAATCCCATGGAATTCCTATACATTTAATGAGATACAATATGCTAGAAAAAAAGAAACTCTTGTGACCAAAAAAAAAAAATCTTTCAGACTTTATAAGGCCTATGGTGTTGATCAAATTCCTTCTAAAGCAATATATCATATGATTGGTTACACTTTCTTATTGAAGATTTTTGACTCTATGATGTTGCCAGGCAGCTTCCTTTTTCACATAGATTAGTTTGATTCTACCAGTCCCATTCCAAGAAAATCACCTACTGCATTTGGTACCCATTTACTGACCTTATGGATTGCGTTTGTGGTTGATAGTCTATTAAATTACTGTGCAGATTGGATTCAGGCCAGTGGATAAAATATTTCTATTAGATTCCAACAGCATACGTGTATTTCTTACAAATTCACATCACTCTCTTATCGTTCACAGTGTTTCATTCTGTCTACAGAGGTTGAATTGGGTGCACACTCAATTTCACAGGTGAACAGAAGCCTGCAGTTTCTCTGGGCTGAGTGTTTGGGAGCAGAGAGCAGTGCCCAGAGTCAGTGTAAAGGCTTGTGTGTCACCAGCACCCTTTCAAAAGGACCTTATGTCTCACTTAGGAGATATCAAAAGAGAAATTTCCTCCTATTTTAATTTAATTATTAAAGACCCTAAAACATACATTTTTACAATTCATTGCTGAGATTTTTTATGCATTTACTTAATATGTGCCTTACATTGACGTCTTTAAAAAGGCAACATGTATTTTGTTCTCCCTTATTAAAACTAAACATATCTCTCCTCGTTCCATGATAAAATACAGATCATGTTGTTATTGTTCTGAGAATCAAGACATAGCTTTGGTTCAAGGATCAGTTTTTATTTAGAAGTTACATATCCAGCTCTGATTATGCTTCCTTTTATTTTTGATTGCTTAAAAAAACTGTTCTTTTCTATTTCAGGACATGTGTGATAGGAATAGTAAGATGACTACTTCCTTCTGTTATTTAATTGGAAAAAATCTTTGACCTTGAGACTCTTCATGCTCTGATACTGAAACATTCTCTTTCATTTGATCTATGATTCCCTGGGGATTATAGAGACATGATCAATAAGTTTTACAGAAGTTTCTGGGTTAGTACTATAGCTAGTTAAATTGTTGTTATTAAACCTCAGTGAGTCCATGAAGATAGTGGGAGCCTGATACTCAGAGTGACTGATGTATCACAGCTGGCTCCTTCTTCATTTGGCTGGTTTGGGCCCCATCTTGGCATTTTAGCCTTCCCTTAGAAGGCTATCTGGCAATTCTTTATTAGCCTAAAATAAACCTATATTTTTCAAGGAATGAGAGTAACAGCAGTTTCTCACACCTGTGTTCCTTTATTAGTTGAATTCTGTGGACATCTATTTTGAGCATATGGTATAATCAGGTGTCTGTGTACCATTCAAAATGAAGAAGGACCCTCAGGGCTGGAGGGTGCAGTAATATGAGATCTAATATTTTGACTCTACAGTGTATGTGCAACTATATATCATACCATCCCTAATCCTTACAACAGCCCAGGAAAGTGGATATTCTCTCTTGTCTAATGACTTACCAAAGCCCCCCACATTTTAAACAAATGTCAGAGGTGGAATTCTAATCAAGATGAGTCAATCTCTAACAGTCTTCCCTTTTAACCACCCTACACTACCTAGCGAAGAAGATTATATTACGCTGTGAGATAATATAGATTCAGACTGGGGATATCCAGGAAGGCTTACAAATAATATAACGTTTTATCTTGACTTGAAGGATGAGTAAACTTTTGGAGGGTAGAAAAAGGTTGAATAAACGTTGTGCTCAAAGATTTGGAAGCAAGAGGCCTGTGGTTTGAGAAATGGCAGACAACTTCATGTGGCCAGGCTGTGAAATATGCAGAGGAATGCAGTGAGATCTTAGCTTAATGAAAGCCTTAAGTGTCGTGATAAGGAGTTGCAACATTATTCTGTAGGTGATGCTACCAAACAAGGGAAGAATCATAAAGATGGGTTGGTTTTGTGTAGGATGTGTTTTTCAGCTCATCAACCCTGATTCTTCACTTTCCTGGCCTCAAGTGTTTTGAAATCAAGGAGGAAAGAACACACAGATTGTCTTTGTGGTAATTCTCTTCAGGCAGCTATCTTAAGATAAATGGAAAGTGAAGACACTGATCTTGGTTTATCAGAGAAAGCATTTTTATGGCAGTAGATTTTAAGTATTTAAATGATTCAAGAGACATTTTGTCAGTTAGAGTTGGTGAAAATTCTATAATTTTTCTTTCATGGGAAGTCTAAAATTAATTTTCCTATATCCCAGGGGGGAAAAAGCATTCAGTATTACTTCATAGACATTTTTTAAAGTAAGTTTCATTTAACCTACTGTTTAGGTCTATTTATTAAAGTAGTTTTCTTCCACTTTTACCACCTAAAATGTATTTATAAATTAATTTTTTTAATCTATCTGGAATCAAACCTAATTTATATCCATCCTAAATCAAATTTAATTCATATTTATATTAATTATATTTGCTGTAAAAATTTTCCAGTATGCACTATTCTTTTTTTTTTTTTTATGTTTTTGTCGGGCAGTTTAATTTAGACAACACTTATCTGACATAATCAACTAATACCCGTTTTTAGCAAAGAAGTACAGAGTTGTCCCTCAAATGAGTACATAAAATTAAAAATGGTGGATGATGTATATTCTGTTACCACATGTTTTTTGATGTAATTTTAGTCATGATCTTGGCCTGTTGACTTTGGTCTAACTTTTGAAAATATGCTTTATCAGGAGAAAAAGTGTACTGTGTTTGAGAAATGCATTATTTCTCCAGTGTTCTGGAATCTGTTGTTAGTATAATTTGAAGTGAACTTTCTTTAGCATGGCCTCCAGGGTAATCAGCTACAGGCATGTGGATAATGAATAGCTAATAACTGTTCCCTTAGAGGTGACAGAGTTGTATACACATTGTAAGTCTTGGCAAGGAGACGAGACTTATCCATCCAGATTTTGCCAATGAAGACACATAAAGAAAAGAGAAGAAAAACAAACAGACAAACCTATACTGAAGAAATGTTACAGCTGCAAATATTTGACAACTTAAAATTTCCACAACACTGGTTTATTTTATCTGTTAATTCAACAATATTTACTGAGGTCTATTTATACTTAGTTTATATTTATATTTAGTTCAGCTCTAGGCTAGGCCCTGAACTAAGTTGATGGAAAATGCAGAAAAAGCTCTTTCCTAACTCTTTCTGTTGTTTTTCTTATAACAAACTAAGAAGTTATATGCAGTCATTTAAAGCAAGTGAAATCATATTTCTGCACATACCTAGAAACATCCTATATTAAATTTATTTTTGATTTTATTCACATCTCTAAAAAAAATCTTTTTATTTTGTTCATCTTGATTTCTAAGTGAAGGGGAGCTTAGCAGATTTGGAAAGCTACTAAGAAGAGTAAGAGGACTTTCAAAGAACATTATGAGTCCATTGAAGCAAGTGTGAATGTTTATTAACTGTCATTTCCTTTTGAAACTTTGAAGTACAATAGCAAGAACCATAGAGGCTGACTAAGATGAAAACATTTTCTGTCACCATTTAAGATGATAGAGGGATTTGAGATAGGAAAGCCACCTTCATGAAGTATAAGGAGGGGAGAGGATAGAATCTAACATTGCTATATATGAGTATTATCTGTTTTTGACAATATATAGTAGTGGTAATGATGAAAATAATAATAGTAGTATGTAGTAATTGTTACATTTTCATTTTATTCTATCATTCTAAATCCTTTACATATTCTATCATCTAAATCCTTTATCTCAACTAATCCTGATACAAACTATATAACTACTACCAGTATCATAATATGAATGGAGGTGCAAACTTAGGCACAAATCAATTAAGTACCCTCCAAAGATTATCCAGTAAGTGTGCTGAGGCTAAACCACTCTGCCCTTGAAGGAGAAGGATGTGGTTGAATGTTTCCACACAACCAGCAAATCCTCAAAGAGCAAAACTCGTTTTGAAGAATAGTTTTCCTGTCTCTTTCAAGAGAACCACTTACCGTTGCCTTGAAAAGACTAACATGCTTTTTGATCATACCAGTAATTTTGTAAGACCCGAGTATAGATGCTGTGCCAAGGGGCTAAAGAAAGGTGATGTTAAATTTATTATTTTCCATAAAAATCTTGATTGAATGAGGTGTTACTTTTCTCTCATCTTGAGTTGTATTAATCCTAGAGGTCTTTTGCTCCATAGGAACTCGCCACAGAGTTCTGTTTTAGAGCATCAAAGCATACCACTACATCTTAGGTTTGAGTTATGCAGTATAATGTAAGATAAAGAAAACTGCAGATTTCTGTGACCTGATTTCTAATCTTGGTTCTGCTGTTATGATCATGCACAAGTCACTTTGCCTCCCTGGGTCTTAGTTTAGTCATCTGTAAAATGAAGGGGTTGATTAGAAAGCCCTGTGGTCCATCTCCAGCTCTAAAATGCTGTGACTCCATGATTCCTCTTCCGATGCAAAAGAGAAGGCAGTGAAAAATTAAAAGAGGCTTATCTTCCATGACTTTCTACCCATTTACATAGGACTGAAATTGCTTTGAAAGTATCAGAACAACCAGTAATGTTTTATTTGGAATGTTTCAGTTCTGTCAGTTTTTTTGTGAATGAACCAGGTTAAGACTTTTATTTTTACTTTATGGATTCAGCTATTAAATGCTTTCAATATAAAGCACTTATTATTGTTGATTAACAAGAACTCACTAAAAATCACTGATTTAATCTTTCATTTATTGAGTAGGTAAGACACAATAATAGGTGCTGAGTGATAACAGAATGAATCAGGAATCTTATAAATGAATAATAACTATCAATTATTGGGCAACACTGACATGCCAGTTATTTTGCCTGCATCACATCACTGATTCTCAGCAGGATCTCTGCACAATTTATATTGGCCTTAGAGAATAAGTAAACTGAGATTATAGAGTTTGTAAGTGACAAAATCGAGAATGGAACTCATGTCTATCTCTGAATATTGCACTGTTTATTTTTCAGTTTTTTATTTTATTTTATTATACTTTTTAAAACATCTTTATTGGAGTATAATTGCTTTACATTGTTGTGTTAGTTGCTGCTGTATAACAAAGTGAATCAGCTAAACATATACATGTGCATCCCCATATCCCTTCCCTCTTGCACTTCCCTCCCACCCTCCCCATCCCACCCCTCTAGGTGGTCACAAAGCACCGAGCTGATCTCCCTGTGCTATGTGGCTGCTTCCCATTAGCTATCTATTTTACATCTGGTAGTGCAGATATGTCAATACCACACTCTCACTACATCCCAGCTTACCCTTCCCCCTCCCTGTGTCCTTAAGTCCACTCTCTACATCTACGTTTTTATTCCTGTCCTACACCTAGGTGCTTCAGAACCTTTTTTTTTTTTTTTTGTAGATTCCATATATATGTGTTAGCATATGGTATTTGTTTTTCTAACTTACTTTACCCTGTATGACAGATTCTAGGTCCATCCACCTCACTACAAATAGCTCAAATTCATTTGTTTTCATGGCTGAGTAATATTCCATTGTATATATGTACCACATCTTCTTTATCCATTTCCCTGTTGATGGACACTTAGGTTGCTTCCATGTCCTGGCTATTGTAAATAGTGCTGCAGTGAACATTGTGGTACATGACTCTTTTTGAGTTATGGTTTTCTTAGGATATATGCTCAGTAGTGGGATTGCTGGGTCATATGGTAGTTCTATTATTAGTGTTTTAACGAACCTCCATACTGTTCTCCATAGTGGCTGTATCAATTTACATTCCCATCAACAGTGCAAGAGGATTCCCATTTCTCCACACCCCCTCCAGCATTTATTGTTTGTAGATTTTTTTTAATGACGGCCATTCTGACCCGTGTGAGGTGATACCTCATTGTAGTTTTGATTTGCATTTCTCTAATGATTAGTGATGTTGAGCAGCTTTTCATGTGCTTCTTGGCCATCTGTATGTCTTTTTTGGAGAAATGTGTAGTTAGGTCTTCTGCCCATTTTTGGATTGGGTTCTTTGTTTCTTTAATATTGAGCTCCATGAGCTGTTTATATATTTTGGAGATTAATCCTTTGTCCATTGATTCGTTTGCAAATATTTTCTCCCATTCTGAGGGTTGTCTTTTGGTCTTGTTTATGGTTTCCTTTGCTGTGCAAAAGCTTTGAAGTTTCATTAGGTCCCATTTGTTTATTTTTGTTTTTATTTCCCTTTCTCTAGGAGGTGGGTCAAAAAGGATCTTGCTGTGATTTATGCCATAGAGTGTTCTGCCTATGTTTTCCTCTAAGAGTTTTATAGTGTCTGGCCTTACATTTAGGTCTTTAATCCATTTTGAGTTTATTTTTGTGTACTGTATTAGGGAGTGTTCTAATTTCAGTCTTTTATATGTAGCTGTTCAGTTTTCCTAGCACCGCTTATTGAAGAGGCTGTCTTTTCTCCATTGTATACTCTTGCCTCCTTTATCAAAGGTAAGGTGACCATATGTGTGTGGGTTTATCTCTGAGCTTTCTATCCTGTTCCATTGATCTATATTTCTGTTTTTGTGCCAGTACCATACTGTCTTGATTACTGTAGCTCTGTAGTATAGTCTGAAGTCTGGGAGCCTGATTGCTCCAGCTCCGTTTCTCTTTCTCAGGATTGCTTTGGCTATTCGGGATATTTTGTGTTTCCATACACACTGTGAATTTTTTTGTTCTAGTTCTGTGAAAAATGCCATTGGTAGTTTGATAGGGATTGCACTGAATCTGTAGATTGCTTTGGGTGGTAGAGTCATTTTCACAATGTTGATTCTTCCAACCCAAGAACATGGTATATCTCTCCATCTGTTTTTATCATCTTTAATTTCTTTCATTT
This sequence comes from Phocoena phocoena, assembly GCF_963924675.1. Classification (NCBI taxonomy): domain Eukaryota; kingdom Metazoa; phylum Chordata; class Mammalia; order Artiodactyla; family Phocoenidae; genus Phocoena; species Phocoena phocoena. The sequence goes on along the minus strand of NC_089230.1, from coordinate 40,671,613 downwards.
AATTAATTTCATAACTGTAAGTGTCTTACAGTTTTCTGCATACAGGTCTTTTGTCTCCATAGGTAGGTTTATTCTTAGATACTTTATTCTTTTTGTTGCAGTGGTAAATGGGAGTGTTTCCTTAATTTCTCTTTCAGAATTTTCATCATTAGCATATAGGAATGCAAGAGATTTCTGTGCATTAATTTTGTATCCTGCTTCTTTACCAAATTCATCGATTAGCTCTAGTAGTTTTCTGGTAGCATCTTTAGGATTCTGTATGTATAGTATCATGTCATCTGCAAACAGGGACAGTTTTTCTTCTTCTTTTCTGATTTGGATTCCTTTTATTTCTGTTTTTTCTCTGATTGCTGTGGCTAACATTTCCCAAACTATGTTGAATAATAGCAGTGAGAGTGGACAACCTTGTCTTGTTCCTGATCTTAGTGGAAATAGTTTTCCAGTTTTCACCATTGAGAACGATGTTGTCTGTGGGTTTGTCATTTATGGCCTTTATTATGTTGAGGTAAGTTCCCTCTATGCCTACTTTCTGGAGGGATTTTTTTCATAAATGGGTGTTGAATTTTGTCAAAAGCTTTTTCTGCATCTATTGAGATGATCATAGGGTTTTTCTCCTTCAGTTTTTTAATATGGTTTATGACATTGATTGATTTGCATATATTGAAGAAATCTTGCATTCCTGGGATAAACCCCACTTCATCACGGTGTATGATCCTTTTAATGTGCTGTTGGATTCTGTTTGCTAGTATTTTGTTGAGGATTTTTGCATCTATGTTCATGAGTGATATTGGCCTGTAGTTTTATTTTTTGGTGACATCTTTGTCTGGTTTTCGCTGATCAGGGTGATGGTGGCCTCCTAGAATGAGTTTGGGAGTGTTCCTCCCTCTGCTATATTTTGGAAGAGTTTGAGACAGATAGTGTTAGCTCGTCTCTAAATGTTTGATAGAATTCACCTGTGAAGCCCTCTGGTCCTGGGCTTTTGTTTGTTGGAAGATTTTTCATCACATTTTCAATTTCAGTGCTTGTGATTGGTCTGTTTATATTTTCTATTTCTTCCTGGTTCAGTCTTGGAAGGTTGTGCTTTTCTAAGAATTTTGTCTGCTTCTTCCAGATTGTCCATTTTATTGCCATATAGGTGCTTGTAGTAATCTCTCATGATCCTTTGTACTTCTGCAGTGTCAGTTGTTACTTCTCCTTTTTCATTTCTAATTCTATTGATTTGAGTCTTCTCCCTTTTTGTCTTGTTGAGTCTGGCTAATGGTTTATCAGTTACGTTTATCTTCTCAAAGATCCAGCTTTTAGTTTTATTGTTCTTTGCTATCATTCCCTTTATTTCTTTTTCGTTTATTTCTGATCTTTATGATTTCTTTCCTTCTGCTCACTTTGGGTTTTTCTTTGTTCTTCTTTCTCTAATTGCTTTCGGTGTAAGGTTAGGTTGTTTATTTGAGATTTTTCTTGTTTCTTGAGGTACGATTGTATTGCTATACACTTCCCTCTTAGAACTGCTTTTGTTGCATTCCATAGGTTTTGGATCATCGTGTTTTCATTGTCTTTTGTTTCTAGATTTTTTTTTGATTTCCCCTTTGATTTTTTCAGTGATCCCTTGGTTATTTAGTCGCGTATTGTTTAACCTTCATGTGTTTGTACTTTTTTACAGTTTTTTTTCCAGTAACTGATATGTAATCTCATAGTGTTGTGGTCAGAAAAGATACTTGATGTGATTTCAGTTTTCTTAAATTTACCAAGACTTGATTTGTGACCCAAGATATGACCTATCGTGGAGAATGTTCCATGAGCACTTGAGAAAAAAGTGTATTCTGTTGTTTTTGGATGGAATGTCGTATAAATGTTAATTAAATCCATCTTGTTTAATGTGTCATTTAAAGCTTATGTTTCCTTATTTATTTTCATTTTGGATGATCTGTCCATTGGTGAAAGTGTGGTGTTAAAGTCCCCTACTATGATTGTGTTACTGTCGATTTCCTCTTTTATAGCTGTTAGTATTTGCCTTATGTATTGAGGTGCTCCAATGTTGGATGCATAAATATTTACAATTGGTATATCTTCTTCTTGGATTGATCCCTTGATCATTATGTAGTGTCCTTCTTTGTCTCTTTTAATAGTCTTTATTTTAAAGTACATTTTTTCTGATAGGAGAATTGGTACTCCAGCTTTCTTTTGATTTCCATTTGCATGGAATATCTTTTTCTATCCCCTCACTTTTAGTCTGTATGTGTTCCTAGGTCTGAAGTTGGTCTCTTGTAGACAACATATATATGGGTCTTGTTTTTGTACCAATTCAGCCAGTCTATATCTTTTGGTTGGAGCATTTAAATCATTTACGTTTAAGGTAGTTATCGATACGTGTGCTCCTATTACCATTTTCTTAATTGTTTTGGGTTTGTTGTTGTATGTCTTTTCCTTATCTTGTATTTACTGCCTAGAGAAGTTCCTTTAGCATTTGTTGTAAAGCTGGTTTGGTGGTGCTGAATTCTCTTAGCTTTTGCTTGTCTGTAAAGGTTTTAATTTCTCCATGGGATCTGATTGAGGTCCTTGCTGGTTAGAGTAATCTTGGTTTTTGGTTCTTCCCTTTCATCACTTTAAATATATCCTGCCACTCCCTTCTGGCTTGTAGAGTTTCTGTTGAAAGGTCAGCTGTTAACCTTATGGGGATTCCCTTGTGTTTTATTTGTTGTTTTTCCCTTGCTGCTTTCAATATCTTTTCTTTGTGTTTTATTTTTGATAGTTTGATTAATATGGGTCTTGGTGTGTTTCTTCTTGGATTTATCCTGTATGGGACTCTGTGCACTTCCTGGACTTGATTGACTATTTTCTCTCCTATGTTAGGGAAGTTTTCAACTATAATCTCTTCAAGTATTCTCTCAGTCCCTTTCTTTTCCTCTTCTTCTTCTGAGACTCCTGTAATTCGAATGTTGGTACATTTAATGTTGTCCCAGAGGCCTCTGAAACTGTCCTCAGTTTTCTTCATTCTTTTTTCTTTGGTCTGCTCTGTGGTAGTTATTTTCACTATTTTATCTTCCAGGTCACTTATCTGTTCTTCTGCCTCAGTTATTCTTCTGTTGATTCCTTCCAGAGAATATTTAATTTCATTTATTGTGTTGTTCTTCATTGTTTGTTTGCTCTTTAGTTCTTCGAGGTCCTAATTAAATGGTTTTTGTATTTTCTCCTTTCTATTTACAAGATTTTGGATCATCTTTAGTCTCATTACTCTGAATTCTTTTTCCGGTAGATTCCCTATTTCCTCTTCATTTATTTGGTCTGCTGAGTTTTTACCTTGCTCCTTCATCTGCTGCATATTTCTCTGTCTTTTCATTTTGCTTACCTTGCTGTGTTTGTGGTCTCCTTTTCGCAAGCTGCAGGTTTGTAGTTCCTGTTGTTTTTGGTGTCTGTCCCCAGTGGGTAAGGTTGGTTCGGTGGGTTGTGTAGGCCTCATGATGGGAGGAACTGGTGCCTGTGTTCTGTTGGATGAAGTGGGATCTTTTCTTTCTGGTGTGCAGGACCGTGTCTGGAGGTGTGTTCTGGGGTGTCTGTGAACTTATTATGATTTTAGGCAGCCTCTCTGCTAATGGGTGGGGTTGTGTTCCTGTCTTGCTAATTTTTTGGCACGGGATGTCCAGCACTGGAGCTTGCTGTTCGTTGAGTGGAGTTGGGTCTTGGTGTTGAGATGGAGATCCCTGGGAGCGCTCTCGCCAATTAATATTACGTGGGGCCGGGAGGTGTCTGGTGGTCCAGAGTCCTGAACTTGGCTCTCCCGCCTTGGAGGCTCAGGCCTGACACCAGGCCGGAGCACCAAGACCTTATCAACCACATGGCTTTTGGGAAGCTTTTTCTGCCAGCGTTCAGTAGGTGTTCTGTAGGAGTTGTTGCACATGTAGATTTTTTTTTTTTTTTTTTTTGCGGTATGTTGGCCTCTCACTGTTGTGGCCTCTCCTGTTGTGGAGCACAGGCTCCGGTCGCACAGGCTTAATGGCCATGGCTCACGGGCCCAGCCACTCCGCGGCATGTGGTATCTTCCCAGACTGGGGCACGGACCCGTGTCCCCTGCATCGGCAGGTGGACTCTTAACCACTACACCACCAAGGAAGCCCTGTAGATGTATTTTTGATGTATTTGTTGCGAGGAAGGTGATCTCGTCGTCTTACTCCTCTGCCATCTTGAAAGTCCTCTCTCTTCACACTATTCAGTTTTGAAGTGTTCCATACTCACAGATCAATTGAGGAAAAGCTTAAGGGCAGATTTAGGGAAATCTTCCATACTCTTGTTGCTAGAGGATCCACATTTCGTCTGGAAAGGACGTAAATCGGGCCATCTCACTTCAGGCCTACCCCGTCCACCTTTTTTCCCTTCGTGCTTAGTCTGTTTCACTTGCTCATAGTGATCTCTGTGCAGAGGCCTTGCTCCTGGCCCTTCAGACCAGAGTTCCTCGTGAAATGGCTGAACCGACACCTCAGCTTGGACATGTGCTGAAGCTCCTCACAGGACACTCAACTCAAGTTACGTGTATTCACTTTTCTCTTTTAAAATTAATCAAGAGACAGCACACGTGCCTGGCACTTTTTCCCTTTGTGCTTAGTCTCTTTTCACTTGCTTATAGGGTACTGTGTGCAATGGCACTCTTCCCAGCATTTCAGACAAGAGTTTGTAGCCTGAAATGGCTGCACCTGATACTTGATCCTGGTGGCCTGAGTGCAGGCCATGACATTCTGCGCATGACACCTTGGCTCAGTGGGGCTGTGTGCAGAGACACCGCACCCAGCAATGTGATCTGGAGCCTTGAGCAGCACTAGCAGCACGCAGTTACGTGGACCCACTGCACTGTGTTTACTAAACCATATTACCTCTCTTTTAATTTCTGAAGATCATTTCCCCACCGCCCCCTCCCCCCATGACAGTCAGAGGCCCTGAGAAATCATTGAAGAATTCAGCCTAATTATTATAATGCACAAGTATAGTTTTTCATGATATCATTTAAAAGCAAGCTTATCAAAACAGCTAAATAAGGGTTATCATGTGAGGAGTATTATTTTAGGTTGAAGGAGAGATCAGTCAAGGAAAGTCTGTCATTCATTTCTTATCAGCTGGCTTCATGAATTCCTCCCACTCGCCTTGGTATGAGTCCATCTGTGTCTTTTGAGATGACTGTTTTAAATCTCTCATCTTCCAGGTCAACTGTTATATCACAATCCAGAGGAAGTTGTCTGGCTCCATAATGTGACTTAGTAGAAAGCAGCATGCAATATTCTGTGAGTCACATATGGTCTGAGGGTTGTAGGATGACTATCACTATGAGAATCTGGATCCAATGATAGTGAAAAAGTATGTTTTTCTCAATTCCGTGTGTTTTCAAAAATTGGAACAAGAATGTTTGGTTTCCAAGCTGCCTCCATAAAAGTGATTGCCTGATGTCCTCCAGTTCAAACAAATCATGCAACAAAAATGAAAAAACCCACAAATAAAACAATTTCATAAATTGCCTTTTTGGAGTAATTTGCACCTGAAGGAAAGGATTCAATTTCATTACTTAAATTAGCTCTTAATGTAGCTTTAATACACCTCTTTTCCTGTGAAATGATTGAGTAGTGTGCTTGAATACACATCAGAAACAAACCACCCCTTCCTTATTCCCATCACATAATTCTCATAACAATAATGAAATTAAATGTACTCACCAGTTTTTTGTTTTTGTTTTCTTTTAGGAAAACACATTGCTTGAATGAAGGAAACAATGTAGCTTAGTTTCAGAAAGAAAAACCATTTTGTTTAAAATTGTCATAAATCTATGCTATTTGCATATGATATTCTGAATTTTGGTCAAATGGAATACTTAAGCCATCTAATTGATACTATAGACTTTTACAAGATGGGACTTACTTGTGTGGAAGACCCAGTGGATTACAGCCTCTTCGGAGGTGAGAGACATACAGAGAAGGGCTAAAAGCTGAGGCTGCCCAGCTACATTTTTGATAGAGTCTTGGAACAATCTCATTTCCACTGTTGACATTCTGACTTTCTCTTTAAGAAGAGTTCTGAACTTTGAATCCTAATGAAACCAGTGAAGCTGTGAATAAAAAATTTACCTAATGTACAGCTTCCTGATAAATTTGTTACCAAAAAAAAAAAAAAGCTATGCTTTGAAAGCAGAATTTGTCACCAGCTAGAAAAGCACAGAAGTAGTCTATACACAGTTACCAAAGTTTTCTCCCTTAGCTTTTTCAGGAGTAATTTTCCATACCTCCTACACTTCCTCACATTGCTGGGCTAAAGGAACAAAATGCATATCATCATCATGTCCACTTAAAGATTAATCACATAAAATTGAGCAGTTTGCTGAGTGGGTCCAGGATATGATGCATTTCTTTCAGGCCTCTTGCTTTATTTCCTTCAGATTCTGTATATTCGAGCAAATTGCTATTCTGTAAGAGTTAAGGAATTAAGATGATTGAGACTGCATAATTAGACTAAGGACAGATTTAAGGAAATTATCTTTTCTCCTAGCTGAAGTCTAGATTAGTGGGTAAAGCCACTGCGTTGTCATTACACAGTTAGTATGCCTAGTCAGATCCTTATCTTGGTCCTGGTATTCCAATTTCAAGCTTGTACTACGTTTTAAACCCTAGTTAGCCATTTTAAGCCCTTCATATTCAAAAGATAGCCCCAAATCTTACTTCACAAAAAATCAGAGACATTCAGGTAGAGGATCCTCAGCTGTCTAGCTCTCCACATCCTAAAGTCACTTTCATTTAGTCCTGGGAATGGAGTATACGTCTGACCAGGTCATATTTTCCCATCTCCTCCAGGACTGTGCTCTGGCGGCTTCACCCTTACTTTCTTAGATCTTTCTCTGCTCTAGTTCCAGCCTCTCTCTCTCTCCCTGGGCTGTCTTTTCCCTTTCACATGCTCAGATAATTCATATGATATAGTCACATGTTACAAATGCACATCTAGAGATAAAACAAAAGAAAAGTAAACAAAAGGAAAGCTATTTTTTTAACCTCTAGATCCCCCTCTAGCTAGGCCTTATTTCTCTTCTCTTTTTCCAAACCAAGCAGTTTGAATGAATTGTCTGAACTCACTGACCCTGTTTTTTCTATGTTTATTACTTCATTAAAGTATAATGCAGCAAGGTTCACAGTTCTTAAATATACATTCTGATAAGTTTTGATTAATATAGACACTGAAGTAACCACCACTCCATTCAAGTTATAGAAATTTTCACCAACCCTGAAAGTTTCCTCATGCCCTTTCTCAGGAAATCCCTGCCCTACCCTTTCCTACAATCACTTGTCTGGTTTCTTTAAATGTAGATTATATATCTCCTGTCTCTTTTCCTTTAATTTTTAAAACAGCCTCAAAACTTACAAAAATTTTGTAAACACAGTATAAAAACATTTTTTTTCCTGAACCATTTGAAATTAAATTGCCAACTTGTTTCCCCATCAAGTCTGAATATTTTAGTGTGTTTTTTTCTCCAACAAAGACCTTATCCTTCAGGACCACAGTGCAACCATTAGAATTAGGAATTAGTGTTGAAGTATCACTAACATCTAATCCTCAGGATCCATTCAAATTTCACCTATAAAAGTGCATGGCAGAAAAAGAATCCAGTTCAGAACCATGCATTGCATTTAGTTTTATATCTCTTTAGTAACCTTTAATCTGGAGCTGTTCCTCAGTCTTCCCTTGACGTTCATTGCTTTGGCAACTTCAAAAAGTATAGGCCAATTGTTTTATAAAATGTCTCTCAGTTTTGTTTGTCATGATTCTGTGTTCTTCTCATTGCATCATATCAGTGGCTCATGGCTTTAATTTGTCCCATTATTGATGATCACTTTGGTCACTTGATTAAGGTGCTAATTTCCAGGCTTTTCTACCATAAATTACTCTTGTTCCCTTTGTAATTAATGAACATTTCATGAGGAGGTAATTTGTGTACATGCACACACACATTCATTTATATTTATTTGTATTTCTCCTATATATTGAAAACCATGAGTTCACACTGAAACTTCCAATTACAATCCAACACCACAAGGTTCATTCTAGTTTTTTCCTTTTCCGTATTTGTAACTCCTTTCTCTGATAATGAGAAATAGGATCTCATTATTCTTAACATTTTTACTTATTTGATGAATTCTCCTCTATGTAACCCATCTCATTCTTGATACTGCCTTCTCCCCATGTGGAAATTCTCCTTAATGCCACTCATACTCAGACAATGTGTGCTATGCTGCCACTACCATACCCTCCTCTACCTGTAGAGCTCTGAGACCCCGTTCAAGCACCTCCTCCACTTGCATGTTTCTCCTTCTCACACCACTTGGGCTCCAATATTCTGTGCTGGCTGCTGCCACCCCTCCCACATGGATGCTGTCCTCATTCTGCCTGTCGTCTGACACTTACACCAAGCTTCTTTGCTGGGTGGAGCACTGCCTCACTTTGCATGGGTACCAGAAACCCATGATGGGCCATCTTCTGCAGCTCCACCAGTGAGGATGTCTTTTCTCCCCTTGTGTGGTCTTTGACACCTGCACCTCTCTGCTCCTCACACCCCACACTTGTGGTTGCCTTTCTGTCACTCTCCTCACCCCACATGGGCTCTGACACACTGCATATTGCCACTGTAATCTGTCCTCGTCCAAACCTTAGTCTGACCCCTATCTGGCTTGACCCCAACACAAGCCTTTTGGATTGAATTGTTCAGGAGAGGAAGGGAATTGTTCAGGAGAGGAAGGGAATAAAAAGGAAGTATTATGAACTTGATCGTCCTCCCCAACCCACTGGCAAATTTGTAGTTTGCATTCCTAACCTCCAGTGTGACTGTATGTGGAGATTGGGCCCTTAATTAATTAAGGTTACATGAGGTCATAAGGATGGGGCCCTAATCCAATAGGACTGGCGTCTTCGTAAGATAAAGAGACATCAGGGATGTTCATATACAGAGAAGAGGCCATGTGAGGACACAGCAAGAAGGTAGCCTTCTACAAGTCCAGGAGAGAGACCTCAGGAAAAACCAGATCTGACAACACCATGTTCTTGAACTTCTAGCCTCTCAGAACTATGAGAAATAGACTTCCATTGTTTAAACCACCCAGTCTATGGTATTTCATAATGGCAGCCTTAGAAGACTAATACAGGAAGATAAAAGGAAGAGGAAATAAAAATGAAAGTGCTTCCTCTGTATTTTACTTTATGTTGTAAGCTGCTTCAGTCCTCAGGGTGGTTCTGGGCCTGGTTCTGGGTTTTTATCAAAACCATTATGAATTTTAATGGACATCACTATAACACAATACCCTCAACTACTCCCTCTTCTTTAAAATTTAGTTAATGTATTTATTCTTTTTCCTCTTTTTTCTTTTCTTGAAAATTAAAAAAATTCCAGCTTTATTGAGATAAAATTGACATATAACATTGTGTAAGTTTAAGATGTACAATATATGTTGATTTTATATACTTATATATTGCAAAACCATTACCACCATAGTTTAGTTAACACCTTCATCACTTAACTACTATTTCATTTTCTGGGTGAGAACATTGAAGATCTACTCTCTTAGCAACTTTCAAGTACATACTACAGTATTATTAACCATAATCATTAATGCTGTACTTTACTAGATCCCTAGAATTATTCATCTTATAACTGGAAATTTGTACCCTTTGACTAACATCTCCACATTTCCCCCACCCTGGTAACCCCTGTTAATCAACATTTCTATTTTACACCACTCATAGAAATTAACTTGAAATGGATTAAAGTTTTAAACATAGACCTGAATCCATGAGTTTTATAAGAATGCATAGGGGAAAAGCTCCTTGGCATTGGTATTGGCAATGACTTTTGTTTTGTTTTGTTTGGATATGACACCAAAAGCGCAAGAAACAAAAGCAAAAGTGGGACTACATCAAACCAAAACCTTCTGTGTAGCAAAAGAAATAATCAATAGAATGAAATGGCAACCTTTATAAAGGGTGAAAACATTTGCAAATCATATATCTGATAAGGGGTTAATATCCAAAATATACAAGGAAATCCTACAACTCAATAGCAAAAAATAAATAAATAATACAATTACAAAATGGTCAGAAAAACTGAATAGACATTTTTCTATAAAAAACATACAAATAGCCCACAGGTACATAAAAAAGTGCTCAGCAGCACTAACCATCAGGGAATTGTGAATCAAAGCCATAATGGGATCACCTCACACCTGTTAGAATGACTAGCATCAAAAAGACAAGTAGCAAGTCTTGGTAAGTATGTAGAGAAAAGGAAACACTTGTGCATTTTTTGTGCGAATGTAAATTGTTGTAGCCACTTATGAAAACAGTATGGAGGTTCTTCAAAGAATTAAAAATAGAGCTACCATGTTATCCAGCAATCCTACTTCTGGATATGTATCCAAAGGAAATGAAAACAGGATATCAAAGAGATATCTGCATTCCCATGTTCACTGCAGCATTATTCACAATAGCCAAGGTATGGTAACAACCTAAGTGTCTGTCAGTAGATGAATAAAGAATATGTATGTGTGTGTACTCTATGTATAATATATTGAAATATTATTGTATAATATAAAAATATTATTCAGCCATAAGAAGGAAATCCTGTCCTTTGAGACAATATGATAGATCTTGAGGGCATTATTCTACGTGAAATAAGTCAGAGAAAGATAAATACTGTATGATATCACTTATATGGGGGATCTAAAAACACACCCTCCTTTTTAAATCGACAGGCTGAATGACCAAGTGAGCTTGTCATTTTGGCATCAAACACACTAGTCCCTCAAGGAGCGCATGCTACTTTCCTTACCTCTGTCTCACATAAACCAACACTTAACCTTTAACTTCCCAGAGTAAGATTATTTTTAATGGGTTAAATCATTTCTGGTTATTAGCATTAAAAATAGGCATTGAGGCATTTAAATAGAGATCCTGGATCCCATAAGGGAAGTTTTGCCACTCAGACCACTTTATTCATATTACCCTGTAATCTACCCCACAAATCTACAGAATCATTCTTTTGCAACTGGTGCATCTTATCAACTAGGGCCATATTTTTGGTTTCCAAAATTCCTCTCCATGGTCTCTGACTGACAGTGCACGTAGTATTTGTGCAAGCAATGGGAAATGCTGTCTTATCTGTGGTACTCTTTGTAGTGACCACTGGCAGAGGAGGCAGGAAGTGACTGCTGAAAACAGAAGTAGACTCTATATTACCATGCAACTTAAGTGAGATTTTGAAGCATCTCCTTTTATAAAACTGCCTAATTAGAAGTAGTGATCTGTCTGCTGACAAGTTAAGAGGCCCATGGACTTCTGCTAGTCTACATTTTTAAAGACTTCTGGGACCCAGGCCAATGTCTGTCAGGAGAAGGGTTTTGTCTTTCTCAGAACAAAAGAGTATCTCAAAGAGCATCACTCAGTCCAAGTCACTGGTCTAGGCAGTGAACATTTTCATGTGAATGTTTTAAAGTATCTTGAATTTAAGAGGGTCATATGAAACTTTATATATATATATATATATATATATATATATATAAATTCTTATAACTGTTTCTCCTTTTGAAACCTCCATTTTAATTAATGACACGAACATTTCTGTAGTTTCCCAAATTTAGGAATCCTTTTCTCTTTCTTTCTTCCATATCCAGTTAGTAACTATATCTTATTGATTTTACCTCCATAATATATCTCCCGTCAGCTGCTCCCTATACCCGTGTTCATAGCCTTAGTTCAAATCCCCATCCTTTCTTGGTTGGATTACTCCAATGCCTTATTAGTTGTTTTCTCTCTTCTCTGAGCTTATGGTCTATTTGAAAAGAGCCATTATTAGGATATTTGATGGGTTGGGTATATGTATATTGTTGGAGGTGGAAGATTAGCCTTGTAAGCCCCATAATCCAACATCTCCCACCATTCCCAGCAACATCATCACATAACTTCTAGACATTCCAGAATAAAATAAGAATGTAGGAAATGTGACTGTTATGGTTAATTTCTTGTGTCAACTTGACTGGCCAGGAGGTGCCCATATGTAACATTATTTTGGGTTTGTCTGTGAGGGTCTTTCTGGATGAGACTCAATAAAGTAGATCACCATCCCCCAAATGGGTGGTCATTATCCAATCCACTGAGGGCTTGAAAAGAGCAAAAGGCAGAGAAAGGAAGAATTCTCCCTTTTTTGCTTCCTGCCTGCTTGCTTGAGTTGGGACGTTTCACCTTATTTTCTACAGCCTTTGGGCTGGGATTTAAGCCATTGACTCATCATTAGGCATTCAGACTTGAACTGAATTACATTACAGGCTTTTGTGGGTCTCCAGCTTGCAGACACCAAATCGTGGACTTCTCAGATTCTATAATTGTGTAAGCCAGATACATCATGACTTCTCTTCCTCCCTCCCTCCCTCCCTCCCTCCCTCTCTCTCTCTCTCTCTCTCTCTCTCTCTCTCTCTCTACCTCCACCTCCCTCTATTTCTCCCCCCACCCCGTGTGTGTGTGTGTGTGTGTGTGTGTGTGTGTGTATATCCCACTGGTTCTGTTTCTCTGGAGAACGCTGACTAATACAGTGGTAGAAGTATACCATTATACATGAATTGTTACTTGAATTGTTGAATTTGTCTTGTGACAGTGTAAGCACTAATTTTTTTCATGAAGATAGAATTTAAAAATACCATATTGTGGACAGTCCTATTATACTAAGTTCAGATCTTTATTCCCCCACCTTATGCCAGCTCTCTTGCGTACCTCCCCAGCACTGTGGTGGCTCATCTGAATTGTGCATAGACTGTACGAAATAATAAAAAAAAATCGTATATATTTAAAAGGGACTTTGATAGAGCAAGACTCTGCATTTTGGTGCCTTCCAGCACTGGCTCTGAGTAACTTTAATCTTGGTGAGTCACTTCTCTGCTTAGGTGCCTGCCTGCTATTCTGCTGGAGGAATATCAGTACAGATGTGGAATCCAGAGGGGACTAAGGCATGCATCAAAATGAATATAGCCATGAGTTCTGAGTAGACAGACATAAACAAAATAGCACTATGAAGATTAAATGAAGTTATACATATATGGAAAGAGCTCCTTGTTTAGTACTTGACTCATGGTAGAAAGTCAGTTAATGTTAAAAGAATTGGTGAGTAGATAGTAGAAGTGTTGTGAGGATGGGTCACCAGCTTAAATGATGGGGTGTGAGGCTGGCAGGGTTTGCAGGGCATGGTGCCTAGGTGGGCTAGCTTAAAGGTCTGTCATTGCACAGCCATGTATCTTTTATGTCTAGCACAGTGTCTAATTCATATTATATTCTGGTTGAATGTGTTTGCATATATAAACTTTTCATTGACTGTATGGGAAATATACAGAATCTTTGGCATTATTTTCCCAATGACTAGGGGGTTGGGTACACTTTCTCAATGACTTAAGAAGTCAGTGTGCCATTGTCTCTCTACTATCAATTTCTTATGGCGATTTTCTATCATGGGTGGAGAACTATGCATGCATTTCTAGTCTCACATCAGAGAGATGCCCTTTTAGTATTACAGTATTCTTAGTGGATCTTTGGCTTGAATCCTCTTCTCCGCATCAGGTGTTTATTTTCACCTGGACTTAGCTTCAGGATTTACTAAGTTTCCAAGGCCCCTGTAACACTGTTGTTCCTGGCAGCTAAAACACTCAATTTTGCTCCCCTTTCCAGTATATTTTAGCAAGGGTTGAAGAGCAACAAAGCAGCATGTAAAGAGGAGTTTGAGCCCCTATTTTGGTTCAGGTGAAACAGGGGCACTGGCAGAGGTCCTACAGCTTGTTCATATACACCCATCACTTTATGACACTTAAACCCTAAGGCACAGAAGCAATCAACTTCCCTGCAGATTTCTCATCATCAGAGCAGATGGGTGTGATCTTAAGCAGCCAGCAGCGCACATATGTTCCTAAAGTTGAAAGGAGGATTCTGAGCCAAGAATGACTGCAAAAGCCTGTCTCTTCATACCTTCTCTCTCAGGTGGCAGCACTAAATGTGGCCCTCTGTAAGATTAATTAAGTAAAATGAAAAGCACAGTGGAACATTAAGAGATGAAATAGAAGATACCGTGCAGAAGAAAGTGTGATGGTGATTTGATCTCAGTGGGAAATGTTGAAGAAAATTCCTGACAAAATTTTCATTAGGACATCATCAAATTGGTCAGCATGTGTTTCCATCTATGGGTTAGCTACTCTAGAAACTATAAACCATAAAAAACACACATGATCGAGCTTCAGGCCTATGGAAGCAAATATTAAATATAATGATTTTTAAATGTCAGCTTTTTATCTTGCATGTTATGCACAGGACTCAAAACTACTAAAAAGCCTCCTGTAATTGAGGATTTTTTCCCCAGCCTGTTTCAACTAGTAATTTCTTGCTTTAGCTTTCAATGACCATATTTACTTATCAAAACTTATCACAGGGCTTCCCTGGTGGCACAGTGGTTGAGAGTCCGCCTGCTGATGCAGGGGACACGGGTTCGTGCCCCGGTCCGGGAGGATCCCACATGCCGCGGAGAGGTTGGGCCTGTGAGCCATGGCCAATGAGCCTGCGCGTCTGGAGCCCGTGCCCTGCGGCGGGAGAGGCCACAGCGGTGAGAGGCCCGAGTACCGCAAACAAAACAAAACAAAACAAAAAAACTTATCACAGACTAGAACATAATCTCTCCTTTTAAAACTTAAGATTTTTGATGACACAGTTTTGTATATTACAATACCATTGATGTCTGTGGGGGAGGAACATCCCTTTAGGCTTTTTATAACAGTAATATTTCTACACATTCGTTGACTAAGAATTAAATACTTTTTCACTGGGACAAAAAAATAGCATTTGTTAATGATAATACTCCCACGGGTGACACAATGCAGAGATTCTTATTTCAGTTTAAATATATAATTTAGAAACATAAATCATTACAAAGTAAAATCCATTGCCTATCGTTTAGCCAGGTGTATCATGTAAATGTGTAATTTAAATAAATTTTTATTATCCTAAATACGGATACTTCCAATTATGTTGGTACTCTGTCCTAATTACTCTTAAAGATAGACTGTTCCTCCTATTACATAGGGGAAGAAAGATTTAATTATGGATCCTAGTCTTTCACAAACAGCTTTACTCTATGGAAAATAAAATTAAATGTCAATTAAAATAATATGAACATTAATATCCATAGACTGTGCATACAGTAAGGCAAAATATCACAGCTGTATATAACACTGAACCACAGCCATTGCTGTCCACTTGATCCTCCACATTGCAAAGGTGCTGGCCAACAGTCTGGGACTCATTCATTTCAGCACAAATATTTACTGAAGGCTTTCACATCAGTGGATAAAAAACTACTGCTTTCTGTCACAGAGCATCTCGGATGATCTACACAAAGACTGTTAGAAGCATAATGTGATGCATTTTAATATGCAGTTTTGTTCATATGTAGATCAAAGCTTGGAGAACATCGACAGACACTGAACCAGGAGTCAGACAACTAAACTCAGCATCTTTCTCTGATACTTGCTGGAGGTATGCCAGTCATTCAACACCTCAATTTCCATTCCTAATGTTTAAAATGAGAGACAGTAATACCTTCTCGGCTGCATGAGAAATTATAGAGAGAATATGTGCTTGAAAATTCTTTGTAAATTCTAAAGTGTAGCCTCATTATCATACATATTGTTATAGACTGAATGTTTGGGTCCTCCCAAAACTGATATGTTGAAATCCTAATGCCCAATGTGATAGTATTAGAAGGTGGGGCTTTTAGGTGATAATTAGGTCCTAAGAATGTGGTTCTCATAAATAGAATTAGTGTCCTTATAAGAAAAGGCATGAGAGAGCTTGCTTTTCTATCTTTGCCATGTGAGGAAACCAGAAAGAGGGCTCTCACCAGAACCCAGCCATGCTACCATCCTGATCTTGGAGTTTCCAGCCTCCAGAACTGTGAGAAATAAATGTTTGTTGTTTAAGCCACTTAATCTGTGGTATTCTTGTTACAGCAGCCTGAACTGAGACACATTTTTTTATTATGAAACATTATCACTCAGGTATAACTTTTAAGCATCTATTTGGAGTAGCATCTTTCATCCCCTGCATTATTTGCCTAAAAATACATGACGTTAGCCTGATAATATCATTTGAAGGGCTATGATGAATATTACACCGAACTATGCCTATAAAACCAACTTAGATAGTAACATGCCACTTTGGTTCAGTTTACACTCATATTTTTGTTAATCTTTATGATATATTAACTCTTCCAAAACTCTTCTGTCAATGTGGTTAACCATCTCAACCTTAAATAGTTGAATAAGCATATATTATGGGCAGAAGGATTTAAAAGTTAGAGTGGTCCTTAAAGGCCACTTCTAGGCCAGATCCAAGGGCTGCAGAAATGACTGTTGGTGAGTAAAGTAAAACCTCAATAGCAAGGTATGATGGACAGAAGTTTCACAAATATTTAGTACCTTGTGTTCAGAACTATGTTTTGTGTAATACCATTGCACAAAAGGGCAAAAATAATTAACAAATCAATTGAAAGATTCATCTTTCTTCATCCAGGCCACTTGGTTTGATAACTGGAGGATAGTCAGGTTAGATGTGGTGATACCACATTCATCAAGTTGCATCTGCATGGCCAATGTGCATGATTTCAGCAAAATGACTTGGGATCTGCTGCCCTACAGGGATGCTAGATGCTAGGCAGTGTTGAAAGGCCTCAAACCAAAAATGTGCTTCACATCTGCACATGTTATGCAAGGCAAACACCTTGATAAGTTCTCAGTTTTATGAAAATTGGAAACGGAAAACTTATTGTCTCACAATATGGGGCATTTTCAAGATATAAACACTACATTTGGGTTTTCAAATATTTTAGCTATGCATGAGAATCTGATTTGACTCACTAGATTATTTGCCTAAGTATTCATATGATTGTATAGATGCAATAGTTTCTGTGTCATCAGTGCTTAGGTAAGAGGAATATGTACTTTGGTTTTGCCATCTATGTGCAAATTTTTATTATTTCCATTCCTACATAAACCTGGAGTAAACAAAACAATTTGATACACGCACTTGCACTTCCATATAGTATATTCTAATGGCCCTGGTAATGAGTGACAGAACAAGGATCCAAACCCAGCGCCCAAGCTCTTAAACACTAAACGAGAAGCTAAACAGCTGAGGGAACAGGAAGTAGGCAGACTCAGAGCATCACATGACAGTGTAGAGCCTGTGCTCTAAACCTCTATACTATAGCATGCTTACAACTGGCTTTCTCTTTACTACATATTTTAAGGGAGAAAAAATTTTCACATCTAGTATACTGACAATTGCTGGATTGAGATTCTGAAGATACAGAGAAATTTGTCTGGATAGTGGGCCTTGCAGCCAGATGAATGAATTATTCTAGGATTAAATGTACTGATCTAAAGTTAGTATTCATTTTTATCTGCTTAAAGAGTAATATCACTGAGTAATATGTACTCTGGGGGAAAAAGCTCTACTCCAAAGGAAAAAAAAAGTTCTCCAAATATCTTATTGGTACTTCTCTAAAGCCTTTTCCCCACAAACATTGAACAAAATATTTTTGCGTTCTCACCTCTCCTTCTCCATCCATCAAAATGCGTTTTATTGGAAAGTGAGCATCAGAAATTTTTGAGTGGGGGTATTTTAAAGTGCTAAATTCTAGGGCAGTCTACTTTCTGCTCTCTCACTCCTCTTTCAGAAATACAATACTTGGGAGAAGAACAAAATATATCCTTATACTGCCTGATCAGCTCTTTTAATTGTACCCACGAAGTAAATTCTTATGACACCTCTCATCTTTTAAGAGTAAAACATAGCCTCTTCAGCCTTTGCCATTTTAGAAAATGCTATTACTACCACATTTCTAGAAATATTTTCTTTTCCACCATACAGGAAATTGAATGTCCATTTTTAAATATCATTGTACATATTTTTAGTCCAACCTAGCTCTACATGACACATCATTGAAGTGAGAAATGTAAGGCAAAAAGAGGCTTATATCCTGTTTGCATAACAAGTATGAAATTATTACCTGAATTTTTTAAGATGAAAATCACCCCATTGGCAGGCACAATTAAAAGAGTAGCACTTCATTCAGGAGTTTCACACCATTTATTTGAGAGAAGAGATAGTGGAAAGAGAGAGTCAGACACTAGGCACTTTAATAGCATTTATCATCAAAGGGCCGAAATGTCATAAGCAGTGAAGGAATCATACTTTTGAGGCTATAAAGTCTATAATATCTATGATATTACCAAGTAAGTAGCAGCTAGATTGTGCTGAATTTTAAAACCAGTGGACTGTCTTGGATTTTCCTAAAATTGCTTTTCATTATAATATTGCTGCATTCATGGGATGCATAGAATTTTATATATCACAAATGAAGTATCACATCCGTGGTTAGATGTTGGATTTTCAAGTCTTATAAGCATTTCAGTGTAGTCATTGTATGTACTACAGTTTTTCATGAGGTGTTACTTGAAGTGTCCTCAGTCTGCTGCTACAGAGAAGTTAAAATTCAGGAACTTTCTTAGTAGAACTGGAGTTATTACCTCCTTGTTGTGATTAGCTGCTATGTTTTCTCTCACAGGGAGTATTCAATACTCGGTATGAGATTTTTCTGGTAGTGGGAGGCATATTTTCAATGCCACAGTGAATTTATTAACTTAGTATCTGCTGTGAGCTATTTTTATATTTAATACATGTAACCGCAGTATGGCACATATTACTGTTTATAAAGAACAAATTTTAAATGTCAAATATTTGCCTGAATTAAACATCTTATTGGTCCACAAAAATAATTCACAGTTGTTTCATTATGCTATAAAGAACAACTGAAAGGAAGGTCCGTCTTGGACCATATCCAGGTAGTTTTTTTTTTTTTTTTTAAAAGATGTTGGGGGTAGGAGTTTAGTAATTTATTTATTTATTTTTGCTGTGTTGGGTCTTCGTTTCTGTGCGAGGGCTTTCTCTAGTTGTGGCAAGCAGCGGCCACTCTTCATCGTGGTGTGCGGGCTTCTCACTATCGTGGCCTCTCTTGTTGCAGAGCACAGGCTCCAGACACGCAGGCTCAGTAGTTGTGGCTCACGTACCTAGTTGCTCCACGGCATGTGGGATCCTCCCAGACCAGGGCTCGAACCCGTGTCCCTTGCATTAGCAGGC
The DNA here is from genome assembly GCF_963924675.1 of Phocoena phocoena. NCBI lineage: Eukaryota > Metazoa > Chordata > Mammalia > Artiodactyla > Phocoenidae > Phocoena > Phocoena phocoena. The sequence continues at coordinate 40,652,386 of NC_089230.1, read as the reverse complement.
AGATTCTCAACCACTGCACCTCCAGGGAAGCCCCAGGTAGATTTAATTATTGACATAGCAAAATATCTTAATATTAAGTGCTCGTGTCCAGCATTGAAAGCATTATCTTCTTCCCTGAGCCTGCTCCTTCTTCTTTATTTCTATTATTTTTTCATTATCAAGGATTTCTATCTCCTGACCCACACATGCCAGTTAATTGCTAAATCTTATCTATTCTCTCCCCTAGTATATTATTTTCTTAGTTCAGGACTGAAGCATCTCTCACCTAGACCATTCCTACAGTGGATATTTCTCTTTTCTTTGATTATAGGGGGATGAGGGGAAATAATGAATTTTACAGATTTATAGGAATAAAGGATAAATCAGAGTAAATAAAGAATAAATTAGAATAAATCACATAATTCTAGGACTAGGAACAGCTTTGAGGATCATATCAAAAAATAAAATACAGGGGGAATAGTGTAAGCTTTTGAGACATGTAGCCAGATTGTCTCCCTGCTCTGCTATTTTCTAGCTGTGTGGCTTTGAGCCATTACCTTAAATGTTGTTAGTCTCAGTTTTCTTGTCTATAAGGTATTAATAATAAAACCCATAAATAGTAAGATATACTCCAGAGGGTAATCGTGTCATTTAACAATATAACATAGATAAGACATCCAGCAGATCCCCAGGAAGAGGTAGGTCCAACCATTATTGATTTAAAAAAAAATGCCACCCTTCCTCCCATTTTATGTCCTAAAATATATATAAACCCCTCAAAAAAAAAACAAAAAAAAAATCTCTTAGGAATAGATGCATAGTTTTTTTTAAAACAGTTATTCTAAGAAGCAGATTGCACTTTGCCATTCTTGTGTTAAAATATGATTGTTATATATAAACAAACAGTATCATTCCTTAGGAACCCAGCTTCAACCTTAGAATTTGGTAACCACTTTCTTGATTTACACCGCTTTATCATTTGAGAATTTTTCCTGATGTCTAACCTAAATCCCTTGTTTCAGTATCAACCCTATTCCTTTTACTTCATATTTCTTAAGAATGAAACAAGTGCTAAAGTACAGGTTTTCCTGAACTAGAATTAATTTATCTTCCTTATTTGCTTTCTCCTTCAGGAATTATCTTGTGATGTCTTAGCAAAGCATTATTTTATGGTCTTGGCAACATTTGCATTCGTTAGCATTCCATTACAGATAAATATAGTCTTCACCTCTGGAGTGAAGTGAATGAAAAATAGTGTAAGCTCCCACGATGGATCAGTTCAAGGCCTTAATCTAAATTTCCTCCAACACCTTGCCTTCTATAGTGTAAAATTCCTTGAGAATTTTATGATTTTTGTTATCTCTCAAATCCCTTATATTCTGTGTGTTCAGTCATTAAGACTTGCAATTGCTTGTTGTTTAGGTAGATTTTTCTTTTTATGTGTTGCATGAATTAAAGAAAAGCATGACCAACTACACACTTGGCTTTCAATCAGATTAATTCCTCTTAATAAATTTCTTACATCTTTTGATTCCTCAGAGGTCTGGTTAGTGCTTTTGGATTTTATGGTCTGTGGCTTTATTTCTTTCATCACATTCTTTTGGTATTCTTTCCTAAGAAGTCACAGACCGCTCTTGGACTCCTTTGCTTTTGCTCTTTGGACAAGATCTCCACAAAAGTCTAAGTCCCTAGAGATAAGATTGGTGGAAAAGGGCACAGCCACCGTAGTGTAGTTTCAGCTGGTTGAGGAGGGAAAAATTTTTTTTTCTCTTTTCTTTGCATTGGTCAATAACTAACCCGTATGCAAATTAGTGTTGAAAAGACAGTATACTGCCCAAATGATTTTTAAAATAAAAATCTGCATTTGTCTAATTCTTTGTCTTCTCTCTGTGTTCATCTTCTTTTTGCTTTTGTTTACTATAACCTTGGTCCTTTATTAAGAAAATAATCATCACTGGGGAAAAGCATGCATGCTCATTTCATATCTTTTAGTGCTGGGAATATATTAACGTATCCATTTCTCTTCTAAATAGAACCTTCTGAAGTAACGTAGGCAGGATTTGTGTGAAAGGAAACTCATTTTTTTTAGTTAACACAACCAGTGAGAAAGAAGTTCTAACATGTTCTCCTGTATTACTTTGCATTCTAAATGAGCACACACGTCCTATACAGACACTCTCATATTTCAATTACAAGGTGATAATAGTTCTGTTTTCAGATTTGGTTGGTTTCCTGTTTCCTTACTTACCCATAGGTTTCTTTCAGCTTATGTTGACAAAATATTTATTAATCCTTACTTCTTTATTGATACCATTCATGATCCTACTACTGGCCACTGTCATTTAAAAGCCTATGATGTTTCTAATCCTAATTAAGAAAATTAAATCATGTCTAATCAGATTGAGCTAAGCCAAGAAAGCTACAGAATAATTCAGTTTTACAAACATTTTCTTATAGTCACACACCATTCTAGGTTCTGGGAAGCCATGATGAAGAAGCACAGACTGGGCCCTGAAGGGGCTCAGAATCCAGTGAGGTAGATGGACAAGTAAGCTGGTAATTGAAATGTGTGCTGGTATTGTTGGTATTGTAAGAAGTGCTAGAGCAGGCCTATCTTTTTATTTTTTATTTTTTATAATTATACCTATGTTGAGATCCATCATCAACCCCTGCTAGGCCTCATTTTCAGGACAACTCATTTCTTTTGATCTGTTACCTCATTCATACCCTCCTAAAGTTCATGGAGGCTGAGGCAGATGGTATTGATATCTGGTGACTTCTTGGGGAACAAGGGGTATGTCATTTTCTTAGAAACTAGTATAGTTCCTGGGACAGAGTAAGCTTTCAGTATAAATTTATTTGTTGAATCCCTGAATCTTGACAGCATTAGCAATGAATAGCTAGCTGTATTCAGATAAACTTAGGCTAACCTTTCTTTAGGACAGTGGTTGTCTTCTTTGTTCCTGCTTCTGTCATCACACACTCTTACCTTTCACTTAACCAGTGATAGCATGATGGTGTTGACCTAAAACAAACAGACTGCCAGTTATTTCTCCAGCAAAAATTGGCTTATTTGGGATCAACAGAGAATTGCAGTTTAGGGTCTACAAGCACGGTGAGCCACATGCAAGTTCCCCCACAGAAAGGAGAGAAGAACTCTTTCAAAAAGGGGGAAAGGAAGCTGGGAAAGCTATGGTAAACAGAAAGTCCAATGGAGAAATTGAGAGTTCAAAGTATAGTGGCTTGTCATTGACTGAGCTCTTGCCAGGCAAGTAGAGGACGTCTTTCCTTCCTGTTGGGCTCTGCTATCATGGTAGGGCATGAGAGCTTCCCCTCTATCCTCCCAACTCTATTTTAATTGAGGTTTCTATTTATTAATTTTTACAATGGACTCTAGTCATTTGGGACTTCCAAACTCCTTCTTGCCCTACTGGCCAGCACCCTTTTGAAGATATGACTTAATTCCCCTTGAGTCCCTGAGAATCCTTCAGAGATATTCTAGCAAAGACATATTTTGATCACTGACTTTAGTGTTTAACCCATTAATCTGGGAATTTCAGACAATACTTTTCTTTTCCAGGGCTAATAGAGGATATTTTAAGTATTTAATCTGGAAAAGACACCACTACTACCACCAGCATTAACATGAACATAATAACTAACAGTTTTTGAATACATTCTATATGGCAGCACCATATTGAGTGTTTTACATTCATTATCTTTTTTCCTCTTCACAATTATCAGATGAGGAAAGTGAAATTCAGAGAAATTATGACACTTGTTTAAGGTGACACAGCCAGCAAGTGTTGGTATCTTATCAGTTCCCATTCATCACCTTGCTTGCTTCTCTGGGTTTATTATTATAGAAATCTCCCAAATTCATGATAATTTTCAAACAATTATTTATGTTTCCAATTGACTGGCTTGGTTCTCACTTGACCTCCAGCAGTAGCTCTGACTGCAAATGTATGTGCCACTGAGGTATTTCATGACGTTCATGGCATTTTTGTACATAGGTATTTCCATGCCATTTGGTAGAATACAATTCCTTCATAGAAAGCTTTGTCTTAGGATGATAGAGAGAAAAAAATGATTGCATTCATCTTGAGGAAAGACTAAGCATTCTATACACAAAATGCAAGTTGTAGCAGAGTAAACCTATTGGGTCTCAGGATGCTTCATGAAATTGAAAAAAAAAAGCCCTCATTGATTTTCTTACTCTGAGATATCAGGTTTGAGTATAAAGCTTTTCCTTTTTTTGTGACAATGGCAAGAACTATTTGTATAGTACCTTATTCTGCATAGTTTCATGAAACTGGACATTAGGGTCTATATTTATGGGGGGAAAACGAGGAAAGAACAAAACAAGAACGCTTATAGATAAACATTGCTCTGACCTTCCAACAGAGCAGCAAGGGTGTATAAACTGAAACTGAAACATATCTGAATCCATTAGGGGTCTGTGCTTTAAGACTTAAGAGACACTAAAGGATTTCTGAAGCAGAGCAATGACTCTGTAAATCTGATGTTTCTATTAGTTGTAATTTTCATTAAATAGCCTCCCATTTAATTTTCTCTCTTCTGCCTGAGCAGTAATTCAGTGACAACTTTTTCAATCCACACAGGTATATTTAGGCACGCTGAGGAATAAAGCTGCTTTTGGCTTATAGTGTAGGCTTCTATCCAGTGCCGAGAACTGATTCTAGAATTTACTTTTCCATTAATAAGTGCTTTCACACCAGGAAAATTATGCAGGAGTTTGTACAGAAGTATTTTTTTCTTGCAGAAAGTCTAAGTCGAGCACAGCTATATAGGACTAGATAAATGGAGTGAATCCAGGAGCTACACGAGACATTTGGTAAAGTAAATAAACACAGTGGTAGTTCCCTCTTTTCCAGGGATTCTGAACTTATTTGAACATTTATTTTCTTCCACACATCAAAATTTTATCAAATATATTTTTCAGTGTTACTGTCTGTTCATAGTACAAAGCCCATCTACTAAATGTGTTTATTTTTACTGTTTGTGTTATGCACACTGACTCGAGAAGTTGGGAGAGAATGAAGGCAGAGGTATATTGAGAAAGAGTCTTTGGGTCAGTGTTGGGTACAGAGTAAGGATAAAATGAGAAAGTTTCGGCTGAGAATCAAGAAACCTGTTTTCCCCTGGTTTGTATCATTCATTTATTCATTCATTTATTTGTTCTTTCATTTTGTCAGTCATCGAGTGAGTCAACCAGCTCACTCAATGTGTTTATTTGGTTGGGGCCTATGATGTGTCGGGAACTGTTAAAGGCACAAAAGATGCAGAGATGAAAAAGGCAGAACTGGTCACTGCCCCTGAGGAGCTTAAAGTTTGCCTTTGGTGCTAACTGGTTAGATGCCTTTGAAAGAAAAAATTAGTTAATCTCTCTGGGCTTCAGTTTCTTCACATATAAATGGAGAGGTTATTAAATGATCTGCTTTCTGTGATTACAGGTCTTGATTAGATATTACACCCTGGTATGACCAACTCAAACCTAAAATATGATTTTTTTATTTTAATAAACTTCTGTTCCTACAGCAACCTCTCACTCCCAGTCCCTGCATTTCCAAAGAGAGTTTAAGACTTACGTTAATGATATATTCAGGCTTTACAGTAGGGATATTGTTCACATATTTAAATTCCATACTTTTTATATTTTATTTACTTTGATTTCTTCAGTGGTTGGTCATCATTATTTGTTTAAGGCTTTGGAGTAGGAGCAGCCTTAAATTTCTTATGAAAAAGAAGTTATGTCACTGAAACACATAATAAAAATAGCTAACATTTCTTGAGCACCTACTCTGTGCCGTGCCTGGGGCCCGGCATTTATAACCAGTTTTTCATTTAATCCTAGGGATAAAGTAATTTGCCCAAGTCATTTAATAAACAAAGGATGAAGTCAATATTCAAACCCAGGTCCTCTAAATCTAGAGCCTATGCTTTTAACCATTGTCGTATAATCAGGTGGAAAAGACACCCAGAGGAGGTGATATTTTGGGAGTGAGTGACCAACCATTCTCATTTGCCCAGGGCTGCCCCTGTATTGGCACTGGCAGTCTTGTATCCTTGGGATACCACTCAGTTCTGGGCAGACTGGGGAGAAAAGACCCTTAGTTATTTAGAGTGATAATAACTGAATACATTGAAGTGGGTCTGTCCTTTGAGGCTGAGAAAATATTTAATGACCACTTTACAAAAATGTATTCTGCATTGTGCTATCTTGATATAAAATGGTTTGTTTTAGCGATAAAGAGATATAAATCGCTCTCATATTTTAATTAAAAGAAATACATTTGGAACGGCAAAATTTTAGGAGTTAATAAAATGATAAAATCAACAAAACTCTCCTATACTGATCCTCCATTTCAGTCTTTAAAAAGCAATATTACATTTTTAAAGAAAAATGTTTACAGAATATAATGATAAAGGAACTCTGGAGTATTCTAACTAAAAAATATTTTAAAATGCAAATTTATTCAAAGAAAATAGAATAAGAAATAGTACCTTAAGAAAGAGACAAAATAAATTTCAAAGGGAGATTTTTGAATTATGGTTTATTTGTGATGCTGAACATCTGTATGGTATTTGAGAAATTCTGTCAAATATTTTAGTGAATAATTAGCATCATAAAGTTATGCCGATGACAATTGCTTTGAAGCTGTCAGTTTTATAGTAATGTTTGGTATTTTTAAGTTTTAGCCTTTGGTTTAGAAAATTGTTTTTTAATAATTGCTTGCTGAGGACATTATTGATCTCCTGGTGACTAAATTGGTGCTTGTCTTACTAGACTTAGAGCAGCATTTTTCACAGTTGATCACTCCCTCCACATTGAAACATGGCCTTCTCAGAGATCCCAGGACACCTACATTTCCTGGTTACCCTTTTACCTCAAAGCTACACTTTCTTTTTCTTTTGCTTCCTCTTTCCTCATCTAAACACTAAATGCCCCAGGGCTTGGCCATCTGGACTTCTTATCTTTTCTATTTACACTGACTGTCTTAATCTCCTCTAGTTCCTTGGCTTTAAAAAACATCTTTATATTGAAGATACCTACATTTCTTCTTCCAGTCTAAACTTCTTCCCTGACCCCAGTTTTGTGTATCCAACTGCTTAGTCAGCATCTCCACTTGGATGTCTAAAAATGTCCTTAAATCTAATATGTCCCAAACTAAGCCCAGATTTCCACCCTGACTCTTGCTCTTCCAGCAGTGTTGTCCCTTGCAACCCTGGGAGTGGCAACTCCATCCTTTTAGTTCCTTGGGCCAAATTCCTTGAAGTTAGCCTTGACTCCTTTCTGCTCCATGCATTCACATCACCTCTGTCAACAAATCTTGTCGCCTCATCTTTGCCATCTAACTATTTATGTCAGCCTCTTCCACTATCACCCTATTCCAAACTACCAATATTTCTCACTTGAATTATGGTAATAACCTCCTAACTAGCCTCCCTGCTTCCTCCTGAGGACAGCAGCCAGAGTGATTCTTTATAGATATGCGAGATCATGTCACTCCCATGCTCAAAATCCTCATCATACTCAGAGTAAAAACCAAGGGTATCATATTGGCCTCTAACTACACACAATCTGAATTTCCAACATTCTCCTCTTCTCCATATTCGCTCCTACAACTCTTCCCCTAGCTCTCTGCCCTTGAACCACCTAGGTCAAGTTCTTGCCTCAGGGATTTTGCACTGTATTGTTTGCACTTGAAATGGTCTTCTCCCAGACAGCTTCACAACTCCCTCTCCTGCTTTCTTCAGTTTTCCACTTTAAAGTCACATTCTCAGTGAGGCCTTTCTTGAACTCTATTTAAAATTGGACTCACATACTTCGTCACCACCAGCACTGCCTATCTATTTTCCCTGATTTATTTTTCTCATAGCATTGCAACCATATTTAGTCCAAACTTGACCACGAATATCAATACTATAATTTTACCAACAATGCCAGAATTCTACCATAATGCAGTATGGTATATGTAACCTGAAGAATAAGGGTCGAAAGATATTGGCATATTACCGAAGTCCTTTCTGTCACTAGCAATTAGTCCACTCCATCATCATGTCATATGACCAAACTGTCTCCCAGTGTGAGGCCACTAAGGTTTCAGGTTTCCATTTGATCTTGTCAGGTTCCAAAAGCAAGTCTGGCCTCAGGAATATTTCTGGTATCTGGCAGAATTGACCTAAGAGACCATATTGTCTCTTGCTCTAAGACTCTTTTGTTACATTGGATTACCCTTATTGTATAATTCATTTATTCATTCCTTGACCTTCAGGTACTATCCCTCTTTCTTTCAACTTAAAGTCAAACGTTTCCTCTTTGGAAGGAATGTTAGGCTTGACCATCCTAGTGTAGATTGGAGGCAGCAATGATAGTCTAGCAAGTGCTTCTCCCTTTATTCATTTCCATCCACATCAGGTAGGATTACTCAGGTAGAGAATGTGTGGACTATCTCAACCCCTAGGCTTATAGCTGTATTCACTGGCAACCCTAATTTTGCCATAGGGCGAAAAGGCACCATTTAGTCAATCAGGACCTTAGGAATTTGATACAAATCTTTAAAAGTATAGTCACAGTTTCTGCTTTTATCAAGGATCATTCTTATGGTACCTGCAGTGGAAGTCCTAGTCCTGTCACCACTGCATCAGATTTGTGTGTAGGCGAGGGAGTTGAGGTGACATGAAGAAAAATAAAATAGTTGAGGTTATTTGGGAAGAACTGTATAGTCATACCAGCATCCTCTCTAACCCCTTCTTCCCCCAATTCACCAGAAAGAAAAGTTCTCTTTTCTGAAAAACTAAAAGTCGAGGAATCTATCTAATGGGGACACTCCCTTGCCCCCCGCCCATGCTGAGTATAAGCACACACTTGTTATGGTGTGCAAGCTAGCCCTTCAGGCTGATATATTGCCCCATTTTAGACAACCCATGTTTCAGTTGCCCATTTCAATTCTCTGTCAAATCATTACTCTCAGTATGTTGTATCTCTGCCCATTGTTGGACATTATGGACTGTAGAGTATTTCTTGGTCTGAAGAACTGTGACTCAGTTTTTTAAATTGGTGCGATATCTTTTGTTTTCTTTTTTATAATACTTTGAGTATTTACATCTGCCACTGGATTCAGTCTAGAGTAAGTACCTATTCCTGTTAGTGCTCATTTGTAGCCTCCTGGGGCTAATGGCATCAGTTCAACTTGCCAGTTATTTGCAAGTTTGCCTTACCCCCAGGAAATCTTCCCCACAGCCATCTGCAGTCTCTTTGTCTGTTTTTGGCAAACAGAACAGTTTTGGTAAACATTTTATGCCTCAGAGGGTATAAGAGGAATATGTCTAGATACAGTCCATCTCTGCATAGCTGTAGTATTGCCATGACCACTTATTTCATGAATCCAGGTGGCCACCTCAGTTGAGTACACCAGAATATCTGCTCATCAATTCTGATCAGCTTCCAGTCCTGCAAGGGGATTATTCTGATGAGCATCAACATGTCCTACTTTTTAATGCAATCCTCAGATTCTCATAAATGATTCCCGTAGGGTCATGCAGCAAGTTGGCATCCCCTAACAGGCTAGTTTTCCATTGTCCTTTTGCCTGAACATATGGCCAGGATATTGGCTTCTGCCCATGAGTGGTAAAATCCCAAATGTAGGGATAAAAATGGTGCAGTTCAGCCCAACAACCTGATTTGATCTACCTTCTTCAGAGTGGTGGCCTTCCAAATAAGATGCTGTCCATTTCCCTTGGAACTACCATGCATAAACCAGACAGCTCTTTGTTAGTCCAGCAAGAGCAGTTTATGGGCACCACCCAAGTAGCAATAGGGTCAAGCATTTCCAAAGTTGACTCTAGGGGAAAAGAGCCTTCCTGCTCATTAATAGCTTCTTCCATTCCCCCAATAGCATGTTCTTATATAAACCATTTCAGTTTTCTTTTGGAACTCCTCTGGGCATTGCCTTCCTATTAGAGCATCTCTAGGACATCATTCAAGATATTAGAGGTATTTCAGTCTTCAGGATTATTTTATGCCCTTCAGGCATAGGGGCAGTCTCATTAAAAACCCAGTACCTAGCTAATTGTTTCTCAAAAGGACATTTTCTGGTCTGAAATCCCAGTAGTTATTGCTGGATGTTGCTCACATGCTTTTGTAATAAGCACCTATCTATGTTCAGTAGACAGTTGTACAAATAATTTGTTCATACCAACACTCCAGCTTCTATTCGACTGTCTTTCAAAGTAATAATTTGCATGGGCTCAGGCTATCTTATTGGTTGCCATTTAGTGGGTCTAATTAATATTGCCTGTAGGGTAGATTTACATACCTTCAGTTTTATACTAGGTAGGAGAAATGTTGGGAATGTTCCCCAGTAATATAATACATTCATCCCATCCCCATAGTACATTCAAGTAAAGGAAGTGCTACTACTTGACATAAAGTTTGTTCAAATATTGCAATTTTCATCCAAACTTCCACCTTAATCTCTCAACTCTTAAATTTCTATATCTTTTCAATTTAATTGCAGCCCGTGTCAGGGTTTCACCAGTGGGTTTTGATACCAAAATGCATAGGGCTCCCATGTAAAGGAGTCCCAGAAATGTCTTTTCTCCACTCGCTGATCCTTTTACCCATTCATATGCATAAGACTTTGAGTCAGCAGTGGAAGGGTCAGTCCTTGTTCTGATGAGATTGCTTATGGGATCGTTGCCCAAAGTAGGTTGAATAAAGCAGATCTGTTGAGAGTAGTTTAATGTTGAGGGACCAACAGGGGCTACTACTGGTAGTAGTAGCCAACCTCTGAGAGTGCTGCTTTAAGATCTCTGTTTTGACTCCATCAACGTCTGCTTTATTCATCTGACTTTTAAATAACTTCTTTCTACTCTGTTGGGATGAGCCCCTTGGTTCTCCCCCTTCTCTTTCCCCCTTTGTTTTACCACATCAATGCTTAATTTACTCACTCTGTCTCTTAATAACCATTTAAAGATTTCCACTCTGCTGGGATGAATCCACTGACTTTTCTCTTTGCTTTTCTCCATTGTCTTGGAAATCAGTCTAGCCTTCTTTGCTGTCCTTGTTTTAGCATAACTTTTCTCTTTGGCAGTGGCTCTGAGGCTAGCAGTTCTACCTCAGGCTATCCAAAATCTAAACTTGACCTGGTGTCAGGGTTCTACTCCAACACATTCCTTTGGTAGGGTGCCTGAGATAGAGGCTGTAGTTTGAAACAGCCAGAATCTAAACTTGATCTGTCTCTTAATTCTGTTTTAACCATTATAATAGCTGATAATAACAACGACCAGGGAATTGCATATTTTAAATTTTTAGTTACTTTGCATTTCCTTATGTACCTAGTGAACTAACTCCCTGGAAGTTAGATCCAGCATTTCTAAATTCCATTGGTAAATTTTACCTTCAGTAACTAACAGCATACCATGGAATGTTGTGCCCCCGTGACTACTCAGTAATCAAAAATTCCTTATACCCTACATGACAAGAGCAGAGAGCAAGTTGGTCCTCCGTCATCCCTGCTATAGTCCCTGAAGTGGTCTGTTCTGAAGAACTGGGAGAGCTCTGCATAGTCCCATTTACCAACATTATTATTGTGATGTTCAACGTCAAAAACCACGTTGGAAATGACCTTCCCAATGTATACCGTATAGGTTAAATATTTTAAAAAATAAAATGTTTATTCTGTAAAAGGAAACATGACTCCTAAGAAATATTTAAAATTTTAAACCATATTTAATGTAAATATTTTATTCCTTTGAGCATTCAAAAATGCTCATGAACTCTAAAGTTTCAAATAATCTTGATCTGTCCTTAACCTAAGAGCAAATTTCTATGACAAAGTAATACATTATTGGTCAATTGAACACTAATCTTGTATTCTAGTGTCAACAGTATATAAGTCATCTTTCCATTTTGGAGAATTTTAGCCTTGTTCTAGGATGATGTAATTCTCTCATATCCACAAAGTCTAAAAGAATCATATAATGTTAACTTATTGTTTACCCAAGACAGAAGTAAAACAGTAAAATTCAGTTATTGTTTGTCATTTGTATCGTTTCACATGTTTTTCTAATTTTTACATAAAAGGAATCCAAAAGTCTTGGATTGAGACTATAAGAGAGCACAGTCTTTGGAAAAGTTCATAATAAACAGACAAAGCAAACACCAAATCATATTTTATTGATATAAAAAATGAACTCTAGTGATTTTATTTTATTGTATTGGGTGAATTTTTCAGTTATTTAGATACTTGTAGAAAAAAATGATTTAGACGAAACAGTAAGTGTAAGTAACTGAAACAGTAAGTAAAAACCACTCATACTAGAAATGAAAATTAAAAGCAAAAAATCTTCAAATTTTAGTGCAAAAGTAGCCATTTCCTTCTTTTTCTCCACAATTTCAGGAGGTTTTATGACAAAGGTTCTCAACATGTGGTTCTCAGACAAGGATGAGCAGAAATGCAAATTCTCAGTCCCATCCCAAACCCACTGAATCAGAAACTCCCTGTGATCCATGCTGTAACAACCTCTAAGTGATTCTGAGGGGCGCTGAAGTTGGCGAGCCACTGCTTCAAAGTGATTGGCTCCCAGGATGCTCATAGAGACAGCATGTGCTTTTTTCCTGGATTACTTTACCAGGAGGTCCACCCTTCCTTCTCAGTTTTTAGCATTTCCTACAGGGTAGGTATAGATCCAGTCCATGTGTTAAATAGTCCCTGTTAATGAGTTTTGTAAAGTCACATTCTGACAACCTGGATGGCCAATGTGGGAACACTGGGTATGTACAGATTGAGTTTTAAGGGGAAATGTCCAAAGGGTTTGCAGAAAGTCTTCTGAATGGACAGTACAGAGAGGGTAAACATGGTGACTGCTGGAGAAGTACCCCATCCTGGGAGCTTAGACCAGCAGTAGTACTACCCCAAGTCCAGCATGGAGCCCAGTTAAGGTGAAGGAGGAAGGACTAGCAGCACAGGCAGACATCACATCATCTCTGTGAAAGCTCGGATGTCTGTGTTGTTCAACTTTGTAGCCCCAGTGCCTAGCACAGTGGCTGGTACATAGTAGGTGCCATGAGTAAATGCTTATGAACTCCAGGAATAAGAACAAACAAGGGATTTTAAAAATACAGAAAAAAATTTAGAAATAGGGAAAGAATGTAATCAAACTTCCCAGGACTAGTAATATAATAATAACTAGACATTAAAGAATGCTAGAAGTCTGTTCTTTATAATACATAGGCAAGAAATCAAATGCCAACAATCAAGCTTACAGCATTGAGACTCTGGCCCATAGGTGCCTGTCCAGACAATATTTACCTGCTCTCTGTATAAGGAAAAATGAGTCTTGAGTATTGAATGAAAACTGTACACTATATTTACATTAAGTTGTAATGTTTGTTTAGATATTAAGTTTACTACAGGGTTGGAGTTAACATATGATTAAGTGCATTTTGAGCAAATTCTTTTTGTCTTGTTTCAAGCCCAGATGAGGAAGATATTAAATATATAGGATATCAGGAAACTTTACTGGCTAGGATGAATTTTTCTCTCGTATATACTGGGCTGAAACACATGAAATTGCTGTTTTTGTAGGTCCGAAAGGATTAATTCTTGGCAATATCATATAGTTCCACCTAATAAAATGAGGTTTTAGTAACTGCTACTTTTTGGAAATTATGTAAGTTTCAAAAAAAAGAGAGTAAGATAACACCATAATGTTATTGTATACACCCCATGTATCTTCTAAAAAGACAACATTTTGCTAGTGTTCTTGCATGTGAGTATGGAGACCACGGAGCATACAACTCTGGTCTGGGGTGGGAGGGGTGTGTGTGTACCATTCATATACACTGCTTACGTGATGGCACCCACCACAAAAACCACACACCAGGCAGACTTAACACTTGCAATGTTGTCAACAAATGATTCTTTTAAAACAAATAAAACATCACACAGTTGAAACATCTCTTTTACTTTTCCTTAATCCCATCCCTCCTTCTCCAAAGTGGAAAGTAAGTCTAAAGTTGATGTATATCTTTCCTATTAGTGTTTTATACCTTTTAAATATACTTCTTTTAAAAGATAATGAGTAGAAGAGACCAGAGTCTATTAATAGCGTTTGTAGCTCTTACTATCAAGTGATCATTATTAAAACATTATATCCCACCTAGTTTAAGAGAAAATATCAAGGACAAACTTTCCCAAGTGTGGTTCCTGGTGCACAAGTGTGATTTGGGTACCTAGTTCAAAATGTAGATTCCTAGACTCCACTCCCCACGCCTATACCCTAAGGACCCAATGCCAGAGAAGTTCTCCAGGTGATTCTCACACTCACTAAAGTTTACTAACCCATGATCTGAGAGTAAGTAAATGGCCATGTGAATGTAAGCTATCTAATTTCATACGTAAAATTAAAAACCTCTTTATGGCTTGGATGTGTGGTAAGTATATCCATAACCATAGATAGGATGAAACAGATGAATAATTTTAGTTTCTTTTTTTTCTCCCCAAGAAAATCTAATATGTTACTCATTGAAATATATGTCATTTTATGTACCACTTAAAAAAAAAAGAAAAACTACCAATTAAATATTGCGAATTGTTCTTTTCACTTAAATTTTTTATATTTATTGGAACAGCACTACTAGACATCTTGACATAGAAAACATGTAATCCATTCTCATGATCTTGAAACCTTTAGCACTTTTACCATTAATAGAATAATTCTGAGGCATGCCAGGATTCTGTCAGAATTTCCTATGGGATAAGACTTCAGCCTCGTATCTGTATCACTTGAATCATTTGTCATTGGAAGTTATGCAGGTTTGGTTCAAAATTAGTCAGAAGTCTCACAAATCAGTATTTGATAATTGAATAACAGCCCTACTTAATACCAGAATCACAGAACTTAGTCACTCCAAATTCTCAGGATTTTGAAATTTCTTTCATTTATTCAAGGGCGTTTCCAGGTTTTTTTTTTTTGCATTTTGTTGTGATAGTGGTATGTAATACTGGGTAGGTTTCTTATAAAGTAGCCTCAATCCTCCGCTACTCCCCGTATACACATTCCTTCCTGTGTGATGTTGCAGCTCCTGCCTCCAAGGGAAAGTGTCTATTTCCCCACCCCTTGTACCCACCTTGGCCTTGTCACTTGCTTAGTTTAACAGAATGTGGTGAAGTACCACGGAACCAGTGGGGAGCCTTGTTCTCAAGAGGACCTGTGCATCTCTCCTTTCTCTCTTTGGACATCTGCTACTACCATGTGAACTAGCCCCACCTAGTCTGCTGGAAGAAGGAAGACTAATGGGGACCAGAAGATTTTATTCCTTCAGTGACAGATATTTGCTTCACATTTATGCCACGGTTGTTTCATTTCTGAGTAAAAATAATATTTCATTTTAAAGCAGAAACAGAATGTAATCTTTCTGAAGCTGTAGAAAAGGCAATTAAATTCAATACATGAACTATTAACAGTACACATAACTCAAAATGGTGACAACATGAACACCTATGATGAGCTTATATGTGTCTAGCAATGAATATATTGTGGCTGAGAGTGATTCCAAGATGCTTCAGATTTCAGAGATAGAAAAATAGATGCAAAAAGTTCACACTAGGTAAATCTGCATATAAAGAATAAAATACTTAAAAAAAATTTGGCATCTGGTTTGAAAGTGCTGAAGATACTGGATTTTATGGAAGCTTTCCTTTCACAAGAATTGAATAGCTAAGGATTGAATAGTAAGCCTGATTTTAACTAGAACATTTAAGTATAAAGTGTTGCAAAGAACTAAACCAAAGGAGAATTGACTAGAAATAGACTAGATTTGGAAGCCGGGCAGAGGTACCAGCCTGAAGAAATCAGATCTTTGTTCATTTGTCACCTCCTTGGAAAGGGCATCAATGACCTTTTAACCCAAATAGTAACTCCAGTAATGCTCTGTCCTCTTACACTTCATAACACTCACTATCACCTGAAAATTTGTTATACACACAGGTTTATCTCCCTCCCATTAACTTTATTGCTGTATCCCTAGAACCTAGAAAAGTGACATCTAGTAGTCAGTCAATAAGTTTATTGAATAAATGAATTAATGATTGAGAAGCATAACTAAGCTCTATCTAGCCCACATCTGTGCGTTGATTTTGTACACACATTTGTCTCATTGCTTGTAGTAAAATAATTATGTTTAAGTCTTTAAGAAACCTTGCGTGGGACTTTGTAACTATTGGGATAACTCACACGGAAGAAAGAAATGAGCAGGGACTTTGGGGGAGGGTATTGTGGGGAGTAGTGGTGTATATGTGTGAGAGGGAGAATGAGAGGTACATTCCTAAAGTGAATGCTCTTGAAATGCATCCAATATGCTGAGAGAGGCATTGAAGACAAGAGTCTTATAAGTATACTGGCATCCTAGGCTTCAAGGAGGCGATGGCATTTGAGCTGAGTCTTGTAGATTAGGTAATACTCCACATGTTAGAGAAGGATTTTCATCTAGAATTATGTGCAAAAGCAAAGATACCACTGTTGGAAGGCGTCAGGAATGTTCTTGATCATGATGTATAATCCTTCAACCGTATTTTTGGATATTTGGTTGAGGGTTTTGCATCTATGTTTATTTGAGATATTGGCCTTTAATTTTCTTTTCTTATAGTGTCCTTGTCTGATTATGGTATCAAGGTAATTCTGGCCTTGTAAAATAAGTTTGGAAGTGTTCCCTCCTCTTTTTTTGGAAGAGTTTGAGAAGGACTGATATTAATTCTTTTTTAAATATTTGGTAGAATGGTATTCACCAGTAAAGCCATCTGTTCCTAGACATTTTTTTTTTAATTGGGAGGTTTTGATTACTGATTCATACTCTTTACTACTAATTATTCTGTTTAGATTTTCTCATTGTTATGCTCTGAAACTCCAAAACCATATTAAATAATTTATAATTTTATACTATCATAAAAAAGATTTTATTTTTGCTAGTTGTGTGTGTTTTTCTTTATTGAGGTGAAATTTACATAAGATAAAATTAACCATTTCAAACTGTACAATTCAGTGTTACTTAGTATATTTATAATGTGCAACTAACACTTCTGTCTAGTTCCAAAACATTTTCATTACCCTAAAAGAAAATCCTATGCCCTCTAAGCAGTTACTCTCCTTTCTCTCCCCACTGCTAGTGCCTCGCAACCACCAATTCGCTTTCTGTCTCTTGGATTTACCTCTTCTACCTATTTTATATAATGTAATTATAAAGTAATTGTCTTTTGTGGCTGGCTTTCACTTGGCCTGATGTTTTTGAGGTTCATAAGCGTTATAGCATATATCAGTGCTTCACAATTTTTTATGGCCAAAAAAATATTCTATTGCATATATATATCACATTTTATTTTTCATTTCATCCATTGATGGACATTTGGATTGTTTCCATTTTTTGGCTACCATGAATATTGCTGCTGTGAGCCTTTGTGTACAAATATCTGCTTGCATACCTCTTTTGACTTATTGTATTTTAAAGTCCTTTCCTTGTTATTAAATAATCGTCCTTTTCTACTGATACGAAATCTGTTTATTTCTTACATTCTGATTTAGGCTTCTTTTCTGCTTTATCATTTTTTTAAATTCAAAACTATGATCCTTTGAGTTGGGAGAAATTTTATATTTTATTTTTCATCACTTGTTTGAATAATTTTTCAATATTTAGTGTACATGCTAAATTTTACATTTGTACCAATATTATGGAAAACTTGCCTGTATTCTTTTCCAAACATGTGAAGAACTGTTTGCTTTCTTAGTTTCTGTCAATCTCAGGTTTTAATGTAATTTTAGTACTAGATTGTGATTAAAATAATTTTCTTTTTTACATCAGTTCTTACACATCAGATTATTGGTTAAGAATCTTTACCAAATTCTCTTACTATCCTTCTATGACTCACTTCTTTGTCTTCTTGAAAAACGTCCGCTAGCTTTGCTTTTCAGAATTAGTAAATTTGTGCTAAATTTTCTATGTCCTCTTGTCTAAAAATAATGGTTTTTCTGGGTATACAATTCTAATTTTTTTTTTTTTTTTTACAATTCTAATTTAAAAGCTGTTTTCTCTTAGAATTTTAAGCTTTGGCTCCTTGTCTTCCTGTTTCCAGTGCTGTCAATAGCAACTTTGTGGTCCATATCATTGTACTGTTTTAAATGTAATCTTTTATCCCCCCATTCTCTCTGGAAGCTTTTTAGTATTCTGTCTTCACACTTGTTCTATTTTTAGGTGTGAGTTTTGTTTTTGCTATTATTTTTCTTTTTGCTCCCAAAATGCAGGCCTTTTTAGTTTTAAGAGTTATATCTTTCTTCACTACTAAGAAATTTTCTCCTGGGTTTTTTTTTTTTTTTTTTTTTTAAAGCTTGTCTCTCCCATCTTCTCTCTACTTTCTTGTCCTGTAAATCTTATCAAGTGGATATTGGAACTTTGATTTTAAGTCAGACATAACAAACTAGTGACTAAGAAGATAAACACAGCTTGCAGACTTAGTTTGTCTAATCTGCACAATGTTTTGAAAAGAATTGATTCAGATATTTTAAAATTAGTAGATTTCACCTAAGTATATAAATTTCTGGTATTTTTGGCAAATTGGAAGATCTGACAAATTGAACTTTCATTCCTAAATGAAAGTAATTGGCAAGAAATAAGAGCCTCTACTCTTAGATGGGATGCACACATTCCAGGTTATCCATGTCATTTCTGCTCCTGTTTGTCCTCCTGATTTTAAGCTCAGGTATCAGCTGCTATGCATCATCATGCTTGTGCCATTTTTTTTTAACTGGAGAGAGAGATTCTCAATTTGTACATTTTTCAAAGTAGACATAAGAAAGAAAGTACAATTAGTTTCAAGAATAATGAAAGATTATTCCTTAGTGGAAGTAAACAGTTTTCCTATATGTTGATAGTGTTAACTAAATGTCTGTTGAACAAATAGAATGGAAAGTGCCATTATATATATATATCACTAAAAACTAAGGATTATGATAGACTTACGGAAGGATTCATGATGAAAAACTTAATGAACTGAAACATGGACTAAACTTTCCACAGGCTTATTTTTTGAATACAAATGCATAGATATAAAGCGAGTTATTTTGCTATGATATGTTGCTATGAATTAGGTTAAAAATTGCCTAGATGGCATTTTTATTACAGTTGGTAGTTTTATAAAAGAGTATCTATTGAAGGCAATAGAAATTATATGTCCTGAACAGAAACCATCATTGAAAACATAAGGCAAACAGGAGATAGGGCTAAAAATTTACAGGCTGTGTTGGAAGAAAAAAAGTTAAGTCATTTATGGCTTTGTTTCTTCTAGCTGATGATAGCACAACTATATATAATGCCAACTATTTAGATGTATATATTCATCATCAGTAAAAACTTTTCATATGACTGGGTAACATTTGGAGATGATGACTTTGAGAGTCACAGAATTACTGTGTTAAGAAAAGTTTAATGTAAATTGGTCAAATAAGTAAGTGTATATATAGATGGTGCTTAAGTGGTGATCTATGTTAGATTTTTAAATAAACTTAAAAGCACTAACATTTTGCAGAGACATAGAGCTTATGTCTTTGGATTCCATTATTATTCAGAAATAGTTTTGTCAAAAAAAAGAACAGAGCATATAATATATGTAAATTCCTTTTCTTAAAAATTTAAGATATCTTCTCATTTCAGAATAAAAGCCAAGACCTCACCATGGCCTATAGGCTTCACAATTGTGTGTACCTTTCTCACACACACTAACCTCTCAGACCCCATATCCCAGTGCTTTTTGCCTTGCTTAATCCACTTCAGGCATCTTAAGGGCCAGGTGTACCTCTGCCTCAGAGCCTTTGTACCTGCTCTTCCCTCTGCCTGCAAAATTCCCCCATAAATAGCTACAGGCTTGTTCCTCTACCTTATCTGGCTATTCCCCAAAGTGTCGCCTTCTCTGTAATGTCTTGCTTGGTCAGAGAATTTAACACTGAACCTCCTACCTTCTGCCACCTGCCAGCACACACATGTCATATCGCTCTTCTGCTTTTTCTCCATAGCCATACATTCTTATGGCCTGTATATTTTATTTTCTGTCCCCCTGCCCCCAACACACTTACACCCACATGCATGCTTAGAAAGTAAACTCCAAAAGGACAGGGTATATTGTTTTTAAGTTTTGGTCTCATTTGTTTGTTTGTTTTGATTTTTTGTTTTTTATTCCCAGAGGTTAGAAAAGTGGCTGGAACATAAAAGGTGCTCAGTAACTATTTGTTGGATTACTAAATGAACCAAATAAATTGGATATTTTTTTGACCTTAAACCTTAGTCAACTCAAGATCTTGCTTAATTGACTGGATATACAATATAGTCTGGAAGTTATTTGACTGGGCAGGGATATGGAGGCCTAGAAATGTTTGAACTGTTGGAAGAAATCAACATATTTATGCCACCCAGAGCAAAATCCCCACCTCAGTTCACCAGCAGATGTTGAATTATGTAACTGATCTTTTTGGTTGACATTAACACACATAGTTAAATATTCTTCCAAATGTGATTTCTCTGCAGATGTATGCACATGTATTTACCTAAGTGTATACATTGATTTGTTTGTCCCAAATGTATATTTGAGAAACTCATTTGGTCCTTTTTTCTGTGTTGATGTTTATTTTCTCAGGACATGACTTTCTGAAATATTTTTCCAAAATTGGACTATTTTTGAATTCTGAATTCCAAAATGAATCTCTGATTTAAGCCATTATGAATAGAACTATCATTGTTGGGTTTGCCTTTCTTAATTATGACTGGCAGTTTCAATAAAGACAAGAATAGAAGTTCTTGAATTGTGGTGCCATATAGTAGTGTAAACCAAATATGATAGCATCAGAATATCATAATTAGGCAAGTATTTGAGAATTAATGACTGTAAGATTATTGCAAAAATTCTATTCATGTTTTTGTTAATTAGTGACATGAAAATATTGCTCCTAGGTGAGGATTCAAGCCCCAATTCACTATTACATATTTACTCTCCAAAAACAAACCCTGTTATTGACAATTTTGGGCAGAGAAAATAATTCCAGCTCTCCTGTTTATATAGAAGGAACAACACATTGCAAAAATATAATATTGAAATACTTTATTTTTAATCTCTGTGTTTGAAGTTACAAATTTAAATAATACCCAATCTCATACATGTTTCTATTGTGAAAAATGCCCAGTTTGTCATATTTATTTTATTCCTGCCTTAGGGCTGTGGGCAGCAGAGCTTGGTTTTCCTAAGTGAGGTATGGGAAATGCACATAGAACGTCCTATATTATATAAAGTGGAGGACTTTGCCCTGGAGAGACAGTGCCTCTTTTAGCCTTTCTAGTTCTTTCCAAAAAGATCCTATGATTTCTTAGCAGAAAAATTCTCTAGGTTTTCTTTTTCTTCTTTTTTTCTCTTTTCCCTGCATGGTTAAAAGACTGTGTGCATAGGTTTGAAGGTGGGATTGTGAATCAAGTTTTCTATATATGGACTTTAAATGTTACCTTTTTCTCAACCCTTCTTTTTACTCGGGGTTTTGAAGGGAAAATCATATCTTCCCTTAGCTGGTCTTATTCAACCCGAAATATGATAGCCTATACTTTTAATCCATTTACATTTATTATAACTCTTGTACTTTATCTCACTTTTGCCTTTTTAATTTATGCTTTTTATTTTTGCAAGTATTTTCTTATTCTTTATACTTTGTTTTATAGTTTCATGACACTGTTTTTTGCTTTTTTCCCTTTTTTGCTAATTGCTTTGAAGTTGTGTGGTCTTGTTTTAAATCTAGTTATTTCATTTCCATCTAGTTTTTACATGCTCTTAACTCAATTTTTTTTTTCTTTTCTTTGTGGTACACGGGCCTCTCACTGTTGAGGCCTCTCCCGTTGCAGAGCACAGGCTCAGGGGCCATGGCTCATGGGCCTAGCCGCTCCGCGGCATGTGGGATCTTCCCGGACCGGGGCATGAACCCGCGTCCCCTGCATCGGCAGGTGGATGCTCAACCACTGTGCCACCAGGGAAGCCCCAACTCAATTTTTTTAATCAATTGATTTTGGGATATTATGTAAGATGGGATTAAACATGATATATTTGTTTACATTAACTAATTTTTAAGTAACACTTAACAAGTAAATGTTACTTAAAACAAATAATTTTAAGTAGCATTTAACATAAACTCGTGATTCCTTTACACACCCTATGTTAAACTTCGGCATATACCATTATATTTGTTTCCCATTATCTTTGATTTTATCATTGGTCTGAATGTTTATTCCTCTATAAAATATTATATTTTCAAAATATATTGAATATCTGTCAAGAGTATCCTTATTATTTTACTCTTTATATAAAAATCTCACAGCCATTCTCATGTATTTATACTTTCTTATGGAAATTCAAATCGATCAATTTCAGAATGTCCTGTTTAAGATATTGTTTGTAATTTTATTAAATTCACATAGTAACTTAGGGAAAACAGTGTTACTTATCTTCCATTTTAGACATATTGCCTTTTCCTTTTTTCTTTCATCTCACAGTTAAAATGTTATAGCTCTCTTGAAGCAACTCCTAAACATTTGTGATTAAGCCACTCTTCTTTTTGTTCCATATACATTAATTACATATACAGACACATTTTTCTTGAAATTCAAAAATTGTACCAAGATATATCTATGTTTTAGTTTTCACCTGTTTTTTATATTATGAACTATTTTGAGCTGTATGTTTAGCTCCTTTTGTTTTTTTTAACTATGGAAAGTTTTCTTTTCATAATTTTATTTATTGGTTTAACTAAATTTATTGGGATTATATTTTCAACTTGAATCTCTATATTTGAAGAAAAATTTCTCTTTTTTCCATATTTATTATATTTTCTTATTATAGGTATTTCTGTGTTCCTTTATTTTCTTCCTCTGAAATCTGGAATAACTTTTGAAGTTGGTCTTTGTATCACATATTAAAAAGTTAATTTTCTGAGTCATTTCTGCTCTTTAAATTCTTTTTACAGGATGTTAAGTTAATCTCTTACATTTTCGTGTCCTTAAAATTATTTTCTTAACTTGCTCCTTCATCTCAGCCATTATCTTAGCTAATTGCCTTAATCTGAGCTACTTCTCTTTATGGTATTTTAATATTTGTTCATACAGGCATTTATATCTGAATTTTTTAAGACATGGAGCTGTTACTTTTAAAGTCCTTATATATTTCCTGTGTTAAATTATTTTCAAGATATTAATTCTCTTCTGAAATAATAATGTCACTCTTTTCTTTTGCACTGGACTCTTAATAGTTTCCACCCTAGTTTAATCATTCATGTATGAAAGAGGATACATTTTTTTCATGTCAAGCACTTGCTAAAAATGGGGTGCTTTGATTGTTTTTAGAGCCCTCTTCATGTGTTTGGGTGCTAAAGACTCTGAGATCTAAACCTGAGTTGATGAATATAGTGTGTAGTCCAATTTCTGGTAACTATAGGCTTGATCTTATATTGTTCCATGCTGAAGTTGTGATTTTTTTTTCTCTATGCCTAGCTTACTTCTTTTTTTTTTTTTTTTTTTTTAATGTTTTAGGAATTGATTCTCAAAAAAGACAGTGCTTTTAGATTCTCTCCAGGTTTGGGACTAGGTTAAAGTAAGTGAGGCACTTTGTCTTGGGTGCAGAATTTAAAGGGATGCCAAGAAAATCTCAGTAATCAAGACAAATAATACTTGTGCATAAACATGTTATATTTAAGTAATGCAAAATTTTAAAATATTTTATAAAATCAAATTGGGAAGGAGTACCCATGGGTGGCCTCTGTTTTTATAGATAAAGTTATATTGGAACAAATATTGGATTAGGATGGGGTGAGTGAGACAGGGTCATGCAGATGCAGGGTCACATCCTGGCTTTATTTTAAGTTTTGATATTTTTTTCAACATTGATTTTTTGCATTTAAAAATATTTCAATAAAACATTATATATCTTGATTACTGAACTTTTTGGTGCCTCCTTAAATGTGCTTGAAGAGTGTATCTCACACACCTTACCCTAGTTCTAGCCTTGAGCTGAAGAACTTTATTCAAAATATACATGTCTGGATTCCACTTTGAACCTACTCATTTTGAATAAAGGACTACAGGGAATGCTATCACTTCCTTCCACTCCTATCTCCAGCCCTACTGCCCATCCCATCCCCATTAAGAACTGCTGAATGAGATAATTGTCATCCTAGAGAATCAAAGAGTATGTCGTTCTTTCACTGAAAATCAATCTAGAGTTTTAACAGTTTCTTCTCACAAACTCCAGATCCTTTCTGTAAGTATCACCATATGCTATCCTAATTTGTATTTCTGCCTGATATACCAGAAAGTATCTAAATGGATGATAGAAATGAGAAACTGATAGAATAGATATGTGTATTAATCTTCTCTGGTTTATTAATCTCAAAATAGCACAGACTTGGCTGGCTTAAATAACAGACATTTCTTTCTCACAGTTTTGGAGGCTGAGAAGTCCTAGAAAAGTGTTAGGTGTTATGGTTCCAGTGGGTCCCTCTTTTTGGCTTCTGGATGGCCACCTACTCACTATGTCCTCACATGGTAGAGAGTGAGAGCTCTGGTGGCTCTTTCTCTTCCTATATAAGGGCACAAATCTCATCATGAGGGCTCGATCCTCATGACCTTATCTAAAAGTAATTCTCTCTCAAAGCCCCATCTCCAAACACCATCAAATTTAAAGTTAGGGCTTCAACGTATGAACTTTTGGAATTCACAATTCAGTCTGTAGTGATATGTGACTCTGATATCTTCAGAATGTTACTCTCTTTAATTGGGGAACTGAGTGTAGTGTGGTGATGAGTATGGAAGAAACTGTTTCTTGTTTGATGTAGACCAGAGACCTTTAAGATATATATAGATGGTCCTCATTTTTTGATACTGCCTGATTGAATATTTCCCTGTTTTGTATTAGTAGAAAACTCTGCAACCTGGCTCTCTTCCTTAACCTACCTTTATCAGTGCTACAATTACTTAAGTTTACGTCTTTGGCAAAAAGGTGTCTGGTGTTCTTAACTCAAAGATGCTGGTTTTGGTATAAAGTGTTCAACTTTTATTTTAATCTGCAGAGAAAATATATCAGACTGTAAACTTGTTGCCACTCTAACCTGGAAAGATAATTTTTATTTAATTGCACTACTTCTGGAACTACTCATTTGCATACTCCCTATCCCTTTTAATGGCAAGTGTGGGATAATTTGCTTCTTATATTTTGACTGTATATCTGAAATTTCAGTCTCAGTTACATAATGGATTTTTGTCGATTTCTTTACAGTGAAGAACTAGAGAATCTTACATTGTCACTTAATTCTGATAAACCCTTACCACTGTTCTCTTGCTGTTATATTACTGTTGTTACTAACAATCTTCATTGTATCATATTTTTATCACTTGTAAAATTAGAAAACAATTATAATGAAAACTAAATATCTGATCTGTAATCACACCTCCACCTGTTTCCATTTGTTTCCTCTGGCACAACCCACTGAACCACTTTGGCCCTCAGTTTTCACACCTGTGTAGTAAGGGTGTATCACTGCTCCATGTACCAAATAAGTTTTGATAGCTTCATAACGAAGCAACAGGACTTCCAATTCAAAATAATTTTTAGACTACAGCTTATACTATGAAGGCTTTCCCAATAAAAGTTTCTTGAAGATGCATTAAAAGAGAAAATTTCAAAATGGCATAATCAAGATAAAAGGAAATATAATTGCTAAAAGAAAGAGAAAAAAAAGTATGGAATAGAGTTTTGGACTGAGAAAATCATTACCAGACTTTAGTTTGACCTTACTTTCCACAACAGAAAAATTAGAACAAAGCTTCATACTTTGTACTGAGTCAGCACTCTGATTCAAAGATGCAGGACTCTACCAAACTGAAAAAAAAATATCATCATTGTGTACCTCTTTGGATATTAATCTGTATGGTGTAATGCTGATACTACCTCTCTCCTGCATCATGTTTTGATCCTAGACAAAAATTACAATTCCCAGGAAACCATGGGCTGAAGGAAATAGCAGATTTACAGAGGTGCAGTAGATTCAGGGAGCCATGATTTCATAAGTCAAGTGTTGTGGGCAGATGGCTAACACTTTCATAGCAATGCTTATTTAGAATTATAGCTTAAGCATGCTTATCTGATAATTATAATGGGATCCACTGATTGGCTGGTTAAGAATTTTATTTGTTTTATTTTAAATTTTTAAAAATTTACTTATTTTTAAAATAAAAAGTGTGTATAATTAAGAGGTGCAACACAATGGTTTGATATATATATACATAGTGAAATGATTACTATAGTCAAGTTAATTTTCTCCTCACGTATTTACCTTTTTTTGTGTGTGTGATGAGAGCACCTGAAATCTACTCTTGCGGCAAATGTCCAGTATTCAGTCATAAACAAATTTAAATATTTTGTTCTAATTATAATAAAATATATACTTGAATATATGTTTAATGAAAGCAGTAACATTCCTTTGTTTAAAAGAAGACACATAGTTTTTGCATTATAGCCCTTCTACTTATCATAAAGTCAGTGACTACTGATTTAATCTTTTCAATATCACAATAAAATATGTGAAATGTGTCTTTCTACATATACATTTCTACATACATGTCCAGTTTTTCTATATACCTAATTTTGGCCTCTACATATTCAATTTTTTTACTCTGAATTTGTGTCTTTTTTTTAATTTAATTTATTTTTTGGCTGCCTTGGGTCTTTGTTGCTGGGTGGGCTTTCTCTAGTTGCGGTGAGCGGGGGCTACTCTTCCTTGTGGTGCGTGGGCTTCTCATTGCGGTGGCTTCTCTTTTTGTGGAGCATGGGCTCTAGGAGCGTGGGCTTCAATAGTTGCAGCACATGGGCTCAGTAGTTGTGGCTTGTGGGCTCTAGAGCGCAGGCTCAGTAGTCGTGGTGCACGGGCTTAGTTGCTCCATGGCATGTGGGATCTTTCCAGACCAGGGATCAAACCCACGTCCCCTGCATTGACAGGCAGATTCTTAACCACGGTGCCACTAGGGAAGTCCCTGATTGTGTCTTGTTGACGATAATCAGTACACCAAGTTTTTCTTGGAAAAGTGATTTTATACTAATACTGAACTATAAACTGTTTTTGTTGGAGAGGAATTCTCATGATTCTTTAGGATCCAGACTTTTAAGTTTGTGTTTCCCAAAACACAAGGCAAACCTTTGCCTAAGTCATTTCTTTATTCCAAACTTTTTTCAGTTAGGCTACATCAGGGCTTATAAACATATCCTTTATGATCCTCAAAATAGGTTTAGGGAGCCATATTACTAGAAGCCTTTTCAGTTAAAATATTCTTTAAGTGTTTCTGTTCATAATGTTCTTTTTTTTTTTTTTTAAAAAAGAAGCTTTGACTAAATTAGAATCCATTCATGTTAGTTTTTATGGTCATTAGTATGCTGGTGATGAATAATGTCTATTTTATAACATTTTAGAATTTCTTAGCTGGCCAATCAAAAAAGCAACAATTTTTGAATTTCTGTTGTATTGTCCCAGGCAGCTTGTGTGTTTCTTTCATTAATTTTTTTCCTATCTTGTTATGCATACTGTACTTTCTGTGTCACTTTAGTAGGCAGAAATAATATGATTCAGAGCTATTTCATCTGTATCATAGAATTACTCTGCATTCACAATTTCTTTTTTGGTAAACTACTTTAATCATATCATAAATTTTGAGTAATAGGTTGACCAGTGGGTAATTTTGCCAAAACATGCTCAATATCTAAGATCATGTGTTTTTTTTTCTCCTCAAGTCAAGCCATCTGTTATTTGCTGTAAAACTTCCTGTGTTTCAAATCTTTTTATGTAGGGAAGAGTCCTTTTTACTTACGGATCCACAGACTAGAAAATCCTAAAAAAGAAAAATAGGTCAGAGAAACGGGAAAGCAGAACTATAAGCTCAATAAAAAGATAAGTGAAAGGAAACAAACAATTTTTTAAAAAAACACATGCATAGAGGCAGTCAATATAAAACCTAAAGCTGTCAAAAAATTGAAACATGAATATGAAAGATGCACCTCATCATTTTAGTGAAATAGTCCTGAAAAAGAACGTGGAAAAAAGATTAGCTGTATGAGGAATAGAGAAAAGATATGCTTTATATATATAACTTTTTTTCAAAACTGGAGATCAACACAAATGAAAGTGATGGGATAATCTATAATGTAATGGGTGGAAATACTCTATATAAAGAATAAATACTGTATATGAAAACTGAAAAATTAAAACTATACACTAGTGGGGCTTCCTTGGTGGCGCAGTGGTTGGGAGTCTGCCTGCCGATGCAGGGGACAGGGGTTCATGCCCCGGTTTGGGAGGATCCCACATGCCGCGGAGCGGCTGGGCCCGTGAGCCGTGGCCGCTGAGCCTGTGCGTCCGGAGCCTGTGCTCCCCAGCGGGAGAGGCCACAACAGTGAGAGGCCCGCGTACCGCAAAAAAAAAAAAAAAAAAAACTATACACTAGTAAAAATTAATCTGAAGTGCCAATATTGAATACATATGGACAAAAATTTTGTATTGCAAAGGACCAAGCAAATATTTCGTGCTACCCATGAAGGCAGGAGAAAAATATCTATCTTTAAATGTCTCCATTATTAGTTGTTTGAAAAATAAGATTAATGAGAGGGATCATAACTGACTAGCTAAGAAAAGTTAAGTCTCAGTTTAAAAATCTTATGATAGAAAATCAGCCGCTAAGTCTATGAATCCATTCAAATACGTATAGACAGTATATCATGAAGATGACTTTTAAGTCACTGAGGAAAGGCGTTATAATAACTGATTTACCAAAATGAATTCTATTATAGAAGAAAATACAATTTAAAATTTTATACATTTGGCTTGTGGAAAGATTTGAAGTTACAAATAGATCTACAAGAAACCATAAAAGAAAAACTATAATATGTAAAATGCAGTAGAACTTACTATAAGCAAAATAAAAATATTAAAAGCTAAGTATAAAAATGTACTACATATGACAAGCAAGCAGTGCATATAAAATGTAAATATAAAAATCATATAAATCAATATATAAAAGACAAATACTCTAATAAAGACCAAAAGATATGAATCATCAATATATGCATATGTTTAGTCAAAATATGTGAATATGTTTAATCACGTTAACAAATAAATAGAATTAGAAACAGCAGTTACCACTTTCTGCCTGTTAAACAACAAAACTGAACTGAATAGGTTTTAAAGATCTTATTGACTTTATTCATGAATCAGGCAGCATCCAATCCAGCAGGTAGAAAGAAGCTCTGAGGAGGTGTACAATATGAGATGTGTAAACAGAGGGGAGCAGGAACAAGGAAGTTATAATAGTCTAAAAAGCAGATTGGTTATTCCAAGGTTACTTCTCTTTAGGGAATGGCAGGGTCTGTCAGGCAAATTACCTAACTAATGCTGTTCAGGTGATTCTTAGTTTAAGATTCCATTTCTGAGAGAGCCAAAACTGTAATTAAGTCTTGGTTTGGTGATGTGGGGCTTAGCATAAGCAACTTCATTTTGGGCCTGTTTTGTTTTTAACGTGCCTATATTGAGAGTTCCTAGAGGCTTTTTGTCTCAATTAAAAATTTTTTTTGATTTGCAATATTATATTAGTTTCAGGTGTACAGCATAGTGATTCAGTATTTTTATAGATTATACTCCAATTAAAGTTATTACAAAATAATGGCTCTATTTCTCTGTGCTATACAATATATGTTCTTGTTGCTTATTTATTTTATACATAGTATCAATAGTTTGTATCTCTTAATCCCATACCCCTGTTTTGTTCCTTCCTCCTACCCTCTCCCCACTGGTAACCACTAGTTTGTTCTCTACATCTGTGAATCTGTTTTCTTTTTGTTACATATATTTTTTTGTTTTATTTTATAGGTTCCACATATAAGTGATAACATACAGTATTTGTCTTTCTGACTTATTCCACTAAGTATAGTACCCTCTAAGTCCATCAACATTGTTGCAAATGGCAGAATTTCATTCTTATTTATGGCTAATATTCCATTGTGTGTGTGTGTGTGTATTTATATATGTGTGTGTATATATATATATATATATATATATATATATATATATATATGAGCCACATTTTCATTATTCATTTATCTATTGATGGACACTTAGGTTGCTTCCATACCTTGGCTATTGCAAATAATGCCTTTATGAACATTGGGGTGCATGCCTCTTTTTGAATGAATGTTTTCACTATCTTTAGATATATACCCATTAGTGGAAGTGGTGGGTCATATGTTTTTGAGGTTTTGTGGCAGTTAGGACTCTTACAACCTCTTTGGATCTTTGAATGAAGAATATACAGATGATTGGTAACATGTCATTAGACTTATAAATACACTTTGGCCTAATGGATCTACTTCTAGGAATTTAAGCAAACATTTTAACAATAATACAAAGTTATAGGTTAAGAATACTTACTGCAGCATTATTAGAAATAGCAAAGCAAAACAAGCCAAAAAACAACCCACAGTATTGTCCTGGTTAATATGTAATAACGTTAAAGTGAAACAGCAATCAACTATTTTAAATGTTAATTTGAAGATAGATGGATAGATAAATTGTCACAATGCAACTTTCAATTTACATGAAAATTTGCAAATCTCCATATAGTTGAACTTAATTTTTGTATACTCTCTAACATACTTATCTAGATACATAGTAAAAAAAACTTACAAAGCAAAATATAAACAATAGCATGCTTAATACTACTTTAATTTTTACTTTTATATTTTTTCACATTGCTTCCTGTTTTTCTATGATGAACATGTATTGTCTGTACAAAATTGTATAAAAAATTGTTTCAAAAAATTGAAAGCATTTTCCAAATGGTAAATTACAAGACAAATGTGAAAGAGATTGTAATATTCACATGAGAAGGGTTTTTCCCAAATTTAGGATGTAAATCTAGAATTGAGCAGCAATAAGCTGTGACATTTTCAAAAGCTCAGAAATATGAGCTGGCCCCCAATAAAGGACACCATCTGGCTACAGCTTTGTTAGAGGTTTTCTTTCCGATTACATTTTCTGTCATTTTTGCATAAAAATGCTTCTCTCAGTGCATTTCACGCACATGTTTGGAAGGTTCTGTGCTGGGTTGCATTCAGCCTATTTAGCTGTATTGTGCAGGCATTTAGCTCTAAGCTTTAGGCATTTAGGCAGGTGTGTTTTCAACTTAAATACTAACAGGGAAGAGGTAATATGGAGTAGGAGGTCAGGGACTAGACAGGCAGCATGATTATCACTACCTAAGGCCTGGAACACATCCCTGGAAACAGATAGAATGCTGTTGGACTTTAGGAAATGTCTTTTTTACTGTCTTTCTTTGGCTAGCTGATTGCTTGCGTGAATGTGCAATCAGATATTTCGATTCCTTTTCTGAAAAATCTAGTTTGGCTTTTGTAAGATGGATTTAAGTTGTAATATTTTTGCCACATGGATCTGAATTCATTGCCAAGCTAACGATACATAAATGTGTATCTTTACCTTTCAGTGTTTGACATATTGCACTACTCATTAAGAGAACTGATATAATGCAGAAGTTGTTCATAAAGATAGGAGAAAATAATTTCTGCTGAAATTCTAGCAAGACTTTCACTCATTTTGAGTCAGGAAAGCACTTATTTTACAGCATCTAAGTATATGATGAATATATGTAGGACTTTACCACAGCTAAGTGCGTTGTGTGGAAGTTGTTATTTTGAAGCTATGAAACGCTCCTCCGTTTTTTGGGTTGAGCAAATGTGACATGCTCCATGAGTTTCACTCTGGGATTGTTCATGGCTTTTCTAAGTGACCGTTATGTGGTTTCTAATGCTTTTCTATAATATAATCAGGAATCCTCTCTTTACTTCCCTTTCTCACATAGTCTTGTCATAAGTGCAACAATCCATTGATCAAAAATTGCAGAAATAACTTCTTACTTTAATATCCAATTAAGCTTTTATGTAGGTTTCCATAATTAAAACAGCTAAGGCCAAATATTTGCTGACAGGCACTATTGATAATTAACTAAAATTGACTAGGTTCACAGGGCACTTAAAAATGTCAGTAATCTGTTGGCAGATTAGGGGGGATGAGAAAAAACTGATTTGTAAGAGAAAAGGGGTGGATTAAGGGTAGTCTGGCAAAAAATTAAAGAATTACATTCTGTAAAGAAATTTTAAGGCAACACATTTTGCTCAGATTCATCATTGTCAAGAGTTTCTGTCAACTACCTTCAAGTGGAGTCAGGCATTTGGGTAGGAATGTATTATATCTTATATTTGGTGGTGTAGCCTTTGCCAACCCATTACTGGCATCAAATGGCAGGACGTCTATTTTACATTGTCTAAGAAGACATTTATTAGAGATAACAATATTTTAACATATTTTCAGGGTGTATTTGGAAGAGAAACGTAAATAATCTTAATAAAATACTACCTGTAAATCTGCCTTGGAATCCATCACGCCCTATATGTAGGCACTGACAGAGAAAAGCTTAAATTGCAGTCAGTGTTAACCTTCCCGCCTATCTTGTTTCACCTAGATGCAAACTCATAGCACTCTAGGAGGCCTGCCAAGTTCTATGACTCCCATTGGACATAAACTGTGACTTCTACAGTTAGTCACCCTTCAAGTTTCAAATTCTATTTTCATTATCTTCGTTACTGAATAGTTGTTGGCAGGAAGTAGAAAGAAAAAAATGATAGAAAAATATACTGCCTTTGCTACCCCTGCAATGTTTTCTTTTCTTTTTTCCTGTAAGCCCAGTAAACTGCCATGCCAATGTGTCCCTCTTCCTCCGCTCAATAAAGTACAGCTAAAAAGTATCTACCTCAAAAACTCTCTCTCCCTCATTATCTCTTTCCATTTGTTTAACATAATTTATTCATTTCACACCTCCCAAAAACTGTTGTAATTTTTCAGCTGCCATTTTATATTCTGTATTTCAAAATGTAGGACTTTATTTGAAGAATAAGTACAATAGCCACCTTTTTCTTTTGAAACACAGCACGAGAAATTTACTACATGCTATCTTGTATTAACATGGAAGACAAACATTTTCACTACAGTGTTGGAAAGATTAGATATGCATACCCTGAAAAGATGTCCTGTTTACAATTTAAATTATTTATCCATACAGAGAAGATGGGGACAGGGGTGAGGCCTAGGGTGGAAGAAGGGATTGTCAAATTTAATACATATCTAATTTTCTTTCTTGGTGAATGCAGAACAAGTTGGCATTCTCCTCATAATTATACTTTCTGTATTCAACAGTAAGTCACCTTGCAGTCCATTATTCTCTAGTTTAAATAATTCCAGTTCAATTAGGTTTCCCTTGTAAAGCCTATTGTTTAACTATTTAATGGCCTTCCTTTTTTCCTCTTTAAATTTATATTTTTCTCTATGACTTTAAAGTATAGGCATTATGGTATATATTATTAGGCATATGGAAGTTTTGTAAAACATTGATAATTATGGTTTGTAGTTTATATATGCACTTTTATTGTGAATCTAAAAATGACAAGGTGGGACTTGGATAAGAACATGACTATTTAATTTCACTTTTCATTTCATTTTTGAATTTCCACTAGAAATACCTAGAGGTATATAATTGAATGCAAGTCTACTAAGAAGCTCATTTCACATCCTTCACAATGGAAGACATAGCTGAACAATTACCTTGGGATTATTCATTGCATTAATCAGATGCTCTCAGTGTTTAGTCTTCTGAGATCTCTTCAAGATACTGTATTATTCTTTATTTTACTGATTACTGCTGGATTACTTAATAAGTAGCATTGCTTCTATACACTAAATGACTTATGGGATATATTAATACAGATTCCAAAATTGAGAGATGTAATCCAAGAGAGTAGTTTATGCATTGGGAGACTCTGGTGCCACTGTATCAAACCATTCACAAATTCAGCTTTTTTTAAAAAATTTTTTAAAGCCTGTGTCACACGGTTTTCACATTGCAAGAAAGCCTGTATTGCATGTTTTGACATGAGCTTTAAGTATATTTTCATGATAGATATTAGGCTCAATTAAGATACATACACTCTTTACGTTCACATAAAAAAGTAGCAGGGGCCAAACTTGTGTTTCAAAGAACACAAACTTGTGTTTCAAGAACAAGGCATTCTGAAATAAAATTATGTATAAATTATACCACAGGAAGAGAATAACCACTGGCTAAATGCTCAGAGGAAAGTAGATCTGAAAAATAACTCTTTTTTTTGGCAAGATAAGCAGTATCCCAATCTCAGTAAGAAGAGAAATCCAAATGTGTCTAATTATACTTTGTGTAAACCGAGATTGACAGACTAGCTTCACCAGGATTCTGAAATGTGATCAATAAAATACTTTCATGAGAGGCTTGGTCAAGGACTAGTGAAGAAGCCCTGTTGCAGAATTTGAGTTTTAAAGAACAAATACATAATAGAGAGTTGAATGAAAGTATTTTAATCTGGCGAGATAGGAATTTAAGAGATTGTCTTTTTAATGAAAGAGCCAAATTACATTGAAAATTCCTCAGTAAACCACCTTTGTTGTCAGGGTAAAAACCCTTATAGTTTATCCTTATGAAATAGTTTTGAATGTGATGCCTAGGTGAAAAGTATTTGAGTGAAAGGTGAAGGGGAAAGGCTTACAGGGGTAGACCCGAAGAGTTTTACTTCTCCTAAATGGGAGGAAAATATTTGTGATTGTTCTGCAAATAGGCACAGAGTTGCATTTCCTTATGCCATAATGCTAATCTGAGAAATATAAAACACCTTATTCAGTTTCCTGGCCTATATATTTTATAACTTTTATATTGATAAGCATTAAACTCTTTCCAGGATTCATCACAGATATATTTTATTTAGTCTCAATACTTTCTGGTTGCCCAAAAATGATAGGAACTGTAACAGGCCATTTACTAATGATAAATTTCAGGTACTTAGCTTTAATTTGACATATTTACTTAGATTCTTTTACTGGCTTTGTTGACAAAAGAGCTCAAAGAGTGACATGTCTTACTCAGTAATGACCAAGATGCTGATGAGACTACTAGAAAATAAAATCTGAAAGTCAAATATATTTGGACAGTGTAGTGACTGTTTGAGGGACTGCACTTATGGGATATTACATGGACAACTTTTCTCTAGAAATATTCACTTTGAAATGCATTGTTTTCATGTTTAATCTTTCAACTTGTACATCATGATTTTCTGTTGGTATGAGGAGAACATAGTATGGAATTTTAAATTTCAAAAATGATACGCATTATGTCATAACGTGTTATGTAAATGATCCTAGAAACCTATAAATTTATTTAAAATATACTTCTGAAAAGGTATAACAATAGCATGTGTAAAGAATTTGCTTTCTTTTTAATAAAATTAATGGGTAGAGCCATAAACTTTAATAAATAGGGAATGGGAAGTATTAAGTAACAATGTAGGTGTTTGGCATCCTGAATTTTCACAGGTGGTCTTCATTTTATAAATGAAGTCTTAACTGCCTTTAGTTCATCAAGGCACTAGTGCATAAATGTGAACTTTGAAAGAAGAATTTTGGAAAGTTATGTTAGAAATACTTTTTAATTTATTATGCTTGAAATTAGATAATAAGTGATACTGTATAGTTTATATACATTATTATTGGTTTTTATTGAAAAGATCAAGGTCCACCAAGCTCTATAAATAAATGAATGCTACATTTAAATACAAGCATAAGGCCCTTTGGTGAAATGACTAATCTAGGACTGGGGCAGGAAATATACAATGAGCCTAGAGGATTTTATAGTGTCAAAAGGTAAGAAAGTGGTAAAAACAAAAATTCAGCAATTATGTGGTTATAATAAACAGATACTCAGACTAACCAAAAGCAATTCCAATGGCCAAAGCTGGAACAGTGAGAGCAATGAATAAATAAAATAAGATTATAATACAAAATACAAAATAAATATCCATGTGTTCATATTGATACAGATAAATGACTGAATAAGTTAAGTAAATAAATGTCATACCTTCCTTGTAGAAGAATTCAAAATAACTTATGTAGTTACTTCACCTCAAGAAGATGGAACATAACTCCTCATTTCTTAAGTGTTGGGTGCACAAAGTGCATTCCTTCCAAAGAGTTCAGGATGGAAAGGGAGAAGAAAAAAAAAAAAAAAGAAATAACTTTACAGTGGAGAAATCTGACAAACCCTGCATCAGCCAAGTGATTAAGGTCAATACTAGCAAGGCTAAGTCATGTTGATAGTCTGTACCCTTGATACGGGAGAAAAATGGTACTTTACTTCTGTGGTCTTTCTCACAAAACCCATAAATAACCCCAGGTGAATCATGTGTAAAATATCAGAAAAATACCTATTGAGGGATTTGTTTGTTTGTTTTTTACAAAATACCTAACTAGTAATCCTTAAAACTATCAAGGTCATCAAAAATAAAGTAAAATCAGAGAAACTGTCACAGTCAAGAAGGTATGATGACTAAATGTAATGTGGTATTTTGGATGGGATCCTGGGGGAAAAAAAGGGTATGACATTTATCTACCTGGTGCATTTTGAGTATGATTGCATGATAGATATTAGGCTCAATTAAGATACAGTACTCTATATTTAGGTAACAAAGCAAGGAGCAAAACTTAACCGAAAGCAGACAAAGATATTACAAGCTAAGAATGCTATTGATATAACAGATTTCCATCATAAACAGATGCAATAATCCTTATTAAAATACTAGCATGTCAAATCAAAAAATATAATACATCATGACCAAGTAAAGTTTATCCCCAAAATGTAATGTTGGTTTAACATTCAAAATTTTAATTAATGTAATTCACCTCATCAGAAGATTGAAATTGAAAATGACATGATCATTTCAATAGATGTAGAAAAGGCACTGGACAGATTTTAAAAAGCACTCATAATAAAATCTCTTGGTAAAAAATGAATAACAGGGCAGTTTCTCAACCTGACACATTTCATCTAATAAAAATCTACAGCCAGCATCATACTAAACACTGAAAGCTGAATGTTTTTCCTCTAAGATCAGAACCTAGGCAATCATATTGATCTTACCAGTCATAGCCAACATTTTACTGTAAGTTCCAGCCAGGGCAGTAAGGTAATGCAAGAAAAATAAATAGTAAAAAACAGATTAGTGATAACATGCTAATCTATATAGACTATGTGAAAGAATCTATTTAAAACTACTCAGACTAGTAAGTTTAGTAACATTGTGCAATACTTGTTCAATATACAAAAATTTATTATAATATTATATACTATGTATAAATAGTTGGAAATTGAAATTAAGTATCATTTATAAAAGTATCAAGCAAGATATATTTAGGGATAAGTATAAACAAATATGCAATACCAGTGCAGTAAAAACTATAAAAAGTTGCTTATAAAAATTAAAGAAAATAAAGTGGAGAAATATTCCATGTTTATGGATTGGAACACTCAAAATTGATCCAAACTGATGTACAGATTTAATGCAGTTCTAATAAATATTTCAGCTGTTTTGTAGCCAAACATCAATGAAACAGAATGAAGTTCATAAAAAGAGCCAACAAACAAATGGTAATTGATTTTGAATAAAGTGCCATGGAGATATCATAGGGAAAAGATAGTCTTTCCAACAAATGATGCTATAATATTTGGAACTCTGTTTCATGACAAAAACAATTTTTCAACCTATATCTCATTCCATACACAAAAGTCACTTTGAAACTAATCAGATATAAATATAAGAGCTAAAACTACAAATACTTTTTAAAAAGGAGAAAATCTTTGTGATTTTATTTTAGAAAAATATTTTTATACAGAGCACAGAAACATAAACCATAAAAGAGAATAATTGTAATTAATCAAAAAATTTTTTAAAACTGCTCTTCTAAAGTCATGGTTAGAAAAATGAAAATGTAATATACAGGTTGGAAGAATGTATTTAAAAACTTTGGCACAGCAAAGGAAACCATAAACTAGACGAAAAGGCAACCCTCAGAATGGGAGAAAATATTTGCAAATAAAGCAACTGACAAAGGCTTAATCTCCAAAATTTACAAGCAGCTCATGCAGTTCAATATCAAAAAAAACAGACAACCCAATCCAAAAATGGGCAGAAGACCTAAATAGACTTTCTCCAAAGAAGATATACAGATTGTCAATAAACATATGAAAGAATGCTCAACATCATTAATCATTAGAGAAATGCAAATCAAAACTATGATGAGATATCATCTCACACCAGTCAGAATGGCCATCATCAAAAACTCTACAAACAATAAATGCTGGAGGGCTTCCTTGGTGGCGCAGTGGTTGAGAGTCCACCTGCTGATGCAGGGGACAGGGGTTCGTGCCGCGGTCCGGGAAGATCCCACATGCCGCGGAGCGGCTGGGCCTGTGAGCCATGGCTGCTGAGTCTGCACGTCCAGAGCCTGTGCTCCGCAACAGGAGAGGCCACAACAGTGAGAGGCCTGCGTACCGCAAAAAAAAAAAAAAAAAAA
Organism: Phocoena phocoena; assembly: GCF_963924675.1. Lineage (NCBI taxonomy): Eukaryota > Metazoa > Chordata > Mammalia > Artiodactyla > Phocoenidae > Phocoena > Phocoena phocoena. The sequence continues at coordinate 40,613,776 of NC_089230.1, read as the reverse complement.
AAAAAAGTGGAGAGGGTGTGGAGTAAAGGGAACCCTCTTGCACTGTCAGTGGGAATGTGAATTGATACAGCCACTATGGAGAACAGTATGGAGGTTCCTTAAAAAACTAAAAATAGAAATACCATATGACCCAGCAGTCCCACTACTGGGCATATACCCTGAGAAAACCATAATTCAAAAAGAGTCATGTACCAAAATGTTAATTGCAGCTCCCTTTACAATAGCCAGGACATGGAAACAACCTAAGTGTCCATCAACAGATGAATGAATAAAGAAGATGTGGCACATATATACAATGGAATATTACTCAGCCATAAAAAGAAACGAAATTGAGTTATTTGTAGTGAGGTGGATGGACCTAGAGTCTGTCATACAGTGTGTAAGTCAGAAAGAGAAAAACAAATGCTGTACGCTAACACATATATATGGAATCTAAAAAAAAAAAGTGGTCATGAAGAACCTAGGGGCAAGACAGGAATAAAGAAAGACCTACTGGAGCATGGACTTGAGGATACAGGGAGGGGGAAGGGTAAGCTGGGACAAAGTGAGAGAGTGACATGGACATATATATACTACCAAACATAAAACAGATAGCTAGTGGGAAGCAGCCGCATAGCACAGGGAGATCAGCTTGGTGCTTTGTGACCACCTAGAGGGGTGGGATAGGGAGGGTGGGAGGGCGGGAGATGCAAGAGGGAAGAGATATGGGAATATATGTACATGTATAACTGATTCACTTTGTTATAAAGCAGAAACTAACACACCATTGTAAAGCAATTATACTCCAATAAAGATGTTAAAAAAAAAAAAAGAACTACCATATGATCCAACAATTACACGTCCGGGTATTTATCTGAAGGAACAAATAATAATAATGTATTAGCGTCACACTGACAAATAAAAATATGCTTAGCACCATTATTTACTGAGGATGTCAATTAAACCACAGTGAAATACTGTACATAATCACTAGACTAGCCACAGTTTAAAATATGGCTATGAACAGGTATTATTGAGCTGGTAGAGCAAGTGGAAATTTCATTATATATTTCTGGTGGAGATGTGGGATGGTGTAGCCACTTCAGAAAATAAAGCAGTAGTTTCCTATAAAATTAACCATGTACTCGTTATATGATATGGTTATCACATTCTTGCTTATTTATCCAAGGAAAAGGAAAACATATCCACACAAAGACTAGTACATAATTTTGTTTAGCAGATTGATCCATAATATAAAAATCTGAAAACAGCTGAAATATTTGTCAACTGGGAAATTAAAATATTTACCACATAATAGATTATTACTCAGTAATCAAAAGGAATAAATTATTGATACATGTAGCAACATAGATGAACCTCAAAAACTTCATGCTAAGTAAGTGAAGCCATTCAGCATAGATTCTATGCTGCATTATTCCATTTACATGAAATTCCAGAATAGCAAAACTATCATTACAGAAAGCAGATCAGTTTTTGCCAGGGTCCAGACTTAAGGGGAAGGGATTCTTGCAGGTAGGCACAGAAATTTGGGGGTGTGTTAGAGCATTTAAGAAACCATTTATATTTGTTAAGAATCATTAAAGTGATATATTGAATCATTGGTTTTTATTATATGTAAATTATACCTCAATAAAGCAGACTAAAAATATAATTCACGTATCCAAGTGCAAAACAAACCCAAAACAAAATAAATGGATCTAGACACAGTGCTTATACCCTTAACAGAAATTAACTCAAAATGGGTCACAGTCCTAGATATAAAATGCAAAACTATAAAACTCCTAGAAAATAACATATAGAAGACAATCTAGATGACCTGGGGTTTGACTATGACTTTTTAGATACGGCATTGAAGGCATGATCTATGAAAGAAATAACTGAGTATATGGAATTCACTAAAATTAAAAACTTCTGCTCTGTGAAAGATGCTGTCAAGGGAATGAGAAGACAAGCCACAAACTAGGAGAAAATATTTGTAAGACACATATCTGATAAAAGATGGTTGTTCAAAGTATATGAAGAACTCTTAAAATTGAACAATAGGCAGATGAACAACCCAATTAAAAAACAGGCCAAAGACCTTAATAGAGACCTTACTAAAGAAGATATATAGATGACAAATAAGCATATGAAAATATGCTCAACTCATATGTTAAAACAACGTGATGCCATTGCAAATCTATTGGAATGGCAAAAATCCAAAACACTGACAATACCAAATGCTGGAAAGGATGTGAAGCAACAGGAACTCTCATTCATTGCTGGTAGGAATGCAAGATGGTACAACCACTTTGGAGAACAGTTTAGCTCTTTCTTATAAAACTAAAAATACTCTTGCCACATGATCCAGCAATCATACTCCTTGATATTTTCCCCAATTAGCTGAAATCTTATGTCCAAACAGAAACCTGCACATGGATGTTTATATCAGCTTTGTTCATAATTGCCTAAATTCTGAAGCAACCAAGATTCACAATTGTCAACACTTGGAAGTAACTTCACTGGTGAATTGATAAATACTGGTAAATCTGGACAATAGAATATTATTCAGTACTGAAAAGAAATAAGCTAACAAGCCATGAAAAGACATGGAGGAACCTTAAATGCATATTTACTAAGTAAAAGAAGCCAATCTGAAAAGACTATGTACTGTGTGATTCCAACTGTATGGCATTCTGGGATAGGTGAAACTATGGAGGCAGTAAAAAGATTACTGGTTGTTAGCGGTTTGGAGTGATAGAGGGATGAATAGATAGAGCACAGAGAATTTGGGGGGCAGTGAAATTATTCTCCATAGTACTAAATGGTGGATACATGTCATTATACATTTTTCAAATCCATGATTGTAGAAAACCAGGAGTGAACCCTAATGTAAACTGTGGACATTGGGTGATAATAATGTGTCAGTGTAGATACATCATTTGTAACAAATGTGCCACTCTGGTGCAGGATGTTGATGTGTGGAGGTTGTGTGTGTCAGGAGACAGAGGATATGTGAGAATTCTCTGTACATTCTGCTCAGTTTTGCTGTGACCTAAAACTTCTGTAAAAAAAAAAAAAAGTCTGTTAAAGAATAACATATAGACTGTTTAAAAAAATGAATAAAGTAATTTGGACTTATATATGGAAGTTAAATATATGTCAACACTATCAAAAAGGATGCAATAGCACAGGGAGATCAGCTCAGTGCTTTGTGACCACCTAGAGGGGTGGGGTAGGGAGGGTGGGAGGGAGGGAGATGCAAGAGGGAAGAGATATGGGAACATATACATATACATATATATATATATATATATATATATATAACTGATTCATTTTGTTATAAAGCAGAAACTAACACACCATTGTAAAGCAATTATACGCCAATAAAGATGTTTTTAAAAAAAAAGGATGCAAGAGGAGAAATGGAAATGTACTGTTGTAAGGGTCTCATAGTCTCTGTGAATTAACATATTATTTTAAAGTAGACTGTGATAGTTAAAGAGGCAAATTGTAAACCCTAGAGCAGAGCAACCATTTAAAAAATAAAAGATGTATAGCTAACAAGCCAATAGTAGAGGAAAATGGAATCTTAAGGTAGATAACCTACAAAAAAGTTGTAAAAGAAGAGAAAAGAACAAAAATAACAGGAGAAAACAGATGGGACAAATAGAAAACAATTGGCAAGACAGTAGGCAATGCAAACATTTATAAAAACATTAAACCTTAATGGCTATGAAAAATGTCCTAGACAGACATAAAAACACTAACTGTAAAAGAAAAAAAATGATAAATCAGATTTCATAAAAATGAAAAACTTCTTCAAAAGCTAACTTCAGCTGCAGTCTGTCAGAAAATATTTGCAATACATTTTTTGGACAAAGGTCTTGTATCTGGAACATATAAAGAACTCTTAGAAATCAACTTTTGCTAATTGGTGTTGCTGTTATAACAAACGACACCCATATTTCAATGGATTAATACATTTAAAGTTACTTTTTAGCTCATTTCACATATCAGATACATGGTGTATTAGAGTTCTCCAGTGAAACAGAACCAACATGAAAATTTATTATAAGGAATTAGCTTGTGTGATCATGGGGGGTGACATACAAGATCTACAGTCAGCAAGCTGGAGACTCAGGAGAGCTGAAGGCCTGCAGGCTCAAGACATGCAAGAGCTGATGTTTCAGTCCAAGTCCAAATGCAGTCAGGCAGGAGGAAATACATTTTTAATTGGGGGACGTGGAGTCTCTTCATTCTATTCAGATCTTCAGCAGATTGTATGGGGCCATACACGTTAGGAAGGGCAATGCACTTTAGTCAGTCTGCTGATAGAAATGTTAGTCTCGTCTCCAAACACCATCACACTCACACCTAGAATAATGTTTCACCAAATATCTCAGCACTCCATGGCCTATTAAACCAATGTAAATCAGTGGGAAAGTATACTTAAACCACAGGAATATACCATAACTCACATGAAAATGAATGCTGAGAAATAATCTTCTTATGGGGGGCAGGGAAACTGGGGACTATATTCCATCAAATTATCCTCAAGGATTCAGTAAGATCAAACTGTTGTATAATTTTCAAATCTAAAATAGAGAAATACTTTAGCATTAAGTGATCTTTATTAACTTTGTGACTTTGACAAAGAGCTGAAATAATAAATGACACAATAAGTTGACCAAAAAATAATTGGGCAAAAATTGGCAAAAAATCATAGCATCATTTAGAACATGAAATAAAATCATAAGAGGTACAAAAATATGGTTCTTGATTTATTTTTACTGCCATTTTATATGATTAATTATTATATTAATAAATACTGTACTACTTAGTTTTCTTATCTCAACTGGCACAGGGAAATTTTCTGTGAAACTGACTCTTTTGCCTCTAATTCTGGTGAAAAGATAGAGACTTTATTAACTGTAGTACCACAGCCACTTAATAATGGAAACAAAGTATCACTACATCTAGTTTATCTGGGTTAAGTCTACCTTACTAGCTTTATCCCTAGAATATATACAGACTGGAATCTGTTGGAAAGTTTTATATGAGGTCTTCTTCTAAGACATGACTAAATTAGCTTCAAATTTTAACATTCCACTTCCATAGTCAGAAAATAATATGTGACAGAGATAGCTCATTATATTCCTGTACTACTTCCACCTTTTTCTCTTTAGAGCAACAGAGTTCTTCAAACACTCAGATATACACATACACAAATATACACACAGGCAGTTTTAGAGTTCCATATCTTTACATTTAATTTTCCAGCTTCCTTTGCAGCTAGGTATGGCCCTTTAACTATGGAATGCTAGTAGAAGTGATATGTACTATTGTCAGGCCAATGAATGCTGATTTTCCTTCAGTTCCCTCTTTTGGCCTTCTCATTGTGCAGAAAATGGTAAAGATTTGATCAGTCAGTGACATTAGGCCTAGAGAGAAAAAAAAGAAAGGCACACCTAATAAGGATGACAGGGGATTTATGCTAACCTGAGTCCCTGGGTGTTCTTGTGGAGCAGACTTGCCTACCTGCCCTGGACTCCTCACTTCCTCTGGTTATTTTGTGTGACTGAAAAAAAAAAAAACCTGTCTTGGTTGAGCTGCCATATTTTGGAGTCTCTTTTATAGTAGCTTAGTTTATACATAACTAATTCATAGACAGATGTGGGATCTGATAATATACATGAGGCTTAAAATTGGTTAATTGGATAGAATCTACCAGATGGTCAAGAGCTTGTAGCAGTGGATCTTGGCAACTGACTGCCTATTTGACCTTTCCTAGCAGTTTCATTGGGTCTGTATGCTTTTTTGATGGTCTCTTGTCAGTTTAACCCAGGTCAAAAGAATCATACACAGATTTAATCAAATTTTCTCAAAATGAAATAATTTCCCAAGTCAAAGATTACATTTCTTTAATTATAAAATGGAAACTTGAATTAATTTCTTCAACTTTTAGCCACATCCTTGGTGGTTCAGATTGATCACTTTTGCCTCTAAAAAAGGCTCTTGACCTCAGATCTAATTTTCCTAGACTTTCTCATTATTGGGTATGTGGTTTATTAGTTGTTGTTCATAATACAGGACACTCATAAAAGTGGCAAACAAATGGGGATTCCTTAAAATAAGAGATATGCAGTAGTTTGAAAAAGCCAGAGACATCTGATTTTATGCATTAGCTAGGGAAGGTCATCCATGGTTTCTAAACAAAGTCAATGTCCCAGCATTCCATTTTCTACCTTCCATGGGGTCTAAGAGTGGGAATTCTGCCTTTGAATTACTACAGAATTTACTTCTCATGATAATTCCTCAATTTCTATGAACCTATTTATTCTTATATTGATACTTCTTTCCCTTTCCTAACCACAATAAAATTATTTTTAAGAATTGTGGGTCATATACGAATATTGAATCATTGTGTTATATACCTGAAACTAATATAATGTTGTATGTCATTTATACCTCAGTTAAAGAAAAAAAAGAATAGTGGGTCTTATCATCAGCTTAGGAGAAAATATATTCACTTTCCTTTCCAAACTAGGGGCTGCTATTTCAGCTTTCAAGTCTGATCTCAGGTAAGACTTTTACAGAAAAAATTAAAAATAGAAGGAAATGAAATTGGTGTTTCATCATATTTGAAGTTTTTTTTGACCTTTAAGGGAAATGAATGGCATTGAGAGAAGTTGTAATGAACACTGGCTCCAGTGTTGTGACATTTCTGTTAACTCATTGTTTGATAATTTCTCTCTGCCTTGCTCATATGATGTCTGTAGTGTGCTTTTTCCATTTTTCACCATGTGATTTATCCTGTGTTACTGAGGACTCGGTCTATTTACAGTAACTGTGTTTTTATTATTCTTGTCTAAGGATGACTTTATGATTATGAGTTCCCTCTGAGTCTGCTCTAAATTCTTTGTTGCTAGCATTCTACAACATTACTTTAACTCATAATGTCTTACAGTACACTACCGTCGAACAAATGCGGCACAAATTTATTTATTTACCTCCTCAGACTTTAATTCAGCAGTTAACTGTCTTGGGTAGTGGTTTACTCAGTACAGCAAATGAAAGAGATATAGACCCACTAACCAATATGGCTTGTGAGAAAATTCCACAGAAACAGAAATATTACACATTCATAGCTTTCGTGCACTAGTGAACTCCCAGAATTTTCATTTATTTTGTAAATGTAAAGATAAACCTGAAGGCTATCTTAAAATATATTGCACCATGCACACCTTAATGGGATGTGAATGTGGAGCTGTCAAGTTATGCTTACAAATAATATTATTTTCTAGACAATTTTATTTTACAGATTTGAACACATTATTTTTCCTAAGCAAATATATGGATTAAGCCAAGATATGTCAATAAAAGTGCTGAGGAAATGTCTTACGGGTATGAACACATTATCTGATAAAAATTCATATGCAGCTGTTTGCTCATGGCTGAAGATATAGGTAGGCCAAAGATCATTGAAGAGGGAACAAAATGAATTTGGATTCCTCACCATAGTGAACACATACCTAATACACCAAAACAGCACAGTATAGATTTTTTTTTTTGAATCTGCAGTTGTGTTTATGATCAGTGAGAACTGTGGTGCAGACCTGCTTGCCATTGTGCTGCTGACTGGAAAAATGTCCATTCACCTCTTTTTGCCTTAAGTATTTTTATGAATTAGGATGTTTAGAGAACTATTCCAAATCAGAGTATACTGACCTAGAATATTCCTGAGTACCTTCTTTAACCCTGTTTGCTAGGAGGCTACCTAGGACAGTGTTTAAGAGCATATCCTCTGAGGTCAGACAGCTGAGGGTTTAAATATTGACTCTGGACTTCCCTGGTGACGCAGTAGTTAAGAATCCGCCTGCCAGTGCAGGGGACACGGGTTTGAGCCCTGGTTCTGGAAGATCCCACATGCCATGGAGCAACTAAGCCTGCATGCCACCACTACTGAGCCTGTGCTCTAGAGCCCATGAGCCACAACTACTGAGCCTGCATGTCACAACTACTGAAGCACATGCGCCTAGAGCCCTTGCTCTGCAACAAGAGAAGCCACTGCAATAAGAAGCCTACGCACCACAATGAAGAGTAGCCCCTGCTCACTGCAACTAGAGAAAGCTCTCACGCAGCAACAAAGACCCAACACAGCCAAAAATAAATGAATAAATTAAAAATAAATAAATAAATAAATAAATAAATATTGGCTCTGTCAAACACCTAGGCTATGTATGACCTTGGGAGTTTTTTCAGAAGAGAATGGGAATAAAAATGATACCTGTCTCATAGAAGTTGTGTAAAGCATTTAGCCCATGTTAGAGGAGGCATGATGGTACCTAGAAAATGGTTACAGTGATGTTGCCTATCTAGTAAAGCAACACACTGCTGCTTCCCTTGCACCCTAGTACACAACCAGACCTACTGAAATACCATTAGCAGAATAATACTACTTCCTTTATATATTTGGGCATATTTGCTGTGCGTATAGCCAGTGTGGGCTCCCTCTATTTGTTGGTCAAGAGACTGGTGACCCAATATTTACAAAACTCAAGGCTTATGTACCTTTCAGAATTGTTACCATTAGGCATTAATTATATATTGATTAAAAAAATCTTTATTTCATGAACTTTAGAAAAGGAAAAAATCACTACATATCTAGGGATAGAGAAGCATGATTAAAAATAATAGTGTGATCTCCTATAATCATTTGAAAAATGAATTTTTAAAATTAAAATGTTGAATCAAAGCAGAATGCAGATAATTGGGAAGAGACCTTCAAGATGGCAGAGGAGTAAGATGTGGAGATAACCTTCCTCCCCACAAATACATCAGAAATACATCTACATGTGGAACAACTCCTACAGAACACCTACTGAACGCTGGCAAAAGACCTCAGACCTCCCAAAAGGCAAGAAAGTCCCCACATACCTGGGTAGGGCAAAAGTAAAAAGAAAAAACAGAGACAAAAGAATAGGGACGGGACCTGCACCAGTGGGAGGGAGCTGTGAAGGAGGAAAGGTTTCCAACACTAGGAAGCCCCTTCGCGGGCGGAGACTGCGGGTGGCGGAGCGGGGAAGGTTCGGAGCCGCAGAGGAGAGCACAGCAACAGGGGTGCGGAGGGCAAAGCGGAGATATTTCTGCACAGAGGGTCGGTGCCGACCAGCTGTCACCAACCCGAGAGGCTTGTCTGCTCACCCGCTGGGGCGGGCGGGGCCTGTGAGCTGAGGTTTGGGCTTCGAAGTTTGGATCCCAGGGAGAGGACTGGGGTTGGCTGTGTGAACACAGCCTGAAGGTGGCTAGTGCACCACAGCTAGCCGGGAGGGTGTCCGGGAAAAACTCCAGAACTGCCTAAGAGGCAAGAGACCATTGTTTCAGGGTGCGTGAGGAGAGGGGATTAAGAGCACCACCTAAACAAGCTCCAGTGACCTGCGTGAGTCATGGCTATCAGCGCGGACACCAGAGACGGGCATTAGATGCTAAGCCTGCTGCTGCCACCACCAAGAAGCCTGTGTGCAAGCACAGGTCACTATCCACACCTCACCTCCCGGGAGCCTGTGCAGCCTGCCACTGCCAGGTTCCTGGGATCCAGGGACCACTTCCCCGGGAGAACGCACGGCGTGCCTCAGACTGGTGCAACATCATGCCGGCCTCTGCCGCTGCAGGCTTGCCCCGCATCCGTACCCCTCCCTCCCCCCAGCCTGAGTGAGCCAGAGCCCCCGAATCAGCTGTTCCTTTAACCTCATCCTGTCTGAGCGAAGAACAGATGCCCTCAGGTGACCTACACATAGAGGCGGGGCCAAATCCAAAGCTGAACCCCAGGAGCTGTGCTAACAAAGAAGAGAAAGGGAAATCTCTCGCAGCAGCCTCAGGAGCAATGGATTAAATTTCCGCAATCGACGTACCATGCATCTGTGGAATACATGAATAGACAACGAATTATCCCAAAATTGAGGCAGTAGACTTTATGTGATTTTGTCTATATAGCTTTCCTTTTACCATTTGTCCTAGGGCTCTGTCTGTCCATTTTTGTTTTTTTTTTGTACAGTTTTTAGCACTTGTTATCATTGGTGGATTTGAATTTTGGTTTAGTTACTCTTTTGTTTTTATTACATTTTATTTTTTTTATTTTTAATAAATTTTTAACTTTTTAATAACTTTATTTTATTTTATTTTTTTGTTTCTTTCTTTTTGTTCTCCCTTTTCTTCTGAGATGTGTGGCTGACAGGGTGTTGGTGCTCCGCTGGGTGTCAGGCCTGTGCCTCTGAGGTGGGAAAGCCAAGTCAGGCTCCATGTAATATCAAAGAGTGAAAGCTCTCCCAGAGATCTCCATTCCAATGCTAAGATCCAGCTCCACTCAACGACCAGCAAGCTACAGTGCTGGACACCCTATGCCAAACAACTAGCAAGACAGGAACACAACCCCACCCATTAGCAGAGAGGCTGCCTAAAATCATAATAAGGTCACAGACACCCCAAAACACCACCGGATGAGGTCCTGCCCACCAGAAAGACAAGATCCAGCCTCACCTACCAGAACACAGGCACTAGTTCCCTCTACCAGGAAGCTTACACAACCCACTGAACCAACCTTAGCTACTGCAGGCAGACAGCAATATCAACAGGAACTACAAACCTGCAGCCTGTGAAAAGGAGACCCCAAACATATTAAGTTAAGCAAAATGAGAAGACAGAGAAACACACAGCAGATGAAGGAGCAAGGTAAAAACTCACCAGACCAATCAAATATGGAGGAAATAGGTAGTCTACCTGAAAAAGAATTTGGAGTAATGATAGTAAAGGTGATCCAAAATCTTGGAAATAGAATGGAGAAAATACAAGAAATATTTAACAGGGAACTAGAGGAACTAAAGAGCAAACAAACAATAATGAACAACACAATTAATGAAATTTAAAATTCTCTATAAGGAATCAATAGAATAACTGAGGCAGAAGAACAGATAAGTGACCTGGAAGATAAAATAATAGAAATAACTACCACAGCGCAGAATAAAGAAAAAAGAATGAAGAGAATTGAGGACAGTCTCAGAGACTTGTGGACAATGTTAAACGCACCCACATTCAAATTATAGGGGTCCCAGAAGAAGAAGAGAGAAAGGGACTGAGAAAATATTTGAAGAGATTATAGTTGAAAACTTCCCTAATATGGGAAAGAAAATAGTCAAGTTCAGGAAGCACAGAGAGTCCCATACAGGATAAATCCAAGAAGAAACATGCCAAGACACATACTAATCAAACTATAAAAAATTAAATACAAAGGAAAACATGAAAAGCAGCATGGGAAAAGCAACAAATAACATACAAAGGAATCCCCATAAGGTTAACAGCTGATCTTTCAGTAGAAACTGTAAGCCAGAAGGGAATGACAGGAGATATTTAAAGTGATGAAAGGGAAAAATCTACAGTGAAGATTACTCTACCCAGCAAGGATCTCATTCAGGTATGATGGAGAAATTAAAACCTTTACAGACAAGCAAAAGCTAAAAGAATTCAGCACCACCAAACCAGCTTTACAACAAATGCTAAAGGAAATTCTCTAGGCAGGAAACACAAGAGAAGAGAAAGACCTACAATAACAAACCCAAAACAATTAATAAAATGGTAATAAGAACATACATATTGATAATTACCTTAAATGTAAACGGGTTAAATGCTCCAACCAAAAAACATAGGCTGGCTGAATGGATACAAAAACAAGACCCCCCGTATATATGATGTCTACAAGAGACCCACTTCAGACCTAGGGACACATACAGACTGAAAGTGAGGGGTTGAAAAAAGATATTCCATGCAAATGGAAATCAAAAGAAAACTGGAGTAGCATTTCTCAGATAAAAATAGACTTTAAAATAAAGACTATTACAAGAGACAAAGACAGACACTACATAATGATCAAGGGATCAGTCAAAGGAGAACATATAACAATTGTAAATATTTATGCGCTCTACATAGGAGCACCTCAATACATAGGGCAAATGCTAACAGCCATAAAAGGGGAAACCGACAGTAACACAATCGTACTAGCGGACTTTAATACCCCATTTTCACCAATGGACAGATCATCCAAAATGAAAGTAAATAAGGAAACACAAACTTTAAATGATACATTAAACAATATGGACTTAATTGCTATTTATAGGACATTCTATCCAAAAACAACTGAATACAGTTTCTTTTCAAGTGCTCATGGAACATTCTCCAAGATAGATTATATCTTGGGTCACAAATCAAGCCTTCGTAAATTTAAAAATTGAAATCATATTAAGTATCTTTTCTGACCACAACACTATGCGACTAGATATCAATTACAGGAAAAAATCTGTAAAAAATACAGATACATGGAGGCTAAACAATACACTACTAAATAACCAAGAGATCACTAAAGAAATCAAAGAGGAAATCAAAAAATACCTAGAAACAAATGACAATGAAAACACAACGACCCAAAACCTATCGGATGCAGCAAAGGCAGTTCTAAAAGGGAAGTTTATAGCAATACAATCCTACGTCAAGAAACAAGAGACATCTCAAATAAACAACCTAACCTCACACCTAAAGCAATTAGAGAAAGAAGAACAAAAAAACCCCAAAGTTATCATAAGGAAAGAAATCATAAAGATCAGATCAGAAATAAATGAAACAATAGTAAACTTCAATAAAACTAAAAACTTGTTCTTTGAGAAGATAAACAAAATTGATAAACCATTAGCCAGACTCATCAAGAAAAAAAGGGAGAAGACTCAAATCAATAGAATCAGAATTGAAGAAAAAGTAACAACTGACACTGCATAAATACAAAGGATCATGAGAGATTACTACAAGCAACTATATACCAATAAAATGGACAACCTGGAAGAAATGGACAAATTCTTAGAAAAGCACAACCTTAGGAGACTTAAGCAAGAAGAAATAGAAAATATAAACAGACCAATCACAAGCACTGAAATTGAGACTGTGATTAAAAATTTTCCAACAAAAGCCCAGGACTAGATGGCTTCACTGGCAAATTCTATCAAACATTTAGAGAAGAGCTAACACCTATCCTGCTCAAACTCTTCCACAATATAGCAGAGGGAGGAACACTCCCAAACTCATTCTATGAGGCCATAATCACCCTGATACAAAACCAGACAAAGATGTCACAAAGAAAGAAAACTACAGGTCAATATCACTAATGAACATAGGGGCAAAAATCCTTAACAAAATACTAGCAAACAGAATCCAACAGCACATTAAAAGGATCATACACCATGATCAAGTGGGGTTTATCCCAGGAATGCAAGTATTCTTCAGTGTACACATATCCATCAATGTGATAAACCATATTAACAAATTTAAGAATAAAAACCATATAATCATTTCAATAGGTGCATAAAAGCTTTTGCCAAAATTCAATACCATTGAATTTATGATAAAAACCCTACTGAAAGTAGGCATAGACGGAACTTACCTCAACATAAAAAGCCCATATATGATAAACCCACTGCCGATATCATTCTCAATGGTGAAATACTGAAACCATTTCCTCTAAGATCAGGAACAAGACAAGGTTGTCCTCTCTCACCACTATTATTCAACATAGTTTTGAAAGTTTTAGCCACAGCAATCAGAGAAGAAAAAGAAATTTAAAAAATCCAAATCAGAAAAGTAAAACTGTCCCTGTTTGCAGATGACATGGTACTATACATAGAGAATCCTAAAGATGCTATCAGAAAACTACTAGAGCTAATCAATGAATTTGGTAAAGTAGCAGGATACAAATTAATGCACAGAAATCTCTTGCATTCCTAGACACTAATGATGAAAAATCTGAAAGATTAAGGAAACACTCCCATTTACCACTGCAACAAAAAGAATAAAATATCTATTAATAAACCTAATTAAGGAGACAAAAGATGCCAAAAACTATAAGAGACTGATGAAAGAAATTAAAGATAGAAACAGATGGAGAGATATACCATGTTCTTGGATGGGAAGAATTGACATTGTGAAAATGACTCTACTACCCAAAGCAATCTACAGATTCAGTGCAACCCCTGTCAAAATACCAATGACATTTTTCCCAGAACTAGAACAAAAAATTTACAATTTGTATGGAAACACAAAAGAGCGTGAATAGCCAAAGCAATCTTGAGAAAGAAAAACAGAGCTGGAGGAATCAGGCTCCTGGATTTCAGACTATACTACAAATCTACAGTAATCAATACAGTATGGTACTGGCACAAAAAATATAGATTAATGGAACAGGATAGAAAACCCATAGATAAACCCACGCACATATTGTCACCTTATTTTTCATAAAGGTGGCAAGAATATACAATGGAGAAAAAGCAGCCTCTTCAGTAAGTGGTACTGTGAAAACTGGACAGCTACATGTAAAAGAATGAAATTAGAACACTCCCTAACACCATACACAAAAATAAACTCAAAATGGATTAAGACCTATATGTAAGGCCAGATATCATCAAACTCTTAGAGGAAAACATAGGCAGAACACTCTATGACATAAATCACAGCAAGATCCTCCTTTTTGACCCACTTCCTGGAGAAATGGAAATAAAACCCAAAATAAACAAATGCGACCTAATGAAAGTTAAAGGCTTTGCACAGCAAAGGGAAACATCAAGAAGATGAAAAGACAACCCTTATAATGGCAGAAAATATTTGCAAATGAAGCAACTGACTAAGGATTAATCTCCACAATTTACAAGCAGCTCATGTAGCTCAATATCAAAAAACAACCCAATCCAAAAATGGGCAGAAGACCTATAGACATTTCTCGAAAGAAGATATACAGATTGCCTACAAACACATGAAAGGATGCTCAGTATCACTAATCATTAGAGAAATGCAAATCAAAACTACAATGAGGTATCACCTCACACCAGCCAGAATGGCCATGATCAAAAAATCTACAAACAATAAATGCTAGAGAGGGTGTGGAGAAAAGGGTACCGTCTTGCACTGTTGGTGGGAATGTAAATTGATACAGCCACTGTGGAGAACAGTATGCAGTTTCTTTAAAAAACTAAAAATAGAACTACCATTTCACCCAGCGATCCCACTACTGGGCATATATCCGGACAAAACCATAATTCTAAAGAGTCATATACCACAATGTTCATTGCAGCTTTGTTTACAATAGCCAAGACAAGGAAGCAACCTAAGTGTCCATTGGCAGATGAATGGATAAAGAAGATGTGGCACATATATACAATATATACAATGGAATATTACTCTGCTATAAAGCAAGTGAAATTGAGTTATTTGTAGTGAGGTGGATGTACCTAGAGTCTGTCATACAGAGTGAAGTAAGTCAGAAAGAGGAAAACAAATACTGTAAGTGAGCACATATATATGGAATGTAAACAAAAGAAAGGTTCTGAAGAACCTAGGGTCAGGACAGGAATAAAGACGCAGATGTAGAGAATGGACTTGAGGACACAGGCAGGGGGAAGGCTAAGCTGGACGAAGTGAGAGAGTGGCATGGACTTATATATAATACCAAATGTAAAATAGATAGCTAGTGGGAAGCACCTGTGTAGCACAGGGAGATCAGCTCCGTGCTTTGGGTCCACCTGCAGGGGTGGGACAGGGAGGGTGGGAGGGAGATGCAAGAGGGAGGAGATATGGGGACATATGTATATGTATAGCTGATTAACTTTGTTACAAAGCAGAAACTAACACACCATTGTGACACAATTATACTCCAATAAAGATGTTAAAAAAATATGCAGATAATTGAAATAAATTGTTAGAAAATACTGTAAAAAAAGAAAGCCATTTGCCACAACATGGATGGACCTAGAGATCATCATACTAATTGAAGTAAGTTAGACAGAAAGAGAAATATCATATGATATCACTTACATGTGGAATCTTAAAAAATGATAGAAATAAACTTTACAAAACAGAACCAGACTCACAGACTTTGAAGACAAATTTATGGTTACCAAAGGGGAAAGGTGGGGGGAAAGATAAATTAGGAGTTTGGGATTAACATAAACACATTACTCTATTAAAAATAATCAACAAGGACCTACTGTAGAGCACAGGGAACTCTATTCGATACTCTGTAATAACGTATATGAGCAAAGAATCTGAAAAAGAATGAATATATATGACAATTACTTTGCTGTACATCTGAAACTAACACAACATCAACTATACTTTAATATAAAATAAAAATTAAGCTAAAAATGAAAATGCTGTAAAGAGAAAATAATATGAAACATGAATATTTCCATTTTATTCATTTATTAAAATTCATTTATATTTTTGAAAAGGTGTAATGCTTCTAAATCAGACACAAAATCCATCTCAGCAAAGATGATATTAACCTTATAACAAATTAGGTTTCATTTTTCAACTCAGGCTCAAAGTTTCCAAATTAATCTAAGAAGAGTTTAAGCTGTGATTTTGTAACTGTCAGGAGAAATGGATACAGTTACTTGAGTGTCTAAGGGAATTAGTTGTTGAGATGTTGGAGAGAAGCAAATTAATAATGTATACAAGTGCTCTCTACTTAATTAGTGAACAAACTGATGTTTCACGTTACTCTTATCTCTTGCGAAAATATCTTTATCTAAACATAAGGTGGTAGGAATGCTTTTTATTGTTAACGATGTAGAAATTATCGCTTTTAGAAAAAAATTGCTTAAAATTTTTAAAATGTGCCCAAAGTAAACAATGCAATGCAAATCTCTTAATAACCACATGTACCCATTTACTTCCAAAGGAAACCTGGTTCTAGTTTTGCTTCACAAGCTAAAGGATACCCTTTAGCCCCTCCCCTGGCATAATACTGAGTCCAAGGCTTATAATTTCAGCTATGTGATATTTGAGAGTGGAATCAGGATTTTTCATACCAGTGTTTGGTGTTAGGGAAGTAGAAACCCTCCCCTTGCATTTTAGGCGTGATGTTAAGACTTGCAGTTCACCAGAACAGATTCCCTTTGTAACTGGGCTATAGCCAATTACCAGGGAAACTTGCATCTCCCAATTTCTTAGGGGGAGGCCAGCCTGCAAGGTATAAATCTTGAATTGGTTAACTCTTATCTCTCAGAGTCTGCTTTGATATTATTTTTTATTGTAATGCTTCCCCTTCATTTTTCTGTCTAGTAAATTGTCAGTACTACTCTGGGCCTGAAATAAAATACCATGAACTTTACTTGATTCCTATGGAACTCAGTAGTAAGAAATACCCACTCAAATATATAATTATAGTACATCATAGATTAGATTGGTTGTATTACTTGCCACTTACACTACCTATATCTATTTATACTCC
Source organism: Phocoena phocoena (assembly GCF_963924675.1). Classification (NCBI taxonomy): domain Eukaryota; kingdom Metazoa; phylum Chordata; class Mammalia; order Artiodactyla; family Phocoenidae; genus Phocoena; species Phocoena phocoena. The sequence goes on along the minus strand of NC_089230.1, from coordinate 40,596,477 downwards.
ATCCACTACACTTATATATTTATATACATTCCTGTCATAATTTCATCCATTTCTTGGCTTTAAATTCCATCTATATTCTATTGCCTCCAAAATGTATACCTCCAGCCCAGAACTGTTCTTTGAAACCCAGACCTGTATTTCTAATGGTGTACTTGATTTATCCAGTTGAAAATTAGAACTAACTTTCTGAATCTGAAACCTGACTTATCCAGCTGGCTTTTGTCAAGGGAGGAGAGGTTCATTGCCACCCCAAAAGAAACTCTAGAGATCACTGAGTTTTTAAAAGTCTGCTGAGGACTTATAGTTATTAATTTAGTCTTAACTTTTTTTGAATGAAATTATTTTTCTACTGCTATCATATTTGGGTTAATGGATACTGTTCATTTGTTAGTTCAATATGTCTTTAAATTACTAGATTAAGTTAAAAATGTGTCCCTTTCTATTAACATTAGACATACTGTTGACTTTAGTTGTGCCATTCAAGAATTCATGGAGTTCAGTAATACCTACCCCAGTTTTTGTTTTCCAAATGCAAAAGTTTAGAACTTTTCATTCTCTTCTCATAAGATGAAACTACTCTTTTCAATTCTCACTCCTATTTCTGGAAGTCTTTATTTATAGTTTCATGAATTATTTCCATCTCAGACTATAGTAAAAATTCCTTCCCAGAGGTAGACTTTTTAAAATAGAAGAAGAAAGTTTTCCTTTGATTCATCTTGTTGTTTTAACGTTATCTAAGGGTTTGTATTTTTACTGGACTCAGCTCATTCCAGGAGAAATATAACATAGATAAATCTATAGCAAAGTTTCCTCAGTGGTGTCTCCTGACTCACTCTTTAAAAAAATCTGTTTAGAACAGTGTTATTGAGATTCAATTAACACACCATACAATTAACCCACTTAAAGTGTGCAATTCTATAGTTTTTACTATATTCACAGAGTTATGTAACTGCTACCATCATCAGATTTAGAGCATTTTCACCACCACCACAAAATAAAACCTACAACCTTTAGAAGTCATTTCCCATTTTCTCCCAAAGTCCCCTCTCCCTAAGTTCTAGGCATCTATTAGTCTATTTGTGTCTCTAACTGATATTTCCCTATTCTGGAAATTTCATCTGAATGGAATCATGTACTATATGGTTATCCACAGATAACCATGTAGCATGTAGCAGTACTTCAGATTTGCTATTGCTAAATAATAATCCATTGTGTGAATATATCAAATTGTGTTTGTTCATTCTTGGGTTTTGTCTTGTTTCCACAATTTGGATATTATCAATAATGCTTCTATGAACATTCCTGTACACATTTTTGCATGGACGTATATACTTTTTATTTTTTTGGAATGTGCCTAGGTATGAAATTGCTGAATTGTGCAGTAACTCTATATCAAACTTCAGGGTAATTGTTGGGCTGTTTTCTAAAGTGGCTGTAACATTTTACATTCCACAGCACCGTATGAGAGTTCCAGTTGCTTCACATTCTTGCCCATACATTTTGTTATCTCTTTTTTTGATAACAGCCATCCCAGTGAGTATGAAGTAGTATCTCAATTCAGTTTTGATTTGCATTTCCCTGATAGCCAATAATTTTGAGCATACCTTCATGTGCTTTTGGGCTATTTGTATATATTCATGGAGAAATGTCTATTTAAATACGTTTCCCGATTTAAAATTGGACAGTTTGTCTTTTTCGTTGAATTTAAGATTTCTTTACTTAATCTACATGCAAATCCCTTACTAGGTACATAATTTAAAGACATTTCTCCCATTTATGAGTCGTCTTTTCACTTTCTTGATGGTACCCTTTGAAACACAGAAGTTTTTCATTTAAAAAAAGTCCCACTTTTATACTTTTTTCATTTGTCACTTTTGGTTTTGGTGTCATAAGAGAAGTCCTTTGATTAATTTAAGGTCATGAGGATGTACTTCTATACTTTTTTCTAAGATTTCTATAGTTTTAGCTCTTACATTTAGGTCTGTGATACAGTTTGAGTTAATTTGTATGTGTGGTATGAGGAAGAGGTCCAACTTGATTCTTTTATAGAATATCCAGTTGTCCAGGCACCATTTATTGAAAAGACTATTCCCCCTTCCCATCATTGAATTGTCTTAGCACTCTTGTTCAAAATGAATTAACCATAAATGTGTAAGTATATAAATGAATTCTTAATTCTACTGAAAATATGTCTATTTTTATGGGAGTACTACCACAGTTTCTTGACTAATATAAATTTGCAGTCAGTTTTGAAAGGAGGAAATGTGAATCCTCCAACTTTTTTCCTCTTTTTCAGAATTATTTTAGCTTTATGGGCTCCTTTGCAATTTCATATGAATTATATGATCGGCTTTTTCATTTATGTAAAAAATACCTTTGGGACTTTGAAAGGGATTGTATTGAATTAGAAATCAATTTGGAGTGTATTGCCCTCTTGGTCATACTAAGTCTTCTGATCCATGAACATGAGATGCCTTTATATTTATGTCTTCTTTAATTTCTTTCAACAATATTTTGTAATTTGCGGAGTACAGATTTTGCATTTCTTTTGTGAAATTGATTCCTATATATTTTATTCTTTTTGATATTATAAATGGAATTGTTCTCTGAATTTTATTTTTGTGGGTACAGTTGATTAATGCATATTTCTCTTTAACCCTTCAAACTTGCTGAATTGGCCTATTAGTTTAAATATATTTTTAATGGATTTATCAGGATTTTCTGTATATAAGATCTTATCACCTAAAAATAAAGATAGCTGATATCCCCTGTTCAATGTAGATGATTTTTCTTTTTTTTTTTTTTTTTTTTTTGACTAATTGCACTGGCTAGAACCTTTACTACAATCTTGAATAGAAGTAGTGAAAGCAGACATCCTCGCCTTGTCTCTGATTTTAGGCAGAAAGCATTTAGTTCTTCACCATTAAGTATGATCTTAGTTGTGGATTTTGCAGATGTCCTTTATCATATTGAAAAAGTCCATCTATTACCAGTTTTTTTATTTTTTTTTTTTTGAATTTTTTTGATCACTGAGTGAGGTTGGATTTGTCAAATGTTTTCTCTGTATCTGTTGAGATAATTTTGTTGTTTGTCCGTTATTCTGTTTGTATAGAACATATCTATATCTCTATATCTCTATATATGATCTTCTACTAGCTGCAAATGTAATGTTTTACATTTTCCTGATAATTAAACATTTTTTCATTATAATACAGCTTTATTTCTAGTAAGTTTTTTGTTTTAAAGTCTATTTTGTCTGTTAGTCTAGTCATTCCAGTTCAGTTATGGTTTTTGTTTGCATAGTATATTATTTTTCTAACCTTTTATTTTCTATACTGTGTCTCCTGTGAGCAGTATGGTGGTATAGAAGTTTTCTGTTATTATCCACGCAAAGAACATTGATTTTGACCATTACCCACAAATGAGAATACTTTTGTAGGAATCCAGGAGTCTTAACAGAAAAGTTTCAGTACATCGTGAGAGTGAAAAATCCATAAATAGATGAATTGAAGAGGGTAAGAAAAACAGTTTCACTTAACTAGTGTCACCCCTCCCCTAAGGTGGCGCAGCTCAATATGAAGAGAGACCTCCCGCACTTAGTCTGCAGTTTCTCCCATTGGAAAAATGAGAGCAGAGTGAGTGAGTGTCTGGCTTCCCTATCTGTGCAGAATGCTGCCCAAGAGGGCTACTTCCTTCTAACCACACTCAGAATACTGAGGTTATCATCAGGGCTGAGGGGTTGGGAAAGGCAGGGAGCACAGCAGCCAAGGATTGGAACTCATCAAAGGTCCATGTATCCCACAAATCACTTTACAGACTCCATCAGACCCATGAGCCTCTTGGGACACCTTATCTTCAGAACCCATAGGTTGGCCCATGGGCACTTCTGACATTCGGCACACCTCACCCGCAACCCAGTGGCTGAATCCGCCATGTACCAGCCCCTGTGGATGGTGCATGTAAACCTTTGCAGATAGTTTGAGAGCATGTGCAGAAAGCTGGCCCAATTTTGTGGGATTGGGAGAAAACACACAATCTTGAGCATTTCAGGGTCCTGCCCTAAGGAAAATAAATGGGATGCTCTCAGCACTTGGTCTGGCTTTGTGGAATTGAGAGACAGCATACAATCTTAAAAATTACCCCCTAAGAGGGAACAAGAGTTCCCTCTTGTAGGTGGGATCATTCATAGAAAACACCTGAGAGAGCCTCATAATCCCTAGTCAGACTGACTGATGAAGATGTTTCTCTCCCAAAGCCAGTCAGTAAAGACTGAAGGAAGTGACTGCTTCTCTATATGTGAAGACAGCACTGCAAGACATCAAGAAATGTGAAAAATCAATGAAACATTATAACACCAAAGAAGCACCATAATTATCTAGGAACTGGCCCTGAAGAAATGGAGATCTACAAACTGCCTAACAATGAATTCAAAATAATTGTTTTAAAGACCCTCAATGAGTTACAAGAAATTACAGATAGACAACTCAGTGAAATTAGGAAGAGAACACATGTACAAAACAAGTTTAACAAAGAGATAGAAATAATAATAAAAAAAGAACCAAACAAATTCTGGAACTGAAGGATAGAGTGAATAAAATGAAAAATGTAATAGCATCAAGAACAGAGTTGATCAAGCAGAAGATAGAATATGTGAATGCAAAGAAAAGTCATTTGAAATGATCCAGTCAGAGGAGACAAAAGAAAAAAAGAAAGTAAAGAAATGAAGAAAACCTATGGAATTTATGGGACACCATACAAATAGTAATATACACATTATAGGAGTTCCAGAAGGAGAAGAGAGAGAAGTGACAGAAAGCTTATTTAAAGAAATAATGGCTGAAAACTTTCCAAATCTGGGAGAGATATGGGCATCCAGGTACACAAAACTCAAAGGATCCCAAATTCATTCAACCCAAAGAAGATTTCACATGACACATTATAATCAAACTGTCAAAAGTCAAAGACAAAGTGAATTTTGAAAACAGTGAGAGAAAAAGGGACTCACCATGTGAAAGGAAACCACATAAAGGGAAACTACTGTGTGACCCAGCAGTCCCACTTCTGGGTAAATATTTGAACAAAATAAAATTACTATCTCAAAGAGATATCTACACTTGCATGTATATTGCAGCATTATTCACAGTATGCAAAATAAGGAAACAGCCTAAGTATTCATTGATGAATGAATGAGTAAAGAAAGTGTGATACACACACACACACACACACACACACACGATGTAATATTATTCAGCCTTAGAAGGAAATCCTGACATTTACTACAACATGAATACACCTAGAGGAATTAAGCCAAGTGAAATAAGCCACAGAAAGGCAATCACTGTATGATCTCACTTATATGTGCAATCTTAAAAAGTCAAACTCATAGTAACATAGAATAGAATGGTGTTTACCAGAGCCTGAAGGTTAGGGGAAATGTGGAGATGTTGGTTAATGGGTACAAATTTTCAGTTATATGATGCAGAAGTTCTGGAGGTCTAATGTATGGTATAGTGACTGTACTTAATGTATTTTATACTGAAATTTACTTAATAATAATGTATTTTATACTGAAATTTGCTAAGAGAGTAGATCTCAAATTTTCTCATTAAAAACAAACAAAAAAGGTAACTGTATGAGATGTTGGATATGTAAATTAGCTGGATTGTGGTAATCACTCCGCAATATATATCAAAACATCACATTGTACACTTTAAATATATACAATATTTATTCATTGATTGTACCTTAATGAAGTTGAAAAAAATGCACTGTGTGTCTTGTAAATGGCATGTAGTTGAATCTCATCTTTTTAATATTCAATCTGACAATCTCTGCTTATGATTGGATTGTTTAATCCATTAACATTTAATTTTATTATCAATAGATTTGGTTTTATCTCTGCCATATTACATTTTGTTTTCTATGTAACTCATTTGTTTTATGTTCCTCTATTCATCCTTTATTTCTTTCTCTTTCATTAGGTGAATAACATTTTAAATACTTTAAGGATTTTTACACTGTATTTTAGAGTAATTATTAGTACTGGTTGCTTTAGGGCTTACCATATACATCTTAATTGAATCTAGTTCAGAAATACTAATTCTGGTAATATATAGAAACATTATTCTTATATAACTCTATTTCCTTTTCCTTATTTTTGTGTCGTTATTATAACACATATTACATCCATATATATTGCAAACAAAGCATTGCGTTGATACAACTATTTATATAATTTGTGCATTTATCTTCTGTGAGTCTTTTTGGTGAATTATTGAACTTGAGGGTGGTTTTGGTTAATCCCCTGTATTAGTTTTTCTGGGATGCCATAATAAAATACCAAAAACCTTGTTGCTTAAACAACAAAAGTATGTATTTTTTAAAGTTCTGAAAGTTGGTAGTCCAAGGTTAAGGTGGCAGTGTTTTGTTTTGTTCTGAGGCCTCTTTTGTTGGTTTATAGATAGCCTCTATATTTGTCAGGGTTCCTCAGAGAAACAGAACCAATAGGATATATATCCTGTATTTGCCCCTTTGCAGGAGTATTTCTTGAGGCTGGTCTTTGTGGTTTGTTCTCACCCTAGAAGAACTCTTAGTTATCTCTTTTTCTTTTCTTGGTTGTCTTTGGTAAACTGTTTGACCTACAAATAAGCTTAATTTTTTAACAGATCTACTAGCTTCCTCTTAATTGCTTACTGCTAAAATGTACATAGTTTTTAAAAGTATCCTATACATGAACTTCCCAACACTCTGTTCCAAATAAATTTGGTTACTTTGGAGAGAACTTTGGATCTCTCTCGTCTTATGATCTGCCTCTATCATTAGGCAAAATCTCTTAGTTACTACCCCAGAGTTGGTGGCAAGGATACTGGCCCACATCTCTGGGAGTGATACTCTTGTTTTATGAGCAGAGCCTAGGCAGAGGCATTAGTTTATAGTCTTCTCAGCTGCTTCTCCCAGCATGGATGTTCCATCCCGCAAGTGACCTAGGCACTCAGGACCCAGTATTCTTAGTTTGCTGTGTCTGAGGCAGAAACTCTACCATACAGGAGAGTGCTGGGTTAGGGAAAGGAACCTTCAGTTTCTCAGCAGCACTTCTCTGGAATTCAGCCTGTGAAATACAGGCTGATGTGAAATGCTGGTGGCCTGCTTCTCCCCGAGAGATACTGTAGCCCTTGACTGGAATTTGGGGGAACAGTAAGCTCTACCTTCTTGGTCATACCTACCAAATCATTGGTTATTCTTGCTCTAAGACATTATACTTGTTACTTTTCAAGCCTTACTTTACTCTGAGAGATTTTTTCCTCCCATGCCATATACTTTTTCCATTTTTTCCCCATGAACTGCTAATAGAAGTGTCTAAAGTCCTGTTAATGTTTTATCCAGGCCAATTGAGCAGTGACGTTTAAATATCACCCACCTTCACTGTGTTGACTTTCTAAATCAACAGTAGCCATCCACCATTAAAATAATATTTATCTTTTTGGAAGTAGGAATACAAATATCTTCTTAATTTTCCCCCAAAAGACCAAGATTTTATTTCCCATGAAATGTAAACATCTTACTTTTTTCTTTCGGTCATACAAATTCGCTTTCCTCTTTTCTGCTAACTTTATCAGCTCTTTCTCACAGTGTGGCTATAAATAAGAATTTTAACCATTCATATTTCATTCATATTTAAACTCTGGTCAGATAATCTGTGAGTCATTGTAATAACTCTTTTATAATGAACAGACATTTTAATGAAAATTATAGTTTAAGTACTTCATTAAGAGTTATTTATCAATGATTTTTATAAAAAATAATTATTTATCGATTTACTATGTGCATACCCTTTTACAAGTGGTTTATCCACATCATATCATCATTGGTAACAAAAAAACACTTCTAGGTGGATATTGTCATTATCATTGTATCACTGAGTAAAAAATCAGCCTTTATAAAATAACACTATATTTCTGCTTAATGCTTCTCATATACAATCTGTAGACTGTATTTACTCCAATCCATTGATTACTTTTTGGTTCTATACAAGACAAGAAAAACAAATATGTTACTCATATATTCCCTATTTGTCCTATTACCTTTTATTTTTGCTCGTCTTTTACCTCAAGACTTTTGTATTTCATTTGCCATTTATAGTTGCCTTAGGCAGCTTGAGATGTGTAAAGTAAACCATCTGAGCTTATAAACCATTATGAGTTTGCTTCAGTTTTCTGGGTGGGGTTAATCTTCCTTTCAAAGAAGATATCTGTTCTGACTCTTAATTTACAACATGGAATACTTTGACAGCGATTAGATTTTCCCACTGAATAAATAACAAATATCATTGCTGAACGTGCTACAGGGCAAGTAGAAGTTATAAATTTATGACATTAATTTGAAGTAAAAAAAATCACAAACATACATGAACTCCCCAAGCTTGGCTATAGGTATTAGTTACTTAATGTTTTCAGGAAAATAATAATATAGAACAAATTATTATTTACTCTGAAGGCTACTAATGGTTAGTAGTACAATTAGATTTTGCAATAGATGAGTGAAAGAAAGAGATGCTGTTATTTTGTGTGAATCCGTTTGTGTTAGCATTGTGGATTTTTAAGCAGGCAAATAAATTCCTATCATTCTCTTAAGAGAAAGAAATGTTTCCCAGCAGAGTAAAATTGTGTGGATATAGCACCCATATTGATTAAACAAGGATCCACTAATATCTAGAAAATAACATTTAGAAAACTCAAAGATTTCTCTAAAGGATTTCAGACACAATAGGGACCAAATTCAGGTAAAAGTAATGACAATGTTAAATTTCTTGGAAAAAATATACTTTATACTCAAAAATTTTGATTTTAATCAAATAATTTTAATATTAGAAGCAAATAACTTTTTAATAATAATACTGACTTGCTATAAAAGTTTGAAATTTATCCGTAAGAAATTGCTCTGCATGATATGTTTTATCTTAAATATAACTGCTTTAAGGGTCCATAGTTAGTCTTAATATTTCATCCATTAGTAATATGTTAACAGTGACAAAATACTATATTTTCAACATGTGTGTTTACTTTGGTGGCAGTTTATGTATTCTGAAAGCTTTCACTCAATTAATGAGTTTGAATTTGGTAAGAATAAAAACAACTGTGACCATAGATTTTATCACCCTGTATGCTTTGGGTGAAAATGTGTGCTACGGCTGCCATCAGTGGGAATCTCAAGGCCGAAGACAGGATATGCAGTAAAAGTCAGTGCATTGTGGTAGCTGATGAGAGAGAGCATATCAAACATCCTTGGGCAGCAAAGGCATTGTATTCATGAAGCGAATTTCTGTTGCATTTCCCTGCTTTACCTCTTCTATAAGATTTAGTTCAAGGTCCCCTTTTCCTGGAAAACTTTCATGAGTTCTCCTACCTAGAATACTTGTTCTTCCTCTTCTTTTACAGCACCTTGAGTTTATAATGATCTTAGCACTTAACATACTATATTATAACTCTCCATTTTCTTGTTTTGTTTATTTGACTAGACTGTGAGCTTCCTAAGGGACAGGATTGTGTTGGATTCATTTCAAATATCCAAAGCTAGAATGGTGTCTAGCCCGTATGAGACATTTAAAAATATTTTTGGGTGAATAAGTAAATGGATGAACTGAAATTCTAAAAGCTTCTTTGTTACCTAGGCTAGTAAGTGTAACTACATTTTTAGTAAGGAAAAATAACAAGTCAATTAAAGGTTATTTTAAAAACCAATAAGATTGTTTCTTTAGAAGAGTCATTAAGTCAACTTGGAAGCCAGGATGTTTTCAGATAATAGAAATAGAATTTTGGAGGAAAAGAGACATTAGAAAGGGCTTCTCCTTGTTATATTGATAGGCATTTTAGACCTGTGTTGTGACTTAATATATGTTTAATGTATTTACTTCATTAATGGAAAGAAACTTCATGTATTTAGTAAGTATTAAGTTTCTAGGAATATGTGGGGGTAGACCTCAACCAAGATTTGGTTTTCCAGTGTTCTGCTCTGACTGTGAAGTGAGACATGCCTTAGGGAAATGAAAATTTAGGGAAAACAAAAGGCTATTTGCTAGATTTATGCCACATTTGTTGTCACTCAGCTGTTGTTACCATTCACTTATGACTTAAATTCCTTTCATTACATCTCCATTTCACCACATGGGCATATAGGGTAAAACCATTTTTAGTGCACACAATTTTCTGTTTAGCCTCCAAAGACTTAGTTGAGTGCTTTTTCAATATGTGAGACCTATCCAGCTTTCCAAATTATGTGTTCCTGAGGCATTTTGCCTACATCTTCTGAATTGAAATAAAAGATCATGGAAAATAAAACAGTGGGAACCTTTTTTTGCTCTTAGGATAAAGGAATAGAATGGCCATTTGAAGAATTACAGCAAAGAAACTAAAAAGAAACTAAATTTTAAAACTTTATTTTCCATTTAATGGGGCTTATGAATACAAATATTAGATAGACATTGCTTCAAAGACATAACAAATGGCCAATGAACACATGAAAAGATCGTCTACATCATTAGTTATTAGAGAAATGCAAGTCAAATCCCCAATCAGGTACCATTTCATACCCACTAAGGATTAGGGTATGTATTAAAAAAAACACACACCAAAGAGCAATAACAACAACAAAGAATAAAAAACAACAAATGCCTGTGAGAATGTGGAAGAATTAGAATCCTCATATATTGCTGGTGGGAAGGGTTCAGCCTCTGTGTAAAAGAGTTTGGTGATTCCTCAAAATGTTGAACATAGAATTATCATATCACCCTACAATTCCACTCCTAGGTGTATACCAAAAAGAATTTTGAAAACAGTCATTCAAACAAGTACATGTACACATATGTTCGTAGCAGAAGTATTTACAAGAGCTAAGAGGTGGAAACAGCACAATGTCCATCAACAGATGAATGGATGAGTGAATTGCAGTATATATATATATATATATATATATACATATATATATATATATATATTACACACACAGACACACACACACCACACACACAATGGAATATTGTTCTGACATAAAAGTCAATGAAGTACTTATATAAGCTACAATATAGAAGAACCTCCAAAATGAAAAAACTTGACACAAAAGGTCCCGTATTTTATGATTCCATGTATATGAAATACCCAGAAATAGGTAAGTTCATAGAGACAGAATACAGATTTGTGGTTGCCCAGGAAAAGGGGAAGAGGGCTAATGGATAATGGATTTTACTTTGGAATGATGAAATGTTTTGGAACTAAATAAAGATGATAGTTGTACAACATTATATATGTACTAAATGCCACCGAATCGCTCTAAAATGGTTAATTTTGTGTTATGTGACTTTCACTTCCACGTTATTTAAAAAAATAAATGTTGACAAATATTTATATATGCAAATGAGTTTAAGGAGTGGGATGATGGCAGAATTTGGATGAGATCTTAAACTTATTTTTAAGACTAAGTTGGTTTCTTTCTGAACTAGTTGCTGAGTCTTAGGAACTGTGATTGTAGGATTTGAAAATGAGATTAAACCACTCTAAATACAAAGAACAAAGGCATTTAATTTCAATAATAATAAAAATAATAGTAATAAACATCTGGAGAATACATCGTCAAGGGTCCAATTCCATTAACAATTACCAAAACAATAAGTTTGTTCCTATTTCCTACACATCTCCTCAAAATTGCTTTGGAAAGGGCTTCTTTTTCTAAATTTTCTCTTAATAAACAACTGTTAAATTACTAAAGTCAAAATGATGTTTCTCTATAAAATAAATCATTTTCTTGCTACTTTAAAAAAAATTTACCTTTTATACAAGCCCAGACACAACATATTTTATCCTAATCCGTCAGCCTCCTCTCCATTATATGGCTATCACCATAATAACCCTCAAGGAATGATTTAACTTCATAATTATAAGGACTCAAAGAATGATTAGAACAATGTTTTCCTTCTGTCTCATTTCCTCTTGTTAATTCTCTAGGCTGCAATTCGCTTCTTTAATGTTCACTGTCAGGCCCAATAATGCCCCCTGGTAGAAGCAGGATGAGGAGTTTATTCACTGCTGAATGATGAATATCTCTGCATAGCAGGGGGATGCACAAGCATATTGAATTGATTGCTGGCTTGCTTTCCCCATTTCCTTTAAAAATTTGTTGTTTAAAGACCTGTAGTGACAAATATTAACTCTGACTTTTTGGAAAATATCAACAGCTATTTTTAGAGTTCTACAGAGCAATATTGACTGAATGTATTTTATGTTATTTTAAATATCTCGCATTTATATAATTGGCTGTAAGTCACATTCTAGTTTTAGGCCATGTAAACTCCTGGATATTTTATCACAGGGATTGAATTGAAAACAATGGATTGTGTAGTTGTGTCTGCCTGTCTTTTCTTTACTACAAGTGTTACTTAATTGTAGACAAACATTTTATTTTTATAGCTTGGTTAATAAATTAAGGCAAAATAAGGGTACAATTAAGGAGGAAATATAAATACATTATTAAGATGGATTCAAAGGCTAAAGAAAACTGAGTTTTAAAGGGATTATAACAGAAGGCAAAATATAAACTATTAAATAAATGCTTTTGGAAAAGTTAGCTATCTGTTTGGGTCAAAAAATAATGTTAACCCCCTGGATAATACTATACCAAAAGTTGAAGATGTTCAAATAACTTAAATGTGGAAAAAATGTGCACACACTAGATTGGAATATAAGAAAATTGTTTCATAATTAGTGACAAGGTAGGCTTTCTATTTCTACTTAAGTTTTAACTGTAAAGCAAAAGATTGGTGGGTTTTGCAATGCAAAATTTCAGATCAGCATGGTGAAATATAAAAGGTACAATGTAAAATACAGGTTGAGAATAAATACATGAAAAACACTTGCTAAATAAAATATCATCCATTATATATAAATAGCTTATAGAAACCTATATAAAATGTTCGGACTCACTGAAAATCATTAAAGGCAAAATGTTTCACGTCAACGAATATGATTTCTTACATCTCATAATGGAAAAAAATAAAGGATTGATGATATCTAGTCAATTGAACATGAGTGGTAATGTATATTTTCATACATTTCTGAAATATAAACAATAAATTCTTTTAAGGTCTGTTTATGAATAACTAACAAAAATTTAAATGTGCATACCTTGGCTTAGCAACCCTTTTAGAAATATTCAAACTAAAGAAATGTTTGTGCATGTGCTCAGCTCCTTCTCTATAAGAATATCCAGGTAACATATTTTAAGAGGAATTTTCAGAAGCAACATATATATCCATCTCTAGGAAATATTTGGATAAATATTAGTACATCTGCCCCCTTTAAAAAAGAATGAGGTAGATTTGTGATAATGTGAGAATAATATATTCATGATTTTTTGTTCCATGAGGGAATTTTTTAATTTACAAAAAATTTCTATAGTATGATCTCATTTTTATTTAAAAATATCCATATGGCTGTGTGCATAAAAGTCTCTGCAACTGCATAGAAAAAAGCCCTGGATGGTTATTCAAATATTATCTGTGATACACAGAAAATAATGTATTGAGGACTGGTGAAACAGGACATGTAAGCTTTACCTAATACACCCTTGTACTGTTTGACATTTTTATAAGTGAATAATATTTTAATAAGTTTAAATATCATAAAAAAGAGTACAGAAAAACAATTGAGACATTTGAGTTTTACCTTTTACATAATTTTTAAATTAAGATTTTTCATAAATTAGTCGTCTAAGAAAAACTCTCCAAAACATTGGTTGCCCTAATATGTAAAGCAGTTAAAATGAAGTCACTTTTCAAATTAACCTTTTGATGACATTATGGATTGAAATAAAATGGGTATATTCTAACAGGCCTTTAGGCATTTTCTCTGCATGTGTATTTCTGTGAAAGAGCTAAAAAACGTGAAGTGTCTAAATCAGAATGTCCTTGAGGGAATATGGACCCACGAATCCTCTGGAGTGTTGGAGAAATTATAAAAATCAAACAAATGATTCATCTTGTGAAAAAGTAATCTTCAAGTGTTATAGATTTCCTTGGATCTGGAAAATAACTTTGCTGCCTTTCGCCTTGCCTGAACTTGTAACTCACAGTGCACTCCTTTTTTCTGACTACACAAACTACTCACTAATGTTAAAGCAAAGCTTTGATATTTGTACATGATTTTCATATATGTGTTTATGCTAATAGGTGCACTCTTATAAGAGATTTGTCTGTTTAGCTGCTTTTTGTGCATTCTCTAGCATGTCATAACACACATTCAAAATACCTTTTATGAAAATAATTGAATTATACTAAATTGTAGAATATACTTTCCTAATATTATATGAAGAGGGACTTTAAATCCTTTTTAGTTTACAATTACTGTTTCTAAATGAGTGTTTTTTAAAAAGTATGTTTAATATATGCCCTTTATTTTCTCTATAATTCGTTGATCACTCTTTTATAAAATAATCTCAATTACTGTGAATTTCATAATAATAATATAACAATCATGGAAACTTATTGGCTGTACTGTGTGTGACTTGCCAGAATATAAATATACTTGGACATTCTGTATTGAAGAATAGAAAATCTCTAAGGGATTCTCAATTAAGGGGGCCATTTGGATAATGTATTTTTGTTTGCTGGTTTCTCCACAGGTTTATCTCCATGAATTAGAAAACTAGGAAGAAAAGAGTAATGGATTACAGAAAAACATCCCTAGATGATGCTCCCTTTTAACCAGTACAAAAGAGAGGTAGGAATGATACTTTTTTTTTTTATCATTTACTTGGGCATGTTGTGGATCTATGTTTTATAGATGAAAAAGTTTGTTAAAACATGGAAATTATAGCTGGAGACATCCTCCTTATTCTTCTCACTTTGTACTCTTTTTGTTTTTCCTTTTCCTTAGGACTCTTTCCTCTTTCATTCAATAAATGTAGGTATTTATTCTAAATTGGTTGCTGTTACTAAGAAATTTCCATGAGTCTAAAGTACATGTTTATTTTTGCACATAAGAGTTATGTAATAGTCTGTTTTTGGCAGAATTATAGGTATTCAATATCCCATTCATCTCTGTGAAACCTTCTGTAATAATACAAATGAAACAACATTGCTGATAACATTCTGTATCAATCAACTATATAAGTTGTTTTTTAGCTTATTGCGTTTAGTTTATCTACAGTAGTTATAGTCTTGCCTTTGACAACTTGCTTTCTAGGTTGCAGGGTACTATTGTGAGTTTGTCCCTGTACTAGTCTAGATATCTTCTTGAACTTCTAAAATATTAATGAGTGGAATTTGGCATAAGGTAATTTACCTGGGAATGCATGTTGCCATAATAATTTGGGATTAAATGATTTCCACTGTTGCCAATTTATGCAACACTTAAACTGTTCGGTTGTGGTCTGCTTTTCTGAATTAAGGAGTAAGTGAAAGTGGTTATAAAGTCACTTTGTAAATAAGACAGGAGATTGGTAAGGTGCATATTCTGACTTAAATTCAGTGTCTTTCAGTAGACTTGTAGCCATAGTGCAGGCATATTAATATGAAAATTGTCAATTTGGTTTTCTTACCAAATATCCCTCACAAGTTCATTTTGATGATTATTGTATTTACTAAAACCTCAAAAAAAACAGTGTATGACCAAAAAAAAAAAAACCCAAAAGACAGAAACCTATATTGTGTCATGTTTTTAGGTAAAATTTAACAGATATTCAAAGTAAGAAATAATACATATGTGACATTTTTGTGTGATTAGGAACAATCCCATTAGGACTTTCAAAACTTTAAGGGAAAAAAAATCATAACTTTTCAAAATCTGTTTTTATATTACTCTACATGTCTGTTTAAGCATTTTTTCCATTTTATATATTATGGTCTCCAAAGTATGTACCAATATAGCTGCTTTTTTTAAGAAACATATGTTCAATCAAAAATAATTTCAGGTAGTGCAGATTCCTTGCTGGAGATTGTTTTAGAAGAAGATACAGTCAATATTGAGGAAAAATTTTAAGATATATCAGGGCTTTGTATGTTAGATTGCTGTGTAATGATTGATTTATATTATAAAATTTAAGAGAAATTACCCATTGCAATTAGGTAAACTAAACTTTGGGAATATAAAAAATTTACAATTTCTAGTCCAAACTCATTAAATGATTCTTGCACTTTTTTTTGCTACTAAGGGGATAATCATTTATTTCTTTCAATGACTGGGGCTTTGAAACAATTGAGTCTGTACTAATAAACAAAGTGCCTTATTAAAGTAACCAAGGAAGAAGAAAACATGTTTAGATGGTGAATCTATCATGACTTATCAATTAAATTCTAATTCCATATATGCATGGTTAATATCATTCAGTGCTGTTTTTATTACTGAGCCACAAATTACTGGTCATCATTTTCCAATCTCAAACAAATTTTCCCACTTTATATGTATATAAGATAATATATATCATATTTATATATCATGCAGAATAGTTTCACTATTCTGTGAAAACAAAAATCCTCTGTGTTCCACCTCTGCATCCCTTCTTAACCCCTAATCATTGGAAATCTCTGATCTTTTTAGTGTCTCCATAGTTTTGCCTTTTCTAGAACACTGTTGAAATAGTTGAAATCATACATGATGTAACCTTTCCAAATTGGCTTCTTTCACTTAGTAATATGCATTTAAATTTCCTCCGTGTTTTTTCATGGCTTGATAGCTCATTTCTTTTTAGGGCTGAATAATATTCCATTATCTGGATGTACCACAGTTTATTTATCCATTCACCTACTGAAGGACATTGTGGTTGCTTCCAAGTTTTGGTAATTAAGAATAAAGCTGCTATAAACTTCTGTGTACAGATTTTTGTGTAGGCATAAGTTTTCAACTCCTTTGGATAAATACCAAGGAGCACAATTACTGGATTATATGGCAAGAGAATGTTTTGTTTTGTTGAAACAGCCAAACTTCCTTCCAAAGCAGCTGTACCACTTTCTGTTCCCAGCAGCAATCAATGAGAGTTTCTGTTGTCCCCCAACCTCACCAGCATTTGGTGTTGTCAGTGTTCTGGATTTTGACCCTTCTAAGTGTGTTGTGGTATCTTGTTGTTTAACTTTGCATTTTCTTGATGACATATGACAAGGAACATCTTTTCATATGATTATTTGCCATCAGTGTATTTTCTTTGTGAAGTGTCAGTTAAGGTCTTTGGCCCATTTTTTAATTGGTTGGTTAATTATTGTTGAGTTGTAAGAGTTTTTAAAAATATTTTGAATAACAGACCTTGATCAGATTTGTCTTTTGCAAATATTTTCTCCCACTCTGTAGCTTGTGTTTTTATTCTCCTGACAGTGTCTTCACAGAGCAGAAGTTTTTAATTTTAATGAAGTCCCAGCTAATCAATTCTTTCTTCCATCGATCATGTCTTTGGTATCATACCTAAAAAGTCATCACCAAATCCAAGGTCATCTAGATTTTCTCCTATGTTATCTTCTAAGAGCATTAGAGTTTTGAGTCTTACATTTTGGTCAAAGTTCCATTTTGAGTTAATTTTTGTGAAGGGTATAAAATCTGTTTATAGATTAAATTTTTTGCATGTGGATGTCCAGTTGTTCCATCACCATTTTCTTTATTGTATTTCCTTTCCTTCTTTGTCAAAGATCAGTTGAGTGTATTTATGTGGTCTATTTCTGGGCTCTGTTCTGTTTTATTGATCTGTTTGTTTATTCTTTTGCCAATACCTCACTCTTAATTATTGTATCTTTATAATAACTTGAAGTCAAGTAGTGTTAGCTCTATTTTTTTTTCTTCTCCTTCAATATTGTGTTGATTATTCTGGGTCTTTTGACTCTCCATATAAACTTCAGAATCGTTTTGTTGATACTCATAAAATAACTTGCTGGCATTTTGACTGCAATTTCACTGAATCTATAGATCAAGTTGGGAAGACTGACATCTTGACAACATTGAGTACTCCTAAACGTGAACATGGAGTATCTTTCCATTTATTTAACTTTTCTTTGACTTCTTTCCTCAAGAGTTTTGTAATTTTCATTTTGTTAGATTTATACCTAAGTATTTTATTTTTTGGATGCTAGTGTAAATAGTATTGTGTTTTTAACTTCAAATTCCACTTGTTCATTGTTGGTATATGGGAAGTGATTGACTTTTGTATATTAACGTTATATCCTGCAACCTTGTTATAAATGTTTTTCAGTTCCAGGAATTCTTTTCCTTGTTCTTCTTCTTTCGGATTTTCTACGTAGATGATCATGTCATCTATGAAAAAAGACAGTTTTATTTCTTTCTTCTCAAGCAGTATACCTTGTATTTTATTTTCTTATTTTATTACATTAGCTAGGATGTCCAGTATGAAGTTGAAAAACAATGGTAAAAGGGAACACCCTTGCCTTGTTCCTGATCTTAGTGGGAGAGCTTTTAGTTTTTCACTGTTAAGTATAATGTTAGTTGTAAGTTTTTTGTAGATATTCTTTATTAAGTTGAGAAAATTCTTCTCTATGCCTAATTTACTGAGAGTTTTTGTAATGAATGGGTGTGGATTTTGTCAAATGGCTTTTCTGTATTCATTGAAATCATCTGTGGCTTTTCTTCTTTATCCTGTTGATGTGGTGGATTACATTAATTGATTTCCGCAGGCTTCTTTCAAAGTACTAATTTACATTTTCCTATGGTTTAAGGGGAGGACATGCCTTTCCATTTTTAGGTGCAGGACGCATAGGTAAGGCTCAGATAAAAGTTCTTTATTTAATCAATTGACAAAGCAAATACTCATGCACAATTTAAATCAATGATTGAAATATTTGCTACTAAAGTTTATGTATGTCTATAAATGGCCCTATTTACTTTTCCACTTCTGCAAATCAGAGTGTGTGGAATTTTCCCCATATCTGGAAATTATTAGTGTATTTTAGTTGAAATAATTTAAAATACAAACTATTATTTTTACCTTTCTGTAACCCCAAAATTTATATAATTTTTTGTTGTTGCTGAAGAATGATAAGCTTCCACTTAGTGATTCATATTATTGTTATCCATTGGAATAAGATTTAGAGGAATATCTCTAGAACTGTATATAGGCTAGTTCATTGATATCACAGACTGAATGCTAACTTGGGTTATCCTCATATCATTCTTCCCACTTAAGAGTCAGTCTAGTCAGGTACCTGGTATGTTAACTTATCCACAAAACTGACTTGCAATTAAAGCGCACTTAATGTTGACTGTATATATAGTTCTTTCTTTCTGACATACTCATTTGAAATAATTTTATCATATTTTCTTGTATCTAGTATTCATTAAATATTTTTTTGAGAATCTAGCAAATGTCAGGTGTTGTTCTAGGTACAAGGAATATGACGGCAAACATACTTTCCCTGCCCTAAAAGTCCTTACGTTTTATGGGGAACGGCATAGGGGATTAAAAAAGGGAAAAAATTGATGTGTAATATACTGGGTGTTGAAAAGTGTAAGGGGATATTAAGCAGGATGAGTGGGTGGAGAATGAAAGTGGGATGCTATTTTAAGGTAGTCTGAGGTCTCTGTGATATAGTGATATTTAAGGAAAGATCTAAAGAAAGTGAAGAGGAGAACCTCCATGGATATCTGAGATTAAATCATTACCTGCAGAAGGAGTTACAGTAGCAGTTCAGTGTGTTCAAAGAACAGCAAGGAATCTAATATAGGTAGACCACTGAAAAGGCTGTGCTTTCTTTACATGCTGTTGGAGAACTCTGAATAGAAGAGTTTTACTTTGTGACTCTGGCTCTATTTTGAGAATGAAGAAAAGCAGGGAAAAGATAGAAGCAAAACTGTGAAAGGTGAAGCATAATGCTGGCTTGAACCAGGGTGGCAGTGGTTAAAACAGCACAAAATTGTTACATTTTTAATATATCTGGAAAGTGCATTGTCAGGATTTGTTTATGGATTGTATATGGAGTCTGAAGGGAAGAGTCAAGGTGATGTTTAAGTTTCTGTTTTGAGTCAACATAAATTTGGTGTTTCCATTTATTTAATGAAGAAGACCAAGGGAGGAAGCTGTTTGGAGAGAATAAAATAATTTGGTTTTGGACATGTTAAATATGAAGTTTTAACTTGTCAAGTATGTTAAATATGAAATATAGTCAGAAGTGTAAGCTGAATATGTAAATTTGAAGCTCATCAGCATATATGTAGTATTTAAACCCTTTTAAGAGCAGATAATAGAATGTGGGGAGTGGGTAACCCTAGATATGAAAATATGTCTAAGGACTAAATCCTTGAACAGTACAACCAAGGAAACTAAGAAAGTTAGCAACCAGTGATGAAGGAGGAGAACCAGAAGATGTTATCCTGGGAGTCAAGTGAATATAATGTTTCAAAGAGAGAGTTTTCTCCTGGGTCAAAAGACATAGATGTATCAAACACTGCTAATAAGCTTGGGTAGGATCTGACTTTTGAAAGCTTTTTTTTTTTTTAATTCTTTAATTTCGTGAGCTCACTGCAAGAGAGAAGCCAGGGACATACTCTGGGCTAGCAGGATTTTGTGTCTGGATTCACTAAAATTAAATTTTGATACAGACAAAGTAATACAGAGCTTCTCATCTCTCCTGCCCTCTGATCCTGCTGCCATAAGGAAAGCTTGCTTCCTGTAAATATATATTTTCTGTGTGATTTCATGTTTACTCCTAATTTTTCTGCTTCTTATAGAACCAGATGGGTCCAGGGAAGTATTGCCAGTAGAGTACCCCTATGCAATTGTTTGCAAATCAATTTTTGCTTTTGCATGCGGGAAAATGAACTTTTCTGGCTCATTCCCAAATATGTAGCCACATGGGTCTTCTCTGCTTCACCCAGAGCTCTGGATCCAGATCAGTCTCCACTATGTCTGGCATAACTCCTACTTATTTTGAGTTCAGCTTTATTTCATTTGAAAATGATACTGGAAGATACATTGTACGTTTTTTCTGATGGTCTATAGAAGAAAGCTTTATTGTTTGTGACAAAAGAAGTTAACATCAAGAAATTTATACCATGATTTTTATATTTTATTTTGATAAAAGGGAAGAAAAATAGCTGTAAACTAATGAAACTCAAAATTGTTATGTAATAAATGATTTGACTAAAATTGATCTTACTTGAGATAACAAAATTATTAAATTTTAAATTAAGGGCAATTTTATGGATAAACTGATTATTTCATATGACTACTCACCTCTGGCTCCCTCATAATTCAACACAATGAATCATTATATAAAGTAGCTTCTTTTGTTTATGGGAAAGATCTGTCTCCAGGGAACACTTGGGATCCCTTTTGGTAGTTCAAATTTTGTTGCAGTGGCAGGCACATCAGAATGATTGTGAAGTATCTTGTCTTTGTAAGTCATTGCAAAATTTGTGGCTAATGGTCACAGAAAGGGACAGATTCACCTGAAGTATTACAAATCAGACTTTTTCAGTGTTCAAACTGAAACTTAAAATTATGAAACTGTAGCACTATATCAGACTTGAATAAGGGAATAAATTGTTTATTGGAGAATCAGGAAAACCCACTTAACTTTAACAGAACAGAGGAAGTTGTGTCATTTTTTCCCTCTTCATTTTCTCCTACTTCTGTTCTACATGATTTCTACTGGCTTATTTTGGCTTGGTTTCAGAATGAATAGAGGGGAACATTAAAGAAGGTGTGATTTACTCCATCTTTTCCAGTGTTACATTGCCAAAACATAGCCAGAAAAGGCACTCCTTGCTCCATTTTGGAAAGCAACTTATAACCTCGTAGGTTTTAATAATAATACTTAAATGCTTATTTAAAGTTTACACAATTCTGCAAGGAACTCAATCAATCCTCATTTAAATCCCATGAATTATCACATTTTACAGATGAGAAAATTGAGGATTGTAGAGGATGCATAATCTTTCCATGATTAAAAGCTATCATTGTAATTACAACTATAAATTTATTAAGTTGCAGGCTTTTATGTTTCTGGTTTCACAAAGGGAATTATATCAAATAAATACAACTACCTCATCCTCTACTACATAAATTCAGAAGTTTGAGTGTTTTTTTCTTTTTTATGTTCTGTTTATTTTTTGAGGTACAGACGTATAATATTAGTTCAGATGTACAACATAATGATTCAATATTTTTATATATTATGAAAGTTAGCATCCATCATCGCACATAATTCTTTATGTTCCTAAAAAGTACTAGGCACTATGTGCTGTGACATTCTCAAGTAGAGAAATATTCCAAATAGCTCTCAGTTTCAGGCCAGAGAGACATAGATTGAAGATTTCAGAGCAAGGTGGAACAACCAGTGCTAAAATAGAGGGGTCATAATTACGTATGGGAAAGGTACTTAGGCAGGCCCATGGGCTCAGGTGAGGCCTCCTGGGGACAATGATACGTGAGCTGAGTGTTGAAGGCTGTGAAGACAGTGTTAAGAAGAGTGTAGGTTAGAGCAGGGAGGTGGACGGTGCCATCCAGTGGTGATCTAATGTTGCTGTCACTCCTAATCTCCTTATGATGAGTACAAGGATAAGGCAATCATATGAATACAGATAGACTTGCTGAGTTTGGTTTTTGCTTTAAATTGAACAGAAGGAAAGGACAATCAAATGGCACATAGTCAAGTTTTTTGATTTTTGTTTTTTGCTTTTGCCAGATCTAACCTTTTCACTCTGTCTCAATTCAAAACTTAGTCTAACAGTTCTAATTATTGTTGCAGAGGTGACCACTCTTCCCTTAAAGAAATAGCTTTACTGTTGATAACTTTTGTCAAATTCAAATAGTCTCACTCTGTGGAGTATAATGTAGAGTTTATAAGTTTACAAGACTTTGAAGTCAGAATGCCCGGATTGAAATCCGGGCTTTGTTGTCTTTTGGCAACAAATTCAGCCTCTTTTTGCTTCTGTTCCCTCATCTGTAAAATGGGGACAATAGTAATGCCTATGTTGTAGTATTCTGTTTTATGGAATGAGTTAAACATTGGAAGAGTACAATGCCTGGTACTTTGCCAGCACTCAATAAACATTAAGTTCTTTATTATTTAATTGCAAAACCAACTGGAACTGCAGCAACAAGCAAATAGAACCTTGTATAAACTGGGGAATGGCAAGTGTGAGACAGATAGATGCATTTGCCTGGATTCGGGTATGGCTCCTTTGAGAATGACTATAAATCCAAATGAAAATGTCTATGAGAATGTGAGCAACTCACACTTTATCTGTGTTGTCAGTAGTTAAGTGTTTTAACAATGTATGTGGTGGGGTGGGAGAGTGGTCCAGGTTATAGCAATACCCTTAGCCAGGACAGTGTGTAATAGCTGAGGGGAGTAGTGGTGATAAGATGGAAGTAATGAGAATATAGAGAAGCTTTTCCTAGGATAGTAAGTAGCTAAAATCTAAGTAGAGAACCTGAGTCAATCATATACAAGAGTATCACGCTGTACTGTAGACTGTGAGTCTCTACAAGAGATAGAATGAAAGCGTTTTTGCATAATAAGCAGTAGGATCCTTATTGTACCAGGAGGTCCGTGAAAACCCAGGACCTAACAGAGTAAATGAAAAATGAATACCTGGGTTTGGTTCGTTCACTCCAGGCACATCTGTTACCTTGGGCAAGATACCTCCTAAGTCTTATAGTTATTTCAACTATAACATAAGTATAATACTATGTACTTTACAAGGTTTCTGTAAGGATGGGCAAAAATCATGTAATAAAAATGTTGTAAACTTCGAAGTGTAGTACAGATCTTGTTATGGTTATTGTATTATTTTTATTTCCTTCTATTTCTTGAGAGTTTCTTATTCTATGTCTTTTCAGAGGTGAATCTTATTAATATTTTCTACATTTAAAAATTTTTCTTAATATAACTGGGAACCCTCTTGTCTTTATCATCACTCTGAATACATTCTAGTGACTCCAGTATATCTTTGACTCTTCAAAGACCCTATTTTACCTGAGGACTGACAACTCTAATGTGGATCATTCAGCCATTTGAAAAATCTGATTTTTATAAAATCCAAAATGAGTTAGAAGCAGTATTAGGGCAGTGCTCTTGCATGGGAAACAAAGTGAAAACTGGTGGTTGGTTAGTTATTTCTAGTTCAAATTGCAAAGTCAGGATTACTGTGGTAAGAGTTTGTTTAGCCCAATTGAGCTTACTTATTTTATATTTACTAAACCAGTTGAATTTCACTTAGATTGACTCAAAATACATCCACTTCATCTCTTCGAAGCTTGGCGAAAATTAATCTACTTTGGATCCTGCTTCCATCAAAGAAAACATCTAACAATTTATCTTTGAGTCATAAGTAGGAAAATCATGGGGGACTGATCATTTTATGACCTCCAAATTGAAAGAGCTTATTTAAGCTAGGAGCACTGATAGCACATTTTCATTTATCTTTTTTCCTTTGCTAAAAATCTTACAGCTAATATTCTCTGGTGGCTGCCTTTACTAATGTGCAAAAATAGTTAACTCTTGATTAAATCCTACTGGCCTAAGGATAAAAAGAACCCATGGCCTTTTCTTGAACCATGCTTGCCTCTTTATTCAGCACTACTCATGCTTTCTTTTTTCAGCAACCCAGGGGATATTATTGGTAAGCTAAACATCATGTTCACAAGGTGGAGCCTCTATTTTAGATTATTTTCAAATTCTTGTCTGAATAATTGAATATTATCATCTGAGCCATGCATATAAAGTCATGCCCAATGGCATACACGCTACTTTATCATGATAATATATTGTTTTTATATTTCTGACTTTGGTTTGCTTATATCTTGGTATTTTTTGTTTATGTTCTAAGGGACATGCCTATGATACACTTTTTTGTATTTTTGCCAAGTTTTGTAGTAGGACCATGATAGCTTTATACCATGAGTTGGAAAGTTTACACTCCTCCTATTTTCTAAAATATTGTGTGTAAGATGGCTATTTTTTCTTCCTCAAATATTTTATTCAATAGAATTCACAAGTGAAACCATCTATGCCTTCTGTTTTCTTTGTGGGAAGGATATATATATATATATATATATATATATATATATATATGTATCTCCAAGATAGTACAGGTTTTATTCCAGGACACTACAATAAAGCAAATAATACAATAAAGTGAGCCATGTGAAATTTTTTGGCTTCTCAGTGCATATGAAAGTTATGTTTACACTATATTGTAGTCTATTAAGTCTGCAATAGCATTATGTCTAAAAACAATTTAAAAATAACATTAGTTAAAAAGAATGCTGTTGGAAAAATGGTGCTGATAGACTTGCTTAACACAGGTTGCCATAAACCTTCAACATGTAAGAAATATGGTATGCCTGTGTATATAAAGGAATATTCTGATGTACTGTTTCATATTATGTCATTTTTATTGTGGTAAGTTGTATATTTCATGGATTTGTTCATTTTATCTATGCTGTTTATTTTATTGGCATAAAATTATTCATGCTATGTTATTATCTGCCTTATGTCTGTAGCGTCTATATTGATAAGCCCTCTTTTATTTCTGATACTGATCATTTTTGCTCTTCTCCTTTTTTCTTGATCAGTCTAGCTAAGTATTTATATATTATTTTGAACTTTTTCAGTAACCAAACTTTTGGCTTTGTTAATTTTCTTGATTGTTTTTCTGTTTTCTACTTGATTGATTTCTGCTCATTTCTTTATTATTTCTTTCCTTTTACTAACTTGGGTTTAACTTTGTCTTATTTCTTTTAGCTTCTTAAGGTTAAACCTTAGATCTTTGAGTTTACATAAGCATTTAAAGCTGCAACTTTCCCTTGAAACAGTTCTTCAGCTGAATATTACAAGTTTTTATATATTATATTTCCATATTATTCAGTTTGAAATATTTTAAAATTTCCCTTGTGATTTTTTAACACATGCACTATTTAGAATTATACTGTTGAATTTCCCAATACCCTGTGTTTTCCTCTGCATTTTATTATTAATTTCAAATATAATTCCATTACTGAATTAGTTTCCAATGACTGCTGTAACAAATTATGATTAACCTGATATGTTAAAACAGCACAAACTAATTTTCTTACATTTCTGGAGGCCAGATGTCTAAAAATGTCCTATGGGCTAAAGTCAAGGGGTTGGTGAGGCTAGTTCCTGTGGAGACTCCAAGGGGAGAATCTGTTTCCTTGTCTTTTTTTAGTTTCTAGAAGCCACCTGCATTTCTGGGCTCATGACTTCTTCCTTGCATCACATCACCTTTTCTTCCCCTGCTTCCACTGTCACATTGCCTTTTTCTACTTCTATAGTCAAGTCTTCCACTGCTTCCCTCCTATAAGGATGTATGTGGTCCAGCATAATCTCTTCATCTCAATATTCTTAATTTACTTACATGTGAAAAGTCACTTTTTTGATATAACATTTACAGGTTCCTTGGATTAGGACCTGGATATCTTTGGGGCCATTGTTTAACCTACCACTGTTATGAACAGATATGATTTCAGTCATTTTATGTATATTAAGACTTGTTTTATAGCACAGTATATGGTCTATCTTGATGAATGCAGCATTTGCTCTTGAAAGAAATACGTATTCTACAGTTACATGGCTTAGTGTTCTAAAAATATCTGTTAGGTCAAAGTTGTTGGTTAACTTGTTCAAATCATCTGGAACTTCATTAACTTTCTTCTGATTTTTCTATTACTTGCTGTTCCTGAGTGTTAAAACCACCAACTTGGATTGTAAAATTGTTTAATTTTCCCATTGAGTCAGTCAAGTTATGCTCTATAAATTCCAAAACCCTTATGATTTATTAGCACATTTATCACACTTATGATTGATGCACTGACCCTTTTATCATTATGGAATGTCTCTTTTTTTCTGGGAATGTTTTTATCTGAAAGTCTGGTTTGTCTGATACTGATCTAGCTACTCTGGTATTCTTGTGCTTATTGTTTGCATGCTGTATCTTTTCCATTCATTTTTTTAATCTCCCTGTGTCTTTTTTATTTAAATTACATCTCTTTTTGGTAGAAAACGATCTCTGAATTTTACTTGAGTGTTCAATCCATTAACATTTAATGTGTTAATTTATGTAGTTGGATATAGCTCCACCATAGTATTATTTTTTGTCCATATTGCTAGTTTGTTTCTCTCTTACTCTTTCCTGAAATTTCTATGTTTTATACTCAAAAGTGTATATTAATTTTAAAAATCAAAATTATATTTTATTTCAATTTGTCTTTGGCTCCTTTGCTATACCTTCTTTACATTGGTTGCTTTGATAATTATAATATATATTCTTATATTTTTAAAGTCTACTTATAATTAATTTTTCTACTTTCCATCAAATATAGAAAACTTGCAACTGTTCAGGTCATTTGTGCTATAGTTTTCATATGTATTGCATCTAAATACATTATAATCCCTACACAACAATGACTCATATATATATATATATCATACTCTTCATATCTACTAGAAGATGTATATTTTTACTTGTATTCCTTTAATCTTTCTTATACAACAGGTCTTTTGGTGACAAATAGTTTTGATGTTCTTTTATATAAAAATGTCTTTATTTTGCCTTCACTGTTAGGCACAGAGTTCTGGATTTGTACTTCATTCATTTATTTATTTTTCTCAACACATTAAAGATGTTGTGAAACTGTCTTTGATTTCCATAGTGTCTTATATTATGAGAAGTCAGCAATTTTCTCATTGTTGTTTCCCTGTATGTACTGTCATTTTTTTTTTCTGATTGCTTTTGGAAATTTCTCATTAACTTTACGTTTAGGAAACTTGACTGTGACGTACCCAGGCATTTAAAAAATCCTACTCTGATTCATGATCTTCTTAAATATGTAAATACACATATTTAACCAAATTTGTGACATTTCTTAGGACATACATCTTCACTTTTTTTTTTTTTAACCCCACTTGCTCTTTTTTTTTCTTCTGGAATTCAAACTACACCCATATAGTAGACTTTTTGTTATTGTACCAAAATGATATCTGAAGCTCTTTTTTTTTTTTTTTAATCTTTTTCTCTTCTATCATCATGTTGGATAATGTCTATCTTCAAGTTCTCTGATGTTTTTCTCTTCTTTCCCCATTCTGCTGTTCCACTAAACCAGCAGGTTTTAAATTTCAGGTAATATAATTATCAGTTCTGTGATTACTTTGTATTTTTGTTATTGTTGTTGTTTAGTTTTTACTTCTTTGCTAATAGTTTCTATCTTTTCAGTTATTACAGGTATACGTTCCTTCATTTTATGGTCATAGGGGTTGCTTTGAAATCTGTGTCTGCAAATTCCAGCATCTATATCATCTTAGATTTGATCTCATTAGATTATCTTTACCTGTGAGTTAGATGTGTTTTCATGATTGTTTTGTGTGATGAATAATTTTGGGTTGAATCTTGAATGTTGTGAAAGTTATGTTTTGGAAACTCTGGATCATTCTACTTTTCCAAAGTATATCTATGTTTTTGTTTTAGTGAGCAATTTACTTGGTTGAATTCAAATATTAAATTTTAGGTCTTGGGCGACAGTTCAGATCTCCATTAAATGATTGTTTATTTAATGGTCACCAGAGAATTGTGCCAACTTTATTTATTTATTTTTTTTAAACATCTTTATTGGGGTATAATTGCTTTACAATGGTGTGTTAGTTTCTG
This sequence comes from Phocoena phocoena, assembly GCF_963924675.1. NCBI lineage: Eukaryota > Metazoa > Chordata > Mammalia > Artiodactyla > Phocoenidae > Phocoena > Phocoena phocoena. The sequence continues at coordinate 40,567,831 of NC_089230.1, read as the reverse complement.
CTTTATAACAAAGTGAATCAGCTATACATATACATATGTTCCCATATGTCTTCCCTCTTGCGTCTCCCTCCCTCCCACGCCAACTTTATACATCAAATCAGTGGCCCCTTCTCTCTGAACCCCTGCTTTCCAGCATTTCTTTCTACTTTCTAGTGGTTCTCATTACCTGAATTCTGTTCTTTCAATCATTAGGCAAAAAATGATTCTGGGTTTTCTGAGTTTCGTTTCTCCACATGGGACTGACTTTGTCCTGCTTTCAGTCTAAATACTGTGAAAATGGGAAACATGTTGTGCTAGTACTTTCTTCCAAGCTTTTACTACACTCTACAGTCTTCTTAATTTAAATCATTTTCCAGTGTTTTTAAATCATTGTTTTTCTATTTTGTCCAGAGTCTATAACTACCATCTGTAGGAGCATAGGTCCCGCTGGAGTTTCCTTGTAAATTTCAGAATCTGAAAGATTTTACATTTTGATTGATGTGATTATATTACTGATATGGTATGCAACTGTTAAATTCATAAAAATATATAAGCATATTATTTAATTGTATGTAAATTTTTCTTCAGTAGGATGAAGAAAAGTTTTAGAAGTTGACACGGCACATATAACTTCAAATTATTACATGCCAAAACAACAAAACCCAATCCAAGTTATAACTTGAACCAGTGGTTCTCAATGAGGGAAAGAGGAGAATTATGACTTCTAAGGAATGTCTGGAGATATTTTTGGTTGTCACAAGTGAGGGGGTAATTACGTGGATCCTACTGGTATCTAATGAGTAGAGGCCAAGGGTGGTACTCAACATATTACAATGCAAAGGACAGTCCCATACAACTAAGAATTATCCAGTTCCAGAGTTGAGAAACCCTGTCTGAGTCTAATTAAATCAGACATTCTGGATATGAACCTGGGTACTGGTATTATTTTTTTTAATTTCCCCAGATTATCCTAATGTACAGAAATGATTGAGAAATAGTTACAAAGTTCCATCATATAATTTTGCTAATTATAGAAATTATAAAATTTAAGTAATTCATAAAAATTTTATAATTAGTATGTGATAAATCTTAAAATAGAACTCAAGGTAAAGTTAAAATTTCTTTACTACTTCTTATCATGGCATTTGGTTTGATTTCAATTCACCTTGACAATTCTATTCATATCAATTTTTTCATATAAAATATTTTCTAACCACACTAAACTTATCATTCTTGACCACATCAAGCCACTCACATGTTATGCCTTTGTGTGTGTTCTCTTATCCATTTATAAATTAAAAATAACCAAATCCTTTTCTGAAGTCTCACTTGACTGCCTCAAAGGCACTGATTGAGTCTTTCTTATGAGTATCACAGTGCCATTTATAGAATAATTTTTCAAACATATGAAAGTATAACAGTATTTTTCCTTCATAAATTTCCTTCATAAATTGAACAACTATAGAGAGATATACTTGAAAACATTTAGAAGCAGGAATTTTGGCCAAGATAGTACTTGATTGCCCACTTGTATACAACTGATTTTTTAAATCTGTAAACTTGATTTCATAGAGCTTGCTTTGAATCTTATAAAGTTTGCCTGCTATTGGAGTGAGAAATGTTTGGATATTGCAGGTTGTGTATTGTAGCTTTGGAATAAATATTTACCTTTTATGGTAGTTATCCTATCCAAGGTTTAAATATTTTAAAATTGCCTCTGCATTTCCTAGATCCGATTTCCTCATTGCTAGCCCTGTTAATGAGATCATCAGTGCCCACCAGCATCCCCTACACTTTGAGGACATTGCAACTGTCTGAGTGCTAATAGCTCAAGCTCTACCATTGATTCCTGAAGGCTCTTAGCTGATATTGGTGGTCCAATTTAAATTATTGCTCGTGCCATCCCCTAGATTTATTTTTATTGTTTAGGAAACATTCCTCAAGCTTCCAGTATAAATACAGTGCTTAGCTTAATTTTAATTTTACTTACTCCATCTATTTTTTTAACTTACTCTAAATTTTCTTAAAGGTGATTTAAAAAATAAATTTTGGGCTTCCCTGGTGGCGCAGTGGTTGAGAGTCCACCTGCTGATGCAGGGGACACAGGTTCGTGCCCCAGTCCGGGAAGATCACACATGCCATGGACTGCCTGGGCCCGTGAGCCATGGCCGCTGAGCCTGCGTGTCCGGAGCCTGTGCTCTGCAACGGGAGAGGCCACAACAGTGAGAGGCCTGCGTACCGCAAAAAAAAAAAAATAATAATAATAAATAAATAAGTTTCAGTATTACTTTAGAGGCTTAAGGAACTAACTCTGGAATCAGACTCTAAATTAAAATTTTACTTCTACCAACTACTAGCTGAATGAACTTAAGTGAGTTAAACTTTCTGTGAATGCTATTGTGAGAAATAAATCTTAATTTTGTTTCGTACTTAGAATAGGTCTTGCTTCAAATTATGAGGTCACTAAATGTTGGCTATTATTTTTCTCACAGACTTTAAGAAAAGTAGTTAAATCTCCATTCTTCTTATCAATATTTTTAAGAAGTATTCCAGAAGTTCTCTTAACTGATCTCTTCTTTTTTTTTTTTTTTTTTTTTTAACTGATCTCTTCTTAACTGGCTAAATTAAACAGCAATTTCCTTCTCCCTCTAAAACATACTAAATATTTTAAATGTTATACAGAGTTCCCTCAAAAGGCTAATTCTAATGTGCTGTCTGCTTTTGAAACCGTAAGTCAAATTGTGATAGCAAGAATCAGCCAGGTGCTCCAAAATATGTTTATATTGATTGTATTTGCTATTGATATTTACCAATTAAAGGACAAAATATGAGTTTGAAAGAAAAAGAGCTAACATTTTTTATTAAAAATATGATTTGAATGCTTTCCCAAAATATAATAAATAGAAGTCAGTGGAAAAATATGCTATTAGTGATGTGTGGGTAACAAAAACTATAAAAGACTGGATGTAGATTATAAAAATTCAGAGGAAATATGTACTCAGTAATAACTTTATCATTCCTCTTTAAAGGAAGAGAACATAGGAATTGAATGTAAAGTGTTATTTTCTGGCTTATGCAATAAAGCTAATCTGCAAATCCAAAGTGTGGACCCACACTGAAAGAAAAGGCCTGATCTCACATCAAAAATTGGTAAAAATAAGTATGATACAAGTAGAAATAAAACACTAGTTAAATTTGGAATTACCAAATACAGTTGTTAAAGTATGAAAGAAACAATTCAAAATCATGGTTTGTGATTGAAAGACTTTTCTCAATAATTTATTTTTTAAGTATAAAAGTATTAGCAAGAATAACAAAGATTTGAACAACACTATCAACCAATTTGACTTTACTGATGTTTAAAAATACCGTATCTAACGATTGCAGTAAATATTATTGTTACATATAGAAACAAAACAGGTCTGCATAAATTTGAAAAAATTGAAATCTTAGAGATTATGCTTTCTGATCATTAAGTTACCTTAGAAATTAATAACAGAAAGATGTTTAGAAAATCCGCAAGATTTGGCAACTAAAACTAACTATGTGGGGACCATGGTTCAAGAAAGAAAGAAAAAAACGAAGTTAAAAAGAGTCCAAACTGAATGATAATGGAAAAACAATATAAACATTTGAGGAAAGCAATAAAAGCTGTGCTTAGAAGGCAATTTATGACATTAAATGCTTATATTAATTAAAACAGTTATTTGGATTCTATCTCAAAAATCTAGTAAAAGAGTAAGTTAAACCAAAAATAAATAGGGACATGAATATGATGAATATAACAGCAGAGACAATGAAATATAAAATAGAGAAACAAAAGAGAAAATTAACAGTGAGAAGTTTTTTCTTTAAAAATATTAATAAAATTGGCAAAATTTTAAATACATTAATCAATTTAAAAAATGAGAGAGAGAAACAGGTCAGAAATCGAAGAGAATATCACCATAGATCCAATAGACATTTAAGGGATTCTAAGGTGATGATGGTGTGCGGAGTTACATGACAATAAACTTGACAACATAAATGAAAAGGAAAAAATCCCAAAGAAACAAAACTTGCTAAAATCAATATACATTCTACATATTGCTAAGCTTTTTATTTATTAAAGTAATTAAATTTCTAATTATAAAACTTTCTCATAAAGAACATTCTAGTCCCAGATAATTTCACTTTTGAATTTATTCAAACTTTAAGGAAGACATTATCTAATGAACAATATTCTTCAGAAAAATGAGGAAGAGGAAGTATTTTACAATCAGTTTCATGAGGCAATATATCCCTCTTACATAATCATGACAAAGACATTATAAGAAAAGAAAGCCACAGACTGATATCATTGTGAGAAAGAAACTACAACCTACAGGCTAAATCCAGCCACACCCATTCATTCATATATTGTCCATGGCTGCATTTACATTAGGCAAGCAGAGTTAAGCAGTTAGATCCCATTAAGTGAAAATAGTTATCTTTTCCTTTATAGAAAAAGTCTATGCTGCCTGCATACATTTAAAGACTTGTATCACACTTATATGGGTTTATCACAAGTATGTAGGTTTGGTTCAACATTCAAAAATCAATTTATACCATTCACCACATAAGTAAAGGAGAAAAATCATATGATCATTTCAATGGATACCAAAAAATTAATGAAACGTAATAGCTATTTACGACAGAACTTAAGAACAAAGCAGAAAACTTCCTCTACTTGATAGCATAGCTACAAGATCATACAGCTAAGCTCATAAATAATGGTAATGTATCACATGATTCCTTGTTATGATCATGAAAAGACAAGAATTTTCTCTTTCATCTCTCCTATTCATCTTTCTAATGCAAGTCTTAGCCAGTGTAATGTGGCAAAAACAATCTTTTTTTTTTTTTTTTTCGGTACGCGGGCCTCTCACTGTTGTGGCCTCTCCCGTTGTGGAGCACAGGCTCCGGACGCGCAGGCTCAGCGGCCATGGCTTACAGGCCCAGCCGCTCCGCGGCATGTGAGATCTTCCCAGACTGGGGCATGAACCCGTGTCCCCTGCATCAGCCGGCAGACTCTCAACCACTGTGCCACCAGGGAAGCCCCCAAAACAATAAATATTTGAAATGAAGGAATAAAACTTTCTCTGTTAGCAATCACAAATTTTAACTTACAATATGCAGCTAAAAAACAATTACTTCAAAATGGTTTAATAAAAATCACAGATATATGAATACATAATCAATATTTATTAAATAATAGTAAATGTTTCCTTTTATTTATTATTACGATAGAAAAATGGGACAAAATGTAAGCAACTGATGGAATTTGGGTTGAGAGTAAATGGGAGTTCCTTGTGTTGTTTTGGAACTTCTTTGTGAGTATGTAATTATCTCAAAATAAGAATTTAAATAAAACATACATTATTAGTTAGGGTGAAGGCTAATCTGCTTTAACAAACATCCAAAAATATAGTGGCTCAACAAGAAATAGTTTATTTATCACTCATTTTAACAGTTTAGGGCAGGTGTGTATGTGTGTGTATGTTCTAAGTAGACACCTGGGGATCCAGGCTACAAAGTGGCTCTGCAGTCTTTAACACTTGACTTGTAAGATTGCTTTGGTTAAAACCGTTTCCAGTCAGCAGGGTGAAAAAGTGGAGAAGCAAGTACTGAACAAAAATCTTTAAGTGTATGATAAGTGGCACTGAACTGCATTTGGTCTGTTTGGTAAGGAGGGTTGTTTAGGGGACCTTATACATAGGAGCAGAGTGGGGTGGGGGCGACCTGCAGTTGGCCATGCCAGGTCCTTCCTATCTAGATATGAAGGCTGCACAAAATATGAAATTTAGGCCTTACACCAAAGAGGGTAATACATAAATAATTATACATAAATAATTATAAAAGTAATCATTAGATTATCATCATTAGAACAAAAAGTTGAACCCTCTAAAATATCAGGAAAATTACACATGCATAGATACACATATATACCCACCAAAGAAAGCAAATCAGATATTGAAAGGTTGAAAAATAAATGTAAACAGGAAATAAAAATGCAATAGAAAATAATATGATACAACTAAGGACAAACATATCTGTCAGGATAGTAACATTTAAGTTCATCTATTTAAACAAAAGTGTTTTCAGCAGACAGGATAACAAAACAAAGCCTAAGATTTTACTGTTTACAAGAAACACACCTTAAAGCATTAAAAAGGGCTGAATATTAAAGAATAAGCAATGATATAACAGATGATTGAAAATAAAGCTAGTAGGGGTAGTGATCTCACTATACGTGGGATTCAGACAAACGTGCAGACACTTTAATGTCAAATATTGTCATCATTCACAATAAAGATGTAACATTTAGGAATGTCTACTGACAACAGCAGTAATATTCTTAAAAATAATTAAGGGGAAAATTGAAGAAACATACTAAATTGATATTTTATTTGACCTCTTTAATAAATAAAAAAAGAAAGAAAGAAGGTGTGACTAGTAAGACAGATGTTTCTGATATACACTGAGGTATTTTTGATACACATTGATATGCATGAATATACAGTTGATATACATTGAAGGTATAACTTACTGGTATACGTTGAAATGTGTTATGCGAAAATAGAGCCCACAACTACCAACTTTGCAGGTAGCTAAAGAATATTTGAAAATATTGATGTTACCTTAAGTTATGAAGACAACCTCCATGAATCCCAAGCAATAGAAGTAGTACTGAGAGCACTGTCTGCTCAAAATTCAATACACTTAGAAAATAGGCTGTTTCACCTGGAAATTAAGTGCTTCTCTCTTAATACATTATCTTTAGAAAATCATTAATTATTTTGTCAAAGAAGAATACAAATCAAATAGTACTAACTCTAGCAAAAATAATAATGAAATATTAGATATGAGAACGTTTTCTGTACAGCTACTCAGTTCACATGAAAATTCATAGCCTTTATTGCATGCATCAACAAATAAGGAGATAAGAAAACAAATACATTCAGCACTGACTCCCAAAATTAGTAAGAGCACTAGATAAACTGAATTGAAGCAAAAGGATGAAATAAAGATAAAACAGATATTATTTAATTGAAAACAGAAAACATACCAGTAATCATCAATAAATCCAAACTTTAGACCTTTGGGAAAAATCAATAAAATAGATAAGCTGATCAAATAAGATAAGAGAATATTTAAATGTGTAAAATACAAGGGTGAAAGAAAGAAAGGAAAATAAAATAATTAAGAAAATAATGAAACTACCAAAGTTGCTTTGTAGCTCTTTGCTTTTATATCCTCCCTTATTACTCTACCAGCTTAAAGTCTATTGTAAAGTATTTAAAAATTAACCTTGCTCCTCACTTGTTTCACCATGTAAATTATGCAAAATACCACCCTGATTTAGTCTAACTCTGCATCTCCTCTGTACTTCACCCAGGCAACTGAATGTGGCTGGAGAAAAACTCAGCCATGCTGACTGGTCTCATTCTCACTTAATGATCATTAGCCTCAAATGATGCTTCCAAGTCATTACAGTCTACTTCTATTTGCATCTTCTCTTCTTTCCTAAAACTTTCAACTCCTACCTTCCCTTCTTTACTATATCAGCTGATACCTTTGTTCCCTGTATCACTGAGAAAATTGAAGCCATAATAACAGAACATTCCCATTACCGCATACTTTATATCCATATATCCTTCTGCATTCACACATTTGGCATTCTCTCTGGCTACCACACATAAATTATTCATGTTTCTACTTAATACCTAGATGCCATTTTCTTGAGGAACATCTTCAGATAGTTGTTATTTTACCTCATTTCCCAAAAATATTAAATGAAAATTGTGTTCACTTGCTTTGCTATGATCCTTATGCACAATGTATTTTTAAGCAAGCGAGTGTTTATTCATAATCACAAAGACAGAAAAAAAATCAAACTGTTTCTGGTGAATGCAGAACCGTACTGTGGTCCATCCTTACAATGGACTACAACTCAAATAAAAAGAATGAAATGTGATACCTACAACAATATGGATGAGTCTCAAATACATTACACTAAATTTTAAAAATCAGGCTTAAAATGCTACATATTGTATGAGTCCATTTATTTGACATTTTGGAATAGGCAACATAATAAGGAAAGAAAACAGATTAGTAGTTTCCAACTATGGTGGGACTAGAAAGGAGCAGCACAAGGGAATTAATCTGTACATCGATTATAGTGGTAGCAACACAACTGTGTGTCTTTCTCAAAACTCAAGAAATGCAAAAAAATGTTAATTTTTTTGTATGTAAATAAAAGTAATATAAAGTGAAAAAATAAGGTTCAGAAAATATATGTGGTATCCTACTGTTATACAAAAAGATGGAATAAGAATATATATTTGCTTTTTTACATGTATAGCTGACTCTGAAAGGTTACACAACGATATATTAACACTTGTTACTGATATGTGTACATGGAGCAGATGGGTTGTTATAGAACATAAACAGGGGATTGAAATACACAGAGGCTTTCACTCCTGTATCTTTGTATTTGTATATTTCTTTTGTTTTTTAAATTATGGAAACAAGTACAACCTATAAAATATCTCTACTAAAAATGATGAAAAATAAGCCTGATATAATGGAATTTTTAAGTACAGTATATTGCCAAAAAAGAGACAATTAGATTCACAAGGAAAGATAAAGTACTATCATTCAAAGAAGAGAAATGTAATGATAGTCCTCTGCTTGTCTTGGCTGTGAACACACTTATGAAGACATATTGCCATAAACGTTCTTGTAAGATTTAATGGAAAGTAGTGGCATAATACTTTGAGAAGATGGAGAAGGACAGTTGGACTTGTTATAAGATTACTTAATCCTCATCCATCATAGCATAAAGTAAATAAAATGTATAGATTTTATCATTTTAATTAGCAATGCAAGTATTTTAAAAAGTGCTAATTTAAACAAGAATCTGAGTCAAAGCTGGTGGCTTCTGAGGAGAGGGAGGGAGGGGTGGAGAAAGTGGGATCTGAGAAGTGGTGATTTTCAGTATAATATTTTTGGTACTATTTGACTTATAAACCATGTGCATTGGTCACTTCAGTAATTTGAATGAAATTATCCAAGGTATAGTATAAAAACAGAGAAAAAAATCCATGGGGAAAATCTTTCATTACACTCTGAAAGGATTATTTTAATCTCATCCCACAAATTTATAAACTATTGATCTAAGACAAATTAACATCCTTTGGCCAAATTCATTCTGCAGATATGTTTTACTTGGTTGTACAGTATTCCAAGGAGTTTGCATTTTCATGCCTTTAGTTTGGATATGCATTCTCCAATTTAACCCAGTCCTTGGCCTTCAGCATCCAGCCTTCAACATCCATTATGCTATATACATTAAAGTTCCCTGCCTCATTCAAGAGGCATTTGATTTGCAACTGCTGGGCAATTTGCCGCTATGAGAATGAGAAGTCAAAGAAATGCTCTTTATAGGAATAGGGAATCATGCTAAGGGAGATAACAGTTTTAAGGCAGAGGGATGAATCAACTGGTAAAATGAGGCAACTAAGAAGTCATAATTGTAATTACACACTCCAAGCTAGTTCAGCCACTCTTAACTATCAGCACTAACCTCTGCTAATCTTTTGGGTGTTTGCTGATGCTATATATCAAATCCAGTTGAACTCATTAAATATAATCACCCACCCACAGAGTCTTTACTGCAGTAATCTGAACAACAGAGACAGACACATACCTATTTAATATAAATGAAGATTTGTTTTATCCTTGAGAGTTATGATGAAATTATGGTGCATTGTAATTAAGAATATTTTTGCAATACTTTAGTCTCAGTTTTTGAGCTCAAATACCTCTTTAGTTATATCAAACTTTTAATGAATGCTGTCGACAAGATTATATTTCAGTATTTGCAATCTGGAAGAGTAAAAAGAGGTAAAAATTATTATTTTAAATAGGCTACAGCTATTTTCTAATTCATCTTTGGAGAAGGCTAATGTTTATTTTGGGGAAAGATATTGTAATGATCTTTTGATTATGTATTCAATAGAAGTTGAGTCAAAATCCTTTTATGAAATGAAAGTGTTTAAATAAGTGAGGAGGTAAACCGCTTTACATACCAGTGTAAAATGTTGTCTTTCTCCTTGTCAGAGTTTCACTTCAAGGGGTTGTGTCTACTTTGAGTAGACACAGACTTCTGTTCTGAGAGTAAAAAACAATTTCACTTTTCTTGCAAAGTGCTGCAGTGTGATGGAAGATTATTGATTGGAAATGCTCCACTCTGCTGGGAAGAGGACTCTATAGGCTTTGGGTGCTTGGGATTCTGGAAGGCCAGAGACTACATGCAGTTTCACGTTCTTATGTGGAAAAAATAACAGGGAGATTTTTGAGATTGGATCCTAGTGGTATGTGTTCTCTGTGGCTAAAAGTTAGATAGGATTTTGGATGATTATAGAAGTTTCATGGAGCAGTTTTTGAGAAGACTTAAGCTAATGGGACAGCCTGTCTTGCTTTGAATTTCTCTTTTCAAGAAGGACACAGCACCTTTTAATGGCTCACCCAATTAGATCATGCCTACCCAGGAAAATTTATCTCTGACTAACTCAAAGTCAGCTGATTTGTGGCCTTATGGCTTTCTAACAATTAAGTGAGGTTGATCCAGTAAATCAAGAGAAAAAAAAGTGTTGACAGAGTACTTCAAACAGAATATAACTTTTTTGGTGTTTGCACTCTTCAAAAATACAGCTATATTACAGTGATCACCCAAGTTTTACAACAGGGTATAATAATTATCTAGTTAATTGATTTACTTCTTAAAAGGGGAGCATTCCAGTTGAAACTTGAATTTGATGGCAACATACTTGTACATTGTCCTTGTGCAATATAAAAATTGAAATCACTGCTTAAGTTAATGGTTACTAATTGATGGCTATTAGAACAAAGAATTCAGGGCAAAGAAACTGAACTTACAAGTATAAATGTATGACTATTAGCAATTTTTAAAAATCTCCACTGTATGTGGATGTTATGTGCTGGATCTTAAATTCAGGTAATAATAATTACCTGAGTATTTATTTTGTGACTGGTATTGTTCTAAGCATTTTATGTGTATTGTTCCATTTAATCCCTTTGCAGTAGATATTGTTATTACTTCCAGTTTGTACATGAGAATTTATGTAATTTGTCTCATACCAGCTAGTGGTGGTGCCAGAGTTTAAAGCTTGGTAGGCTGACTCCAGAGTCTACACTATATGTCTCCCAGAATACAAAGGAATAGACCATCCTAAAGATCCATTTAGAGTTGTAATATTTATTCTTATAATAAACATCCAGTGATCCTCATATTACTCAAAAGAGATAGTCCTAGTTTAGTTTAGAGTCTGAGTTTTTTCCTACTAAAGATTGAGTTCTAGCAAGCATCCACAGAAAAAAGTGATTAATTCCTTTTTTTATGGGCAGTTATATCCTCAGGTATGGCAAGGATAAAGGTAGTTTTTTGATATAATACATTCAATAAAGATTTTTTAAAAATATGCATTTTCTCTTTAGTTGTATTTATTTAGTATAACTTATTTTTATGTTCTTTAAAGAAATAAAAAAACATGGGAAACTCTTCCTTTATCCTTTCCTTAATTCCTTGCTTTCTCCTTGTCTAGTCAAACACTTTATGTACTGAATACTCATCCCCTTTGGCAAGATGATAGTTTGTTTTGTTCTAAAGACTACACAGATTAGGTTGTGATCTATCTAAGAATTATGCTGCTCAGGGCAGGTGCATCCTGACAAGAAGTGACATTCTGCATGTTGACACTAAGAGTTCTTTAGACAAACACTGAAAATGTGACAGTGGCATTAACATTAAATAATAAATATTATAAATAACCAGAGCAGTATGAACTGGAACTCAGCAGCTTGCTAAAGAAAGCCTACATATTTAAAGCTTATACATACATGACCCATCATTAGAGTGAACCGAGGTGCTAGCACAAATAGAGCTGAGGATACCATATAAAGCAGAAAAGTAATTGCCAAAGAAATATTTATCATATAACTAGTGTAAAGTTTAAGCAATTAGCAGTATCCTTGAAAAGCTCTCAGATCTCAATCCCTGATCTCTGAATGTCAGCATATCATAGAATATGCATGTGTTGACACAAATCTTACTTTCAAATGATTATTTCTTACCATTTTTGAATAAGACAGTGGAATCAGTCTCTTTGCATTTGATTTTCTCTTTACCTTTTTTCATGTCATGTTGCTTTTGCCTTGAGTTCCAAATATCATATTTCAAGATTTACAGTTTTAACTTACCTCTGTTTTCAAGTTAAGAAATCTAAGTGCAAGTTCATTTAGATTTTTATCTCTCCTTTTCCGAAATATTTCTAGCTTTTAAAATTTACTTTCATAGAATTTCCCTTGGATTTCTGTTAGGGTTTTTAACTAGTAAATTATCTAACAGGAACAATGAAGGGATGGGGTAGGGAGAGGAAGAGTGGGAAGATAAATTTTAACTATTTACCTAACTAGATACTTAATGAATGTAGAGGAGAATGTTATGGTGAGGAGGATATACGAGTTTGCCTTACCTGATCCAGCTGTTGAGATGTCTTTGATGTCTATTTTTCTTTATTTGAAAATTTTTCAAAAACATTTTTTCTGTTTTAGATTTTCATTTCTTTTATTTCCTTTCATGCACTTAATCCCTCAAATTCTGTAACATACCAATTGGCTTTTTGTCTCTTTTTCTCTCCCCTTTTTCTATCTTATGTTAATTTATGAGTTATTCCTTCAATTTATTTCAATCATAGAAACTGGTAGAGTTTTCTCTTCACTCTAACTCCTTCTGTAATTCTGGGATACCTCAGTATCACCACCTGAGGAATACTTTATTCTCCCTTTATTAATTGGGCTGGTACTCAATGACTCTCAACCATGGAAGGGAAGGGCATTTTGAGATTGACCAATGTGGATACTTCTTCACAGTCTTCTGGCAGCTGAAGGGTTAAAGAAGAAGAATGATTGTTTGATCTGTATTTTTGATCACCATTTCCTTTCTATCCATTATATGCTCTCTGCCCTTTCCCATGATTTTGCTCTTTTGCCCTTCATTCTGAAAACTGTATGTTCTCTACATCTTTGGGATCCCCTGTTCCTTAGCCCAGGTTTGTGTTCTCAGGGTTGGCAGCTCCCTATTCAACTCATGGAGTGGAACTAAATCTTATTTCATCTCTGGCTTCTTTCCTGGTGTAGTCAAAGGAATGCTCTACCCCTACTGGGGCTTGTCCTTCAGAGTCAGAAAAGTGCTTGTCTAAGTCAAGACGAGATTCAGAAATGCCAGGGGAAAGTAGAGTCAAGAAGAAGGTGCACATTCCACAGCTTTTCTTAGTCCTATTCCTGCACATGGTGGTTCAACACTGTGTAACTCCCAAAGCCTCGCTCTTCTGCTAAGGCAATAGTTGCTGCAAACGGAAATCCCCCATATCTATTAATTCCAGTATTTTCCCCACTACATTAAGAAGATTACCTTTCAGTTCAGGAGAATGGTAAATTTTGTCTGATAGGACCTTGTCACATTTTGAAAATCCAAATAAACAAAAATGCTCATGGCCTGCAAACTTCCTTTAGGTATAGCTCCATACTTCCTGTCTATTTCTTGGCCAGGCATCTCACCTATCCTCTATTTCCATTCAGTTTTTTTAAAATGTCTTTATAACTTGCCACAAAATAGACAAATTATAAATTTTTCACAGTTATCTCAGTCTGAGGCTTGTGTCCTTTGCTGACATCTCTCCATACGACCATCTTTGCTTTGTATATAAGAAAAAAACCGTGTATTTTCTCGAGGTATGTGGATAATGCTTTTCTCTATTCATGTTCATACTAGAGTTTCTTTATTGTGAAAGTTTTTTCTTCTCATTTTGTTTTTGTTTTATTTTGTTTTATTGTCACAGAGTTTAGACACCTTCTATTACTAGACTATCATTTTCTTCAAATTCCAAGGGAGAGTCACTGAGAAGAAAATGTAACATAACAAAATGATATTTCAAAATATGTTAAATAGAGACCATAAAACTAGACGTAGCCTATTCAAGCATCTAGGCCTATACTGATAAGGGGCTAATGTAGAAATGTAGGACAGTGTTATGAATTAGAGAAACATGGCACTTACATTGGAGGTTAATTTGAAGGGAATGTAAAGGAGATGGATAAGCCTCAGTGACGTAAAGGTTTTTGAGCCTAGCCATACCAGTTAAAATAGCTGTTACTCTAGAGAGTATGAAACACTGCAGGAGACATATGGAGTGAGAAGTTTATCAGTGAAACTCACTGAAAGCTCTGCATGAGAAAAAGCTGATTCTGGATATATAAAGCTGTTTTGCAGATGTTATATTAAAATTCTACCATCCCCATTTGAGCAGCTGCTAATTTTCCTTTGACATAATAAATGCAGTCCTTCAAAACTTACATTTAAGTTATAGGTGCTGCTGACAAGTACAATTATACACAAGTTGTTAGAAATCATATTTTCCATAAATGGGCATTGCCAGTGTTGCAAGTAAGTTTTGTAGTAGTTCAAACCCAGAGGTATTCTGTTTGGTGTGCAGAATTTATACTGAATGCTTTGCAAATGAATTTGCTAAGCGTTAGTGCCACTCTCTGGAACTTACCAGATTTCCATGTAACATAGAAGTATAAAGAAATTATTAATGAATGCAGTGGTTAATAATAAGAAACATTAACAAAAAAAGTCAGTGAGTTCACTGAGAAAATCTTGGCAAAAGAAACAACACAATCACACTTCACAGGTATTTTCAAGAAAAAAAATTTTTGCTTTCACCCAGCAGTCAGACTTGTCTACCTATAGTCCTGACATGTATGACATAGTTGGTGAGAAACATCTTCATACCCAGGTTTGGGCTTAAGTTCCTTCTCCTGTCCCCATTTACCATTCCATCCTTTCCTAATCATGTTTGTTCTCTCCAACAAATTCTCATCTAAATGAATTAAGAAATAGAAACTTCTTTCTGTAGCAATGTAGTATAAAACCTGACAGTTGGTTTTTCTTGTTTTTTAATGCAAGTGCCTGACTTAAGCTTTGATTGCCAGGTATCGATTTCAAGGATGGTTATCTAGAATAAACACATCACCAGCCATGTGAAAGAGCCAGACCCCCCAGCCCAGGCTCCTTTGTTTTAGAAATCTTGGGTGATTTCAATAACTGATTATTTTGACTGTTTGGACTGCTTGCTTTTTGTTGTTGTTGTTGTTTTTGTTTTTTCTCTTTTTGGGCTTTGAATTCCCACTCTTAAGTTTTAAATTCATCAATAAAGAGTGAGCTCCAGCAACCATAAGCCCCCACCTTTAATCCCAATAAAAGCAGAACCCCAGGCTCATGCTTACACTTCCACTCTCTGCCATCCAGCTTGCTTCGTGGCCCCTGGTGTGCCATGTAATTTTTAGGACATGTATGTGATAAAACTTTTTTTTCCCTCTAAGTTTCCTGATGGTTATTGCTGAGGGTGTCTTGCAATCATAAGAACCACAAGGGCCATTCTAACCACATGATTGATTACTGATAGCCTGAGACTGGCACAAAACAAGCAACTACACAAATTTCTTATGAACAAGTGCTAATGAAAAATAAATTAAAAAGGGAAGAAAATGGGATGATAAAGAAATTATCTGTGTATAGCTGATTTTTATAATGCTTACATCAGCCTAAAAAAGGTTAATGGTGGTTTTTCATGGCTGTAAAATATTCAGTGACAGTTGAGGAAAAAGCCCTGCCAAAATTCAGGTTTTTTTATATCCCGAAATATGCTCTTTTCCTAAACACCCAGTATATATATAAAAAAAAGTATAGGGCTTCCCTGGTGGCGCAGTGGTTGAGAGTTTGCCTGTTGATGCAGGGGACACGAGTTCGTGCCCTGGTCCGGGAAGATTCCACATGCCACGGAGCGGCTGGGCCGGTGAGCCATGGCTGCTACGCCTGCGCGTCCGGAGCCTGTGCTCCACAACGGGAGAGGCCACAACAGTGAGAGGCCCACGTACCCCCCCAAAAAAAAAAAAAAAAAAAGTATAGCCATTTCCAGGAGTATATAATTGGTATACAAGTATGATACAAAGTTCGACATCTGACCTGCAAAATAGGCCAAGTGAACTGCCCATATTCCCATTGCTGGTCATGAGAGACTGCTCTGCTCCTTGCTGTATGCAGTTCTCAACATGGTGCCTTGGACTGTACCACTTCTGAGGATAATATAATTATCTCACCATCCTTTGGGATATAGTGCCTACAATGTGGTAATCAGGAAAAGTATAATCCAGAAATGTGAGTGTATATTCTCTTTTGCAATTGCTTATGGAAGCACTTTTTTTAAGAAAAAATTAGAATTCACCAAGAGCTCATGAATTTAGACTTTTAATATCTATTGTTGATGGCTCTTTAATACTGTTAGTGTTTACCTGGTATCTATGTGCATTGTCTTATCTAAACTGATTTCAACATTTTTTAGGTTCAATTTTGGGGGGAAAAAAAAGCTAAGGATGTAGATATCACTAAGATTAACATAGTCCTTTCAAAATGCTGTCATAAGGAGATAATACAGATGATAAATACATCTCATTTTATGCTCTCTAAGCAAGCAAAATTTTAGGTATATGTATGACTTACAGTAAGCTTCATGAGTGTGCAGGTACTTTGCCTCTTGTGTTTACCATTGAAACCAATGTTTTGAACTCAATGTAATATGCCAACTTCTGGTTTTCTGATATAGAGTTGGTATTCATTAAATATTAAGAAATGTATTCACTGTCTCAAACTCTTTTGTCATGTCTTTTGGAGGCTCTGTCCAGCATCAATACAAATGAACTTTTCACTGAAGTAACTAATTTGTTGTCTTAGCTGGACTCTACCATAAGGAAAGCTTTTCTCTTGAAGAAGCTTCCTTAAGTGGAATGGTACTCATTTTTCCCATTTCAGGTACCACTATCACTCTGAAAATGCATATTCTCGCCTTCTACTCCTGCTATAGCACATTACATACTCATTCACGTGTAAAATTTCTTTCTTTGCAGCCATGCTGTCTGATTATAACTGTACCTTCTTGAAATGTTATTTAGTAATTATTTCATCAATTATATTCATCAATGGCTCATGCCTATGAATGTCAAATGATTTATGGGGCTTCAGCATCTACAGAGTTGATTCTTCTAATATTTATGCTACATATCTTTGACTTTTTTCACTTTCATGAACTTTACTTCCATTCTGCCTCCTATACCCGTGTTTACACCTTGGTCTTTGACATCATCTAGGCTTTCATCAACTTTGAAATCATAAAATATAGCATACATAGGACTTCTTAAATAGTGTTTAGATTGCAATTTTCCAATTACTCAGTTACTTATAAAAACTGAAGTGGAACTTTAGAAAATAATACTAAAACCCAAGGCTGGTAGAGACAAACATTGCCGTAGTTGAGAGGAGATAGAATTTATCATAAATGAGATCTGAATTGAGAATACTCCACCCACCCACACTTCTGGGCAAATCTGACTTTTACCTCATAAAGAAAATGCCAACTGAAAAAAGGCAGAAAGACACATCACACCTCTTTAAATACAAACAGATATAAATGGAAATGGGTAGGCATATATTATTTTAGGCAATATCTATATATTTTTCCTGAATTTCATTAAAACTACCAAACAAATGTTGTGAACCATTTTTTCCTATGGTTACCGCAATATTTTGCTTCTAAAGTTTGTCTTTCTACACCCTCTTGTATCCTATGTTGTTTGTCTTTCATGATGCAGAAATTTTGGGGGGACCTCACATTTATTCTGTTTTTCATCCTTGAGCATTGGGAAATCTAACTAAGCATAATTTTTTGTCCATAAAGAGAAGACTCATTTTCTCACTCCACATGGGTGCTGGAATTTCTCTGCTAATCTTAACCACCTGGAGTAGTAATTAATATGTAGAGTCTCTAACCCTATTTCTGCAATATAAATTTTTTATATACTGGGTAAGCCTCTTTATCTAGTGAGACATCTCATTGACTACTCCCTGGAATAAATTGACTTTTTTCTGTAATAGCCTGAAACAGTCCGAGTTTGGTATTTATTTCATTAAAAATTGTTATAATGTTCTTCCTGGAAGAAACAGTAAAAACTACCACCTCAAACTACACTATGTAACTGCTGTGACTCTTACCAGTGGACATGTGTCTTCGTTCACATGAGATGGCTGACAAATGAAGTCTTAAAAAATATATTAATGAAAAGAGTAGGGGTATGAGCTTGCTCTAGCTATACTAGAAAGACTGTTTTTAAACAGTACAGTAACAGTACAGTACAATATAATGGTTAAACAGTAACAGTACAATATAATGGTTAAAAATAGTCTCCCAAGTCTGGTTATGAGACTGTGTTGAAATCCTGATAGTACCAATGACCCAATTACTTGATTTATGAACTTGTAGAAGTTCCTGAACCTCATTAGGCATCTCAATCACCAGTTCTTAACATGTGTAAAATAACAGGCTTCATTCTGAGGATGAGGTATGACTGTTTATGCACTGCACTTTGTCTATAAGACAAGTGGACAATTGACCCATGATGGGAGAATTATCAGAGAATTATCAGAATCTTCCAGAATATTAGACCTGGATATCTGTGACATGCCATTTTTTTTCTGCTTCTGGCAAGAACTTTAACTGGAAACTTGGGAACTATGTTATCATATTAGATCTTCCATAATGTTGAGGAAGAAGAGAGAGAAATAGAATAATCAGATATGTAAAGAGAAGAAAATGTAAGAGATTGAAAAATTATCTTGATGTTTTTCCACATCCTGGTTACAATCTCTCTTTTCCATGGCAGATCCCCACCATTGAGTTCTGTGAGATAGTTCTATTTTCTTAGGACAAATTTATCCTAGTCCTATCCCAATTTTATTTTGTAAAATAGCTCCAATATGCTTCTTTCACTTGAAAACAATCAGTGATAACTAACATACCCATCTTTTTTGTGCATCTGAATTTCAACCGCAAAAGCCTTCTCACACCACCCTGTGTTCTAGTATGCCTCTGTTTGGTTACACTGCTTGTCCTTTCTTTCTTTATATGCCCATTAAAGTTTTATTTCCTTTGTGGTTTAGAGTAAATGATTCACCCATGATGTCACTCCTATTTCCTCAGTTGAATTGATTGTCCCTTCCATGATCTGTCCATGGACATATGTACCTGCTTTGTGGAAGTTATTTCATTTTGTCTCACATTATAGTTACTTAAAAATCTGCCCCAGTTTTTTAACTCTTTGAAGAGCAGTGCCATATTTTCTTACTCATTTTTATATTCCCCATGGACCTAATATATATCTTTGCATATAGTGTGTATTTAATGAAACGTCATATATGTGAGTATATATATGAAAATCCATTTCACACATATATTTAATTATACCTTTTATCACATATAGTCAACATTTGTTGAAGGTTTACTGCATTCTGTGTCTATGTCTGTGTGAATGTTTGCATAGCAATATATCACAGAAGAGAGGGTAAATATCTGACTAATATTTGATTGGGTGATGAGAAAAGAGCAAGTAAAATATCAAAGCAGCAAGTTTCATTCACGCAACTGTAAGCAGTGTTCCAGGAACATAAAGCATAAAGTTTGATGAGAGCAATCATGATAGATACAGAGGGCAAGATAGCTAGGAGCTGGGTAAAAAGGGACCTTTTATAATATAGTAAAGAGATAACAAATTGCTAAATTTATGGAATGTAAATTAAGTCATTTGGAAGTATATCTACTTTTCAGGTCACTGGAAGAACATTGAATGGATGTAGCTGTAATATTAAAGAGAATGCATTAATGGCCTGAAAGACTAATTTGGTCTTCTGTGGCATCTAGATAAGGTGATCTACTTTTAGTAGCACAGACTGATTCAAAATTAAAGAGACTGTTAAGCACTCTGAATTAATTGGCTTCAATTTTATATTTGAATATAGATTTGAATTTCACTATTGAAATTCAGTCCCTGCTCATTCATTATCCCCTGGGCAGGAAATCTAAGTGCAAAGGTGCTAAACTGGCAGAGATAGCTATTGTCCATGTAATGCATAATTAATGATAAATTGTATAAATATATATGTTCCTAAAAGATAAGACAGGATTGTGCACTGGCAAGTTTGTTTCACTTACTTCTTTATTACTTTTTTCTTTTAATAAAGGAAATAATACAGAGTAAACTGCTCCTTCTTCTTTCTCCTTAAAGTTATACTGAAAACATACTTTTAGTTATTAGAAATGCTGATGTTATTTTCTTTCTCCTTTGGGTAATGAATGCAGAGCTTAAAGGTTACTGAATAGTGTAAAATAAGAATGCTTGGTATAATAAGTACCAAGAATCGCTTGGTATAACAAATCAGAATAGTCTATTATACATGAATTTTTTCCTATTTATCTCCCAGAAAATTTTGTAACCTCAAATGGTTTATGATCAGCACACTTAGAGTACTTATAATAATATATCAATTGTTGAACCTGATAGTTGATCTCTAAAGTATAGCTCAGGGATCAGCTAAGAGCATAATATATAATAGAATTTATAAATATCTGCACACCTCTATAATGTGATTTATAAATATTATATAAATATGTACTAATTTATATAAATTTATAAATACATTTGTATTATATTTATGACATGTTTTATGTACACATGTCCTTAGCAGAAACTCATAAAAATTGTGAGATTTCTATACTGCAGATTCATCAACATCATGATATCTTATGGACTTTTTCTACCTTCTATGTTATAAGATTATTTAATAGTGGTATTTCTCATTTTTGACAGTTTATAGAGCAAAGGGTAAGAATCAACTGCTTATAAAACTCGATACAAATTAATTTCAGCCTTACTTCTATGCATATTGAATCATACAGCTTCTTGCCAGAAGTCTGGTTTATGTGTGTGTATGTTTGTTTTTATTGGAACTTTTCTTTACAAGTGATAGCAACCTGACTCAGCATACCTTAGGGAGAAATGAGATTGCATAGGCTCATGTAACCTGTGTCAAGGGAAGGGCTGCGGGGATGTCTAAAACCAGAGATTTTAGTGCCTTAAAGAAATTCTGTGGTTAATAGTGTTAAGGTCATTTTCTAGTACTACCAAGACTTTCTATTACTTAGGCAGGAAGCATTACCAGATACTCAAATATCTGAATGCTAACCATCTGATAGGAATATGGTGTCTCTGGTCCAAAATAGGAATGGACATTGGAAGGAGAAATCATCAGAATTAGGTAAGAAAAGCAGAAGCTACCCTAGAGAGTCAATATGGGAAGAAGTTTATTTTAGGGAGGTAGAGGTTTATAAAATCTTTGCAAGCCAGAACAGATTAGAAAGGTAACTTTCAAGAATACCAGAAGGGTCAGAATCACATAAAAGCTAGTATCTATGTTTTTCTGCTTCCTACTTCCCCTAAGCAGAGTGGGTTCTTCTCAGGAAGTTGTCCAGAAATTGCTGGCAAAAACTTACTTATGCACCCTCCTAACACCAGTGCATGTCTGAGCCATTAGAAGTCTTCTGCAACATACCGAAGAAGTTCTGGTTTCTCAGATTATTTTCCAGTGTTGCTGACATTTCATTAAGCAACCAAGCAAATTGTGAGTGCTATTCTGTGTTCAAGCTTATAGGTTAAATTGAGACTCTCTAGAAAGTATACTCAAAACTAGTAAATTTGGACAATCCAAAATTATATTCTTCCTCCTTGATCTAATATCCTTAGAATGCATCATTTTGCATACTCCAAATGTTTCTGTCAGTGTATATTGGAAAAAGTTTGCAATTTGTCTGGTATTTATGTACCTTCTCCTGGGACAGACTTTAATTTGTCTTCCTGAGTTGCTAGGATATGACACTAATTATAGATCTATAAGTATTTAGAGTAGGTGGCTCTATGGGTCCTGAGAGGAATCAGCTTTCCTTACAAGCCAACTCACTTAAATGGGATCATTATTGGGTCTTCAGAAAGTAGAAGCAGTGGCAGAAAGTATGCTTATCATGGCAAGATAGACTCAGTGGAATCTTGGATTGCAAATATGTTTGTATTATTAAGAGTACAAACAGGGCTTCCCTGGTGGTGCAGTGGTTGAGAGTCCGCCTGCCGATGTAGGGGACATGGGTTCGTGCCCCGGTCCGGGAGGATCCCACATGCCGCGGAGCGGCTGGGCCCATGAGCCATGGCCGCTGAGCCTGCGTGTCCGGAGCCTGTGCTCCGCAACGGGAGAGGCCACAACAGTGAGAGGCCCACGTACCGCAAAAAAAAAAAAAAAAAAAAAAAAAAAAAATTAGAGGTCTGTTAGTAAATGATGAAGGAAGAGTGAACATTGGGTAGGCACTAGTAGCAGGAGTTACGTTTACTAGAAGTAAAATAAGAGAGAAAGTTTTTATTCTGTTAAATTATGTTGTCTTCTAAAGAGAAAGGTCTTTAAAGCTGGTTCATAATTTGAAATATTTGAGTTTAATTCAACTTTATAAAATTATATATTCCCTAGTGGTTCACATCTTATTTATGACATTTACAATCCATGTAAATATTATTTAAATTGAAGGTTCTGATAAGTTTTGCTGAAAAAACAATCTGATGTTATCATTGTATCTGATATATTTATCACTGAAAACAGGAGAATGATTATATATATAAAATATTAATAAGAATGATGGATAGTTGGCAAAACATCAATGAACTTCATATCCAACTTTATTAGTATGCATTTTCAAATCCATACTAGAAATGAATCATCCACACCTGGTTAGCCTCACATCCATTGCCTTTTAATCTGGTGAGGTTTCAGTTTATTCTGCTTTATCTAACTACCTTATTAACCTTGCCATATCCTTTTTTCCTATATAGCAGAGGAAACTACAGATAAGTAGAATTAAAGTTTAGTCTAAAGCTTAAGGTTGGCAACTGCATGCTTTTTAAAACAATGTATTTATCCATATCTTCCTATTCAGAAAGTAGAAAGCTAAATCTAGAGTTATTGCTTTGAATCAGTCTGAGAACGTTTTAGCTTGTAATGGAAGAAATTCAACAGATTTGAAAGCTCTTCCTGCATTGGATTCTGAGTGTTTACATGTATTAACACTTTCAATTATTACACAAACTACACGAAACAGATACTGCTATTTAAAAATGAGGGAAGAAAAATGATATGTAACTTGGCTATATTTATATAACTACTAAGTGACAGGATTCAAACTCAAATGTTTTACTTCCAGAGTCCCTTCTTTTAAATTCCGTACAGTAACTCCCCTACGTACAAACGAGTTCTGTTCCAAGAGCACGTACATAAGTCCAATTTGTTCGTAAGTCCAACAAAGTTAGCCTAGGTACCCAACTAACACAATCGGCTATATAATATTGTACCATATAGGTTTATAATAATTTTCACACAAATAATATATAAAAAACAAACACAAGAAATAAAACATTTTTAACCTTACAGTACAGTACCTTGAAAAGTACAGTAGTACAGTACAACAGCTGGGATACAGGGGCTGGCATCGGGTGAACAGGCAAGAAGAGTTACTGACTGGACGAAGGAGAGGAAGAAGGTGGGAGATGGTAGAGCTAAAGGATTGTCAGCAATAGGAGTCAGAGGGCAAGCTGCAATTTCACTCACACCTGATGTTGATGGCACAGGTTCTGGTTCCTTGCTGGATTCAATTCTGTCTTTCCTTTTGAAAAAACAATGCAGTGATGTCTGGGTAGTAGCTCTTTTTTTGTCATCATAGATGACACGCTAGCACTGGATTGCATTCTGAACGGCTGCTGCAACCTTCGTGTACTATTCTACATTCAGGTCCTCTACCTCAAAAACTAACAATGCCTCCTCTTGCCATTTCCTGTGTGATGAATCTCTTTGGTTCTTCAGTTACTTCTCCTTCCTCTTGTCTCTCTTCGTCCTTTCTCTGGGCATGTTCGCCATCTTCGAAAGTTTGCAACTTGAAAGTTCATATGTAGGGGACATACTGTACTCTCATAACTTTTGTCTGCAAATAAGTTTACAAATTTTTAAAGGAATATTGTTGAATTTTGAGTTGGACTTTGGCATGTATCAAACATGATCATATAAATTATACTTTTAACCTGTTCATTTACTTTTTTAAAGGAAAAATCCCCAAATCATAAATTTTGAAAAGCTCTGATGGGCTTTATTCAGTGATTCATGAATTGAGCAGCATCTATTCTAGCAGACAGAAAGAAGCTCCAAAGAGTTGTACAAGAGAGAGGGTTTTTATAGATGGAAGTAAGTAGAAACAAGGAAATTATACTGGGCATTTGCTGACTGATTAAAGCAGGTCATTTTCCTTTTATGGAACGAAGGGAAGTGTTGGACCCAGGCTAGGTAACTTGTGCTGAGCAGGCAAGCACTGATTGGTTGACCTAGGCCTTCCTTTTCTTGGAAAACTGAGCATAGAAACTTAGTTAAGTTTTGGTTGTCTGACATGGGGCTTAGCCTAAGAGACTCTAGCTTGGGTCTAGTGTGGACACTTCAGCAGCTTAAAAGTGTTATATACCATCAAAGTATACAAACATGTATTAGGCACTGGTGAGTCAGCTGTGTGATAGAGGATCCTGTTTTCATGAGTAAAGAATAAAATAGAGATTGACATTAATCTAATAAATACATAACATATGTATACAAAGTAGAATAAAATTGTTATAAATGGAAGGAGCCCATGGTGATGTGAAAAAGATACAGTTCATTAAAGATGTGCATGGATATAGAAGTCATGGGAGACTGTTTTAAGGAACTAACATTAGAACTGAAACCTAGCACTGTAATAGGACTTCACCAGATGAATAATGGGTGGAAGACAATTATATCCACAGGGAAAAATATATGTGAAGACCTTGTTCAGGAATTAACATAATAGACAGCAGGCCACAGGTATGCAGGAGTGAGGAGAGTCATGGGTGCTTGTGAGTCCTTTCAACACTCACGTTTGTGAAATCTTCACAGTTACTTATTCAACAGTATACTAGAAGTATTAGCTAATGTAATCAAACAAAAGAAATAAATTAGAAGTATAAGAATTAGCAAGGAAGAAGTAAAATACTATTTTCAGAAAATATGTTAGTAAACTTAAAATGCTTAGAGAATCATCGACAAAATTACCTCAAACAATAAGAGAATTCAGTGAGAGTATAGAATATCAACTTAATAGGAAG
Organism: Phocoena phocoena; assembly: GCF_963924675.1. Taxonomy (NCBI): domain Eukaryota; kingdom Metazoa; phylum Chordata; class Mammalia; order Artiodactyla; family Phocoenidae; genus Phocoena; species Phocoena phocoena. The sequence continues at coordinate 40,542,607 of NC_089230.1, read as the reverse complement.
AATCAATAGTCTTTATATACACAATCAATAACCAGTTAGTAGAAAATATAATGTTTGAGAAACCCTATTTACTATAGTAAAACAAAGGTAATATATTTAGGAAGAAAGTTAAAAGAACTATTTTAAATCAATATAAGAAAACTTTAAAACACTCCTGAAAGACACTGATATAGACTTGAAGAATTGTAAAGACATCCCTTGTTCTTAGATAACATGACTCAACATCATATAGATTTTAGTTCTCTCTAAATATTTAATATTTAATGCTAGTCCACAAAAATTATCCACAGCTTCTGTGAGGAACCAGTTGATATCTCATTTCACACAGTAAAATAAGTCTTTAAGAGTTGTCAGTAAACGCTGAAAAAGAAAAGATGTAAGGAGACAATTGTACAAATTCAGAATTAAAACTTCTTGGTACAGGTGCTTGACAGGCAAGCAATAGCAATACTCTTTAGCACATGTTTAGTATATCATAAAAGAAGCATCTCAAATCACTGGGGCAAAGATTGAGTAATAAATATTGTTTTTGGATGACTAAGTGAATAACTATTGGACAAAGGTAAAATTTGATCTGTATCTCACAAGAATTAATTCCAAATGAATCAGAGCTATGAACACAATGAGTGAAACTATATAAACATTGAAAGAAAATGAGTGAATTATTCTATAACCTAGATGTAGGACAAGGTTTTTTAACAATGACTGAAAATCTAGTTGCAATCAAAGAAAAGATTGACAAATTCAACTATACACACATGCACACACACACACAGACACACACACACACACACCCATACATATATGGCAGCAACAAATACATAAAACACTATAAGTAAAATCAGTCAAATAATAAACTGAAAGAAAGTATTTGCAACATTTGTCATAGATAAAAGGCTGAAATCCCCTATGATATAAAGAATATTTTAAAATTGAGGAAAAATAGACCACAGCCCACTCAAAAGAAATGGGTAAAAGACAGAAGCAAGCAATTCATTTAATAAGATATAAAAATTGTTTTAAACATATAAACGTGTCTGCCACTCATAAGACAGAGTTTAGCAACTATTAAAACTCTTGACAGTGTACTCTGTTGATTGGATTAAGCAGACATTCTGCACAATTGCTACTGGCAGTACAAACTGATAATAAACTGATAACAGTTCTTATGTAGGAGTATTTGATAACCTCAAACCCAAAAATATTCCTATGTGTTTATCTTTCAGCCCAGCAATCCCACTTCTTGGAATTTATCCTGAAGACATTCTTCCAACAATTCAAAAAAATACATATATAAATGTATACACATACACACAAGGTTATTCATTGCAGTATTATTTGTATTTTTCAAAAGAAGAGTGGAGAAATAAAAGCAATAGAATGAAAAACAATCAAGGAAGGTGGCAAGAATATACCAAGAATAACAACAAAATTATATAATTTCGATAATGATGAAATAGTGTTAACTATCAGAGAGAGACTGTTAAGGGACTGATATAAAAACAAACAATAGGTGGACCATATAGAACTCTGACTCACAACCTGAAGGCAACTACCCAAGAAACAAACTCCCGTATCTATAGTAAACAACTCTGGAAGCCAGCCTGCTGTAAGTCAGACTTACAGGAAGCCAGATTGCTATCACTGGTAACAATTCAGGGAGCTAAACAATAATTTCTGTAACAATTGGCTAAAAAGGACAAGGACTTGATTAATAATTGACAGCTTACCTAATTTTTGTCCTTGCCTTCAACTTACCACCAACATGACTCCCTAGCTAAAGCGAGCCCAGAATAAATAGCCTTTGCTTTTCTCTTTCGGTTAGTCTTCATTTATTTCCACAGTGCCAAAACCCATGCATGAAATAGTGGGAGCCATTTTCCCAGAAGATGAATGGGAAATGTCAGTTACTTTAGAAAATGAAAGGGTGTGGTATAGCGTGAAAAGTGAAAGTGCGGGTGAGAGACTTCGTGAAAAGCATTTCAGTCCTCAAATTCCCCTCCTCACCCTGCCCATACAGAAAACAGTGCTATTGATAGATAACCAATACTTTTCTCTAGCTCTGCATCTAGAATGCCAGCAATGAGGCTTATACTCTTCACCCAGAAGGATCACACTAAACTGGATCACACCAACTGCCTCAAACAAACAAAGATAGGGCTTCCCTGGTGGTGCAGTGGTTGAGAGTCTGCCTGCCGATGCAGGGGATACGGGTTCGTGCCCCAGTCCGGGAAGATCCCACATGCCACGGAGCGGCTAGGCCCGTGAGCCATGGACACTGTGCCTGTGCATCCGGAGCCTGTTACCCCACAACGGGAGAGGCCACAACAGTGAGAGGCCCGCATACCACAAAAAAAAAAAAAAAAAAAGATAATAATATGGATAATTGAGACCTTCAGCTGCTAAGTCTCTATACGATTAGCCTACAGTAAAGATTAGCACTGGGAAAGCACTGTTTCTATAACCAGAACATCTAAGTAAATTTCAGTGCCTCCATCTCAAATATGAATGGACAAATACATTTGAGGAAAGTTTTTTAATATCAAAAATAGATACAGAAATCATACAGAAAACTAAAGGAACTCAGAGGAAACAGAAGAATCAATAGAAAAATGAAGCTAACTAACAACAACCTAGTTAATACCTTCAGAGAAATAAGAAAAGATATTACATATGCAAAACAGATATTTTAAAAGAATGCATACTCTTGGAAATAAAAATGGTAGTAGAAATAAATATTAATTAAAATATATAGGGTCTAGGTTGAAGAAAGTTTTTTAGACAAAACAGCAATAACAACAACTACAAAACTCAAAAGGGAGGAAAAAATAGAAATACAGTGTAACTGATGCAACTTTTGAATGAGTTACAGAATGATCAAAATAATACAAGAAAATTTTCCCAAACTAAAGGAAATGTGTTTTCACATTCAAAGTGCTATAAAGGACCCTACACAATGATTCCATAAAAAATAAACTACGACATGATGGTGTAATTTTCTTAGTTTTTGAGGAACAAATATAAGATAATGTTTCCAGAGAGAAGGAGGAGGAGAAGGAGGAAAACACATTGCATACAAAGACTTGGAGGCCAGGATGATGACAGTAACATTCGAATCTACAAGGGAGAGGAGAAATACCTGCCATGTTCTGAGGGTAAAATATTGTCTATCTAGAATCTAGAATACTTTCAAGGCAAATTATTAATCAAGTGTCAGGATAGAATAAAATACTTTTTCAGACAGGCAAAATCTCACTATTTTTAACTCCCAATCATCTCTCTCAGGAAGTTACTGGAAAGTGGACCCTGTTCATGTATAGAAAGATTGAGTATTGTAAGAAATATCACTTATCCCCTATTAAAATACAACAAATATTTACTCCCAAATCCTTATCAAATGTTTCATAGAACTTCACAAGCTGATCCTTACATAAAGGTGAAGATGTAAATGAATAAAATGGACAAGAAAATTGTGAGGTAAAATGTTAGGAGAATATGCTATCCCAATTATAAAGATTTGTCTTAAGGGCATGGACTTTAAAATCTTGTAGCACTGATTCAGCAATATACAAGGGATTAGTCTAAAAATCACAAGAACATTTCCCTGTAGTTGTGGAAACTTACTATATGATAAATATTCCATTAGTTTTTTTTTGTTTTTTTTTTGTTTTTTTTTTTTGCGGTACGTGGGCCTCTCACTGTTGTGGCCTCTCCCGTTGCGGAGCACAGGCTCCAGACACGCAGGCTCAGCGGCCATGGCTCATGGGCCCAGCCGCTCCGCGGCATGTGGGATCTTCCTGGACCAGGGCACAAACCCATGTCCCCTGCATCGGCAGGTGGACTCTCAACCACTGCACCACCAGGGAAGCACATCCATTAGTTTTTAATAAGAAAAAGTGGTCTATATGACACAGAGGGCATCAAAATTCTTTGTTTGCATATCCCCTCAAATACGTTTTTAAAATCTAATCTTTACACATTTTTTTCATTCTAATTTGTAAAATTTGTAACTGCTGTATAATTAAATATTGACATTTTAATGAAAACTGTAATAAGATTATTATGTATTTGAACAGTTTGTGAAATATATTCAATGGAATATAAATATCTACCAACATCCACTTAAAAATTAATGAACATGCTCTTTTTAACTTTCTGAAACTTTATAGCTTCCCTTTTTCTACTTTGAACTCATATTTTCATTCCACTTTCCTTGTAGAATTTTTCTCCCAATTTACTGCATTGTATGCTTGAAAGCTATTTATTTATTGTCCTATTTGTCTTTAATAAAATGTGTAAAAGTGACATTTTATCTTGTATTTTATTTTCTGTGACATTAAAGATATAAGTATTAAAATATTCACTGGATATTTTACTTCTTTTTATTAACTAAATTTTCACTGAAATATAAAATACATGTGTAACTAGTCACAAATAATAAATATATATTGGCAGCATTTTCACAATGTAAAATTATGTTCACAGATCAATAAATAGAAAAAGACCAGCAATCGAGAAATCTCCCTCTCCCTCTTATTCACTGCTTCCCCTCAAAGTGACTATTATCCTGATTTCTAACATTATAGAGATTAGCTTTCCCTACTTTTGAACTTCATGTAAATGAATCTTAAGTGCTTATTTCTGTGGCTTTTCCTCAATATGTGCTTGTGAGAAACTTCCACATTGTTGCATGTAGCAGTGGGTCATTCATTCTTATTGCTATTTAGTGTTCAATTATGTGACTATAACATGTTTTTTTAAATTTCTCTCTACTTCTGCATCTACTTAGTCCTGTAAGGTTCCCAACTGAGATGATGAGATGTCTACCAAGGGTGCCTCTCCTTGGTGAGGTCTTGAACTTTAATTTTTGTTTTCTCAGCACTGAAAACTGCAGAAAATGCCTATTTGACCACCAGGAACTTTCTGTCTAGCTTCTTATATTCTGCCCTGTGCAGTTCAAGGATTTGGCAATTGCCTCAAGGACAAAACCAGTATAATGTTAGGTTTACTTTCCTGTGGCACGTTCTCACAGGAATATATCTGCTAACTCCCTCTCTCCCAAGTTCTGTTTTTGTACTCATAATCCTTACTTTGTTTCCTCTGGCCCCATGAAATCAACAGAATATCTCCTGGCTTCTCTGCCTTTAGTAGTAGTAGTCCCTACTTGGACTATCTCTCAAGATACATACCAAGAATTATCAAATGGCCTGAGGGATGAAGAGGCTGCAGAATTTGCTCCTTTATCTGTAGTTCCCTTTCTCTTTAGGCTATTGGCTTCTTGAGTACTATTTCCTCTGGGAATTCTCTGTTGCCTTCTAATGATTTTGTTGTGGTGGTTGCTATTTGTTTGTTTTTTATATTTTATCTGGCTATTTCCATATTTCTCCACGGTAGATTTGACTGTTGCAATTATTTTATCGTAGCCCTTTAGAAAAGTCTACGATCATTTTAAGGAAACTCTTTTTGTTAAAGCATAACATACAAATAGAAAATTGCACAAATGCAAATGGAGAGATCCAAGAATTTTCGAAAGTAAATGTATGCATATAACTAGCACCCAGATAAAAGTAGTAAATTAACACCCTTGTGCCTGTTCACAGCCAATTCCCCCAACTATCCAAGAATATCTACTATTCTAGCTTCATAGATTAGTTTTCCTTATTGTTGACCTTCATACATAAGAAATCAGCATGGACTTTTGGCAGTCTTATTTTGCTTAACATTTTGTTTATCAATTAATCATTTTTAAAAAATCATGTTGAGGTGAATTGATTTATTTTCAAATGTTAAACCATCTCTGAATTCCTAGAATAAAATTTGGTTATGACAATTGGCTGTAATATATTATCTGGATTTGATATTCTGATATTTTGTAAGAATTTTTGTATCTGTGTTAATAAGGGTTATTTATTCCATTTAGGCTTAATGTAATTATTTCATATTTTTTGGCTTATGTCTATGTTTTACTATGTGTTTTCTATTCGAACCACCTGTATCATATCTTTTCATCAGTCTTGACGATTTTGATTAATCTAGTGTATTTATCATTGAATTTTATCATTTATTAACATGTATAATATAGTTATTTATTATTTCCTTATTTTTTAATGGCTACCGTAGGATTTACATGTATCTTTGATTTATTGCAGTTTAATACAGTGAACACTTTTATCTCTCCCCTAATAACTTTAATAAAGTTAAGACTTTAAAACAATTAATTCCCATTCATGTACCTCACTGTTGCCTTTTGTTTTACTGTTTCATGCATTTTAATTTTAATTTACATATATTTGAAACCCCATAGACAGTATCATTTTGAGCCCTCTTCCCTCTCTCTCTCCCTCTCTGTCTCTGCGTCTCTCTCTCCCTCTCACTTTTGCACACACAAACACTCCCACATGGCTACCTCTTCTATTCTTCATAACTTCCTTTTCTTTTCCTTATTTCCATCTGAAATTATCATTCTGCATGAAGAATATTATTTGATTTCCTTTAGATCAAATTTAGGTTGGTAATAATTTTTGAGCACATTCAAGATGTCTTTGTTTATGTTGGGAAGCCACCTATTTTATTCTATTGGTGCTCTGGTGAAGGTAATGCATCTTTATTCCTTAGCTGCTTTTAAGATTTTCTCTGTCATGGGGGTTCAGCCATTTTACTAAATAAACTAGGTTTGGCTTTCTTTGTGTTTTTTTTTCTCCTTAGAGTTTTCAGACTATCTTGAAATATATTTTGATATATTTTATGAACTCTGTCAAATTTTCTCTCCTCTTTTTCTGAAACTCCATATAAATATGAAATCTTTTCATTGGGTAGTATATGACTCTTGCTCTTTTTTTTCCTCTATGCTTTAGTTTGTATATTTTCTCTTGGCTTAATTGTTCACTAATTCTGTCTCCTGCCATTGTCTGATTTCTTCTTATGCCAATTAATTATTTATTTCTGTTATTGAATTTTTCAGTTTATTTCCTATTTAGCTCTTTCTTCAGTTCCATTTTTTTGGTAAAGTTCTCTAGGTTTAACAATTTTTTTCTCCATCTTATACTTACTATTTCATTAAAATTTTAATCATGATATTTTAGTCTTTGTGATTATACTCCAATATCTGAATCACATATAAGTCTTCTATTTTCTTGATTTTTAGTTATATTTTCCCATATCTTGGCCATTCTAATACTTGTTGGTTAAATTATGGACATTGTGGATAAAAATTTTAGGTGTTCCACATGGTATATTTCTCCTTTAAATACAGTTCACCCTTTCCTCTATTAGGGAGATAGAATGGGGTTCTTTACCTTAATTCAATCAGAAACAGCTGAGTCAAACTCTTCTGCACATTTGGTATTACTCCATCTACTTCTGTTTCCCTGCTATCCTTAGAGAAAAATATCTAAGTGTGTTATTGAGATGCCAGTCCTCATGGGTATACATTCTATTGCTATGTCCTGAACTGAAATTTTCTTCTGTTTAACACATCAAGATATTCAAAGAAGTTTTTGTATTGCCTTTCTATCTCTTCTATTCATGTGGTCTCCAAAGTTTTCAATGTGTTGAGTAGAAAACTTGTTTCATTTAGGCTCAGTTCTCTGGTCATTTTTTACTCATCAGGATCTTAATCTCCCTAGCTTCTAATTTTTTTCCCTCAACTCCTGAAAAACTACAGAATTTCTCCTGATTTCTCTATCCCCTAGAAGTGTTCCTCTGTCTCGAAAATGCCAAGGTTCTAAACTTCTTGTCTTACATTTAGTAAGAGAAAGGGAAAATGCAGCTGCCAAATGTCAGCTCATCTCTTCACAGTTACTGCTTCTCTGGGATTTTGCTCTTATATTATTGATTGCTTCATTAGTTATCTGGTAACTTTATTATTTTTTAAATTTTTTTCTCTTTTAACATCTTTATTGGAGTATAATTGCTTTACAGTGTTGTGTTAGTTTCTGCTGTATAATAAAGTGAATCAGCTATATGTATACCTATATCCCCATATCCCTTCCCTCTTGCATCTACCTCCCACTGTCTGGTAACTTTAAATAAATGTTTATTACTATTGTGGTTGTTACTTAATATGTTTATTTTCTAGTTATTAGATGGAGCATTGGTTTTCTGTACAGTACTTCATCATACTCCAAGGTGCACATCTACGTTCATTTTTATTAGATAATATATAAATTTATATGTTCAAAGTTATTTTCTTTAAACAATTTAAAGATATTTCAATATTTGCAAGTACCTATTGTTCCTTTTGAAAATCAGCTGTCATTCTAATTTTTACTTGCTAAATAATAAGGTAAACATTCTTTGTTTCTCTGCCTTCTTTCAAAGAATTTTCTCAAAAGTGGAACCCAGTCATTTCTGCTTGTATCAAATTGGTCATAACTGGGGGTACAGCCACACTAATTGGTAAAAGAGACTAAGAAATATGTTTTTTCAGCTGACTTTCTTGCATGCCTCTTCTTATTGCACTCAGTGAGAATGGAAATTTGACATAGATATTTATCTCTCATTCAAAATATAATCATTTTGAGGAGACTGCTATAATATATCTTATGTTTATGTTAGAAAAGATACGTTAAATGAATTATTTTAAAAGTAAAATTCTACAACTTTAAGTAATTTTTCTGCAAGGAAATAATCTACAGTGTATAATACATCTATAGCATGTAGCATATCTATAGCATGTATCTATTTACAATTTATCTATAATCATCACCCTTATAACTATTTAGGAGAAAACATAAAGAAGGAAAGATGAGAAGCAGACAGAAGAGCTATGATAATCTTATTGTTTTTCTGTACGTATGCCAGTGTTGTGGCAGTTGTGGGGTGGAGATGGAGTAGTAGATGTTACTAAGATGTAATGGCAGATATGACCTATAACTGTTTCTAGAGAGTGGCATGGACATGTATACACTACCAAACGTAAAATAGAAAGTTAGTGGGAAGCAGCCGCATAGCACAGGGAGATCAGCTCGGTGCTTTGTGACCACCTAGAGGGGTGGGATAGGGAGGGTGGGAGGGAGACGCAAGAGGGAGGAGATATGGGGACGTGTGTATATGTATAACTGATTCACTTTGTTGTAAAGCAGAAACTAACACACCATTGTGAAGCAATTATACTCCAATAAAGGTGTTAATAAAAGAAATATATCAAACACATAAGAATAAATTTGCAATAAACAAACATTTATATACAGAAAAAAAATATTGGTGGTGAAGGACATTTGTGTAAAGATCACTAATCACTTACAGGCCAACATTTTGTAAAGTAAACTAAAAATAAATTACAAAGAAATAAACTGACAGACACGAAGATGTAATCCCAATTTGATTATTAGATTCAACTGACATAAATTATTGTGTTAAATTTCTATGAGAATTTCTAAATATTGTCTCTATTTCTGTACATATCTCATCCCAGAGTGCTAGCAGTTTGTAGACCACACTTTCAGTTGCACTCATCTAGAGGATGTGAAGAATAAAACAGAAAGGGATGCACTCCTTTTTGGCTATTACTTTTGTATTAATATGAATATAATTTTGTATTGGTATTTTTATGGTATTGGATTCATAGTTTGAACAACTGCATGGGTGTTTTTCAAGAATACATTTATATTGAGGAATAATTCTTAAAAAGAATTATTTTGACAGGCAACACACTGAGATTTGTGTGTAGCATGTTAACTTTGAAATTTCTTTGAACATTCATGATTGATATTTCATATAGACACTAACACCTGCAATCTTTCCAGAATACTTAAAGTTGAAATTACATGAGATTTTATTACTGCCATTAATAGTCTCTTAGTATACTTTCCTTTAGGATTCTTACCTATAGTATATATCATATGACTAGATATATCTTTCCAGTCATATATCATATGACTGGAAAGGTCATTGTGTTTTCTTTCTGCTTGAATGTTACCTTGTATTGAAATTATATTTTCAAGCTCTTGCTTCATTTTCTTTCAGAATCCATTATGGCTATTCCATACCAAATTTTCATTTGTTCTTTTGTAACCATACTTTTAATTTTTCTGTCTTTATCTGGATGATTTTGTAGTTCTTAGTTATCCCTGTTATAAAATTGCATCCTGCTCAGCAATTAAAGAGCACTTACAATTTATAAATTCCTATCCATCTACAGTTCTGGAAAATATTCTTGTTTTATTTCTTTCATTAATTTCCCCACCAACTTCTCTATAAAACTTCTTTTAGATTAATATTAGAAATGCTAACTATATTCCATATATTTTAATTTTTGTCCATCCTTTTTTCTTTGTGATAGAATTGAACTTCTTTGTATGGTTTTCTGGTTCTCTAACCCTTCTGTAATGTTTACTTAGCAATTCAACCTATATATTGCTTTTATTTATATGTCATTGATCAAGTGTTTTCTTTTAAAAAATCTGTATGAGTTTTTGCATGCAACTATTCTGAATTTTCTGTCAGAATAATAACTATTCTGCTGGTAGGATGTTAATTCTTCTTGTTGAATTTGTTGCCCTACTATTTTGGTATTTTTTAGTTTCCTGGTCACATTTTATTTGAGAGAACCTATTTGCCTACCAGTTGTTTTTAATGATTAGCTACCTCAATAAATAACAACCAACCATCTTGCTTCTCCTACTCCATGGTCAACACTTATTTAACTTGCTGATAGATAGTACTGTCAAACTCAAGTGTGTTGGGCAAGTAGGGGGATACACTAATCAAAGTGTTGATTGAATCCCAAAGCAATTATCCTTGGAAATGTCACAGTAACTCCTCCAATTACTTGTATCAGCAATACTAGAATTAAATACTATATACTTTTCTTAGTCATACTTAGTCTTATATGTATGACTCACCAGTATAATGCTCACCATTAGCCTTTATCTTGATTTCTCTCCAATCATTTGGTTGCCTGAAGCTTCTACACTAATAAATTCTTCAAGAAAGACTCATGGGAACACTATTTCCTGACTTCTTTCATACTGATAACTCTTTTCTGTAGCCTTTACTTTTGAAAATCTGCTGACAGATAAAATATTCTTAGTTCATATTTTCTTTCCTTGGGGATTTTAGCTATTTTAATCCACATTCTTCTGGCCTAAAGAACTGAGGTTGAAAAGTGATGAAAATTTGCTTTTGTCTAATCCCCTACTCTGTTCTTTAACTTCGTATTTTTACTTGTTTACCTCAAGGTTTTATTTATTTATTTAACTTTTATTGATTTTTTGAGAGTATGTTTCAGTGTTGCTAATTCTGGATTTATTTTCTCAGGAACATGATATGCCCATCCAGTATGTCATTTCAATTAGTTTTGCCACTCAAGGACATTTTCTTGAGTTATAGTTTTTAGTACTTTTCCCTTTATTCTTACTTTGATTTTCTTCCTTAAAGATTCCTATTATGCATATGATGGATCTTCTTTGTTTACCATCTAATTCTTCACTTTCCTTTGAATTTTTTAGAAGTTTCTTCCTTCCTTTATTTTTTAAAGTTTTTATTAAACTATAATAAATATATAGAATAGAAAACATAAATGTGAAGCTAGTTAAATTGTCATAAACTGAACATACCCATGTAACAACATGTGGGTGAAAAAACAGAACATTAGCAACACACTGGCAAACTTTACCTGTCCCTTGCCAGTCTCTACTGCCCACCTGGTTAACCATAATTATGACTTTTAACAGCTTATTTCAAGTGTGTCTCCTTTTTTGTTCTACAAAGATGTAATTTCTATGTGAACACTGAGGCAATTTCCCTTTTAAGAGTTTTAAAATGTAAAATTTCAAATTATTATATCTTGGCATGTCTACCTCTTCATTCTCTTTTTATTGTTTATAGTTTATTTTTGATATGCTTTTTTTACTTGAAATATTACTTTTATTGAAGTAAACTATAAAAATGTCTACATTTTTAAAGAGATTGTAAGATAAAGTAAATGATAAAATGTGTATCACTTAAATTACTCTAGTCATTTCAACTTGTACTGACCACAAAGAAGTTTTTTTCTAATATGGACTGAAGTTAATGGTTATTCCTCCAAACAATGTTGTTTTATAAAACACAGCTTATTGTATGTGTGAGGTTGAAATGCTTACAGAATTATGTCAAACTATTTAATTTGACTTAAATTGGATCTCTTGTAACCATGAAACTTACTGGAAGATTCAATTAATGAAGCTCTATTATTATCATATTAATCTATTAGGTAAAATATGAATTTATAATATCAACTAGGAAACTTCTCTATTCTTAGCAATAAACAGCAATTACTATAAAACCAGTGGCAAAAAATAAAATTTGTTTCTCTGTTTTCCAACAATATTTAATATAACACTTTTCTCTGACCTTGTGAGTTATTATATGTGAAAATATTTTGTACACTGTAAATATGTATATAAATATTAAATGTTATAGCTACATTTTAAGTATAGCTGATTATAAGTTGATTTAATGCAAATAAGCTAACTCAGTGTAGCCGGTATGCATCTCTATGTAACAATTTTCCTTAATTGGAAAAATTAAGATTTCCAAGTATAATTTCCCTATATGTAAAACATTCAATACCAAATTAGCATCTGTTGAAACAGTTGTCTGATCAAAATTCTATTGCCTCTCTGTGGCATCTAGTGAGAAATGAAACCTAGGCAGTATGTTGACAGTGCTTATTCATTCAACAAATATTTTTGAACAGTTTTCCCATGCCAGAGATTATATTTAAAATTCAGACATAAATAGGACATGATAACTTGCATTTTAGTTATGGAAGGATAATTGTGGACATGGAAGGAACAGTAATTACTATACTACTATGAGCATAGGTTAGGATTCTTACCTATAGTATATCACTTAATTCTTATAGTCACCTGTGATGAAAAGTTTATTTTATGTATTTTATAGATAAAAAAATTGACGCTCAGATAATTTTTGTGACCAAACGAAAAGTTAAGCATACAGTAAGTCCAGGGGCTGGGCTGAAATTGGAATCTCTGCTTTTCTTACTTTAATTCCCAAGATCTTTCCATTATATACCATATGGCTTGTTAAATAAATTTAAATGTACTTACGTGATAGTGCTGTGTAAGTATATAATGAATCTCTAATTGGGAGTCAGTTTTCTAAATTCAAAGATTGTCATATAAATATCCATGCATTTGGGACTCAGAAAATTTTAGTATCTTTAAAAAATTAATATGGCTATTATATCTTAGTAAATCCTTAATTAAGTAGTATCTTACAGCATATTATTCAATAGTCAAAACAATAATTTTGTTTTTAGCTACATATTTCCATTCTGTACTAAAATGTGCTAGTGCATTTTTCAAAGAACAATACTTTTTCTTATTTCTAGTTATACATGAACAATTTATAGCCAAATCAAATAAATTCCAACTATTTCTAATGGCAATGTTAGGACTTGAAAAATGAGAATCGCTTGTTAGATGAAAATGAATTTATTTCAGACTCCATTTATTTGCGGTGGTCAGTAAATCTTTCAGTTTACCTTAAGGGCTCAAGAAATTCAAAGTTTGTCTAAAGGGAAATTATACCCCTAGTGGGAAATGTTATGTTATTTATTTTATTTTATTTTATTTTGAGGGGTGAGAAACGGGGTATTTATTATTACAAAATAACATTCAATTCATCTTAACTAGTTATAACATATTTGGTAGAATAGGAAATCTTAGTATTTGTAACAGTTACCCAACAAACTGACAAATATAAGAAATAAAAGTTTAATTTTAAGAATAATTGTCCTAAGCAATGAATTACATTATAAATTATATATTTATTTTTCTGTTTCTAGAGCTTTTCATATTTAGCTTCAGAATTTGAAGAAATAGATATTGAAAGAGTAAATCTAATTACCTTGATACCACAACTTTCTTTCACAGCAGAATTAAGAAATTTATCTAGGTGTTCACTGTAAGCATTTTTAAAGGATTATTTCTTCATTATATATTATCTAGTAAGTTTTTTTTCTTTTTTTAAAGAACTTTATTGAGTAATTCACATAAAATTTGCCCATTTAAAGTATTCAGTTTAGTGTTTTTTTTTTTTCTCTACATCTTTTTTGGAGTATAATTGCTTTACAGTGTTGTGTTAGTTTCTGCTGTACAACAAAGTGAATCAGCTCTATGTATACATATATCCCCATATCCCCTCCCTCTTAAGCCTCCCTCCTACTCTCCCTATCTCACCCCTCTAGGTCTTCATAAAGCATTGAGCTGATCTCCCTGTGCTATGCAGCAGCTTCCCACTAGCTATCCATTTTGGAAATGTTATTTTAGATGAGATCCTGCAGCAATCATGAGGCGTTATAGTTACAGAGATTAATTCTTCTGGAGAGATATCATTCCTAAAATATCTCTGGTGTATGTTTATGTCTCATGTAACATAAATTTATTAATTCATTCATAACACCTAAGTTGTGATAAATATATGGTCATCTGAAATCCAAGATTAAGTCTAAAAAATAGGAAATAACTGGTACGTTAAAATTTCTTCTAAGTTTAAAATGGTGGTAGAATAGAATGTCTGAACATCTGGACCCTTCTTGGTCCATTATCAGAGTCAAAACCATGAAGTACAAAGAAGTCTAGAGATATTTTTATTAATTTTGCCTCTCTGTAAAAGAAACATTTTATTTCTTAGATATCTTCAATTCTTAGGGGGAAAATGAGGATGTAAAAGGAAAGAAAAAATATAAAACTGTATTTCTCAAAGGTAATATATGGATACCACTAAAAAAACCTGTTAATATATCCCTAGGGTTATTTAAATTATATTTATTTTACTATTTTTTAAATATGTACAAATATAAACAATAAATTCTTACAACCATAAATGACAAACCAAAAAGCAAATTTGTAAGCTAACACAAGCAAGACTAGAAAATCAATAACATTTTAATCATATGGATTAATTTGTTGTATGAGTGGACATTTTGTTGAAAAACTAAATTGTTTTTCACAGTGTGACTTGTGTACTGATACTATTGCACAGGTACTTGTGAGTTTGGCATATCTATGTTGCCATGTAAAATCTGATAAGTAATTTAGTCCACCATTTTCCTCTAGTTAAACTATTGGAGGACATTTATTCATACATAATATTCTGATATCATTCAGTTCTCACATAACAGTGGTGGGCATATGCACATTATTCTCTTTTGCCCTTATTAGCCTACTACAATTAAAGTGGTAAAGGCACCAAGACAAATATAAATGAGAATATAATATTAAGCATTGAAATTGCATAGTAAGTAATGGTTATCCAAAACATTTTAAAATTAAATTTAGATATTATAATAGTATATTATTATTATAATGAAAATCAAGAGTTACTGACTTATGTTAATGGGCGTGGAGGGGTTGAGATGGCATATTGATCGGCTCATCAACCCAGAGGGACTAGTGTATTACAAATGAACTCCAGAGACATCTTCCTCTTTAATCATCTTCATGATATATCTCTAATCCTCAGTAATTAATTCTGTAAGTCTTTCTGGATTGATTGAAATGCTAATTACAGAATGTTTCTATAATCTTAAAGCTGCAAACTCTTCAGGCATATCAATTGCATATATATTCTACCCTTGAAATCTCTATTCTTGTTCTAAAAGAAATTGTAGATATCAGTGCAATGGAGAAATTTCATTATACTTCCTAGGTAGTTTATTTTAATTTCCACTAGATATATTCTTTATCTTAGCCTTTTATAGGTTATAAGTATTACAAATATCTTCTCCCAGTTTGTGGCTTATTTTTAATTTCTTTATGGTACCTTTTGAAAAAGAGAATTTGAAAAATGTCAGTGCAGTCATTTTGATCAATGTGTGCATGTATGTTTGAGTCTCATTTAATATATAGTTCCCTACTCCATGGTGAAAGATGTTTTTTACATTTTTAGCCAGATAAAATTTTGGTTTTCACACTTAAGTTCCTGATCCATTTGTAATTCATTTTTATGTAAGATATGTTTTGAGCTGAAATGTTTTCCTCCAAATTCATAAGTTGAATCCATAACCCCCAGTACCTCAAAATGTGACTGTATTTGGAGATAGGGTCTTTAAAGAGGTAATTAAATTAAAAATGAGTTCATTAGGATGGGCCTTAATCCAACATGATTAGTGTCCTATAAGAAGAGAAAATGTGAACAGAGACACCAGCGATGCACATGCAGCAGAGGAAAAAACATGTGAAAACACAATGAGAAGTTGGCTTATCTGCAAACCGAGGAGAGGAGCCTCAGGTGAAATCAAGCTGGCCGAACCTTGATTTTGGATTGCTATCTTCCCAAACTGACAAAAGTAATTTCTGTTTTTTAAGCCACCCTGTCTCTGGCAATTTGCTATGGTAGCCCTAGCAAACTAGTAACGCTGTCACATTCCTGCTGGCCACAAATATAACCAACCATTCCAGGGTCATTTTATAGTTTCTCCTTTTCCCACTGCTCTGTAGCATCACCTTTGCCCATGTATCAAGTTTCCATTTGTATATGGCTCATTTTCTAGGACCTCTATTCTCTTCAGTCTGTTTGTTTAGTTCTGTCCAATTCCACACATTATAATTACCACAGCTTGAAAATATAACTTGATAGAGCAAATATTCCTACTTCATCATCACCTTAATCAGTGTCACCATCAGTCTTTTTAATACAATTATTTGTCTGGATTCATAGCAAGAGTTCTTAATCAGAGTAGAAGGCAAGGCAAACAACGCATAAGTCTTCCGAGAACTATAGATAAAGGAAATGCCAGGAATGAACAAATAAGTTTGAAAAAGAAATAAAGGGTAGTTGAAGTTCTAGCAATTGAAAATATAAAATAAAAATGTATTGAATGGCTTAAAAAAAAACACAGCTGAAAGGAGTGTTATAAGCTGGTAGATACATCTAAACAAATCACTCAGTGTGCTGTACAGAGAGACAGAAAATATATACGTGAAAGAGAAGGTAAGAGCTATGTGAGAGAATGCAAAGGTTTAACATGTGTCAGCATAGAATCACAGAGGGAGAGAGAAAATGAAGAAGTAATATTTGAAAGAAAATGGCTACAGTTTTACAAGACCGAAGAAGATAAAAATTCACAGATCCAGGATTTGTAACATATCACAAGCAGAAGAAACAAAAATCAATCTGAGTCCAAACACATCAAAGTAAAACTGTAGAACACAAAGGAAAAAAATAAAATATTTTATGCAGCCAGAAGAAAGGAGAGCCAGAAGAAATAATAATACCTTTATTCTGCCAATTGTTACGAAAAATTGATTGTTAACCTACCTTTAAATTCTCAGAAATGTTATCATTCAAGAAAAATTATGAATTAAAATTCCACCAAAAAAGCCTATGGTAAGGTAATTTTGTAAGATATATTTCAAAAAGAAAAGTCATCCCAGAATAAGGTCTGTGTTGCCAGAAAGAATGAAAAGCAAGTCAAATAATAAATGTGTTTGTGAGTAGCTCACTACTTGATCATCTGTAGGAGTCTTGCAGGCCGAAATTCAGTAAGCTTTTCTCCAGACAGGATTGTTTCTTCTTTGGCTTAGGGGAAGCAACCGACTAGAAACAATCTCAGCCCCATTAAGATTTCTGCCTTAATGCAAGCAGCCTGGTTCACACTGTGCTATGGATCAGATATTAGATCAGCTTTCCTATTGGCACCCACCCAAAGGTACCATACTCCTCCCATTTGCCTGTTGCTCCTGGCTTAAAGCTCTTATTTCAAATCATACATGTGTGTGTGCTTGGTTAGCTTTGCATCTGGTGGTGATGTGATGGCGAGATCATTGAGGGTCTTCCTCTACTTCTTATGAGGGCTTGAACAGTATGTTTTGCCCATATCTGTATTGGGAGGGCACACAGAGCACCCAGTTAACCAAGATGCTGGTCACAACTGTTTAACAATTTCTTGGCATCTGTAGATGACAAATGCAGCTTTTATAGTTATGACGAAAAATCAATCAGTATTTCTGGAGTAAAGTAGGGTTGAATGGTTTGTTTCATAGATGCAGTCACATTCCATTCTCCTTATTTTTAAATGTTACAAACAACTTTGCAAACGTAAACAACCTTGGAAATGGAATGGGGAAAAATGACTAACAAAATTTCAGAAAATTATAAAGAAATAAAGTGGGGTTTTCTTGTCTTAACAATTCCCCAGGACTGCTAATTATTCCTTACAGTATTTTCCTGGTCTCTTTTGCTTGAACTTCATGGTAACATTTATTACTAGGGTAAAGCAATATATTTTTGTTGTTGTTGTTCCAGTGCTTTTTTTCACTCCATCGATTCCATGTGCTTTGATTTGTTGTTTCACACTGTTAGTTATCAGATTAGAAAGCTCTTGAGTATCACATGTGTCTGTGTCCTTACAGGTTGGTCCATCTGGCAGTTGAAACAGCTTTATAAACTTTGTAAGCTTTATAGGAAGAGATACACTCTATCTTGAAAAGAAAATTTGATTCTTTGCAGTACATGTGGTTAAATAAGTAATACTTAGTAAAATCTCTTCCTCTATTGTTAGAATAATAGTAATTAACCAAACTGCTATACTACTCTCACATGGATCTACAGTTGGTCTTACTACATTGTGTCCCTGGGGTGTGTTAATTGTTATGTATTTTTTCTCCAAAAAGGGATAGTCTGCAATCATAAATGAATGCACCAGAACCTAAGATATTCCAGGAAATGATTATTTGTTCTGTTATTTTTTAATTTAGAAGGCTTTTAAAAATATATTCCAGGCCAACTAATAACAGTTGCAATATTTTTACTTCACAAGGTGCAATGATTGGAGGTATATTTACTTGAAGTTGTATTTTCCAGTGTGGAGATATTTTCCTAATACAAGTCTGTATTTATTTCTGAGTGAGAACTGGTGAAATGTGATGAGTATAAATCATTGCTTTTTATGAAATAATCTTATTTTACTCCAAAGTGACTATCATGTTATAGTAGTTACTTCATCTGCAGCAAGTCAAAACTTTGTTCATATGAACTTCTTGGCTAGAGTCTGTGTCTAGTGGCCTGGAATAGTTTTTGCTATTATACTTACCAAGAAAAGGATAGCATGAGCCTCTCTGCCAAAGCTACATTTTTAGGAGCATTGACTAAGAAGCTTTGGTTAGAATTTGCCTTTATTTTCTTAAAAGAATGTTGTGAGTCATATGAATCACTCTTGTGTTTATAAATTATGTAGTACATGTAATACAGAATCTACCTTAATATAATTTTTTTTGTTTTTAGTTTGTTTCTTTGTTTTGCCATCAATGATTATTATGTAACATGGTTTGTCTTCTTTTTATAGATTTTATTTTTTAGATAAGTTTTAATTTTCAAAGCAAAATTGAGCAGAAACTAGAGTTTCCATATGTTCTTTGCTTTCACACATTTACAACCTCCCTCACCATGAACATACTGTACATGGTGGTATATTTGTTACAAATGATGACTTCTGACACACCATTATCACTCAAAGGCCATAGCTTACATTAGGGTTCACTCTTAGTGTACATTCTATGAGTTTTGACACATGTTTATTGACATGCATTATCCACCACTGTAGGATCAAACAGAATAGTTTCACTGCCCTAAAAGTCCTCTGCTTCTAAAAATCCTTCCCTCCTTCTTGGCAACTACTGATGTTTTACTGTCTCTATAGATTTTCTGTTTCTAGAAAGTAATATATTTGGAATCAGATAGTGTGTATGTAGTCTTTTCAGATTGGCTTCTTTTACTTAGTAATATGGATTTAGGATTTCTACATGTCTTTTCATTGCTTGATAGCTCATTTCTTTTTTAGCACTGAATAATATTCTGTCACCTGGATGTACTATAGTTTATTCAATCACCAAGGACATCTTGGTTGCCTTCAAGTTTTGGCAATTATGAATGAAACTGCTTTAAACATCCATGTGAAGGTTTCTGCATGGTAAATACCAAGGAGTGTGATTGCTCAGTTGTATGGTAAGAGATTGCTTGGTTTGTTTAGTTTTGTAAGGAATAGCCAAACTGTCTTCCAAAGTGTCTGTACCATTTCACATTCCCAGCAACAACTAATGAGCATTACTTTTGCTCTGCATTCTTACCAGCATTTGATGTCAGTGTTCCAGATTTGGCTATTCTAATAGGTATATAGTGATATCAATTGTTTTATTTTTATTTATGTATTTTTAAAATTTATTTATTTATGTATTTATTTTTTTGGCTGTGTTGGGTCTTCGTTTCTGTGCGAGGGCTTTCTCCCGTTGCGGCGAGCGGGGGCCACTCTTCATCGCGGTGCGCGGGCCTCTCACTTTCGCGCCCTCTCCCGTTACGGAGCACAGGCTCCAGACGCGCAGGCCCAGTAGTTGTGGCTCACGGGCTTAGGTGCTTTGCAGCATGTGGGATCTTCCCGGACCAGGGCTCGAACCCGTGTCCCCTGCATTGGCAGGCAGATTCTTAACCACTGAGCCACCAGGAAAGCCCTCAATTGTTTTAGCTTGCAATTCTCCAACAGCTTATGATGTAGAATAATTTTCATGATAATTTGCCATCTGTATATGATCCTTGTGAGGTATCTGTTCAGTTTTGTGGTCCATTTAAAATAGGATTGTTTACTTCCTTATTGTTGAGTTTCAAGAGTTGTTTCTAAATTTTGGAAAACAAAATTTAGATTTGGATAACATCCATAAAATGTTACAGAAAAACCTGAACAAACTTTTTGGCCAACCCAATACTTCATCAGATGTGTTTTTTGCAAGTATTTTCTCCAGTCTGTGTTCTTATTCTCTTGAAATTGTCTTTTACAGAGCAGAGGTTTTTAAATTTAATGAAGACCAGTCCAATTATTTCTTTCACAGATCACACCTTTTGTGTTGTGTTGAAAAGGTCATTGTTATACTCAAGGTCATCTAGGTTTTCTCCTATGTTATATTCTAGGATTTTTATGGTTTTGTGTTTTATGTATGGGTTGGTGATGTATTTTGAGTTAACCTTTGTGAAAAGTCTAAGTTATGTAGCTAGATTTATTTTTGCATGTGGATGTCCATTTGCTCCAGCCCTGTTTGTTGAAAGGACTACCTTTGCTCCATTGTGTTGCCTTTGCTCCTTTGTCAAAGATCAGTTCACTATACTTATGTGGGTCTATTTCTGGGCCATCTATTCTGCTCCATTAATCTCTTTTTCTGTTCTCTCACCAGTACCACACTCTTTGATTACCACAGTTTTATAGTAAATCTTTAAGTTGGGTACTGTCTGTCTTCTGACTTTGTTCTTCTCTTTCAATATTGTGTTGGTTATTCTGGGTCTTTTTCCTCTCCATATAAACTTTAAAATCACTTTGTGAATATCCATAAAATAACTTTCTGGGATTGCATTGGAATCTATAGCCCAAGTTGGGAAGAACTGACATCTTGACAACATTTAGTTTCTATCCATGAACATGGAATATATTTCCATTTGTTTAATTCTTCTTTGATTTTGCTCATTATAATTTTGTAGATTTTTTCTCATACAGATCTTATTTTAAATTTATAATTATTTCGTTTTTGTGGTGCTAATGTAAATGGTATTGTACTTTCAGTTCTAAATTTCACTTGTGCATTGCTGGTATAAAAGAAAGCAATTGACTTTTGTATATTAACCTTGTATCCTACAATCTTGTTCTGATTGCTTATTAGTTTCAGAAATATTTTGTTGGGGCTTCCCTGGTGGTGCAGTGGTTAAGAATCTGCCTGCCAATGCAGAGGACATGGGTTTGAGCCCTGGTCTGGGAAGATCCCACATGACACGGAGCAGCTAAGCCCATGCACCACAACTACTGAGCCTGCGCTCTAGAGCCACAACTACTGAGCCCATGTGCCACAACTACTGAAGCCTGCATGCCTAAAGCCCGTGCTCCACAACAAGCAAAGCCACCCCAATGAGAAGCCCACACACCACAACGAAGAGTAGCCCCTGCTCGCTGCAGCTAGAGAAAGCCTGCATGCAGCAACGAAGACCCAACACAGCTAAAAATAAATTAAAATAAATAAATTTTTTAAAAGAATATTTTGTTGATTCATTTGGATTTTCTACATATACAATTATTTCATCTGTGAACAAAGGCAGTTTTATTTCTTTTCAATCTGTATATCTTTTATTTACTTTCCTTGTCTTATTGTATTAGCTAGACGTCCCAGTATGATGTTGACAAGGAGTGGTGATAAGGGTCATCCTTGCCTTGTTCTTAATCTTCATGGGAAAGCTTCTGATTTCTCACCATTAAGTATGACGTTAGCTGTAGGCTTTTTTTTGGAGATATTCTTTCTCAAATTGCAGAATTTCCCCTCTGTTACTAGTTTATGGAGAATTTTTATCATGTATAAGTACTGAGTTTTGTTGAATGCTTTTTCGGAATCTCTTCATACGATTATGTGATTTTTTTATCTGCCCTGTTGATACGATGGATTACATCAATTGAATTTTGAATGTTGAACCAGCCTTGCATACCTGGGATAAAGCCCAGTTAATCATGGTATATGATTCTTTTTATACTTTTTCGGATTTGATTTGCTAACATTTTGTTGAAGATTTCTTCATCTTTGTTTATGAGAGAGAGTGATCTGTAGCTTTCTTTCCTTGTAACATGTTTGTGTATTTTAGGTATTGGAACAATGCTAGCCTTGTAAATGAGTTAAGAAGTATTACCACTGCTTCTATCCTCTGAAAGAGATTGTAGAAATTTGTATAATTTTTTTTCTTACAAATTTGGTAGAATTCACCAGTTAACCCATCCGGACCTGTCGTTTTCTGTTTTGGAAGGTTATTATTATTTTTGTTGTTGTTTTAATTTTTTTTTAATTTACATTTTCAAATTTATATTTATTGGAGTAGTTGATTTACAATGTTGTGTTAGTTTTAGCTGTACAGCAAAGTGGGTCATTTATACATATACACGTATCCATTCTTTTTAAGATTCTTTTCCCATATAGCTCATTACAGAGTATGGAGTAGATTTCCTTGTGCTATACAGTAGGTCCTTATTAGTTATCTATTTTATATGTAGTAGTGTGTATATGTCATTCCCAATCTCCCTATTTATACCTCCCCCTCCTTTCCCCCTTGGTAACCATAATTTTGTTTTCTACATCTGTGACTCTATTTCTATTTTGTAAATAAGTTCATTTGTAGCCTGTTTTTTAGATTCCACATATAAGCGATATCATATATTTGTCTTTCTCTGTCTGACTTACTTCACTCAGTATGACAATCTCTAGGTCCATCCATGTGACTGCAAATGGCATAATTTCATTCTTTTTATGGCTGAGTAATATTCTGTTGTATATATGTACCACATCTTCTTTAACCATTCCTCTGTTGATGGACATTTAGGTTGTTTCCATGTCCTGGCTATTGTAAATAGTGCTGCAATGAACACTGGGGTGCATGTATCTTTTCGAATTATGGTTTTCTCCAGATATATGCCCAGGATGGAAGGTTATTATTTATTGAGTCAATTTACTAGATATAGACCTATTCAGATTATTTCTTCTTATGTAAGTTTTGGCAGATTTTATCTTTCAAGGAGTTGGTCCATTTCATGTAACTGAATTGTTCATAGCAGTCGTTTATTATCCTTTTAATTAATCATGGGAATCGTGGGAATCTGTGGTGATGCGTCTTCTATCATTTCTGATATTAGTCATTTATGTCTTAGTTTCTTAGTTATTCTGGCTATAGTCTTACTGATTTTATGGATGTTTTCAAAGAATCAGTTTTTGGTTTTGTTGATTTTTCTCTACTGATTTTATGTTTTAAATTTCATTGATTTCTACCTTACCTATTGTTGTTACTTTTCTTCTGTTTACTTTGGGTTTAGTTTCCTAATGTGGAAGCTTTGCTTATTGATTTTAGAGTTTTCTTCTTTTCTAATACATACATTCAATGCTATAAATTTTCCTCTAAATACTGCTTTCATTAGTCCCATGACTTTAATTTTGGAGGACTGTTTTGGGGAAATATTACCTGGATTCTGGAAAGTTCATTTGCAAACTCATCCCAAACCTATATTTCAGCAATTGCAAACTTGCATGTCTATATTTTCATGATAGTTACTACTAGAAGCTCCAATCATGTTGAATTATGAATATAGAAAATGTTCTAAAACATGCTTAACTGTGACCACAGAGGCTTATACTAAGACTTACAAATTAAACAAAATTATATTCTGGGTGCCACTGTCAGCACCTACTCATTACTTCTTTTCTACAGGAGTTGGTTTTTTGTTGGTGCCTATAAAACAAGATCAAGGTAGAATTTTACTACTCTTAGAATCATACAGTCAAAATTTACAAGGTTGAGGGTGTTTATGTGTCAATGGGCTTCTCTACTCTTTATGAAGTTTCACAAGACTCTTCTCCAGAACACTGTGGCTTCAACTACTGAAATGACATTATTCTTTTATAGAGTGGTGTGTCTATATCAAATTATGTGACTCATATTTTTAACATTCTTAAAAACCTGAGGAAGAGGAAGTGGGAATAACCAGATGAGGAACAGAAGCAGTTGCTGCTTCTCTCCTTGGGCATATGCTCTAGATTTATGATTTGGTCAATGTATTTTTTAAAGGCAAATTGTTGGCATAGTGAGTTTTAGAATCACCTGGAGAACTAGTAAAAATATTGTTTCTTGAGCCTTACTCCAGGTCAATTAAATGAAAATCTCTGCAGGTGAAGACTTAGGAGTTAGTATTACATATTAACTTTCTAGTTAATTCCTATTATTTCTGCATAGTAGGAAACAGTGTAAAATCAGTAGTCTGTTTAAAATTTAACTGAAATGCATGGTCAGTCTTTGGGATGCTTATAAAGATTGTTAAAGGTTTGCCCATATTTCTGTGCTATTTTACCCACCAACAAATGTGATAGGTCTTCTCCCTGGGCCCCTGTAATGCCCCCAAACTTATTTCACCTGATGTGAGAACTTAACTCAATTCTTCCAATAAATGATATATGATCTGAGGCTCACATAGAGTTATGGATATTTTGAGTTCCGGTGGCTCGTTACTGCAGGTGATTTAATGTGGAGTTTATGCAGAGTTAATTCATTAGTTTGTCCAGAGTTAATGGAAGTAAAATGGAAGTTCTAGTTCTGCTCATTTGTTGCAAGTGTTATTGCTAATGAATACAGGTAAATCTGGCAGAAATAGACAAATGCATATATATTTTCTAAATTACTGAATTACCCTAACTTAATGTGGAATTTTTTTGAAGAGAATTTCCTACCCTTAGTGCTGTGTATGTCTTAAATTATTTCCTATCACAGAAAGTGATATGCAATGTCTATTTAAGATAATATAAAAAGTATAGTGGACATTTCTTGGTGCACAAATCATAACTTATCTTCATTGAAAAGATATGTGGCTGAGTAAACGATCAAAAAGTTTTAAACTTCAATATGATACTTTCAAAACCAAAGTTTAAAAAAAAGTAAAAAGGATATGATACATAGATGAGAGTTTTATCTCATTAGAAAGGAGAAGTGTCTTTCTTTAATGAAATGATTCTCCTAAGGGTCTATTTGAATTATTAATTTTCTTCATTACTGCTTTTCTTTTGCTTATCTTTCACACTCAGTTAAGGTTTTAAGCCTCTGGAAACTCTTTAGAGCTTGTTTCTGTTGTTTGGGAACATTTTCTCAGGTATATTTTCTTTGTGAGTTTCCTTTCTTCTCTGGCCTCTGATTTAAAGCAAAAGTAAATGGGCACACAGGAGAAAAGATGAATACTGGGCTAATGGTGTACCTATGTATTCTGTGAAGCTGACACAATTCAATAATCTTAAACCTAATGAACTTTTCTCCTGACTGAAACTTTCAATTACTCACTCACTGTTACATTAGTACTTAAACATTTCAGTTATTGCCATAGCTCATTAGAATGTAAATGAAGACCAAGGATTGAATGAGCACATTCAGGGCCTAAGTCAGGATGAGTTTAGACAGATTTTCTTTCAGATGTCAGTTTCTCTTATGATACACAAATAATATACATCAGATCAAAGCAATTCTATTACTCACAAAAATCTTTGTGTGATTTTTTTTAGCAGTACTAGATGTGCACATATATGGCTTCGTAATGGGGACAGTCTGCCTATTTCTCCTACTCACAAGAGATCCAGAATGAGCATGAATAATGTTTTAGTAATAAAGACTTGCTAATGTTTGATTGCAGTTTCATTGTTTCTAACACCTCTTATTAGCAGTGTCACATTTGCTTCCCAAAATAAACCAGCCACACTGTAGTTCACCAAAGCGAGGTTATATGATAACTGGAGTAAACTTAATGGATTGGTCAGATTCTTTCAGAAGACTAGCCTAGAGATAATTAACTTTTCCAAATAAAACAAATATTTAAAACTAAAAATAGTACTGTTAATGACTATTGCTTATTTTAACCAAGAGGTCCAAAACCTTTAATATATGTTACAATTATTGAATATGCAACTGATTCTAATATGATTATATATACCTGTGTTTTTATGTATAAATTATGTAAAAACCTTAAAAATTATTAACATGTCTTCAAATTCTTGTAGTTGCATAAAAACCACATGGCTCTTTGTCCTGATTCTTTTACCATCACCTTTGCTCCTTTAATTGAGGCTATGAGAGCAGCTGTGTCTGTCCAGATAAAATGCACTCAGAGGCCATTCTCCTATTCCAAAAACAACTTATGGGGAAAAAATTTTGTAAGAGCAGAAGTGGGGAGCAGAGATAAATATTTTAATTACCTACATTATTAGGAAAGAAGAATGACATAGGTAAAGAAAATTTATCAGTAATCTAAAAGTGTTGTTTTTATAAATTGTGTCAACCTATTTCAGGGTATTTTTTATTTTAATGATGTGCAAAGGAATGGTTTCAGGCTTTGTCCATTTTTTATTCTCCTTTCTTCAGTTTTTCCTTAAGGAGAAATGAATTACCCCTAAATTAATAAATGTTGTATTGTCCCAAAACAAGCAGCTAAAGCAGAGGAGGTGGAAAAAAAAAAAACAAAACAAAAAACCCTGCATAGTCCATTCACTCATCGGCACCTCTTCAATAAGAAGTTGACACTTCAGTAAATTGCAAGTCAAGCCCACTGCCACCGCTATTTTTCAAATTCAAGGCAGGTGAGCTAGTTCTTTTCAGGACTATCTGAAGGATGCAGCCATACTCCAGGTACAATAGGTAGTCAGCCACAACCAGAAGCAAGCAAAGTTCTGATCATCTCTAGGCAGAAGTTACATATTTGGCAAACCACACATGCTGTACATTACAAAAGAGGTTGAAGTAGGATGTGCCATTTATTGTACCTGGCATGATTTTACTGAGAATTAAGGTGGTTCTGATTGCATGGGAGAAGTCAGATGAAGGGGTTCTTGGTTAGACTTCTGGAGCCATTTTATTTTATATCACCCTGCCTGGCAGGTGTCTCTTGATCTGTGTTCTTCCTGGGATTGCATGAAGATTTTGATAGTATGTAATTCTCCCTGCTTCAGTCTCTCCATATGAATATTTCCTTTAGATTATTTTAATTAATTGTAATGGTAAATTAATTTGAGAAGAACTCAATTAAATATTGTTTTTTAAGGATTTCTTGAATCATGAAGAACAAGAACATGGAGAGTTTATTCCAGCTCTTGTTTTCATGAATCAGCTAAGCCTTTGTCAGTGGCCTTCATGGCCATGATTGACAATTCAGGCTTGTTTAAATTGGATTGAGCCTCAGAGAGGATTTTATTCTGGGTTTGAAGAAAGGGAGGTGACTTGATATGGGCCATTTCCAGGCTTCTTTGAGCAGAAAATAATGTGTTTCTTGGAAAACTAGAGCTTCTGATTTGAAACTTGTGCTTTGTAAATCAGAATAAGTATGAGAAAAATAACTTGGTTTACAGATTATATCACCTAAAATATATTTTTCCTACTTGTCCCAATTGGAGGGCTCATTTTTAAAAGTGGGTTGAAGATCATCAGTTTGCAAAAAAAAATTTCCTCATGTTCAAAATTTTAGACCTTAGCCTTAAAAGGATGTGAAAAAAGAATTAAAGTGGTAAAGCTAAGATCTGGGCCTAGATGATAAAATGTGAGAGCTGTTCTCACACTATTCCGTCATAATCTGCCTCAGTATTTACATGTTTTTTGAAAAGAGTGTTACCCATGTTTTTTGATAAATTAAATTCATTAATATGGCATTCATTGGTAAAATATCAAAAAGAGAAGGAGAAAAAAGTAAATAGTCTGTAATTTACAAAAATCCAGGATGAACATTTTCTTTATCCTTAATATCTATTTCTACATTTTATATGCAGTTAAAATCATATAATGAATACTTTTCTAAACATCTTCACTAAACATCATATCAGAAACACTTTCATGTCCATAAAAACCTACACAAAATGAGTTTTATTATAAGGCATTATGTTTTCCTAAAACAGTATCAATGTGTTGTAATAAAATATAAAACACTTAAAATAGTGATATTTACATTGCACTTCCTTTGTGCCAGATATAAGTGCTTTATTTGTTTATCTAATTATTTTTAAAAATCCTAAGCTTTTAGCTACTGTGCTGCAATGTTTCTAGATAGTGTTAATAAGTGAATATATTAGAAGTTAAAAGTACTCACTTCCCAGAAATTAAGTTTTCATATATCATTCATTAGATTATACATATTTCAATGAATAGATTTAATTAACTCCCATTTGTTGATGTATAGGTTGCTTCTATTTTATAATGAATGTTGTGATGAACAATTTGTCACTTAAGCTTTTAACATATTCCTAATTATGTCTGTATGTCTGGGCCTCTCAATTTGGGATGAGTATTTGTGGGAATGCGGTGATGTGCCAAGATTATCTCAAAGACACAGGATATATATGTTGAGTTTTTGTGAAGTTTAATTTAACTCAATGATTTAGGAAAAACAATTTCATTTTTGAAAATTTATCCATTCAATTCAAAAAGTATTTATTGAGTACCTATTTTTCCCAAGATTTGTTCTAGAAGCCCCATGTATCAACACACTGTGTACATCCCTTATACTCTCTAGGCATCATGTGACTGGGTTACTTTCTTATGTTTTTTTCTGTGAAATGCCATCTCCTCTATGTAATTATAGGCTTTGAAATGTTTTATTTCCAGATGCACACAAAGCAAATAAATCCAATATCTTCAATTTTGTATTGTGTGGTAAAAGTCTAGTGAGGAAAGGACAATGTATTATTAAGAAACAGGAACTCTATCTAGGAGGAAATATACCTGTGTTAAACAGAGAGCACAATCAGAGAGAAGAGGGCAAATTACTCTTTGTGTAATGTCACACGTTTACTGAGAGGTGCTAGTCTGCCGGATTGAGCAAACTGCAATGTTAGTTAGATTCATCAGTAAATCTGAAAAGGTCCAAGCAGCTAGCTTTATAAATTGTTGAACTTGTCACTGTGCAAACAGTATTTAAAAAATTTGTTTTTGGTTACAGAAAATTAAATGGTGACACTCATGAATGCATTCAAATCATGTCACAATTATACTCAATCAAATGTTATTTACAAACACCGTTAAATTATGGTTCATTCCATTTCTCAACTCAGTGAGTTTGCAGATATCATAAAACTACAAAATTTTCTAGTTTGTATATTTTGATGCTATTCTTCATTTACTTTTAAAATTCTTTAATTCAAGTATTATATGCATACAAAAAATGCAAACACATAAGTGTAGAGCTCAATGAATTTTCATAAACTGAAGCATGTAATAGACACCTAGATCATGAAACAGAACACTCTGCAAACTGAACTCAAGCAAAAGTGCTCCCTCGCCTGCAAGAATCCCTTCCTGACATGAACCTATCAAAACAAACCACCTTCAGGGTCCAAAAGGGGAAATGACTGTCCATACTCCAAATGCTTGTCCCCGTTCTGGTATTCTAGACTGTCTAGTCCAAGTTATTTTCCAGTTCTCTGATGCTCTACCCAAGTTTTTCTAGTTGTTGGCAATGAGATTCTTGGCCTGCTATGAATTACTGTATACTACATGGTATAATAAACCCTCATTTTTCATTTTCTTTAAAAATAACACTCCAATTAAAACCTATTTTGTGATACAGAGTAAGTGAAGTCAATCTAAAAGTTGTCAGATAGTCAAATATGTGCTTTATTACTGATTAATTAGAAGTGAGACTAAACATGGTGTATCTTTGGAAAGAAAAGTGTAAGTATAGCATGAAGGCTATAAGCATAATACAGATCTTTAAAATCAAATTAGGGACATTTTGAAGAAAAATAATTTTTAATTGATAAATTGTTTGAGTTGAGCATAAGTATAACAATCACAGTAAAACAAGGAAGTAAAACATGCCAAATACCTGAATCTTTTATTCCCCTAGAATTACTGTGGATAGAGAGGCCTTCATGATAGGTAAACATATTGGAGAATCTACAAAGTAGTTGTGTTCCAAACTATTTTCAATCAAGAAGTTAAAATTAAGCTGAAAATGAAATATATGCTCTTAAAAATACATTTTAATGGCCCCCAAATTCATACTTGACCATCTGGTTGAAAGAATGATATTAACCTCATTTTTAACCATGTAGCTGGACCAAGAAGAAGGTGTTAATGTTTTTGCAAATTAATTCGTTTTGATTCCTAAAGTTATTATACTAATGACTTGCTCATAAACACTCAGTGACCAAGTAATTATCTAAGAATTTTATTAAAAATGCCTTTTGTAACCATGATATTGATTTAAAAATATAAGAAGTACAAAAGTCCAGACAAACATTTTTACTGGCATGATTTTAGCAGTTAATTTGGGAATGAAAATTTTTTCTACAACATATAAGAATAAATCTAGCAAAGTGTTGATCAGAGTTTAAAAATCAGAATGTTTATGTTGTGTGTGATTGTGTGTATCATACTATAAATTATTTGGTGATTATATAGAGTCTCTTGTACTTCCCAACACACTAAAGCAACACTTGTTTTTGCTAGATATGTCTCTTGTTTTTTTTTTTTTTAAAGTAGATCACAATAATGAATAAAACTAAGAAATTGAAGCCAGAAATGCTAGATTGATTTACACTGGAAACCTACAAAGGAATGCTCTCTAAAAAGAATAAAATATGTCCAGAAGAAAAGGTGAGGTGAGGGTCATTTGGATGTGAAGTAATTTAGGGACTTGCAAAAAAGGAGGTGCTTGGGGAAGAGTCGTGCTATACGTGAAAGGAATAATAAAAATATAATTGTAGTGAATTTTCCTGAGAATATTATAAAAATTCTGTCTCTTTGCAGAAGTGAATCTTTTCTAAATGGCTTTTTATTTAATTTTTTAATACCAGAGTACTGTGAAAGTACTGGTGACAACTATTATTAAAATTCTTATACTAAAACAGCAAATATCACACTTTTTCCAAAATAGCGAGACTATTCTACAAAGGAAAACAACTTAACCAATGAAACCACGATGGGCTTTGGAACACACTTGCAAAGTCAGAGGCATCCAGTAGAGACTGCCTTGTGACCAGAATCATAATGTTTGAAAGAGGAAATCATCAGGGACTTAATAGAAAAACAGAGCTAGGCAAGACTATGTGCTTTCTCTAACATGAGAAAATCAATTTTCAAAAACTCTTTTTCATAAAGTTACAAACTAGAGATCAATTTTATTCAACATTTATAAACATTTCAATTATTAAGAAGTTAGAGAACTTTCTGAATGAAGATACTAAGCAGTTGTTAAGCTTTTATACGTTAAAGTCGTTGCCCTGCTTCCCTGGCTGATAAGGGTCCCTGAAGGTTTGGCTGGCAGAGACAAAAAAAGTATTAAAAGTTTTTTTGGAACCACTGATATAGTCTCTTTACCACTGGAAACTAGAAAAGACCAACTGGAAGGTATATCTGTACCAAAAGAAAGTGGATTTGGGTTCTGGTTCTAGGAGTTAATAAAACATTACAGGGATAGATTTGGACAACCACATACAAGGCTGAGTATCTGGTATTTGGTATTATTTCTGGACTTACAAAACCGAAACTTTTCATTTTTGGAGGGCTGTGGCTTACAACACTGTTCTAGAAAATATATAAAATTGAAGTGTCTCTCAGAAAATTATATTGAGTTTATAAACATATTCTGAAAGGAAAAAAGATATGATACATAATTCAGGATGACATACAACTCAGATTAAAAGGACTTTTTCAGGAGCCCACCAGTAGGAACAATAGAATGAGACTTGGCAAACCAAAAGTACTTTTAAGTAAGGAAGGCTGAACGTGCCAATGAAGACATGCCTGCACTGATGGTCTTTGGTAACTTAGATGTGGGAATTTAAGGTTAACATCGGGGTCTATATATGAGGCACTGGGCCCATGTAAAGCAGGTATTAAGAACTTAGAACCTCATATGAAGCCAGAATAGAAGAACAATTGCTTTAATGAAATTACAGACTGGAAAAAAAAAAAAAACTTTCAAAGGAAAAGAAGAGTGGTTCTTTGTGAGTTTGGATTTCAAATTTACACCATCTGCTTGTTGTGGGTAATTCCAATCTGAGAAATTAACTGAAAATTGTGTTATTGCACATGATAGAATCTAAAATAAATCCTTTCAAAAAGAATACATTCTCAATTTTTCTCAAAAAATTTCCGTATTAAAACAACGATTTTTTAAAACACTGTTTTTGGCTATCAAGGATCAACTTTTATGAAACTAAAACCCCAGTTGTCAGAGAACATCCAAGGTACCCAGGATTTGAGTATAAAAGATGCCAAAGGAAAATGCATTGTGAAGAAAATAACATTCTCTGCCACTTTTCCACTTCAATATATTCACTCATTACATTGTGGTTCTGGGCCAAGTGACTGAGCCAAAACAGGCACCCCCGAGCTTCCAGCAGTCTTACGGTCCTAGACAGACAAACACTGGAAGGTAGCACGACCCAAGCAGGCAGGAATTGAGACAATATCACTGAGGGAAAAGAAACTAAAGGGAAGTGAGCTGACTTTATGTGGTGCTCCCCAGCCCTTAAGGCATTAGCTGATATTTAAGCTGAAGAGAACAAAAGGTCAAAAAACCCAAGCAGAAAGTTGTAACAAGAAGATAAAAGACTAAGCAGAGCTTTCACCAGGTTTTTGAGCTGGAGACACAAAAATTAGTGTTTAGGGGCCACTAAGGAAGAGACATAGTATTTACACTTGGCTTGCAGTTGAAAAACCTGGAAAGCTTTTAGTTGAAATACCTGATCAGTAAAGTATACCAGAAATAGATCAGTCCTCACAGAGATGGAAACATGACCTAATAATCTCAGTCTCTGATTGGAACAAGAACTGCTTCTATTCTAACTGCTTGGCAAAAGCAAGGAGTATTATATCATGTAGAACATCTACCTTACTTTATATATAATAACTAGCATAAAAATTAATGAAGACAAATAAATGTCTAAAAATTAAGAAAAAATAAAAAAGAGACACAGACCAACATGGGATTCAGATTCTGAAGAAATTAAACATAGAATTAGAATTAATTTTATTGAATATGCTCAAGAGAATAGATACATTGATGGAGAATTTCACCAAAAACAAATCTATAATATCTATAAAAAAGAATCGAATAAAAATTTCAAAAATGAAACACAAAATACTTGATATTAATAATTCAAAACAGGCGTTAAGTAGAAGAAAAATAATTAGAAAATACAGACTAAAGCAAAGATATAGGGACTATAAGAGATACGGTTAAATATCCAAACTATGTATAAATGGACCCACGGAAGAGGAGAAAATTATAAGGCAGAAGTTATATTTGAAGAGTAAATAACCAACAAATTTCCAAGAGTTGAAATAAATGAAGCCACAAATTTAGGAAGCTTCAAAAGCTTTAAACAACATAAATCCAAAGAAACCCACTCCTAAGCAAATAGTGGTAAGATTTTGTAAACCAAATGTAAAGGGAAAGTCTTATAAACAGCAAAGAAAAAAGTAATATTAATTGTAAAGCAACAACAATAATTTGACGCTACTATTTTAACAGGAAAAAAAGTTTAATGCAATTTTTTATTTGGCATTTTTTTTATTGTGAGAAAACACACATAACATAAAACCTGTCATTTTAACTGTCCTAAAGTTTACAATTTAGTGGCATTTAGTACATCCATAATTTTGTGCAATCATCATTGTTATCTAACTCCAGAACATTTTGTCACCCCCAAAAGGAAAACCTGTATCCATTAAGCAGTCACTTCCCATTTCCCCCTTCCTCCCAACCCCAGAAAACCACTATTCTGTTTTCTGCATCTACTTGCCGATTACGTGTATTTCATATAATGGGATCATATAATATGTAGCCTTTTGTGTCTGTTTTCTCTCACAATGCTATTTTCAAAATCAACCCATATTGTAGCATGCATCAGTAATTCCTTCTTTTTTATGGCTGAATAATATTCAGATGGCATTAAAAGTGCCGACAGAAAGTAACTGAAAATGTATAATTCTATCTGCAATGGAATTACTCTTCAAACATGAAGTTAAAATAAAGATGTTTTCAAACAAATGGAAACCAGAAATTTGTCCCAAGCAGACTGCCACTAATAGAGATCCAGGAAGAAGGGTGTTATGTATTGCCTCTGAAAATGCAGAACAAAATTGAGAAAAACAAAATATTAAAACATGCATAAATATAAATTAATATTGATTAAATATAATTACTAATATGTTTTGGAATTTTTAAATGTAAAATTAAAATAAATGACAAAGTAATCAAAACCATCAAAGAGTTGTAAATGTAGTTACAATGATCTAAGATCTGGTATTTACTGGGAAATGCTAAAAGTGATTATTTGCATTAAACTGTAATAAACTGAGAATTCGTAGTATACATTCTATGGTAACTCTTGAAAACAAGAAACATCTATAAATAGAGATTTAACAGGGAGAAAAAAGAGAATTGGAAAAGATACTTTTTAAAATTCAAAAGCAAACAAGGTACAGAACAAAGAAAGATAAAGAAAAAATAAAGGACGGAAAGGAAAAATAAGGGATGTATATAAGTAGAAGATGAAAACTTTGAAACAAATGTGAGTTCTGACAGTAAATATAGAGAAACCAAATACTCCAATTAAAAAAAGTGATTGTTGGAATGGATGAAATACAGTTCATTCATATGCTGGTAATAGTAAGCAGCACAACTTAAATATTAAGTATAGAGAAATATTGGGGAAAAAAGAATGCAAAAATATATACCATAAAAACACAAATCAATGGAAAGTGAAAGTGACTATTCAATATCTGACAAAATGGACTTTTAAACACATTTAATAGTAGACATATCATAGATTATGTAGTGAATCCACCAGGAAGATGTAATGTAGATTCAAAATAGATAAATTAAAAATTGACAGATTTTAAAGGAGATATAGCAATTCCATATTCATGGTAGAAGATTTTAGACAAAACGCTCAATAGCTCCAAGTTAAGGACAAATAGAAATCAATTAAGTGCACAGACTAAAAAAATCCCAGCTCCCCAGAAACAAAACAAAATATAAACCTAACAATAAATGCTTTAAATATGGTGATTGGCAAAATCAAATATGTATGTATGAATCTATAAGTATGCTTGTATGTATATAGAGATATAGATATAAAGATGTGTGTCTATATCTAGTTAGATATCCAGGTAGATATAGATATAAGTAGATATATAGGTATCTCCACTAACTGAATAATTCAATTCTTTACAAGTACACATTGGATTAGTTATCAAAATTAACCATATACTGGCCACATAAGCAAGTTTAAACAAAGATCAAGGAATTGAAATTATATACAGTATGATCTCTGAACACACTGGAATAAAGTTAGAAATCAATAACAATATGACAACTAGGGAATCCAAAATATTTACAAATTACACAATAATTATAACAACATATGGGTCAAATAAAAACACACTGAAATTAGAAAATGAATTGTGCTGTATAATAATAGAAATATGAGGCAACAGTATTTGATGGGTGCATCCAAATCTGCTTATAATAAAATTTAGAGCCTTAAATATTAGAAAAATGGCTAGAAAAAATTAGTTGTCTACATATTCATTTCAAGAAGTTAGAAGTGGTATCTGTTTAGAAAGTTTGATATAACAAGAAACAAAGAGAGTAGGTCCAGTATTATAGTAAGAAATTATGCCCACATTTTACAATAGTAAAAGAAGTAGCAGGTAACAACAAAATCACAACAAAAACCCAGAAATATTACAGAAGGTCTAAAAATGTAATTAACAAATTCAACCAAATAAATATATATAGACAGAATCCTACAAGAGTGAGAGTATGAGTACTGATGGCATTCTGGGTTGTAAAGGAATAATGATTTCAGTATTATAAGATATTGAAGATATCTTATTATAAGATACTGAAATCATTAAGAGTCTGCTATATTTCCAGAGAGGAAATAATTCAGAAATTGATAACAGAAAAAAAAAAAGAAAACAGAAAAATTTCAACTGCTTGAAATTAAGCAACTACAATGCTAAAAACTACATGGTTCAAAGAAAAATAACAATGGAAATTAGAAAATACTGCTCTAATGTAAGGAAAATATATCAAAACTTGTACAGTGTTGCTAAAATAATGCTTAGTTTTACTTAACCTTAAATTCCTATATTAAAATATAAGAAGAGCTGAAAATTAATGTTTTCATCTCAAGATGCTAGAAGAAAATCAAACCTGAAGAAAGTGGGTGGAAGTGAATAGTAAAGTTAAAGACAAAATTCATTGAAATAGAAAACGAATAGACAATAGGGGAAAAATCAAGTTTTGATTCAATTTCTTTACAAGTTTAACAAAGTCAATACATCACTAAAGAAAAATAAAGAAACTACAAATTACTAATATCAGGATTTAAAATGTGATAGCACTATAGTTTTAACAGAGACTAGAAAGTAATAGAAGGATATTATAAATACCTTAATCAATAAATTTGATAATTTAGATTGAATCGACTCATTTCTTGAAAAATATAATTTATGGAAATTTATACAAAAAGAGAAATACAATTTAAACAGGCCAATGGCAATTAAAGAAATTAATTTGTGATTAAAACCCTTCCCACAAAGATAACTCTGGATCAATATGGCTTTTGCTTTTGAATTATACAACTATTTAAGGAAAATTAACACAAATATTATACAGACTTTTTCAAGAAGTATAAAAATAAGATGCACTTCTGAAATTCCAACATTATCTTAGTCTCAAAACCCAAGAAGGATCTTACAAATCAGGAAAGTTATATACCAAGAACTTTTACTTGACATGCATGCAGAAATCCCAAGCAATGTGTCAGGAATTTAAATAGCAAGATTGCTTGTTCAAGGAAACCAGGCTATAAGAAAGATTTATTGCTATGTGAGTGATCTCCCGAGATACAAGATTTAATGCCTAACAAAATTTCCAAGAGATGGTGCATATTTGCTATGATGCTGTTTCCTAGAAGCATAAAACAAGCAATGACCCATGGTAAGTAAGGTCAAAATACCATAACTGTCAGGGCAGATGGTGAAAGAAGGGATTGAAAGGTTCAGGAAAGTGTGCAGGTGAGGGTAAATATACTATGTAAGGCCAGAGGCTCAAAGAGGATTGTGTTCCAAAGGCAGGTCCAAGTGCCGTATCAGTTACCAAAGCCATAAGGAATGCAGTTGTGAGAAAAGCACCAGAATCTCATTCTGCTCTGTAGAGCAGAGTGAATAGTAGGAGAGACCATTATAGAACTAGGCTCAATGAGAAGAATGATAGAACCCTGAAGCAACAGAAGCTAGGTGGCAATAAGTAACTGCTCAAAACCAAATGGATAGGGGGCTTCCCTGGTGGCGCAGTGGTTGAGAGTCTGCCTGCCGATGCAGGGGACATGGGTTCGTGTCCCCGTCTGGGAGGATCCCACATGCCGCGGAGCGGCTGGACCCATGAGCCATGGTCGCTGAGCCTGCGCGTCCGGAGCTCCACAACAGGAGAGACCACAACAGTGAGAGGCCCGCGTACCGCAAAAAAAAAAAAAAATTGAATGAGTTAAGGAATAAAAGAATTACTCAAACAATCCTTATATATTCACAATTTCAGATGTACACTAAATATTAGGTGAAAGCTTTCAAATCATTAAATATTGTCATGAAATAGATCTGTTTAAACCAGAAGCATCTTAATTTTATACAGAAACTTTAAAAATGTTTTCTTGCAGTTTTATTGAGATATAATTGAGATATAGCACTGTATATGTTTAAGGTATATAGCATAATCTGACTTACATACATCATGAAATAATTATCACAAGTTTGGTGAAATCCATTATCTCATATAGATACAAAGCTAAAGAAATAGAAAAAATTTTTTTTTTGTGATGAGAACTCTTAGGACTTAACTCTTAACAGCTTCCATATATAACATAGAGCAGTGCTAATTAAATTTATCATATTGCACATTACA
The DNA here is from genome assembly GCF_963924675.1 of Phocoena phocoena. NCBI lineage: Eukaryota > Metazoa > Chordata > Mammalia > Artiodactyla > Phocoenidae > Phocoena > Phocoena phocoena. The sequence goes on along the minus strand of NC_089230.1, from coordinate 40,504,155 downwards.
TCCCTAGTACTTATTTATCTTTTAACTGGAAGTTGGTATCTTGTGACCACCTTCATCCAATTCGTTCTACTCCCCTACCCATCATCTCTGGTTACCACAAGTCTGTTCTCTTTTCCTATGAGTTAGTTAGCTAGTTTGTTTTTAAAGTATAATTGACCCACAATACTATGCTAGTACCTGTTATACAAAATAGTGATTTGGTATTTCTATACATTTCAACATAATCACCATGATAAGTCTACTTACAATATCTTACCATACGAAGGTATTACATAGTTACCGACTGTATTCCCACCCTGTACATAGCAATATATATGAAATTATTTTAAGTTCCTGGTCAAAAAGGTTCAAATGCAGAATTTTAACAACCCTGCATTTTTCTAGACCCCCCCAATGTTTACTGTTTATGACATCATATTTTACATCTTCTTTGTTTTGTGTATCCCTTAACTACTTATTATGGGTATAGATGATTTTAATACTTTTGCCTTTTAAAATTCCTACTCACTGGTGGGTGGGACTGAGTTCTGAGATTTCTGGCTGCAGGACCTGTGGGTCCTGGACCTTGACCCGCTCATGGGCAAGGCTGATGCCCAAGGGGTCCTGCAGCTAGTGCCGGCTCACTGGTGTGCAAAGCTGGGCCCCAGGGTCTCTGGCTGCAGGGCCTGGGGGTCCCAGGACTAGTGCAGGTACACAGGTGTTTGGGGCCAGGTCTTAGGCCCTCTGATGAACAGTGACAGGTCCCAGGGCAGCTGTAGGCTCAGGAAGTCTTAAGACAGCAGGCCTGCTGGTGGGTGGGTGGGGCTGGGTCTCTGCCTGACTAGTTGCTTGGCCTGAGGTGTTTCAGTACTGGTGCCTCTAAGCTGGTGGATAGGACTGTGTCCCAGTGCTAATAGCTAATAAGCTAGTGGGAGGATTCCAAAATGGCACTTGCCAGAAGCAGTGTCCTCATGGTAGAATGAGCTCCCCAAAATGGCCGCTTCCAGTGTCTAGTTCCGCAGGGTGAGGTCCAGTTACCTCCTGCCTCTCCAGAAGGCTATCCAAGATCAGCAGGTGGGTCTGGTCCAGGCTCCTTTCAAATTACTTTTCTTGGGTCTGGGAGCACGTGAGATTTTATGTGTGCCCTTTAAAAGTGGAGTCTCTATTTCCTACAGCCCTCTGGTTTCCCCTAACATAGGCCCCACTGGCTTCAAAGCCAATGTTCTGGAGTCTCATCTTTCCCAGCTGAAGAGCCGAATTTGGGGCTTGGATCCCTTGCTCCTTGGGGAGAACCTCTGCAATTGTAATTAACCTCCAGTTTGTGGGTCGCTCACCTAGGGGTATGAGTCGTGGCTGTACAGCATCTCTACCCCTCTTACCCTTCTCATTGTGGTCCTTCTTTGTATCTTCAGTTTTAGACCTTTTCTGCTAGTCTTCTGATTTTTGTCATCAGTACTTGTTCTGCAAATAGTTGTAATTTTGGTGTTCTCACGAGAGTAGGTAAGGTAAGCCCAGGATCTTTCTACTTTGCCATCTTCTTATATAGAAGCTTATGGTATCAGCAGTTATTAATATTAGTTAATATATAACATAAATTGGTTTAAAAGTTTAGTGACTTTTCAAGAGTTCCTGACTGGTCTATATAAGAATGGAAGCTCCTTGAGAGCAGAAGCATGGCTATCTTATTCACTGTTATATCTTTGGCTGCTAGAACAATGTCTGCAATGAGTTTAGTTTTAATGAATAATTCTTGAGTAAATGAATAAGACAAAGATCTCTAGAAATGTCATATCCTGAAAGCTCTTAATTTTGAATATTAATAATTATATAAAAGCAAATAAGTGACCATAATATTAGGGATAGGAATAAAAGAGTCAATATTTTAATTTTAGAAGATTCTAAGTGAGTATGAATGAACTTCTGTATTAGTGTCCTCCAGGACCAAAGGGATGTGTATGTCTGTCTTTCTGTCTGTATACACACACACACGCATATATATATATGGAGAGAGAGTTTTTGTTTGTTTGTTTGTTTTTAAGGAATTGGCTCATGTGATTGTGGGGTTAGTAAGTCCAAAATCTGCAGATCAGAACCCATCAGGCTAAAAACCCGGGACAGAGTTGGTGCACCAATCTTGAATCTGAAAGCAGTCTGGAGGCAGAATTCCTTCTTGTTTGGGAGATCTTGGTCTTTTCTTTTAAGGCCTTCAACTGAATGGATGAGGCCCATGCACATTATGGAGGATAATCTGCTTTATTCGAAGACTATAGATTTATAGGCTTAATCACATTTTAAAAATATTTTTACAGCAATAGTAGCCTAGCCAAATTAACACATAAAATTAAACATCATACCTCTCCATAGTGAAGGAAAGGATTTCTTTTAGTAGTGTGGAGTACAATGATAAAAATATGAGAATGGTATAAACGTGTTAATGCAATGATACAGATACTTGAAGTACTACAAGTGATTCAAGTTATTTTTTTGCTGTTGTCTCAAAAATAGTTCATTGTATATCTCCATACCCACAGGAAAAACTACAGTATTTTTTAAAATCTGCAGTTAAATTACTAATGAACTTGAATCTATACCTTTTCTGAGTACAGCATAGGGGAAATTCTCCACATTTTACTTTATTATAATTCAACCGTTTTCTTTGTTCAGTTTTCTTAAAATCCTTTCTTGTTTTCTGAAGTTCTTTCAGGTGATACTTTGCTCTACCTGTTGATCTCTAGGACAGTTTTACATATGATGACTCATCATTATGTTTTTCAATAATTATTAGCATAAAAAACTAAAATGACAGTTGGATGCAGGGAAAATGTTGAAGGCCATCATCTAAACTTTGGACACAATATTTGAAGGTGCAACCTTTAAACTGGTACTTCTACCCTAAAGTTAGAAATAATAATAATATTACTATAGCAATTCTCACCAAGAGAATAATTTCTTTTCTGATTGGGCCATGGATTTTTTGCTTTGCTACAAGCTTCTGTAGGCATATCTGTGATTAAATGAAAGAACCAAGAATAAGAGTGTGTGTGTGTGTGTGTGTGTGTGTGTGTGTGTGTGTGTGTGTATGCCGTGATAATTTTCCTCCCCCTCCCTGAAACTGCTGCATTGAGCTATTACAGCTATTATTTCCTTAGCCAGAATGTTTTATCCTCAGAGTAAGCTCTTCCTGCTAACGTTACTGGATTCTGGGAATGTCAAAAACAAAAGACCTTGTTCGTCATAATGGCATATTCTCCTCCTTGTAAAAGTCTCTGAAATGTATTCATAGTGTTCTATTGCTCAGCGTTCTAGCACTCTGTGTTCTCTAAGAAGGTATACTCACTTAAAAGCCAAAATATTCAGCCAGTACATTTGCTGCCTCATCCTACAAAGGTCCATTTGTGCAATCCCAAGTGAATTTGCTTGGTATGAAAGGGGCAGTTGATTGGGAATGAGTTTTACTTTTTCTAGCAAATTCTTCTTTGAATATAGTTATAGAGACAAAAAATTTTGAAAGAAATTATTATTCAGCGTCTCTCCTATTCTGGTGAAATTGAGATACAGTAAGAAATCTGCCCCCAAAAGCTTTATAAATACAGAATGAGGCTGCCTGTGAGGATTGCTTACGGCTATAAGTAGTTCATAGAGACCAGATTTGAAATTTATTGGATCTCTGTCAAAAATAATACTGTTAGTCAGTTGGACAGATCAAAAGTTTAAGCTCACATGAGGCAGGTTTTTTCACCGCTAGTTCAGTGATGTGATTCTCTAACCGCTTGTAAAGATGGAGAAGTAGATTTCTTTCTCTGTATATTTCCCAGTGGAAAAACAATATTACTGATGTAAAAATAACATACTAATAATACTGGTTCCAATCACACACTGACACACATAAATATGCAGATACTCATACATTACCTCTCCAATTAGATTATTGGTTATAATCTAAAAATAACTGAAAAATGAAAGTTGACTAAGGAAATTGGTATAAATTCACCAATAAAAGAATTGAAGAATTTTATAAGGAAATTGTGTTTTCTTTTGTGAGGTTTACAAGTGTTTATGTAACTCAGACACCTGTATAGAAATTTTTATGTATTCTTTATATATCTGAAAAATATAAAAAGGAAAGAAAATATTTCCTTTAAATAATGCTCTATATCTATTCTAATTATTCTTATTTTCTTGGTTTACCCTGTGTTGTTTATGAGTTTATTATAATCATCCTGGCTCTTAATCTATAGCAGTATAAATTTCTCAAGAACCTGCTTAGTTCAAACGCTTGCCCTGTGCTTATACCTGGTCTTATAGATTGATGCCAATCCTCTTATTAAAAACCTTGAAGAAATAAGACTTTTCAGGTTTTTAAAAGTTTCTTAATTAATTCTTCCCAGTAGTTAATAACCTTTACAGAGAAGAATTTTTAATTTATTTTGAGACTGAATCCTTACTTAGTGATTTAAGCTTAGTTTATTATTCTTTCTTAAGATAAACTTTTATAAGTATGACAGTTGTTATGGTCAGTCTCCTTGCTGCCCATCTTTGATAACTTTAATTTAGTAAAATGCTCTTCTTTTTGCTGATAACAATAGTAGTACTACCTATGGTTTACAAATCTTTAATTTCAAGTCCACCTGCACACATGCAACTCTGCTCACTAGTTCTAGATATGTTAACTTCTGGCTTCTTAGGTGATCAGTTATATTTTCTTCATTATGTATCAAAACAGTACAGTCCTTTCGTTTTTACTGATTAATGCTTGCTATAATACTATTTCCAAGTGATTCTAAATGTCCTGAGCTAACTAACAAAAATAACATTTTTTTGAAAAATATTCACTTCTAAAGCCTTGTAGGTGTTGGTTTGGTCAAGATAAAAAGCCATTAACTTCCCCCCCACAATCTCCATGTGTAACTCTGAGTAGAGAAAAGAACATTTCCTTTAAAAAGTGTAGACTTTGAGAAAAGAAACCAAACTTTGAGCGATATTTTGATTCATCTTTGAAGTTAGGGGAAACAGAAAAAATAATGAGTAATAAAACCAAGAGTTGGGTTTTTTTCAAGAAGACTGTGGTACCCATAATAAAATCTTGCAAATATGGAGGCAGAGGAAAGACTACGACTCAGTCACAAGACAATCACTGATAATATTACAGCAATATTGGTAAAATGTTGTGCAAGTTAAAGTTTGCATAGGAGGATGAAATGGATGAAGTTAAGCAGCATGACTTTTTATTGAATCTCATTAATAAAAAATCTTTAAAATATATCCAACAATAATTAGGAGACTGAATTTAAAGGGAGGAAAATGAATACAAGTGTTGAATTAGCAAGAGAAGAAGGAGATGAGGGTTTTATAAAAAATGTAGCCTTAGTTTTTTTAAAATATTAATTTTGTGATTAAAGACCTTGGAGGAATGAGTGATTGGCAGTTTTGCTGATGATTAAGGGGTAGTGAATGGGGAAATGAGATAGGTGGTTGCAATCTGAGAGAGAGAGAGAGAGAGTTCTGTTTCAGGTTTGAGGAAAGGGAAAAAGAAATAATAATGCTCAGAGAAATTAAGGGAATTCTCCTCTATATCTTTTCTGTTTTCTCATGCCCCAACCCACAGGCAATGTCATTGCTACAGCAGTAGTAATATTGACCATAGCAGCACTGCAGACCTACAAGAGCCTAAAACTCTGAGGCAGGGCAACCTTCTTTTCTTATCAGGTGACCTATGGTCCCTAGAGGCAGAGCAATCCACATTGCTTTTGCTTTTCTCTCCATCTTCCTGCCACTTGGCCCCTGCCAAAAACTATACAAAGAGATATAATCAAAAACATGATAAGTAAAATGGAATATTATAATATTTTCAGTAGAGGTGTAAAAAACAGGAAGAACAAACAAATAAAATGATAGACCTAAATCAAAATATATTGATAACTAAACCAAATGTAAATGATCTAAACATACCAGTTAAATAAGAGATATTGGCAGAATGGATACAACCAATGACTTAACTATATTTTGTCTATAGGAAACTCACTTCAAATAATGTAATATATATAGGTTAAAAATAAGAAAATGGGAAAAGTAAACTATCAAAAGTAAGAAATGCAGACTTGATTATTATTATTATTAAAGTAGTCCTAGGGGGAAAAACTTAAAAGGGATAAAGAAGAACATTGTTTAATGATTAATAGGCCAATTCATCACCAAGATGTAATTATCATACATCTATATACACCTGTAGTAAGCAGAATAGCCCCTCCCAATGATGTCCATGCCCAAATCCCTCTGTGAATATATTACATTACATTGCAAAAGGGATTTTGCAGATGTAATTAAGGTTATGGACCTTTGAATAGGGAAAGTATCCTGAATTAGCCAGGTGGACTTAATCTAATCACATGAACACTTAAAAGAACAAACTTTCTCTGGCTGGAGTCAAGAGATGCGACAGAAGAATTTAGAGATAATCCAAACACAAGAAAGATTTTAGCTGATGTTGCTGGCCCTGAGATGTAGAGGACCATGTGCAAGAACTGGAAAGCTGTTTCTCATACATAAGGGCATCCTCAAGCTGACAGCCAGCAAGGCAATGGGAACCTCTGTTTTATAGCTCAAGAGACTGAATTCTGTCAACACCATGATTGAGTTTGGAAGTAGATTCTTCCCAGAGCCTCCAGTAAGATCTCAGCTGAATAACATCTTAATTTTGGCCATGTAAAACCTGGATCGGAGAAACTAGCTAAACCAAACCAACCTACAGAACTGTGAAAAAAATTAATTCATTAAGTTTTTGGTAAAATGTTACAACAGCAATGGAAAACTAATACGGTGCCTAATAGAGCTTTAAAATATCTGAAACAAAAACTGACAAACTGAGATGAGAAATAGAAAAATAAGTAATTATATTTGGAGATGTCAAAACTTTCTCTCAGTAATAAATAGAATAGACAAAAAATAAACAAATTTATAGAAGACCTGAATAACACCAATAACCAAGAGAATCTAGTTGATATTTACAGAATATTCCGTTCTTTAACAAGTATGCATCCTTTTAAATGAATATGGAACATTCTCAAACAATGTTCTCAAAGTATTCTGAGCAATAACACATATCTTGACAAATTTAAAATAATTGTTATTATGCAAAATATTTAATAGAATTAAACTACAAATTAAAAGAATTATAACAGGAAAATCAAACACTTGGAAATTATACACAGAAATAACTTAATGATCAATGAGGAAATTGCAAGGACATATAGAATATTTTTGAGTTGGTAGAATGTAAAAATACTGCATATCGAAAGTTGCAGGATGCTGCCAAATCAGATCAAAGGGGGAAGGTATTAAATGCTTATAGCAGAGGAGAATTCTCAAAACAGTAATCTAAGATTCTACCTTAAGAAACAAACAAACAAAAAGAGTAAAACACAAGAGACTAAAGAAAATTATAAAGAATAGTAATATATGAAATTGAAAACAGAAAACAATAGAGAAAAATATTGAAACCTAAACCTATTTCTTTGAAGAGGTCAATAAAATTTATAAACTTTGACCCACACTGATAAATGAAAAAGGGAAAAGATACAAATTACCAATATCAGGAATAAAATAGGTAATACCACTGTAGACCCCTGTCTGTTTCCCCAGACTTCAGGCTTATAATGAGGCCATTTTACAAACTCCGTGAACATAAATTCTGAAAAATAATAAAATTATCCAATTTCTTAAAAACCACAAACTACAAAATTCATTCAAAATAAAATAGATAACCATAAGGAATATATAACTATTAATGAAATTTAATTTATACTAAAAAGCTTCTGAATACGAAATTTTCTAACTCAGATGTTTTCACTGGCAAACTCTACAAAGGAGTCACAAAAAAAGTAATACCAATTCTACACAATCTATTCCAGAAAAGAAAAGATGAGTGAAAAACTCCTGGTTCATTTATGAGGACAAAGCCATGTGCTAAGCAGAATTCTAAGTTGGTTTCTGTGATTATTGATCCCTTATGTACATGACCTATATAATCCCCTCCTCTAGAGTGTGAGTGGGGTCTGTAAATATGATGGAAGACCATTCCCATGATTAGGTTACTAATCTCTTAACTTTGAGTTATTCAAAAGGGAGTTTAGCCAGTGTGGTCCTGACTTAATCAAATGTGCCTTTAAGAGAAGGTGTAGTGCCAAAGAGATATTTTTCTGCTGGTCTTAAAGATGCAACCTTTATGAGTTCTGTGGCTGAAAGGAAATTGAATTTGCCAACAATCATTTGAGTTTGAAAGAGGAGTTCATGTTCCAGATGAGAATGCAGCCCAGCTGATACCCTGATTTTAGCCTTGTGAGGCCCTGAGCAGAGAAACCAATTATGCTCTGACCAGTCTTTTAATCTTCCACCCCAAATTCATGAGATATTAAATGGCTATCAATTTAAGCCACTAAGTTTGTGGTAATTTGTTATGCAGCAATAGAAAACTAATACACCCTGATACCTAAACCAAAGACAGCATAGGAAAAGTAAAATTACAGACCCCCAATCCTCATAGATATAGACACAAAATCCTCAAAAATATTAGTAAATAAAATCCAGAAATATACAAAAATAATAATACGTTATTACCAAGTTGGTTTTATCCTGAGAATGACAAGGTGGTTTAGTATTTGGCAATCAATCAATGCAACCTATCATACTAACAGAAAGGGGAAAAAAGCATACGATAATGTCAATTGACGCTGAAAATTATGTGACAGAACTCTATCCCCATGAATAAAAACTTGCAACCAGCTGAAATTAGAGGGAATATACTCAACATGATAAAGGGCAAGTATGATAAATTTACAGTTAATATCAAGTTAATGGTGAAATAGTGAATGCTTTCCTTCTGAGATCTGTGAGAAGATAAGAATGTCTGTTCTCTGTTCCTTCTCATTCTAAAACTGGATGTCCTAGTCAGTGCAATATGGCGAGAAATTGAAATAAAAGACAAACAAATTGGAAAGGGAGAAATAAAACTTTTCATATTTACAGGTGACATGAATCTCTTTGTAAAACCCCTCCCCACAAATCTATAAAGAAAAATTAACACTTTCTAGAACTTTATTTGGAATATAATTTCAGCATACATATTTTAATTGAATTACTACATATTAGTATTAAATAAATGGAATTAGAAATGAAAATTACCATTTATAAAATTACAAAAATTAGGTATAAATCTAATACAATATGGATAGGATTTGAATGCTGTTAACCACAAGATAGTGATAAAAGAAATCAGAGTTAAATAAATAAATGGAGAAACATACCATGGGAATGAATTGGAAGAATCAATATAGTAAAGATGTCAAACTTTCCCAAATTGATTTATGTGTTTAATGCAATTCCAATTAAAATCCAAGCTGGATTTTTGAGAAAACAAAGCTGCTGCTAAAATTTATATGGAAAAAATATGAATTGTAATAGGCTCAATAATTTTGATTAAATAGAATAAATTTGATATAGTAATTAAGATAGTGTTCTGTTGGTGAAGTTATAAGCACATATACCGGTGGAACAGAAGAGAGGTCCAGAAATAGATCCACACAGACGATGGTTAGCTGTTTAATGTCTCATGAAATTTTCATTAGTAATCTAAACACAATTGTTAAGAATCAGTAAATTAAATAGATGTAAATAAGGTAAAAGTTTATAAATAAACTTTTCAACAATAATTATGCTTCATGGCATGTCAACTTGAAAATAGTTTCTGAAATCTTTTGGTCACTTGAAACTTTAATGCTATACAGTCTTAAGATGGGGTTATGTTCCAATAAACCAACTGTAAATTGAAAATATAAGTTGAAAATGCATTTAATACCCTTAACCTACCAAACATCATAGTTCAGCTTAGCCTACCTTAAACGTGTTCAGAACACTTACATTAGCCTATAGTTGGGCAAAATCATCTAACACAAAGCTTATTTTATAAAAAAGAGTTGAATGTCTCATGTAAAAAAAAAAGATAGATCCACACAAATATGGCTATTGGATTTTTGACAAAGATACAAAAGCAATTCAATGGAGAAGGGATAGTCTTCAGCAAAGACTGCTATAAAAATTACATACAAAAAAACCAAAAATAAAACCTCATTTTAAATCTCACATCCTATAAAAATTAACTCAAAACAAATCATAGATCTAAGTGTAAAACAATATAAAACTGTAGAGGAAAACATAGGAGAAATTATTTTTGCCCTGAGATTAGAGTTCTGATGTGATATAAAATGTACAATCCATTAAAAAATGAATAAACATGAATAAACTAGACTTCATCAAAATTATGTTTCGCTTTGTAAAAGATACTTTTAAAAATTGAAGTATAGTTGATTTACAGTGTGTTAGTTTCTGCTGTACAGCAAAGTGATTCAGATGTATATATGTATATATATATTCTTTTTCATATTCTTTTTCATTATAGATTATTACAAGGTATTGAATATAGTTCCTTGTGCTATACAGTAGGATCTTGTTGTTTATCTGTTTCATATATAGTAGTTTGTGTATGTTAATTCCAAACTTCTAATTTATCCCTCCCCTCACTTTCCCCCTAGGTAACCATAAGTTTGTTTTCTATGTCTGTGAGTCTGTTTCTGTCTTGTAAATAAGTTCATTTGTATCAGTTTTTTAGATTCCACATAAAAGACTTATCATATGATATTTGTCCTTCTCTGTCTGACTTACTTCACTCAGTATGAATACAAATGAGTAGCATGAGAAAATTTTGAAGGGTGGTTGTACTTTTCTGTATCCTATTTGTGGTCATGATTCTATGACTGTATACAAGTATTCAACTTCATAACACTGTACACCAAACACGTCAATTTTAATTTATATTGAATAAAAATACATAGACTTTTTTACATATAAGGTCAACACACAGTATAGCCACATTATCATATCAACCTTTCTTCTTAATTTATCAATTAACAATTTTTAAACCTTTTAGTATCAAAAAGTTTCCTTTTGATATACAAAATTCAAAAAAAAAATTGTGCATGTGTGTGTGTTAATAGGAAGATTTACCTTAAATGTAAGTATAAGTTTGGAAGAAATTAAACATCCCATTTCATAATAACTTCAAAATGTATAATACCACACCTATGTTTCTTCAAATACATTCCAAAGGCTTCAAATATCTCTGCAGTCAAAATGTTTCCACGAATTTTATTCATCAGAAAAACTTCCCAGAATTTCTAATATATTTGTTTAAAACTTCCAAAGATTTTCTTTCTGCTAAAAAAGCCCTACCCCCCGCAAAAAAAAAAGGCTTAAAGATAGCAAACATTGACATTATTTGCTGTAGTGTCCAATTTATGATAAAACAATCAAGTCATTCAAATATTAGCTTTTTTATATTTGCTGGCAACGTAAGAACAGCATCTTTTGTCATTTCTCCTGGCATTCACAAATGACAGAATAGATGTAACTCAGTTTCTGTTTCTTCATCTTTCAACCTCTGGGCTCTCATTCCTTATTTCAAGTCTACTGTTTAAATGCAGGAATTTAAAGCACTGTATGGGTTGAAGACACAAATTGAACAAGAAGAAAGCTCAAATCATTCTGAACTGTGATAAACTCTTGAAACAAACATAGGTACCTGAACATTAGATGATTCTGGGTTCTTCAAACTAAATTATGGGTAAAGTGTAATGTTTATTAATGAATACATAATAAAAAGTACATATGTGTAGCATACATATGTATTACATAACTGCAGAAATATTTAAGAACATAGATAAAATATATTATCACTGATATTTTTAAGAACTGAGAATGCATATAATAATCAAATTGGACTAATTTATAATTAGCATTATTATTGCTTTAAATTCTGTACCAGCAAACACACAACCTTATTGCCTGCATTTGGGCTGTATAACTCCCACAATCCCACCCTTGACGCTCTCCTACCACTTGATAAAATGTTCTTAGCATCTGCATTCTCCTCCCTGTCTTCATTTACCCAGCTCCTACTGGTCCTAAATTTTTTATCTCAGTCTTCATCTTCTCCAGGAGACATTTCCTGATTCTTCCCTTGCCTTTCCTCCAAAGCATGTTGCTTTTACATTTGTTTTAGTATTTATCAGGTTATGGCAACTTACCTATTTTCACAAGTGAACATAGTTTTCTTCAGGTGAGATCCTCCAAAAGTGACTCTTGAGATAAAAATTCTAGTGTTAAGTAATTTGTTGGAAATGATCCCAGGCTACATTGGCAGACAAGTGGGGAAGGGTAGCAAACAATGTCAGTATCCTATTCAATATCCTCAAATCTTCTTATTTCAAAATATTTATTATGCTGCTTCACAAAGGACTGTATCTGCATCTCCAGGTATAAGGGTTTTCCCAATGTGTAGGTGACTGCTGGTTCAATCAGCAAGGCAGGAGTACCAGGGAACTAAATGAACCCCAGAGCATTCAAACAATAACTTATAGTAGTCAGTGTGTAAACCCAGGTCTCCCTTCCTTTGGATGACACAACTCTGAGTATGAATTTTCCTTTTATCCCATAGTTAAGCACACTCATTCGTTGCTAGTTTAGTAATGCACACTAAAATGGATTGGTTTCTTCCTTTAATCACTTCCCTCTTTCTTCGCCTATGTTCCTTTATACCTCCCAAATAAATGACTTGTGTTTGATACTTGTACTGAGTTCTGCTTCTAAAGGATCTAAGCTAAGACAGCAAGTAAGAGTGTGAAAGGAAAATTGCCAGTGAAATGGATGCTATAAAGCAGTTTATACTGAGAAATCATTCTAAGCAATAAGATCTTATTCCCACTGAGGAATTTTGGGAGCCTGAACATGAGCCTCAGAATCATCCCAGCTAAAGGAATCAAGGGAGTCAGCATATTGATACATTAACTCCTACCGGTCATTGGTTGAGTGCCACTTCTAGGAAACATCTCTGGCTTGTCCAGCTTGCTTTGGGCAAGGCAGACAGGGACCTTGCTGCAAGAGAAAGCACGCAGGAAAATAAATGCAGGTGCTGACCTCTGTAAATCAAGCCAGTCGGCTATGGAATGGGAAAGACAGCCGAGTTACAGGAGGTATAACTCCTATACCTTCCGCATTGGAATAACCTTGAGAAAATTACTATTAACATTAAACAACAAAAGAGCCAGTTATTTTACCAGCAAAATGAGTGTATTTGGGAATAGCAGAGAATAGCAATTAGAGACATGCAAACTATGGCAAGCCATAGGAAAGTCCCAGGAGATAAAGGGAAGGCCAGCTTTTATTAGGTTTTAGGAGGACATTGGGAAGGTATGTGATGTTTCTTCATTGGCTGCAGGTGGTGGGCAGCTTGTTGTTTATGGAACAGAAGGAAATCTTTCTTCCTGCTGGGTTTGTAAGCTGTGGTGAGTGATACATGCATGAGAGCATGTATCACTTCAGAGCTTCACTCCACTTTAAATGAGGTTTCCTTTATTTATTTTCATATTACCATATTTTACTTGCTTTCTTCCAAAGGGCTTATCACAATGCCTGATACATAGGTGATGTTAAAGTTTATCCAAATATAATAATTGAGAGGATCAAATAACTGTAAGGCTGAGAAATTATTGATCTTCAATACAAGTCTTTGAGGATGATAGTATGGAGGGGGAATTATAAGAAAATCTGAGCTAAGTGTTGAACTTTGTGAATAGAGCATTTCCTGGAGCTTCAATATCAAATGGAATTCAGTAGAGGTAAGCCAGTGAGAAAGTTAGTTTGGAACTCTTGTTATGGATCTCTCCCCTAGCTGAAGAAGACCAAAGAGGTAAAGTGAGGAAGGACACACTGTAACTAAAAGAAATCTCATTTTCTGAAAGTTATACAAGGTGAATGGTTTTAAAAAAAAAATCAGATGGAAAGTGAACACTGTAGAAAAGAGAATATGAGTATCCAAAAGACACAGTGGAAATAAAATATTAATAAGTCAGAAAATAATAAAGAGATGGTTTTACTTCTAGGGTAATAATTTTTCATAATGATAAATAGCTCTCTATATTTCAGAAGAATATTCTGAAAAATAAGTAGGGAAAGTTTCACCCATTTTAGGACCGGCGCCGTGAGTTTACATTTATTTAGTTATTCTTCTCATGAGAAACTCAGGCCACTTCACTGACTGAATTTTCCTTGGGAAAGGAAAAATCTCTCCACCTTCTTAGTAACTATTTAAGTCTGGAAAGAAGAGAGAACAGGCAAATAAACTTTGATGTGAGGAGAAGCCTGCTCTGTCTTTGGAAAGGGAGAAATACAGGTGATGGGATCAGTGTCAAGCGTCCCATAGCTGCTAATGATAATTTCAGAAGTTCCTGATATGAACAACATGTTAAATTTTCAAAATGCCATGAAATGTGCTAGGCACAACCTATAAATTATCTTGCCAGCTTTATCTCTTTTAGAGTTCTTTGACACCAAAGCTCTATGACAAAGTACATCTCACTGTGAACCAGACTGAAATAATTTTGTTTACCCTTGATTTTTTTATTCCTCATCTCGGTGTTGTCAGTCTTGTTTTTGCTATCTGTCTGTTATTTAAAAGACATTGGCTGCTTTAAGGTCATCATCTTCTCATAGACATGCCTGGATTAATATATGCTGTGCACCAGCTGAAGAAGACAGTGGTTTTCTTCAGGGATCCAGGTAAAGTGTCAGATTTATTACCTATTCCCTGGAGGAGTCAGCTTCAAAGTGGAAATGAACTTGGTAACTCAAGATGTCCAGCACACCAACAATATTTAGCCTTCCAGTGGCAACGGCAAAGAGGCAGTTTCCTCCTTAAACAAAATCATCAAGAAAATGTAGCATTTGCATTAGAATAACATATTCCCTGAAATATCTCTTCATCAGACAGACTTGTTTTCTCTCTCATTTGCCCATCTATGTAATTGCTCTGTCTGGATTTTTTTTTTTTTCTCTGTTAAGTTAGCAGATACATCGAATGAAAAAGGAGTTAAGTTGACATTTACTCCCCCAGTACTTTTTCAGAGACTAATGACTAATAGCACAGAAGGAATAGGTACTTTACATGAACGTTTCAGGGATGAATTCCAATATAAATTTTCATTAGTTTTAGTAGAACAATTATTATGATTACAGTTACAGCTCTGATTAAGTGTTGCTTCTGGTGCTGTTTCTTCTGACAGGATTTTCCTAAAGTGCACTCCAGAGGTCTCTGTGTGTGTAGAAGAAGATGAAGCATGAATGGTGACCTTTTTAATCTGCCAGGAAGTCTCCCAGTTCTCACCAAGTTTTCTTGATTTTTAGCTCTAAGTCTCCAAACCAAAATATCACTGAGAGATGTTTTTTCCCCACAAATTCCACTAACCTTCAGAAGTACAAATACTGTTTTAAGAAAAGGCAGTGTTTAACTCATTGTTCTGCTATATTGAACCAGCAAAACTAAGCATTTTTATTTCACTGGGAATTTTCTGTCTTCTCTTTTGAATGCAAATTAAAGTAACTCACAATGTTGGCAGATATAGATACAGTGAAATAGTTGGCTGGGTGGTCCTCTTTGAATTATGAGATAAAATGTGTTTGCATGTGTGTGTGCATGTAAAAATGTACATGCTTTTATTCAAAAGTGACAGGTGTAGGAATATCTACAAGCAAAGAAATTAGAAAGTCGTGACCTTAAAGCTAAACGGATCCATTGGCCCTCCCAATAGACCGTGTAAGTGAAATAAATTTATGAGTATCAGCTGATTTCTAAGGTTCTGTAGCAACTAAAATAAATGTTAGCCCTGATTTGACAAATATGGGCTCCCTTGACTGAGGAGATTTTTTTAACACACTACCTAGCCATCTTCTTGTTAATGCCTCTAAACGTGGCAGGGTTCTTGCCAAAAGTGACTGAAAAGGGAGCACCAGAAACAATTGAGATTGTTTTTGTTTCAAGGCACCATTTTCTATGATTTCCAAGAAACTGTCTCAAGATAAAAATCCTGCACCAGAAACCTTATTTACACAGAGAGAATGTATCTCAATTGGTTACTTCAGTTATTCTCAATTCCTTTAATTACAGTTGCTAAACTTTGGTTGACCGTGCACAATCCCAAATGTAGTTTTTTATTATCCTGTGATTTAGATAACATCACAATAAAGAAGACCTTCTAATTTATGAAGAAAATGGCAAAAGCAGACCCAGTATACTTTAAAAAACCCTGAAATTTATAAATGATTATCCAGTCAGATTTGAGTTGTGTTTAACCAGCAACTATCAAGATATAGTGGCCTGAATTCTGGGGTATATTAATTTTCCAGGGCTACCATACAAATCACCACAAGCCAGGCAGCTTTAGAACAACACAAATTTGTCTCAGTTTTGGAAGCTAAAAGTCTGAAATCAAGGTGTCAGCAGGGCTGTAGTCTCTCTGAAGGTTCTAGGGGAGGATCCTTCCTTGGATCCTTTCTATTGTTTGGTTAGTTGCCTGCAATCCTTGGCATTTCTTGACTTGTAGAGGCATCACTCCAACCTCTGCTTCCATCTTCACATGGCATTCTCCTCTATGTCTTCACATTGTGTTTCTCCTGTTTCTGTCTCTGTGTTCCAATTTCCCCCTTCTTATGAGGGTATCAGTCTTGGATTAGGGTATCAGTCTTGGATTAGGGTATATCCTAATCAAGTATGACCTCACCTTAAATTGATTATATCTGCAAAGACCCTATATCTGCATAAGGTCACATTTTCAGGTTCATGAGTTTTTTGGGGACACTCTTCAACCCAAGGCACAGGCTATGTAGGAAGAGGAAACAGTAAAGCTACTCGTGTACCACAGAACCAGCTCCACACTGACCCTATCCTGTTTCTAAAAAGATACTGAATTGTTTTTCAGAGACAGCAGAACAAAACAGCAGGTCGTGCAGCTAAAGCATACACAGAGGAGAAAATTTTAACCTCAAACAACACCTGTTTCCCCCCTACCCACAGAACCAAAAGACAGGGACATGAATGCAGAACCCTTTCAGAAAGGAAGGGTCCATTATCCAGGAAGATCTGGTGCTGAGGCCCCTTTACCATAGCTTACCATAAATGGTCTAGTTCCAAACCCTCCAATAGAAGCCTGCCCCACCACTGCTTCTGCATATACCAACCCTCCTCCCCTAACTCATAAAAGTTTGACTAAACCCCAGATTGGGGAGACAGATTTGAGCCCTGCCTCCTTTCAATAGTAATGTTTTTTGTATATATTGTATAATAATATTGCCAGCAAGCAATATTATTGCCTCCTGGCAATAATACTTTTTCTTTTCTCAAAAGCTGCTGCCATATTGGCTTTACGCAGCATAACACTAGGAATAAATGTTGGTTCAAGTGACTCACTCGGAATTCTGGATTATTTAAGGAATCAAGGGTGTAAGATGGTTATAATGAGGCAACAGTAAGATGTATTTTTGCGTTTTACTGTAAATGATTTGATTTTCTTGAAGGTAACACAAAGCCATCAAATGGTTTCTAATCAGTGGAGACAAGGGTTGAAGCTTGTTTTACTAAATTTATTCCTTTTTAGCAAGCAATTTAGAAACTTTGTTGGAGGTCTTGGTGGTGAAGGAAAAGAGAGAGGGCAGTACTTCAACAAAAATATAGGCTCAAGGGCAGATATTTCTTGTAATCGAGAGAACTTAAACAGTTTATATTCTGAGGTACAGAATCTGCTAGAAAGAAAAAAAAGTTGAAATACATGACAAAGTGAATAACCAATGTTTAGTCAGAAGCATATCAAAGCAAGAAGCCACATGGTTGATGTAGACTGCAAAGCAAACAGGACAATCTGTTTTTTGAGAATGAAGAAAATGACAGAGGGTTACTGCAGATGTGAATTTTTATAGGTAAGGCCCGGAGAAATTGAGAGAACTATGTTTCTGTAAAGTAGAAATCAAGGTTGAGTGCTTAATATGTGCCAAGTTTGATGTGGCTCGAGGCAGACAAGAATGAACAAAATAGACATAGCTCTTACCATGTACAAATTTACAATTTAATGGGAGATATGATAATAAAGGAGATAAGGAAAGTGGGGTATGCTGCAGAAATAACATAGAAAATCAGATGCAGTTTTACATAATCAATGATGATTTAAACTGAGACCTAAAGAATGAATACGAATAATTGTCAAATACATGTATATAGGGAAGTGTATTCTAAACATAGGAAACAGCATGCTTAAACCCAGGAGAAAAATTATATGGCAGTTTCAAGGGATTGAAAGAAACTCAGTGTGGCTGAACTGCTAACTATATGGGATAAGTTGAGAGGTAAATAATGCTAAAGTGAAAAAACAATGACCAGTCTTAGCAGCTACTTTGTTTAGACTTTATTCTAAGGAGAGATGATGAACCATTCATATGTTTTAAGTAGGAGAGTGACATGGTAGGATTAACATATTAAATGGTGGCCCTTGTTGCTTGTGGAAAAGGGTTAAAGAGGAGAGACGAGAACAATATGGAGCCCAGGGCACTAATCCATGTGAAAGGTAATGGTAATGTAAATAAAATAATAGAAGTGAAGGTAAGAACTGATAAATTCTAGGTACATTTAGGAAGAACAGTTCACAGATTAGATGAATGAGGGAAAAAGAAGGATGAATCAACATCACACTCAGAATCCTGACTTGCATAGGTGGATTAATGCTGGAGTCACTCACTGATACATGAAGTTGGGGGGATTATAAATTCCAGGTGTGAACCAGGGCATTTGAATTATGTGAGAAATATCCAACATTTGGAATATGTAAGAAAGACCCAAGTGAAGTTGTCCTAAACTTTAGGAGAATGATGTAGGCTGGCGTTCATATTTTGGTAGTCATCTAGATGAAGGTAGAAACTTATGCTATAGAAAGACATGAGATGAGTTTGTAGAGTGATAAGAAAAAGGGGCAAAGAACAGAAGCTTAGTAAGTTTAATATTTAAAACAGAATAGATGAAAGAGAGAAAGCAAATACATGGAGAAAGATCAGACAGAGAAACAGGAAGAAATTGTGGAAGATGTAGTATAATAGCAATAAAAATAAAAACATCTTCAAAAGAGAGATATGGTTAGCTAAGGGGCTAAGCAAAATAATCCATGAGAAATGTACACTTGGATTTTGAAACTGAAGAGGAATTCAGTGTCAGCGGATGATGGAGGAAACAAATATAAAAGTTGGGAAAGCTCATATAGGCAACTGTTTCAAAAAGTTTGACATATAGTTTGTTTTCCATATAATTCATATACTTATAATGTCAGATGCTTTTCTTCATTATGTATATTAACTAGATATGGCTGATATGAATGAGCACTATTGAATTTGGTATATTTGTACTGGTTTTGACTATTAAACTAATTTATCAATTCTAATTCCTTTCACTTTTTCAGGTATGTATCATGCCGTCTGAAAAAAATGACTTTATGGACTCTTTCATTTTAATAGTTGCTCTTCTTAGTTTCATTTCATAAAGTACTGCATTGATTATGACTTCAAAAACAATATGGAATGCCAGTGAGAGATGGTTTCTCCAAGACAACTGGTTCACTGGCTGATTGATTGTCTGCCCTGGGAGGAAGGGAAATTATTGAACTTCCTGATTACAGTCATAAGTCTTACAAGCCTTTGACATAATATAGTTCTTCCTTTTCAGAGCGTTGTCTGGTTACCTACTCCCTACATTGAGAAGTTACTGACAACCTGTTATTTCAGGAGACTTTAAATAATAATCTGGACACTCTCTTGAGATAACATTCTTCCTTTACTTATTGAAACATTATTTTTCTCTTTTATTAATTTTATAAATCAATTTATTTTTTGAGAAATTCAGTAGTACTAAAGAATTAATAATAAAAATCAGTCATTCCTTGCTCCACATATCTCCAGCCATAGAATTTCTGTCTAGAAGCTATTCCTACTAAGCATTTTTGCTTTTCTTTAAATTTGTGCTTGGGTTTATCATCCTAAATAATATGGTTTCACTATTATTTTTGACTTTAAATAAATCCCTGATATAAAAAATAGAAGTATAATCTTATTTAGACATTATCACCCCCAACCGCTTCCTTCATTTCATCTACGTTGAGCTATATTGTATAGTTATTTTGTTTTTCCACTGCTTATACTTATACGTTAATATGCTCAATATCTTTTTCCTTCCGTTACTTACAGCTTTCTTGCCTCTCCATTATGATACAAGTCTGGTAGTTTATCTACTCTTTCCTAGCCTCTCTTTCTCCACCTCTGCTACCTACTTCTAAGAATGGTACTTCTACTTTTATATTGTCAAGCTTGTCCAATTTACATTCTCTCTCTGTCTGGCTTTTCTTAAATAATGGTGTCTTTCACTTCTGTCTATGGATTCATTCTAAACACTGAAAATTAATTTACATTTATATTACAATAATTCTTTATTGCAGAGACAATTAGTGTTTCACAATTATGTTTCCTTCTTCATAATTTAATGTCACAGTATCTGTTCCACTTGGACAACAGTGATGCAGGTTAAATGAATGACCTTTACTTGAATTCCACAGTTAGCTGAAAATCATGCCATTATTTTTTTTTTGCCTCATATAGAGGCCTTTTATCCTGGAGTTTTTAATGAAATTTCATTATTTTTGATATTGATAGAAGTGAATGCCTAATTTTCTATTCTCTATTTGATTTATCTCTATTCTAACCTTTATTATTTTCTTCCTTCTGCTATGTGTTTAATTTCCTCTTCATAAGTTAGTTCTTTAAGATGTACAATGAGTTTATCCATTTGAGATCTTTCTTCTTTTTTAATGTAGGCTTTTACAGCTATAAATTTCCCTCTGAACACTGCTTTCACTGCATCCCACAAATTTTGGTATGTTTTGTTTCATACATCAAGGTCTTTTAAATTTTCCCTTGTGATTTCTTCCTTGACTCATACATTGTTTTAAGGATGTTGTGTAATTTCTACACATTTCCTGTTTTCTCTTTGTAATTCATTTCTAGCTTAATTCCATTGTGGTCAGAAGAAATTCTTTATATGATTTCAATTTTTTAAAACGTATTACTGCTTTTCTAGGCCTGAAATATGGTCTACTTATAGAATGTTCCATGTGCTCTTGAGAAGAATGTGTATTGTGCAGGAGGAATGCTCTCAATATATATCTTAGCTCCAATTGGCATATAGTGTTGCTCAAACCCTCAGTTTTTTTAACTAATTTTTTGTCTGGTGGTTCTATCCATTATTAAAAATAGTGTGTTGATGTCTCCAATATTATTGTAGAACTGTCTATTTTTCTCCATGTATTTTTGGAGGCTCCATTGTTAGGTCTCTATTTATGAATGTATTTAAATGTAATCCACCGAAGAGTTCTTCCCTGAACAGACAACTCCTTACCCTTTGTTCCCCATTAGTCAAAATGTGGTGAGCAGTCCAGCAACATCAGCATCCCCTGGGAGGCTATTAGAAATGGAAATCACAGCCCTCACTCTAGAACTGCTGCATTTTAATACTGCATTTTAATACTCTTGCCAGATGATTCTTATGGACACTTAAGTTGAGTGGTATTCTATCTCTTTACTTTTTCATTCGTTTTAATAATACGTATGATTTCTTCATATTTTATGTATTAGTTTGCAATTTTGTTTGTTGACTATCATCCTTTACAAGAACGTAAGCTTACTAGGACAAGAGCTTTGTTATGTTCCCTGCTATATCCCAATATGTATCCCAATATGTAGTATAGTCTGTTCCTTAGTAGGAACTGAATAATAAAGTAACTGGGAGAAAGAAAGAATGAATGAAAATATTCCTGAATAAAGTCTTCAAGTGACCCTTCTCTGTCTTATAGTGGACTCTTAACCACTGCACCACCAGGGAAGGTCTTAATTCTTCTTCAAAATTATTCTGTCACCCTTCATTCCTGTTACTTTTATTCCAAAACCCAAAACAACAAAACAAAACAAAA
The DNA here is from genome assembly GCF_963924675.1 of Phocoena phocoena. NCBI lineage: Eukaryota > Metazoa > Chordata > Mammalia > Artiodactyla > Phocoenidae > Phocoena > Phocoena phocoena. The sequence continues at coordinate 40,482,244 of NC_089230.1, read as the reverse complement.
CAAACAAAAACCACTGGACTTTTTGGTTTCCTGAATATGCCATACACTTGTCTCTCTCAGGTCCTTTGGAAGTGTTGGTCCCTTTGCATAGAGGGCTCATTTCTCCCCTATTCACATAGCTTATTCTTATCCATCCTTTGGCTTCAAACATCTTTCCTGATCAGATCAGACTGAATTATGCTATCGATGCATGTTTCCCTGAATTTCTTCACTATAGAATTCATCTCATTCAAATTATGTTATAATGTCTGAACCTCCAGCTCTAAAGGCAAGGAATATATTTACTGAAGTTACTAGAGTAATAATCTTTACTAGGTTAAGGATATATCTTTTTATTATACTTTGAAAATAGTTATAAATGGCTTAATTTAATAATATATTACTATTGAAGATATTTTAATTTTGATGTAATGTATAATATTTATAAACTGTTTTATCTTGAACTATCCTGCTTTGGGAGGTGCTTCTTAATTCTATCCTTGAGTACTTGATTTGGTATGTTTCCTGTTATGAACAGCAACCCTAATTATATCAATATGTACTTGTTATTCTCATTTTGTTTTTTGTATAAATGCATTCTTTCTTCCTATAGGTAATAGATGTTTATACATGTAACAATTGTTCCTTCAAATAGATTGCAAAGATAAGAATTGTGTCTTTTTCTCTAGTGCTTCCCAATATTTAGCTTATTAGATTTCTAAACTTCCATTTTCCATTATGAATAGAGACAAGTATTTCATTAAGTACATAAGCTTGAGTTCAAGGAAACTCAATTTAAACCCCCACACTAAGAAGCAATGTGACCATGAGTGATTAGTTAACTGCTCTAAACTTGTTTCCTTCTCTGTAAATAGTACTTATCCTGTTATGTTGTCTTCTGATAATTCTGTGGGATAATACATGTACGTTCCATTTTTGGAACAGAGCGAGCAGGCATCCGATAAATGGAATTGTTATTTAGTGATGTTCTTTAATAGACAATATCTCTTTTAAAGTTTTTTTTTTTTTTTGCGGTACGCGGGCCTCTCACCGCTGTGGCCTCTCCCCTTGCGGAGCACAGGCTCTGGATGCGCAGGCCATGGCTCACGGGCCCAGCCGTTCCGCGGCATGTGGGATCTTCCCAGACCGGGGCACGAACCCGTGTCCCCTGCAGCGGCAGGCGGACTCTCAACCACTGCGCCACCAGGGAAGCCCCAATAGGCAATATCTTATTTATGAGTTTGCCTGAAACTCTTTTGAAAGTGCTGTCTCTATTTGTACTGCAAAGTCAAACAGCAGAATTCACATTCTTTTATTTCAAATAGACCTTGATAAGCCATGGCTGAGCCAGGTAAACTTTGCAAGTACCTTATTACTGGTTACCTGCATTCCTTACAAATTTAGAGCTCTAATATGAGTAAGTCTCAGCATGGTCCTTGAGGTGGAAAAAAAGTAATAAACATATGCAGTGTAAAACCATATCTACCTTTGCATTACTTAGGAGAATAGAAATGTGGAGAAATACCCTGGAGACAAGATATGAAAGATGTCTTGTTTTATCTGGTAGTCAGCTCCAATCCCTTTTTCTATTTCACTTAACTTGAAAAGATAGTATTTGACTAGAAATTTTCATTTTCTGGTTTTCATTAAATGGGATTGAAAAAATCAAATGCCATAATTGCATGAACATCATAAAAGTATAGTATGTTTAAGCTATTTAAAATAATTTAAAAGTGTTTCTTAATGCACTTAGCATGTATTATATAGTTCAATATGCTGCCTTTGTTCTTGATTCCTTTTCTAATTGAATTAGTACAGATAATACATGAAACTTATGAGTGAAAGGCATCAGAGGTACACATTTATAGATTTTCTTATCAAATGTCTAAATTATCTTATCATGTGGGAAGACATTTCAGTGCTTCTCTATTTTCACAAGAGTCTCTTCTCCGACTTGCCCCCAGTGTTGGAGTTTGTATGCTTCCCTTTTCATTTGGTAATTTTCTTCTGGACGTTTGAGCAACCTAGAGATAGGGAGCCAAGGCACAATAAAGGGGGGGTGTGGCAATGGCTATGGACCATATGACCCAGCAGCTCCATTCCTAAGTATTTATCCAAAAATAAAATAGGTATCCAAAAGACCTGTACACAGATATTCATATCCAGCTTATTCATAATAGTAACAAAAGAAAAGAATCTCTCTACACTGAGTAGAAGAGAGAAACAATATTCAGCAATAAAAAAGAATGATACAGAATACATTATACTAACTGAAAGAAGCCAGAAGCAGAGCATGCATTTATACAAACTACAAAAGACTAATCTATTGTTAGAGGAAGTAGATTGGTAGTTGCCTAGGACAAATAAGACAGAGGAGTGGGTGGGGCAAGAGAAATAGCAAGAGATTCTGCCTTCCTTGATATGATGCCGGTCTTCTTATTGGACTGACATTATCTGCCAGGCTCCTTTAGAATAAGTCACCCACTCAGGAGGTTCCTCGATTTGCATTAATCTGTCCTACAAGCTTTTTAGACACATCTTAGATAAATTTAAATTCCAGCAGTGAATGCACCTTAAGTTCAGATTGGAACACCATTGACATAGTTACATAACAGTGTTTTACTTAAGAGAAGTATCTCAGGACAGCTTGAACATTACTCTGAGTAAGCATTAGGGAGCAAGGAAATCTACCACCTAGTAGGAAGACGAATTCTTATAAAACGACTGTGAGCAAAGAAGCACAGAGGAAAGCCTTAGCACACAGAATTGATTTACTCTTTTAAAGAAGGGAGAGGGATTTTTATTGCAACAACCTTCACATTCTAATACTCTAACTCTATATTAATATCTTAAAGTAAGTTTCTACTATAAAACTAAAGTTTGGGGAATATTGCAGATTATATGTGAAAAGCAACTTCCGTCTTAACTTCTATTGAAATAGTCTGATTTCAATTGACCAATAGTTTATATTAGTAGGTTCTGTCAGGTAGAAATTACAGTAGATTCTTAAATGTATAAAACCATTAAAATAATTCTATTTAAGATAAACTGAAATGACATGTCTGCAGTAAGACAAATAAATAAAATTGATTTCTAAATTAATAAAAACAAATCTATGTTAACAATACTAATATGTCACAGGATTTTTATGCTAATAACTCCCAAAGAAAACTTTTTTTCTTTGCTGGTATATGTGTTTTCTAAACCTTTCCTCTAGTACCCAAAATTCAGTGGAAAACAATGCATGTATCAACTGATCTTTCTTCCTGAAACCTCTTCATTGCCTAATTTTGTCCTTATCATCAATATTGTCATTCGCCTACCATTTTACTAACTTCAGTTTAAACCACGTGTTATTTTCTAAATCCTATTGTTTTCATTTCACATATCTTAATTTTGCCCTTTCCTTTCTTATCATCAATAAAACACTCATAGTTCCCTTACCTTCACATAATTAGCTCTCAAAATTCCCCTTGTTTGGTCATTTCTGTCTGAAGTTTGCTCTTAGCTTTATTCACAATTATTTTCTATGCTCACTGTTTGGGCCCAATTATTTTTCTTCCTGAAATCCCATCAATGACAAATTATTACCATTGAGATTACATGCAGTCTTCTGTCAGTAAATGTCAAGAACCTTCTGCACTCTTATATTTTATATCCTATTCCATATTTGACTTTTAAAAGTCCTACTTTATACACAACTCAGCATGAAGCTTCCTTTCAAGGTGAGTACTCATGAGCTGTCTCCTCATCCATCTGTGTCATCTTCTTTGTGAAGTCATTCTTCATTTGGACTAATTCCTCATACTGTGGCCACAGTGAACTGACAGATTTGGTATGTTCAGGTTTTGGCTTTTCATGGCAGCTCTGACAGAAATCCAAACTTTGTGCAGCCTGGGAAAAGTAGAAGTAGCGATTTGCAGTTCAATCTGGAAGAAAATTGGAAGTAGTTGGAAAAAATTCCTTCATTAAGACTTGCTCATATAAGACAGAACAATTAAATCACTTATAAACTTTCAGTTCTGATTTTATTTTGCTTTTCAGTGTATATTTAATTTTAAAGACAATATTCTAATTAATTGGGTGTGACTTTCTTTTTTTCCATTTGTCCCTTTTCCTTCAGCCCTTTCTCATCTTTATTCAACAGAAAGTAGGCTGGAAATGTGTACGCTTGCACTACTTCTAGATGTATTTCTGCTTCATCTCTTAAGGAATGGTAGGATTTTAAAAGGTATTTTATACAGTTCACTTTCTCCTTCTGGCATAAATGAAAACAATACCTATAATGGACTGTATGTTTATGCTCTCCCAGCAAATTCATATACTGAAGCCCTAACCCCCAGTGTGGCTGTACTTGGAGATGCGTCATCTAAGAGTACGTAAGGTTAAATGATATCATGAGGGTAGGACTCTGATATAATAGGACTTGTGCCCTTATAACAGACACCTAAGAGCCCTCTCTCACTCTCCCTCTCTCTCCTTCACCCTCTCCCTTCCCCTCCCCGCACCAAGGAAAGGCCCTGTGAGCATGCATCTGGAAGCTGGTCATCTACAAGCCAGAAAAAGGGGTCTCACCAGAAACCAATCATGCTGGCACACTGATATCAGATTTTTAGCCTCCAGAACTGTGAGGAAATAAATTTCTGCTGTTTAAGTCACACGATCTGGGGTATTTTGTTATGGCAGCCCAAGCCAACTATGAGAGTGCCTGAGTTCCTGTAAGCTATTTTTGAAAGAGTGGTATTTGGTTAGGACCTAGAATCCTTGACCTTGTTTACTCATTCCACACCCTGTCCTCATCATTCAGGAAAAAAAAAAATATATATATATATATAATGTTTCGGAAGCTATTGAAACCTCTTGTTTACCTGGCTAGATCACAGAGAGGACCATTCAGCCTTTTCTGTGGGCAGACCTAAGCAATCTATATCGGTAAAATAGGCTAAGCAGATCCAAGCAAGCACAGAAGTCATGACTTTACCACACAGGTGGCAAGGCAAGGAAATGAAGATTAAAGGAAAAGGATAATGTGCAGAGAGGGAGTATTTTTATTGCTATTTAGTTAAGGTCACGCTTTGATAATATCATACTGACTAAAGTTATACTCTGCCCCAGAGCTACTCAACAACTTCATTCAGCCTACTCCTTCGAAGAATCCCTTACCAGACAGGCCTGGGCATTTATAAATCCTTGTTGCATGTGCACTCTTCTGGTTCCCTAAAGTTTTCTGGAAAGTCATTTTAGACAGGTAGGAATTAGCAAATTGAAAATGAATTAGCCAGTGTCTAAGTATCCTTGCTTTCTTTGAAAAGTAGCATAGTATGTTGCTCAGAGGTATTCTCAGTGGGTATTTCCTGATAACAAAATTCACATTGTTTACATACAAGGAGTTGTAAGTAAATCATTGTATTTGGACAAAGTTTAGAGGTATTTAATTCAGTCCATGTGAACTTGTTGAGAATTTTTGGCAGAATGCAACTAACTTTGCATACTGTAGCATTCCAGGGAAACTTTAAAGGTATTTGAATGCTTTTTTCCCTGTTCATAAGTTTCCAGTGTGTTTTTCTATTTGTAAGACTCCAGTTCTTTTTCATTTTTCCCAATCAATTTTCTTCAGTGTCCCTGTGGATTGGAGCTTAATTAGTGAATTTTTTTCCTTTTATAAAGTATTAGTGTCTGCTTTCCTGTATGACACAGCCTAGAAAAAGAAACAGTACAGATAATCTCCTAGAAAGAAAATACTTTGAAAACATAAATTTTTGGTGGAATTATTTAAAAATTGATATATATATTTTAAGATATTAAACATAATTTATGACAAAGTAAGTTAGGTTAACTGGATACATTTTTTTATGCACCTCCTTTTGTGAAACAGGCAAATTCTAGCTGGCAACTTGTGTGGTTTAAGTTTCAAGAAGTGATAAAAATTGCTTTTTTATTCAAGATATTTTATTGCTTATATAGGTTCACATTTTACAGATGAACAGTACAATATTGTATCTTGACAGTAAGACATTTTAAGGGAGTGAAAAATTAATATGCTACAAAATTAAAGTATACAAAATTATCAACTTTAGGAATTCACAATAATTTATCAAATGTTGCTAGTATGTAGAATTGCAAGTAATGAAATAACTCAATTTTAGTGTTACCTCAGGTTTATTATTCTTGCTGGTAAATAGGTAGATGAGCAATAAATTTTATCTTGGAATACAAGGGAAATTAGAAAACATTTTGGCAAAATTTTCCAGAAGGAAAAACAAAAGCAAGATAATGCTGTAGTCTTAATTCAAATTCAAAGAAGGTCACAATTGATGTAGTTTTTAGAGGTGTTTATAGCAAGCATCACTTCTGGGCTGAGGGTTTATAAGAGAACAAGGCAAAGAATACTAAAATATCAATTCTAGTTTACTGGATTAAGTGCTCCAATTTATTCAAGACAAAGTGAGACTCATCATAAATGCTACATTTTTTCTTTCATCTTCCTGGGATGCAGATAAAGTTAACCTTGGAACAATATTATCAGTGAAGCCAGCTCTGACTGTGCATTCTCTGCTTAAGATGGTCACACGGAAATTAGAACCATTTTCATGTGTCATTTCTTTAGTAGATGAGATGGAAAATTAATTTAGAAACAAAATTGCATAAAAGCTGGATCACCACTATTTTATTCTATAAGTTAATATGTTTAAAATTGATCTAATTCCTTTTATGAATTGATATTTTTATCTGAATTGTATCAGGAGTTATTAGAAGACATCTTGTCTACTTTTCTATTATGATTCTCTGGCAATCTGTAATTATACAATCATACTAAATTTGTTAAATGTTTTCAGTCATAAATTTAGGTAAAGCAAAGAACACAAAAATATTCCTCATCTCTGTAATAGCCTTATGCAATGTCTGGATGAATTTCCTCCTTTTGATAAGATTTTACAGGGAAGATTAGTCTGAAAGAAGACAGTGGCAAATATGATATACAAGAATAAACATTCTTAATTGAACCTGTCACTTGAAACTGGTAACCAAATAAATTCATTTATTCTGTAAAGCATCATAACTTATGTGAGATCAAATTGACAAAAGATATTTTCTGTAAGTAGAAGAGAGCTTAAGGTCCATAGTCTACAATGATATGGATGAGATAAGCACTAATTTGTAAAGACAAGGAATATCATTATTGTATCAAAGCTGTTCTACAGTGGGTATACTGCTGTTTATGTTAAGATCTTCTCTCATAATTTAGATGGTGATAAATGTGTCAATAATAACCAAGTGATATTAAGGAGAAATGTTAACCAAGTGGCATCAATTGGCTATAACCCATCCAAACAAATGGTGAAATGTCAAAGAACTAAATATCTATAAAACAAACCTCTTCCAAAATCCTCTTGACTTAAAATTTCTATATTAGTCTACTGCATCCTTTATTTTTTTCTTTTGCTTGTTTTTGATTTCCTAAGCAAATTATATTCTCTTTTCAGTAACAAAGGCAATGAACACTCAGCATAAGACTCAAAGGCAATTTCCTTTACTATCACCCAGAGAACCCCAGCCATGCACCCATAATATATGCAACTCAAAGACCATGAGGGAAATGGCCCAGGTGATACACTTGTCAAACACTTCAAGCGACCCTGAAAATTAGGAAAGGAGTTTTTCATAAGCCAAAGTTTTAAAAAATTCCTGCACTTCATGATTGTAATCTGAATGAAGGAGAACTTAGATTTAACTAAAAAAATCCTTAATTCTGAGAAAAGCAGCATCCAGAGAAGTGCTTAGAAAAGGTTGTAGCAAAAAACATGATGACCCAAAACCTATGGGATGCAGCAAAAGCAGTTCTAAGAGGGAAGTTTGTAGCAATACAATCCTACCTCAAGAAACAAGAAATAAATCAAATAAACAACCTAACCTTACCCTAAAGCAATTAGAGAAATAAGAACAAAAAACCCGCAAAGTTAGCAGAAGGAAAGAAATCATAAAGATCAGATCAGAAATAAATGAAAAAGAAATGAAGGAAACAATAGCAAAGATCAATAAAGCTAAAAGCTCGTTCTCTGAGAAGATAAACAAAATTGATAAACCATTAGCAAGACTCATCAAGGAAAAAAGGGAGAAGACTCAAATTAATAGAATTAGAAATGAAAAAGGAGAAGTAACAAGTGACGCTGCAGAAATACAAAGGATCATGAGGGATTACTACAAGCAACTATATGCCAATAAAATGGGCAACCTGGAAGAAATGGACAAATTCTTAGAAAAGCACAACCTTCCGAGACTGAACCAGGAAGAAATAGAAAATATAAACAGACCAATCACAAGTAATGAAATTGAGACTGGGATTAAAAAAACTTCCAACAAACAAAAGCCCAAGACCAGATGGCTTCACAGATGAATTCTGTCAAACATTTAGAGAAGAGCTAACACTGTCCTTCTCAAACTCTTCCAAAATATAGCAGAGGGAGGAACACTCCCAAACTCATTCTATGAGACCACCATCAACCTGATACCAAAACCAGACAAATATGTCACAAAGAAAGAAAACTACAGGCCAATATCACTGATGAGCATAGATGCAAAAATCCTCCACAAAATACTAGCAAACAGAATCCAACAGCACATTAAAAGGATCATACACCATGATCAAGTGGGATTTATCCCAGGGATGCAAGAATTCTTCAGTATACGTAAATCAATCAATGTGATACACCATATTAACAAATTGAAGGATAAAAACCATATGATCATTTCAGTAGATGCAGAAAAAGCTTTTGACAAAATTCAACACCCATTTATGATAAAAACCCACCAGAAAGTAGACAAATAGAGAGCTTACCTCAACATAATAAAGACCATATATGACAAACCCACAGCCAACATCGTTCTCAATGATGAAAAACTGAAACCATTTCTTCTAAGATCAGCAACAAGACAAGGTTGCCCACTCTCACCACTACTATTCACCATAGTTTTGGAAGTTTTAGCCACAGTAATCAGAGAAGAAAAACAAAAGGAATCCAAATTGGAAAAGAAGAAGTAAAGCTGTCACTGTTTGCAATGAGATGTGTTTGGCCAGATGGGGTTTAAAATGATGGTTCTTTTAACCTAAGGGAACAAAGTAAAGACAAAGAGTTATATTCGATAGAGAGCAAGTGGAGGAGTCAAAGGAGTGGAGACTCCACTACTTACAAGAGAGCAAAGAAGGTGAAGAAGGCGGAGGAGGAGGAGAAGGAGAAGGAAAAGAAAGAGAAGGTGCAGAAGAGGGGTACGGAGAGGAGGAAGAGGCAGAGGGAAGAGAGGAGGAGGAAGAGTAAAAGAAGGAGACGGGGAGAAAGTAAAAGAAGAAAAGGAAAACAGTTGTAGTGCAAGTAATTGGGTAAGAAATCTGAAAGAAAAATAAGTGTGGACGGAGAGAAGGATGTCTCAGTCTGATATTTTACAGGTGGTTCAGAGTCCAGTTTTAGCTATCAGTGAGGGAAAATGAAGGACTGTGTGGAATAACAGATTCCTGCAAATGAGAAAGTAAACTAAGTTTCTAATATTCCAGATTTCTCCAGACTTAATTTGTCCTAGGGAAGACAGAGGCAAGCCAGAAAAACGAGTAAAACCAAAATCAGTAATGCTGTAGCTAATATCTGGAGCTGGGATCTGGGAGCCAAGCAAAGACTGCTCAGAACTGGTACTAGCAATGTTCTTTGAAAGCATAAGTCCACTTGCCTACACTAAGAACAAGGAGCATTATATGGACATAGAGCCGTCTTTAATAACAAATCTGAGCTATAGGGAGGGACTCAACAGATTTAGAAATTATCATGTCATCTGGAATCTCCTTCATACCATTTATACCCTCCTCTTTGTGTTTTCTCTAATCTCTTCAGGAGGATGTTTCTCCACTTTCTTATCCATCAGGCAAATCCCCTGTAATCAAGTAATTAGTCCTGAGCAATAGGACAGGGGATGCTATGTAGTATTAAAAAATCCCTCTTTAAAAGAAATCTAGAAATAATAAATTAATACTAAACACACTTTTGAATTCATAGCTAAATTTGAATTAAAATTTTTTTTGAATTCTCAACAGCCAGTTTATAAGGAGTTGAAATAAAAGGGATTGCTGTGATCTTAAAGCTGTGGGTGGCCTGGGGCTTTTGTGATATCATGTGAGATAGGTGTTGAAATGAAAGCATAGCAAACATATAGGATTTTGCAGAAATATACCTTTAGTACAGAGTATGTATGTGTGTGTGTGTGTGTGAGTGTGTGTGTGTAAATTTCACCAGCTGGCTATTTCAAAGAAACTTGTCTGATATTGATCTCAGATCCAAGCAGGAGACAAATCACTTCTTTGTGAACTCAGCAAAATTTCCTACCTCACAAAGCTTGAGGGTTTAAATATACACTCCCTGTATGGTACAGCAAATGCTGGCCAAGAGTTAAATTAAAGTAGTTATAGATTGTTATCTTGTGAAGTACTTGGAAGAAGCAAAAACCCAGTCTCCCTGTAGAAACACACTTTAGGTCTCATAAAATGTCTACAAATAAAGTCCAAATTAACATGGATTCAGAGTAAAGAGCATTCAGATAGACAATGAGATAGAAATTATGAAGGATATATTAATATACATGGAAGGCACAATGAAAAGGTATAATCTATATTCTCCAAAAATATTGAAAAATAAGAACAAAGATGGAAGACTTACCCAACCTAATTCCAAAACTTATTATAAAACTTCAGTAATCAAGCAGTGTGATATCAATAAAGGGATAGAAAATGGGAAAGAATCAAAGTCAGAAATAGACTAACATGTGTGGGCTTTTCACTTTCATAAAAGTGCAAATGTATGTCATTCAATGGAGAAAGAACTATGTATAATAGAGAAAGAATAGTCTGATCCTGCTGGAAACCCTGGCCTGTCAGTTGAGACACCAGGAGATCTATTAATATATGTCTTGGAATTGGTTCAAACCAATAACAGAAATAATCACTAAATATATGGTTAAAGATCAGCTTGGACACAGCATAAGACTAGTAAACTAGAAGTCATTAGAAACTATTCTGGCTGAAACAGAGAGATGAAAGAAAAATAATACAGAATAAAGCAATAAGACACATAGGACACGTAAAATGTCTACAATATGTACAATTGAAGCTCTAGAAAAAGATGAGGAAACAATATTTGAAGAGCTAGTGACTGAGAATTTTCAAAACTGATGAGAGATAACAACCCACAGATATAAAAAGTAATATGAACTCTAGTAGAATAAATGTAAAGAGATCCTAATTTGACACACTGTAGTAAAACTTCTAAAATCAAAATACAAAGGAAATATATAAAGATCAACTGGGCCGCACCAATAAGACAGCTGGCTTCCCAACAAAAACAACAAATAAAAGCAGAAGGTAATTGCATAGGAAATTTAAAATGCTAAATAAAAATAGCTGCCAAACTAGAATTGCAAACCAAATGATAATGTTCCTCAGAAGTGAAGATGAAACAAGATAATTTCAGACAAAAATTGAGAGGTTTCATTGCTAGCATACTAGCATTAGAACAAATAACAAAGAAAAGTTTTGTTGTAGTTGTTGGTTTTTCTGGTTTGTTTTTAACCTCAGAGACAGTTTTATCCTAGAAAGAAATATAAAAGTAAATGAAAGAATGAATAGCCGAAGAGCAGTGAGACTATTCATTATGTGGATATATCTTGATGACAACTAACTGAATAAAATATATCAAAGTAAACAACAGTGTTGACATGGACATACACATGAAATACATTTTAAATGCAAAGAAATAATATCACAAGAAGCAAGAGGGTGTAAAAGGCACAGATTTTCTGTATTCCTAACATTGTTTCTAATATATTAAGCATGCATAACATAATCTCAAGGGTAACAAATAGAAGAAGGACAAAATAATGATTTTTTCATAAGCTTATAGCAAAAAAATGCTAAAGGTATCTGAATATTGCAAATGAGGAGAGAAAAGAGCATAAAATGGAGGACAAATAGAAAAAAAACCTGTTAAAGAGTAGATACAAATCTACATACCATGTATTCAACTTTATCTCTTCATGAAGTCTACCAACTCTTAAAATACACTATCTGACTTAAAAATAACAATGATAATCCTGATGTGGATGTCACAGCTATTATATATTCATGAACTTTTCTTGCTGTAAGAGTCTTGAAACCTATTAATATAGCAATTCATTTTTAATTATTTGAAATATTAGTCTTCTGAATTAACAGCCCTAGTTATGGTATAATAGAATACCAACAGTGGAAGTAGGAATATTATTGGAAGATGAAGCTTTGAAAGGCTAACTTAGCAGGGCTGGCCTTTGAAGCTCAACAGCTCCATAGGGTATTAATAAAACAGGGCATCTTAGAAAATGAGTTTTGGATGGACTTTAGGGTTAGCAATTCACTTTCCCTCACTTGAGGCCAAAAAGGTCAAATACGTTGTTCAAGACCACAAAGCTAAATAATAGTATATAACTAATAGGAACAGATGTTCTTAAGATTTACTTTCAATCCTAGAAGATGAATTGTTATATAATAACGTAATAGGGATTTTTCCTTAAAACTTAATAGAGTATTAATTTCCAGTAAAAATATTAGAATGGATTCAATTGCTATTTGAATGAGGTCATCTAGGAACTTTTCTTACATGTAAAAATGTATTTCTATGGAATACAAATAGTTTTGAAACATTTTTACAACGATCTCAGGAAAGAAATACATTGCACATACACATGTCCAAGCAAGCATCCCTAAATAAAAGTTTCAAGTGAAAATTCTTACTCTTATAATATATTCTGTTATTTTCAATTCTATTGTGCTATTTTATTTACACAGACATGCTTGTTATGGTCCACTAAATTCATTTAAGGATGCACTGAAGGATTTGAGACCTACAATTTGAGAAATAGTGCTTTAGATATCATCATTTCTCAAATTGTTTCATATACTCAAATGGTTTAGAGTGCCTTTTTTCAGTTTTTCAGTTTAGGCTTAGATGCTAACATAAATTACCAACTATAAAAATTAATCTGAGAAAAAAAAAAAGTTTGCAAAAAAATAGTGAAAATTACAATTTATCGTATTAGCTGTAAGCATAAGTTACCTCTGTAGGTGACATTATAATGGGGTTAGAGGAACTTGATTTTATATATATAAATATTTATAAATTTATGTATGTATATTTATATATATATGATGTCCCTTTAAGACAGCGATTTATTCAAACCATTTTTATTAACTAAGCTATAAAATTTCATATCTGGTCAATACCAACTATTCCAATAAATGTAAATCATTACTAATTTCTTTCATTAAAAAATGTTTTTCATGGATTTCAATTTACTCTAATATAGAAAATACAGTAATAAAGGCTATTTGGAAAACATTACTTTGGACTGAGATAGAGATGGGAACTAATATTAATAGATTATATGTGATGTGCCAACTATCACTTGACAAGTGAGGGATATCATTACTGTAATGTTTGGATAACGGGTATGGCAAAACTGGTGAGATTATCACTAAATCCCTTTCCTTTTCTTTAGAGCACAAAGCTAAATTACATGTTCTAGTTCTTTTGCATCTAGATAGTGCCACATGAATAGTTCCCTCCAAACACATTTAAGCAAAGTGATTTGAGTCACTTTAATTTTAGAACAGTAGAGAGCAGATGTGCTTCCTTTATCCTTTCTCTGTTTATCCTTACTCTGCTCTTCTTCTGGCTGGATAATGCTCAGAAAACCTTCAAGCCACTTATTAAAGTTCAGTGGAACCTGGGCCTTTGAATGACTGCAGAACCAGAATGTCCCTGACCTGACTCTCTCCTTCTCTCCCTCCCTCCCTCCCTCCCTCCCTCCCTCCCTCTCTCCCTCTTTCCCTCTCTCCCTCTCCCTCTCTCTCTCTCTCTCTCTCTCTCTCTCTCTCTCACACACACACACACACACACACACACACACACACACACACATACACACACACAATCAACCTGCAACAGGCACTAAGGTAAATAAGAGGTAAATTTTTATTTCTAAATAAAAGTAACAATCTTTGGGCTTTATGTGTTATAGCAGCTAAGTTTGTTAACTAACTAATAGGAGGAAACTAAAGTTCTGAGAAGCTAAGTCACTAGAAATTTGAGTAATCATAACCATTGCTTTATCATTGGGTTTGTGGTCAATTAAATAACGATTATCTGCCAATCTGATAACTTTTTGAGGAATGCTTGTAAAGAAGAATTTTTGGTAATCTTTCTTTTAATAAAAGAAAGCTCATTAATCAATGCTTAATTTTCATGTGTAAATTCCACTAACAACAAGGAAAAGGGCATTTATTAAACTGTAATGAATTATTAAAGGTCTATTCACAAAGCATTTCTAAAATGTCACTTAGATAAATCCTGCACATTATGAATCAAAGCACAAAACTCTTGATCTAAACGTGATTGACCTTTACAATGGTAACAAAAATACTGAGAGAAGTGTCATAAAGGTAATTTTAAGGAAATATAAGATTGTGTAACATTTTCATGAAATTCAATTTTATGATTCATATATCTGACCTCACTAGCTTCACATTTCAGGTTATTGATGTATTTACAAATTTTGTTAAAAATATTACTTGTTTAATGAATTGTAAAGTGACAAATTTTTGCTAAACTGAAACTTAGAAAATAATGGAATTAGATTTTCCTCAGCTATACCATGTGATTAAAGCTGTCCAATGTGATCCAAAACTCTATTGTTAGCAAGAAACTCAGGAAAGCTCAGTCACTTATTATCAATTAAATATTAAATTTAAAAGCTTGTTTTCAAAATTAGAATCAGTTAAAATAGGCTCTTGCAGAATTTTTAAGACTAATAAATGAGACTTTCATGAGATCATAATAAATGTATATTTTTTTTACTTGGTATCTTTTTATAATATTGGTTAGAAAAACAGTTTTAGAGATAATTATCTATACTTCACTCTCTAACCAAGTTGCTGGGAAAAATTCAGAGAACTTTCTATTTAATTTCCAGAACAAACAGTATGCTATGATTTTTGTGTTTAACAAGGTCAAGACTTGTAAAACAGACTCAGATTTTAAAGAAATATAAACATGGCTCTAAGTGTCCAGAAATGAGTGTGATCATTTTGAGAGAAGAAAGGTGATACACAGTTTTTTCCTTGCTGAATGCCAAATCATTGTCTGGTTATTGAAGTTCTGGAGGGTAAGATACTTGAAACAGAAGCCCAGTGTCCTGTAAGTAATGACATCTGCATCATCTTGGAAATTTTCAACTGCATTTAACAGAAAGCCCAACATTCAGTGGACTAATCATTTAAAAATAAAAACAAGAATTATCCATTATAAATAATAAATCCAAACAGAGCACTTCCAGGACTGTTTATTTCAGTGGCCCAGCAACATCAGTGTTCCCGGTTTTTCAACTTTATCATCTTTATTCTGTTGAGGATTGTTCTCAAACTTGTCCCCTGATGATCACAGGTTGGCTCCATGAAACTCCAAGCATTTTACCCTTGCGGGGAGGGGAGAGAAAACCAGAAGAGGAAAAGAAAGTGCATCAGTTACTTCTCTCCGTTTTTAAAGACTATTAAATCTTAACAAAAATGCTCACTAACAGCTAATTGACCAGAATTTTGTCACTGTCTAATGTTAACCTAATCACAGCAAATAGATTAGGATTAACATAACATGACTGGCTTAGACTAATCAAGACTCATCCCCTAAAGTCTGAAAGTGACCAATCTCTCTTGAAGTTTATGGATTCTAAAGCCAAATGCAACAGAAATTCCGTAAGGAAGGAAGAAGAGGAATGATAGTAATGCATACAGCCAGAATTGCCTGCTGTAGTATATAATCAATATTGTCTGAATAGATAATCTAGAATTTTGGAAGATTCCAACATCTTGTATTTTCTCTTTCTTAGTTAATTCAGGTTTATTTTAAAGGAGAAGTAAATATTCAAAAGAGCCCTTCGAATTGGGTTATGGCCAATATTTTCTGAATAAACATTTGATTTCTCATTGAATTGATTGATGAGTAGCATAATTCAGAATAATTAAGAGATTGTTTTTCATTTTTCCCCATGGTGAAATAGGAGAATTCTTTAAAATTAGTACAAGTAAGGTTAGGAAGAATATATATTATGAATAGCCTCTCTAAATATGTCTTCAATGGACCTAATCATAGTTTAGCATCCAGAAAAATGCTTATCTCAGTGTTAGAGAGTGTCCTGGACTTGTTTCAGTTGCTAAACACTGGAAATCAGTAGAATTGTTGTAGTAGAGATTGCTAATTGCAGTCTCAATTTCATTCCTGTGAGCAAATTAAAAAAACAAAACAAAAAAACAAAAAAACGCAGTTAAAGGTTCCATACCCCTGTCTCTCTTGTAGCTCTCTGTGCCCATGTGAGAAAGTTTTGGCTGATCATGCAAGCAGAAATTATTTGGTGGAACTTAACTCCTCAAGTTGGGAAACTGGGGCAGAAAGTTTGTGAATGTCTTTTTTCTTAACCTTTCTTATATTAAATGCATACGTGGTGGCTAGAACTCCCATAGCTGTGTGATACGGGGTGGGTGGGAGGCTGTAAATATAAAAGGCGAAGATGGAAGAGCAGAAAGATAAATGGGGCCCAATAATAGTGGGACCCCACTTGAATACTGGCCTGCCTATGTGGAGGCATTTTTTATTCAGGTAAAGATAATAAACAAACAACTTCTATATTTCTTATTATTCCTTGTTTCTGGTCATAACAGATAAATGCACTTCCTACCTGTGTTTCCTGTAAATCTCTGGGAATGTACCTAAGACAAGTAATTATTAATAATAACAGAAATAATGACAAAAATAAACATTTCTGTGAACCATTTGACTTAAAAATAACATTAATAATCTTTTATTCTACAAGTTAATGGAAGAGAAATAAAACTGTATATGCTACTTATATTTGGCATTTGCAAGGACTTCAGAACTTGAACATTAATGTTCTTATTCATTATTTGCTTTGAGCTGCCCAGTTTAATATAGAATAAGAAAACAAAGAAACCTGATGTATAAATTAATAATTTTTCTCTAAGTTCTTCCAAATTTGAGATCCAGTTGCCTTAAAATTAATCCATAAATAATTCAATGATTCTTTATCACCTCATGTTATTTTAATAATGTTTACTTTTACTTTCTTTATAATTAAAGATCAAAGAAAAGGTCTTTTATTTGTATGTTTTAGTGATCACCACAATACTTATCATAAGCCACAGACATTTTTTGAACACTCAATAAATTTATTAATTTAATAATAATAAGTTTATTGGAAATTATGAATAAATCTGCCATAAACATCTGTGCTTAATGTTTTGTTTAGACATGATTTCAACTACTTTGGGCAAATCCCAAGGAGTGTGATTGCTAGATCTTATGGTAACAGTGTGTTAGATTTTGTAAGAAACCAGATTATCAGACTATCTTCCAAAGTGGCTGTATCATTGTGCATTCCATCAGCAACAGATGAGAATGCCTGTTGTTCCACATCCCTGCCAGCATTTGGTGTTGTCAGTGTCCAGGACTCTGGACATTTTAATAGGTGTGTAGTGGCATCTCACTGTTGTTTTAATTTGCATTTCTCTGATAACATATGATGTAAAACAGATTTTTCATATGCTTAATTTGCCATCTGTGTATCCTCTTTGCTGAGGTGTCTGTTAAAGTCTTTGGCCCACTTTTAAATTGGGTTGTTTGTTTTCTTATCGTTGAGTTTTAAGAGCTCTTTGTGTATTTTGAGTAGTAGTCCTTTATCAGATGTGTCCTTTGCAAATATTTTCTAACACTTTGTGGCTTGTCTTCTCATTATCTTGGCATTGTCTTTTTTTTTGGGTAGTGAAATTAGAGGAAGCTTTATTATTTATAGTATTCTTCCATTAATCTACTTTATACCATGCTAATTATAAAATAATTTGCACTCATTTTTTGAAATATGTGAACATTAATGTTCATCATTTATACATTTCATTATACCTGGAATATAAAATTAGTAAACTAGAAAAGAGAACTTGTCCAATGTTTGTTCATCCTATTTGGAGAGAAAAGCTGGGGAAAGGAATTAACAATTGTGAATGCTATTTTATTATGAGCTAGATATTATCCTTGTTCACAAAATACATCGTCCCCTTTTAACTTCATCACTCCATGAGGAAGTTTTATTACCATCTTTTTTTAAGACTGTTTTTTAGAGCAGTTTGTGGTTTACATCAAAATTGAGAAGAAGGTACAGAGATTTTCCAGATACCTCTGTCCCTACATGTGCATAACTTCCCCCATTATCAACATCACTCACAGAATGATACATTCTCTAAAAAGGATGAATCGATATTGATGAATCATAATCACCCAAAGTCCGCAGTTTACCTTAGGGTTCACTTTTGGTGCTGTGCACTCTAAGGATCTGGACAAATGTATAATGACATGTATCCATCATTATAATATCATACAGAATATTTTCACTGTCCTAAAAAACATTGTCTTTTGCAGAGCAGGCTTTAATTTTAATAAAATCCAGCTTATCAATTATTTCTTTCATGCATCTTGCCTGTGGTGTTCCAACTGAAAACTCATTGTCATACTCAAGGTTATCTAGGTTTTCTGCTACATCATCTTCTAGGAGTTTTATAGTTTAGCGTCTTACGGTTAGGTCTGTGATCCATTTTGAGTTATGCATTAGCTTTGCAAGGTCCTTTTTCATTTATTAAACTCTGCACTATTTAATTTTGTGCCTTCTTTCTCTACATTTCTCCCAAAATTTTCCTCCTTTTTCTTGAACTACTCTTAGTTATCTAAAATGAACCACTTACCTTAAGTCATTTAATATGATGACATATTAGTCAGAAACCTGACTGGAACAGATGAGACATTCAAAGGAGTATTTGAAAATTTATAGCAGTGTGGGCAACAAAAATAAAAAGATGGTGATGCCTCCGGGACCCAGCAACAGTGGGGAATGATCACCCTCCATAGGCCTGGAAGGGGAAGGAAAGGGACATTTGCTGCAACACAGTGAAGGCTGTTTTCTTGGAAGTGAGACCCAGACAGAAGCTATGGCTTGGGGAGAAGAATGCAGCAAAGACCAGAGTATAGACTGAAAGGCAAGAAGCAAAGAGATTGAATACCCAACCTCTCTCTCCCACCAGAGTCTCCATTAATTGAACTCAAATGGAAGCCCCAGAGGTCAGGCCATCTTGTATACAGAGAAGGGCAGAGAAGGATGAAGACTAGATCTAGAGGTACAAACATAGAATACACAGTACAATACACAAATTATGCCCCTTAGTAACCACTGTAGCCCTTTGTTTGGCTGAGGAAAACTGAGCCCTCAATATAGGAAAACACAAGTCCTTAGTAGTCATGTATTTATTGAGTTTCCACAGTTTTCCATTGATAGTATTATTAGGCATGGGAATACTAGGTGGCAATGCCGTCAGTATTCTAATTCTTGACATTATTCCTTCTTGCCCCCATTTTATATCATGACTGGTAGTTAGGATCACTCAGTCACTTCTCTTTGGTTCAGTGCTATAATGATCTAAAAAATTGTCAGGTGGCTCTCTCAATTTTCCGTTTATTGGAAACAACTCTTTGCCCTGATAGAAGCATTTATATCTTAAGTACCCAATGATTGTGAGAAAAAAAATCCTTATGTGAATAATTATTATTATTATTTATAATTGTGAGAGGGCCATCCCTGCTTCTACTGCTTGGTCCCTGGACCTGGGCAATTTGACTATGTGGGAAACGGCATCACATGTTGACCACTGATTTAAGGCATGAAACATATCCTATAGCCCAGTGCTACAGGCTTCTAATGGCTTTTCTTCTAGTATATTCTGCAGTTGAGCCTGCATTAGTCTGTCTCATCATTCTATCAAGCTAATGACTTTAGAGTAAAGGACACATGGTAAGACAGTTGAATACTTTGAGTGTCAACTCATGCATGTACTTTTATATAAAATATGTCCTTTAGTCAGCAACAGTATCGTGTGATGAAGACTCTACAACAGTTCTGTAGATCCACAAATGGTGATTTTATATGCACTTAAGCAAAAAGTCAAATTCATGTTCCAATTATATATTTCCTTGAGTACAACATCTGCCCCTCCAAGTCAAAAATCCTTTTGTGTAATCAGCCTGCCAACATCAGCTTGTCACAGAGTGGTGTTTTGCTCCGCTTCCCCACAGTGAAGAGTGTCATGCAGGGCTCAGCGTTGGCCCCTTCTGTGAACACAGACTGTCTTTACACTCTGTGACAATTCTGAGATGTCCATCCTCATCTCTCTCTCTTAAACTGCCTTGTGAGCAAATTTTATTTCATTTTATCCATTACCCTGACCAGTGTGGAATATTTTCTCAACTATTTCTTTTACTCAAAGAATACAACCAGATATATATATATACTTAAAGTCGCAAGACAAGATGAAGCATATGCTAATGTCTCTCCTTCCTTCTGTTCTCTTCTTCCAACCCTATGGCCTGTATACATGTCCTTCCTCAGGTTCCTAAAGCAGCTTGACTTTGTGGAAAACTTGCCAAAATATCTGTTTATTATATCTGAAACTGTTCTCCTATGAATAGCAAGATTATCTCCTCACTCTGTTTTACAGTGTGAAGACATGATTGAATCCCTGAAAGTAAATGTTAGTTACATTTTCATAAGATATTTTACCCAGAATCTACTTGACATTAATTGCAGTGTTTCTTTGTCATGCAGCTACATCTGCTGTATTCTGATCTCATCAGAGCAGTGGATGAAGTGAGGCAAAATTTGTATGTGTTTAACTGATTAAACTTTGCTGTAAAGAATCAGGCAATATGAGCTGTACACATTGATTTATGAATTTATCTGCACATGGAAAATGTGACATTTGCTGTGTAAACCCCTAAGGGCTGGGAGCCATAATTTCTCTGGGATGAACACTAATCCATAACTATTGCCTGAGGAGAGTTGCTAAGTAAAAAGTTTACCAACTTATACTCACAGAAATGAATAAAGTTTTGCTTTTCTTTGCTGCCAGTTATCATCTTTCAGTGATGAAATTAGAAAGTATTTGAAATGAACTTTCCCTGTTACATAAAATAATCAGTAATACTAGAAGAGGATTAGAAATATAATATTCATAGACAGTTTTACATTTGCTTATCTTTAAAATTATGACTTCACTAATTATATAAATTTTTATTAGGGATGATAAATAGTCTTGTTAGCCTTTTTAAATTGCTAGTAAACACATAGTTAGATTAATGGGAAATCAAAACTTTCATTAGACATTTGAAACCTGGCATTTAATTTTGTCAGCAGGAAAAGAAGATGTGCTTCCTCCTTTTCATCTGTAGGTATAGAAATCCTGAAATGTAAACAGCTTGGATTGTGAAGTTTTGGCAACTGTTTTTTTTTAATGCGGTATTGCCTCTGGTTAACAGTAGTAAAATCTTAATTTAGTCTTTAATAGGACATATTAGCACTATAACTCAGAACAGTTTTGGTATGCCAATTCTGAAATAAAGTGTCTCTGATTAATGCATGAATAAATACTAAAACTACTAGATGTCTGAAATGACAAAGTTGATCAAAGCTGCCAAAATGGTATGGCGATGCCATCAGTGTTAAATGCATTCCAGTTCTATATGTTAAGTCATTTCAGGGAATTATAAATGAAACCTCTAATTGATAACATCTGAAAGCATGCATGTTATGCTGTTTTCCATGCTACTACCTGGTTGTGCACGTTTTTAAAACTATGACAATGAATATTTTGAAATTTATCTTTCTAATATGTGGACTTTATTTCACAGGTGATAAGAAATAAAGCCTGATGAAAAGCATCAAATATTTTCTTCAGTATTTTCTGGTTAAGATCATAAAAAACATTTTCAAAATACATTGTTGTAATAAGAAAACATGAGGATAACAGTAACATATTTTCTCCTGCTTCTAATTAGTTGGTAAGCTAAGAAAGGTTTATTCGGCCTATTTTTTATTACCATCAAATTGTCTCATAAAATAGAAAAGCTTAGGAGGAATCCAATAGCCACCATATTAGTTTTTTTTTTTTTCTTTATCTTCTTCTGGTTCACTCTTAACATTTACTCTATTTTTCCCTATTCAATCTTATGCTTTTGGAAGGGTGTAACAACTTACATTCATGGTTATTTTTTTTATCACTCAGAATATTCCTCAACCCTAGCCCATTTCCTGAAATATTACAACCATTGGTGTATTTACAGCCCTATTTACTTTGAATTCTACTGACATGTCTTAAGTCTGTACTTTTAAAAAACTTTTCACTTTGGATACTTTGTATGAGGCAAAATGCTTATATGAAATTTAAAATGTAGTGTTCCTGGTACATTTTTTATCAGAGCTTTTTCATTGGGTTTATAGATTTATGTTAAAGAGTTATCTCCACAACAGTCACTACATTCAGTTCTACACTGTCATACTTAATCTTCACAGCACTCTTGGTAAGGGTATTCTAGCCATTCAAAGTATTATTCAATCTGTTTGTCAATTGGATTCACTGCCAGAGACAGTTAAGATCTCATTTCTCTTGTCAATGTCCTCACTAAGAGGAATGTAACAGAGGACAATGATAACGACATCTGCTCAAGGAACAGGGGCATGGAAAATGAATGGGATATATAATTTGTGAAAGTTAAACAAATTAATGAGTTATGAACAGAACTTAACAGTCTGTACATGCATTCTTCTTTTCTGGTGTTGGGGCTTATTGCATTAATGAAATGGTACTCTGATTTTCTTTTTCTGAACAGCTCAAGAAATTTTAAATTTGTGATCTTATTTACTATCTGAACTTATTAGTTTCTACCCTCTTCATAACATAACATAAATTCCACTCTCCTCATAACATCTAACAGAATCATATGTTCTTTGTAACATTTTAAGATTCTATGTGATATTTTCATATTCTATACTTATTTTCTATATGATTTTATACATGATTATCTATTTTTAATTTAAAATGTTATGATTGAGGACTGGAAGAGTAAAAAACTACGACTGTATATTTTTCTGCATTATTATTTTCAATTTCTCTACTGAGTGTCCACCCCTTCGGAAAAGGTTATCTTCTTCCCTATTCCATAAATAGCTGTGATTTCCCAATCCTTCTGAAGATATTGTATCCAAAATGCTGGCTCTTGTAACTACCCCACAGTGTTACATTTGTCACATTCCTATCTCTTACCTGTTTTTATTAAGTAGTAACCATGAATAGCAACTACTAAGACAACTGAATGAGGCATAAAGAAGATATACAAGTCTTCAGTAGGAAACTGACAGTAAAAAAGTGGTCGGTGTCTTACACAGAAATTACACCTTCATCAAAAGTGGCCAAGACAGTTTCTGATATTGAATAGGATGCTCAGAGAAACTATTTCTAAACACAAACTGCTAAGTTTTGACCAGACTTAGGCCAAAATAATCAAATTTGTAGGAAATAAGCCATTAGAAACATCTGCCATTGAGTTTGAGAATATCCTCACTAAATTCTTAGATATGTATGTTGAGACAGAGAGAGAAGGTATTGAAGATGTGGTGGTATTTCTCACATCATCCCATATGTTAGTGCCATCCTAGAAATGCCTTACAGATATCTCTCGCCAATTTGAGATCAGCTAGTTCTCTGAACTTGTAAAAGTATACCACATGAAGTTGCCTAAGGTTATGGAAAGTTAATTAGCAACATGATGGGTAGTACTGGATGCTGATCTAATGAGCATATTTAATGTAGATGATAAACTTGAATTAAATACTTGCACATTTATGCATCACTTCATTTTGGTTCTATATCGGTATGGATATGGGCTGAGAAGTGGCCAAGAGTTACATCATGTACAGTGTGCCTACTTTTCAAAACCCTACATGAAGCAATTTTAAACCAAGTCTCATGTCATGCAGTTCAAAGGTATGAAAATAGTATCAAGGATCATCTGAATGTATCTGGATATTTTATGACAAGTTATATTCTGCTTAGTTTAAAGCTTAAGTAAGCTTCAAAGAATTTTGATACACTCTACATATGTCTATTAAGATTTAAAAGCTACAGTAGAATAAATTCTTTTTAAAATTTGGATTTAAATGACAAGTCTAAAATTAGAAACTCATTGCCTTGTCTCTCATAAGTCATATCATGTGTTATAGGGGAGAGCTGGAAATTTAGCATCATCTATGATTCTGCCCTTTCCACTCTCATTCATTTGAAGTTATTGAAAGTCATAGACATATCCAACACCTCTGAGAGTTTCTTACGTCATTTTAGTGTTTTTTGTGTTTGTTGTAAGAACACTGAACATGAGACCTACCTCTTAGATTTTTAAGTGTACAACACTGTATTGTTAACTACAGTCCCCAACTTATAATATTTCGACTTGTGAGTTTTCAATTTTTCCATGGTGGGAAAGTGATACACATTCAGTGAAAACCAATTTTTTTACTTCCAATTTTGAATTGTGATCTTTTCGCAGGCTAGTGATATGCAGTAGTGCTCTCCCGTGATGCTGGGCAGCAGCAGTAAGCCACAGCTCCAGTCAGCCACATGATCACTAGAGTAAACAACCGATACACTTAACAACCATTCTGCACCCACACAACCATTCTGTTTTTGACTTTTCAGTACAGTATTCAATAGATGTCATGAGATATCCAACACTTTATTATAAAGTAGGCTTTGTGTTAGATGATTTTCCCAACTGTAGGCTAATGTTAAGTGTTCTGAGCATGTTTAAGCCAGGCCTGGCTAAGCTATGATATTCAGTAGATTGAGTGTCTTAAGAGCATTTTCGATTTACGATATTTTCAACTTAGGATGGCTTTATCTGGGCATAAATGCATCATAAGTCGAGGAAGATCTGTATAGGCACTATGTTGTAGAGTAGATCTCTAAAACTTATTCATCTAACATAACTGAAAGTGTATACCCATTGAATGACAATTCCTTGTTTTACCCACTCCCTAGCACCTGGCAACTGCTATTGTGTCCTATGTTTCTATGAGTTTGTTTTGGATATCTCACACTAGTGGAACCATGCAATATATGTCCTTCTGCAACTGGCTTATTTCACTTAGCATAACGTCCTGCAGATTCATCATGTTGTTGCAAATGGCAAGATTTTATTTTTTAAGGCTGTATCATATTCTATTGTTATAGATACATACCACAATTTTCTATTCATACATCTGTCTATGAACGTTTGGGCTGTTTCTGTATCTTGTCTATTATGAATAGTGTTGCAGTGAACATGGGAGTGCAGATACTTCAAGATACTGATTTTGTTTTCTCTTGAAAATATACAGACATACCTAGTTTTATTGCACTTCATAGATACTGTATTTTCTTACAAATGGAAGGTTTGTGGCAACCCTGAATCAAACAAGTCGATCAGCTTCATTTTTCCAACAGAATTTGCTCGCTTAGGGTTTCTGTGGCACATTTTAGTAATTCTCACAATATTTCAAACTTTTTCATTATTATTATATTATGGTATCTGTGATCAGTGATCTTTGATGTTTACTATTACAAATGATGGTTAACATTTTTTAGCAATAAAGCACTTTTAATTCAGATATGGGCATTTTTAAAGGTACAGTGCTATTGTACACTAAATAGACTACAGTATAGTGCAAAAATAACTTTTATATGCACTGGGAAATAAAAATATTTGTGTGACTCACTTATTGCAATATTTGCTTTACTGGGGTGGTCTACAACAAACTCCGAATATCTCCATGGTATACCTGTACTCAGGAGTAGAATTGCTGGGTCATAGGGTAGTTTTTTTAACTTTTTGAGGAATATCCATACTGTTTTCCATAGTTGTACTGCCACTTTACATTCACACCAACAGTGTACAAGGGTTTGAATTTCTCTAAATCCTAGCCAAATTTTTTTTTTTTTGGATAATGGCCAACCTAACAAATGTGAGTTAATAACTCATTATAGTTTTGACTTGCATTCCTCTGATAATTAATGATGTTAAGCATCTTTTCATGTACCTACTGGTTATTTGTATGTCTTCTTAAGAGAAATGGCTATACAAGTCCTTTGCTCAAATTCAAAGGGTTACTTGGTTTTTTGTTATTGACTTGTATGAGTTTCTTATATATTATCGATATTAACCCTTATCAGAAACGTGGTATACAAATATTTTCTCCCATTCTGTATGCTGCCTCTTTTTCTATTTCCTTTAATGTGAAGTTTTTTAGTGTTTTTTTTTTTTTTTCCGACCCACAGAGGACATGATTTAATTGATCTGGGATATATCCTGGATAGGATGACTTTTATATTTTTATTTTTTAACATCTTTATTGGAGTAAAATTTGCTTTACAATGGTGTGTTAGTTTCTGCTTTATAACAAAGTGAATCAGCTATACATATACATATATCCCCATATCTCTTCCCTCTTGTGTCTCCCTCCCTCCCACCCTCCCTATCCCACCCCTCTAGGTGGTCACAAAGCACCGAGCTGATCTCCCTGTGCTATGTGGCTGCTTCCCACTAGCTATCTATTTTACATTTGGTAGTGTATATATGACCATGCCACTCTCTCACTTCGTCCCAGCTTACCCTTACCCCTCCCTGTGTCCTCAAGTCCATGCCCTACATCTAAATCTTTATTCCTGTCTTGCCCCTAGGTTTATCAGAACCTTTTTTTTCCCTTAGATTCCATATATATTTGTTAGCATACAGTATTTGTTTTTCGCTTTCTGACTTACTTCACTCTGTATGACAGACTCTAGGTCCATCCACCTCAATACAAATAACTCATATTCCTTTCTTTCTATGGCTGAGTAATATTCCATTGTATATATGTGCCACATCTTCTTTATCCATTCATCTGTCGACGGACACTTAGGTTGCTTCCATGTCCTGGCTACCTGGCTATTGTAAATAGAGCTGCAGTGAACATTTTGGTACATGACTCTTTCTGAATTATGGTTTTCTCAGGGTATATGCCCAGTAGTGGGATTGCTGGGTCATATGGTAGTTCTCTTTGTAGTTGTTTACAGAACCTCCATACTGTTCTGCATAGTGGCTGTATCAATTTACATTCCCACCAACAGTGCAAGAGGGTTTCCTTTTCTCCACACCGTCTCCAGCATTTACTGTTTGTAGATTTTTTGATGGCCATTCTGACTGGTGTGAGGTAATACCTCATTGCAGTTTTGATTTGCGTTTCTATAATGATTAGTGATGTTGAGAATCCTTTCATGTGTTTGTTGGCAATCTGTATATCTTCTTTAGAGAAATGTCTATTTAGGTTTTCTGTCCATTTTTGGATTGGGTTGTTTGGATTGAGCTGCATGAGCTGCTAGTAAATTTTGGAGATTAATCATTTGTCAGTTGCTTCATTTGCAAAAATTTTCTCCCATTCTGAGGATTGTCTTTTTGTCTTGTTTATGTTTTTCTTTGTTGTGCAGAAGCTTTTAAGTCTCATTAGGTCCCTTATGTTTATTTTTATTCCCATTTCTCTAAGAGGTGGGTCAAAAAGGATCTTGCTGTGATTTATGTCATGGAGTGTTCTACCTATGTTTTTCTCTAAGAGTTTGATAGTGTCTGGCCTTACATTTAGGTCTTTAATCCATTTTGAGTTTATTTTTGTGTATGGTGTTAGGGAGTATTCTAATTTCATACTTTTACATGTACCTGTCCAGTTTTCCCATCACCACTTATTGAACAGGCTGTCTTTTCTCCACTGTATATTCTTGCCTCCTTTATCAAAGATAAGGTGACCATATGTGCGTGGGTTTATCTCTGGGCTTTCTATCCTGTTCCATTGATCTATATTTCTGTTTTTGTGCCAGTACCATACTGTCTTGAATACTGGAGCTTTGTAGCATAATCTGAAGTCAGGGAGCCTGATTCTTCCAGCTCCATTTTTCTTTCTCAAGATTGCTTTGGCTATTCGGGGTCTTTTGTGTTTCCGTACAAATTGTGAAATTTTTTGTTCTAGTTCTGTGAAAAATGCCATTGGTAGTTTGATAGGGATTGCATTGAACCTGTCGATTACTTTGGGTAGAATAGTCATTTTCACAATGTTGATTCTTCTAATCCAAGAACATGGTATATCTCTCCATATATTTGTATCATCTTTAATTTCTTTCATCAGTGTCTTATAGTTTTCTGCATACAGGTCTTTTGTCTCCCTATGTAGGTTTATTCCTAGGTATTTTATTCTATTTGTTGGCAGTGGTAGATGGGAGTGTTTCCTTAATTTCTCTTTCAGATTTTTCATCATTAGTGTATAGGAATGTGAGAGATTTCTGTGCATTAATTTTGTATCCTGCAACTTTGCCAAATTCATTGATTAGCTCTAGTAATTTTCTGGTAGCATCTTTAGGATTCTCTATGTATAGTACCATGTCATTTGCAAACAGCAGCAGCTTTACTTCTTTTCTGATTTGGATTCCTTTTATTTCTTTCTCTTCTCTGATTGCTTTGGCTAAAACTTCCAAGCTATTTTGAATAATAGTGGTGAGAGTGGACAGCCTTGTCCTGTTCCTGATCTTAGTGGAAATGGTTTCAGTTTTTCACCATTGAGAACAATGTTGACTGTGGGTTTCTTATATATGGCCTTTGTGATGTTGACGTAAATTCCCTCTATACCTACTTTCCGGAGGGTTTTTATCATAAATGGGTGTTGAATTTTATTGAAAGGTTTTTCTGCATCTATTGAGATGATCATACTGTTTTCCTCCCTCAATTTTTTAACATGGTTTATCACACTGATAGATTTGCATATATTGAAGAATCCTTGCATCCCTGGAATAAACCCCACTTGATCATGGTGTGTGATTCTTTTAATGTGCTGTTGGATTCTGATTGCTAGTATTTTGTTGAGGATTTTTGCATCTGTGTTCATCAGTGGTACTGGCCTGTACTTTTCTTTCTTTGTGACATCTTTGCTGGTTTTGGTATAGGGTGATGGTGGCTTCGTAGAATGAGTTTAGGAGTGTTCCTCCCTCTGCTGTATTTTGGAAGAGTTTGAGAAGGATAGGTGTTAGCTCTTCTCTAAATGTTTGATAGAATTCACCTGTGAAGCCATCTGTTAGTGGGCTTTTGTTTGTTGGAAGATTTTTAATCACACTTTCAATTTCAGTGCTTGTGATTGGTCCGTTCATATGTTCTATTTCTTCCTAGTTCATTTTCGGCAGGTTGTGCATATCTAAGAATATGTCCATTTTTTCCAGGTTGTCCATTTTATTGGCGCAGAGTTGCTTGTCGTAATCTCTCAGGATCCTTTGTATTTCTGCAGTCTCAGTTGTTACTTCTCCTTTTTCAGTTCTCACCTCTATTGATTTGAGTCTTCTCCCTTTTTTTCTTGATGAGTCTGGCTAATGATTTATAAATTTTGTTAATCTTCTTAAAGAACCAGCTTTTAGTTTTATTGATCTTTGCTATTGTTTCCTTCATTTCTTTTTCATTTATTTCTGATCTGATCTTTATGATTTCTTTCCTTCTGCTAACTTTGGGGATTTTTTGTTCTTCTTTCTCTAATTGCTTTAGGTGCAAGGTTATTTGTTTATTCGAGATGTTTCCTGTTTCTTAAGGTAGGATTGTATTGCTATATACTTCCTTCTTTGAACTGCTTTTGCTGCATCCCATAGGTTTTGGGTCGTCGTGTCTCCAATGTCATTTGTTTCTAGGTATTTTTTGATTTCCTCTTTGATTTCTTCGGTGACCACTTCATTATTAAATAGTGTATTGTTTAGCCTCCATGTGTTTGTATTTTTTCCAGATCTTTTCCTGTAATTGATATCTAGTCTCAAAGCATTGTGGTCGGAAAAGATACTTGATACCATTTCAGTTTTCTTAAATTTCACAAGGCTTGATTTTTGACCCAAGATATGATCTATCCTTGAGAATGTTCCATGAGCACTTGAGAAAAATGTGTATCCTGTTGTTTTTGAATGGAATGTCCTATAAATATCAATTAAGTCCATCTTGTTGAATGTATCATTTAAAGCTTGTGTTTCCTTATTTATTTTCATTTTGGATGATCTGTCCATTGGTGAAAGTGGGGTGTTAAAGTCCCTTACTATGATTGTGTTACTGTCGATTTTCCCTTTTATGGCTGTGCATTTGCCTTATGTATTGATGTGCTCCTATGTTGGGTGCATAAATATTTACAATTTTTATATGTTCTTTTTGGTTCGATCCCTTGATCATTATGTAGTGTCCTTCTTTGTCTCTTGTGATAGTCTTTATTTTAAAGTCTATTTTGTCTGATATGAGAATTGCTATTCCTGCTTTCTTTTGATTTCCATTTGCATGGAATATCTTTTTCCATCCCCTCACTTTCAGTCTGTATGTGTCTGTAGGTCTGAAGTGGGTCTCTTGTAGACAGCATATATATGGGTCTTGTTTGTGTATCCATTTAGCCAGTCTGTGTCTTTTGGTGGGAGCGTTTAATCCATTTACATTTAAGGTAATTATCGATATGTATGTTCCTATTCCCATTTTCTTAATTGTTTTGGGTTTGTTATTGTAGGCTTTTTCCTACTCTTGTGTTTCTTGCCTAGAGAAGTTCCTTTAGTATTTGTTGTAAAGCTGGTTTGGTGGTGCTGAAGTCTCTCAGCTTTTGCTTGTCTGTAACAGTTTTAATTTCTACATCAAATCTGAATGAGATCCTTGCTGGGTAGAGTAATCTTGGTTGTAGGTTTTTCTCCTTCATCACTTTAAATATGTCCTTCCTCTCCCTTCTGGCTTGCAGAGTTTCTGCTGAAAGATCAGCTGTTAACCTTATGGGCATTCCCTTGTGTGTTATTTGTTGTTTTTCCCTTGCTGCTTTTAATATGTTTTCTTTGTATTTAATTTTTGATAGTTTGATTAATATGTGTCTTGGCATGCTTCTCCTTGGATTTATCCTGAATGGGACTCTCTGTGCTTCCTGGACTTGATTAACCATTCCTTTCCCATATTAGGGAAATTTTCAACTATAATCTCTTCAAATATTTTCTCACTCCCTTTCTTTTTCTCTTCTTCTTCTGGGACCCCTAAAATTTGAATGTTGGTGCGTTTCATATTGTTCCAGAGGTCTTTGAGACTGTCGTCAGTTGTTTTCATTACTTTTTCTTTATTCTGCTCTGCAGTAGTTATTTACACTATTTTACCTTCCAGGTCACTTATCTGTTCTTCTGCCTCAGTTATTCTGCTATTGATCCCTTCTAGAATATCTTTAATTTCATTTATTGTGTTGCTCATCATTGCTTGTTTCCTCTTTAGTTCTTCTAGGTCCTTGTTAAATGTTTCTTGTATTTTCTTGTTTGTTTCCTCTTTAGTCCTTCTAGGTCCTTTTTAAATGTTTCTTGCATTTTCTCCATTCTATTTCCAAGATTTTGGATCATCTTTACTATCATTATTCTGAATTCTTTTTCAGGTAGACTATTTCCTCTTCATTTGTTAGGTCTGGTGGGTTTTTACCTTGCTCCTTCACCTGCTGTGTGTTTTTCTGTCTTCTTATTTTGCTTATCTTACTGTGTTTTACATCTCCTTTTTGCAGGCTGCAGGCTCGTAGTTCCCGTTGTTTTTGGTGTCTGTCCCCAGTGGCTAAAGTTGGTTCAGTGGGTTGTGTAGGCTTCCTGGTGGAGAGGACTAGTGCCTGTGTTCTGGTCGATGAAGCTGGATCTTGTCTTTCTGGTGGGCAGGTCCACGTTTGGTGGTGTGTTTTGGGGTGTCTGTGGCCTTATTATGATTTTAGGTGGCCTCTCTGCTAATGGGTGGTGTTGTGTTCCTGTCTTGCTAGTTGTTTGGCATAGGGTGTCCAGCCCTGTAGCTTGCTGGTCGCTGAGTGAAGCTAGGTCTTGGTGTTGAGATAGAGATCTCTGGGAGATTTTCACCATTTGATATTACATGGAGGTGGGAAGTCTCTTGTGGACCAGTGTCCTGAAGTTGGCTATGCTACCTCAGAGGCACAGCACTGACTCCTGGCTGGAGCACCAAGAGTCTTTCATCCACATGGCTCAGAATAAAAGGGAGAAAATGTAGAAATAAAGAAAGAAAGAGGATAAAATAAAATAAAGTAAGATAAAATAAACTAGAGTTATTAAAATAATAATTATTAAGAAAAAAAATTTTTTTAAGTAAAAAACAAACGAAAAAAGTGGACGGACAGAACCCTAGGACACATGGTGAAAGCAAAGCTTTACAGACAAAATCTCACACAGAAGCATACACATACACACAAAAAGAGGAAAAGGGGAAAAAATAATATATCTTGCTCTCAAAGTCCACCTCCTCAATTTGGGATGATTTGTTGTCTATTCATGTATTCCAGAGACGCAGGGTACATCAAGTTGATCGTGGAGATTTAATCTGGTGCTCTTGAGGCTTTTGGGAGTAATTTCCCTTTCTCTTCTTTGTTCGCACAGCTCCCGGGGCTCAGATTTGGATTTGGCCCCGCCTCTGCATGTAGGTCGCTGGAGGGTGTCTGTTCTTCACTCAGAAAGGACAGGGTTAAAGGAGCAGGTGATTCGGGGGCTCTGGCTCACTCAGGCCAGCGGGAAGGAGGGATATGGATGCAGGGTGTGCCTGCAGCAGCAGAGGCCGGCATGACGTTGCACCAGCCTGGGGCACGCCGTGCGTTCTCCCGTGGAAGCTTTCCCTGGATTATGGGACCCTGGCAGTGGCTGCACATGCTCCCTGGAAGGGGGGTGTGGATAGTGCCCTGTACTTGCTCACAGGCTTCTTGGTGGTGTCAGCAGCAGCCTTAGCGTCTCATGCCCGTCTCTGGGGTCCACTCTATTAGCTGCGGCTTGCGCCTGTCTCTGGAGTGCTCTTAGTCCCCTCTCCTCGTGCACCAGGAAACAAAGAGGGAAGAAAAAGTCCCTTGCCTCTTCAGCAGGTCCAGACTTTTTCCCGGACTCCCTCCCGGCTAGCCGTGGTGCACTAACCCCTTCAGGCTCTGTTCATTCCGCCCACCCGTGTCCTCTCCCTGCGATCCCAGTGAAGCCCGAGGCTCAGCTCCCAGCCCCTGTCCGCCCTGGCGGTTGAGCACACAAGCCTCTCGGGCTGGTGAGTGCTGGTCGGCACCGATCCTCTATGCAGGAATCTCTCTGCTTTTCCCTCTGCACCCCTTTTGCTGCGCTCTCCTCCGTGGGTCCGAAGCTTTCCCCCCTCCGCCACCTGCAGTCTCTGCCCGCGAAGAGGCTTCTTAGTGTGTGGAAACCTTTCCTCCTTCACAGCTCCCTCCCACAGGTGCAGGTCCCGTCCCTATTCTTTTGTCTCTGTTTTTTCTTTATTCTTTTGCCCTGCCCCAGTACGTGGGGAGTTTCTTGCCTTTTGGGAGGTCTGAGGTCTTCTGCCAGCGTTCAGTGGGTGTTCTATAGGAGCAGTTCCACGTGTAGATGTATTTCTGATGTATCTGTGGGGAGGAAGGTGATCTCCACGTCTTACTCTAACACCATTTTCCTCAACTCCTTCGGGTAATCAGCTTTACTCAAATTGTACTGATTTGAATGTTAATCACATTTAAAAAATACCTTTGCCATAACATCTAGACTGATGTTTGACTAAACAACTGGGTATCTTAGCCTAGCCAAGTTGACACATAAAATTAATCATCACAATGATTCTTCTTAATTTTAAACCAATTTAATTTGGGATTTCTGATATTTCCAAAAGCATCATAACTAATACCGTAGACAAATGGGAGGCAAACTGAATAAGCAAGCAAGAGTAAAAATGGATGGACAAATATGAGACCAAAAAGGAATGAGTGGACTGGTGGTTTGCAGTCTGTCACAATATCCCCTGTATTATGTTTCTGTGAATTTCACAAGACTGTAGATTTCTTCTTCAAGTTATTGTACAACTTCATAATTCCTATTTATTCAAGCATTAAAAAAATGAGATTCGCTTGTCATATTCATATGTGTAGTTCTGTCAGTTTAGGCAGGGATTTGGTTCAATAGCTTCTGATCTTTAGCTCTCCTATTAAAAGTTCTCATAAATTGTATGCGGCTTGAGCTACACAGAAGATAGACATAGGTAAAATGACCATGTTGGTATTTAATCCACTAGATACTTGTTCTGTACACTTTTTTATTTTCTTAATTTTAAAAATATACTTTTTCTATACGAGAGCACTAATTCTGACTCGGTTTCTGAGAAACATCCCTAGAGCAGAACTTGATGCTACAAGGTGAATGAAATCTGGTCTATAATGAAGTATCTAAAACACATCACCTTTTGAAATTATGAGCTCCAAATAAAGCAGGAGAAAAATAATGTTCTGTCTTTCAGGTATAAATCTTCATTATTGTCTATTCAGTGAATGGGAATGGGAATGGGTGAACAGAGAGAACATAAAGGTCTATTCCAATATCCCCTTCACTCTCAGCAGCAAACTCTACTCTGTCCTGTGGAAACATCTTAAAAACTTTAAAATAATAATAACATGTATTATTTTATACCTGTTGGGTAGCTTATAATCAGACCCTGAGAGAAATCAGCATAAACTACAATTTTAATAGAAATGTCCTGAGAAATAAAATTGGCTGCCCACACGTGAGAACAGAGCAAAAGTCTAGACTAAAATAAACCTGTTTCCGTCTCTACTCTTTGCCACTTAAAACTTACTAAGATAATTAAAACCAAGAGTAGGTAGTAGAATGACCAGAACTGACTGCACAAAAGCAAACCAGTGATGTGTAGAAAAATGTTGAAACATTTCCCAGCATTCAGAGGAGGTAGACTATGAATTTGAAAGTATGAGATGGAAGATAATAGATAAAATAATAAGCTAGTTGTGTTTAAAATGGAACTGAGAATGTGGAGCATAATTATCTGTGGAATAAATTAAAGAAAACCCACAACATTATGCATTTGAATTGAATTTGAAATTCAAATTCTACAGAAATTATCCTACAAGCATTCATATTGAAAAAAATAATTAGGAATTACCAACTTTCAGATTACCAACTTTCACAGATTAAAAACTGTGAAGCAGTTTTTAATTTTGATTTTAACTAAATGCATTTTCAGATTTAAATGCATTTTCAGTCACACTTTACATACAGTTAAATGGTGACATTAATTAATGAGTTCTAATAAATATGTAAAACTGTTGCATCCACATTTCAAACATGTTATAGAAGATTCTGTCATACCATAAGTTTCTCTTGTGCATTTCCAGGAAATCCTCACCCCTTGACAATCAAATTTCTGATTTCTACCATAATAGCTTTGCTTGTTCTTGAACTATATATAAGTGGGATCATATATTAGGTACTATTTTTATTTCTGTGAGAGTCATGTACATATTACATGTTTTCTCTTTATTGCTGAGTAGTAATCCATCATATTAAATAAATAATTTGCCCAATTTTATCACTGATGGGCATTTTGCCTTTTCCCATTTTGATTATTAAGAATAAAGGTTGTTCCACATCCTCACCAAATTTTTGTAATGCAAGTTTTCAGTTTTAAAAATTTTATCCATCCTAGTGAAACTGAATTCATATCTCATTGGGATTTTAACTTATTTCTCTCTAATAACTATTGACGTGGAGTATCTTTTCACATGCTTAATGGACATTCATATGTCTTCTTTATTGAGTGTTGCTTTATGTATCTTGTACACTTTTTTATTAAGTTGTGGATGTTTTTGTCATTGATTTGTAGAAAATAAGAATGTTCTGGTACTCCATGACTTATATTTCATTTTCTTGATAGTGTCTTTTGTGAAGCAGTTTTTAATTTTGATGAAGTACGGTTAATTTATTACTTTCTTTTCCTTTTATGATCTTCTGTTTTTGTCCTAATAAGGAAATCTTTGCTTACCACATGGTCATGAAAATATCATCAGATGTTTTCTTCTAGAAGCTTTGTAGTTTTAACTTTTACAATCGGTCTTAAATAGTTATCAAGGTTACTATTTTTTTCATGTATTATTCACTTGCTAATGATGTTAGTGAAAAGACTATAGTTTCCACCTTTGCATTGCCCTGATGCATTTGTTGAAAATCAATTGACCATACAAGGTATGTCTATTCTAGAATGTCTATTTGGTTCTACAATATTCACTATTTGACAGTGCTTATGTCAACTCAAATGAACATACTATTTTGATTACTGTAGCATTATAGAAAGTCTTGGAATCAAGCAGGGTCATGTGATTCCAAAACTACACTTGTTATATTTCTGCAAAAGCACTTTGGGAATTTGGTAGGGATTATTTTGATTCTATTGACCAATTTGTGTAGAATAGACATATTAACGGTATTATTTCTTCTAATTCATGAACATGTTCTATCTACATTTATTTTGGTTTTCTTTAATTTCCTTTGGCAGTGTTTTTTTATAGCTTATTTTTTTGTGTGTAGAGTTAGACATAGAAAACATACTTCATGTTTCTTAAGTTTATTCTTATATATTTTTTATTTTGGAAGTTCCTGTAAATGGTATTCTAACATTTTATTTTTTGATGGTTTTTTACAGTTTTTAGAATTTAGAAATGCAATTGACCCTTAATAAATTCACTTTTGATTCATATGAGGTTTTTTTTTCTATTTTCATCAGGATCTTCTGTGTTATGCCATTTGTGAAAACAGATACTTTTGATTTTAATTTACCAATTCTTTTCTTTTTAACCTCTTTTTCTTGCCTTATTGAGCTAGCTAAAACCTCTAGTACAAGGTCAAATATAGGTAGTGTGAGCATATATCCCAGTCTTGTTCCCAATTTTAAGGACAACACATTCATCATTATTTATGATACTAACTGCAGTTTTTATCAAATCCCTTTTTCAAATTGATGGACTGCCTTTTCATTATATATTGTTTTTATTGCTGAAATTATTTTTTATCATAAATGTTTGCTGGACTTTGTTAAAGGCTTTTTCTGTATCTGGTGATATGATCATAATTTTCTCCTTTATTCTATTAATGTTTTTAATTACATTGATTAATTTTTAAATGTTAGACTAAATATCTGTCTCTTGAATAAAATTCATTTGATCATTATACACTGAGATCATTTATTATACACTAAACAACCAACTCCTGGTTTATCACACACTCTGAGTTACTTCTCCCTGAGGTACAAAAAGTAACTTTCTCTGATTAATGACTTTGGAATGAAATCCAGTTAAGTGTTATTCAAAAAATCTTTCCCCCAAGCAAGTGAGCTATCTTAATAAAGCATATGTTGTTCCTAACACTTTATTATACTAAATTATAGGGACAATGCCTGCTTGGTGAGTTTAACTATGAGCTTCAGAATTATGAAGCTCACTCTTCCACAGGTATAAGCCATGTTCTCCAAATAAGTTTTATCAGTAATAAAGATGATATCTTGACCTATAACTGCTTACTCTGTTTTCTTATTTCTCAACTGACTTAACTCTTAGAAGAGGAATAAATATGCTATTCATTGAAGCCCCACAAACATCCCCATGGGCACTGTATTTTTTATCAGAACTCAGTGGAACCCAAAAGGGAGCCTGTAGTCAAATTAGACAGAATTGAGCTTGATGGCATTGATCCCTACAAACTGGGTATCAGTAGAGATTTAATCTGGCAACAACAAAAAAATAGGGTCCTCTAAGAGTTCTTGTTTTTAATTTGTACAGGAGCAGGAATTTCATCCTTACTCACTGATTGGTTTTCATTTAAAAGATGAAAATAAAAGTGTCTCTGGCTTATAAAAAGGACACAATTTTGTAATTGGCATATGTTACTTGTCTAAAATTGAGCAAAGAATACTCATTGCAGTTATTTTGGAAATTCTGCATATACCTGAGACATAAACTATGGGTCATTACTTTAGTCTTACACTTATTTTTAGAGGCACACATACATAATTATTTTATTTATTTAAGTTTCATTTTAATTGTAGTGCAATAAACCTAAGCACATTCTTAAAATGAAGATATGGATACAGACTGAATACAAAGGGGGAGGGGTTCTGAGTTCTTTAGTCTGCTTTTTTTACTTAGGCTTCACAAATGTAGGTTTCCTCACAGATAGTAGTTGTTCAGTTAGTATCTTCCAATGATTAGATGAATTGTTGTTATTCATGGACTTTTACCATTGCAAAGTTTCAGTAAACTTAGGAAAGTGGAGATCATTGTAACATTCATAAATACTTCCAAATTCATATAATTACAATAGCCTGTATAGTAAAGATAGTAGATGATCTCACATTATAAGAAGTCTGAGAGCAAGGGAGTAAATATTTCTTCCAGTGTCTGACTCCTTTTATTGGAGAAGAAAAGTTTTCTAGAAAGCTTCCAGGATGCTTTTGTCTTCCATTTCATTGACCATAACTTATTTTATGGCTGTTAGTGATTATAAGGAAGCCTCAAAAATGCACTCCAAGAAAAAGGATATGGAATTACCATGGTTTAGTTGATATTTGTCCCTCTTTTAGAAGCTACTGTGTCCTCTTAAGTCTGCACCACAAGGAAAGCTTTTTCTACTCTTACTAATCTTTTGTGTGAGTGTTCTACAGCACAACAGGGTCTACAGAGAAGAAACATCAAGTGGCTGCAAACTCTCTCTATATCCGTGGCTCTCAAGGCCTCCACAGCTCTTGCTAGTGCATGCTTAGACTGAATTATTTCACAACTCTAGCTGAGTTCTAACAAATGTCTATCTGTGTCTGCTCTAGTTGAGCAAATGTGCAGTTCTCCTATCTGCAGGTATCTGCCTCTCTGTAGGTTATAGTTTAGTTGGTTGCCCTGTCACCTTAGCTCTCTGATAGATTCAAGAAAATTCATGAACTAGCAGTTTATATGGCCATTTTGTTGTAAGACTGAAGACAAGATAATTTTGTCCGTACAAAATGTCCTTCTTAACCTCTAATAACACTTTCTTTAACTTTTTTTTTTTTGATATGGCTACTTCAGTTCTCTTTTGGTTACTATTGACATGATACATTTTTTTCATTCTTTTACTTTTTTACTTTCAATTTGTGTCTTTGAATCTAAACTGTTTTGTAGATATAGCTGGATCATTTATCTTTTTAATTCAGTCTGCCAATTTATGCTTTTTGATTATAGTGCCTAATCTTTTTACATTAAATGTAGTTACTGATAAGGTAGAATTTAAGTTTGATTTCATGCTCTCTGTTTTCTATATGCCATGTCTTTTTGTTTCTCTATTCCTCCTTCTTTTGTGTTAAATAGACCCCTTCTAGTGTACTATTTTAATTCTATTATTTTCCTTTTACTGTATTTTGTAGTTTTTTCTTAGTGACTGCTCTGGGATTATAATTAACATCTTAAAATAATCTTGTTTGGAATAATACCAGCTCAATTTCAATAGTGTTCAGAAACTTTATACTAATATAGCTTTGTTCTCTCCCAACTCCTTTGTGCTATTATTGTCAATCATATCACAAATGACAATAAACCCATCATCACAGTTTTATAATAATTGCTTTTTGCAGTTGTCTTAAATCAGATAACAGAAGAAAAGAGTTGCCAAAAAAATAGTTATACTGTCTTCTATATTTGCTTATGTAGTTCCATTTACCAGAGCTCTTTATTTCTTCATGTGGATTTCAGTTACTGTCTAGTACTTTAGTATCTCTTGTAAGGCAAATCTGCTAACAATGAACTCTCTGTTTTTGTCCTAGATTACCTTAATTTCTCCTTAACTTTTTAAAGGATAGTTTTGTTGGATATGGAGCACATGGGCAGCAGTCTTTGTCTTACAGCTCTTTGAATATGTCGTATGTACTGCTTTCTGGCCTCCATGGTTTCTGATGAAACACAAACTCTTAATTTTATTGACAATTTTTGGGAAATAATGGATTATTTTTATTGCCTTTTTTCCCATTTCTCAGATGGAATATCAATTGAACTAACTGTTCAAGTTAACTTTCAAGTAATGATTCTTTCTCCTGCCTGCTCAGGTCTGCTATTGAGCCCCTCTAGTGAATTTTTTTATTTAGTTATTGTACTTTTTAACCAGAATTTCTATTAGGTTCTATTTTTAAATATCTATCTTTTAATTGATATTCTCTATTTGGTGAGACATTGTTATCATACATTCTTTTTTTTCTCCTAGTTTTATTGAGATATAATTGACATACAGCACTATATATGTTTACAGTGTACAGCATAATGATTCGACATTCAAACATCATGAAATGATTACCACAGTAAGTTTAGTGAACATCCACCATCTCATACAGATAGAAAATAAAAGAAAAAAAAATTTTTTCCTTGTGATGAGAACTTGTAGGATTTACTCTCTTAACAACTTTTATACATAACATACAACAGTGTTATTTATATTAATCATGTTGTACCTTACATCCTTAGTACTTATTTATCATAACTGGAAGTTTGTACTTTTTGACTTTCATTTAGTTCTCCCTCCTCCCACCTCCCACCTCTGGTAACCACAAATCTGATCTGTTTTTCTGTGAGTTTGTTTGCTTGTTCGATTGTTGAAGTATAATTGACCTATGTATAACACTAAGTTAGTTCCTACTACACAGCATATTGACTCATTATTTCTGTACATTGCAAAATGATCACCACAATAAGTCTAGTTACCATCTGTCACTATATAAAGATACTACATTTTTATTGGCTATACTCCCTATGCTATACCCTTCATCTCCATGACTCATTCATTTTCTGACTGGAAGCTTGTGCCTCTTAATTTCATAGAATATCATACATTCTTTTACTTTTTAGACATGTTTCTTTTGGTTCTTTAAATATATTTATAATATACTGTGACAAAAGATGTTGCTTGTTATTTCAGTAAACATAGGATGTTGCAGCCATTAAGCTATCAGCCACTGCATCCACCCCCTACAGTGTGCCCAGAGGGGATTAAGATAGAGAAAAACAGGATACTGGGCCTACATAATTAAGGTGTATATCTGAGGAATAATTTCAATAAGCTCAGACTCTTGTACCTTCCTAAAATAGAAAAGCACTAAAATCTTAACTTGAGATGTCTGAATTTTTTGGTGATTAGCAGTAATCTTTTGATGTTCGACTACCTTTTTGGTTTGTTTGTTTGCTTTTTGCAAAAACTCCTTTATATCCTGGTTCCTCCCTTACCTCTTTGGAACAGTCCCTCAGAGCTATTTGAGAGGCTGTCTTCCTGGGCTATCGTCCTCAGTAAGGCTACCTAATAAAACATAATTCTCAAGTTTTATGTTGTGCATTTTTTGAGTAGACAATACAATACAGATAAATACAATTAATGTATTTGTGTAGTAAATCCAGTGGTCCTTGAAAACAGTTTTTAATGACTGCTTTGTCTCCTGTGTATGGACCACACTTTCTTGTTT
This sequence comes from Phocoena phocoena, assembly GCF_963924675.1. Taxonomy (NCBI): domain Eukaryota; kingdom Metazoa; phylum Chordata; class Mammalia; order Artiodactyla; family Phocoenidae; genus Phocoena; species Phocoena phocoena. Next base: position 40,440,920 of record NC_089230.1, on the reverse strand, counting down.
ACTTATATTGTCTTAATTTTTTCATTGAAAAGTGGACATTGAAAATGATATATTGGAAAAAATGTGGAAATAAAATTCCCCGTTTCCCCAGGGATTGTTATTGTTGCCTTGTTCTCTTGTCTGTTTAGTAACTGTCTTGGACTAATTATAAGATGTTTGTATTCCCTGCATGTGCAGCCACTGCAGTCTCTGGTTTGCTTAGCAGTCATCTGAACAGATATTTCTTTAAATGCCTTGAACAAATAAGGCTTCCGCCTTTGAATAGATGGACTGTGTGTGATTTTAGCACACCTTCTCTCCTCCAGTGGCTTAAAACTCTTCCTTATTCTTTATTTCCTGCTTATAAAGGGATTCAGAATCAGCCAAAGATGAGAGATTAGGACCTTTACAGATTTTTCCTAGGTATATGCTCAGCCCTGCATATATATGTAGTGATCTGCATTTAAATGATATGTCACAGTTTTTCAAAGTCGCTCATGAATATCTTATTCCCAGATCTTCCTTTCATATATGAGATTTTTCTTGTTTCCTGAGGTAAGATTGTATCGCTATAAAGCTCCCTCTTAGAATTCCTTTTGCTCCGCACCATAGTTTTTGGACTGTCACATTTCATTTTCATTTGTCTCTAGGTATTTTTGATTTCGTCAGTGATCCACTGGTTCTTTAGTAGCACATTGTTTAGCCTCCACGTATGGAGGAGTTGGAGGAGGTTATGAGCAGGAAGGGCCACAAAGAGGTTTCAGGGTAGCTTCCAGTGTTCTGTTTTTAACCATTCTGGTGGTTACCTGGAAGATCAATTTAAAACTGTTTGTTAATCTGTACATAAATATTTTAAGCAGATGTGTTTTTTCTGTGTATGTTGCATTTCACAATAAAGTTGTTAAAAAGAAGCAGAAAAACAAGTTTGTAAAACTAGTTGACTTGCAATCAAACAATAATAATATGAAAGTGTTTATAATATTTCATGAAGAGAAAACTGGATGTGTAGGTATTAGTAGTCAACTCAAGTGATTTAAAGGATAACGAGGTCTTTCTTATGAAATCAATTTTATTTCCACTGTTTTCTAAATTGGTGGCTGCTCCCTGATTCTGTATAATCTCATGCTCTCTTTTGTCTGTTGACACTTTTTATGCAGAAATTCTAGCTTTCCCTGCTTCACTCATCTTTTGGTTTCCCATCTTTTTTCACCTGTGGCATGGCTATTTCAAACTTTTTCACTTTCTTTTATTTAATCAACTTCTGTCATTACCTATCTGCTTTCAAGCATTTCTAATGATCCTTGAAATGCTTCTGTTTGACTTATTTACCCTTCTCACTTGTTGTTCTCATTTTGTTTTCTTTTCAATACTAAATACTTAGAGTGTGTAGGCTTTTCCTGCTATTCCCTTAGTATTTCCCTGGGCCCATTCTAAATTGGTTTTGTCTGAGGCCATACATGTTAACACGTCCAGTGACCTCTTCAAAACCATCTCCAAACCCTCTTCTAAACTGGCTTAATATTCATGCTGTAAACAGCATGGTGAGTCATTCTTCCCAACTTTTAACCTTTCTCCCTAGGTTCATTATTTACTCACTGTTCTTTCTGACATAATTTTGGTTTTAAATATAACTCTTCCTCTGTACTTTTTAATACTTCTTCCTCTATACTTTTAAAATTAGAAGCTCACCAGTGTTCTATCTTAAAATCTCAGCTCTCTTCACTACACCTACTCCTTTAGTTAATATACCTTTGGATTTTATCAATAAGAATGATCTGTACTACTTATTTCCCTTTCTCCATTAAATCTGTAGAAAATGTATTCTTCTGTACCTGCAAAAAAAAAAGAGAAAAGAAAAAGAATTTGTATTGTATCTTCTTTTATACATCATATATGAGCTGTAGCTATATTTTCCCTTCTTATTTTACCACAGTACTCCCTTATTATAGCCTGATTAAACCATGAAATGACTGAGTGAGACTGTATCAAGATTCAGGCTAAACTTCTTAAATTAGCCAAAATAGGATACAGTATGCTACAGGAACAAACAACCTCTAAACCTCAGTGGCTTGTAATAACAAAGGTTTATTTCTTGCTTACACACTATCCAGAATAGATTGGCTTAGGCATCACTCCATGTTGTCTTTGGTCCAGAAACTAATTTGACAGAGAAACCTCTATTTAAATCATTGACATTATTGTGACACAGAAAAAGTGACATAATAGACAATAAGCTGAGTCTTAAAGCATCCTTCCTAAAAGTATTTTATCTCCGCTCACTTTTCTTTGGCCAGAGCAAGCCACATTGACTTCAGTGGACCATGGAATTACAATCCAAACTAATGTAACAAAGTAATCTAAAACAAAAATAACTTAAAGAAAACTTCCTTACATAATAGTTCCCAGTTAAGCAATTCCGATATGTTGGATGGTTCTGTATCCCATGGTAAATTAGGGTCCCCCAGGTTGATTCTATTTAGTTATGTAACAAGAGTATTGTCACCATCTACATAATTAAAACTGAATTACCGTGTCCAGATTCCAGGCAGTGGAAAGAGGAACATGGGCTTAGAGGGACACATTCTTAAGACCCAGTCCTGGAAATGGTTTATAACACTTCACTGGTATGAAGTTTGTTACAAAATTTTCACAAAACATTCTTGGGATTTTGATTGAGATTGCACTGAATCCGTACATAAAATTTTCTTTGAGGTGAGGTATTTACGATAGTGAATCTTCCAACCATTAATATGGCATATCTCTCCACTTACGTACATTTGTTTTCAATAACACTCAAGAAAGTTAGGCTACACCTAACTCCTGAAGACTGGCTTGGAAGAAGGAGAGAATGAATGTTTAGAACTTTACCATCTCCAGCTTAGTGATTCAATGATAAAATCAGGCAAAATTGAAAAGTAAACTTTATTTCACCAGAATGTACAACTTTAGGTCCTATAGTTTCTTAAACTGTGTTATATACCAAGGAACCTGAATGCTTTAGTATATGAAACATTAAAATGTTTTTTTCAACTCATCATTTTCATATGCATCTCCAGATAGTCTTCTCATTAAATATAATAAATTATTAGGGTATATACCTTTACTATTATTATTTTTTTTTTTTGGCCACACCTTGCAGGATGTCAGTTCCCCAACCAGGGATTGAACCTGGGCTACGGCAGTGAAAGAGCCAAACCCTGACCACTAGACCACCAGGGAACTCCCACTAATTACTTGTAAAAACCACATTTGCTTATCTTTCTTAGTTAAAGAAATAGTGTATTTTAAATATATATTTAGTTAGATTCATCCTTTACTAAAGTTTAAACTTTGTTTTAACATTTGGATAATAAAAATAAATTTATAATAAAAAAGATACATGTCATTAAAACTAAATACTTACTGAACGTGACTACATAATTATCTTTTTTCCTGTCTTTTTTTTTTCCCTCAAGAATAAACAACCTGAAAGTTCTATGTGGCTAAGATTACTTAAAACTCTGTTTTTCCTCTTAATATTTTTGCTAATTCTCATTTTTTATCTTGCACTTTATATTTTATATCCTGACTTCTTGTACACTTGAAATAACTTCTCCTTCTAGAGTTCCAATGCTCCTGTCTCTCAAGTTAGAGAGATAAGTTATCTAATTAAAATCTAAATCTAATCTCTCAAGTTATCTTATTAGTCTTTAAAACATCTCACTATTAATATTAAGATTTTATTTTTTCTCTTTTGAGACTTTCAAAACAAAGACTGACATATTATTTAACTACATTTATGATTCCACCTATACCTACAAATTTGGAAATTGTGAGTTTTGTTTCTAAACTGCCACATAAATTCACAATAGAAACTATTGTTTTTTTAAATCGAGTGCAACCACTAAAAAGAAAGGGTGTAACAAACAATTAATAAAATGAAAACGTTTATTCTTCTACCATACAGTTTTGCATATTAGTGACAAATGTCCCTCAAAGTTAATATCTTGATCTTTCCATTAGTGTTTTTATAGCCCATTGCCATTGCTACAGGCAGTTTCCAGAAAATGCAGTGTTGCCTATGTAATACAATTATAAGCTAGAGTACAAATCAGCATAAACACATTTAGAATTTATCATAAAAATACTTAGTAATACATTAACTCCAAAAGCCATTCCTCTAAATGTAATTCTGTAAAAGATGAAAATGGGAGGGAATATTATCTAAAGCCTTTGTCCCTGCCATACTCATTTACCCTGAAAAACTGCAAAGTGAGGACACTAAGGCAGCTTTTCTACATTTTACAAGAAATAAAAGGTCCATTGAAAGTAATAAACCTTTGTGTTTTTCTAATCTAATTGCCATCAATATGTGGAATTATTCTGAAAGGGGAAATGATTTAATAAAGGTTTACATGTAGCTGAGACGGAACAATGAAAATTGTCAAGAAATATTGGAACGGTTCTCTTGGTGGATATTTTTGTGAGGACTCTCTTTATGTGAGCCAGTATAAATACAGTGATTGTTCTGTGGAAGCATCTAAATTCTAGCGAGATCAGAATCAGACATTGCTATCCCTGCAAAAAGCAGTTAATTTCAGGAATAATTAATAAGGATCCACTCTGTGCTGACCTCTAGAGAAGGCTTGAGAAAAGGATAAAATTGATATAATAAAGATAAATCAAAGCATATTATTTTCTTCTATTCTCCATTTTTTATTAGTCAAGTATGTGAGAAAGCCTAAATTCAAAGAAACATATTAAAACATTGAGTGTTAAGATGATATAAGCAGATGCAAATGGTCAATAATTACTTTTTTTCTTCCTCAATTCTCTTTAAGTGGATTTTTCTTGAGATGGGATTTCATTAAGTCTGAAAATAAGCTAGAAACAACGTGTTATGTTATTGTGTTCATCTTTCGTCTGTTGCCATTTTTTTCTCCTATTCTCTTTGTCTTGGGATTGATATATTTTATTTATTTTCTATAATTTTTCTAGTCTAGTCTTCTACATAAATACGGGCTTCCTTTATTTCTATTTTCAGCTTTGTCTTTCTCTCTCAGTTTATGTCTTAGCCATTTTCTGTATGTCTTCACTGTGTTGTAGGAAAAAAAAAAAATGCATCATGTGCAAAGTCAAGAAAAGTATGTATCACAGAACATTTGCTCCACCAAATAGTTCTGTCAGGGTGAAAAATGACAGAGGTTGAGTGGATATAGGTGAAGTGGGCAGCAAAAGAGATTGTGTCAGAGGGCCAGTTTTTGAAGGATCTTAGGTATCATACTAAGAGCTGTGTAACTTAACAATGGAAAATAAAATAATTTAGTAATGCAAAGGCAATGAAGGATTCTAAGCAGCCATAATTTTGTTTGCATTTGGAAATATCAGTGCAGCAGCTGGAATCAAGAATAGGAGAGAATGGGGCTTCCCTGGTGGCGCAGTGGTTAAGAGTCCGCCTCCCGATGCAGGGGACGCGGGTTCGTGCCCTGGTCCAGGAAAATCCCACATGCCGTGGAGCGGCTAGGCCTGTGGGCCATGGCGCTGAGCCTGCGCATCCGGAGCCTGTGCTTCACAACGGGAGAGGCCACAACAGTGAGAGGCCCACGTACCACAAAAAAAAAAAAACCAAAAAAAAAAGAATAGGAGCAAATGGATAGAAGCCAAAAAACATTTAGGGAAGTTTACAGCAATCAAGAGGAGGAATTACGGAACAATAGTGGGAGTGCGGATAGAGGAAAAACAAATTTGATGGATGTATGTTATATAACTGGAAGTTTCAATGGAAGTTAGCAATTGACTAAACATATAAGATGAATGAGAGAGAAAACTGAAGATTAAGCCAGAGGTCCTCAAACATTTTTTGTAAAGGGTCATAGTTTACAATGCCTGGTTTAAGCAATTGAGTGAGTTACGGTGACATTACCTGTTTTCTTTCTAAAACTCTAGGAGTTTTAGGGCTTCAGGTCTTAAATTCAAAACTCTCAGGCAATGCATGGCAATTCAACCAATTACATAAAGAATTATTTTGACAAGTAATAACAAAATAACTGAAAAGGCAATACATAAAATGAGAACATGACTTCATGCTTTTAGAATCCTAATTTTAATGTCATTTTCAGAATTTTCATAATGATGTCTTTTAGAAAAGGGTCAAATAAGAATACGTACTGTAGCTTTTTAAATCATAGAAGCCCCTTTTAGTTCTATATGCTACAAAATTAGTGTCAACTAAAAGGTCTGTTCCCTGTGGTCATGCTGTCGAGAGTTTTAACTTTTACCTATTAGTTTCCTTTTTGTGTTTCCTAGTGCCTGATAAACACATTCATTCTCCCAAATAATTTATTTTGTGATGTCAAAAATAGTTGGCGGTTTTTCACATCAATCATGCTGAATATTCATATTAGATTTGTTTTGTTTTAGTCTAATAACTTTTAATTAGTTTAAGTTTTATATAGGTAAAATATTTAGAGTTCAAAGCCTAAAAATATGTTCTGCCCCAGTTGTATGGCAGATTAGATTTTCTAAAATGTCTTCCCACTGAAAAACAACTAAATCTTGAAAAAGTATTTAGTCATCCTTAGGTATCCACAGGGAATTGGTTCCAGGTCCTTACAGATATCAAAATCCGAGGAAGCTGAAATCCCTCATGTAAAATGGTGTAGTATTTTCATACAATCACACAAATCCTCCCATATACTTTAAATCCTCTCTAGGTTATTTATAATACCTAATACAATGTAAATGCTATGTAAATAGTTGAGAACACAATGTAAATAGTAGTAAATAGTTACTGGTGTGAGGCAAATTCAAGTTTTGATTTTTGGAACATTCTGGAATTTTTTTTTTGATCCAAGGTTAGTTGAATCCACAGATGCGGAGTGCACAGATTCAGAGGGCCAACTCTACTCATTTTTTATCCCTAGACTTTCAGGAAATAAAAGACTACTCTGAGACTCCCTACCCCCACAATATGACTTAAACTGAAACTCTAGAGCTATGAGCAGTGAACAGTAAGAAAATGGTAGCTGGCGATATCCTTTGGGCAAAGGCAATACTGACACTGTATCAGGACTTTGTCATAGTGGGGAAATTGAACTTGATACTCCTTCACTAACCAAGATTAAGGGACTAGAGAGCCACATCAACAATTACCTGGAGAAGTGGACAGTATCCCCTATGCATATCTTCTGAATTCCTACAAACAGTTTTACAAAACTAATTAATAAAATGGGTGTAGGAGTACAAAGATATGTCTGTTTTTTAAAAGCTGCTAAAATTTCTGAGAGAAAAACATGTTCTGGTTTATAAGTCTTATTTATAGGCAATCCTTATCCTGGTAACTTCTCGTTGATTTCTAATTTTAAGTTTTTTGTTCCTGTTCAGAAAGTGAAATATGGGAGGAGCACATTTTCTTTTGAGTAATTAAAACAATTTCAACTATTGTCTCTCTTTTCTGTTAGTTCCAAATAGCAAAATATTTAAAAAGTGTGATGGTGGGTACCATTAAATTCCTGATCTCTTCTGGAGTATTAGTTATTCTTCATTTAACCTGCTGGACTCGGAACAAGCCACTGCACAGAATCAGCTCTTCAGTTCATCGTGTCACACTATTACTGTGGTTCTACCCAATGAGTTAAGATAAATTGTGCTGAAAATACACAGTTTATAGACAGTAACCATTCAATTACCTTGATTGTTTTCATTGAAAATTTAAAATCATTCATTATTCAGGAAGAAATAGTTTGGCAATTCCCATATTACTTTGATAGGATTTTTGTTTTAAATATGAACTGACAAATTTCTTTGTAATTTAAAATATTCTGAGATTTATTTGTGTGTGTGTGTGTGTATGTGTATGTGTGTGAAATTGTAATAGTATCATGTTATAACATTCATACTTTCAACTTTTTGATCAGTTGTTTTTCGTAACATGAAATTTTCTATTCCATGTCTGTTCAGTTTGACCAAAGGAATCATTCCATGTAAACTACAATATAAACACATATTTCTCGCTATCCATTTTTTTCTTTCCTAAATTGTCATATTATTTTCTCTATATATAATAGGTTAAAAATTGTCATGTAAAATGCAACAAGATTCCTTAGACGATTTAAAACTAATCTTGACTTCTTTATGGCAAAATGTATCTCATAGTCATTCTATACCTTGTGAGTCTGTTTTAAAATGCTCAATCAATGGGCATTTAATGAATAAAAGGAAATATAAAAATGACTTCATGAAAGCCTTATAATATTGAATCAATTTTATCAAAATACGTTCATTTAAATCTATCATCTTGTCCTTGATACTAAATAGAAACTCAGTAAATGCAAACCTCAGTGGCTAATTTGGAAAAGAATTTCACACTATGGTAGATACATGTTAATATTTGTTTCACATTTTAATATTTAAAATACCCATAAAAAGAAACAAGGAAAACTAATTTTATTTTATTTTATTTTTAAATAGAGCCTGTGTAAGGATGGATGAAAAGAGTGATACATCATTTAAATATATAGATTGCAAAAATATATTTATAAAGATATTATAGTTTTTGAACCAAACAGATGTGTGCTGGGTAAAGTTGTATTTATTTACTCTACAGGCATTTATTGAGTACTTCATATGTGTTCATTAGCTAGGTACTGAACATAAAAATGATTTTTAAAATCATGTTGAGATGTGTAGATGAAATCAAAGACGTTTCTTTTTCCATAGGAGAATCTAGATAAGGCTGGTAGGAAATCTAGATAAGAAAAAGAGCATTTATTTTAGGAAACATTGCAGTCATGCTGAGTTTGAGATGTTGTGGATTATTCAGATGAAGTCATAGAGTTTAATGGTTAGCACGGTGATAATTAGTTTTATATGTCTGTTTGGCTAGGCTCTAGTTATTTGATCAAACACCTAATATAGGTAGTGTTGTGAAGGTATTTTGTAGATGTGATTAAAGTCCATTTTGTTATTTTTTTTGAATTTTTTTAGTTATTTTTTTTTTACAGCAGGTTCTTATTAGTTATCTATTTTATCCATATTGGTGTATATATATCAATCCCAATCTCCAGATTCATCCCACCACCACACCCCACTCCCACTTTCTCCCATTGCTGTCCATACGTTTCTTCTCTACATCTGTGTCTCTATTTCTTCCTTGCAACCCAGTTCATCTGTACCATTTTTTCTAGATTCCACATATATGCATTAATATACTATATTTGTTTTTCTCTTTCTGACTTACTTCACTCTGTATGACAGTCTCTAGATCCATCCACATCTCTACAGATGACCCAATTTCATTCCTTTTTATGGCTGAGTAATACTCCATTAGATATATGCACCACATCTTCTTTATCCATTCGTCTGTCGATGGGCATTTAGGTTGCTTCCATAACCTGGTTATTATAAATACTGCTACAATGAACATTGGGATGCATGTGTCTTTTTGAATTATGGTTTTCCCTGGGTATATGCCCAGTGGTGGGATGGCTGGGTCATATGGTAATTCTATTTTTAGTTTATTAAGGAAGCTCCATACTGTTCTCCACAGATGCTGTATCAATTTATATTCCCATCAGTGGTGCAAGAGACTTCCCCTTTCTCCACACCCTCTAAAGCTCTTATTGTTTGTAGATTTTCTGATGATGTCCATTCTAACTGGTGTGAGGTGATACTTCATTGTAGTTTTGATTTTCATTTCTCTATTAGTGATGTTGAGCAGCTTTTCATGTGCCTCTTGGCCATCTGTATGTCTTCTATGGGGAAATGTCTATTTAGGTCTTCTGCCCATTTCTGGAATGGGCGGTTTGTTTTTTTAATATTGAGCTGCATGAACTGTTTATATATTTTGGAGATTAATCCTTTGTCCGTTGATTCATTTGCAAATATTTTCTCCCATTCAGAGGCTTGTCTTTTCATCTTGTTTATAGTTTCCTTGCTGTGCAAAAGCTTTTAAGTTTCATTAGGTCCCATTTGTTTATTTTTGTTTTTATATCCATTACTCTAGGAGGTGGGTCAAAAAAAAATCTTGCTGTGGTTTATGTCAAAGAGTGTTTTTCCTGTTTTTCTGTAAGAGTTTTATAGTGTCTGAGCTTACATTTAGGTCTTTAATCCATTTTGAGTTTATTTTTGTGTATGGTGGTTGGGAGTGCTCTAATTCCATTCTTTTATATGTAGCTGTCCAGTTTTCCCAGCACCACTTATTGAAGAGGCTGTCTTTTCTCCATTGTATATCCTTGATTCCTTTATCAAAGATAAGGTGACCATATGTGGGTGGTTTATCTCTGGGCTTTCTATCCTGTTCCATTGATCTATATTTCTGTTTTGTGCTAGTACCATATTGTCTTGATTACTGTAGCTTTGTAGTATAGATTGTAATCACGGAGTCTGATTCCTCCAGCTCCATTTTTTTCCCGCAAGATTGCTTTGGCTATTTGGGGTCTTTTGTGTCTCCATACAATTTTTGTAAGATTTTTTTTCTACTTCTGTAAAAAAAGCCTTTGGTAATTTGATAGGGATTGCATTGAAACTGTAGATTGCTTTGGGTAGTACAGTCATTTTCACAATATTGATTTTTCCAATCCAAGAACAGGGTATATCTATCCATCTGTTTGTGTCATCTTTGATTTCTTTCATTGGTGTCTTATAGTTTTCTAAGTACAGGTCTTTTACCTCTTTAGGTAGGTTTAATTCCTAGGTATGTTGTTCTTTTTGTTGCAGTGGTGAATGAAATTGTTTCCTTAATTTCTCTTTCTGATCTTTCATTGTTAGTGTACAGGAATGCAAGAGATTTCTGTGCATTAATTTTGTATCCTGCAACTTTACCAAATTCATTGATTAGCTCTAGTAGTTTTCTGGTAGCATCTTTAGGATTCTCTATGTATAGTATCATGTCATCTGCAAACAGTGACAGTTTTACTTATTCTTTTCCAATTTGTATTCCTTTTATTTGTTTTTCTTCTCTGATTGCTGTGGCTAGGACTTCCAAAACTATGTAGAATATTAGTGGTGAGAGTGGGCAACCTTGTCTTGTTCCTGATCTTAGTGGAAATGGTTTCAGTTTTTCACCATTGAGAACAATGTTGGCTGTGGGTTTTTCATATATGGTATTTATTATGCTGAGGTAAATTCCCTCTATGCCTACTTTCTGGAGATTTTTTTTATCATAAATGGGTGTTGAATTTTGTCAAAAGCTTTTTCTGCATCTATTGAGATGATCATATGCTTTTTATTCTTCAGTTTGTTGATATGGTGTATCACATTGATTGATTTGCATATATTGAACAATGCTTGCATCCCTGGGATAAATCCCACTTGATCATGGTGTATGATCCTTTTAGTGTATTGTTGGATTTTTTGCTATTATTTGTTTGAGGACTTTTTTCATGTATGTTCATCAGTGATATTGGTCTGTAAATTTCTCTTTTTGTAGTATCTCTGTCTGGTTTTGGTATCAGGATGATGGTGGCCTTGTAGAATGAGTTAGGGAGTGTTCCTTCCTCTGCAATTTTTTGGAAGAGTTTGAGAAGGATGAATGTTAGCTCTTCTCTAAATGTTTGATAGAATTCACCTGTGAAGTCATCTGGTCCTGGAGTTTTGTTTGTTGGAAGATTTTTAATTACAGTTTCAATTTCATTACTTGTGATTGTTCTGTTTATATTTTCTATTTCTTCCTGGTTCAGTGTTGGAAGGTTATACCTTTCTAAAGATTTGTCCATTTCTTCCAGGTTGTCCATTTTATTGGCATAGGCTTGCTTGTAGTAGTCTCTGATGATGCTTTATATTTCTGTGGTGTCTGTTGTAACTTCTCTTTTTTCATTTCTAATTTTATTGATTTGAGTCCTCTCCCTCTTTTTCTTGATGAGTCTGGCTAATGGTTTATCAATTCTGTTTATCTTCTCAAAGAACCAGCTTTTAGTTTTATTGAACTTAACTGTTGTTTTCTTTGTTGCTATTTCACTTATTTCTGCTCTGATCTTTATAACCTCTTTCCTTCTACTAACTTTGGGTTTTGTTTATTCTTCTTTCTCTAGTTCCTTTAGGTGTAAGGTTAGATTGTTTATTTGAAATTTTCTTGTTTCTTAAGGTAGGATTGTATTGCTATAAACTTCTCTCTTAGAACTGCTGTTGCTGCATCCCATAGGTTTTGGATCACCATGTTTTCATTGTCATATGTCTCTAGGTATTTTTTTATTACCTCTTTGATTTCTTCAGTGACCTCTTGGTTATTTAGTAACACATTGTTTAGCCTCCATGTGTTCGTGTTTTTTACATTTTTTTAACTGTGATTGTTTTCTAATCTCATAGCGTTGTGGTTGGGAAAGATGCTTGATATGATTTCAATTTTCTTAAATTTACTGAGGTTTGATTTGTGACCCAGGATGTGATCTATCCTGGAGAATGTGCTATGTGCACTTGAGAAGAAAGTGTAATCTGCTGTTTTTGTATGGAATGTCCTATAAATATCAGTTAAATCTATCTGGTGTATTGTGTCATTTAAAGCTTGTGTTTTCTTATTAATTTTCTTTCTGGATGATCTGTCCATAGGTGTAAGTGAGGTGTTAAAGTCCTCCACTGTTATTTATGTTACTATTGATTTCCTCTTTTATAGCTGTTAGCATTTGCCTTATGTATTGAGGTGTTCCTATGTTTGGTGCATATATAATTATAATTGTTATATCTTATTTGTGGATTGATCCCTTGATCATTATGTAGTTTCCTTCCTTGTCTCTTGTAACATGCTTTATTTTAAAGTCTATTTTATCTGATATGGATATTGCTACTCCTGCTTTCTTTTGATTTCCATTTGCATGGAATATCTTTTTCCATCCACTCACTTTCAGTCTGTATGTGTCCCTAGGTCTTAGTGGGTCTCTTGTAGACAGCATATATATGGGTCTTGTTTTTGTATCTATTCAGTAAGTCTGTGTCTTTTGGTTGGAGCATTTAATCCATTCACATTTAAGGTATTTATTGATATGTATGTTCCTATTACAATTTTCTTAATTGTTTTGGGTTTGTTTTTTGTATATCCTTTTCTTCTCTTTTGTTTCCCATTTAGAGAAGTTACTTTAGCATTTGTTGTAGAGCTGGTTTGCTTGTGCTGAATTCTCTTAGTTTTTGCTTGTCTGTAAAACTTGATTTCTCCGTTGAATCTGAATGTGATCTTTGCCAGGTAGAGTAATCTTGGTTGTAGCTTCTTCCTTTTCATCACTTTAAATATATTGTGCCACTCCCTTCTGGTTTGTAGACTTTGTACTGAGAAATCATCTTTTAACCTTATGGGAGTTCCCTTGTATGTTATTTGTCGTTTTTCCCTTCTTGCTTTCAGTAACTTTTGTTTGTCTTTAATTTTTGTCCATTTGATTACTATTTCTCTTGGCATGTTTCTGCTTGGTTTTATCCTGCCTGGGACTCTCTGTACTTCCTGGACTTGGGTGGCTACTTCCCTTCCCATGTTAGGGAAGTTTTCGACTATAATCTCTTCAAATATTTTCTGGGGTCCTTTCTCTCTTCTCCTCTGGGACCCCTATAATGAGAATGATGGTGTGTTTATTGTTGTCCCAGAAGTATCTTAGGCTGTCTTCATTTATTTTCATTCTTTTTTCTTTATTCTGTTCCACAGCAGTGAATTCCACCATTCTGTCTTCCAGGTCACTTATCCATTCTTCTGCCTCAGTTATTCTATTATTGATTCCTTCAAGGGTATTTTTCATTTTAGTTATTGTATTGTTCCTCTCTGTTTGTTTGCTCTTTAATTCTTCTAGGTGTTTGTTCTTTAATTCTTCTATGTCTTTGTTAATCATTTCTTGCATGTTCTCAATCTTTGCCTTCATACTTTTTCCAAGGTCCTGGATCATCTTCACTATCATTATTCTGAATTCTTTTTCTGGAAAGATTGCCTATCTCCACTTCATTTAGTTGTTTTTCTGGGGTTTTATCTTTTTCCTTCATCTGGTTCATAGACCTCTGCCTTTTCATTTTGTGTACCTTTCCGTGAATGTGTTTTTCGATCCACAGGCTGCAGGACTGTAGCTCTTCTTGCTTCTGCTGTCTGCCCTATGGTCTATGAGCCTATCTGAGAGGCTTGTGCAAGCTTCCTGATGGGAGGGACTGGTGGTGGGTATAGCTGGGTGTTGCTCTGCTGTGCTGAGCTCAGTGAAACTTTAATCTGCTTGCCTGCTGATGGGTGGGTCTGAGTTCCCTCCCTGTTGGTTGATTGGCCTGAGGCGACCCAGCACTGGAGCCTACAGGCTCTTTGGTGGGGCTGATGGTGGACTGTGGGAGGGTTCACACCAATGGAAACTTCCCAGAACTTCTGCTGCCAGTGTCCTTTTCCTGGTGGTGTGTCATAGCCATCCCCCGCCTCTGCAGGAGACCCTCCAGTGCTAGCAAGTAGGTCTGGTTCATTCTCCTACGGAGTCACTGCTCCTTCCCCTGTGTCCTGATGTGCACACTACTTTGTGTGTGCCCTCCAAGAGTAGAATCTCTGTTTCCCCCAGTCCTGTTCAAGTCCATCTCATTGCAGCTTGTGCTTTGTCTTTGGATGTGGAATATTTTTTTGGTGTGTTCCAGTGTTTTCCTGTCAGTGATTGTTCAGTAGTTAGTTGTGATTCTGGTGCTCTTGCCAGAGGGAGCTCCATAATCAGTTGACTTTAAATAAGGGAGATTATTGAACAAAATCTGTGTGGGTCTGATATAATCAGGTGAAATGCCTTATGAAAAAAGTTGAAGTTTTTCTGAAGTTAAATTCCACCTGTGGACAACAGCTTCAGCTCATGCCCAAGAATTATAGACTGCTTCTGGACAGCCTGCCTGACAAATTTCATACTTGTCCAGCTAGCCCTCATAATTGCACAAACAATAAATCTCTTGTACATCACCTACTGGTTCTATTTCCCTAGTTAAACTTTGATACAGGGGCTTAAGAATCAGAATATTGATTCAAATTCATAATCTACCACCCACTAGCTAATGTCAAAGCTAATTAAACTCTCAAAGCCTATTTCCCCATGTTTTAAATTCTAATAGAAACAGTATCTGCTTCTAACATTGCTTTGAAGATTAAGGTAATCCATAGCAAAGCTTATTGCATAATATAATACTTAGCACAAAGTACATACCTGATCAATGCTAGCTAATTTATTAGAACATTATTACTTAAAATGAGACCTACAAAAAATAGTTGGACAAATGCTTCCAGCTCAAGAGAGATATCCAGGATGTGGTTGAATTTAAGGGTCCTCATCATTTAAATGGAAGTGGACCCCATCATTTGTATGAAGTCATGAAAGGATGCACTGGAGAATGCATAGATGATAACCAACAGTGAACAAAGAGGGTTATGAGTATATCTATTCCTTTTACATGAAGATTTACGTTCTGTCTTCTAATCTTTACTGATAAACATTTTCAGTTTCTTAGTGAAACTGTAGAGAACATGATTGTCCAATTGTAAATAAGAGAAAACCTGGAAATATAATGTAGTTAGCAGAAATATTGCAATGTTTTGTGGATTTCATAGATACAGGAGATGCCCATTCACACTCCTTGGACTTTGCCGTATGCTCCACTGAACTTTCAACTGCCACTGTCTGTGTCTTTGTACCTTAGTGCTTTGTTTCTCCAGTTATGGAAGGTCACTCAGCTGACATGCTCTTGGGAGTCTGGAAGTGCTGTGGAATTAATACCCATTTTCTCACTCCAGTAGCATCACCCAGTGCTCTCTAGAGTTGCTATATTAATCTCTAGCTCCCTTACTTTGGTTCGGGATAATTCTAACGTGTGTGTTTTAGATTGTTTCCAAGAGTTTCACCATGGAGTTAAGCTCCATTTGACTACTGTGGTACTGGCTTGATAGCACACACTTTGTTGGCTGAATTTCCTTGTCTGTTTCAAATCTCTCCTACCATTGCCCTTTGCCCTTTTAAATAATCTCTCTGCCCTTGAATACACTTGCCTCAAGGTCCGTTTCTCCAGGAACAAATACAGTTAGCCCTCCCTATCTGCGAGTTTGGCATCTGCCGATATGGAGAGCCCACTTTATTCACTGCATTATGCCATTTTAGACAAGGGATTTGAGCATCTGAGGGTTTTGGTATCCACGAGGACTCCTGGAATCAATCCAAGAGCTTTTGTTACTCTAACTTCTAGTTGATTTAGAAAAACTTATGAATGTGGACATAGCTTCTTGCCATTTGATAAATAAGCAATAACCTTATGAGTTACTTTGTGTAACCGAAGAGTAAATTAAAATATTTGATTCTGGTGCTCTTACATACAATAACTGAACAGAGGGACTGAAGTCCTCAATTTTGCATACCCTTGGGCTCTCTTACCACAAGAATACTCCTCTGTTTCCTAAACCTCCAGTCACTCCCTGGGGAGGGCATTCTCACTCTCATCTGAGATAGAAGATTCCACAAAGTATTCGAGGCAATCTGAGGGTTGAGGAAAGATGGAAAAGTCAGGGAGTCAAATAAGTTATGAAGAAGCCCTAGCACTTATCACTGTGATTGATAAACTGTCACTTTGGAAATTGAGTTGAAGGTAATAGCTTCCATTATTTTTCAAGATAGGGACAAAATTTAAATAAGTCAAATTTAACAAATTTTGAGTTACCAGTAAAGGAAGCTAAAAAATCTATATGCAATATTTGCCCAGGAAAAGGCATTAGACTTTAATGACTGCACATGGGGTGATTGAAAGCTTTAAAACTTACCTAAGAAAAATGTTTTTTAATGACTTCATTTATTTTTTTTTATAACTGTGTGAAATTTTCATGTAAAATCTCAAAGATACGCCTGGGTGTGATGTTGAGAAGCAATTTCCACACCTATTCTAGAACTTCACAATGTCGTATAACCTGTTGTGCCTCACTGCTTAACCACATAATGGCATTTAGAAATGGTTCAAACTGCCTGGCAAAAATGTCTTGCCATACGCTATTATAGCAACATGTATTTTTATTTTGATTTTTATGTCATAAGAAAACATAATAAAGAGCTCAGGAAACATCTTAAGTGAATAGCCATAGCAGAATCACCAAGCAGAGCAAGAACTTTGAATATACCTAATAAGAATTACTTTTTCATAAGGCATTGTTATTGTAAAACATGCATAGTTTTAAGCTCTTCTAAAACTGTTTCAGAAACATTATTACTAAAACAAAGGCCAATGAGACCACTTAGTGTCATATTATTGTATATGTTCAGAGAAATAAATTGATAACCATTTTTGGTATCCCTGACGTAACAGGCAATTATTTATTATAACTCGTTATGGAAGTTGTAAAATATGACAGGGTATTAATAATAAATTGCCTATCTTTATATGTTATGTACACCTCATATTCTTAATTAACCATAAAATGAAGTTATAAACAAATTTCTAAAATGTTAAACAATAAAACAAAAGCTTGTTATGTGGTAATATAAAATGGTTCATGATTTCATTTATAGGAATAACATGGATCTGAAGAAGTTTACATATCAAAAATATGTTGAATTAATTGTCAAACATTTGTATTTAGATTAAGAAATACATAGAGTAGAAATTACTTTTAGGAAAAAAATATTTTCCTTCAAAAAAGTATTTTTTAATAAAAATAATGTCAAAACAGTAAATGGTCAAAACAGTATAAGATATAGGATAGTATAAGAATGCTATCCTGCTTAAGATTGACTGCATTTGGGGGAATACTTTGAGCACAACTAAGTAAAGTTTTCAAGTGACATTTGTCTTTGGCTGTTTTCTACCTCCTGTACCAGAAATTTTCAACTCTGCAACACAATGGAAACCACATTTGCAAAGAAATTTTCTTATCTAATTTCCAAAAAAAAGAGAAAACCCATCTAAGTTAGGAAATCAGCTTTCACAAATGTAAATGAAATTATTACACATTTTTGTGTTCATGACTTCTTTTATTCAACATTATTTTTTAAAATGACTCATGTCATTATGTGTAGCAGTAATTTAATTCATTCCATTATATAAATACTTTTTATCCATCATACTGCTGGTTGTCATGTGGATTGTTTTAATTTAAGCCTGTTATATATAATGCAGCTATAAATATTCTTTTAATGGGCACAAAATTTAAGTACCTACTCAGATTCCCTCAGCTATGTGGCATGCATTTCTCAAGTTTTGAACTGGACTTTGATATCTTTCTTAATGTGGTAAATTTTGCAACACAAGTTAAATTTTTCTTAACAGTTATGGGATGATGATTACATGCTTACTTTTGGTTCTGTGTTGATGTAAGATTTTCTATATATTTGCATTTTTTATACAGTTTGTGGTTTTGCGTGGGTCAATTGGCATTTTACCTTAAATATTTTGAGTTTTTTTTTTCTTTTCCACTATAGTTTAATTACAAGGTATTAAATATACTTCACTGTGTTATACAGTAAGTCCTTGTTGTTTATCTATTTTATATATAGTAGTTTGTATCTGCTAATCCCAAACTCCTAATTTATCCCTCCTCCCTCCCTTGCACGTTTGTTACCATAAGTTTGTTTTCTATGTCTGTGAGTCTGTTTCTGTTTTGTAAATAAGTTCATTTGTATCATTTTTTGTAGATTCCACATAAAAATTGTATCATATTATATTTGTCCTTCTGTGTCTGATTTACTTAGTATGATAATCTATTGGTCCATCCATGTTGCTGCAAATGGCATTCTTTCATTCTTTTTATGGCTGAGTAATATTCCATTATACATATATATATATAAATAACACATCTTCTTTATCAGTTCATCTGTAGATCAATATTTAGGTTGCTTCCATGTCTTAGGTATTGTAATAGTGCTGCTATGAACATCAGGGCACGTGTATCTTTTCAAATTAGAGTTTTCTCCAGGTATATGCCCAGGATTGGGATTGCTGTTTCATGTGGTAACTCTATTTTTAATTTTTTGAGGAACCTCCATACTGTTCTCCACAGTGCCTGCACCAATTTACATTCCCTCCAACAGTATAGGAGGATTCCCTTTTCTCCACACCCTCTCCAGCATTTACTGTTTGTAGATATTTTGATGATGGCCATTCTGACTGCTGTGAGGTGCTACCTCACTGTAGTTTTGATTTGCATTCCTCTGATAATTAGGGATGTTGAGCATCTCTTCATGTGCCTGTTGACCATCTGTATTTCTTCTTTGGAGAAATGTCTATTTAGGTTTTCTGCCCATTTTTCAATTTGTTTGTTTATTATGTATTTTTTTGTTATTGAGTTGTATGAGCTTTTGGGAGATTTTTGAGATTTATTATTACAGTCTTGCCTACACTCAGTATACACACACACATACAGACATACACATACTTAGTCACATCTAGTGTATATATTATATTCAAAGTATTTAACGACTATACTTTGACTGATAACAATTACCTAAAAATAGAGAAGCTGTGTGTATCAAAGGGAATATTCCAGAAGGCATGTATTAGAAAGGAGTATTCTTCCCTGATCTCGAAAAGCTCCTGCTCTAGTAAGAGAAACAGATACATGAACACGTGAGCGCAATTTAGTGTATTAAGTGTTATGAGTGGGATATGCCCAAGGGGCTATGGAGACATACAGGAGAAGCATCGTTGATAAACTGGTGTGGGGTTTGGGACCAGAAGAGGCAAGATTCTCTGGTAAAAGTGATAACTGAATTCTCTAGACTAAAGGGGAGGTAAGAAAATTTTAGTGAGAATTAGCAATATTTGAAAAGATATGAAATAGAAAGTGAGAAAGGCTAACTGATTCAGGAGAATCTTAGAGTTAATTAATCACTTTAAAATGAAATATAGTCAATATAGGAATGTTTTAGAAAGAATGTAGCACCCAGAAGCTGTAGATTTTACATATGACTCCATGGGAAATCCCCTTCTGAAGTTTTTAATAGCATGCTATTGAGCTGCATAAACACTCATGTAAACATCATTACATAAGTATGTATAAATGCTGACTGTCATCAATTATGTTAGTTCACCTTAGGCCCTAATGTCACACTGATAGTACTTTGTAACAAATCAACTGTAATGGTTGTGATTTTTTCAATTTATTTCATATTCATTTGTACTAATGATACTTCCAGTTTTTCAATCATATTTAAACTGACACATAGTGAACAGCTTCAATGTTCTGTTTTTTAAAGGGATATTTATTGCAGAAAATAAGGACATGTCTTATATTATGCTAACTACAGGGGTGTGTTGCTATCTGCCTATTTTCCAAAGCTGTATTTTCAGAAAGTAGTAGTACACATATAGAATTAATATTGCGAACTGATAAGATCTGAGTTTTCTTGCTGAATAAGATAATCTGAAGAATTTTTCAGAAAAGAAAATTTTATTTTCTTTCAAATGACTGTCAGAGGTGTAGGGGGAGAATGGGATAAATAGGCTGAGAACAGAGGATTTTTAGGACAGTGAAACTATTCTGTATAATTCTACAGTGGTGGCTACGTGTCATTCCACATTTGTCCAGACCCACAGAATGGACAACACTGTGTTAGCTGGAATGTAAACTATGGGCTTTGGTAGGTAATGGTGTGTCAGTGTTGGTTCATCAGTTGTAACAGATGTACCACAGTGATATGGAATTCGATGGTGAAGGAGGCAACGTTGGGTGTGAAGGAGAAGTATATGAGGACTTGTACTTTCCTCTCAATTTTTCTGTGAACCTAAAACTGCTCTAAAATAAAGCCTATTATTTTTTTTTAAATTAAACCTCTGCAGATGAAAATTTCAATATTTAAGGTGAAAATGCTGTGGATGGAATTAAAGGAGGATTATACGTAGCAAAATAAAATTTTAGTTAATTTGAATACATAACAATAAAAACTATTCAAAATGAAAACACACCTACTAAAAAAGACAAACCGAACACAGCATCAGTGAAATGTGGGACAGGTTATTCTGCAGAGACTCAGGTGAGGTGGAGGAACATTACTTGAAGAAATAATGGCTCAACATTAAAAAGTATGAAGAAAACTTCATGAAAGAAAATCACAAAATAATTGCTCAAAGCCAGTGATTTTAACAAATGCACTAAATAATAAACAAGTCTTTTAAAAAGACTTAAGTACTACAAAGTATGTTCTCTAATAATAAAGAAATTAAATTAAAAATAACAAAAAACTATCTGAAAAATCCCCACATTTATGAAAACCAAATACCACACTTCTAAATAACCCATAGATCAAGTAAGACGTAAAAAGGGAAATTAGAAAATAATTTGAACTGAGTGAAAATGAAATCATTTGTTCAAAGGAAGAAAGTTCTGAAATCAATGTCAGCTTCAAAAACAAAATACAAACAAAAATATAAACAAAAAAACTAGGAAAAGGAGAGCTCATTGAATCCAACATAAGCAAAAGCATAGAAATGATAAATATCAGAGTGGAAATGAATAAAACAGAAAAAATAGAGAAAATCATTGAAACCAAAAACACATTTTTTGAGAAGATTAGTAAAATTGATTAATCTCTAGCCAGACTGATTAGGAAAGAAGAAAAAAGGCACAGACTTCCAGTATAAGGAATCAGAAGTCTGGCATCCATAGACATTCTACATATAATAATGGAATTAAGCAAATTTAGCCAATAAATTTAACAACTTAGGTTAAATGGACAAATTCCTTGAAAGAGATGAACTGAAACTCTGTAAAGAAAAACCAAGATAACCTCAATAGTTCTATATTGATCTTTTTTTTAAAACTGAATTTATAGTTTAAAAGTTTTCTGTAATGAAACCACCAGACCACATGGCTTTACTGGTGAATTCAAACAAATCTTAAGGGAGAAATAATACAAAATTTTACATAAGTTCTTCCAAAAAATTGAAAAGGGAGGACTACTTTTTCACAGCTTATTCTATGGAGTCAGCATTATCTTGATACCAAAACCAAATAAAGACATTACAAGAAAAGTAAACTATAGATGAGTATCTATCATGTGTATAAGTGTAAAATTTTTCAACAAAAATTTAACAAATCAAATCCAACATTAAATAAAAATGGTAACATCATTATTCAGTAGGGTATACCTCAGGAATGTAAATATTTGAAGATCAATCAATATAATTCATATTAACAAATTAAAAAATAAAGGTCACATGATCATCTTCATAGATATAGAACATATTATCTGACACAATTCAACGTTCATTCCTGATTTTTAAAAATCCTCTCTGTAAACTGTAAGTAAAAGTAATTCATTCAACTTGATAAAGAGCATCTATACTTAAAACTTACATCATGCTTAATGCTTACAGATTGAATGCTTCTTCCTAATGCATGAATAAGGCAAAGATATCCACTGTCAACACAATGCAATAGTGTTGACAGCCATGCAATAAAGCAAGTCAAATGAATTTTTTTAAAAAACTTCTAGATTGAAGAGATGAAGTATAACTTCCTTTATTCACAGATGACTAAACCTTTTTATAGAAAGTCTAAAAAAATAGTTACTAGGACTAACAAGTGTATCTAGCAATGTTGTAGGATGCAAGACTAATGAAAATCAATGTATTGCTAATACAGCGTATCAACAGAGTAAAGGACAACCCATGGATCATCTCAGTAGATGCAGAAACAGCACTTGGCAAAATCCAACACACTTTCATAACACACTAGGGATAAGGCACCTTCTCGATATGAAAAAGAACATCTACAAAATACCCACAACTGACAACACATCGAATGGTAAAAGAATGAAAACTTTTCTTCTAAGATCAAAAGCAAATCAAAGATAACATCTCTAATCACTTCTATACAACTTTGTACTGGAAGTCGTAGCTAAGGCAATTAGGCTATAAAAAGAAATAAAAGACATCCAAGTAGGAAAGGAAGAAGTAAAACTGTCTCTATTTGCAGATGACATGAACTTGCCTATATAGAATCCTGAGGAACGTGTACACACACATGCACATCTAAATCATTAGAGCTTACAAACAAATTCAGTAAGGTTGCAGGACACAAAATCAATATACAAAAATCAACTGTATCTCTATACACTGGCAATGAATAATCTAAAAGTAAAATTAAGAAATCAGTTCCACTTATAACAGCATCAAAAAGGAATAAAATGTTTAGGAATATATTTAGCAAGAGAGATTCAAGACTTGTACAGTAAAATCTACAAAATGTCAATAAAAGTAATTAAAGAAGACCTAAATAAATAGAAAGAAATCACATGTTCACAGATGGGAAAAATTAATATTGTTAAGATACAGCAGTATTTCCCAAGTTCTATAGATTCCACCCAATTTCCATCAAAATTCCATCCAAGTTTTTTTTGTTGTTGTTGTAGAAACTGACAAACTGATTTTAAAATTCATATGGAAATGCAAGGGACCCAGAACAGCCAAAACAATCTTGAAAATAAAGAACAAAATTGTAAGACTCATACTTTCCAATTTCAAAACTTACTACAAAGCTGCACTAGTCAAGACACTGTGGTAGTGACTCAATGATAGATATACAGATCAATAGAATCACATGGAAAGTCCAGGAATAAGTTATTACATTTATCATCAATTGATTTTTGATAAGAGTGCCAAGACCATTTCAATGGGGAAAGAATATTCTTTTCAAGGAATGGTGCTGGGACCACTAGATATCTATGTGCAAAATAATGAAGTTGAAAATTTACCTCACACCATATGCAAAAATTAGCTCAAAATGTCCTTAAAGACCTAGATGTAAAAGCTAAAACTATAAAACTTTTTAAGGAAAATATAGATGTAAATTTTTGTGAACTTGAATTAGGCAGTGATTTCTTAGACATGACACCTAAAGTACACACACCCAAAAGAAATAGATAAATTCTACTTCATCAAAATTAAAAATGTATGTGCCTCAAAGGTTAGTATCAAGAAAGTGAAAAGAAAGTCCAGAGAATTGGAGAAAATATTTTCAAATCATATATCTCATAAAGGCTTAGTATCCAAAATATATAAACAACTGTAATAACTCAACGTTAAAAAGACAAATAAATGTAATTAATGAGCAAAGGATTTGAATAGATGTTTCTCCAAAGAAAGTATGCAAATGGCAAGTAAGCTCATGAAAAGATGCTCAAGAGTGTTATTCATTAGAGAAACGTAAATAAAAACTACAATGATATACTACTTCATACCCACTAAGGTGGCTATAATCAAAAAGTGATGATGACAAGTGTTAGTGAGATTGTGGATAAAATGAAACCCTCATACATTGCTGGTCAGAATGTAAAATGATGTAGCCACTTTGGAAAACAGTTCAGCGGTTCCTCAATGAAGAGTTATTATATGACTTAGCAATTTCTCTCCTAGTTATATATCCAAGAGAATTAAAGACATGTTCACATGAAAATTCATAAATGAATATTTATAGAAGTATTTTCATAGCAGCCCAAAGTGAAAACAACCAAAATCTTCATCAGTGGATGAATGTATAAACAAAATTTGATATGTCCAAATAATAGACTGTCATTCAGCCATAAAAATGAATGAGGTGTTGATACAGGACCACTTGTGTGAACCTTGAAAAGCATCATGCTAAGTGAAAGAAGCCACAGACAAATGGTCGCAAGTTTTATGAGTCTATTCATATGAAATGTCAAGAAGGCAAACACATAGAGAAAAGAGAGTAGGCTAGTGGGGAAGTGAGGGTAATTGCTAATGGATGCAGGGTTTAATGACTGTATTTCTATATGAAAAACAAACAACTATAAATTGAAAAAAATGTAAATATCATTTACAATAGCATCAAACATGAAATAATTAGGGTAAATCTGACAGAAGATATGTAAGACCTGTGCACTAAAAACTAAGAAGGATTACATAGAAATTAAAGTAGATCTTCATAAATGGAGAAAAACACCTCATTAATGGGTTGGAAGACATATACAGTTAAGATGTTAATTTTCTCCAAATTGATCTATAGATTCAGTGCAATCCAGATAAAACTGCAGCAGACTTTTTTAAATATAGAAATTGTTAAGGTGATTTTAAAATTCATATAGAAATGCATCAAATTTATAATAGTTAATACAATGAGAAAACTAAGGACAATGTGGCAAGAGCATTACCTGATTTCAAGAGTTATTATCACGGTAATCAAGACAGTATGGCACTGTTGTAAAGAATTGTTGGAAACTAAACACATAATTAATGACTGAAATTTTTTCAGGAGATACCAAAAGTATAGTAGGGAGAAAAAATTATAGATGATGAAAGGTCACTTCCAGTCCACTTGAGAATGTAATGTGTAGAAATGTAAAACAAGTGTGAACAGGGGTAAGGGCTTTTCTTTTTACTAAAATTATCAATATAGAAATGATTATATAGAATTAATAAGTAATAAAATCATGTGTCTGCTTAATTTTGAATTAAGTACAAATATTTCCAAAAGAAATTTCACAATTATTTTTTTATTATGTTTTATGAATGCTGGTCGGGTTGGCCAGTTGTACTTTAGAACACATTTCCTTCTGGTAAGTCAATCATGAAAGCCATCCTTCTTTTTTCTCCTTCCTCCACCTTTCCCCTTTCTCTTCCACTTCTATATCCACTCCCACTTCCTCCTCCTCCTCCTCTTCTTTAACTCAAACTTTGTTAACTATATTTTTCATCCTTTTACTTATTGACTGGCTAATAATATCATAAATCAAATATTGTTTTACCATGTGTATACTTTAGGAAAAGATGAATCAATTAAAAACAGTGTGAGTTGGGCTTCCCTGGTGGCGCAGTGGTTGAGAGTCCACCTGCCAATGCAGGGGACACGGGTTTGTGCCCCGGTCCGGGAAGATGCCACAGGGCGATTGGGCCCGTGAGCCATGGCCGCTGAGCCTGCGCGTCCGGAGCCCGTTCTCTGCAACTGGAGAGGCCGTGGCAGTGAGAGGCCCACGTACCGCAAATAAAACAAAAACAAAAACAAAAGAGTGTGAGTTGGTCAAATTCTGTACCTTGCTGCAAGGTCAGTGTCTTCTTGGTAAATTAGACCTCCTTCACAAAACATAGATGAATCACTATCTAATAAATACTTAAGGGATTGCTGCAGTACACTGTCTTCATTAAATTGCTCTTTGTGATGGACCCTTGAGATCTGTGATTCTAAGAATGTCTATTAATTTAGAAACATTAAGAGCTTTAATGTCAACAAAAGTAACTAAAACATTTTTGCTTAGTACTGCATACTGAAGTAAGCAGTTAAATGATATGATTTTAAAAAATAGTTGCCGTAAATGTAATTGGAAATATTCTTTTAATATGTGAAAGGTATTTTGCTAGAAACAACTAGCAAATACTGATCATAAAGATAATACCTTCTAGAAACATGGTCCAAGTGTTTTGTTATGCTAACTCATTTTGTCCTCTTTACAACCATTAGCAACCATTATTTCCATTACTTATGGGGAATAAGGAACAGAAAGATTAAGTGACTTTCTTAAGTTTATACAACAGATGTACTAAGATTATATAAAGAAATTAAAGCAGCCTTATTATTAGGTAGATTGCTTCCCTCTTAACTTATTCAAATGTGACTGGAAATGGCGTAAATAATGACCAATTCAAAACTCATTTATCTGAAATAATGATAACCTCTTTTGTTCAGCAGACAGCAAAATTAGCTCATGCTGGTTTTTTTCTTTGAAATAATTGTAGAGTTAAAGAAAGTTACAAAAATAGTTTAAAGAGTCTCATATATCCTTCATCCAATTTCTCACAATGGTGACACTTCATACAGATGTAGTACAACATCAAAATCAAGAAATTAACACTGGAATATTACCATTAACAAGGCTTTAGACCTATTCAGTTTTAAACATTTAAAAATCTGCATTCATGTTTTTGTGTATATATGTGTGTGTGTAGATCTATGCAATTTTATTCTATGTATAGTTTAATTTATTCCATGTATTGATTCATGTGCCACGTATAAGTTCATGATTCATATCAATGATATGACAGGCTACAACCAGTGTTGTCTTTTTATCTTTATCCGTTGTATACTAGTTCACCCGACTAGTCCATCACCTCCAAATGAGGAAATGTTTTGCAGGAATCTCATTGCTCAGCCCTGTTCTTGGACTCATCTGTCCTGGTTTACTAACTTGGAACACAAGGCAGAAGTTGGGTTTCCAAGTCCTTTTTAGGAAGGGAAGCCCTCTTCATTTATGCAAACAAGGGATAGAAATTCCTAAATAGTGGGAAGAAGAACTTAGTCCAACTCAGTCATATAGCATGTGCTCATCACTTCCCCTGGATACATCAAAGGAACTGTTCCAACTCTAGTTGAGTCTGAGCACAGTCAGATACCCTGCATATCCAACTGCACCTGGAGCACTTCTGTTTGGATATCCTAAGCCACTCTCAACTCACCATTTACAAAACAATACTTCTCAACTTTGCTCTTATGCTTCCTTTTTTTCAATATTTTCCATTACAGTGAAATACACTATCATAGAGCTAACCACAAACCTTGACAAATAACAGACTCCTTTTATTTCAACCTCTGCTTCTTCCAAATCTAATTCATTGCCAAATTATGGTAACTCTATGTCCTTATTATCTCCTAAGTCTACTCCCTTGGCCAGATTCTCTCAGCTACTGCCATATCTTAGGCCCTTCAAATTTTTTTTATTTATGTGATATCTTTTGCCTTTTAATTGGCCTTTCTGTTTCCACAAAGATCTAATGTTTCTTATATTCTACTCTGCTTTCAGACTGAACTTGAATAATACATGGCATTGGACACATTCTCCTATTAAATGTCAGTCATTAAGTTCACCGAAAATATAAAATACAGTTCAAATTCCTTAGAATCATATTTACGGCTCTTTATAATTTTACCATGCCTATGTCTTCAGTCTCATTTCCAACCCATTCCCTTCCCAGAGCTAAGGTGCCTATGAAAGTCAGACTACCAGAGGTTCATCAAATGTGGAATATTCTCTTTCACTCTAACACCTTTGCAAATACACATTCAGTTCTTCCCTCTACTTAAACACCTCCTTAAATAAAGGACTCCTACTCATCTTTCATAACTAATAAAAATTCTTCCCCCTTCTAAGAAGCATTTCATTGTTCCTACTCCACACAGTTAATTCACAATGCTTTTGATACATTTTAGAATTACCATACTACATTATACTTTTCACCTTACCATCTGAACTGGAAGACCCTGAGAACTATCTTTTATTTCATTTCTAAACTTCCAAGTTATTCTAGATATAATTTTCATGAATATTTGTTGAATGAATAAAGATGTTATAACTAGCAAATAAAATTATAGAATGCAACTGCTGCCAGTCTCTACAGTGACTACGTGAATAATTTGAGCACTTAGCAAAGATATTTTCCTGCCTCTGTCATCTCCCATCTCTCGGTCTGAATATGAATACTGTGGAGACTAGTGGAGGAGACATTTTTAAGCTCATGATTTGTATTCTCCTAGGGTCCCATTCTCTTGAATATTACCAAGAGGATAATATTCAAGGCTAGGGAGAAGGACAGACATATTTAGTTCTTAGATTTTTCAATTGCAGTGTCTGTTCACCATTTCTGAAACATATACTAAACCATAAGTGTACTTGTTTAGGTGAGTATTTGATGTTGGTTTTTGAAGCTGTAATTATATGAGAAAGAGTAGAAATTGTGATGTTGAAGAAATATAGACCGATAACTCTTGTTATGCTAAGCCAAATAGAATTTTTGCAAATTTGTCTTAGTTTGACAACTTAAATAGCTAGAATATAAGAAATAATTACAAAAACCCTATAATATATTTAAAGTCACAGCATGCAGGGTCCTTACCAAAGAAATTAGAAAAGTAGAATAACTAGTACTAAAATTTACCTCCAACTTTCTCCTCCACTGTGACAGAAAATCCATTTTAGTGTGATTATATTAAAAGAGCTATACAGTCTAACGAAGTAAGTTATTCAGTCCCCAAGAAAAAAAATCTAATGAGAATATATGCGAATAATTTTCAAGTGATAAAAGTTTATTTAATGAAATGCCGTTTTCTCCTTTCCTAAGGCACCAGTGAAATACCATTAACCTTTGAAAACTGAATCCAAAAATGCTAACCTTTAAGATTCTTTGAAAATACAGATGGAGGATAGCTAGCTAGCTAGGTACGTGGATACTTTGACACGTAGACAGACTACACACAAAAATCGGCTCTAACATGCAAACTATATTCAGTTTTTCGATTTGATTTTTGTAACTTTTGTTTTTTTATATATTTGAGAAACCACATTGGGAAAAACAAAAAGAAAAACAAATCTGAACTGAAAGATATCATGGAGTAATGGGGAAAAAAGTGATTTAAGGTTAGACACAGGCACAAAGCCTGTCTCTAACCCATTTCTACTCTTTTACAACTGTGTGACAATGGGAAAATCACTTACAGTCACTCATTCTCTTTAATTATGTTTAATTATGAGCAAAATAAAATATTTACCACAAAATAATTCCAAAAAGAAGACTCAAAATCAATATAAGTCCTCTCTCCTCTTCTTTTCTGATTCTTCTATTTTCTTTTTCAATCAATAATTTGAGTGGGCTGAAGTTTCCTTTATCCTGCTCCACCCAACAAAATAATATAAAACATGGTAAGAGAATTGAAGAGACAAGAAGAGAGTGAAATAAAGTATCCACTTTTGATATTTGATTGCTAATAACTTTCAAGATTCAACTTCCGCTCCCTCCATCCAGATCTGGACAAAGTAAAGCCTAGCTGCTTCCTGCTTTGGCACCATAAGGACGTTTATACCACATAAGCTCAACCCATACTTGTGGGAAACCCTTATTCCAGCCCCAACCCCTAACCACCATAAAACTCTAAGCCAGCTGCTCCTCCTTACTCTCTGTCTCAAGCCATTTTTGTACCAGCCTGGGAACACACTCTGCTTTGCCCAGAAAGCCTCAGTGTATGAGTAATAAATCTTTTCATACCCTCTGTTGTGCATGTGGCTTTATCAATCCCTACATTCTAAACCAAACTGGATGGAGGGACCCATCCCATGTCCATGGCATGGCCACAACAATGGACATTGTGAGCAGGTGTCTGTGTGATGATAAACCTTCACCATGGGTCCTTCTTCTCTTGCCTTGGCTTGTTGATCTGGCTCTGCTGCCTGCTGGTCAGCATGTACTTTGAGATGCTGCATGCTGAAAAGTGTGTGCTTTTTGCTGTGCTACTTTGTGCTGCATTTGCTGAGTTGCACGGAGCATCTGTTACAGATTAACCAACCCGAGACAAAATTTTCAAACATTTAGCAACAAGAATATGAGATGAGAGTCCACTTTAAAGTGGCATTGGGTTAAACGTTTCATTCCAGACTCATATATATTTCATATGTATGTGTATATGTATTTCTCTTTAATTATGTTTAATTATGAGCAAAATAAAACTTATCTATATTTCTCATATATTATCTCCTTTAGGAAGTCCCAAACTTTCTTGATAGTGACCAAGGCACTCATTTCACTTGTTAAAATGCACGATGTTAGATTCATAAAAAAATAATTTATTGGCCTCAGGCTACAGGGGTCATAGAGTGCCATAATGCGTTTGTAAACAAATTCAAATTTAATTAAATTAAACATGACATATTTCATTTATCAGTAAATCTTCAGCAGTTAATTGTAATAAAGAATCTGACTCCAGTTTTGATGTTTAACTCTTGACAGGTTTCAAGCCTATCACTTCTCCTTCCCTGCTGTACCATATCTGGGCAAGCTGATAAGAAAGCCTCAGTGTGCTTTCTTTTGGCATCAGTGGGAAGTTCAAAACATATGATATGAGTTTGCACATGTGAATTTATCCCAGCCCACTTCCTCACCACTATAAAACCCCAAGCCAGTAGCCCTTCCTTGATTTTTTTTTTTTTCTCAAGCCATTTTGGGATCAACTTGGAAGTCAGCTGAGCTCTCCCAAGAAAGCCTGGTTATGTAACAAACCTTTTCATACCCTCTGGGTGTGTATGCAACTTGCAAATGAAATTTTGAGTGGAGAGTCCATCTCACTTCTTTGGGCTAATCACAAGAGGATAAATAATATCATTTTCATAAAGTGTACTTTGTTGGAAAGGGAATGTTTGGTTGCTTTTTACATTGTTTTACTTTACTCCTCTTTTCTCTTTTCCTTTCCATTCTTCTGTTTCAGGAAGAAGATTTAGACTGATTCTTTCTTGGCTGCCCTTGTCTTTTCTGCTGTTTTCCCTATCCCACCTCAACCCCATTAGTGGAAGACATAGAACAGCATTTTTTTTTTAATTGAAGTATAGTTGATTTACAATGTTCTGTTAATTTCTGCTCTACAGCAAAGTGATTCAGTTATACATATATACGTTCTTTTTTATATTCTTTTCCATTATGGTTTTTCTCAGGATACTGAATACAGTTCCCTGTGCTATAAAGTAGGACCTTGTTTATTCATTCAATATGTAATTTTTTTCATCTACTAACCCCAAACTCCTAGTCCATCCCCCACCCCCTGCCCTTGGCAAAAACAAGTACGTTCTCTATGTCTGTGAGTCTGTTTCTGTTGCGTAGATAGGTTCATTTATGTCATAGTTTAGACTCCAAAGATAAATGATATCATAGTATTTGTCTTTTTCTGACTTACTTCACTTAGTATGATAATCCCTAGTTCCATCCATGTTGCTTCAAATAGCATTATTTTGTTCTTTTTTTAAGGCTAATATTCCATTGTGTATACGTACCACATCTTTATCCATTCATCTGTTGATGGATCTTAAGTTGTTTCCATGTCTGGGCTATTGTGATTAGTGCTGCTATGAACCTAAGGGTACATGTATCTTTTTGAATTACGGTTTTGTCAGGTATATGCCCAGGACTGGCATTGCTGGGTCATATGGTAATTCTATTTTTAGTTTTTTGAGGAACCTCCACACTGTTTTCCATAGTGGCTGCACCAACTTACATTCCCACCAACAATGTAGTAGGGTTTCCTTTTCTCCACACCCTCTCCAACATTTGTTATTTGTAGACTTTTAAACGGTGGTCATTCTGACCAGTGTGAAGTGATACCTTATTGTAGTTTTGATTTGCATTTCTCTAGTGATTAGTGATGATGAGCATCTTATCAAAGCGCAGTGGTTTTAAGGTGTGGTCCAGCAGCATCAGCACCACCTGGGAACTTAGAAATGCAATTTCTTGAGTGCCACCCCAGACCTATTGGAGCAGAGATTTGAGGGCAGGGGCACTTACCTTTCTGTGTTTAAACAACTCTCCAAGTGATCCTGCTGATCTTAAAATTTGAGAACTAATGATCTCAGCGTACAAGAGAAGGTCTTTTGAAAAGATAAGGAGTGTGTCAGACTGGCTGTGTTTCAGGGTTCTCACGTGGCTTGTGGGATCTTAGTTCCCCCACCAGGAATTAAACCCATGCCCTCGGCAGTGAAAGTGCAGAGTCCTAACCACTGGACTGCCACGGAATTCCCCTGAAATTTTCTTTCTATGTTTGTTCTTAAGATGTCCAAGGTAAAGTTTGGAGGGTAAATTTGTTTACTTTGAGATCTTAGGTTATAATAAAAAGCAGTTTTGATGAAAATGATATATTATCTACCACACATTTGTTCTGAGTGTAAAAACTAATGATGCAGGATAAGAGATTGGCTAAGAAAATGGAGCCAAAGCCTCCACTTATAATAAAGAGTTCTTTGGCCTGGACCGCCCTTTGTGTCTGTGCATGAGTACAAACAAATGCACACATATACAGTACACACCCTGGGAAATAAATTGGCAGGAAGTGGTTGATTTGTTGTCCTGCCAACTCTCTTTCCATCAGAGACACAATTAACCAGCAAGATGGAATAAATTATTTCAAATATCCTCTCCAGTTTCAAAATTTGAGGACCTGTTAATAGTATTGAAGTTTTCATCCTGTGATCAGAGAGAAGGTCTCAGTCCTTTTTGCTTTCCCACTTTTCTGTGGGTCAGGTTTTCTGCTACAGATATATTTTAAAGAAAACTTTAGTCATATGTTTACATATTTTTTTCATTAGCAGAACCTTCACAATATTGGTATAAATGGAATTTTTTCTACTACTTTCTGTAATTGGATTCTTAGGGGAAAAACTGCATTATAATTAGAAGATTTATCCAGTGGTTATCAGAAAATATTCTTTAATATGAATAAAAATGTTAACATTTTCTTTGTTTGTAACCTTATATTTTCATGGTCATTTTATATTCTCCCTGCCAGGATTTTATGAAGATCAGGATTTTTCCAGCATATACTTTCTTTCTTTAAATTTTTGGTTTTGTAGCGGTCTACAGCATTACACTAATTTTGATAAGTAAAAAATAAACTTCTGAGAAATAAAATACCCTAAGCCTTTGACAAATTTTGTGTTTGCAGATTTTTTTTGTCTATAAAATTACCATGATTCATGGAAATTAAAGTTTAATTTACCAAGAACTGACATATCCAATGATCTCTAATTTTAATGTTTTTTTAGTGGATAGTTGATGTGATTGTCTTTCTAATTTTTTTTTTTTTTTGCTTCTTTATATTCTCTCTTTATTCCTTGATTTCCTAGTGAAAACTGTGATAATTTTAAGGAAGCATTTTTTCCTCTATAATATCTCATTTATCTTTCTGTTTCCAGAAATGTAAATACAAGCACTGTACATAGTTGACCACTCATTCCTTTATGGATGAATTTTTTTAGATTATCATATTAGTGTAATGGGATAGGGGAGTCTTTCCTTAGGCTGTGAAATAATATTTCTATTCATTCTGAAAGTCATATTTTTCTACTAGATTCTGTAATTTTTCAATAGTTATCCATTAAATCCCTGGATTGGGTGTCAGAAATTCTTAGGTTTTTTTTTTAAATTCTGTGTGAAGAGGAAGTTTAAGTCTCATTAAATAGGACTCATGTGTTCTAAGAGTAGTGAAGAATTTGCACTCAATTCTTGTTGACTCTCACTAGAATTGTCCTAAGGCCATGAGAATGGAGCCAAGCTATCTAGTAATCATGCAACTGAATTGTATCAAAGCAAGCCTCCTCCTCCAGGCTAAAGAGCAGCAGGCCTAGAGGCTGACTCAGCTTGAGCCAAGCTGGCATTAATTAGTTTTGAGCTTTCCTGGACTAGGTGATCTCTGAAGTCACATTGAATTTTGAGATCCTTTTTTGAACTTGTCATTGTCATTGATAATATTTTAAAGTATCTTACTACTACTAAAATATTATTTATAAATAATTGCTTACTTCAGGTTATTTCTGAAAAAGGTGGTTAATAATTTGGATTTTGTTCTGGTGCTTGGCTTCATTTGTAGTTAATGACACGAATAGAGAGTGCATTGAGCTTCTAATTGTCTTATGTGCTAGTAATAGGATTAAGTATAGCTAATATAAAATTAAAATTGCAGCCCTTACCCTTAAGGAGTTTACCTGTTGACAATTCCACTTGCAATAAAGAGCTAATTTGGGTACTATTTACACTTAATACTAGTAGTTATTACTAATTAAAGATTTTTCTTCTCCCTACCTAATCTCTACCTCTCAAGCCTCTGCCACACACCTTCAAATTAAGATTCTGAGCTTTTCTCATCTTGTCCTGTAGTATTCACTAACAGGGTATTAATTTCTAGTGCTGTTTTTACTTCCCTTCCTGTAGGACATAACTATAGGATTTATATTCTAAATATTGTGTGTATATATGTATAATCTCTAAAATTCTCTCGTCTGAGATAATTTTCATTTAAAAATGAGGGAAGTGTTAATTACAATCACAGGATTTATCAGAGTGCATGTAATTGAGGCTTACCTTGTGTATGGAATAGAAACCATGCCTATTGTCTTCATAATTTTACCTCAAACTTCTTGTATAGGGCATTATGCCTAGCAGGAATTCACTAATTATCCAGTGAATCGATTCTGTTTGTTTACTTCTCATTTACTCTGTAACTCTGTGCAGTGTGCTTCCCTAGTCCGTAATACCATTAAAAGTATTCTTGCCATGGTAATTTTTCTAAATCCAAGGGACATTTTTAAGGTTCTAAGTTATCTTACCTTAATTAAAATGGTTTGAAAGTGTGTTGAGGGCATCTGCCTTGAAATTTTTACTTCTTTGATTTATATAATGATACTTTGATTTTCTATCTCTCATTTTTCAATAATCCTTTATCTTCTTCCCCTCTTTCTCTGAACATGCTGATCATGTTCATGTTCTATAGAGTTCCACTTTCAATCCTCTTCTCATTTAATCTCACCAAAAGTATGCCAAAGTTTCAGTACCCTTCGACATGGTGATGAATCTCAAAACAGTAATCTTCAACCTAATTTTCCAAAACTATATGTCCATCTCCTCACTAGAGATCTCCAACCAGATAATCCAAAGTATAATACCATAAGTGTAATATGTATAAAACCAAACATTTTATCAATTAATAATCTCCTTCTCTACTTTAAATCTGTTTTAATTCTATGTTCCCTTTGTCAGTGAATGTCCCAGCCTTTCACTCAGCTTTCAACATCACAAAATCAGAAAGCATCATTTAGTTCTCCTTTTTACTCATGTAATCAGCTACCAAATCCTATTCAATCCATTTAGACCTCCTTAATCTGCCCAATTCTTTTTATCTCCTCCAAAATGTTAAGGACTATCATTCTCAATTCTCACTGAGATTATAAAAACAATCTCCTAATCAATCCCATACCTCTAGTCCTTACTCCCTTCAAATAAAAAAGATATGATATGCCATGCCTGTTTAAAATCCTTTAGCTATTCCTCATTATCTGTAATAAAAGGTAATAGGCTCAGTTCTTAGACTCTTGCCTAATTGGTGACTGGTTTCTCCATCACCCCATCTCACCACTAATTTCTTCTTTGTTATAGCACAAGACATGGGAACTATTCCCAGTCCCAGAATGTACACTATACCAGTCTCCTCTCCAGTGGTTGCATGTGCTTCCTTTCCCCTCTTAGATGACTTCTATTTATCCTCCAGAACTGAAACATCACCTCCTCCAAGAAGCTTCCTCTAAGGTTGTTCTGCCTCTGGGGTTCAGCTTTGGGGAACCCTTTATATGTTCCAATATCAACTGTTGTAGTTCTGCCATAGAAATTATTACACTATATTGTATCGTCTCTGTTTTTACGTGCCCTTTCCAATACCCAATTATATTGAAACTACTTGAGGTAAGAATGATTTAGCATTTGTGCAGACCAATTCTTGACAGAATACAACTTCTTAATGATTTTGAATGAATGAGTGAATGAAACCAGAATCTGTGTCCCATCAAAACTTCTTTCTTAGGAGGTATATTCTGGTTTCTCAGTATGCACATTGTACACTAGCATCTGTGGTTCTTACTGTTTAAAATTCACTATTTTGTTTCCATGTGGGTGCTTGCTTTATGCTTTCAAAACTTCCCTGG
Organism: Phocoena phocoena; assembly: GCF_963924675.1. NCBI lineage: Eukaryota > Metazoa > Chordata > Mammalia > Artiodactyla > Phocoenidae > Phocoena > Phocoena phocoena. The sequence goes on along the minus strand of NC_089230.1, from coordinate 40,404,570 downwards.
TGGTCCAGTGGTTAAGACTGGGCTTCCAGTGTAGGAAGGGCGGGTTCTATCCCTGTTGGGGGAACTGAGATCCCGCAGGCCACAGGGTGTGGCCAAACAATAAAAAATTTAAAAAAAGGAAATCTAAAATGTCCTTTCTATGGATACAAGGTAACGTAGAGGAAAGTTTTTAACTTTTCCAGATGAGTCATGTTCTATTTTTTGTATGCCGTGGCCATTCATTAAATGACCTCTTTTTCTCAGAAAATGTTTATGCTCCTACATATATATTCATTACTCTACCTAGAAGTTATATGTAACCTAGTAAATTGTGTTTTGTGAAGTTCATTTAATTGGCTTGGGAAAGTTGGAGGTGACTATCACAATGCTTTAATTTAGTCTCTACTGGATGTTTTGGCTATAATGGAAAAGTTAACAAACTCAGATCTCAATATTTCATTACCGTGTGGTGGACAGATTTATGAAATACAAGGTTAGGAATGCAATGGAGAGAGTCAGTTTGATTCTAGATTTAGGAAAGGGAATTCATGGCTTTCTAAAATTATGACATTAAATTTGAGGTTTCTCTCATCTCTCTTTTTTATGTGGGCTCAACAAAACAATTGCCTGGGCACACACAAAACATTATAAGCTACTCAGTACACAAAAAATACAAAACATGAAATCATAATGTTTTCTTGTTTAGTATAAATAATTGAGAGGTATTTAAAAATGTTTCAAGTTACTGTGAAATTCACTACCATTATTGTCATCACCTAGTTAATGTTTCTTACTTTTGGGAATGATCCATAAATTATAATATTTAAACAATGATTCCACTAATATTCTTAGCAATTTTTAATTTTAGGTGCATTAGACTGAAATTAATTCTCTGGAAGGGATTTACATGTATATATTTATACATCTTCTCCATATATATTTCTCTTTTAGGTGGTCAAAGTAGGAGCATTTATTTCTGACATGGAACATATTGAGCCAAAATTTTAAATGGCTCTGATATTTGAAAATGTAACTTATTCTATATTTAATTTACTGAATCCTAGAACAATTGGAAGATCAGATATAATGGAGAGAATTAGTGATTATAGCTTCTGAAAAAGATGTAAATGTTCCTTTTTTTATTAAACAGAATTCTGGTACATGAAGCACTTTTAATTTATAGAGTTATTCTTGGGCAATACGTGAGTTATAGAGTTATTCTTGGGCAATGTGTTCTTGGGCAATACATTAGATCTGTTAATTCCACGCAGGAATTATTGTTATTATTACATTGTCTTCATAAAGAATGTCACTCATTATTTCACTTAAACTTTACTCCCTGAGAATACTGAAGGCCATGATCTATAGACAGACAATGAGAATAGTTTAAGAAAGTTAGTTTTCTTTTAGATGATATTTGAAAAGCAGAAACGAAAGAAAGTAAGGGTATTTTAATCTAAGTTACTTTGTTTATTGAAGTGTTAAATTGTAGTTGCTATATCAACTTATATTAGACCTTTTCTTGTGTGTTTGTTAAGTTCCAGGAAACATTGTTGATTCTTTAGCAAAATCTTTACATCTTAAAGCTTATTTGAAGATTATTGTCTACATTTTTTTAATGTTTTACCCACAGTCTTCCCACCTTCAATTTTATAATCTTATATGCATCTATTCCTCCATGAAATTAAATCTGTCAGTTTCTAAGCCATATGCTTTGGATAATTCATTTTTAGTGAGTGCTAAAAATTGTAAATGTTAACTACAGTAGAAAAAAATTTTAACATGTGCTAGCATATATCCTCAAACATCAGCAGTAGAAAGAATCTCAACTAAAAACTCCTACCAGAGATGATTTGATCATAAACCTTTCAAGCAGAAAATTGGCAATCACTGTAGAAACAATTCCTCAGGAAGGTATTCAGCTTTCAAATAACCCTGAAACAAAGCAACTCAATGACATTTGCTTTCTGGAAAGGAAACCTCCCTGGTCCCTCCATCTCAGGGTCCTCTGGAAAGCAAGCCTGGAGGAAAACATGACGAACAGAGATGCTTAGAAGTGTGAGCCTTCTGTGATGCACAGGAGGTAAAAATATTTTCCTTTTTTCCTGAACCTTTAGGAGCCAATTAGTTCCAAAGTCTTTTGGAAATGGTACAGGTTTGAATGGTGTAGATTATCTAAAGATCATAAAAATAGACATCAGGTGAGCTGAAATATGCCCCTAGCCTTTTGTACAACTCAATTCAACCAGTCTGGAAACATTCTGGAACACAAACAAAACTCAGTCTGGAACCACTCAGAACAGAAAGAAACATAAAGATGAATGCCTTGTGTTTCAGTTTTCTTTTAAAGATTATCTTTAAAATTTAAGATATTTTGTGGGTGTACTCTGCCCCTCAGACTTTATATACACAGAAACATTATTATATGTGTGTATGTGTGTGTGTGTGTGTGTGTTTATTCAAACTCTACTTTTACTTTAACACAACTTCTAGATTTACACATTTTGAATAAATTTATATGTGTATGTATATATATATATATATATATATATATATCTTTTCAGCCACTAACAATTTTCAGAATAAATTTGAATTTAGGAAAGGCATTAGGAATTACAGAAAATCTATTCTAACATTTGACTTAAAACATCATGACAAAACTTCACCACAAGTCTCTAAAATGACCATGCCAGAATTGAGAAATTAAACATAATATACTTAATCTGCTAATATGTATTCCCCAAAGTAAGCAGAGAGGAAAACATGTATTTTATTGTACAGGATACTCTTAGTCACTCATTCAAGTCCTATTTTCTTATATTTAGCTTATACTCAATTATAAAATGCTTGCTTACCTAGTTTGTCATTTCTAACCTACTATTAGCATCAAAAGGAGGCTTCTAGGCTACAGTGTTTTAAATGCAATCAAACATAGGAAATGATGCCAAGGTAAAATACAGTCATAAAGGCTGAAATGTACTAAAGAATTCAACACTATAGTGTAGACTGATGGACAAAAGTTTCCATTCACCTCAACTGTAGAGGGAAGAAAGGAATCTGGCAAATGAGGTGGGTAGAAGGAGCCCTTAGACCTGGGTTAGAGCCCTAGGCTTTCCAGTCCCTTGCGAAGATGATTCTCTTACTGAGCCTCAGTTTATTCTTTTACAAAATGAAGGGGCCAAACCAGACTAGATTCTTTCATCACTAAAGATCTATTATATAAATAATTATGAGCTGGATTCCTCACGAAACATGTAAGATTTACTGTTTGTTTAAGGGGACAATGTCATGCAGAAAGGGATTCTAAAAAAACTCCATTAAAATGCATAAAGTATAAAAAAAGCATTAGTGATTAAAGGGGGTTAGCTCTGATTATTTGAAAACCTTTATATCTGTATAATAATTTATGTCTAAAAACAGGGAGCAAATTAGGAGTTCCTGCATTTCAACCAAAATTTAAGAGAGATATTACTAATTTAAGAGTAGAAGTATGCATTATTGATACTAATTCACATACTTAATATAAAATAATATTTTATATTTCTAAAAATTAGGTTATTGAATCTAATTAGCTATGTACTCCAGCAAACCCAATTCACTCATAAAATTGAACAAAATAGTATTAGACTGGAAATGCTAACTCAAAATACATCTGCAGCAGTAGGATGTGTAAGGTGGTAATAAATTTTCTAGAAAGATGAGTGGGTTATAAAAGAATAGTTGCATTGATTGATTAATTCAAATTTGGGTATGTTAGGTACACAATTTTTATGCTAAAATAGTAGTGTACAATTTAGGAATAGCAGTGGTTGACGATTTGAAATAGGTTTCTTATTGAAAAATGCATTGAATAGATGTTTGATCACCAGTAAATCCTATCATTTATATCATATTTTTATTTTTTTTGTTCATGTTTACTTGATGCAGGAGGAAAATCAGATTGGAGTGGTATTAAAATACTTGCGTTCTCTTTGGCTCTACCTTTAATCAGCTTGGTGGCCCAAAGCAATTCAGTAGGTTGAATTAGAGGTTTTAACTAATGACTATTAGATCCTTTCAATCTCTAAAATAATATCGGCTTATGAAGAGTATTTGGGGAAAAAATGGCTAACAGGATAGTCTGGGATAAATTCTTTCCATAAGTGAGTGTTCCTATTTCTCTCCTATCTGAATTTGCCCCATTCCAACATTACCACTTCTCCAGTAACTTCTGATTCTCATTTCTCTACTACAACTTCACACTTCATTCTCTCAATTCCCTACCTACTCAAACATCAATAATTCTTCTTTTTGAATTCCATGTCTTATAATTCCTAGTTGTAATTCTTTTGTCTCCTGTGTCTTTATATATTTCCTTTACTTTTTTATTTTTAATCTGAGCACAAATATAGGAGTTGGAGTAGCACAAATGTAAATGCACAGCATGTGTATTAGCAAAACTTTTGGTTCAGAAACAAATATGATGTGTACTTTTTTTTACTACATAATGACAGTTAGACTCTGAGCATCACAAACTGGATGATCTAATTAATTTTCCCAATTTAATGAGCATATTGTGTCAGCTATAGACCTGACAAAGTCGGTCTTTAAGATTGTGTCTGGGGCTTCCCTGGTGGCGCAGTGGTTGGGAATCCGCCTGCCGATGCAGGGGACACGGGTTCGTGCCCCGGTCCGGGAGGATCCCACGTGCCGCGGAGCGGCTGGGCCCGTGAGCCATGGCCGCTGAGCCTGCGCGTCCGGAGCCTGTGCTCCACAACGGGAGAGGCCACAGCAGTGAGAGGCCCGCGTACCGCAAAAAAAAAAAAAAAAAGATTGTGTCTGTATGTAGTGCATGTGTCTGTATGTGTTTGTTTAGCTTAAACTCACATTTTAATTATATGTCTACTGATTTTCTAGAAATTATTGTTTTAATGAGTTTTATTTTTGGAAAAAGTGACTTTTGTAATTTTAAGATTTTTCTTTATGTAAACTTCATAAATCAAAGTACTTAGCATGTGGGGGGATTCTGACCTTTTATTAAGGTAACACAATACTGCTAATACTCCTAATAACAATCATATGCATTAATGTAACAAGTAAATGCCCTGATGGTAAAGAAATCGAGCCAATTTCCTGTGTATTGTTTTTAGAAAGTAGTGTCCATTTCTAAGTAATAGATGGAGGGAACTTTGATGTATGTAGTATGGTTTGAAGTGTACTGAAAACACCACATTTCAAAAATACTTTCTATGCTATGCAGTTCCTGTGGATTACTAAGGATTGCTCCTATATTCCAGGAGACACACAACCATGAATGGGAAGTCCACTGTCTTTCAGTTATTAATTTATACTTACAATTGGTTTGAGTTTTCAAGTGTGAGAGTTCTGATCTACAACTTATACTATAGGAAAAGAAAAGAAGAAATATTTGCGAAGGAGTTAAGTATCAAGGAATTTCTGAGGGAAGGTGACCCACCTGTAATGTCAGGGCAAGTTGGATTTTGCAAAGCCAGAGGACAGCATGAGAAGAGAAGGAAATATAAAAAGGAATTGAAAAAGCACATAGACGGGAGATGTGAAGGCAGTGTTCCTGACGTTAGGATGCTGAAATTAAAACTTCATAGCAAATTTCCTTTAAAAATTATAGATCTAAATTTTCCTCCTTAAAATTGGGTCGTGAATATTATGGAACAAATTTTAATATACCAGTCAGTTGATAATTCATATTTGGAAGGGGAAACTCCAAGTTACTTTCTGAGAACATTTCTACTTTTCTTGCAATAATTTCTGTGTACAAGAGGAGAAGTGGTACATTCTTTTTTAGAAGATTCGTTAAACTTTAATTTTCATAATACAGCTACAGACTCATTCTGGGTTTTAGAACATTTGAATTGTCCGTTATTTTATAGTAACCCTATACTTCTAGTAGTAAGAGAGTAAAGAGTAGTAAGAGAGCAAATTGGAATGGTCTTCTATCTAGCTCCTGTCAAAGGCGAAGTGATGCTTGGAGAAAATTTTATGTTTATGTCATATGTGCTACTCAAAAATATCTTTGTGTTAAAAGATACTATACAAAATATAACTTGGTCTAAAGATTTTAGTACAAAATAAAACGACTTTGAATGAATTCAGTTTTGAAACTCACAATGTGAAGCAAGGTTATGCTGAATAGTAACTCCCTAATCTCAGAGACTTCAGATAGGCTTTATTTCTTGTCCATGCCTTATGTTCATTTCTAGTCTCAGATGCCCCGCTCTGAATTATTCTCACTGTGGTACACAGGCTAAGGAATGGCTACTATCATGAACATCATCACTGTACCATGACAGAAGGAAAAGAGTGCTGTGGAGAACCCACATGGGCAATTAAGTAACACATGGCATTTACACTTAGGAACCATTAACTAAACCATTCATATGGCTGGACAACCACAGTGAGCAAAGAAGTGCAGCTGTCATCTCTGTCTAGAAGAATAAGAATTGGAAATATCCAGGGAGTAGAATATATAATCAACACATAAATACCATAAACAAATATTAAAAAATATTTTACATGGTCTTTTTCACCATGTTATACATATATTGGTTATACATATATTTGTTACACATATATTACTAAGAATAGTTGTTATATGTATACTTGTTATACATATATTACTAAGAATACTTTTTATAAAAGTTAGAGTCTACTATGTAAGATCTACATGAAGACTTATTTTAGATTATAAAATCAAGGAAAGTTTAATTTTTGTTACTTTTTACCCTGAGATTTACTTCCTGTCTGATAAGCTTCACTGTATAATTGACAGTTTTTTTTCTTTTGTGTCATGATTGTCAGGAAACTTAAGGTAAATTTGAACTTCAATCAAGAGTAATTTTTCTGAATTTTAGAATTATAAGGTTTTGTTTGTTTTTTCCTTAAGCATTTGCTATTTGTATTTCTAGTTTAATATTTAGCTTAAACATTTAAAAGAATAAATGAAATTGATCTTTCTGGAAAAATAGGTCATTATGACTTTGTTCTACAGTGAACCCTAATTTTTTTTAAAAAATTATTGTTTTAATGTGGTAAAAAAACTTAATCTGACATTTACCCTTTTAACTGAGTTTTAAGTGTACGATACAATATTAACTGTAGGCACAATGTTGTATAGTAGTTATATAGAACTTATTCATCTTGTATTACTGAAGCTTTAAACCTGTTCATCAGTAGCTCCCCATTTTCTCCTCTTTCCTCCCCCTGGCAACCACGATTCTTTCTGTTTCTATAAGTTTGGCTATTTTAGTATCGTTTAGAAGTGGAGTCATGCACTATTTGTCTTTCTGTGACTGGCTTATTCCACTTTGTATTATGTCTTCAAGTTTCATCCGTGTTTTCACATATTGAGAATTCCTTTCTTTTTTTAAGGCTGAATAATTTTCCATTGTATGTATATACCACATTGTCTTTATCCACTCAGCCTTCAATGAACATTTAGGTTGTTTCCACTTCATGGCTATTTTCAATAATGCTGCAATGAATGTGAGCCTGCTAGTGTATCCTCAAGATCCTGATTTCAACTCTTTTGGATTTATACCAAGAAGTGAGAATCCTGGATCATATGGTATTTCTATTTTTATATGTTTAAGGAAACTTGATACTGTTTTACATAGTTTCACTATTTTGCCTTCCCACCAGTGGGAAGGGTATAAGGGTCCCAATTTTCTATATTTTTGCCAACGTTTTGTCTTTTTTTCTTATAACAGCCATCCTGACATCCTGTGAGGTGATTTCATTGTGGTTTTGATTTGTATTTCCCTGATGATTAGTGACGTTGAGCAGTTTTTCATATACCTGTTGGCCATTTGTATGTCTTCTTTGGAGAAATGTCTATTAAGTTCCTCTGCCCATTTTTAAATTGGGTTATTTGTTTTTATGGTATTGAGTTGTGGAGTTCCTTATATATTTTGAGCTCAACCATTTATCAGATACATGGTTTTGCAAATATTTTCTCCCATTCTGTAGAGTGTCTTTTCATTCTGTTGATTATTTCCTTTGCTATTCAGAAGCTTTTTGGTTTAATATAGTCCCACGTGTCTATTTTTGCTTTTGTGGTCTTTGCTTTTGGTATCATAGTTGTGAAATCATTGCCAAGACCAATGTCATAAAGCATTTCCCCTGTGTTTTCTTCCAGGGGTTTTACAGTTTCAGGTGTAATGTTTAAGTGTTTAATGTTTAATGTTAATGTTTAATCCATTCTGAGTTGATTGTTGTGTATGGTATAAGTGTCTGATTTCATTCTTTTGCTTGTGGATATCCAGTTTTCCCAACACCATTTATGAAAAAGACTTATCCTTTCCATACTGTGCATTCTTGCCACTCTCATTGAAGATTAATTGACCTTATATGCATGGATTTATTTCTGTACTCTTTATTCTGTTTTGTTTGTCTATATGTCTGTTTTTATGCCAGTACCATCCTGTTTTGATTGATGTAACTTTGTAATATATTTTGAAATCAGGAAGTGTGATGCCTCCAGTTTTGTTCTCTCTCAAGTATGATTTGGCTGTTCATGTTCTTTCGTGGTTCCATATGAATTTTAGATTTTTTTTGTACTTCTGTAAAAATTATCAATGGGAATTTAATAGAGATTGCACTGAATCTGTAGATTACTAGGTATGATGGAACTTTTAATATTGTTTCTTCCAATTCATTATCACAGAATGCCTTCCCATTTGTGTCTTCTTTAATTTCTTTCATTAATTTTTTGGGAATTTTCAGTACATAAATCTTTCACTTTTTTAGTTATTTATACTTAAATATTTTTTGTGTGCTATTGTAAATGGGGTTTTTCTCTTCACATAGTTCATTGGTAGTGTATAGAAATGCAAATGATTTTTGTATGTTGATTTTGTATATTGCATCTTTGAGGAATTTGTTTATTAGTTCTAACAGTTTCTTGCAGAGTATTTATGGTTTTCTACATATAAGATTATATCATCTGGAAGAGGGACTTCTTATTAGATTTGGATGCTTTTTAGTTCTTTTTCTTGCCTAATTGCTCAGGCTAAGCTTTCCAGTGCTATCTTAAAGAGGAAAAAGTGGCATCTTTGCCTTGTTACTGATCTTAGATTTTTTTAAAAAACTTATTTTATCACCACTGAGTCTAATGTTAGCTGTGGGCTTTTTATATATGACCTTTATTGTGTGGAGGTACTTTCCCTCTATTCCTAGTTTGTTGAGATTTTTATCATGAAAGAGTATGGAATTTTACCAAACACTTTTTTTTTTCACATCTATTGACAATCATGTGATTTTTATCTTTCATTATGTTAATGTGGTGTATCACATAAATTGATTTTTCTATTTTGAACCACCCTTGAATTCCAAGGATACATACTTGAAATTTATCCATGGTGTATGATCCTTTTAATGTATTGTTGGGTTCAGTTTGCTAGTATTTTGTTGGTAATTTTTACATCTATATTCATCAGGGATATTGGCCTGTAGTTTTTCTTTTTCATGGTGTCTTTGTCTAGCTTTGGTATTAGGGCAATGTTGGCTTCATAACATAAGTTTGGAAGTGATCCAAACTCATATTTTTTGGAAGAGTTTGAGAAGTATTGCAATAATTTGTCTTTAAATGTGCTGTAGAATTCACCAGTGAAGTCATCTGGTCCTGGACTTCCTTTGTTGGGAGGCTTTTGATTACTGGTTCCATCTCCATACTAGTTATAGATCTGTTTAAACTTACTATTTCTCCATACTAGTTATAGATCTGTTTAAACTTACTATCTCTTATAATCTTAGGATAGTTATAAGACAGAATGTGAATGTTACAATCTTTGACAATGTAAAGCATAGTTAATAGAGAATGGAGAAGAAAAGAAAAAGAGAGGTTAGATGAAGTTATATCTTCATATTATAAATAGTGTATTGTAATTTTTGAGCACTTACCATAGAAAGACATTGTGCTAAATGCTTCACATCCAATAATTCATTTAAAAACTCAAATTCATGAACCAGGTTTTTTTACATGAAAAACCTGGAGGCACACAGATATCGAAGGATTTGACCATGATTACACAGGGAGTAAATAGCATTGAGTGAAAATGCCAAAAAGTGATTGAATTATAGAGAGAACTTAAAGTATTAATTTAAAGTATTGTTTAAATTTATAAATGTAAATAAGGGATTAAAATCATTCTAGAGCTATATTTGGAGGAAGATGTAGAAATAGAACAAACACAAATGCTTTAAATGTGTTAATACTTATTAATCAGATTTACATGCTATATAATGTCTGAAGTTAATCAACAATAATATATATTTAGATATTTATTTATAGATATGGTAAAAACTATCAGAAGATTTTAAAACAGTAACAGTTAAACATTTTTGCCTAACAAAGGAAGAATAAATATGGGGAACGTTAAGGAAGATGTTTGCTTTGCTACCACGTGTAAAAATTATTTGATTTTTTAAAATGTAAAATTATTACATATTACAGAATTTCAGCAAAGCAAAAATATTGTCAATTTTAAGTGCAGTGATATATAAAATATGTATTTTATATGTCATTTGGACAAAAGTTTATCTCATAATTGTTATGACAAAATGCTATCTTATAAAATTTTTGTTTTACATACTTCCAGAAAGAACTTATAGAAAGAATTTATTTGTACCTATTTACACATGTATTTTTATCACATACTGTATTAGGCATGAAGAAAAAAGGATACTGTAACCAAAATGAATTTTTATAGTATACCTTTTGCACGGTCTACGCCTTTCCCATCTAAAGTGTCCTGCTCTTAAGCTCTTTGCATTGTGTCAGTGTCACTTTAGCAGAAATACAGTGGCCATTTTGTCAGGAAAAAAAAAGAAAAAAGAAAAAAACAGGTAGCTTCTTGCATATTTGGTCTGCTCTTTAGAATACATTCCAAAAAGATGAATTATTAGGCATTTTTTTAGTAGTCTTGTGGCCTATTTTTAATTTGATAAATAAAAGCAGTAATAGTTTGGCTGGCTCTTGTTTGATTCTACATATTCCCTGAGAAATTCATCAAAACCATGACAATTGGAAAATAACATGCAAAAAGAAAGATTTTAGAAGACTCATTTTTAAAATACATTTTAATTGGCATATTTATCTCAATATACCCATGTATGCAAATAAGGTTTTTTAAGTACAAGTAACAGAAAGAAGTGTTATAAACATGACAGTGATGTTGTAAAAGCTAATGTGCCCATGTATGACTATGTGGGAATAAATACTTCCCACATAGTCATACATGACTCATAAGTCATGTCCAGATATTTGAGTGAAACTTTTATATGAATGAAAACTCATTTAAGAAGATTAAAATGGCTACAGTTTATCAAAAGGCCCACTTTGGAGTGGTTAGCCCTAATGATGGGTCTGTTAGACATACTCTGAAAGCACAAATGAGAGAAGAATTGTCTCTGATTATTTTCTCTCTTCTCTCAAGCATTCCTCTCCCAATTCCTATTTGCCTTTGGTTAAATTTTGCCAAATTTCTTTCTAGGAATTTGGCACTAATTTACCATTGCCCCACTAGTATAAAATAGAACTCACTTCTGAAAAACCCAGGCCTTTATAAGATTACCATTAAAAAGAAAAAGAAAAATTTTGTATCTTTTAAGTTAAAAATGGCCTCTAAATTTAAATTGCATTTATTTGGCTTCAGTAAGTTTTGAAATATTTTCATGTTTTCTATTGTTTTTGTAGGTGAATTCACAATCCCGTTTATGGAAGTTCTTTTATAATTTTTTATTCATGTCTATTGCTTTTAGTTATGTATATATTGAGAAATTTACTTCACAGTGAGAGTAGTATTAATGACTGTATTAATATGTGCACAAAAAATTATTTTGTTCTTATGTACATAATTTCATGTTTTTAAACATATAAATCCCAATTTTATCTGTAATTTTATTTTTGATATGGTGTTAATTAAGAATCTTCACTTCAGAAAATTCTCATAGCATATTATTATTCAACATCAGTTAATGTATCCAAAATTCTCAGTGCAATTTAAACTTATATTATTCCTACAGAGAAATAAGTTGGGGAAAATAATATCAAATTCAAGTTGATCTTTCCTTATTTCCTTTACAGAACTTACCACATTGTATCAGAATTGTTTATTTGCTGCCTCCTCACTAGACTTTTGCAGTGTTAATACCTTCAACTGGTATTACAGTAAGTAGTGCAATGGAAAATACTCAGAGAATATTTTGAATAAATGAATGACTGCATTAATATGTGCACAAAAAATGAATAATGCATAATCCCTTGTAGCCATTATTGATGAGTATTTATTATTTTAATCTATATACTTGAAGAGTCTATTCTTTGGGTTATTTTGTTTGTTCTTTTGCAGGTGTAGTATATTTTAAAGTGTGATAGGCAGATAAGTTTCCTGATATCCATAAAAAATTATTATGATCGAGATGTTTACATTTCTTACAGATTACCTTTAGATTGCACACTGACATTTCTCTTGGTGTTGTCAATTTTCGTCCATCAATGCAAATCTATATTATAATTTCCACAACCTGTAGTTAATATCTGAAGACAGTCCCCACACATACACTGTGAATGGAGTGTTTTAGAGCATATTTCTCAATGAAACAAACTGAAAACCTCTAACGTGGTTGAGTCACCTTGTGATGCGTCATCTGCATCAGAGGCAGTCAATTTGCATATATACTGTGAACATTTTCTAACAGAAATCTATAAACTATCTTCTTTTTATAATGTAGTATATTCTGACAAATTTCTGACATATGGAAATAAAGTATTTTGTGGAAGGATCTTGTCTTGATAATTTGTATAAAAGCACTATAGAGGCTAGTAGTGGCCCTGTTGGCAAACATGTTACAATGTATTTTATTTCTTCAAATAAAATGAAATGTTGACTTGATATGCTTGATGGAGACTCTTTAAACTTGGTCAGATTTGACAGTGATGTCAGTATTATCTAGTTATCTTTCTTAACATGATGCATTAGTATGCTCAAAGTACATAAACTTAAATACATAGCAATTAATAAAAGCATTTTCTTGAGTTAGTAATATATTACATTTAGATAATGCTTAAGAGTGATTTTTTATAATAAATTCAGCTTGAAGCTAGTTATTTCCTATATACAATTATATAATCTTGTCAGCTCAGTCTTCACTTTAAGTCCTTGCATCATATAATACCAAATTTATATGATTTTCTTGCAACAGTTACTTAGGAGTTGAGATTTCTTTTCTGCAAAAACAACTTTCTCATTATATGGTCAGCATTATGCATATATTTTAAATTTTCTTCATTCATTCATTTCATTTCTACCTCTGTAGAGTTCGTAATTAATGTTCAGAAGCCAGATTTAATTAAGAGGGTGCCAAAGAAGTGTATGTTGGTTCTGAGTGATTTGGGAGTAGGATTGTTTTCTACGTTCATTTCAAGTTTGTAATTAAGCAAAATAGCTTTAGATGGAAAGATGATTTAGCATCCTTAACTAAACACCCACGTTTTTAAACAAACTTGTAATTTGCATATTCTAGGTGATTTGCATTTGCCGAGCTTATGCTATACTAGGCTATTTGAATTTAGGTAAGTGGGCAGGAAAATGGCACAATGCATCAATGCCTATAACAACAACAAAAAAACCCAGCTGAACACTGTTTATAAAGTGCCCTTGAACTTCTTTATAGTGATCTGCCAATGAACATGCCAGCTGCTTCAGGTGTAATTGGTATGATCAAAGAAAAGCTGCCATGTCAGAGATAAGAAGGTAATAAGTGAAGGGAGGTGGAACCAAAGGAAATAATTACATTTCTGTACTTCAAATGTATTTGATTGGAATATAAATTAATAAGCCTTCTTGAACAGGTAGGACTTTATTATTATATGTGAATAACTTTGATTTCATGCATTTACTGTTGAGAAATAATGTAATGTAGTATTTTTTTCTTCAGGTTTTAATTAAACATGATCGTAAGATAGAATCAAAAACCAAGGAATGAAATCACACTTTAAAACATGATCAAAAAATATGTGCATAGTTAATCAAACATTCAACCCAACTGACCCAGGCCAAAAATAAAGCCACAAAAAGGGAATTTTAACATAAATTTTAAGTAATTATTTATATTCATAAAAAATACTTCTTAAAATAATATGTGCTTTTCAGTTACCTCTAAGATCTTTTTGGCTGGTAACTAACAATTTTTGTGACTTTGGAAGGTTGAATACACTTTCATTATTAAAAATATGTTCAGTAATAATCCAATCAACGTGATGTAGTCTTTGCTGAATTATTTTTATTACAGAGCTTAAATGAGACATTAAATTGAAAGATTTGTCTTTGTTCTTTTCTCTCTGTCAACCCCACCTCCACATCAGCAACTCTTCCCTCTCAAGAGCCTATTCCTCCTTTCTGTTTGTTTTGCCTTCACTGAAGCTAGTTTCATGTATATTACATATAACCTAAAGTTATAAGTAAACTGAAATACTAGTGTACCCTTCTTTTAACCTCTTCCAAAATGAAAAGTTCATCTTAAAATAATTTGGATGTAATTAATCATATTTTCCCTTCAGTTTTCATTTAAAATTAAAAGTATATTATCCTCAAATTTGAGGGAATCAAGTTAAAAATCACCCTTAGTAGCAATAAGCTGTTTTGGGAGAAAACTGATAAAATGTCCTGATATATATATATATATATATATATATATATATATATATATATATATATATATATATTTATAATAGCATTCATATTGCAGTGGCAGAATTTAAACATTCAGCTGACTCAATGCCTTGAAAATAGAGTCTTAGGAAAGACAAAGAGTTCTTTGACGCATTCACCATTCATTTACTAGCTTATTATCCAGTAGAAGAGACAGAAGTTAATTATTACCCAGTTAAATGTAAAATTACAATCTGAAATAATACTGATGAAATGAAAGGTTCTTCTTGAACTGGTAGATTCTGTCATATACTTTTGCATTCATACTAAAGTAAATAAATATTTCTTTTCAAATCCCTACCATTTTAGAATTTTTTGTAAACTAAATTTAGCTTATGGGTAGCATGCTGCTTTTCTTTAACAATCTTAGATAGTAGAAATATTTTTCATACATATATGTAGTATATTCTTGGGGATTAGAACCAGTTTAACTTTTTTCAGGCAGAGATTTTAAATGTTATTAAAAATGTTAACGTATTTCAGTATATTTATTACATTTGTGAATTTTATTATATCAACTTTTTGCCAAGTTAATACATATACCATTTTGAATTATTTTTTTCTGAGTGTGAGAGACCTTCAGGGAACTCCTAGTAAGTATTTATGTATACACATATATAAATAGTACAGAATATAATTTCTGAAACTTTATTCTTTATTTTGTTTTATGAGAGAACAAAGTAGAAGGCCTGGAAGTTTTTTTTTTTTTCCTTCTCACATTAAAATTTGGATTTTTCCATTCACTGTGATAGTTACAAATTGTTCATTTAAGAAAGCAATGCTGCTGGCAATATTTATTAACCCCAGGGAAGAATATCAATACTATTCATTTACTTATCATGACCATAATTTTCTCTACATTTATTGGAATAATAGATAAACAATTTATTGGGAAAATGAATAAATGAAGTCATTAAATAATGTTTTACATATTTTATTAACTATTTATGTATATAGAAATAATATATCATTTTCATTCTTACATCAGAATTTCCAATTATTTCTATTTCCTATTCTTTACATTTATATCTCCAGCTATAATTTGAAATTCATCTAGAAAGATGAGCAATTATAATGACCGCTCACACATTTATAGAAGCAATGTGTTTATTGGGAAAAAAATGGAAATGTAAATTCAACCAGAATTATAGCTGTGAATATAATTGTGAGGTAGGAAAGCTTTTGTTTTATTTAGCAGCGGATATTTTTAAATTTAATTTAATTTATTTTTTTATACAACAGGTTCTTATTAGTTATCTATTTTATACATATTAGTGTATATATGTCAATCCCAATCTCCCAATTCATCCCACCCCCACTTTCCCCCCCTTGCTGTCCATACGTTTGTACTCTACATCTGTGTCTCTATTTCTGCCTTGCAAGCTGGTTCATCTATACCATTTTTCTAGATTCCACATATATGCGTTAATATACAATATTTGTTTCTCTCTTTCTGACTTACTTCACTCAGTATGACAGTCTCTAGGTCCATCCACGTCTCTACAAATGACCCAATTTTGTCCCTTTTTATGGCTGAGTAATACTCCATTGTATATATGCACCACATCTTCTTTATCCATTCATCTGTTGATGGGCATTTAGGTTGCTTCCATGACCTGGCTACTGTAAATAGTGCTGCAGTGAACATTGGGATGCAGGTGTCTTTTTGAATTATGGTTTTCTCTGGGCATATACCCAGTAGTGGGATTGCTGTGTCATATGGTAATTCTATTTTTAGTTTTTTTAAGGAACCTCCATACTGTTCTCCATAGTGACTGTATCAATTTACATTCCCACCAACAGTGCAAGAGGGTTCCCTTTACACCCTCTCCAGCATTTGTTGTTTGTAGATTTTCTGATGATGTCCATTCTAACTGGTGTGAGGTGATACCTCATTGTAGTTTTGATTTGCATTTCTCTAATAATTAGTGATGTTGAGCAGCTTTTCATGTGCCTCTGGGCCATCTGTATGTCTTCTTTGGAGAAATGTCTATTTAGGTCTCCTGCCCATTTTTGGATTGGATTGTTTGTTTTTTGAATATTGAACTGCATGAGCTGTATATATATTTTGGAGATTAATCCTTTGTCCGTTGATTCGTTTGCAAATATTTTCTCCCGTTCTGAGGGTTGTCTTTTCATCTTGTTTATAGTTTCTTTGCTGTGCAAAAGCTTTTAAGTTTCATTAAGTCTCATTTGTCTATTCTTTTAATTTCCATTACTCTAGGAGATGGGTCAAAAAAGATTTTGCTGTGTTTTATGTCAAAGAGTATTCTTCCCATGTTTTCCTCTAAGAGTTTTATAGTGTCCGCTCTTACATTTAGGTCTTTAATCCATTTTGAGTTTATTTTTATATATGGTGGTAGGTAGTGTTCTAATTTCATTCTTTTACATGTAGCTGTCCAGTTTTCCCAGCACCACTTATTGAAGAGGCTGTCTTTTCTCCATTGTATATCCTTGCCTCCTTTGTCATTTATTAGTTGACCATAGGTACGTGGGTTTACCTCTGGGCTTTCTATCCTGTTCCATTGATCTATATTTCTGGTTTTGTGCCAATACCACAGACAATTTGTGCCATATTGTCTTGACTACTGTAGATCTGCAGTATAGTCTAAATTCAGGGAGCGCGATTCCTCCAGCTCCATTTTTCTTTCTCAAGATTGCTTTGGCTATTTGGGGTCTTTTGTGTCTCCATACAAATTTTAAGATTTTTTCTTCTAGTTCTGTAAAAAATGCCATTGGTAGTTTGATAGGGATTGCATTGAATCTGTAGATTGCTTTGAGTAGTATAGTCGGTTTCACAATATTGATTCTTCCAATCCAAGAACATGGTATATCTCTCCATCTGTTTGTGTCATCTTTAATTTCTCTCATTGGTCTTATAGTTTTCTGAGTACAGGTCTTTTACCTCCTTCGCTAGGTGTAGTCCTAGGTATTTTATTCTTTTTGTTGCAAAGGTAAATGGGAGTGTTTCCTTAATTTCTCTTTCAGATTTTTCATTAGTGTATAGGAATGCAAGAGATTTCTGTGCATTAATTTTGTATTCTGCAACTTTACCATATCCATTGATTAGCTCTAGTAGTTTTCTGGTGGCATCTATAGGAGTCTCTATGTATAGTATCATGTCATCTGCAAACAGTGACAGTTTTACTTCTTCTTTTCAATTTTTTTTAAGGTAACTTGCATACAAGTATAAATTTAATGTGTGTCAAGGACCTTAATTTTGCCTTTAAGAGGGAAGCAGTAAAATGTAAATATTGGTTCAAGGGAGAATTCAATGAATACATACATGTACAGGTAATCAGAAGGGCTGAAATGAGCCTGCAACTAAATGCAAAGCTGGCGTCTTTCATGGATGGATGTCAACTGCACCTTCACTGGGAAATGTACATTTGAATTACTTTGAACAGACTTATTTGCACCACCATCAGCCCTCTACAAGTAACTTTTTTCTCTACAAAGTTACAAAATAATCAAAGACAGTGAAAGGTTCAGATCCCTACAATATCAGATAAATCTGGAAGGTGCGTCTGGATGTAAACAGTGCCTAGCATTTTACTGAAAGGATACCCATTTATCTTTTTGCCCCTTTTAAAATGTTTCACTTTTTTCCCTTGACATAATGTCTGCAAAAAAGAGGCTCTGGATTTGTTAACAGCCCTGCATCTGGGAACTAGGTATACAAATATGAATGCCTGTTGTAAGAATTGAAATCAGTTTTATGTCTAGCAGACTCAGAATTCTATTTACATGATTCACGTAGCCCTTAATAGACTGCCCATCTGTTTAATTCCTTGAGACTCTGAGTCAGCCCTCCTCACAGATCTCTGAAGAAAAAAGCAACCTGAACACCAATATCAGTATAGCTTATTATGCCAGTCATTCCCAACTTACGCCCAAGGTTTAGCAGTCTCATTCACTTCTGTCTGGGATCTCATTTCCATTGAAATCAGGAGCCCAATAGCTCTGAAGCGTGTTTTACTACTATTTCCAGACTATAGTTGGAAAATATCACATCACAAAAGTTTACAAGGATGCTGTTGGACCCCTCTCCTATCAATCTATATAGGTAGATTTCTCTATTCTGTTTTTTCCTGTTATATGTTTCTGGTACAGCAGCTGATTTATGTAGGACAGCTGATGCCTGTTATTCCTAATGAACTTCTCTCTGATTGAGTCATCTCGATTTTTCCTCTTTCGTGGATTATTTGTGTCATTCTTTCAAACTTTTACCGTACCTTTTATAGACTTTCTGTGTTAATTATTTTGCTTATTACTTCTCTTTTAAAGTTCTCTTATAGCAGTATTTCCCTCCTAAAGATTTTATTTTATAGTTGTTATTATTGTTTTGTTATATTTGGTCATTTATCTCCTATTTCATGGTATATGGAGTGTATGTGCAAAATAGCATTCAAAATTATATTATTTTTACTGTATTTAGACTTCTTCCAAAATGTTTAGTCCAATTTTAGACATTCACTCTCAGAATATTACTCCTATTTCTCTTTAATTTTTGTTTTTACCTAAGTAAAGAATATTACCAAAACCTTTGATTTATTCAGATTTATATTCCCAATACGTACATCACCTGGAATAAAATAAGCTCTCAGTGTTAGTGACATCAACAACAGAAAATAATGGAGTAAATGAAATATAGAGATCAAATTTAGAATTACATAATTCTAAAGAATCTTAAGTCCTAAAAGAGTCAAAAATACTCATCATGATAACAATAGAAATATATCATGTTAAGAAAGATCTATTATGTATATATTTCAGTAAATTATAATGTTAAAATGAAGGATTTATCCATTGATGCTACCTAAATCCAATTGTACAGACTTAATTGTACATGGCCATTGTTTTTATATCCAAGGATATCTTTGACTACTTCTTGGTACTTCTTACTTTCTTTCATTCAATAATATTTCACACTAAAATAATTTTTTTGCAGAAAATCAAGAGGCTTTATAATCTTTGCCTGTAATTCCCACTATTCCTGTAATTTTTATTAAAGAATAAAAACTACTTCATCACTGATGCAGTCAGTGAGAAATGCTACATGCTGGTTATGACACAGAAACCCTGGCTGTCAACAGCTCACATCTGAAGTCAGTGATATAAAGGCTATAAGAGATTTTAACATCACATACTCTAATCTTTTAATTATATATAGAAAGGACATGAAACTTGGAGATAAAAGTGATTTGTCTAAGTCACACAGCAAAGGTCAGAGCTGGTATACTAAAAATTATATCCTTTTAACTCCCAATTACTTATGGAAGGAAGAAATAGTTCAAAGTTTAAATTTTTCCAGGAAACATACTGAAGAGTACATACATATCTCTTTTTATATTTGCATTCTTTATTGTGAATACATACAATAGATGAGAATGTATGTATGATATGTATTTAAATAATAATAATAACAATCTCACTTCACATCAAAAAATAGAATTCTACCAATATCTTGGAAGCCCCTTGTTTGTCCTCAGTTGTAAACTCCTACCTCATCACTTCCTTTTCAATTTATGATTTCATCAGTAAAGAGATGAAATGATGCCGTGGAGAACAGTGTTTTAAGAGAATGGATTGGAGCTAAAAAGGAAAGACCCATTTTTTTCAAGGACTCATAAAAACTAAAAATAGCTCATTTTGCCCAAGGAAAATTGATAAATTACAATCAACACCAAAACTCATACTCAAATTCAAGGTTAGAGAAGAAATCCTACAATAATACTAGTAAAAGATGTAGGAAAAAATCAACCTGGCATGGCTTTCACTCGGCAGCGTTAGTTTTCTGAAAATGGAATAATGCTTACAAAGCTCAGAAGGGAAAACTGTGTTACACAAGTAGTCTATATCTTACTTATTACTAAGGAAAAATCTGGAGATGTAAATAAGTCTTATGAAATTCAAAAATGTGAATGGAATTTACAGTAATAAATATCAAGTAAGAAAATATTTAATATATTCAACAAAAATAGTCCTACAATTCAAAATATTGCCGACGTATATAAATAAGTTTTACTCAATTTATAACAACTTATGTAAATTCTATTTGTAACTTTAACAACTTCCTTTATTATTTATCTTATAGCATATAATAATCTCTAGAGTTCAGAGAGTAATAAGTTATGTGAATGAACAGAGGGGTTTTTTTGTTTGCATTAATGAAACTTGTGCTTTGATTCCGACAGGACTTTTTAAATTTGCATTTTATAAAGAATATTTTTAAAGGAATCCAAATCATTGTTATATGATTTTTCATAAGTATTTTTAAATTTTTATTGGCGTATAATTAAATCATTTATTATCAGTGTTACTTATGGGGGGAAATTTGGAAACAAGATTTTAATGTAAATTAATTTGTTCATGGGAGTTGCAACAAAATGCATATTTACCTTAACCAGAAAGATATTACACCTCATTGTCATAAATTGAAGATGTTATGATTGCAAGGCTCCAACTGAGAAAACTTGGTCCAGAATTTTTCCAGTGGGCTCATTAATATTGCTAATAATGGATGAAGAAAGATGTATACTTTGCACTCATCTTAAATCAGGTAAATGGAGTTGTTACTGGCTATCATCAATACTAATTATATTTCCCCTCAAAGAAGGTTGTAAAAGGACTCAAAATTCCTTTCCTTAGAGCCAAAAAATTTGTATCGAACTCCATAAAATGTAGGAAGTCCATATCTACATAGACTATTCATCCTACAAACAAAGGTCAAAAACTCTGTGATAATACTGGAATGTTTTGAATGTTTCGTTTTGTTTTTAATTGTTTAAAATTAGTGGATACGATGCAGCAGAATAATAGTTGTCCGCCTATGTAATAGGTTCCAAGTATACTAGGTTTTCCAGCTCTTTGATTAATTAAATAGTACACCAAGCCTAGAAGGGAGTCATCCTCACAGTTGGCAAGTATCTATTATGTGGTATTTACAATTAAAGAGAAAATTTGACACATCTGTGCCTAAGGAATCATGATAGTTAAAGAGCACATCACTTTTTCCCCTTTCAATTCATCAAGACATTAATTCAATCAGAACATTTAATTTAGATATCTGATTGATGTCAACATATATTAAAATATTAAAATAAACTTTGGAAAGCTTAATGATCCTCTGGAGTTTATTTGAATGATGAACTGTGTACATGTTCCATACACAGTAGCATGGAGATTTAACTTTATGATCATATGCTTTATCTGAAGGCGATTATAAATTCATGAGGAACCTCTTCGTTGTGTTGGTTTTCAACTTGTTCATCATCTATCTTTTGAAGAATCCTGTAGACTTTTATAACCACACAACTAATCAATGTAATAAATTCTGAGTCCTGGAGGAATATACTCATGTTAATAATCATCTTATACTCAGTTCTTCTTTGTCTTTCACCCTTAGATTCCATTTGCTTTCATGCTCTTGGGATTCCTGCCAGGGAAACTGGCAAACCCTGCAAGTCCTTGGTGTATAATCTGTCTGCTCCCAGATAAATTCTTATACAGGAGTATATAGGGATTTAGCTCAGGAGAGCTAAAATGAATCGGCGGCAAAGAGGGGTGATGAACCATTCCAAGGAAAATAAGCATCCTCTGTTAGACAATGAAGCACATAAAGTCCTTAAGACTTTTTGTTCCTAACTAATAAGCATCTACTGTATAACACAGAGAACTCAACTCAATACTCCATAATGGCCTACATGAGAAAAGAATCTAAAAAGGAGTGGATACATGTATTTGTATAACAGATTCACTTTGCTGTACACCTGAAACTAACACAACGTTGTAAATCAATTATACCCCAATAAAAATTTTAGAAAAAAGAATCAGATCAAATTGTACTCTTGTAACCTATGGTACAGTTCCATGTACATAATAGATTCTCAACAAAAATACATTATATTGAAAAATTTAAAAAGAAAAAGACTTTTTGTTCCTGAAAAGATGTTTCAAGTACTTGTAAGAATGGGGATAGGGACATGTTGTTTCTACTTTCAAAAAATTTCCTGATATATTAGGGAGTCCAACAGTACCAAATTTATGTGTGTCTATCCAAAAGTTCATTTAGTGAGAATTGTTCCAATGCTTCACTATCACTGCCCTTTTTTGAACATAAGATGCCTGGTAGAGCTGTGTATTTATTAGGTTCTTCTAATCTACAAACATCGCATTCATGTTCTAGGATTAACTTCAGCCATGTCTGCCCTTTACATACTTCAGATAAGGGATTACTTTAAAAATAGCAAGGAGGCTCTCTAATCTTTCTAATTTTTTAATCAGGTTTATTGAATTTATGAATTTAGGACATTAAATTTGTACTTTACTGTATATACTCTCTAGGGCAGCAGAAGATTTCAGAATGCCCAATAAGCTTTGTAATTGTCATTGATGCCATACGTCTGGTGCTAAGTCCACTTTTTCTACCAATGTTCAACTCTCCATCTCTCTTTAACCCTATGCCGCTATTGTTTATAACTAAAGCGATCATAGTACCACTGCCTTGGATTATTACTGTTTCATTTTTTTCTCCAGCAAGGAAACTGTCCATAAATTAATTAAATATATGACATACCAAATTCCAGAATCCTATTTTGAGGGTCCTTTTCCTGGGCCTACTCATGGTACTAATTACTGTATCAGTTCTGGTCCCAGAAGGATGGCTTCTCAAAGAGAAAATTAAAGAGAATTTAATAAGGAGGTCATGTATAAAAGTATGGGTAGAATTAAGGGAACTAACAAAGGAAGATTAGGAACCCAGTAACTAGCAACCATGTGAATTATTATTCATAGGTCTAAATGGAGAAGAACTTTGGTAAATTGAACCTGAGGAAAATTTCAATTTGGCAGAGGATGGCCAAAAAGGAGCTATGGCTACAGGTAGAAAATTGATGCCACTAATTCAGCCGCAGACTGGTGGGAGAGAACCAAGAATATAATTCCCCCCAAACTTCCTTCCAACCCACAGTCTCCTGCCAATACTTTGCATTATCTGAACCCAACTAGAAATCAAGAGGAAAGGAATCCCAACTAATGCAATAAAATAAATTATCCTCATAGAGCACAGAGAAGGGCAAAGAAGGGTAGGGAGTGTTTCAGAAGTGATAAATACAGAATAAACTTCCCACTCTATCAAACTTCATTGGCCTAAAATAATAATTGTGTTCCCACTGTTTTCCTCTTAGTTTACCAGATTGAGAACTGCTATATCCATTGACATAATTCCAGGAATTTCTGTGGCCTCAAAGAGTAGTAACTCCACACCTTTGTCACCCTCTTCTATAGATTTCTTGGTTATGTTCATAAGACTGGACTTTTGCTATTGCATTCCTCTGTTTAGAACTATGGGCCTCTCAACAGCTACTCACCATGTCCTATCCATAAAGTGGAATCCACCACTGCCCCTATTTCTTATTGAGTCTCAAGAGATTTTTTTTTTTGGTTGAGTTCAGATAACTTATCTGAGGTCAACTGGATATATTCATTTCTCTGTAACTCAAGGTGAAAGAAGGGAGGGAGGGAGGAAAGAAGGAAGGAAAGAAAAAGAAAGAAAGGTAGAAAGAAAGGTAGAAAGGAAGAAAGAAAAGAAAGAAAGAAAAAGAAAGGGAGAGAGAAGGAAGGAAGAAAGAAAGGGAAGGAGGGAGAGGGAGAAGGAAGGGGAGAGAGGAAAAGAGGGAGGGAGGGAGGGAAGGGGGAAGAAAGAGAGAAAGAAAAGAAGACTACACATCTAAATTTGAATTCATCGTAAATCACACCATTCGAATCTGTTCCTCTGTGCATTCTCCATCCTAGTGAAAGGCACTGCTTTTCTTTTAGTTGCAAGCATCAGATATCCTTGAGTTAACACTGACTTTTTTCCATTATGCACTTTAACCTACTTCCAGTTAGTGTCAATATCCTGTTAATTTAACCATCTAAACATTTCTCAATCAGTCCTTTTGCCTGATTCGCTAATGTTAGCTAAATGTCTGCCTTTCTCAATTTGCAACTGCATTGCTTCAGTAGCTTCCTAACTCATCACTTTGCCCATAGATCTGTCCTTCCTTCTGGAGTGCTGTCTCAGTGATCTGTACAAAACACAAATCTTGATAGCAGTGACCTAAAAGTCATTTATGACTGTTCTCATATTGGCACACAACCTTCATGATCTGGTCCCTCCCTGTGTATGAAGCTGATTCTCCTTCATTTTATAAGTAACTAATGATACAGCAATGTTTATGGTTCTTCGGATATCTGTTTCTTCAATATGGAATACTATTTCAATTCATTCTTCTGAATTTATCTATCTCCAAACTTAAAGTGTCCATTCCCTTCAAGAATCTTCTCTTACTTTTTTTTCTGAATTGTTACTCTCTGCCCCCATAATTGCTTTGCTTGCTTCTGTCATACAGTATTGTAAGTATCTGCTTTTCCACTAGTCTGAGATACTTGACTGTAAGACTGAGTCTTATTTATGTTTTGAGGTTTACAGCTCCAGTATCCAACAAAGTATGTGAAACATTGTAGATATGAAAAGAATATTTAATGAATAATGAATGAATGTTTGGATCTTTAAAAGATATATTCCTGAATAAAGATCACTCATTTGAATGTTTAGACCTGAAGAGTCCCCAACATATGATGGGATTGGACTCCGTGGAGCTAAGAAGTAACAAATCGTTATTTCCACTAGTATAATGCTGGCCCCTGACTGATGTGGCAACACTACCTGGCTAGTTTCTTGTAATCAGGTAAATAACTCTTTTTCTTTCTCCTGTCCTGATTCATTGACCTCTAGCTAAAGTACTTTATACTTTCTTTTCTCTAATTCCTATGTGTTGCTCAATTTATCAATATTGACTTATTTCCAAGTCATGAATTTTATCATTTTTCTAACATGTTCTTATTGCCCAAACATATATGCAAATTCTCATTTAGATTTACTTTCAGAGCCAAAGAAATAACAGCTTTACATATTCTCAACAACTGCAAATATTTCTCCTAAAACACTAATTGTATTTGAAGTTACTAAAAATCATTTAGAATCAAATCTACCAAATAAGGTGAATTAGAAGATTGGATAAAACAGTTTTGACCAAGTACACAAAGTTCATATAAAGTAACATCACTAATTTATTCATGAAAATACTGCATAGATGTCTAAAAAGTGTAAGACAAAAATAAATAAACATGTAAGAGGCTGGCATCAAAAACACAAAGAATCACAAAATATCAATCACATTTTTTCAGTGTATTTTTATAATTTAAACTGAAATTAAATATTTTTTCAGTATAGTTTTAAAGTTTGAATTTAAGAATGAGAAAGAATGTGATGGAAAAATATTGAAACAAACAAAGCTCCTGCTCTTCCAAACTTGGATATGCTTGATCCCAGTCATCTGGTCACAATGTGTTCTCATGTATTAGTTTTCCTGGGCTGCCATAACAAAATACCACAGACTGGGTAGCTTAAACAACAGAAATTTATTTTTTCACAGTTCTGGAGGCTAGAAGTTGCAGATTGAGGTGCCAGTAGATTCTGTTTCTGGTGAGGCCTCTCTTTTTGGCTTGCAGACAGTTACCTTCATGCTGTGTCTTTACATGGCTTCTTCTCTGTGTGCACATCAGAGAGAGTGAGATCACTAGTGTCTTTCCCTCTTCCTATAAGGACACCGGTTCTGTTGGATTAAGGCCCCACCCTTATGACTTCAGTTAACTGTAATTATCTGTTTAAAGGCCCTGTCTCAAAATACTGTCACATGGGGGGTTAGGATTTCGGCAAGTGAATTTTGTGTGGAGGGTGGGCACAATTCAGTCCATAACATCTTCTCAGCAAATACCATACCCTAAAACCAGATCTGATAAATGTAGTATCAGGAAAGGAGGCAAGTATACTTACATTGAGGAAAGCTTTACTCAAACATTTTAGGGAAAAAGTACAGATGAGGGGGTATTAATTTCCATCTTCAAAACTAACTTCTACGGTCTGAAGTTGAAAATATAGCAGAAAATAGCAGATAGTTCTGAAAGAATAAAACAAAGTATCTTTTAAACCAATCACAAATTAAAATGCAGAACTAAAGCCCGCCAAATGTCTTTTCTCTGCTAACACTTATTCCTTGGCATTATAAAAGGAAATTTTAGTTGTATATTTTTAGTCATAAAACCTGTCATAATTGACCTGTGATGAACATGCTTTGCAAGTTTATTATATAACTGATAGGGTTTATGTAAACATAAGCTAAACCAAGTGACATTCAAAGAAGGTGACAGGAGAAAGATCAATCTTTATCATTTTGGAAATTCTTTAGTGTAAGCGAAAAGATCTCTGGCACTTGAATATGCATGAGTATTTTGAATATGCATGACTGTTATAATGAGCGAAGTTTGCTGACCTTTAGTTCTAGGGTCACAAGAAAGTCAAAAACAAGAACATTCTATTAAGAAAAACTTTACTGGTTAAAGAAATAATCTGAAAATTAATAACTGAAAGTCAGTTTTATGCAAAATAATCATGTCATTTTCTAGGAATGAAATTATTCTCCAGTTTAAATAGGTATTAAATCTTGCAAGTTCTTGTAGTGTTATTTACTACTTATGTAAATAACTGATATTAAATTTCTATCTTTCTTTTATTGTACACAAGATTTGCTACATGGACCTTTCAGAATCTATTTGATAAGGTCTAAACTGAACCACCCTACTGGCTCTCTTTCTACATTTTATTCTTTATTGCCTGATTCTGTTTTTCTGCTAGATCTCTAAATATTGGCTTGCTAGGGCTTGGTTAAAATTATGCATTTAACCAGAAAAAAAATCATGTAAGAAAATAAAGCCCAGTATACTTTTGACATGAAGAATAAATTGATCTTCTTACACATACTCAGATATAAAGCAGAGAATCTATTTAGTTACCAGGAATTAAATATCTAAATGTAAATAATCCAGATAAATTACAAATGAATTAGCTGGCATTTGGGAAACGTCTGTGCCTTGTTTCAAACTTAGGTTTAAAATACTCAAAAGTTTTATGATTAAGTGTGATATTACATGTAGTTTTTTTCAAGATGCCTTTCATCAGATTGTTGGGATTTCTTTTTCATTCAGATTACTGAGAGTATGAGGAGTTTTTCCAAATCTTTTTTTATCTGCAACTATTTAGATAATCATATGATTTATTTACTATACAGTTAACATGTTGAATTATATTGAATGATTTTTGAATGTTAAACTGACTTTTAATTCAATTAGTTGTAAAATGTTATCCTTTTTACATATTGCATGACTCAATTTGTTAATATTATGTGAAGTATTTTTCCGTCGATGTTTATAGTTTGCGTATCAGTTTGAGTACCAGGTTTCCATGAGTCTCATAAAACAATTTATATAAAAAAATGATTCTATTTATTTCCTGAATCTCTTATTGAATTTACTAGTGAGGTCATATGGCTGGAATTTTCTTTGTAATAACTTTTTTCCTAATAATAATTCTCTAACAGTAATATTTAAATTACCTAGTAGGTTATTTAAATTTTCTACTCCTTTTTTGTGTCAGTTTTTATAAGTTGTGGTTCTCCAGAAATTTATAAATTTCATCAAAATCGGAAAGTTACTTGCCAAAAAGTTTTCATAATATACTCTTACCTATTTAATGTCTGTATTATTTGTAGTAATTTTCTCTCCTTCCTTTCTAATTTCTATCGATCTGTTTTCTGTTATTTTTATTCTTGACTACTTTGGCTAGGAGATAATTAATTTTATTAATCTTTTCAGGAGCTGACTTATCACCATGTTTTTCTCTATTTCTTGTACATTTCATTGATATCCACCATTATTCTTATTCACTCATTTCTTCTACCTAACTAGGTTTAATGTGCTCCTTGTTATCTACTGTTCTAAGGTGGAAGCTAAAATGATTGATTTTATACTTTTGTATGACAGAAGCATTTAAATCTATAAATTTCTCTCTAAGCAGTGCTTCATTTTTGACAGTTATTTTTCTTGTCAAAGCAATTCTTGGTTGACAGTTTTATTCTTTCAGCACTTTAAAAATAATGTCCCATTATCTTCTGCCTTCATTGTCTGTGATGAGAAGACAGCTGTCATTCTTAACCTTTACCCACTGTATGAAATGTGTTTTTTTTTTTATTCCTTTACCCACTATATGGAATGTGTTTTTAAAATAGTTTATTTTTTATTTTCAGCAATTCACCTCTGATGTGCTTAAGTGTATTTCTATTTTTGTTTTCTGTTTTTTTTAAAATCTAGCTTGGACACATTAATATTTCCATATCTTTGGGTTGATGTCTATTTGTAAAATTCTCAGATATTATCTATTCAAGTATTTCATCTTCTCCATTTTCATTCTCTTTCTTGATAGTATTATAGACTATTTGGCATTTTTCTATGGATCATAGGTACCCTGCTCCATTTTTGACTATTTTTTCTCTTTGATTAACTTAATGATAATTTCTGTTGATCTTTGTGTTAATAATTATTGGCTATGCAATCAATTTTTAAGATATTAAGTTGAATTTGTCACCTCAGATATCACATTTTTTTAATTTCTAGCATTTTCAGTTGGCTCAATTTTTATAATTTCATCTCTATATTGATATTACTCATTATTTATACACATTTTCCATTCTTTACACTAATCTTTTATCATATTTATCATAGTTATTTTGAAATTTTTTGGTAATTCCTACATTTTATCCATCTCTTAGTCTGCTTTTATTGAACTTTTCTTTTCTTAATCATGAGTCACCTTATCCTGCTTCTTCACCTGCCAGACAATGTATGCTAGTAAATAGTACAAGTGAAGATAAACAATATTTACACCCAGAACCGGGACACCTCTTCTTCTCTAAGCCCACTAATCTGAATTGAGCAGAATGTATGCTGTATTGAAGTTAGTCCCAGTTTCTTACTTGGTTCAATGTTTTAAAATGGGATTTGTATTAAATGTTTAGCTTGGCTTGATATCTGAATACCAGCAACACGTATTCAGGATATTTTGCTCCTCTCCAGCCTAGCACCTAGCTTTCTGAATCATGGGGAATTTTACTCTGCTTTACCACATGGCTGCCAGTTTTTTGGTGTTATAATGGAGTTTTTGTAGACTCTAATTTCAATCCTGGCACTGAATCTCTCTACCTTAATTCTCTGTCTCCAACATTTGAAAGATCTCTGTTGTATCAACACACTTAGCAAAGATGCAGAGAGCTTCAAAGTGATTTCTTTCAGATCTCCTCTTGCACACCCAGCCTTCAAGGGCCAGAAGCCAACATCCATTGGCTTACTCTCAAGAAAGTCCAAGAATCTGTGGGAGAAATCTTTGTTTGTTTGCGGTACGTGGGCCTCTCACTGTTGTGGCCTCTCCCACTATGGAGCACAGGCTCTGGACGCACAGGCTCAGCGGCCATGGCTTATGGGCCTAGCTGCTCCGCGGCATGTGGGATCCTCCTGGACTGGGGCATGAACCCGCGTCCCCTGCATCAGCAGGCGGACTCTCAACCACTGCGCCACCAGGGAGGCCCTGGGAGAAATGTTTTTCAACTCTCTGGTCCTGCTTCCATCTTACATGATTCATTGGTTAGTTTCTCAGTACCCCTTTTGACCCTGGCTTTCAGTATTCTCTTCAGAGATGTTCTTTGGGAAAGTGCAGATGGTGGGTACAAACTCTCTATAACAGGAGCTCCTGGTAATTTCCATGTGTTAAACCAGCTCCCACATGCATGCTAAAGTTTATTTAAAATGTGACTTTTTTCTTACCCATATTTAATGCAAATCCCTCCTCCTCATGCCTCTTGGTCAGGTATGAATATAGCTTTAGGTATCTTTTTCCTAAGAATTTCTTGGCATTCTCTATACTTGAATGAATTTAGGTTTATTAGAGTCTTCAGCTCTCTCATGAGGGAATAACATTATAGTCTGCTTTGTTTTTGTATTTAAGGTTGGGAATAAAAGTCATGAGACTTCCTATATCCTATTAAGAAGCAAAATCAAGTTTTGTTTTTGTTTTTACTGAAAACGTAATCACAAGTTAGACATTAGCTTTAAAATAAAAATTGGTTTCTTTTGACTGTTATATGAATAAAGGCATCTTAAGGTGTTCTTTAAATTTCTTCAACTTTTTAACAACTTTTCTTTAGTCAAATAACTATTGGGCATCCACTTTCCATTGTGTCTCCATATAATTGTTGATATTTACTGTAAAATGAATCACATCAAACATTACGCATTAGCTTAAAAAATGAAATCTAGACAGTTAGAAAGACAGAGTTTAGAGTTTTCCCTTAAACATTGAAACAAAACAGAAGAAAAATTACAAATCACACAAGACATTTCTCATAGAAATAAGGCCCACTTGTACTCTTGGAAATTTTCAGTGATAACCACATTTATTTTTTAAGCAACTTTTCAAATACTGTGGCATTATTATACTTTTATTCATATCTCTATTTTTTACAAAGATTTCCAAAGATACTGTGGTTATATATGGACCACATACATCGTCTCTGTTTCTTCAACCACATTTTTTCTAAGTTCTGCTCTAATTATAACAGTGACACTTTAAATTGTTTTTCCTTAAGTCTTTTGTTTTTAATTAAAATAGACTTTCTTCCAAAAATATGGAAGTACAGAAAAGGGCAGTGATGAAAGATCTTGCAGAGTACCGGTAAGGAAGAACTTAATTTGTCCACCATACTTATTGATTAAAAATAAACAAACACCCAAACAGAGAGAGAGAGAGAGGGATCGAATGTATAATAAAATTATTTTCTAGTGATAAATTGAAAACTGTTGCAATGGCTACACAGAAAAGGCAAATTTCATTCAGTTACCTGGTGATATATTCCTGTCCATTAAGGATATGACCATGAATAAAATTCAGTATTGGTGTCTGATATTAATAGATTAAGACTGCCTTTAGATCCATGTTTTCTATTCTGATATATGATGACAATTAATGCCATTGTGAAAATCTATCAGTACCAATCTGAATCTCGGACACACAGGAATCATGTTTGTTCATGCATATGTGATTTTAAAATGTATTCACGGTGTTTGCTGATTGCATTTATATTATAGTAAAATTAATTAAATGGATATGGTAAACTAAAAGGGACCAAAAACAGAGTAATTACTTGATATTTTATCATTATAATGAAAAAGTATTTTTATATTTTCCACCTAAAATTTATGAAACTATATTTCATTGGAAAAATAAAAATATCTATGTTAGTAGTAAGAGTACAAGTAAATGTATAGTGATAAATCATCATCATACATATTTTTCCAAGTATGTTATTTTCCTGAGCAAATCATCTCTTCCTCTTTTTACCTGAAATAATTTTTAAAATACTGATGCTTTCATGTGATAATGTGGGCCCAATACTTCCTAATTTTACCTAGTTCTAAAAACTAACAAAAACCTATTAAGCAGAAAGTCGTGTCCCAGTTTTCTTGGTTAGAAATAGGAAATAATTAGAATCTTAATAGATTTCCCATTTGTTGTTTGTACTTTTGAGACAAGAAAGGGTGAATGCAAGGTAAACTTTTAGATGCTCCTCGTTCCCTAATCATTTCACATGTTTCTTGGCAACTCTGCTGCTTAAAACTCAAGGAATTTAATGCTTAATGAGAATGGTTTTTTTGATTAGGAAACAAAAACATGTAATCTATGACTTTTGGTATGCTCTAATACACGTTAAAAAGTCTACCAAGAATGGGAAAAATCCATTAAAAATATTTAGAATAATTAGCATCTAAAAATAGTTTTTATTGTTTGCCATCTTTAAACAACTCATTTCAATATGTAATTATTTTAAAAAATATTAGTGAGATATTTTACCTTTTTTTTTTTTGCGGTATGTGGGCCTCTCACTGTTGTGGCCTCTCCCGTTGCGGAGCACAGGCTCCGGACGCGCAGGCTCAGTGGCCATGGCTCACGGGCCCAGCCGCTCCGCGGCATGTGGGATCTTCCCGGACCAGGGCACGAACCCGTGTCCCCTGCATCGGCAGCCGGACCCTCAATCACTATGCCACCAGGGAAGCCCTGGTTTACCTTTTTTTACTTAGAAATTCTGACTAGCCACATTTCAAGTGCTCAATAGCCACAAGTGACTAGTAGACGCCATGTTAGAAAACGAACCTCTAGACTCTTAATTCAAACAACATTTAATGAGCATGCTATAAGCCATATGCTGAGCTAACTCCTAATTAAATAAATCAGTTTCCTGAATTTTAGAATTTGGTGACATAGGAAGGTTAACAAGTAGTCCATATAAAACAGATAATTCCACAGAGTTTAAGTGTAATTTGGAGACATGGGATCATACAGACACTTTCCTTTACAGTGACGAGATAGGTATATATTTGTTTTTGAAGGGTTTCTCAAATTCAGAACAGAAAAGGTTAAAAAGAAGTGTTAAAAATACCTGAAAGTTATTTAAAGTTTTTTGAATCTTCTCAATGACTTTAATATAGTAGTAACTGTAGTAACCTTAAGATCACTTACGGAGCCTTATTAAAATGCATCTGTCTTAGTTATACTAACAGAAATTCTGATTTAATGGGTGTTTTCTGGGTCTGGGAAATCGTATCCATTTATTAAACATCCCCATTGTTTCTGGTACAAGTAGCCCATACATCACACTTTGAGAAACACTGTTCTAGTGTCTGAGTTTTTCCTTTAGTCAACAGTCTTTTACAGTTTTTTCTCTGCATTAGCACTTTGAAGAAGCAAAAATTAGGGGAAATTTCTCTAGGTTATCTATCTATCTATTTGTTCACTTATTTTTACATTTTACACATAAAGGAATTACCAACATTAGCTCTTTTTCAACATTTTCAATGTTTTTCTCTCTGAATGTTTCTTATTCATATTATGCTGTTTATGCTTTATGAGTCACATTAATTGAATTTCTCTAAGTATGTTAATTAGGGGCTTTTTGGGAATTATTTTGTTTCTTCCAAGTTCAGTTATTGGGATTATTTATCTTTATTTTGCAAAACAATTATTTTGCACATGTATGATGATCTTGGTGGTCTATTGGATCTACTTTACCAAAATAATCACACATCAACATCAAGTTTGTTTTCACTGACTAGCAAGTCTTCTTTTGAGAGCTATAGAATATAGCCTTTTCTTTTAAACATTCTTCTGCGCTCCAATTTTTTGCCGAATGTTTTAGGGTTTTATGTTGTTGATTCTGATTAATCGCTCATTCTTTTTTTAGATCTTTTTTTTTCTTTTATTTATTAAGATATGTGCTATATACATGGGTCTTTATTCTTCTTTTTGCTATATATTATATACATATATACACACACATATAGAGACACACATACATATTTATATATGTATATATAAATATCTGTTATGTTCATTCACATATTTATATTCATTATGTTCATTTAAAATTTTTTTATTTATTTATTTTTGAATTTTATTTTATTTTTTTAATACAGCCGGTTCTTATTAGTTATCTATTTTATACATATTAGTGTATATATGTCAGTCCCAATCTCCCAATTCATCCCACCACCACCACCACCCCCGCCTTCCCCCACTTGCTGTCCATACGTTTGTTCTCTACATCTGTGTCTCTATTTCTGCCTTGCAAACAGGTTCATCTGTACCACTTTTCTAGATTCTACATATATGTGTCTCTTTAATTATACCTATTCTAGGTTTATCAAAAAGGAAGCACTTGATATAATTACAGTATAGTCTGAAACCAAGAGATATTAGAGAAAAGGATGAAATAGGTGGCCTCAGGCACCCATCCTCAATATGTAGCTAGGCTTAGGAAGGCTTTTTCAGAGACTTGTCAAAATGTAATGATTAAGAGTACTACCTTTGTTCTAATCCTGCCTCTACCATTTCCAAGTTATGTAATGTTGGGCAAGTTATTTAACCTCTGTGTCTTGCTTCCTTTATCTGAAAATAGAAATCATACTAGTAACCATCTAACTCAAGATGTGCTATATAATAATTTATGCTAAAGTAAACTTAAGAATTGTTAGATACTATGAAGTAGAACTGCCTTTGATCTCATCCAAAGACAATGATGACTGATGGATAAAAACTGGTTGTTCTTTAGATACTTTAACGTCATGGACTCCAAAAATACTGTTGTAATACTTCTGTGTGCTTACATTATATATCAAATTAGAGTGTGAATTTTTATCTGGTGCTATTTTAAATTATGAAAGATATTTTATAACCTAATATGGAAGCAGATTGATGCAGTTGAAGCAGCACTGGACCGCAAGTCCAGTGTGATTTACCTAGTTGAAATCACTTAAAGTCTTGAACTTTACTTTCCTCATCTTTACAATAAGGAGATTTGACTTGATAACCTCTGGGGTCCTTTAAATCTCCTCACTCATCGTAGTGAGTACAGTTTCCATATTTAAAGTGTCTTATTTAAATCACTCCCTCCTCCTATTTTAATGAAATAGTTATGTAAAACGTATCTGTTCATTTGTTATTCTAAATGCTGTCAGAATGGGTGTCAGGAATCAAGGAGACAGACAAGAGCTGTCATTTACTAATGAGTTACTTTATTGATGAGGAATTATATATTCAAGCAATAATTGAACTTTATCCTACTTCACTGATATATTTATAGCTGAACTTACTTAATATTCTTGATCAGGCAAAATATCCCCTCGGGATAGATAGTCTCAGTAAAGTTGTTTAACGATGTTCTGGACCTCAAATCCACACATGTATATCAGTATTTTAATGGAAAATTTTGCTATTCTTCTATATTCAACTCTTTATAAATGGGGGGAGGGCTTAATGCACCTGTGAGCATTTAGAAAAGAAATTAAATAGAAATCACAGAAAAGGAAATCAAGTTAAATGATTAGTCCATTAATCAAGCTTATTTGTCACTTCATTTGTCATTGAAGTCGTGATGACACCTGGAAATCAAGATTAAGTCAGACAACAAAACTAAATATGCTCTCATTTTGAGTTTAATTTCTTCCATCTGCAAGGCTTCAAATGGCCATTTATGTTATGGCGCCAACTAACACTGGGAAAAGAAACTTAGAACAAGTTATTTATAGGACCATTATTGATGCAAATACATAACTAAAGATCTCTTAGTAAACAACTTATTGTTAATGCTGGCTTATACAACTTCAAAATTATTTGCATATATCAATAATTTGCAAGTCCTGAAAAATCATCTTTTCTATATCTATATTTTGTATAGGTGCTTTCTTCTCCCACAAAGAATTTTCTTGTTCCGTCTTGCCATTTTCAAGAGACAACTTAAAAGCCATATTTTTATAAATTTTTAAAATCTCTCGCTTCCACCATTATTGGCATAGGTCTGTTTGCTCCCAGAGTTTTCTGGTAGTAATGTGTATACATGTCTCTATTTTACTCTTAAGTTGTTTACCTAAATTATTTTTTCAAATGTTAATACTCTAAATAGGATTATCATTTTTTAAGGGCAGATATTGGTTTTTATGTTTCCTCATTGTGTCTTTAATGCCTGGCACTCAAATTGGTAACAACTCAGTAAGCGGTACAAATGTCCTCTTACAACAGGACAACACTGCTCAATAAATGCTAGCTGATAATTGTGAAATTGAGATCTCTATAGATAAACACTGTTAAAGTGATGAAAATTTTCTGTGAGAGCATAAATTGAATCAATGTGTATCATTGCTTATGCACTGGTCTGAATGGGGCAGCCCATGTCTTAAAAAGGGAACAAATAAAAGAAGCTATAGCGTTTTCTTAACTTTGGCATGATTTCTGAGGTTTCAGCCCCAATTTTGTCATTTTTCTAGATTATCTCCCTTTCATTCCAAATGTTAATCATTTGTTTTAAGCAGTGTGCAAATTCAGAGCAACCTGAACTAGGGAAACATCAAATTACTGCAGATTAAACCTCTGTCTTGGTACTAAACTTGCTTTAAAATGTTTTCTCCTTTCTTATCCATTAATTGTTTTCTTTATCCTCCCAACTCCAATTATGCAGGACCTCATTCATATAATATTTAAAACATTGTTCTTATTACAGATATTAATACATCAACACTTAGATAATTAGAAATTATGAACAAGAAAAATTTTAATATTTCCTGGAATTAAGTTCTCAAAGGCAGGCATTTCTACTAGTTTTATACACATCCAATCTTTTTCTCTTCTAATAATGATGTAAAATTGTGCATATTATATATTATGCACTGTATGTAATACATTATGTGTCATGCACACAGACACTTTTGCAAAAATTGCTTATTATTTATCTCAATATTTTAACTTGATATTCCTATTGGAGATAACTCTTTATGTCATTGTATATGTGAATACATCTCTATTTTTACATTCCTTATATGGTATGATAATTGTTTGACAAATGATTTACATATCTAAATATATTTTGAACTCAGTGGGGTCAAGCCGTGCCATATAACAAGAATGATAATGATGATGATGACGGTGATAACAATAAGAAGAAAGTGGAAGAGGAGAATAGAATCTTAACACTGAGTATTTGTGTAACTATTCTATAAGTAGGTACTAATGTCCTTCATATTTTACAGAAGAGGAAACAAAGTTTATATAATTTACTTATGTTACGTACCTTCCAATGGAAAACCAAACACAAGCAATGTAAATGTCATACCCATGCTTTCACTGTTCCATGTTTTATAAACTAAAATGTATTTCATCAATGTCCTATTTGAGTGGGTTTAGGTCTTTCTTTTTTTCTTCTTCTGTTACAAAGAACACAGTGTATAGCTTTATATATATATATCTTTGCATATATATTTTTAACATTTTATTGGAGTATAATTGCTTCACAATGGTGTGTTTGTTTCTCCTTTATAGCAAAGTGAATCAGTTATACATATACATATGTCCCCATATCTCTTCCCTCTTGAGTCTCCCTCCCTCCCACCTGCCCTGTCCCACCACTCTAGGTGGTGACAAAGCACCGAGCTGATCTCCTTGTGCTATGTGGCTGCTTCCCACTAGCTATCTGTTTTACATTTGGTAGTGTATATATGTCCATGCCACTGTCTCACTTAGTCCCAGCTTACCCTTCCCCCTCCCTGGGTCCTCAAGTCCATTCTCCAGTAGGTCTGCGTCTTTATTCCCATCTTGACTCAAGGTTCTTCATGACCATTTTGTTGCTGTTGTTAGATTCCATATATATGTGTTAGCATAAGGTATTTTTCTTTTCTTTTTCTGACTTACTTCGCTCTGTATGACAGACTCTAGGTCCATCCACCTCACTACAAATAACTTAATTTTGTTTCTTATAATGGCTGAGTAATATTCCATTGTATGTATGTGCCACATCTTCTTTATCCATTCATCTTTCGATGGACACTTAGGTTGCTTCCATGTCCTGGCTATTGTAAATAGAGCTGCAATGAACATTGTGTACATGACTCTTTTTGAATTATGGTTTTCTCAGGGTATATGCCCAGTAGTGGGATTGCTAGGTCGTACAGTAGTTCTATTTTTAGTTTCTTAAGGAACCTTTGTACTGTTCTCCACAGTGGCTATATCAATTTACATTCCCACCAACAGTGCAAGAGGGTTCCCTTTTCTCCACACCCTCTCCAGCATTTATTATTTGTAGATTTTTTGATGATGGCCATCCTGACTGGTGTGAGAGGATATCTCATTGTAGCTTTCATTTGCATTTCTCTAATAATTAATGTTGTTGAGCATTCTTTCATGTGCTTGTTGGCACTCCGTATATCTTCTTTGGAGAAATGTCTATTTAGGTCTTCTGCCTATTTTAGCCTTTAGTTGTTTGTTTTCTTGATATTGAGCTGCCTGAACTGCTTATAAATTTTGGCAATTAATCCCTTGTCAGTTGCTTCATTTACAAATATTTTCTCCCATTCTGAGGGCTCTCTTTTTGTCTTGTTTATGGTTTCGTTTGCTGTGCAAAAGCTGTTAAGTTTCTTTAGGACCCATTTGTTTATTTTTGTTTTTATTTCCATTCCTCTAGGAGGTGGGTCAAAAAGGATCTTGCTGTGATTTATGTCAAGAATGTTCTGCCTGTGTTTTCCTCTGAGAGTTTTATAGTGTCTGGTCTTACATTTAGGTCTTTAATTTTAAGTTTATTTTTGTGTATGGTATTAGGGAGTGTTCTAATTTCCTTCTTCTACATGTAGCTCTCCAGTTTTCCCAGCACCACTTATTGAAGAAGCTGTCTTTTCTCCACTGTCTATTCTTGCCTCCTTTATCAAAGATAAGGTGACCATATGTGCGTGGGTCTTTCTCTGGGCTTTCTATCCTGTTCCATTGATAGATATTTCTGTTTTTGTGCCAGTACCATAATGTCTTGATTACTGTAGCTTTGTAGTATAGTCTGAAGTCAGGGGGCCTGACTACTCCAGCTCTATTTTTCTTTCCCAAGATTGCTTTGGCTATTCAGGGTCTTTTGTGTTTCCATACAAGTTGTGAAATCCTTTGTTCTAGTTCTGTGAAAAATGCCAGTGGTAGTTTGATAGGGATTGCATTGAATCTGTAGTTTGCTTTGGGTAGTGTAATCATTTTCACAATGTTGATTCTTCCAATCCAAGAACATGGTATATCTCTCCATCTATTTGTATCATCTTTAATTTCTTTCATCAGTGTCTTACAGTTTTCTGCATACAGGTCTTTTGTCTCCTTATGTACGATTATTCCTAGGTATTTTATTCTTTTTGTTGCAGTGGTAAATGGGAGCATTTCCTTAATTTCACTTTCAGATTTGTCATCATTAGTGTATAGGAATGCAAGAAATTTCTGAGCATTAATTTTGTATCCTGCTACCTTACCAAATTCATTGATTAGCTCTAGTAGTTTTCTGGTAGCATCTTCAGGATTCTCTATGTATAGTATCATGTCATCTGCAAACAGTGACAGCTTTACTTCTTCCTATCTGATTTGGATTCCTTTTATTTCTTTTTCTTCTCTGATTGCTGTGGCTAATACTTCCAAAACTGTGTTGAATAATAGTGTGGAGAGTGGGCAACCTTGTCTTGTTACTGATCTTAGTGGAAAATGGTTTTAGTTTTTCACCATTGAGGACCATGTTGGCTGTGGGTTTGTCATATATGACCTTCATTATGTTGAGGAAGTTCCCTCTAAGCCTACTTTCCGGAGGTTTTTGGTCATAAATGGGTGTTGAATTTTGTTGAAAGCTTTTTCTGCATCTATTGAGATGAACATAAGGTTTTTCTCCTTGAATTTGTTAATATGGTGTATCACATTCATTGATTAGCATATATTGAAGAATACTTGCATTCCTGGGATAAACCCCACTTGATCATGGTGTATGATCCTTTTAATGTGCTGTTGGATTCTGTTACTAGTATTTTGATATTGGCCTGTAGCTTTCTTTCTTTGTGACATCCTTGGTTTTGGTATCAGGGTGATGGTGGCCTCGTAGAATGAGTATGGGAGTGTTCCTCCCTCTGCTGTATTTTGGAAGAGTTTGAGAAGGATAGGTGTTAGCTCTTCTATAAACGTTTGATAGAATTCACCTGTGAAGCCATCTGGTCCTGGGCTTTTGTTTGTTGGAAAATTTTTAATCACATTTTCAACTTCAGTGCTTGTGATTGGTCCGTTCATATGTTCTATTTCTTCCTGGTTAATTTTCGGCAGGTTGTGCATTTCTAAGAATTTGTCCATTTCTTCCAGGTTGTCCATTTTATTGGTGCAGAGTTGCTTGTAGTAATCTCACATGATCCTTTGTATTTCTGCAGTGTCAGTTGTTACTTCTCCTTTTTCATTTCTAATTCTATTGACTTGAGTCTTCTCCCTTTTTTTCTTGATGAGTCTGGCTAATGGTTTATTAATTCTGTTTATCTTCTCAAAGAACCAGCTTTTAGTTTTATTGATCTTTGCTATCATATACTTCATTTCTTTTTCATTTATTTCTGATCTGGTCTTTATGATTTCTTTCCTTCTGCTAACTTTGGGGTTTTTTTGTTCTTCTTTCTCTAATTGCTTTAGGTGTAAGCCTAGGTTGTTTTTTTGAGATGCTTCTTGTTTCTTAAGGTAGGATTGTATTGATATACTTCCCTCTTAGAACTGCATCCCATAGGTTTTGGGTCTTCGTGATTTCATTGTCATTCGTTTCTAGGTGTTTTTCGATTTCCTCTTTGATTTCTTCAGTGATCTCTTGGTTATTAAGTATTTCATTCTTTATCCTCCATGTGTTTGCATTTTTCACAGATTTTTTTCCTGTAATTGTTATCTAGTCTCATAGTGTTGTGGTTGAAAAAGTTGTGGTTGAAAAAGATACTTGATATTATTTCAATTTTCTTACATTCACCCAGGCTTGATTTGTGACCCAAGATATGATCTATCCTGGAGAATGTTCCATGAGCACTTGAGAAGAAAGTGTATTCTGTTGCTTTTGGATGGAATGTTCTATAAATATCAATTAAGTCCATCTTGTTTAATGTATCATTTAAAGCTTGTGTTTATTTATTTTCATTTTGGATGATCTGTCCCTTGGTGAAAGTGGGGTTTTAAAGTCCCCTACTATGATTGTGTTATTGTCGATTTCCCCTTTTATGGCTGTTAGCATTTGCCTTATGTATTGAGGTGCGCCTATGTTGGGTGCATAGATATTTACAATTGTTATATCTTCCTCTTGGATTGTTCCCTTTATCATTATGTAGTGTCCTTCTTTGTCTCATGTAAGTCTTTGTTTTAAAGTCTATTTTGTCTGATATGAGAATTGTTACTCCAGCTTTCTTTTGATTTCCATTTGCATGGAATATCTTTTTCCATCCCCTCAATTTCAGTC
The DNA here is from genome assembly GCF_963924675.1 of Phocoena phocoena. NCBI lineage: Eukaryota > Metazoa > Chordata > Mammalia > Artiodactyla > Phocoenidae > Phocoena > Phocoena phocoena. Next base: position 40,363,079 of record NC_089230.1, on the reverse strand, counting down.
TGTATGTGTCCGTAGGTCTGAAGTGCGTCTCTTGTAGGCAGCATATATATGGGTCTTCTTTTTGTATCCATTCAGCCAGTCTATGTCTTTTGGTTGGAGCATTTAATCCACTTACATTTAAGGTAGTTATCGATATGTATGTTCCTATTACCATTTTCTTAATTGTTTTGGGTTTGTTTTTGTAGGTCTTTTCCTTCTCTTGTGTTTCCTGCCTAGAGAAGATCCTTTAGCATTTGTTGTAAAGCTGCTTTGGTGGTGCTGAATTCTCTTAGATTTTCCCTGTCTGTAAAGGTTTTAATTTCTCAGTCAAATCTGAATGAGATCCTTGCTGGGTTGAGTAATTTTGGTTGTAGGTTTGTCTCCTTCATCACTTTAAATACGTCCTGCCACTCCCTTCTGGCCTGTAGAGTTTCTGCTGAAAGATCAGCTGTTAACCTTATGGGCATTCCCTTGTGTTTTACTTGTTGTTTCTCCCCGATGCTTTTAATACTTTTTCTTTGTATTAAATTTTTGATAGTTTGCTTAATATGTGTCTTGGCATTTTTCTCCTTAGATTTATCATGTATGGGATTCTTTGTGCTTCCTAGACTTGATTAACTACTTCATTTCCCATATTAGGGAAGTTTTCAACTATAATCTCTTCAAATATTTTCTCAGTCCCTTTCTTTTTCTCTTTTTCTGGAACCCCTATAACTTGAATGTTGGTGCATTTAATGTTGTCCCAGAGGTCTCTGAGACTGTCCTCAATTCTTTTCATTCTTTTTTCTTTATTTTGCTCTGCAGTAGTTATTTCCATTATTTTATCTCCCAGGTCACTTATCCGTTCTCTTTACTCAGTTAATCTGCTATTGATCCCTTCTAGAGAATTTTTAATTTCATTTATTGTGTTGTTCATCACTGTTTGTTTGCTCTTTAGTTCTTCTAGGTCCTTGTTAAATGTGCCTTGTATTTTCTCCATTCTGCTTCCAAGATTTTGGATCATCTTTACTATCATTATTCTGAATTCTTTTTCAGGTAGACTGCCTATTTCCTCTTCATTTGTTAGGTCTGGTGGGTTTTTGCCTTGCTCCTTCATTTGCTGTTAGTTTCTCTGCCGTCTCATTTTGCTTAACTTACTTTGCTTGGGGTCTCCTTTTTGCAGGCTGCAGGTTCATAGTTCCTGTTGTTTTTGGTGTCTCTCCCCAGTGGCTAAGGTTTGTTCAGTGGGTTGTGTAGGCTTCCTGGTTGAGGGGACTAATGCCTGTGTTCTGGTGGGTGAGGCTGGATATTGTCTTTCTGGTGGGCAGGTCCACGTTTGGTGGTGTGTTTTGGGGTGTCTGTGGCCTTATGATTTTAGGCAACCTCTCTGCTAATGGATGGGGTTGTGTTCCTGTCTTGCTAGTTGTTTGGCATAGGGTGTCCAGCACTGTAGCTTGCTAGTCATTGAGTGGAGCTGGGTCTTGGTGTTGAGATGGAGATCTTCGCCACTTGATATTACATGGAGGTGGGAGGTCTCTTGTGGACCAGTGTCCTGAACTTGGCTCTCCCACCTCAGAAGCATAGCCCTGACGCCTGGCTGGAGCACCAAGAGCCTGCCATCCACATGGCTCAGAGTAAAAGGGAGAAAAATAAATAAAGAAAGAAAGAACAAGATAAAGTAAAATAAAGTTATTAAAATAAAAAATAGTTATTAAAAATATTTTTCAGTAATAAAAAGAAGGAAAGAAGAGAGCAACCAAACCAAAAAACAAATCCAGCAATCATAACAAGTGGTAAAAACTATAGTTAAAAAGAAAAGAAAGGACAGACATAGCCTTGGGACAAATGGTAAAAGCAAAGCTGTACAGACAAAATCACACAGAGAAGCATACACATACACACTCACGAAAAGAGAAAAAGGGAAAAAAAATATATATATCGTTGCTCCCAGTGTCCACCTCCTCAATTTGGGATGATTCGTTGTCTATTCAGGTATTCCACAGATGCAGGGTACATCAGGTTGATTGTGGAGATTTAATCCACTGCTCCTGAGGCTGTGGGAGACATTTCCCTTTCTCTTCTTTGTTCACACAGCTCCTGGGGTTCAGGTTTGGATTTGGCCCTGCCTCTGCGTGTAGGTTGCCTGAGGGCGTCTGTTCTTCACTCAGACAGGACAGGGTTAAAGTAACAGGTGATTTGGGGGCTCTGGCTCACTCAGGCCGGGAGAAGGGAGGGGTTCGGAATGTGGGGCGAGCCTGCAGCGGCAGAGGCCGGCGGGACATTGCACTAGCCTGAGGTGTGCCGTGTGTTGTTTGCATATATTTTTAACTTAAGTGTAAAGAAGAGTATTGTGAAATTTTTGAATATAAATAATAATTTTTGCACCACCTATCAGACTCTATAATGAAATATTATTTTAAAAATTTTGACTTTCTGCCAGATAAAAAAATTGTGATTATTTTACGTAACTGAATTCTTTATTTGTGAAATTGGAAATCTTATTAGTTTTCTTTGCATGTTTATTTCTATTGTGGATTAAACTACTCATGCTCTTGATAATTATTCACTTTTGTTTTCAGCAATTTATTGAACTATAATTTATATACAACAGGTTATACACATTTAAAATATACATGTCAATAAATTTTGACAGAAGTACCTGTGAAACCACCACCGCAATGAAGAACAATCTTATTACTCCCCACAAATAATTTTCATTCCCCTTTGTAGTGCATCCCTGCATCCCTGATTCTGCTTTTTTATATTATTGATTAGTTAGCATATTTTAGAATTTTAAATAGATACATAAGGAATAAAATTTTTTAAAGGTTTCCATCAAATGTGGGAAGCTTATAGACATTATTTCATCAAATATATATTCTGCCCATTTCTCCTTCTGATTTTCTAATTATAAAAATATTGTGCCTCTTGATATTGTTCCAACAAACCCCTGAGGCTCTGTTCATTTCTCTTTACTTCCTCTCTCCTTTTTTGGAACAACTGGATAATTTTTACTGATCTTCCTTCAAGTGCATAGATTCTTTTTTTTTTTTTTTTTTTTTTTGCGGTACGCAGGCCTCTCACTGTTGTGGCCTCTCCCGTTGTGGAGCACAGGCTCCGGACGCGCAGGCTCAGCAGCCATGGCTCACGGGCCCAGCCGCTCCGCGGCATGTGGGATCTTCCCAGACCACGGCACGAACCCGTGTCCCCTGCATCGGCAGGCGGACTCTCAACCACTGCGCCACCAGGGAAGCCCTGCATAGATTCTTTATCTGCCATCTTCATTATGTAGACAAAGATAAGTATAGTAAGGAATGACTTCAACGAGCTGCCAAATAGGAGGTTTCAGCTCTCATCCCCCCCAACAGAAACATCAATTTAATACATTTCAATGGACAAAAACACCTTTATGGGCGCCCCAGAACCCAGATGAGAGATTACAGCAGTCATCAGGTGAAGCACGGAAATGAGGAAAGATGCATTGAAGAGAGCAGGAAGGACAGTTTCAAATGATCTGTATTTGCGTTTACCAATTCTTGCTTGATCTTGTCTGCTCTTTAACCCTTCTAGGGAATTTTTCAGTTCCATTATTGTATTCTTAACCTCCATAATTTCTCTTTGGCCTTTTTAAAAATGTTCTCTATCTCTTTGTTGAAATCCTCATTTTGTTCATACATCATTTTTCGGATTTCATTGAGTATTTTATGGCAGTTTTTAAAATTCTCTGTCAGATAATTCATACCTCCATAACTTTAGGGTCAACTTTTGGAGATTATTTTTTTGTTCCTCTGTTTGGGCTACATTTTCCTGTTTCTTCATTTTCCTTGAGACTTTGTGTGGGTGTTCGTGCATTTGAAAAAACAGTCACTTTTCCCAGTTTTTCTGGATTGGCTTCATATAAGGGAAGATCTTTGCCCATCAGCCCTGCTAGAGCTTCTGGCAGCTTCTCACAACTTTTCTGTGGGTATGTGTTCACTAGACTGTGTAAATTCATAATTAGAAGGATTTTCTGGTTTCTTATTCAGGAGTACATCATTTCTTGTTGCCTCTCATATCTGTCTGCTGTACTGTGGGTTCTCTGGAGCTGCAGCATACTACTCCACTCATTTTTTGGTTATCAGCAGACCCCAGGCATCTAGATTTCTTCATTTCCCACTAGCACTTTGAGACAGTTGAAACAGAAACTAGTCTCTTGGGCAGCCTTCTGAAAATTCTGAATGTTTGGATATATGTTTCAGTGTTCTCTTTCCATGCCCATAGATATGCCAGAGGCTGTGAGTTTTCCTGACCTTATCACAGGAGCTCTGATGCTAAGCCACCACCTTTGTTCTCAGTGGCCCCCAGGCAGCAAAAGTCTGCCAGGGTCCCCTCAGTGTGCTAACACAGGTGGTTCCGAATCCTGTCCCTTTGGCAGTCCCCTGAAGAGCCGAAATGTTGGATGGGCGTTTGCCTGCTGTTTCTGCTGTGAGCTGGAGGGACAGGCTACAGCCAATGAGGGTGTCCAAGTCCAAACTTTCTCCTTTGTTCTTAGCAGCTCCCAGCTAAGAGGCTCTTCCCTAACAGTGCTTAGATTCAGGCATGACAGAAGCCAGTCCCTTGAAAAGTCAGAATGTTGGATGTACTACCTAGTCCTCTCCTTCCCTTGGGAGAATCTGGGCATTCCGAGTTTCCTCCTGATATGTGATTGTGTGGTACTGTGCTTGGGAGAGGAATTACAGAGAAAGTATGCCACAAATTTTCCTCCCAGCTTCAGTGTGCCTCCCAACGGGTCTCTGGATTTCTCACAAAAGGAATTCGTTCCTGTATGGTTGAATCATTGTGTCTGTGGGAGATATAGGAGGGCTGGGGCTTCCTATTTCACCATCTTGCTCATGTTCCCCAACCTCAATTTTCTGAAGTCCTTTAAAGTGTTCTAGCTATTTATTGTCCAGTTGACTTCTAGCTTAATTGCATTGTGGTCAGAGAACAAGCTCTATATGACTTCAGTCATTTCAAATGTGTTAGCATTTGCTTATGACCAGACAGCATAGTATAAGGTTTTTTTTTTAACATCTTTATTGGAGTATAATTGCTTTACAATGGTGTGTTAGTTTCTACTTTATAACAAAATGAATCAGCTATATGTATACATATATCCCCATATCCCCTCCCTCTTGCATCTCCCTCCCACCCTCCCTATTCCACCTCTCTAAGTGGTCACAAAGCACAGAGCTGGTCTCCCTGTGCGATGTCGCTGCTTCCCACTAGCTAGCTATTTTACAATTTGTGTTTGAAAAAAGAAATATGCCCATAATTCTTGGGAAGAGAGTTTTATATATATATAGACACACACACGTCAATTTAGATAATCTTCAGATTTTTTTAATCTTTGCTAATATGTTTTGTCTCTTTTTTTTTTACATCTTTATTGGAGTATAATTGCTTTACAATGGTGTCTTAGTTTCTACTTTATAACAAAGTGAATCAGTTATACATATACATATGTTCCCATATCTCCTCCCTCTTGCATCTCCCTACCTCCCACCCTCCTGTTTTGTCTTTTTAATATTTCATTAATGACTAGAGGTGTGATAAAAACTCACTCTATGATTTAATTTACATATTAATTTTTGTATGGCTGTAACTTTTTTGTTAAATATATGGAGGTTATGTTTTAGGACACAAGTTTAAAAATTGTTATATCTCTTAGGCTTCTAAAAAATTTATTCCCCACTATTCTGTTTAGTCTCAAGGCAAGTCTCCTATAGTTCCCTGAAGAAGGTGGGACTGCTGGTGGTTTACTTTTGATTCATTCCTATTCTGAAAATAGAGTCAATGTAGATAAACATAAATATGATGCTGAGCCCCATTCTCTTTTTTTCAAGTCCATCAAAGCCACACTTCAATTTCACAGCTTAATTTAACCTAATGAAGCACCTACTTTGAGTGTTTTGTTTACATCTCAGGATTTTCCCTCTCTCTTTTTTGTCCTACTAATTTGACTTTCAGACCTTGATTAATTTTTGAAAATCATATTTTCATGTTTTATCTAGAATTTTGAATTAAATATGTTTTGTTTTTCCCACAGGAAAATGCTTCTATATGAACTAGCCCACCATTTACTGAAAATTAGAATTCATGTTAATACTTTAAGAGTCTGAGGCTGCTGTTTAATTGTGCTTACCTGTAGCTGACTTCCAGAATTAGCTTCAGCCATACTGTTCTTTTTTCTCATGGCTCCCATATTCTCTCTACTTTATGGTTTTGCTTGTATCTGGAATTTTCTTTTCTTCCTCCACTTGTATAACTAAGTCTCACTCATTCTGCAACTTGAAACTCAACTATAGGGAATCTTTCTATTATCCCCAAAAAAGCTAAATTCTTTGTATAAAATAACTGAATGAAATAAATGAGTAAATAATAAATTGAAATGTAGAAGTACTTATTCAGATGTGCAATGTAAAAGTCTGCTCACTATTAATTTCTACATAATCCATGTTTGCTTAATTTTTTCTGTATATTTTTCATGATATTTGGATGGGGGAGAATGTGTCCAGGTCTCATTTGCCCATTAGCTTATTCTTTAGAATTAATCCTATTTTTCTGGTATTAAAGGTTTAAGTCATCCTTTCTGTCATTCAGTCTTCCTAGAAAAAGGAGATATATTACTGTGTACAGGCCACTGCATTCAGTGTACTATGTTCCTATTTGATTTCTCTGTATTCTGAAAACACTTCCCCTGGATTTTTCTGCTTGCTGTGTCCTACTCTATCCCAATAATTCAAACCCTATTTGTGTTTGTTTTTGTCCCTAGTTTTAAGTGAACTATTTAATTGAGTAATTGGATTAGGGTGAAGTACCTCATCAGGTGTTCTTATTTTGTGGGTCAGAATATATTTTTCTTTGCATATCTATTTATGTTTGATAGTTGCTCTACAACTATAAAACTGGGTCATAGTTCATTCTTTGAGTTTCCTCTCATCTTCCCTCATCTTCACCCTTCAGTTCTACAAGAAGGCATGGGCAGAAAATCTATAATTGCATAATTTTGTTTTTATCCTAGATGCTAATGCTGATTCAAAATTTGGGAATGGGGTACATGTGGGGCTGTTTCCGTATCCTTTTGTTTTGAGAAGTCCTCTAACTTGACGTCTTGTGACAAGAGGACAATGGGTGCTTTAGAAATGCATACACTTATATCACAGCACACCTCATTTGAGTAGGGAAATTGTCAATTCACAATTTCTTTTTTCCTGTTTGTTTTTAATTTCCCTAGATCTTGGAGTTACTTCTCAGAGTTTTTAAAATGACGCTGTATCTATTTGCTAGCTTTAACATGGATGAAGTTTATATATCTCTGTTTCTGGTTTCTTTCATTCATTTCACTGAATATCTTGGAAAGAGTTTATACCTGTATCTGCACTAGAATCTACCTTTGAAACTCTCATAATTGAAAAAAGAATCAATGGTAATAACCTATTATATATGTAACTAAAATCTTGGAATAAGTGATTTGCAAATTAATATATGAAAACTAATAGAGGAAACAGACCATTTGAATACCTTATTCTAACACACTGTGTTAGCTTTAGACATTTGAATAACTTCTTGTGGGGAGAACATAGATACTACTATATGCTGCCTTTTTACTAGCAAGTAATTCAAGTTGATATCAAGGAAAGCTTCTAACTTTTAACAACTGAAGAATATATATTATGATAGGAGTATATTTTGAATAATGCTGAAAATTAAGTATATTTGACCCTTGAACAACGCAGGGGTTAGGGGAGCTGACCCTCTGCACAGTCAAAAATCCACGTATAATTTATAGTCATCCCTCCACATGTGTGGTTCCTTCAGATCTGCAGTTTTGCGTCTGTGGATTCAACCAAACAGGATGATGTAGTACTGTAGTACTTACTATTGAAAAAAGTTACATATAAGTGGACCCATGCATTTCAAACCTGTGTTGTTCAAGGGCCAACTGTAGTTAGGAGGATGAATATAATTTCTCAGATGTTTCTCATGTAGTACATTTATCCTCTATAACACCGAGCAAATTTTATTCTCCTCTATGAGCACATACTTACGACTATAGAGAGCTGGGTTTCTGTAGTACTGATTTTAAAAGCATCTTTAAAAACCTTCAATATTGTGTATAATTAGCACTTGGCTGTAATTATTCTAAACCTGTTATTTGCTAATACACATTTTCTTCAAATAAATTCTGCCAGTTTTGCAGTCATATAAAGTCCATGTGAACAGTGTGAGGTATTTCCACATGACAAGCATATTAAATTAATTCAAAAAGGTACACTTAAATGTTTTTGTTATTTTTTTCCTTTTCAAAAAGGAAACAGACCAATTTGTCTGTTTCAGGTGTTTGTCTTGCTGTGTGCAGCAGCAAGCTCTCATGTGCCTGTCTACTTGAAGTAAAAACTAAGGCCACCATATTCAGCTTTATAGCTATTACCATCTTTAGGACGATAATGTCTTCAAAAGAGCTCTCTGCCTACCAGCATCATGACTCTCTTCTTTTGACCAATATCTAATTCATTATAGAAGACGTTTAGTGGAAAAATATCATTTTGATCATGAGCAACAATAAAGAAATAAACAAAAAATATGATGAAATGGAACAAATATACATATTCTTCCTAAGTGAATCCATAAAGAGTGGTTAAAATAATATTCAGGACTCTCTATTGAATTTTCCTGGAAACAAAATTATGGTTTTCTCAATTCTGAATTATCCCAAGAGTGATAAAAAAGTCAATCAAAATGTTTGCATTTTTCCTCTGACGTCCTACCAATCTTATCTTTGAGAAATCTGATCAAAAATAACATGGCACTCAATCATGAGAGGAAAATGAATGGGAAATGGTGTATATATTGCAACTAGCAAAGTTACTTATACACAATAGGAAAATAAATAAAATAATTATAATAAATATTGACTTAGAAATAAGTGGAGCTTAGTTTAGGGAAAACTATACCCTCCTACAAATCATGATGATAAATGTCATTGTGAAAATTTGGGTTTTATAGCACTGTCAGAAAAAAGACTAATTTTGAAAGTTGACCAATTTTTCAACATTCAGCAAAATGTCTATTTCTATATAAAATTATTTTTAAACATCTATAAAATCCTAGAGATTTTAGACATTGAATCAGTTTATTCTTTATTCTTGTTACAAAGCTTTTTCTCCTACATAAGACATAATTGTCAAGATCTGTTTCCGCACTAAAGTATACTTTATGGTTTGCAATGTAACATGTAGCACAGCTAAAAAGAAAACATCTTTGTTCTCCTGACAGATAATTTTTTAAACGACGTCAAAAGATACATGCCATCACCATAAGAAACTTTTACATATTTGCTCACCCTCTTGGATTATTTCTAGTCACTAACCTTCCACTGTCACCAGGATTCTGATATTTTTATACCATAGATTTATTCTCCTGATTTTGAATTCTATATAAATGAAATTATATAGTGTGCGCTCTTTTTTATCTGTTTTCACTCCATTATTACATTTATAACAATCATCCATATCGTTAGTAATTATAGCTTATTCACCCTCTGTACTATATAGAATGCCATTGTATGAATATGCTACAATTTATTCACCTGATATACTGTTGATGTACATATGAACTCTTTTCAGTTCAAGGCAATTATAAATAACACTTTTATGAATATTTATGTACATGTCTTTAGATGAACATGTAGACCTGCTTCCAGTGGTTCCATACCCTTGTGACTATTTACTGTTAACAGACTTTATTTACAATATCAGTTATATTGGTAAGTGTGTAGTTCAGCTTTGCATTTCCCTGATGACTAAAAACTATGAACAATTTTTCATGCATTTATTGACCACTTGCATATCTACTTTTATAATTTTTTCCAGTCTTCTATTCATGCTTTAAATTGGATTGTTTGACTTCTATTGAGCTGTAAGAGTTCTTTATGTATGTGGGATACTGTTACCGAAATTGGGCGTCCGGCTACTGGACACTTTAAAGCCAATAAAGAGGCAAGTTGGTGGAAAGGAAAATTTGCTTTATTTCAGAGGCCAGCAACCTGGCGGGGAGGGGAGCGTGGACTCATGTCCAAAGGCTGACTCCTCTCACTGACAATCAGCGGGCAAAAGCTTTTATAGATGGCGGGAGGGGGCTACATGTAGAAACAGCACTTTCAGCTCTGACTGTCTTCTTGAAATTGGTCATACAGTGGTCTGATCAGCGTCATCTTTACTGTTTTAAGTACAGTTAGTCTTTAGTTCCAGGGTCGGTTTGTTCCCATTTCTTTAAGGCCAGTTCTCAGAATTGTGGAAGCTTTTCAGTCTGGTCACCATGTAGTTAGCTTCTTCCACCTGGTGGGGATCTCAGTATCTATAAGACAACTCAAAGCATATGGCTCAGGATATGATCTATAGCCCTTGAATAGGAACTAAAGGTCCTTGACTTTCTTAATGACTAAACTATTATCATTTGGTCTCATTTGACTCTTTTCCTTTGTTTCTGCATTTTCTCGCTTCTCTGATTAAACTTATTCTTTGGCTAAAGTTTTTCTACAGACAAAAGGCAGGCTGAGGACATGGTGGGAGGGAAAGGACCATAGGGTCCCACTCCGTTTCAGTCTTTTATTTGAAAGATACATCATAGATATTTTCTCCCAGTCTATACTCACCTATTCATTTTAACTATGGTATATTCTGATTGGCAGAACTTTTAAATTTAGATAAGGTTTAATTAATCATATTTTTCATAATTTGTATAATATTACTTTTGTAACCTATATAAGAAACTATTTCATATTACCAAGTCATGAAGATATTCTCCTATATTCTCCTATATATTCTCCTATATTTTCTATATTCCTATATAGGAGAATATATTCTCCTATATTTTCTTCTAAGAGCCATATGGTTTTAGCTTTCATGTTTAGGTACATGATTCTGCTCAAAATAATTTTTTGTGTGATATTAAGTACAGATTGATGTTTATTTTTTTCCCAAATAGGTATTCAATTTTTCTAGCACAACAACTTGAAAAGATGTCCCTTTCCCATTTAACAGCTTTGGTAACGTTGTGAAAAATCAGATGCCTGTATGAAAAGGGTTCCATTTCCAAGTTCTTTATTTTGTAGCATTCTTTGATTTCTTCCTTTTCTTTGTAGTAAATTATTGTAATTCTTAACTGACAAGTAAGACTTGTCAGTTAGGATATGTAATACACACTATTCTTTTTTTCCAAGCTAGCATCTCCATATAAATTTTAGAATCAACTTATTAAGGTTAATAAAAAAATGTTTACCAATATCATATAGGAATTATGTTAAATATTTACACATACATGTGCACACTCATGCACACACACACAGACACAGACACAGACACTACATTCTACATGGTGTGAAGCTCTTATTTCTTTTTCTAATGTGGTCCCGGAGCTGAAGTTGCAGGTAAGGCTCTCATAGAAAGATAATGGTCATACAGTGGAAGATAAAAGTCAAATTGGAACATAACAAGATGGACTGGAATCCTCTTGGGTCTCACACTACTGTCAAGCCTCCAATTTTGATAATGTAAAGATCTACAGGAAAAGTGGTTAACTTTTGTCTTGAAGCTAAACATGCATCCAATCCAAGAGCTAGAAAAGTGGAAGGAGAAAGTTTGGTGGGGTGTGGAGCTCACTGCTGCCCCATGAAACAAAGAGTAAGCAGATTTGTGGTGGTGTTAATGAGGTGCAACAGCCTCACGTCCTGTCTTCCCCTAATCTTCACAACGTATATACAATATTGCAACTATTTCATGTCTGCCTTCCAAACTTCATTCAAAATGTCTCATGCCCACACACCAACCTGGATATGAACAGGAAGTGGAAATCTGAAAACATAGACCAGTTTATCTATATTGACCCCATATAAATCCACCACAATTATCTTTGATGAGATTTTGTTCATTACTTTTTATTTGTACGTAGGAAAACTATAGGTCGTGGAATGTGGGTATAGATTTTAGGCAATAATTGTGAACTAACACATATGCCTGAGAGTTTAATTTTTTATTTTAGGTATTTTAATGATCCAAATCTCCTTACTGCAAAAAATTATTACATGACCCTTTAGATCTTTCTTTTCTAAAACTTCACACCTGTTATTTCTTTTACTTTTTCTATTAGTTTGTGAAGACCCCCTTGCAACAATGCAGAACAGTAACAATAATAGCAAGTAAACCAATTTTTTCCTTGAATTTAAATGAAATGTTGCTAATTTTTTATCATGACACATCATTTTTGCTAATAGCTTCTGATGTGTAACTTTAATCAAGTTCTTAAAGTCTAGTTTTCTCAGGTTTTCAAATATGTATTGAATTTTTACCATTTTTTCCCATATAAACAAACATTTTTAATATGAATATATTAATTTAATAAATTAGTTATTTATCAATGTATTTCCTTAATCTCTCTTAACATTATCAACTTCTTGAATTAAAGGCTAAGTTAATTTTCTTTCAATCTTTCTTATTATTAGATAAATAAATTTACTTCTATAAATTTCTCTCTCAAAATCACTTTGACTAAATCCCAGATTTTTCATACTAGCACACAATGCCATTTATTTAATTTTTTTTCAGTTTCTTTTTTCATGTCTTCTACTCACAAGTTATAAGAAAGGATATATTAAAATTAACTTACAATTTTTTAAAAAACTAACTTTTAATTACTGGTTTATAATTTAGTTGCATGGGATAAGTGAATATTGCCTTATGATATTGATTTTGTTGTAGTTGTGAAATTCTTCAGGCCTATTATATGATCAGTGTTACCAATGAGGATTAGGTTTGTATATGAGCAGTGGGAAGAAAAATATCATTGGCTTAAACTCAGTAGAATTTTATTTTCCTTTCACGTAAGTTTGGAAATAGGCTGATATGAAAATAGGCTGCTCCATCAATTCTCCAGAGATACAATCCACTGAAGTCTTTCTACTCCTCTGTCTCTTAGCATGTCCTTTATCTTCATGAAAGATCAAGCTTCAAGTCCAATATTTACAGTCCAAAGATACGGATAAAGGCATGCAAACAACAGGGCACTAGGCGTGCACTAGTTTCTTCCTAAGAAATAGTCCAAGAAACTGCCACATGACAATTTGCTTAAAGAGTTACATCTGAAATACTACGTCTGACTCAAGTCTAGGATCTCCACGTAGTGCTCAATCCTCTCTATACATGGGGTTTGGCTTTTTTTTTTTTTTTTTTCCTGTGGTATGTGGGCCTCTCACTGTTGTGGCCTCTCCCCTTGCGGAGCACAGGCTCCAGACGCTCAGGCTCAGCAGCCATGGCTCACGGGCGCAGCCGCTTCGCGGCATGTGGGATCTTCCCAGACCAGGGCACGAACCTGTGTCCCCTGCATCGGCAGGCAGACTCTCAACCACTACGCCACCAGGGAAGCCCTGGAGTTTGGCTTTTTAAGTGACACATAAACTAAGAGATGATTTATTTTCTCAACAATTCCCCAAATACAGTGGTTGAGTAAAAATGTTACATATACAGTAAAAACTCCTATTCAGAAAAAGGGAGGATGTGCAAAACTCAGCAGTAATTAGTTCATAGCATTGAAAAAAATCCTACTGGATAAGAACTGGAAAGATTTCATCCCACTACTAGAGTATATGCCATGATTAGTCTATCAGGTAGCCCTTAGTTCTGCTTTCTGGGAAGAATTTACTTTTTCATCATCTCCACAGGCCCATGGACCCACGCTCCTCTCCTAGTGAGCTGTAGAGTTTTGTAGCTTGCCTCATATGAGATAATGTTGCTGACAATCTGACAGTTCTGATTTTATTCCGAATTCTTTAAATGAGTGTAAGCTATGTGATTTGCCACAGTGGTGTCTGTGTCTGCAATTTCAGGCAACCCAATGCTACCATTGATACTTCGTTATAATGGTTGTATAGTGTGTTCTTATAAACAACATATTGTTATTTGTACATTTATAAATGATATACAAGATTGATTGTTATATTGCTCTTCCTTAGTTTCCTCTGTAGTTATGTGTCTAGTTATCCAGAAAAACTTTACATGGAGTGGAATTATGATTGGTAGTGAGGCTCCCAGGAGCATTTTTAAGTTTCTCAAAAGCCCAGGGATATATTATGTGCCTAGGCAGTATTCAGAGTTAGAATATCATTTCATAAACTTGTTAGGATAATTCATTACATTTGAATTTTAGAAAATTATCATTAAACTTACTATTATATTTATTTATGGCAGATATATATGTCTGAGAGTAATTTTATTTAAGATTATGTAATCTTACATAAATAAGAATGATCTAATTAGAATAGATATAAAATAAATTAAAAAATAAACATGTTTCACAGTAAAAAATGAAAGGAGTGACCTGATCACACAATCAACTAAACAAAAAGACAACATCAAAATAAGTTAGAAATGGGGCTTCCCTGGTGGCGCAGTGGTTGAGAGTCCTCCTGCCGATGCAGGGGACACGGGTTTGTGCCCCGGTCCGGGAAGATCCCACATGCCGCAGAGTGGCTGGGCCCGTGAGCCATGGCCGCTGAGCTTGCATGTCCAGAGCCTGTGCTCCGCAATGGGAGAGGCCACAACAGTGAGAGGCCCGTGTACCACAAAAAAAAAAAAAAAAAAAAAAAAAAAGTTAGAAATGGAAAGATACAGAATTTTCTTAATTTTTATGTTTTGAAAAAATGTTCTCCAACTTGAATGACTAATTGTTAAAATACAATATCTAAAAATGTCAGCACCTATTGTATTCAGTGAAGATGTATAGTGACTTATGATTGGTTATTCAAACTGAACATTCTGTAATTGCTCCAAAACCCAAATTGTAAACAATTTAAAGTTTTTCTGCTTCACTAACTTTTAAAAGGCTGAATTTGTCTCTTTGTAAAAACTTTCTTTACGTCTCTGCAATATTTACATAGAGCACTTTAATTGTATGAATCAAAATATATTACCCATATGTAGTCTATTCATCATAATAAATTAGGCTTGCTTTTCTTTATACTAATAATAACACAACTGTAATTAAGATTCATAAGAATAAAAAAAATTGCTGGACTTTTTTTTTACTGGACTAAATCCATTTTAATGATCCAAGCATTTGAGAAAAAATTGGGGTGAAATCACTGTGATACAATTTTAAATAAAATTGTATGAGAAATGAATTCTTAGGGAAGGCATCTGGACAGTTCATAAACTATATCATTGATTTTTACACATGGGCATCTCTATTTGGTTATGGATGTGGTTAGCACTAACTTCAACTTAGAATGGCCTCTAAAGTTAAGAACTAACTATAAAATTACCTTGGAGGTAGAATAAAAATCTATAAAGATACTAGTAGATTAAAAATTAATAGGACACAATTATTTAAAGTTCTTAAATAAGTCCTGTAACACTAGCTGATGTGGTTTTTCATGTAGGCTTTTTATACAGATACATCATATTTTTTTGTGTATTCCAATAAAACTTTATTTTTTAACTTTTATTGATGTATAGGTGATTTACAATTTGTGTTAATTTCTGCTGTACAGCAAAGTGACACAATTATACATATATATACATTCTTTTTATATTATTTTCCATTATGGTTTATTCCAGGATACTGAATATAGTTTCCTGTGCAATACAGTAGGACCTTGTTGTTTCCATTCTCTATATAATAGCTTTCATCTGCTGACCCCAAACTCCTAGTCCATCCGTACCCCTCCCGCCCCCTGCTAACTTCCTTGGCAACCACAAGTCTGTTCTCTATGTCTGCAAGTCTGTTTCTGTTTTAGATAGGTTTATTTGCACCATATTTTAGATTCCACATGTAAGTGATATCATATGGTATTTGTCTTTCTGACTTACTTCACTTAGTATGATAATCTCTAGTTGCAGGATACATCATATTTTTAAATATAATTCAAAAGATAGTGATTTTGTAAGGAAGAAATAAAAGAAATTCCTTCCCAGATTGTAGATGATTTACCTTGGATCAGAAAGTTGGTTGCTTCATTTCATACCAGTCTTTTGTACTGAAAGCTTAGTATGTAATTTAAATAGGGAGATAACTGGGTTGTATGCTTTATTTTGTTGAGATAAATTTTAGGAGTTATTGTAATACTTAGGAAGATTCTTCACTTCTTTTTCTACTGGAGTACACATGCTTAAAATACATATTTAGGAGTTTAAAATCACATCTATATTACTTTAATAGCTATTTATTCTTTCTGTTTTGCCTACTACATTGATTGAATTAATGTTTTCTTGATGTATTGCAGATTATTTCTAAATTACAATAAAGATAATATTCTAAAATAACTTTTCAATACACTCTGATATATAATATTCAGTTACAGTAAACATTTGACTTAATTTGCATATCATGCTGTTTTTGAGCATCAATAAAACATTTTTAAATCCCTTTTGATGCCAAAGATATCAATAAGCATGAATCTCATATACTGAAGCGACTTGCATTCTTGTTGCCAAGTGTTGCTTAAATGGAGAGTGCTCTCCACTAACCTTTGAGACAATATTAAATCATTTGGCAGCAATTAAGGAGCTATAGTTTTAAAAACTATATGTATTATTTTATTATTGTTAGCATATTGTCTTCAAGATTAAAGTTACTAAATTATTAAATTTTTGCCACCTATTTTGCACATTGTGTGCCAAAAATGGCTGAGGTCAACATGCTAACTCTGCCTAATTTAAGGTAAAGTTAAAAAAAAAACAAAGGCTCATTTTTCAGTAATATCGAGCATAATATCAGGGTTTTTAAAAATCTGCTATTATATAGACTTAAGTTGAAACTACATAATATAAAATAAGCAAAATAAGAGAGAAAAAATTACAAGCTGTGTTTATATTTCACTAATTATCAAAACAAATTCAGTCTTTTATCAGACATGATGTTTTTATCTACTCATTTGCTGGTGCTGGGTTGAGTTCTGGGGATAGGGAGAGTGGCAATGTATAAAGAAGCATCATAAAGCATACCATGGACAGCCCAATTGCACTATGGACGTATTCAATACATATGTAAAGTGTTGAATATAAACATTATTTACATGAATTTAGGAGATAGCAAATAATCATAAATCTGTGGTAGAGATATGTCTAATTCTGTTGTATTTTAAGACCAATGTGTTGACAAAAAAAGAAATTAAGAAAAAAATTAATATATTTACTTAGCATTTATTTGGCATTCTTTGTTGCCTGTTGTTACCAGTCAGAGAATATAAATCCCATGATTTCATTCTCTGCTATTTATTGCTACCCTGTACTTCTCCACACACTCATCTTTCAGCCTGTCTCCTGCATCTTCCTTCTCCTGCTCCAGAACACCCATATACCTCTACATTGGGAACAACCACAAAACTTTGAAGGAAAAAAGATTACTCTTGGCAATGGAGTCCCACTTGGTAAGAGCTGACTGAGGGCTCCTAGAGAACTCAATACCCATGAGATGCAGCTGCCTACCACAATCAAAGATATCAGAGAAGCGATAGGAGAATCTCTGAATAGATGAGAAATCAAGGTCCAGCTACTCATTTAAAAACTCTTAAAACCTCTTCTTTCCACACTGAGTCATTGGCTTGCAACTGTGGGCTAGTGAATAGATGAGAATTAAAAAAAAATCAGTGATCAAAACAGAGAATCAAAATCATATTATTCTCATTAATATTGACAATGAGTGTAAGCTTTCTCTGGGGAGTTATAATCAACCGTTGGGTCCCCAAGGGAAGCTAAAATAGTTGAAAGCACATGAATAAAGACATACTTGTGGAAAGGAAATGATAAGCATTGGTGAAAAATAGGAAAATAAACCTATAGAGCGTGTGGATAAAAAGGATGGCAACAGTGAGAATAGAGGAAGATAAACTAGGAGGAGTCAAAGTGTGCTGGAACCCTTATTTAAGAAACAGTATACAGAAACAGCACGAAATTCATCCTTTTTCCCTGTGTGTGATAAATATTGCTTTATTTTTTGAAGCTGCCCACAACCAGAACAAAAAAATTAACACCATATACAACCTATGTAACTAGAGATGCCCTAATAATGTCAAAAGGATTTTTCTGTTACATAGGTCCTAATTCTGATTTTCTACTATTGAATATTTACCAAATAGATGCATTACATAAGAAAATGTACTACAGTTCTAATCTCCAAACTTCACATAATGTTTGGAGCTCTCCTTGCTAAAGACACTGAAATGTTTGAGTTTAACGAGAATCAAGAAAATAAGAAGTTAATCGCCTCTTTAGGTACCTGACTAAACTATTGGAAGAGACACCTGACTCCCAATTTTATGTAAACATATATAGCAATGAAGAAAACTATAGTTAGACCCCTTCTGAAAATGTACTGGTGCTCAGCCAATAGAAAAACAAGGTGTTTGTGTAAATCAGATTTAGAGTTTTAGGTGTTACCAGAAGTGTGCTCTCATAAATTTCCTTTCTTATTTTGCTAGTCTCGCAAGTTTTAATGTAATATTTTGCGGTGCTTAGTGTCAAAAAGAAGTTGCTGTTAAGAAATAGTTTCTTGTTAGCTTCCAAATGTCATCTAATCATCCAATCAATCTCAAACAATAGATACTAAACCTATTTCCTAGACAGACAGTAGAAATGAAAATGCTTTTGACTCATACATTATAGCCTTTATATTTAGTTAATTAATGACTGTGGAAGTGGACTTAAACCAATTTAAGCAGAGTAGCTCATATTGAATTGGGAAGAAAAGATTAAGGAATATCTAGAAGGAAATGATGTGCTAAAATTTATATGAAACTCAGTTTTCAAAAAATTTAAAATTTTAATAGTCAAATATAGTTCTAAGATAGGAGACTTGTTGATTAGGTTTTACAAGTTTTAAGGTAGAAATCCATGATTAATATCCCAATTTAATTAAGCCCTTTTAATTTTCATTTTGGGTATTCCAAATTGTACAACCAATAACAGTGCAGAATATATTATCAACTGCTACTTCATTTTATTTTAAATGTATTGACTGAATCTAGTATGATTTTCTCTATGTTATTATAGTTCTGAATATCTAAAATTTACTTTTAAAACTATTAGTCAATAAGTCTATACTTGAGTTTGTCTTTGCCCATTCTACTAATAATTTATCTCACAGATAGTGTATTTTAACCTAATTGAGGAAACAGTAAGCTATCCAGATAGAGTAATTTTTTTTCTGTCATTATTGCAAAAATTTGGAATATATAAAGCTGTCATAAATAGCCTTAGCAATACCCCATCAAAGTTGGCCTAATCACTACTGAATATCTATCTAACAGCAGAATATGATAAACAGATTATTTTGTCCTTTTTTGTACATTTCTTTGGAAAGCTAACTGCACATACACTGAGAAGTAACGTTTGTTCTTAAGTTAAATGGCATTCAGTAAGAAGGCCATGTAGCATAAGACATAATTTTTTAAAATGTGTTGCCATATGAAGCACATGGATTCTATGCTACATAGAAAACAAATAAACAATTATCTTCAAATAACGGGGATAAGTCATGTGCAAGCAAGTAAATGGTGCAATTAAAATCCTTTGCGTGTTTCCCTTCCTGTTATTCAATGATATCACTTTGAATCTACATAGTTGACAACCATTGGCCTAAAAAAGTAAGGAGGAAAAAGAATGAAATCTTTTCTACCTCCTTAAAACTTTCAAAGAGCAGTGATTTATTTTTACTTTACCACAAGAGTTTTTCTTACGTGCTCTATCGTAAAGCAAATACTGAGAATAAAGCAAAGTGGGCTAATTCATTTCACTTACAAAATTGTCAGGTGCTTATTGTCTGTC
Source organism: Phocoena phocoena (assembly GCF_963924675.1). Classification (NCBI taxonomy): domain Eukaryota; kingdom Metazoa; phylum Chordata; class Mammalia; order Artiodactyla; family Phocoenidae; genus Phocoena; species Phocoena phocoena. The sequence goes on along the minus strand of NC_089230.1, from coordinate 40,343,286 downwards.
TGTACAAAGGTACGTTTTGACTTCATCCTGAAAGGTTAAAATGAGAGGAAACTATCTTTTGTAAGTGGAAATATTAAATCACCTACATTCTGCTAAACTCCCTGTATAAACCTTTAAAAAAATGATGATGGACCATTAAATTTTTTCTTTCAAGTAAGAGCAGCTAAGGAGGGCCATGCAAGTACAAATTTTGGAAAACAACTAGAAAAAGTTAAACATCACACAGTTTTCCATTCTCAATACAATCATGAATATTCATGATAACATATTCATTTTAACTGTCTGGCACCAGGGTAAGGATTTCTGAATTGGCATGCCTGATAGAGTACAGAGCATTACTGGAAGTTGAAATGAATGCTGGACTTCTTTAACCTTTATAAAATCTGTTTTTGAGTCCTTGCCTGTTCCTTTTGCATCTCATAGCAGCCAAAGCCATAAACTCAATGAAAAGACTGAGAAAATTAAGTCAGCAAATACAAAGAATCATCAGAACGATTGCGAGGAAGAGTAATGAGAATTTTCCAAAACTCTATTGAACTGTATTCTTAGGATAGAGAAAAGCATACTATGAGAAACAGAGAAAAGAGATAGAGAAATAGAGAAAAGCAAACTCTGATACATAATTGCCTTCTTATGACTTGAAACATAATTTTTTTCTTCAGCGGGTATGAAGAATTTTAAAAATCTGGTAGGTAAATTATAGAAGACTTCTGAAAAATATAAATGTAAAGAATGAGAGAAATAAAGGATAGGAAAAACAGCAAAACAGTTTGGTTTACTTTTTTAAATTATTTAAAAAAATTTTTTCGACGTGGACCATTTTTAAAATTTTTACTGAATTTGTTACTATATTGCTTCTGTTTTATGTTTTGGTTTTTTGGCTGCAAGGCATGTGGGATCTTAGCTCCCAAAGGGATCAAACCCACACACCCTGCATTGGAAGGCTAAGTCTTAACGACTTGACCACCAGGGAAGTCCTTGGTTTGTTTATTTATCTATCTATCTATCTATCTATTTATTGCGGTAAGCGGGCCTCTTACTGCTGTGGCCTCTCCCGTTGCGGAGCACAGGCTCTGGACGCGCAGGCTCAGCGGCCATGGCTCACGGGCCCAGCCGCTCCGCGGCATGTGGGATCTTCCCGGACTGGGGCACGAACCCGTGTCCCCTGCATCGGCAGGCAGACTCTCAACCACTGCGCCACCAGGGAAGCCCTTTGGTTTATTTTTTAAAATATGTAATTCAAGTAACTTCTCTTCAACCAATAGTTATTGAGTACAAATTAGAACAACATACTATAAGTAATAAGGACTAATAACAGCAAATAGTTATTGAGTATCTTCTGAAAAAATATCAGTCTTAGAAAATGAAAGGCTAACCATGCTTTTTAAAATTGTCCATATTTAGAGTTTGTCGAGGTGGTTCTTAATCTATTTTAAAAGTTAATAGAAACTATTCAGCACTTTTTCTTTGTCCTATTAAGATATTTATTATCTTTTAAATAACCAGGAAAACAAAATGTAATATAAACATGAAGGAAGACTGTTGAAAACTTAAATCATCATATTTCTTTCAAGATTTGTTTTTATTTTTTGCTTATTTTTCAAGAAGTATATATACATATATACATAATCTCTTTTGTATATCTGAGAGAATAAATGGTAGAAAAGGATGGACAATTTGAACAACTTTATTCAAAAGAAATATAGGTAACCTCAAACTATGATTAAGCAAATGAAATTGTCAGTGAATTATTCTCAGATACTGGGAAAACAGTGACAGAGAATCCTGAAAGACATATAAAAGATATGTCAGTGAAATTTAAGGTAAGTTAGAACACTAACAGGTTTTTTTTTTTTTTCATAGAAAATAGACAAATCTAAAGGAGGAAACATCTTTAAATCTACCAGGCTTGTCATTAGTCTCTCTATTTGAAGAAAAATAGAACTATCAGAAAACTTAGTGTTCTAATATAACAAAAGAAGTTAATGTAATTTCAAGAGTATATTTTAGGACTTCCCTGGTGGTGCAGTGGTTAGGAGTCCACCTGGCAATGCATGGGATAGCAGTTCAATCCCTGGTCCAGGAAGATCCCACATGCCGTGGAGCAGCAAAGCCTGTGCATCACAACTACTCAGGCTGTGCTCTACGGCCCTTGAACCACAACTACTGAGCCGGCGTGCCACAACTACTGAAGCCTGTGTGCTTAGAGCCCGTGCCCCACAACAAGAGAAGCCACCGCAATGAGAAGCACGCTCACCGCAACAAAGATCCAAAGCAGCCAAAAATAAATAAATAAAATAAATAAATTTATTTTAAAAAAGAGAATATGTTTTAATGCAAACTCACTACTAGAATGGTTCCTAGAAGTCAGGAAAAGTGTCCATGTTGAGAAAAGTTGAAAAGTCAGAATTATTGTGGCCAATGATAAAGGTAGGGACCATATGGTTCAGAGAAGTGAGCAGCTTGAAGTCAGGAAAGTCTCCAGATGACTCTGTTCTATGGTAGATCCCAAAGTATACACCATTTACCAAACAAATAAGGAATGGATGGTGAGAGAGCCCCAGCATCACTAAAAAATTGGTGATGGCTTTCCTCTGCAGGTCCTAGGTAATGGTAGAAGAGGCTGTTACAGAACTTAGTTCATTGATTGCATAGGGATGATGACACTAAAACAGTAGAGGACAAGTGGCAGGATCTAAGTTCCAGAAGCTAGGAGAGACACTTAGTATAACTGGACAGGTCATAGTTTCAATCAAGGGGATCTGAACTGTATAGAGTTATGCAGAAGGATCCTAGAACATAGTATTCCCATGAGAAAAAGACAAGTGGATAGACAAAAGCAGAATGTTACTTACCTTGTACAAGAAGGATAAATCCAGGATGTATAACAAGGAATCTGAAGGCAAATGTCTCAAAAAAAGTTCATGGATCCTTTGTCAATTTCTGAATGTGGGCTAAAGTTTAGACCTGGAATCTACTTAACAGAAGAGCTGGTCTGGAAAACTATGATTATATATGGTAATGATTACCCCAGTTCTTCCCCCAAAGAGGTCTATGACCATTTACTTGGGCTACACCGCACTGAGAAAAGGGGAACACCGAGAACTTTTGAGGACCTTTGAATAAAAATTCTGAGTTGATGTTGTGAACTAGAGACCATGGTACTCCTGTTAGAGTGTGAACATATATCGGGCCAAGTAATGATTGGAGTCCTGGCCAAAGTTGTCCATACAGTGGTCTACTGGGTCTGCAGACCAACCAGGTGATCATTTTCCTGGACTGTATTCATAATTTGGATCTAGGTGCTTAACACTTGATGCAGCCTCCTCATGGGATCCTTGGTCTGTGAGGTAAGAGCTTTCATACAGCAGAAGGCTGAGTGCAGGTCTTTGAAACTATCCCACAGTACGCCACAGTGTTAGTAAATCAAATAACACTGCATCCCATGTGTGTGCTGGGTGGGGTTTAAGGAAGGGTAGGGTTGTGATGACAGAGATTAGTGAAATTATTAAAAATATAAAACATGCCAGATTGGTGATTCTCATTATAGTTCTGTTTCACTTACCATTCTGGTCCCTGCAAAAACCAGGTAGTTCCTGAAGGATAATTGTCATTAGACTACTGAACCCTCAAACAAGTGGTACTTCCAATCATAGCTGCTGTGCCAGATATGTTGGACTTACTAGAGCAGATTTATATGGGCTTGGGTACATGATATGCAGACATGGGTCTTGCTGCCCACTTGTAGAAAATGCAGTCAGCAGTCAGAAGCTCTTCAGCATCTGTCTTAGCTGTAGAGAACTGCACTGCCTGAAGTCAACCTTTCCAAGGCAGCCTGAATCCTGTTACTGAGCAAGATGAGGTATAAAGTCCAGACCATACCATCCTGATACAAGACAACTCTAATGGATGATACCCACTCCAGGTATCTTTACCAAGTAGGCTGAGGATTTTCAGATCTTTTATTCAATACTCTTCCTCCCCATTTCTTTCACACATGTTGATCTTTAAAAATCTCTATCTTGATGATGATTTCCTTCTGTATGCAGAAGCTTTTTAGTTTGGTGTAATCCCATTTCTTCATTTTTGCTTTTGTTTCCCTTGTCTTTGAGTCAAATTCACAAAAACCGCTAAAAGACTGACAGCAATGAGTTACTGCCTCTGTTTTCTTCTAGAAATGTTATAGTTTCAGGTCTTATGTTCAAGTTTTTAATAAGTTAGTTTTTGTGTATGGTGAAAAGATAGTGGTCTAGTTTCATTCTTTTGTGTGTGGCTGCCCAGTTTTCTCAACACTATTTATTGAAGAGACTATTCTTCCTCCATTACATGTTCTTTTGCTCCTTTGTTGTAAATTAATTGTCCATATATGTGTGGGTTTATTTCTGGGCTCTCAATTCTGTTCCATTAATCTGTGTCTGTTTTTGTGCCACTATCATACTCTTTTGATTACTGCAGCTTTGTATGATAATTTGAAATCAGGAAGCATATCACCAGCTGTGTTCTTTTTTCTCAAGATTGTTTTGGCTGTTTGGGATCTTCATCCCAAGCAACATGTCAGTGGCAGCTTCAAGTGTTTGATTCCTCTTTACTACAAATAAATCAATCAGCCAATTACTCTAGTTCCTTTCCAGTTTTTGACATCTTTACATTTGAGAAGATAATAAAAATATGTATTCTCTGAATTTTCCATGCATTTCTGCATCACTTTTAGGTGAATCTTGTTAGTTATGAATAAGATTTGTTTTATTTCCAGTTCTATAGTGCAACAAGGATAATAGTAAGTCCAATCAACATTTTTAATCTTCTCAAAAAGTACTGGTGGTAACAGTGCTGCCACTAGTTCAGTTTGTGCGTATCCTTCATATTTCATGGGCAGGTGAGATGGATATACAGTCCTTGGGTCACACCTTCCCAAGATTAATGTAGATTAATCTTGCCTGCTTTTGAAATTCAATAAATGGAATGATTTATTATGTATTTTTAAAATCAGGATTATATAACTCAACATTCTATTGATCAGGTTTATACATATTAGTGTCTCTTTCTGAATTTATTCATTCTCATTGCTGTATAGTATATGTATATATACCATAATTTACTTATCTCTTCTACTGTTGAAGGGCATGTGGTTTTTCTCCAATTTTAGGCATTAAAAATTGTGAAGCCATAAACATTCTGATATATATGTGTGTGTATACGTGTGTGTATGTGTGTGTGTATACGTGTGTATATGTGTGTATATATATGTGTGTGTATATATATATACACACACACACACACATGAATTTTGGTAAATATATGTTCACATTTCTGTTGGTTATATTCTGTTGGGTATATACTTACAAATAAAAGTTCTGAATTATAAGGTGTGAGCATGTTCAGCTTCAGCTCTTATTCTTTTTTTTCCTCCTCTTCTTCTTCTTGCCAAATTTTTTTTTTTGGTTTCAGGTGTACAACAAAGTGACTCAGTTATATATATATTTTTTTTCAGATTATTTTCCATTATAGGTTATTATGAGATATTGAATATAGTTCTCTGTGCTATACAGTAAATCCTTGTTGCTTATCTATTTTATATATAGTAGTGTGTATCTGTTAATCCCACATTCCTAATTTATCCCTGCCTTCACTCCCTTTTCCCTTTGATAACCATAAGTTTGTTTTCCATGTCTGCGAATCTGCCTCTGTTTTGTAAACAAATTCATTTGTATTATTTTTTAGATTCTACATATAATTGATATCATATAATATGTGTCTTTGTCTGACTCACTTCACTTACTGTGATATTCTCTAGGTCCTTTTGTGTTGTTACAAATGGCAATATTTCATTCTTTTTATGGCTGAGTAATATTCCATTGTATCTATACACCACATCTTCTTAAGCCAATCATCTGTTGATGGGCACTTGGGTTGTTTCCATGTCTTGGCTATTGTAAACATTGAGGTGCATCTATCTTTTCAAATTACAGTTTTCGTCTTTTCTGGATATATGCCAGGAGTGGGTTTGCTGGATCATATGGTAGCTCTATTTTCAGTTTTTTAAGGAACCTCCATACTGTTCTCCATAGTAGCTATACCAACTTACATTCCCACCAACAGTGTAGGAGGGTTTCCTTTTCTCCACACCGTCTCCAGCATTTATTACTTGTAGGCTTTTTGATGATGGCCATCCTGACTGGTGTGAGGTGATACCTCATTGTGGTTTTGATTTACGTTTCTCTAATAATTAGTGATGTTGAGTATCTTTTCATGTGCCTTTTGGTCTTCTGTATGTCTTCTTTGGACAAATTTCTATTTAGGTCTTCTGCCCATTTCTTGATTGGGCTGTTTGTTTTTTGATATTGCATTATATGAGCTGTTTGTATATTTTGGAAATTAACCCTTTGTCAGTTGCATTATTTTCAGCTCTTACTCTTGTCAAAATTATTACCTATCACATAACTAAAGTGTTCTTGTGAAAGATTTCAATAAATAAAATGACTGAAATTTATTATGTAATTCTAAGTATCTTTATATAATTGCTCTACTAATTAATTTTTATTTATCATTGCATGAATTGGTTTTCCTGAACCAATTATCTCCACATTTCCTGTAAGTGAGTATGTTGAGGAAGAGGCTCTAGCAGTGTTCCCAACTAGCTGTTTTCAAAACTCAGAGGTTCTTTTCTCTATTGCTAAGTTAGTTTTCTTATTTTATTTAGCTTTGTCAGTGTGAGTCTTGGTGTATTCATGCCCCCTTTACTTCTCTGAACAAAATAGGTTTATTTCAATTGTTGCAAGCATGGGTTTTGTATTTGTCACTTCAAATTGTGCACCTAAAGATGACTTCAGTCAATGTACTTTTTTTGGTGCATTCTGGGACCTATGGCCATTGGGTTCTAATCGTATATGACAAGGGGCTTTTATCAATCATACATAAAGAAATCTTAGAACTCAATAATAGAAAGACAAATAATCCAATTAAAACATGGTCAAAGACTTTGTATAGGCAGCTCTGCAAAAAAGAAATTCAAACTGGAAATAAGCATGTGAAAGGATGTTCACCATAATTAGGGAAATAAAACTCAAAATTACTTCACATTCACTAGAATAATTATAATAATAATTAAAAAACAGATGACCATAATAAAAAAACTAGAAAGACTATAATAAAAATAGTAGAAAATAATGAGTTGGTAAGGATGTGTAGAAATTGGAACTCTCATACATGGCCACTCAGAATGTATGATGGTGCAGATACTTTGGAAAACAATTTGGCAGTTCCTCAGAATGTTAATATAGAGTTGTCATTTTACTCAGCAACTCCACTCTTAAAGAAAGAAAGAGCTTCAAAGAAATGAAAGATACACACACAACACAAAGTGTTTCTATATGAATGTTCATATCATCATTGTTCATAATAACCAAAAAGTAGAAACAACTCAAATGTCCTTCAACTGATAAATCAAAATGTAGAGTATCCATACAATGAAAAGTAGTTGTTAATAAAATGGAACAAAGTACTGATGTATATAACTTGGGTGAACCTCAAAAACATGCTATGCCAGTCATTTCATAATTCCATTTATATGAAACACCCAGAATAGGCAGATCTGTATAAATAGATGGTAGATTAATGGTTACCTACAGCTTGAGTGTAGTGTGGGGGAATTGAGAGTTACTGCTAATGGTTAGAGGCTCATTCTAAAATTAGATTATGGTGCTGAATGCACAACTCAAAACCATTGATTGTACACTTTAAAAGGGTAAACATGTTTTATAAATTACATAGCAATGCACTGTTAAATATTAATTATTAATATATGCTAGGTACTACTCTAGCCACTATACAAGAAACTTAGGATCATTGCCTTTAATTATTATAGCCATCTTGCAAGTTTCCTTGTCCTCAAGTAATGATTAAAAAACAAAACACACAAACGAAAAACAAACAGAAGTTTTGTGAGTCCTTTGAGGCCACAGAACTAGCATAATAGAGGAAGAGATTGGAAGGCAAGTCTCCCTGGCTTCAAATCAGTTTGCATTATTAGACATTGTTCCATCAGTATAATAATGTTCTTTGAGCTAATGCCTGTGGAAAAGGCTTTCTATACCACAAATCCCCCAGGCACATGTAAAGTATTCTTTTAAATCATACTCATTGAGAAAAAATTTTTCCTTAAGTCTTATTAAAGGTTCTTTATGCGTCTAGCACAAATCACATTTCTTCAGTCAGTAACAGTAATGTGATAACACAAAGGCTTTACACACACACACACACACATCTATACAACATAGAAGAACCATATAATGAACACATAAAGGCATAAGTACATGACAAGCAAAAAGCAAATCCCCTTTTCCCCCCAGAATTTTATATTTTACAGAGTACACAGTTTATATTTTACTAGAGAAATTACTAGCATTTGCGTGCTCTATTTAAAAATACCTTAGAAACAAAATAGTTTTTATCAAAGGAGTTTAAAAAAGAAAGTGTTTTTAAGTGGTAAACCGTCTCCCTTTTTGGAAAAAGAGAGAAGTCTATTTCTTTTAGACTTGATGAGGTAAAAGTCAGGCACAATCTTTCCATGTTATAAATCTCTTCTAGCTGTCATACAGAAGTAGCCTCTTGTAAGGAAGTATTTCCTTAAGTGGTTCTTATATGCTAATTAACTTCATCCAAACTCTGAAATATCTTTCAAACACATTTTCATAAGTGTTTCTGGCATAAGTGAAATAGATTCCCATTTTACCAACATACATTGATACTCTAATAACTAAATCTTAGGACCTATTACTAAGTTGTTTTAATAACCGTGAACTTAAGTGAACGTCATATTGATGAACTCATTAAATCTACCTACTTTGTATAATGTGAAGGGTAATTTAAAAAACTGATCATTTCAGATTCATAAGCCAAGAAGTATGATTCACTTTGTTTAAACAACCAATTACTTTACCTTGAGCCCTTAGTGGTAGAGATTTTATATATTTGTGTTTTGCATAAATGTTAAAAAGAGAGATGTTACAGACGTGGATATGTCGACAGAATCCTAGCAGTTTGTTTGGTAAAGATCCAACCTCCTTTCCACAGAGAAGAAATTTGCTTTGATTTTGCTTTGATTTTTTTTTTTTAGAAATGATTTTAGAAAAATCAAGCTTTGCATATCATGATAAGATTTCCTAGGGACAGCTGGAGAAAAATAATAGTTTGATGGACGGGGAGCCTGTAGGGCTTCCAGTGTTCTGCAGGAACAGCCTCACTTGCACAAATGTGAGAAACAACTCCAGCTTCCTCCACCTAGAGATGGAGCTTTCTAATCTGTAGGAAAACATTTAGAGCAACAAGAAATGAGACTATTTACCTCCTTAACCTGCTCTAGTAATGGCATTCCTAGTCTCCTTCTCAGGGACTTGAAAAGGAGTAGAGAAGCAGTATCTCAGGTAAAGCAGCCCCAAAGAAAAGAGTTGCTATGTCCAGTGTATGGATGACCAGAACTATAGGTCATAGGGGTGATAGAACAGGAGCGGTGTTGGTGACCATGGTGGTGGTAAACACAGTGTGCTAAAAACAGAAGCAAAAGGGGTCAAGGGCCAAGCACCAGGTGTTTATAAAGGTTGTCAGTTGTCAGAGGCCTAAGAGATAGTTTTAGCCTCACAGCCAAATGCAGAGATTACAAATCCAAATGCACACAGAGGCCAGGAAAGTAACATAAATGACTGAAGCAGTGCACACTTAAGAAAAATCAATTTCTGCACGTGGAAATATAATCAACATGCCATTAAGTTATGAAATTTTTCAAAGATATAGACAATAATACTGTAATCAGTACCTTTACACATGCCAGCTAGCTTTATCAAATGTTGCCATATTTGATTGTTATTTTCTTCTTTTAAATAAAACATTACAGATGAAGTTATAATCTCCTCTATTCCTGTCTGCATTTTTTCTTCTTCCCCAAAAGATAAGCACAATCATGTATTTGATATTTATTATTTTTGTGTATGTCTTATGTACTCAGTTAATTTTTGAATAATAATAATAGATGGTATGTATCATCTCACAACCTACTTTAATTGCTTGTATTAGGTTTTTGAGATATATTCATGTTGATACATATGACATGCTTATTTATTTTCAATGGTATGTATATACTATTTTATCATATAAATAAACCACCCTTTAATTAATCAATTTTCTACTTTATGGACAGGTCATGTTTACATATTTTCTTTACCATAAAATGCTTCAATGTATAGTTCCTTGGAGAAATGCATGAAAATTTATTTAAAAGAATATATGAAGTGATTGAGGCATAGGATATATGCATCTTCAATCTTACTAGTTGTCTCCAGATATCATCCAAAATTGTTGCTGTATACATACAGTCTGCAGTCCTTTCCCATGGATGTGGAGGGTCGACTGTTCTACATATGCCATTTTATATCAGGGACTTGAGCTTCCTCTGATTTTGGTATCTGGGGCAGGGGGAGTGTTCCCACAAGCAGTCTTATGCAGAAACCAAAGGATGACTGTAAATCAAATATTTAAAACATGCCAAATGCCCAGGTTAGGAAGCAGAATGTTATGAGGATCTCAGAGGAGCTCCTCTGGGCTCCATACTGATCACATTCCCGTACTTTCCCAGAAGTAATTACTATTCTAACTTTTGTGATAATAGTTTCTTTGTTTTTTATTCTTGTATTATTCTATTAATACTTCAGATTTTGTAACCACCATGCATCAAAATTGATGCTTTTCTCTTGTCACACAGTTGTAGGCATTTTAATACATGTATACATTTGGATAGTCACCACCACAATGAAGATGCAAAGCTGCTGCATAACTCAAAGATCTCCTTAGGCTATCCTTTCTGAGTGATCCCATCACCCCCACCCATACCCCCTGATTAACCACTGATCTGTTTTCCATGACTACGGTTTTGTATTTTTAAGACTGTTGAATAAATGGAATCACACAGTAGGTAATCTTAAGACATGTAGTCCTTCAGCATAACGTCTTTGAAATTCATTCAAGACATTTGCTTTTATCAACAGTTTCCCTTTTTACTTCTAATAGTATCCCATTGTATGGATGTGCCATAATCTGTTTATCCATTAACCTGTTGAAGGACATTTTAGTTATTTCTATCTTTTGGCTATCACAAAGAAAGCTGCTGTGAACATTTGTGTACATGTTTTACTGTCACACATAAACTTCCAGTTTTTAGGATAAATACCAAGGAGTGGGCTTGCTTAGTCATCTGGTTAGTGTATGTTTAACTTTGTAAAAAACTGCCATACTGGATCTGTTCTCAAGTTCACTGATTCTATCCTGTCGTCTTCACCTACTAAGTCCATTCAACAAGTTTTTAAAATTACACTTATTATATTTCTCTGTTCTACAATTTTCATTTGGTTCCTTTTTAAAATAATTTCTGCTTCTTTGCTAAGATGTTTTAAAATTTTCAGTTATTTAAAGAAAATTTTAAATTTATTGTTGAAACATTTTATGGCAGCTGCTTTAAAATCTTTGGCAGATAATTCCAACACCTGGTTCATCTTGGTGTTGGTGTCAGTTGACTGTCTTTCCTCACTAAAGTCGTGATTGTCTCGACTTTGGTATAAGTGATTTTTAATCTTAACATTTCGTCTTTTTTGTTAGGAGGCTCTGGGTCAACATTACCTCTTTTATTTTAGCAAGAAGTTACCCTGGTTGGATTTAGCACGTGGTCCTGGACTTCTTTTGTAGATTGTGGTTCCAATTACAATTTAATTTTCAGACATTTAAAGTATTATTTTGGCCTGCTGGTTTATTTATGCAGTGCTATTGTGGCTCCCACTGGTCTCTGCTGGCATTGCCTGGGGGAAAGGAGGGGGGATGGAGACTTAGATGCAGAGTAATGAAGAGGCTGCTAGTGTCTGTGCCACCCGCCTACCTTGGTGTCTCCTATTAGGGGAGGAGAGTCTCTGGCCTGTGGAGACAAAAAGGCTTCCTTGACTGGGTGTTTTTCATGGTGAGATCCTCCTACCTGTGACCCCAAGACCCCCTGTTGCTTTTATTATTTTAGAACTTCTTTCTGTTTTCACCAAAATTTTCTTAAACAACATTGTTCCAGATTATCGAATATCCTGGAAATTGATAAAGAAAATATTTTATAAAAATATAATTTTAAAAGACTTAGTGTAGTTATTAGTAATAACAATATTGGAAATAATTTCATGAAGGCTTAGAATTTGTGTAATAAACTTGTATCCAAGAGCTTTAGATATTCAGAAAAGTCTAGTGAAAACAAAATAGTAGATGCTTTGTGATCATGAAACGTTAGCCATGGTGAAGAACATGGAGTGGTTTTCTACCTATTAGCAAAGTAAAATGACTGGAATCATACAATTTTTAACATTGGAGAGTACTGTATAAAGGTCATTTTTTCCAACTCCCATCCTTTTTTCTCCTGGAATTTTTACCACAGCATCCAGAGCAGTAACTATTCAGACATTGCTTGAATATTGACAATGGCAGAAGCAAAGAGGCATTAGCATAGTTGCTGTTATGTTTCTAGTTTCAGAGAAGGACCTCAAAATATTATCTTTATATTATCATATATACTCTTGGGCTACATTAGGAAATACATTTGACGTGAAATTTTGAATGGCCTTTGCTTTGGTTTTCCATCATTATAAAAATCAATACAAAAGTGTCTATTCGATCTGAAGATCACTGCTTATATTAATAAATGATCTTTAGTTACAGAGATGGTACTGTCTATAACTGTACATCTGATTTTTGAGTCATACACTAATCTGAGTATTGAGAATCCCTGGCATTTCCAGGAGAAAATATACTCAGTATGGAAAGTGTGTAAGCTGCATGGTGTAAATGTATGGAAGATAAAGCTGGATCATAATTTTGATATTATGAAATCTTTGCATTCTGCTCTAGAGCTATGGATATAAAAGGAGATTAAATGGCATATATTGCTATATAAATGTAAAGTGCAGTCATTATTATTATTCATCACTCCTTCTGTCTTCACCAAAGTGTAATTTGACCTCTCAGCAATGTTCAATTTATGTGCCAGTTCAAATTAAAGATAGATCTTCCAGGTGCTTGAAACAGGGCTAGAAGGTATCTAAAGTTCCTTATAGACTCATTTGTCTATGAAATGTTGATATTAATTTTTTATAATCCTATGACTTGCAGTTTTGTAGCATGTACTTTTTTTTTTTTTTTTTTTTTTTTTTTTTTGCGGTACGCGGGCCTCTCACTGTTGTGGCCTCTCCCGTTGTGGAGCACAGGCTCCGGACGCGCAGGCTCAGCGGCCACGGCTCACGGGCCCAGCCGCTCCGCGGCACGTGGGATCTTCCTGGACCGGAGCACGAACCCGTGTCCCCTGCATCGGCAGGCGGACTCTCAACCACTGCGCCACCAGGGAAGCCCTTGTAGCATGTACTTTTAAAGTGTCTGTAAGATTTCTATGAGTTATTCCTTCTGAAAAGCTCAGCTTGTATCTGTTCAATGGCAATTAATTTTATTACGTTTTCTTAACTCCCTCTTAAAATGATACAGACATGTTCTTTTGCCTTTTTAAAAAATATCGTATTAGTGTGAAACACCTTTAATTTACTCCTTGAATAATGGAGTAAACGGGAAGCTTATTTCCCTTATTCAATTCATCAAACAACATTTATTTAGCACCAATTCTACCTAGCTCTGTTCTGTGTATATAAAATGAATATCACTATCATAAAAGATTTTCTACTCTTAAGGCTAAAGATATTATAAAAACTTGCAGTGTTGAATAACATAAACTCTCACCTTTGATATTATGAAAAATTTCTCGAAGATGTGTTCTGTCAACTTAGGAGATAAGGACTTTTTGTAATAAGAAATTTTTAATAATCATTTATTTAAAAATTAATTATTGTTCTTTCCAACCATTTTGCTTGTTAAAGTTTGAAGGTATAAATGTTAAAATCTATGAATAATTAGTTCAATTACCAAGAATAAGCACAGATGATCAACCCAACACATAAATATATATGTGAGTGTTTTTAAATGCATTACATGGATTAGAGAGAAATCTTAACCTTTCTCCCTCCCTGCCTGTTTTTTGAGCTATATCTTAATTTTCAAGAAGATAACCAGAACCACATCTCCTGGTGCACTTACATTAGTTTAAATTACATAAGTAAAAATAAGCAAACAAAGAAAAACTCCTCAACCAAAAATATAATGTTATGAGATTAAAATTTCTTAACTTTTATATGTGTGTATATATACATTGCATTACCAAAAGAGCATAAAAGAAGCCTTTCTATAGTTTTTTTTCTCCTTTCAAGACATGACCAACCTACAGAAAAACATTTCTGGGACTTTGACAACACTCTGGGTAGCATTTTCAGATTATCCTTTAAGGGTAAGAAAGCATTATCTGGTCTAAGAGCTGTGACAAGAGCTGTCTGAATGCCAGCAGAAAAGGACATTAGTAACCAAGATATATCATTTACAATGTGGCCTTTTTATGACTCCTGTCAAGTTACAGCATGATCTGAAGAAAATCAACATCATTTAAGGTTGCAATGACCTTCTAAGGGCTTGTTTTTAAGAGCAGAGGTTAGAAGGCACAACAGTGTGAGTCACTGAATATGATTGTACTGAAGCAAGTTTTATAGAATGTCATTTTCTTTTAACTCTGCTTGTAAGTTCAGTGTCTATTATATAATTTTTAAATATTTTTGGAAAATTAAGGATCTTTGTTAAGATGTCTGGATTTTTTTCTTTTCCAATTTGATTTTCTGTATAAGCTTAATAAAGACATATGGGCATAATGTCTATTAAAATGTGAGCCTCTTAAAAAATGTTTAAGAGACCAAAAAAAACACGTGAGCCTCAACATGATAAGGATATGCTGAATAACTTAATATAATCAGCTTATTATGTGTTGCTTTGTTTTTCATAAATTAAAACAAAGAACATAGCTCATCGATATATGAAGGAGACTACTGTGGAAGATATTTGGGGACAAATCAGAAGACAAGGCAATAATCCATACTGACTTGACAAACCAGATGACTTTTATAACTTTTGAAATGACCGACTAGGAGCAGTAGCACTCTAGAGCAAAGTTACAATTTATTTTAAATGTCAAGGAGAAGTTCTAGTCAAGAGAGTAGAGACAAAGCACACACAATCTTTTCTTCTTTGGAAGCTTGAAAATGAAAATAAATTCTGAAAAAAATCAGTGTAGGAAATAAATAGCAGACTAGTAGACAATCATGAAGAGAAAATAATTACTTGAATTTAGAAATGAAGACGTACCACAGAACATATCAGAGAGAAATAAAGAGATGATAAGTATTAAGAGTTGAAAGATGAAGAACAGATTGAGAAGCTTCAATTTTATTCAAGAGGATTTTCAGGAGGAATAATTATAGAAAACTGAGGAAAGAAAATATTCAGATATAATGCTTGAAATTTTTCAAGAATTGAAGAAAGATCTGAGTATTTGTATTGAAAAATTCATCAAGACTGAACTAACTGAACAAAAAAAATCACATTTAGACAGATCATAGTCAATGAAAACCCTTTACTGTTTTATAGAAATCAAACAGACTACTTTCTTTTTCTTATAGCCTATGTCCCCTGTTATTTTCTATATAAACTTTAATCATTTCTGTCTATATGTTTAAATTTATGCATCTTTTTCATAATATTACTGGAAGCTTTACTTTCACTTTTTGAAATTCTAACCTTCCACTATATTTAAAATATTCATTGGTCATCTCAAGGAGGATTACTTTCCCTTTTGTAATCACCTCTGGCCCCTTCTTTGTGTATATTTTTAAATTATTTTCTTACTTTGTTAGTTTATTATACAAGGAAACATTTCTTATTTATATTTTCAACCTCTATATTCTTCCAGTGTTCTGTGTACAGTAGACCCTCAGTAAACATTTTTTATATAAAACAGTGAACGAATGAACCCAGATAAAGGTCTCCAGTTATTCCCAGCCATAAACTAGGCTCTTGTCTAAATATTTGATTTATTGGAAGGCTTAGCATTTTAATACTTTTGGATAAAAACACCATTGGCTCTCATGAGCTGTAGTAAAATTTGCTTAGTTATAATAACTAAAAAGCATCCTCCACAAAGATGTTTGTATGTAGTGAGTTTGAGATAAATAAGGATTAATAAAGTTTTCTTTACTCTAAGCAAGTTAAATATAGGAAGATTTTTTAGTTATCTGTTACCACATGAATAATGTGATTAGATTTTCATTTAATGCCCAAAAAGGAGAATATAATAAATTCATGAGTTAGGTTAATAATAACATATTTCCTTATAATAAAGGTTGATAAACATTAGAAATAAAGATTTTGGGATAGGAAGGGTGGAAGGGAGGGAGACGCAAGAGGGAAGATATATAGGAACATATGTATATGTATAACTGATTCGCTTTGTTATAAAGCAGAAACTAACACACCATTGTAAAGCAATTATACTCCAATAAAGATGTTTAAAAAAATAATAAAGAAAGAAAGAAAGGTTTCCTAACAATAGATACATGGAAGAGGATTGACGATCACCTGTCCTGAATTGTGCTAGTGGGATGCCTTGAGATCTTGAGTGGACTTTTTCTGAGACACAAGTAATCTGTGATTTCTTTCTGAGCTGCAGCCTCTCTCTGTTTTGTTCATTCTGCTCAACTGGGGCCATTTCTCATTTCTCTCTTACAATTTAACATTAAGTTTGACCACTCCACTATAAATCAGTTTTCATTTATTCCTTCTATTCCCTTTCCTGCTTTAATATCAGGGAATAGTTTTTTAAGATAATTTGAATGAAGTAGGCTAACAATTGTAGAAAAAAGCAAGCCTCTGTATGTATCTGTGTGTCAATGTCTATATTCAGTGCAGAAGGGCTGGCTGATATGAAGAATTTTGAGAGATGAGTATTCTAGGTATCAGACTCTTCCTCCACAAACACTACAGGGCAGAAAAATACTTGCTTTTAAATTAATGGTATTTTGACAATTGTATTTACATTAATGGAGTATTTTGTTGCACGATGAGGATTAGAAAAGCACTGTACTTGGCTGATGAAAACTTATATTTTAACTATCAACTTTAATTAAAAATGAGAATTTCTAATATATATTCTTTATAAAGCCATATATGAACCCAAAATAGATCCTCAGAAAGAATAATAATAAATATTTTGCATCAAAGAAAGCAAATACTTGAATTTTGACTTTCTAAAATAATGGATATAAAATGTGGACCATTTTCAGTTCACAACTAGTGAACACAGAGAAAACTTATAGTTTCTGGTTGTCTGAGTGATCACGTTCTAATTAGCTAATGCCTCGCATATTGACAGCTTTGACTCTTTCAGGTAAATGTTTCAAGAGGAAAAGATGATGAATAATATGATTAACAGAAAACTTAAATTACTTAAATCTCAGGCTTTACTGGTAACCCATGAAATGTTCTGGTAACACTGCAAGTATAATGAATAATCTTAGATAATGGCTGCATAATGTAAGGAGTGCTCTCTGTTTCCATTCCTTCCATAAAGCAATTGTGGTTACAGTTGGCATTTTTGAGTATAAATGCTGCGTCTGTAATACCAGCTCCCCTGAAAAGTTTGGCAATAAGTGAGATTGATGACTGAGAACTACAAAACTGTCTTGAAATCATTGGCCTTTCTGAAACATTTGGAGCATCCATCTTTGTCCTCTCATTTTGAGTATCACAGAATTGGAAATCAGGTGATCTAGATTACAGTTCAGGCTCTGCCTCAAGCTGGTTGTGTGACCTTGGGCATCTCTCATAAATCTCTTGAGTTTACCTATTTTATTGCAAAATGAAGGGGTTAAATTAGATTGCTGTTGAAGTTCCTTATAGGCCAGCTCTAAAATTCTGTGAATCTAAAAACATCTGTTAATATATAAAAAACATATGTACTTTGTTTTTTGGGTTTCTTTTGAAATGGGGAAGGAAAAAAATTCCTTTATGTTGGGTTCAAATAGGAAAATATTATCCATAAAGTCCACAGAGCGTTGGAGATGTGGGAACAGTTTCTTACACCATAAAACAGTCCCACACATCCCCACCAGGCTCCTTTTCTCCATAAAACTTAGGACATTAATTCTCTACCTTCAAACCTATTTGGCTATACCTTCTTAGCAAGCAAAACTCTTTTTTTTTCTAGATTCCTTTCTCTTCTCTTGCCCTATTAGCTCTCAGCCCCCTTAAATGGTTTTCTGTCCCACTGAGAATCTTTGTCTGGCTCTATTTTCTGCTTCTATATTCAGTCACTCAGGTCGCTCTACTTCCATTGCTGATTGGAGATGACAGGTAGAAGGGAGGTTGGAAATGGTTCTTTGATCATGAACTGGCCTTAGAGTGGAATAGATAAAAGATGATCCAAGCTCTCAGTATACAGAAAATTCCTGCTTTCATGTTGCCTCTATGATAGGAAAATGATGTCTTTCTCTGTCTGTGCCCAAGAAGAGGGTGGGGAGGTGGACCAAAATCTGCTCTACCACCTGCTGCCCTGGGAGAATCCCTTCAGTCTTGAAAACTCCCTCTCTTCATGGTAGATAAAAAAGAATTCACTTGAACAACTGCTTGTCACACAGCAGGGAGTTAATAGTTTCACTGCCCACTTAGGTGCCTGCTTTAGGTCATCCATCTGTGGGAACTTGTCATTTATTGCTTTGCTTTGTAAAATGGCTACTTTATAAATTCTCCTTTGAATATATTCATTCTTTTTTGTTAACATCTTTATTGGAGTATAATTGCTTTAAAATGGTGTGTTAGTTTCTGCTGCATAACAAAGTGAATCAGCTGTACATATACATATGTTCCCATATCTCTGCCCTCTTGTGTCTCCCTCCCTCCCACCCTCCCTATCCCACCCCTCTAGGTGGTCACAAAGCACCAAGCTGATCTCCCTGTGCTATGCGGCTGCTTCCCGCTAGCTCTCTGTTTTACATTTGGTAGTGTATATATATCCATGCCACTCTTTCACTTCATCCCAGCTTACCCTTCGCCCTCCCCGTGTCCTCAAGTCCATTCTCTATGACTGCGTCTTTATTCCTGTCCTGCCCTTAGGTTCTTTGGGACCTTTTTTTTTTTCTTTTTTAGATTCCATATATATGTGTTAGCATACAGTATTTGTTTTTCTCTTTCTGACTTACTTCACTCTGTATGACAGTCTCTAGGTCCGTCCACCTAACTACAAATAACTCAATTTCATTTCTTTTTATGGCTGAGTAATATTCCATTGTATATATGTGCCACATCTTCTTTATCCATTCATCTGTCGATGGACACTTAAGTTGCTTCCATGTCCTGGCTATTGTAAATAGAGCTGCAATGAACATTGTGGTACATGACTCTTTTTGAATTATGGTTTTCTCAGGGTATATGCCCAGTAGTGAGATTCCTGGGTGGTACGATAGTTCTATTTTTAGTTTTTTGAGGAACCTCCATACTGTTCTCCATAGTGGCTGTATCAATTTACATTCCCACCAACAGTACAAGAGGGTTCCTTTTTCTCCACACCCTCTCCAGCATTTATTGTTTGTAGATTTTTTGATGATGGCCATTCTGACTGGTGTGAGGTGATACCTCATTGTAGTTTTGATTTGCCTTTCTCTAATGATTAGTGATGTTGAGCATCCTTTCATGTGTTTGTTGGCAATCTGTATATCTTCTTTGGAGAAATGTCTATTTAGGTCTTCTGCCCATTTTTGGATTGGGTTGTTTGTTCTTTTGATATTGAGCTGCATGAGCTGCTTGTAAATTTTAGAGATTAATCCTTTGTCAGTTGCTTCACTTGCAAATATTTTCTCCCCTTCTGAGGGTTGTCTTTTCGTCTTGTTCCTTGCTTTGCTGTGCAAAAGCTTTTAAGTTTCATTAGGTCCCATTTGTTTATTTCTGTTTTTATTTCCATTTCTCTAGGGTCAAAAAAGACCTTGCTGTGATTTATGTCATGGAGTGTTCTGCCTGTGTTTTCCTCTAAGAGTTTTATAGTGTCTAGCCTTACATTAAAGAATCCATTTTGAGTTTATTTTTGTGTATGGTGTTAGGGGATGTTCTAATTTCATTCTTTTATGTGTAGCTGTCCAGTTTTCCCAGCACCACTTACTGAAGAGGCTGTCTTTTCTTCGTTGTATATTCTTGCCTCCTTTATCAAAAATACAGTGACCATATGTGCATGGGTTTATCTTTGGACCTTCTATCCTGTTCCATTGATCTCTGTTTCTATTTTTGTGCCAGTACCATACTGTCTTGATTACTGTAACTTCTGTAGTATAGTCTGAAGTCAGGGAGCCTGATTCCTCCAGCTATGTTTTTCTTTCTCAAGATTGCTTTGGCTGTTCAGGGTCTTTTGTGTTTCCATACAAATTGTGAAATTTTTTGTTCTAGTTCTGTGAAAAATGCCAGTGGTAGTTTGATAGGGATTGCGTTGAATCTGTAGATTGCTTTGGGTAGTAGAGTCATTTTCACAATGTTGATTCTTCCAATCCAAGAACATGGTATATCTCTCCATCTGTTGAATCATCTTTAATTTCTTTCATCAGTGTCTTATAGTTTTCTGCATAATGGTCTTTTGTCTCCTTAGATAGGTCTATTCCTAGGTATTTTATTCTTTTTTTGCAATGGTAAATGGGAGTGTTTCCTTTATTTCTCTTTCAGATTTTTCATCATTAGTGTATAGGAATGCAAGAGATTTCTGTGCATTAATTTTGTATCCTGCTACTTTACCAGATTCATTGATCAGCTCTAGTAGTTTTCTGTAGTAGCATATCTAGGATTCTCCATGTATAGTATCATGTCATCTGTAAACAGTGACAGCTTTACTTCTCCTTTTCTGATTTGGATTCCTTTATTTCTTTTTCTTCTCTGACTGCTGTGGCTAAAACTTCCAAAACTATGTTGAATAATAGCGGTGAGAGTGGGCAACCTTGTCTTGTTACTGATCTTAGTGGAAATGGTTTCTGTTTTTCACCATTGAGGACGATGTTGGCTGTGGGTTTGTCATACATGGCCTGTATTATGTTGAGGTAAGTTCCTTCTATGCCTACTTTCTGGAGGGTTTTTATCAGAAATGGGTGTTGAATTTTGTTGAAAGCTTTTTCTGCATCCATTGAGATGACCATATGGTTTTTCTCCTTCAGTTTGTTAATATGGTGTATCACATTCATTGATTTGCGTATATTGAAGAATCCTTGCATTCCTGGGATAAACCCAACTTGATCATGGTGTATGATCCTTTTAATGTGCTGTTGACTTCTGTTTGCTAGTATTTTGTTGAGGATTTTTGCATCTATGTTCATCAGTGTTATTGGCCTGTAGTTTTCTTTTCTTGTGGCATCTTTGTCTGGTTTTGGTATCAGCATGATGGTGGCCTCGTAGAATGAGTTTGGGAGTGTTTCTCCCTCTGCTATACTTTGGAAGAGTTTGAGAAGGATAGGTAAAAAACATATGTACTTTGAATTGAAGGAAACTACTGCTATTATTTTGCAAATAAGTAAATATTTGAATTTAATCCATGAATCTTGGATCAGCTACATTTTTGCCCATTGATATCCATTGCGAGCTCATTTCTTTTTTTTTAATGTTTATTTATTTATTTGGTTGCATTTGGTCTTAGTTGTGGCAGGCAGTTTCCTTAGTTGTGGCATGTAAACTCTTAGTTGTGGCATGCACATGAGATCTAGTTCCCTGACCAGGGATTGAACCTGGGCCCCCTGCATTGGGAATGCAGCGTCTTATCCACTGCACCAACAGGGAAGGCCCTTGAGCACATTTGTAATGCCAACTTTAAAAATCTTTATATCTGATAACTCAAAAGCTAAGTGTTAGGCACACATCATTTTTTTCAGAAATATCCGAAGATGAAATACTTTGCAGATTATCAGAATAACTAAAATCTCTGTTTTTTCTACCGTGTTAACGTTTTTATCTCTGATGTGTTGTTTCACTGAAAAAAAAAACTCTATGCAAATATACATCCAACTCAATGTTGCTTCACAAAATAACTGGCCCACAGTTTAGATCCCACAGAAATACCAGGTAGAACATTATGAAGAATTTAACATGAGCATAGCAGAAGAGGAATAAACATGACTGTAATTCTTTTGAACTCACTTATTTCTTATTAAAAACAAGTCCGTATTATAGAAGGCAGGAAAAAAAAATGAAAATAACAGGAAATCTAGGCTTTCTGGTTACCGTATATCCGATGGATTGGCCACCATAGCTAAGTGAAAGTGTATCTCTGGAGATAACAAGAAAACTGAAAATGGACAATTGTGCCTTGAGGAGCTATTGTTGACTTGAGCATAGATATCTGAATCATTATGCAATTGCTGGTGATCCAATATACATATATTGATTTCCTCTCACACACAGTGCAGGCTTATCTAGAATGGACTTAATTCTGGCAGTAAATGAAAGTCATCCTATTATTAATTATGGCAACAAATTAATAATTATTTGAACATTTACTATGTGTGAGGCTATGAGCTAAAAAGTTTTTGTAATTATCCTATTTTATTCTTCAAAACTCCAGTGTGGTTAGTACTATCATTATCTCCATTTTTCAGATGCGGTAACTAAAATTTAAGGATGATAAGTAACTTATCCAAGTTTATATATCCAGGAAGTGGTATCGGTGGTTCTTTTTTTAATATTTATTTATTTGGCTGTGCTGGGTCTAGTTACAGCACGTGGGATCTTTGTTGCCATGTGCAGCACCTTTGTTGGGGCATGCAGTATCTTTTAGTTGCAGCATGTGGATTCTTAGTTGTGGCATGCATGTGGGATCTAGTTCCCTGACCAACTATCAAACCCGGCCCCCTGCACTGGGAGCACGGAATCTTAACCACTGGACCATCAGGCAGGTCTGGGTGAGTCCAAAGCCAATTTTTTAAATCAATATAGTATATTGTTTGAATATTAGATTGAAACTGTGTCAGAAGATGGAAGAGAATAAGCCTTCTAGGATCACAGGCTGTGCTGTTGGCTACATTGTATTCCCTGATTCATTGTATTTGGGTGTTTTATCTCTCCAAAATTACAAAACTCCTCTAGAGCAGAAAAGTGTGAGTCCTTCCCTTTATCCCGCCAAAGGGCTAGCACAGTTGGGGAGCAACATGCTTTGGTTGTTCCACTGGTAAATTTTATTTTCTAATATTTGATTTATAAGTATTCCCACAACATTTAAAAAAATGTAGCTGTGTGAGAGTCCAAGTGAAGTGGATGAACACACTGTACAAACAGCAATTTTCAAAATAATATTTCTTCAAGATTGAGGAAGAGGATGGATAGTGAAATTATTTTTTTCCTCCTGTTTGTGTTCCTGAACAAGCTCTGTTCACAATTCAAGTATCAATTGTTAAAATAATTAAATAAGGAGGCCATTAGACTGAAGGGGCTCTAATGCCTTGGTAGCCCACAAGCAAACCAAAACTTGAGCCAGAGTCCATGCACTAGAATGTAAGAAAATGAAACTCAAGAACAACCAGTCATAACAGCGAACTAGGCTTTACAACATAAGGCAACTGCTTAAGCTATAACCAATCAAAGAATTGATTTGCTTTGCTTCACTGACTTCTCTATAAAAACCTTGCCTCTATCTCCTTTTAGTGGAACACTCCTTCACCTTTGGTTTCATGCTGCCAGATTCCAATCCATGTAAGCTCCAATAAACTGTTGAATATTTTGATGTGCCTCATTTTACCTTTTAACATAGTTTTCTGCCCCTTCTTCCCTACAGTGACTTTGTACAAAAAAGAAATTAGCTCAGAGGACGACAAGGGACAAAAAGGGAAATGATGTTTACACTTAACTAATAACAAAGAGAATAAAAATAAAACCTTCCAAAAACGAGGGCTTGGGAAGATATTTCATGTCTCTCAAATTTCAATGTAAAAATTGTTCATAAATAATTTCTTTTTCGTTGTATGATTATCTAAACATAAATACATTTCCACTAATAAGAGATGCTCAATAGTCACATTTCTATAACTTAGTTCAGGTCTACCTTCTCTCCTCTCTAATTCCACTAATTCTAGCTTCATCAGCTTTACTCTTGTTACCATATGGTTCCCATTAAAAAAGTAAGAAGTAGAATATATTTCACTTCCTATAAAAGCAAATGTTACAAAAGAATTTAAGGAAATGACTTTGGTAGCAACACATAAAGCTTTCACTCCTAAATGACAAGAGAGCTGTGGGAAAATTGGAGAGGTATTATTTGTACAACAAACACAGTAATTGTTTTTTCTGTGAGATTGGAAATCTTGCTGTCGTGTTTATTTGCCAACTGTTTTCCTTGACAAACTAAACTTATTTTATTTGGATGAATATGTTGTCCAGAATTGTACCAGTGACATGACTTGAATTATCTCTGTCCATAAAAACCATTAGTTGACAGAAACCTTCAGAAGGTGAGATATATAACTTTACATAAACTGTGTTATGAGGAAATTTATCTTTTTTCAACAGTATTTTTAAAACCTCTGCATAGATATTTCCCCATGAAATAAGTGTTTAAGTAGCCAAAGGAAAGTTGATATATTTCTAATTATTCATTCCTAATGATAAAATATATACATTTGTTAATTGCAGTCCTTCTGGGAGGGAAAATCCACCCTTTTTAGTTCACTATGGAAAAATTATTTGTTCTATAATTTATATAGAACTAACATTTTAAAATTAAACAAACACGTATAGCATTTTAAAATTACTTAAAACCAATTGATAACATATTTCAAAAGAAAATGACATTTTGAGTTATTAGTGATAAATTTCTTGGCTCCAGAAACTGTTATTCCAGTCTTAGATGCATCATATCCAATCTTTATCTATAAAATATAACTTAAAAAATCTTATGGATATCTGGCTACTTTTCTAAAACTTCTTTTTTATCTGTCTTAATTCCTAGATCAGCAGTAATGAGCATACATCAGGAAGCTAATACCTACTTGTAGATGGATTAAGTTAAATCATTACAGTCCAAAAATTTTATTGTGCTTTAAGTGAGCTAGTCTTCTGATAATAAACCATTTACCTATTTTATGTTCTTAGTCTTTTGATATTAGACACTTTAATTTTTACTTCAACGATGGTAATAGAAGCAAGAAATCATTTGCTAGCAACGTACAGAGACAAGAAATTATATAATAAATATAAAATTATATTTGATAGAAAATATTTGTCATCTTTTAATTCTGATGAAAGTTTTAGAATTATTCAATTTATTGCTTAGCATGTTTTGTTGACATTTTTTGGTACACTCATATCAGAAACATGAAGTGTATTTAGATTTTACTGTTTTTAACAAGCAATCCCTAAATTTGTCTGCCTTAAAGTAATACAATTTTGATTTTTGTTCAACTATATTTCTTCACAAATTGAGAGGAACAGTTAGTTACTCATTAATTACTAAAAAATGCAGACAGATGGAGTATCCACCATCTTGGATGTTTCCCTCTCTGTGTCAAAGGGTCTGACACAGGCAATTAAATATCGGCCTGACACTGTGGTACATGACTCTTTTGCAGCAGTATTTGCAATAGCCAGGACATGGAAGCAACCTAAGTGCCCATTGACAGATGAATGGTAAAGAAGATGTGGCACATATATACAATGGAATATTACTCAGCCGTAAAAAGATACGAAATTTGAGTTATTTTTAGTCAGGTGGATGGACTAGAATCTGTCCTACAGAGTGAAGTAAGTCAGTAAGAGAAAAAGAAATACCTTATGCTAACACATATATATGGAATCTAAAAAAAAAGGGGGGGGGCGGTTCTGAAGAACCTAGGGGCAGGACAGGAATAAACATGCAGACGTAGAGAATGAACTTGAGGACACGGGGAGGGGGAATGGTAAGCTGGGAAGAAGTGGGAGAGTTGCATGGACATATATACACTACCAAATGTAAAACTGATAGCTAGTGGGAAGCAGCCACATAGCACAGGGAGATCAGCTCGGTGCTTTGTGACCACCTAGACGCGTGGGATAGGGAGGATGGGAGGGAGACGCAAAAGGGAAGAGATATGACGATATATGTATATGTATAGCTGATTCAGTTTGTTAAAATCAGAAACTAACACAGCATTGTAAAACCAGTATACTCCAATAAAGATGTTAAAAAAATAATAAATATCAGGCCTGAAAATGAGATACAAGATTTATTTACCAGAACTACATGGAAATACCAAACACAAAGGAGAATAAAAAAGCAATCCTACCATGTTTTGTGGAAGATATAGAGCTGTAATTACTTTTTGAGCAGCAAAATGGCTGTTACGTTGTTTGTTATGGTTTTTGGTTGCAATGACATTTTATATATATTGTAATTGAGTATAGTATAGTGGCTAAAAGTGCACATTCTAGACCTGGAATGCTCAATTTTAAATCCTGGCTCTGCCTTTTAATTAGCTATAAGTTGAACAAGTTACTTAGATTCTTCGTTCTTTAGTTTTCTCATCTGGGTATGTTGGTATCTTCCATAAACTGTCATTCTAAATGTTAAATATGGTAATATGTGTAAAACACTTAGAACAGTGACTGGCGTAGAAACTGTTAAAATGTTGGCATATGAGCTCAATATAATGCTGTAAAATCACTTCTCAGTGTCATTGTAGATAGGATTTATGTATTTCATGTCAATGTATGTGAGTGCTTTAGGATTAATTGGATTAGATCTAAGATTCAAATATACTTGATGTATAGTTAAATGAACTATCTTCTTTTCCCTGACTTTATGTGTATCTACAAATTCACAGGAATATCTGAAGGAAAGAATCTCAACTGGGACGAAGCATGGACTGTGTCTTATATCAGCAAAAATAGCCTGGAAAACCTAAGACTGACAGAGGTAAGTGCAAGTGAGGACGAGGATGGGTAAGTCCAGGCCTGGCCTAGCTGCAATGTTGCTCTCACAGTTTCTGGAAGGAGACTGCAATGAGTGAGAAGTGAGGACCCCTCTTTCTGTTGCAAAGGTGGTGGGTAGGCTCCTGGTTCTGTCTTCCATGGCAATAATTCCCAAAGCAGTGGCAGCAGAAACTCTGATTGGCAATAATGAGGAATTGTCTCTTACTGAATTTAGTTGGTTCATAAGGAGAATATTCACAAAATTACTACGGAATTATCGGTAGTGATCTAGTTTTGAAAATGCCTTAAGTCTGTAAAATCTTCTTAGGCATATTCTTAGTGTGTACAAATTCTTCGCCTAGCAGGAAATTTGATTTTTCATCAAAATTAATGACTGAATCACAACATGGATAATTATACTTGGTAATACCATTACAAAAGTAAGAATAACTATGAAGTAATGGTACTAGAGTTCTGTAGTTCATAAAATAATACTGTAGGCATTTCTTTTAAAAAGTTTTTTTTAAGTATATATGAGCAGAATTAATTCCAAACCTAATCTCTTTAAAAGTTATCAATTGCTTGAAAATATGGGTATGATGGTAGTTTCATTAAAATAAAATTTACATACATAATTATGTAGATTTGTTCATCAAGTATACATTTATTAACTTAATTATGATTTACTGAATAATACTAAAGGGACTAAATATCTTGGTTTGGTATAATTAAGCCCACACAGGTCTAACAAGTCACAGTATATATTCTGTAAATATACCGGTTTTATTGGGAAAAAAATCACATAGTGGAAAGAGAAGCACATGGTTACTAGGTATTTAGTATCTTTGACTAGGTCATCTGAAAAGAAGTTCTTGTGGTTCATTTTGTAACTAGGTCCCTAGGCCAGCTATGAGCACATGTTGGCACTGATATGAATATTTACTGTCACATTCCTCTAAATCTCTAAATAGGACAGTATTGATAAGGAAAAAAACAGCACAAGGAAGTAAAAAAAATCTGATCAATTGATCCATTGTGATGCTTAATCAGGACTCCTGTGAACACTCTAGATGAGGTGAAAGGATCCAGCTGCTCTCATTCCTAGTTTCCAGGATTAAACTGGGCCAGCTCTATGCTGCCAAACGTGGAGCTGCTTAGAGCTTAGAGCCCTAAGTGAGAGGGACTCTTTCTTCCTCCTATTCTATTTTCTTACAATATATGTTAGAAATACCTAATACATATGGTTTAAACAGAGCGAGGTTTAGACAACAAGGTATCTGAGTATGAAGGCCAAGTATACATGAAGATGTCAGGGCTTAGATGAATTTGAGCTTATATACAATGACCTTCGGTGAAGCTGGAAACAAGCCTGTAAGCACAAAGAGCTTTGCCACCTCTTACACACTACCCAGTCTCCCAGAAAGTTGATCTTAGCTGCAGATTCTCCCCTTGGACCTTTAGAGAAATAAAAACTACAAATGTCCAGTAAATATATTGGGGTCTCTTATGACCATCTGCTTGTCTTGATACATGTATTTCAAGCCATGTCTATATAATCGAAGTACATCAGATCTGACTTTTAAAAAGTCAATCATAATGATCCCAGAAATCCAAATCTATGGTCAGGCTTCCAGATTAATCAAAATGGGTCCTTCTTTGCAAATCAGTGAGCAAAATAAAAGCTGTTATATGGTCCATAGTTTTAATATATGAATATTCAACTCCTCACAGTAATACTCATATATCAGTTGAGGTCACATTTGCCACAAATTCTTTTAAAATTTGGTTTTAGAGCTTTTATGATTTTTGAAGATTGATTAAATTACATTTAATGATTGTGGCTCTGACTTGCAGATTTATTTTAGGAACCAGGAATAAGGAAGCCTCAGATCTATTAAATTTAACTAAAGTGCAGACAAAATTCCCAAATGAGCATCATAATGGATCTCATGTACGTATATTTTAAAAGACTGGGCTATTTTTTCCTTATCCATGCCAGTTTTGTGATATTTAGAAGGCACCAACTGTAAGAGACCAATATCAAAGCAAACAGGCATTTGAAGCTGACCTAAGAAGCCACAAAATGTGCAGCAAGAACTTGTTCAGTTGACTGAGTCAAAGCTACTAAATACAGAGTTCTAGGCCATGGGTTAAGACCCAAATTTTAATATTGAACAATCCAAGCAGATGCTTGAATTTGATATTTTTGAAAGAATTTTTCATTTTCATATGAATATCTAGTACAATCAAATATGTACAAATGCATGTATAGAGAAATAATTATGAGACATGCTTATTAGAAACATATGTATATATGTGTATGTATATGTATTTAGAGTGGCATTAAGATCACTCAAAACTAATGAGATGAAATCAGAGAAAGATAATTTCAAACTTCTGTTAAAAGCATTTGAATATAAATGAGAAGGAAATAAAATCATACTCCCTAAAAGTGATCCTTCCTTTAAATTTATTAATGTATATACTCATCCATTTATTCTTTCAGTCAAGCAATATTTAATGAGTGCTGAGTTGCAAAAATCAACATAATGTTAAGCCGAGCTTTGAGTTGCTCATAATATTCATCAAACCTTGGGCTAGTGGCAAGTATACTTTCAAATAATGAAATCAGGAATGTCTTTAAATTTAGAGAGTAAGTTCTTGGTGGCAAATAAGAACTTTGGATTTTGAGCCAATCATGACCCTGGGCATAAAATTCAAGTAGTGTAGCTGTGGCTTGTTTATTTCTCAGCAATGCCTTTCCATTTATCCAGTATGTAGGAGAGGAAGTTTACATTATTGTACAGTAACACACTGCATAGTGAAACACATGCAGTTGAATACAAAGTTTTAAAAGAACTCTTGGGAAAACTTAGTGTTTAATTTTACCCTTATCTTTTTTCTCTATCACTTGGCTACTACATAGATTTTGGTGATTTTTATATTTTATTCTCATTTTTAATAGAGAATTTTAGGTTACTGATTTAAGATTATTTATTTTCTAATGTAAGTATTTAAAAGCTTCAAGTTTCTCTCTATGCATGGCTTTATCTATGTGGTATTTTGAAATGTTACCAGATTCTAAAGATTTCAAACATGGCTTCTATTAGTTAACCTGTTTGATACAAATATAATTGAACAATCTCTGTTTACAGTTAAAAATAAAAATTAAGGCTAGACAAGCTAAAGAACTAGTACTCAGAGCGTGGCTGAGAGGCACTCCAGCTTACTCATGCACACATTTTCTAGTGATCACCGGAAAGTCCTTTCACCTTGTGGCACAACAAAGGTATGGTTCTCACTCCCAGTACATCCAACAGCCTGAAGAGGGCTTCATGAACACGCTAAAACTTTTTTTTTCCCTCCTCTTTTCCTCCTTTCTATTTTGTTCAGCCTCTTGAACTTTACAACTCTCAGGAACCAATCTTTTTATGGCAGAAAGCTGCATGAGTGATAATCCAACTGAGCAGTGTCATCCACCTGAAGGATGACACTGGAAATTGCATGGTTTGTTAAGGAAGGAAATTGTCACATTCTGAACAGTGGTTTCACTGTGAGTCCACGCCCAAGGACATCTTCACACATACCGTTCCTCTCACACCCACCCCACATTATACTGCTTCGTGAACTTCAAGTCATGAATGCTCATGTAGCTATAGTGCAAAAGGGCGATTTATTTCATTAATGTTCTCAATAAAGTCTTAAAGGTGAAAAAATGCTACAAGTTGTTGGAGATAATTTGTGGGGTTCTATTGTACATTAATGTTATTAACGAATTGCAGCTAGTGTTTAACATTTGCTTAGTTCTAAATATAGATAATTTCACTCTAACTCATAAAATAGGAACTTTATAAACCAAGTAAATTAAAGTTTTATTATTTTCAATATAAAAAATTTTCAAAATTATTTGAAAGCGGATTTTCAGTAGGGAAGGTGTTTGAGCAGCACAATGGCTGTTAACGTTGTTTGTTACGGTTTTTGGTTGCAATGGCACATGATTAACCATTTGGCAAAAAGCCTAAAGCAAGGAGAATTTTAATACTGAAATATTAACTTCATGAAACTATTAAAATATTTCAAAAATAAATTAGATATACACACTTTTAAGGGAGCTGTTTATTGTGAAACAAGAGGTACATATTTTTCTGGAAAAAGCAGTGGAATGGGACAAATTGATTTTTGGCAAATTATGGATGTCCTGATAGTCTCTGACAGTCCTTATTTATAAATGAAGAACTTGTTGCTAAGGTCTCTTCCAGTCATAAAATTACAATTTTATTTTTTAAATAGAAATTTCAATATTCTTAATTCATAAGAATATTGAATGTTATAAATAGATATTAAATTTAAATCTTGTTTAAATGTGATGTAAACTTTGAAGACACTGTTGAATAAATAATTTCTTTTATATTACACTTGAATTCTAATTTGAATTGTCTATATTCATATAACTCAGTTTTGTATTAATATTTTCATAATTTCAAAGCCCTAGAAGAACAATCATATTCAGTGATATCTCCTGCAAGGTAGATAGATATAGATATATATATAATTTAATATATATATGAGTAAATAGACATCTAATACATCATTTTAATTCTTCTGTTTTTTTTTCTTCCTGGCTGCTGTGGGAATTATAACATGCATTTATTCATCATAATTCTGGGTCAGATTAGTACTAACTTAATTCCGGTAAATATAAAGGCATTGTAGCCATTCAGAAAATGTAAGTTTCTCCTTCCCACCTTAAAAGGTATAATCTTGGGGATTTCGGGCCCTTTCTGTTCTTTCTTGTTTCATCTTTTGCCACCTTAGCTACCACAGCAAAAAGAAACCAAGGGATCCATTGAGCTAGGATTAGATTCATCATTTTTCAATTTTGTTAGTAAATTTTACCTCTCATAACAGATGACAGCTCACCTTCTATTTCAGATATGGGTGAATCCAAAGCCATCCAGGCATCAGGGCTTCAGCAATCCCACCTCTCCCTCTTTCTTTTCCCCAAACAATGCTTTAGTCATGTTTCTGTAAATGGAGGTCGTTTTAACAAATTCCATCATTGCTACTACTTGGATTGGGAGTCCCAAGGCCACTCGCACATTTGGTGATTTGCTAGATGGACTCAGGGGACTCAAAGGCTATTATACTCATGGCTGTGAAATACTACAGAGAACGAATACACAACAGGATTAGCAAGGGGAAAAAGACACATCTCGCAGAGACTGAATGAATCCCACCACAGGTTTCCTATGTGCTCCTCAAAGGGGCGACAGAGCACACACCTTCCTCCACCAGTGAAATGTACACGACTTCCGCACAGGAAAGTCTGTTTGAGACTCAGGGTCCAAGGTTTTATTAGGGGCTGGTCACATAGGCACTCTGCCTAGCCACAGCTACCAAAATTCGATATTCCCAGAAGGAAAGCATTTGTTCACCATAAATCACATTGCCTATACAAACAGTCTACACAGAGCAGTACAGAGACTTAATCAGTTTACAGAACATTTCAAAGCCAAACTTCCTGAAGCCAGCCAAGGGCCAGCTCTGCAAACAAGCCCTTCTAAGGACCAGTCCTGCTATGTTAACTCTGTCCTGAACATCCTAACATGCTGTCATTACTCAATTCCTATTTGATTCTGTCTTTAATGCATGTTGTCCTATTACATTCTCCCAATAATTTACTGAGACACATATTGTTATTCCCCTTCTACTTTTCTGATGAGAAAACTGAGAATCAGAGAAAATTAATTTCAAAAGGTCATATAAGTAGGAAGAGGTAGCAAGGTTTGACTTTGAAGTCAAGATTTTATTCATTAAATATACCCTCATCGTATGTCTTCAAAAAATATTTACTGAATGAGAAGATATCAAGTGACTTGGGACTGAAGGTACCATATTATTTAATATAGCTGTATATGTGTAGAACCCTGTATTCTTACCGTAACTCTGTGAATTAAGGCAAAACTTATTATTCCCATTAGACAGAAGAGGAAAATCAAGAGCTGAAGTATATAGAAATATATGGCTACTAATTATCACTTAGAATTTAAATAAACTTCCTAACTCATTCCATGCTTTCTTTCTACACCAAGAAATATGTGTTTTTCATTACAACTATGTTTTTTAAATGCTCTAATTAATATGCCCAAGCACTGTCAGAGACAGGAAAACTCCTTGCAATTTTGGAAAGAGATAAATCTCAAAGGATTAAATATAAGTTATAATCATTTTTAGAATGCAGCTCAATTGAGTAGGAAAGCTTCTCTAGACTGTTCTTCAGGGATGGATATTAATCCAGCACACAGTAATTTGCTCACACATCACATCAAGGCAGAGCCACTAATGTGTGGCAAGCTTGAATTTCAGGGTTCTCACAGAAACAGATTCGTTCAGACAATACTCTTTTATTTTTTCATTGTAATACTAAATGCTGACATTTGTGCAGAAAACTATAAAGAAAAAGAAAAATGTTGGAGATTAGTCCAACAATTAATGTAATTTGGCAAGAGCAAAATATGATGTATAAAATAATTTTCTTTACAATCCTTAAAATAATTACAAATATTTGTCCCTAAAAGAGAAGAACTAGAAATTCAGACATTATCATGGAGGTAACTAAAGCATTTCTTTTAGTCAGTTGAGAATATACAAGGAATGTGCTTTTAAAGCTTAAGTTTCAAAAAATGTTAATATAAATTTTTTCCGGTCTTTCTCTCTCCCCTGATGTTAGCAGATTATCATAGTTAGTACAGATTTTAATACTTATTGTTAGTCTTTTAAACTAATAAGGGAACTCTAAATCAATACAAGGTGCATATACTGAGTGCCTACTATCAATTAGAAAGCTTTCTAGGTAGTTTAAAGTACAGCTAGCGCTGAGAACTATTGAATTAGAGAATGCCCATTCTGTTGTTTACATAACCTTTTTCAGTTAACAATTGTGATACATTTCCACATCAACGATACCAAATGTGCATTTTCTATAGCTAGATAGCAGTCCATATAAAATTAAATATATTATAATTTTGAAGAATACAAGGCATACTTTTGTATAGATGTCTTTTTTTTTAATCACGTACTTCTTGTTAATTTATTATTGGTAAATGTATAGATGTCTTTTTTTTTTAACATCTTTATTGGAATATAATTGCTTTATAATGGTGTGTTAGTTTCTGCTTTATAACAAATTGAATCAGCTACATATACATACATCACCATATCTCCTCCCTCTTGTGTCTCCCTCCCACCCTCCCTATCCCACCCCTCTAGGTGGTCACAAAGCACCGAGCTGATCTCCCAGTGCTATGCGGCTGCTTCCCACTAGCTATCTATTTTACATTTGGTAGTGTATATATGTCCATGCCACTCTCTCACTTTGTCACAGCTTACCCTTCCCCCTCCCCATATCCTCTAGTCCATTCTCTAGTAGGTCTGTGTCCTTATTCCCGTCTTGCCCCTAGGTTCTTCATGACCTTTTTTTTTTCTGAGATTCCTTATATATGTGTTAGCATATGGTATTTGTTTTTCTCTTTCTGACTTACTTCACTCTTTATGACAGACTCTAGGTCCATCCACCTCACTACAAATAACTCAATTTCATTTCTTTTTATGGCTGAATAATATTCCATTGTATATATGTGCCACATCTTCTTTATCCATTCATCTGTTGATGGAAGATGTCTTTAAATACCAATTTAAATTCCAACGTGACATTTTATACAGAGAATTAGAAGACTGAAGATTTCATTTTAGTATACATAGTAATAAAAAATATTCTTGTTGGCAAATATAATATTTTTCAATTCAAAGGCAACTAGTCTCATAGTTGGCAGGGAAAAAAACCTAAGCTTGTAAAATCAGCTAAGAGATCAGTTTGTTCATCACAAAGTCCTGAAAGGCAGTGTCATTGTCTTTGTAAATGTTACTATATTGATTAAAATTTTCTTCTAAGTTCTTTGGTTTGGCTTACAAATGCCCTTTACACACTAGCCTCTTATGTATTCTGACTCAGTGTTTGAAGCAGCCATGCTCTTTCATGATTCCATAACTTCTAGTTACTTTATCTTCCAGAAATCTCCTTCCTCTATTCCTACTCATCTCTTAAGACTCAATTCAAATTGGGGTCTTAACACCCCATAGTTTTCCCTTCATACTTTCTAATCTGGACTTAATGTTGCATCTCAACATATTGCAAAATATATTTTAATGTATCGTAATCTAATTATAAATCTATCTAATGTAATAATTTGTGATCTCCTCCAAGCAAATAAGTTCTATATTATTCATTTTTACATCATGTAAACCAAGCCTAGTAATTCTTCATATATTTATACAAGTTACTTGGATAATTACATACATACTCCCTCTTCTGTAAAGAGATTGAATTTGGAGTTTACACAGTTTCACATATGGTTACTGTTGGAAACATTGTTTAGCTGAGTGATTCCACAAACTAAGCAGCACACTGGAATCACTTCTTTGATATAAGGCCCTGTGCCTAGAGAGTCTGAGTCAGTAGACGATCCACGGGCCTAGGAATCTGTATTTCAACACAGATATCTGGAAATTCTCATGCAGTGACCTTCAGGAACAATGGTTGAGAATGCTGATATGAAAACCACCAATTAATTCATGCTGTCTTCCCTTTCATTTGTTGATTCATTATATACTTATTGAGTCTGGCACTTGCAAGGTGTTAGGAGGTTTAATTGGTGAACAAAAAAGCCCTGTGCTTACCCTCAGGGAGATGACCGTCTTGTGGCAGTAACAGATTCCAAGTATCATATCAATACAAATATAATTATAATTGGGAGTGATAAGTACTATGAAAGAAAATGAGTCCTAACCAACGTTTTCAAAGAGCAAGAAAAGCTTTTCGGAAAAATGGCATTTAAGGAAAGACCATATAAAAATGAATGGAAGTTAAGTATGTAAAGAAGGCACAGGAAGAAATTAGGTGACAAAAATCATTTCAGGTAGAAGGGAATTCTTCTACACTCTGAGGAAGTGAGACGGAGCTTGCCACTTTGAGAAATCCAGAAACCCTTGTGACTGGATCAATGGAGATTTGTGCAGGGTAAGTTTAGAGTGTGTATGGGGAGGGGTGAGGAATCATTCAGTCTGGAAGTCAGGTTAAGGATTTTGATCGTCATTTCAAAAATAATAGGAAGGATTTTAAAGGTTTAAGCAAGACATTCACATGATGAAACTTAGATTTTAAAAGAACGCCAACTTCTGTGTGAAAACTCAGTGGGCTTGGGGTGGAGGGTGGCTGTAGTTGGGGACAACAATGAGAGCAGGCAGGTCAGTAGAAGTTTGGTATAAAAATCCAGTGGAGGAGTAATGATAGCTTAGCCACAGTGGCAGCCAGAGGCAGAGACAAGTGGACTTTGTCAAGACATATCAGGAATTAAGGAGTGCTTTTTGGTCCCTCAAAAATAAATTTGTTTCCTAATGTCTTTAGAATGGGATAACTGGTTTGCCTCATGTAGTAGAGGGTTTAGGACACAAGGTGCCTAAACATTATTAGGATGTGTACAGGGCATTGCACTCTTAGAAGAGGCAATAACTTGAAATGGAAAACATGAATGCTTTGGATTCAGAGAGCTCATGCTCTGGCTCTGAGTTTCCTATCAACTTGTACCTTAAGTAAATCTCTCAAGCTCTTTGTTCCTCAATTCATCATAAGGAAAATTGGAACAGTCTTGAGGAAATCCAAGTTCTGGTATGGTTTCACAGTATGAGACTATTTCTTAATTTTTCTGGAAGGGCTTGGTGGATCTACAGTGCTATTTGATTATGATTTAGAAAACCAACTTTAAGACTTGATACGCAAATAAAATTTCCAGAAATTCCACTTGATATGCTACCATAAAATATGAATAATATCTTCGTTTTTGGTTTTCAGGCAACATCTTTGCCACATTTTGTGATTCATTTCTTTGAAATATTTTAGAGTGAAACTTGCAACAATCCCCATCAAAATTCCTCCTCTTCAAATCAGGCTTCAGGCTCAATGACAGCAATGTAATTACTTCTAGTTTTAATTAAAATATAGCTGATAAGAAGTAACTATTAAAATGATAGTTTAATTTAATGGAGCTGTACACTTTACTTCAAGTGCTACAGTCCTTAACTTCTTGGAAATGATTGGTAGGGATAAGCCTTAACACACAAATGTTTTCCACAAGGATTCCCAGCTTCTTTAAGAATTAAACAGCTCTCCATTTTTTAAACAATTTATTCATTCATTTGATTCACATTGATTGATTGTCTACTACATGCCACATATAAGTTTGGTGCCCTAGAGGACATTATTTGGGGGAATGTTGTCAGAGAATATTTACCAGAAGGTGTGGCATTTAGGGTAAGACTGGAAAATATTAGTTTCTCAGGGCTGCTGTAACAAAGTACCAAAAATAACAGATGGCTTACAATAACAGAAACTTACTGTTCACAGTCTGGAGGCTAGAAGTCTGAAATCAAGGTGTCAACAGAGCCATGAGAATCCTTCCTTGCCTCTTCTACCTTCTGGTGTCTGCAAGCAATCCTTGGCATTTCTTGGCTTGTGAATGCATCACTTCAGTCACTTGGCCATCTTCTCCCTGTGGTTCTTCATGCTGTCTTCCCTCTGTGAGTGTCTCGGTCCAAATTTCCACTTTTTATGAAAACACTGGCCATACTGAATTAGGCTCATCTTAATGGTCTCATTTTTCCTTGATTACTTCTGTAAAGACCCTAGTTACCAATTAGATCACATTCTGAAGTACTTGAGGTTAGGTCTTCAGCATATCTTTTTGCAACAAACACAGTCCAACCATAACAAAGAGTAAAAGTTAATCAAGCTAAAGAAAGTAAAGCAGTAGTAAGAGAATTCCACAGTTAAATGAGCTGTGTGCCATTACTACCTTGAAATTCACTCTGAAAATAAAAAGGTAAAATGTGGCTCATCAACAGGATCATTGTATATTCTTTAGAATAGTATCCCCAACTGCTTTGATTAGTCTTACAGGATGGAAGGGGAGGGTTTTAGCTAATGGTATATAATGTGAGACTCAGGAATATGTCTAGCACCCACTGGTGGGGACTTCGTTCTCTCCCTTCTTTCCTCCCCTCTCTTGCTGTCAGCAGCCTCTCTAAGTCACTATACCATCACTTACTTAGGGGTGAGTGAGTGTTTTATTCTAAGAGCTAATCCCCTAGGCAGGGATTCTGAAGGTCTGCAGTGAGATACCCAGGACAGCAGATGACCATGTCTGACACATAACTAGACATTCTTCACTAGCTGGAATTCTAGCCCTTTCTATTTTTTTTTTTTTTTTTTTTTTTTTGCGGTACGCGGGCCTCTCACTGTTGTGGCCTCTCCCGTTGCGGAGCACAGGCCCCGGATGCGCAGGCCCAGCGGCCATGGCCCACGGGTCCAGCCGCTCCGCGGCATGTGGGATCTTCCCAGACCGGGGCACGAACCCGCGTCCCCTGCATCGGCAGGCGGACTCTCAACCACTGCGCCACCAGGGAAGCCCCCCTTTCTATTTATCTCAAGAATAAATCAGAGTGGGGACTTCCCTGGTGGCACAGCGGTTAAGACTCCGCACAATGGGTTCGATCCCTGGCCAGGGAACTAGATCCCGCATGCATGCTACAACTAAGAGCTCGCATGCCACAATGAAGGAGCCTGCATGCTACAACTAAGGAGCCCATGTGCTGCAACTAAGGAGCAGGCGAGCCACAACTAAGACCTGGCACAACCAAATAAATATTTTTTAAAGTAAAAAAAATAAGAATAAATCAGAGTGTATGGGAGTAAAAGAGAGTTTATTAGAAACATATCCTTGATGTGAAACATAAAACTATATTTATTTTTAAAGTAAGTTACTGAAATGGCAATACTTGGACAACCATTATATATCCATGTCTTGATAGACGTCACAAACACCAAACTCAGAGGGGGACCTTCAAGATGATGGAGGAGTAAGATGTAGAGATCACCTTCCTCCCCACAAATACATCAAAAATACATCTACATGTGGGACAACTCCCACAGAACACCTACAGAACACCGGCAGAAGACCTCAGACTTCCCAAAAGGCAAGAAAATCCTCACATACCACAGTAGGGCAAATGAAAAAAGAAAAAAGAGAGACAAAAGAAGAGGGATGGGACCTGCACCTCTGGGAGGGAGCTGTGAAGGAGGAAAAGTTTCCACACACTAGGAAGAGCCTTCACTGGCAGAGATGGTGGGGGGGGAAGCTTCAGAGCCACAAAGGAGAGCATAGCAATAGGGGTGCAGAGAGCAAAGCAGAGAGATTCCCGCACAGAGGATCAGTGCCAACCAGCACTCACTAGCCCGAGAGGCTTGTCTGCTCACCCGGCAGGGCGGGTGGGGGCTGGGAGCTGAGGCTCCAGCTTCGGAGGTCAGGTTCCAGGGAGAGGACCAGGGTTGGCTGTGTGAACACAGCCTGAAGGGGGCTAGTGCGCCACAGCTAGCCGGGAGGGAGTTTGGGGAAAAGTCTGGACTTGCCTAAGAGGCAAGAGACCATTGTTTCAGGGTGCACAAGGAGAGAGGATTCCTTCCGTCTGCCCACAAAAGGCAGAACACTGCCTAAACAAGCTCCAGAGATGGGCGCGAGCTGCAACTATCAAGTTGGACCACAGGGATGGGCATGAAACACTAACATCGCTGCTGCAGCCACCAAGAATCCTGTGTGCAAGCACAGGTCACTATCCACACACACCCAGGAGCCTGTGCAGCCTGCCACTGCCAGGGTCCCGTGATCCAGAGACAACTTCTCTGGGAGAACACATGGCACGCATCATGCTGTTGCAATGTCACACCGGCCTCTGCCGCCGCAGGCTCGCCACGCATTCCATACCCCTCCCTCCACCCAGCCGGCATAAGCCAGAGCCCCCTAATTAGCCGCTGCTTTAACCCTTTCCTGTCTGGGCAGAAACTGATGCCTGAGGGTGACCTATACTCAGAGGCGGGGCGAAATCCAAAGCTGAACCCCAGGAGCTGTGCGAACAAAGAAGAGAAAGGGAAATTTCTCCCAGCAGCCTTAGAAGCCACAGGTTAAATCTCTAAAATCAACTTGATCTACCCTGCATCTGTGGAATACCTGAATAGACAATGAATCATCCAAAAATTGAGCGGTAGACTTTGGGAACAACTGTAGACTTGGGGTTTGCTATCTGTGACTGATTTGTTTCTGATTATTATGTTGATCTTAGCATAGTTTTTAGCACTTGTTATCATTAGTGGATTTGCTTATTGGTTTGGTTGCTCTTTTCTTTTTTTAATTATTATTATTTTTTTAACATAATAATATATATATTTTTAGTTTATTTTTCTTTCTTTCTTCCTTTTCTTCTGAGCTGTGTACCTGACAGGGTCTTGGTGCTCCGGCCTGGTGTCAGGCTTGAGCCTCTGATGTGGGAGAGCCGAGTTCAGGACATTGGTCCACCAGAGACCTCCTGGCCCCATGTAAAATCAATTGGTAGGAGCTCTCACAGAGATCTCCATCTCAACGCTAAGACCCAGCTCCACCCAACAGCTACCAAGCTCCAGTGCTGGACGCCCCACGCCAAACAACTAGCAAGACAGGAACACAACCCCACCCATTAGCAGAGAGGCTGCCTAAAATCATACTAAATTCACAGACACATCAAAACACAACAGGACACGGTCCTGCCCACAAGAAAAACAAGATCCAGCCCCACCCACCAGAACACAGGCACCAGTCACTTCCACCAGGAAGCCTACACAAGCCACTGAACCAAGCTCACCCACTGGGTGCAGACACCAAAAACAATGGGAACTATAATCCTGCAGGCTGCAAAAAGTAGATTCCAAACACAGTAAGTTAAACAAAATGAGAAGACAGAAATACACAGCAGATGAAGGAGCAAGGTAAAAACCCACCAGACCCAACAACTGAAGAGGAAATAGGCAGTCTACCTGAAAAAGAATTCAGAGTAATGATAGTAAAGATGACCCAAAATCTTGGAACTAGAATGGAGAAAATACAAGAAACGTTTAACAAGAACCCAGAAACTACTAAGGAGCAAACAAACAATGCTGAAAAACACAATAAATGAAATTTTAAATTCTCTAGAATCAATAGCACAATAACTGAGTCAAAGAACGGATAAGTGACCTGGAAGACAAAATAGGGGAAATACGTACGGCAGAGCAGAATAATGAAAAAAGAATGAAAAGAATTGAGGACAGTCTCAGAGAACTCTGGGAAACGTTAAACACACCAACATTTGAATTATAAGGATCTCAGAAGAATAAATAAACTCCTACCTCCAACATCTTAAAAAAAAAAAATACTAATGGGTTTCCCTGGACCCAATGGCCAGAGGATAAAACTTAAAGTACACAGTGAGTAGGCCTAATCCAAACGTAAGCATGGGGTTCAGTGTTGGTACTGAAATTCCCTGTCTATACATACTCCCTCAGTGAGAAAAGTCCCTCAGCCTGGATGGCATAAAAATCTTCACCACCAAATTTTAGAAAACACTGTATTTATGTTGAACTCCCAAAAAGTTATGCTGTGAACTATAACAGATTGTTAACCTGACATGGCATAATTTTATCTCTGGTAACTGCATCTGAAATACCTATTTTAATAAAGGCTCATTAAAATATTTCTATGTGAAAGAATTGACTATTAGCTGGTTTAGCAGTTTTCAATCAGTTGGTCTTTTCCTAGATAGTAATATATAAGTTTTTAATGAATTCAGCAATTTACTCTATGGTTTTCTTCCCATAAAGCAATGAGTTACGATATTACACAGTCAAGCAAGATAAATCTCTCACTGACGATGGCTGATTTATAACAAGGCTTTGTAATTGAATATTCATGTTACAAAAAGTTCTTTTAAACATAAATGATATATAATGACATCTATAACTCATTTTTCTTGTTTTACTTCTGTTCACTGCAACACTAGTATATTTCTTTCTTTTCCTGTCACTTTTATATTCTTGATTTACAGTTTCTTGAAATGGAAAATATATTTTAATATGCAGTAAGGTGTGTGCGTGTTGTGTGTATATGTATGTGATTATGTCACTGCAATCAGATTAGCTGATTAAATTTTGACTGAAGCATAGCAAGATAAACATTTAAGCTCAGAAATAAACCACTTCAATTACCACAAATCCTCAATGAGTAAATAACTGATATAAAAGCTCTCATGCACACCATGTAAATCTTGGATGGTAAGGAGGAAGGTTGTTCTCTTCTGTATTTCCGGACCTAAAGTAACTTCTTGGTATTCTCCATTGCATTTAATTTTTAGCCCTTTCATAGACAATCAAATTGATTTGTGTATGCCTCTAAGAACACTGGAAAATATTCTCATTTACTCGTCACTTTTGTGACTGATATTTGACCTGGACAGTATTTGTAAACTGGGAAATTTCATATAACCTGAGTTTCTAGATTTCCTTGAAAATTAAAAGATTGTAACATTGAGCCTATATTCTTCATAATAAAAAACTGAATGGTTCTCAATAGCAGCATCTTTCAACAAGAAAGTGAAAAATCTTTCCCCGACTTAAACTTTCAAGTGGTTTCAAGAGCCAGGGAGACAATGCACATAAGTGATGTCAGTCAGACATAACACGTAGGGAGCTCCAGGGCTACAGCAAATGCATGTCCTTTCTTACAGGAAGCGGCTGCTATTTGCACTATTCAAGTGTTTATTATGAGGGAATACTGTCTCGTTGATACATCTTAGTTTTTAAGAAAATCTGGAAACTCTGATTATTATGTGGGTTTTCCCAGTTTTCAAGCACTGTGTGGGTCAAATGTTGGCTGACCGGAGCCAGCATGCGACCACCAGTTTGCAACCCCTAAGGTAGAAGATTGTTTTTAAAAAATGTTTATTCAGGAGGATTTCAGACACATATGAAAGGGGACAGAAGAGTATAAAATATCTGTCTCTGGCTAGCTGTGTCCCATCTACATGCCATCCACTACTCCCATCCTGTGTTGTTTAGCGGCTGATCACCAACATCACATCATACCATTTGTAATTCAGACTATGTTAGAGGTTTCTTTAGAGAAATAAAATGGTAATATGTTTCAGCAAAAATAATATCTGTCCAAGGTCACGTGAACAAACCTGACCACCAATGTTTTATTGGTTAAATCACCTAAGTTTAAAAACCTACTGGGCATCCAAAATTACTCAAAAACTCAGTATAGTTTCTAAAACTCAAGAAACAATATGGTTGACCTTTTGGATTCCTGTCTCATTCTGCTGTCTTATACCAGTGAGAATAAAATAAGGTATATATGTTGATTTGGGCATCAACTTGAGTAGATCCTGTGAAAAAACTTTACCATTGTGATTCCAAATTCTGGTTCATTTATAATAGTTGTCAGAGACTCATAATGATAATTCTAGTATTTTGTTGACATCTAGATGAGCAGGAACAGAACTCATGATAGGAGAGCATCTTCTCGTGTTTTACTGACAAAATCATGGTATTTAAGGCCCTCACTCAGCTGATAAATAGAGCATGTGAAATGTTCATCC
The DNA here is from genome assembly GCF_963924675.1 of Phocoena phocoena. Lineage (NCBI taxonomy): Eukaryota > Metazoa > Chordata > Mammalia > Artiodactyla > Phocoenidae > Phocoena > Phocoena phocoena. Next base: position 40,299,852 of record NC_089230.1, on the reverse strand, counting down.
CCTTTGTAATTTCTTTGTTCTAGAAACTAGCACTGTGTAAATCAAGGGTTTTGAATGTGATGGATAGTTTTAATGAATACCCTTCTGAATCCTACTGTCTTCAAAGTTGTCCATAAAGAGGTGGTGAAATTTGAGTATAAGCTGCTCTTACTTATTTCCAATTCGTATTGTGAAACACTAACAATATGTACATGAATTTTCTGATTGTTTTTTTCTCCCTTTTTTTGCGGTACGCGGGCCTCTTACTGCCGTGGCCTCTCCCGTTGCGGAGCAGAGGCTCGGGACGAGCAGGCTCAGCGACCATGGCTCACGGGCTCAGCTGCTCCGCGGCATGTGGGATCTTCCCAGACCGGGGTACAAACCCGTGTCCCCTGCATCAGCAGGCAGACTCTCAACCACTGCGCCACCAGGGAAGCCCGAATTTTCTGATTTTTAGAAAATCATGGTTACATTAAGTGCAAATATGTTTTTACCATAAATGTAAGAAAGTAGATATCCCCAGAAACCTCATTAGAAATTTGAATAAAAGTAGCAGAGTAAAATTATTTGCTATTCTGAATAATTTTTTTAAGAACACGCATCTTATTCTACAAGGCATTTTGCATTCAAGACTGCTTTGTCCCTAGATGGTAGGTACTAACAAAATGTATATTAAAAATTTTTTAAAGGAAGGAATTTCATAAAATTAGTATGTGTTTGTGTATAGGATGTGGATATTATAATAATTTCTCCTGGTTCTATGCAGCAGTTTAAAAATGAAACTACAATAACACTGTTTTCCCTTCATTTTCAAACTGAAGTATCGAGCTTCATTAACTTTGTTGGAAACTTAGAAATATAATAAAACTGCTTTTCAATGTCCCCTTTAACCTATGATTTAGATGAAACTGAATTTCAAAGCAAAATGGAATTGAAACTAGGCAACACATACATTTGTGGAATTAAGAACATAGTGTAATTTCTTGCCGTGGTACTTTATCAGACTTTCAATAGCATGGGGGTAATACTCTTGGGGAGAATAGCAAGTATAATCACAAAGCTTTCATTTAATTATACTTATATAAACCAAACTTTATACCATTTTTGGATTTTAAACCGGGATATTCAGTATATGCTTCCATCAGGAGGCAGACATGTCAGTGGTCTGCTCAGCACAGCTCTTGGATGATAAGAGAAAAGTGGTGAAGATAGGAGAACTTGCTCTGTTGTTTAGGTGGCTGGACTTCTCAGTTACCACTGTTCCCACCAACGCTCCATCATGTATCTGCCAATCATTCTAATGAGATGCACCTGGTCAATTAACTGAGTGATGCTAGAATGTTCAGACTTACACTTCATTCTCAATAATGCCAAGGACTTCAGGCAGGGGAGCATCATAACTAGACACTGGCATATAGCAACATATGCCAGACAAGGTGGAATGGCAGAAAAGGCGCTAATAACGAACTGCAAGCACAAAGAAACAGCCTTTCCAGACTCTTCTCATTGCTCGTTTGCTTTAACTTTGCTGAGAGTAATAGTTTCTGCTTTAAATAGAAATGAGAAAGAGGGCTGTTGGGAGGAAAAACTGGTTTCTCTCTTCAAATCAGTCTTGGTTTGAATTAAGGAAGAAAACAAGGATGCTGCTGTGAACTAGATTCTACACCAGTGATGTTTGAAGGATGAGAATCTGATATTAAACACTCCTATCAAAAAATGTAATGCAATTGATTAATATATTAAATTCTTAGGGAAATGATTTATATTTGATGTGGTTCTTCACATAACTTATTTTGGTTATATCAAATATATATGACAGTTATAAAATATTTACCATGTTGCAAATTTAGCTGATTTTTGTTTCCTCAAGATGTAGTAAATACATATTCTCAACTATATCATTCTAGAAAATAGAACAAAATATCTATATTAATGATAAAAATTTTCATATGAAAATGTTTTACTATGTAGCATATGAAGCATAATAATACTTTGCCCACCACTGAAATGCAGTTATCTCTGAGCTGAACAACGACTAGAGTTACAGAGCCTAGAACAGCAGTACATAGTAGAAAAGAAATGACTTCTCCAAGCTGGAATCAGAGAGCAATTTTAGGTATGCAGAATTTAATTATCCTCAGAATCAGGCCAGTAGGCAAATCTTTATTCTCATGAGATGCCCAATAGTGTTTGTTAATGTTCAAAATGAAGGGAATGTGGGTTTTCCACATCATCTCTATACAGCTTCTTTCCTAGAACAGCATCTTTTGTTCCAGGAGCATGCAAATACGTGTAATGATTTTTTCTAATTAGTCTAGTTATTTTTCTTGACCACGTTTTATCCCCAGACTGACCAGGACCAGTCCTTGTGGCCACAAGGTTTAATTAGTTTGACAGCATAAAATGTGCATTATACCTTTTTGTGTATTTATAAATCAGCACTTTCAATCAGATTGACATTTAAGAGACAGCCCATACCCACAAAGTACACACCACCAATCCTAATTACCACTGTCTTTATAAAATATTCAACTTTGGACAGGATAAAGGGAAGTTTTTATTCTGTTAATTTGAGGAATCTATATTTATTCTCTTTGTGTGTTCCTAGACTCTGGACTACTTTTTAAGGAAAAGAGTTTAACTTGTGCTTGCAATTAAAGGGAGTGAAACAGGAGGCATAATGGATGAAAGGTGCTGAGGAGTGAATGTTTGAGGGCTGTAGGAGACTTGCATTCTCTGTTCTCTTACTAAGGTATTTCCTGTGAAATGTTGCTTATCGCTGATCATTCATTCTTTCCAAGGAAAGGCTGAAAGTTCATTTGTTCTGCTTCATTATGTTTAGGTATGAGGGATGTCTTCAAAACAGCTCAGGGATTTTTGCTTTTTATCACTCACCTCTAATGTACACTTTTGTGAAAGGTTTACAGTTTTTCTTTTGTTTTTTAATAACTTTTAGAAGAATCCACACAGGTAGATAAAATCTCGACATTCTTAAGATGCTTTAAAAACTGCTTTTTATTGTTATCTTCTTTAAGTGTAGGTTATATCAAACAGTTCTTGGTAAAATTCACTGAGATTACTTTTACAAAATAAAAATATATATAGCAATATCAATAATATTTATGGAACACATCTAAATTATCCATATAATAGCATGTGTCCTATTTTTCAACTACAATAATTATAAAGGTTATTTTCTTCCAATATTTGCAATTTATCATTTTTTATTTTTTTAATTATGTGACTTTTTGTGAGATGCACATCAGTTTTCTTTATCCCTTATTTTACTTCATTTAGTTTCTTCCATCATTTACACCTCACATCCTTAAACTCAAGATTCAGCAAAGACATCGTATTTTGTTTCAGTAAGCATAAATAAACATCAGAGTTTGAAAAAGCAAAGAAATATCTGTGCAAAATTTCAAAATTGTTTTTTATCTCAGACTATGAGGAACTATGCATTTTATGCTTCTTTATGCCTTATGCATTCCTGAATAATATTTATCATATATACAGCCACTGTTGGAAGACGGAATGGGAATATTTCAGTAATCTCTGATCTGAAGAGGTCTTGAAAAGCATCAGTTAGTCTACTCCATAATGTGGTAAAATCAGAGCTAAAGACCCCAGGATAAAAAGTGATATTTTCTTTCTGTAATGGTTTCTATAAAGATTTCAAGCCTCTCACTGTAAGTACTTTAGCTCCCTGACATCCCTAACCATTTTTCTTTTGTCATATATGAATTTAACTTGAAATTAAAGCCCATTTTCTCATTTCAGAAAATATGGTGAACAGCTGTTCCCTTTTCTTCTAATAATCATCACCTCCCATTTCCTAACATTTCATTATTGTCACCTACTTTGTTTAGGTTACTTCCTGGCATTGAATTTTCACTTTATTTTTTGGAGCAAAATGAGGCACAAGTACTCACATCTCTTTTCCAATACGTTTAAAATCATCACTCCCAACATCCCCTTCTTCAATATTTTTATCCCTTTTTCGTCTTTCATATTATATATCCTACCAGGCTGAGGTCAATGAGTGTTCATTCCTTTTTTGCATTTAATAAGTACTTTGAAATGACTCCTCTATACCAGTCACTGTCCTAAACATAAGAGATATGGTGTCGAATAAAAGAGACACAGTCCCTGTCCTCATGGAGTTTAGAGTCTAGCAGGAGAGGTAGACATTTAAACCAATAAACTAATACACATACAATAGGTCAAGTGGTGATAAAGTTACTCACCAGAGAAGAGTTAATGTAGTGGACCTGATGTTGCTCCCCTCTTCTAACTTCATGAGAGCTTGCTTGTGTGGGTGACCCCTGGCTGGCCCTGGGAACTTAATCTTTGGAAAAGTCCCTGTGCTACCAATTGGTAAGGTTGTTTTCAGTGCCTGTGGCACTGAACCGTACTGTACCAGCTTTTTTTGTGGAAGCAATATGATATATGGTGGACTCTTGCTTTCCTCCTGGGTCTGGAATTTCAGTAATTATGGCTGGCTGCTTGCACAAGTGCTATGTGCCTGAGTGAGCAGCCCTCTATATGAAGCCTGGATTCTGAGGCTCAAGCTGGCATCCCTGGACAGAAACATCTCATGTGTGTTGTTTCAGTTCATTGCTAGAGGAATAAGTGTATCTTGTATGGCCTCTAAGGGAGCGAACTTCAGAAGCCTGCACCTGATCTCCTCCAGACACCACCTGATTCATCATTTTTCCTTGTTGAACCTGCTCTGTAAACTTTTAATGTAATAAACTATAACCTTGAGAATGACTACTTCCAGTCCTGCAAGTCCTTTCAGCAAATTACTGAATGAATTGTTGGTCATGGGAACCCTGTTCAAAACAATGTCAATTTTAAAAAGTAGCAAAGTAAGGGGTTGAGGAATGATAGCAATATTATATTTCAGACAGGATTATCAGGAAGTCTCTTTCTAAGGAGGGAGCCTTCCAGCAGAGGCCTGAATGAAATCAGGGACCAAGTTAGGCAAATATGTGAGAAAGAACATTCCAACTGGAGGCAAGAGCAAATGCAAAGCCCACGGAACAGCTTGGTGTTTCCACTGTGGCTAAAGCTAAAGGAGTGAGGCAGAAAGATGTGTGATATAGATTAGAGAGAGTTCTGGCACAGACAAGTCAAAGAAAACTTACAGTATCTTACTTCCTGGCAATTCATTAAGAAATCAAAGAATATATTTAAATGATTTCTGTTGAGAAAGGTAGGCCATATATTGGAAATGAAACTTTTCTCTCCGAATGAATTTGAAAATGTCCCTCAATAAGGGACATTGTAATGAAATTATATAAATAAGAGAAAGTTTTTCTCTTGGCATTAAATGAATAAGATCCATATAGTGTAAGATTAACGGCCAGTAAGACAAAACCAAAAAATTATCTAAATATGTGACTACAGACTTTGAAAACAAGAAAAACTCAAGTCAAATTTATCTGAGAATAATTTAAAGGATGTTAAATAGGCACACTATTTGAGAACTTACAGAGTATCTTATTCACTGAAATGGAGCACCATATAAAACCATGTGGACCAAGGGAGCACACATTTGTTTTACAGCAAATAAAGTAGAGTGTGCATCTATGACCATGGGACCCAATTGTCCTATTAAATGCTACACAGTCCAGGAGCTGCCAGACTATTTGAGTAATGAAACAGACTTTTGAAGGTGCCTTTGAAGTATCAGCTTGAAGACGACACTGCCAGCATGGGAAGCTATCCTTCAGGATGTGGTGTACACCTGGTGCAAGGAAGCTGGTCCTTGTTGGATCTATGCTTATCTCCAAGGATGCCTGGAGCCATGGCATTTGTTGGCCAAAATAAGGATGAAATGTAGCAGTTGGTGATTTATAATGATTTGTTTAAAATCTGAAAGTCCCCTGAGGCACCCTGTACTAGATTACTTACATTGTTTATAAAATTTTACTGAAGGGTAGTTTGCACCTGATTTAACTTGTTACACAGACCAGTGCAGTACAATACCCCTTGGTAAACTCATACCTTGAGTTTCCTGAGAACAAAATCACTTGTATGTATCTAGGTAGTTCAAACTCCCAAGACTGAAGTGCATTCTGTGCAAAGGACCCAGGGAAGAATGCCTGGAAGTTTTTCAGCTTTTCTATGTTTGCCTGCACTTTCTTTCTTATGCTGTAGTACATCTTTTACCATTAGTGAAGCTTATGTGAGTATACCTTGTGAATTCTCAGCAATTATCTGACCCTGTATAATTTCTGCACATTGTAAGTTAACAACCATATTATACTGCTCTGTTCACAAATAGTGTAGAGTATGGTCTGAGAACCAAGAGGTGAAACTGAGTGATCAGCTTACTCATAAATGAGGCTTCCTTATGGAAGAGTAACTATTTCTTTCTTAGGTAATTCAATAAATATTATTGAGGACATTGATAACAGACACTGTCATACAATGTCATGCAATGAGGATATTGCGGTGAAGAAGGGCACACAGTTCGAACGCACTCATAAAACTTGCAGTCTAATGGGAGAGTAGATATTAAACATTATTTGAGAACTATTGTAATAAGTGCCACAAACATATTACACTTATTATTTATTATGCTCAGTTGCATTACCAATAATCATTGAAAGTGAATTTTTAATCTTTTCTAGGCTACACACAATATGTACATGACATGTATTCATATTATTTCATATATTCTATTATGAAATTTGGAATACATGATACTTAGGCTTCAGAAGTTTTTCTGTAAATGATTAATAGCTCTAAGCATGTTTTGAGGAGTTATTTGTGAAAGTGCTACATTGATTTTTGAGTTTACTAGCCTTTTCAAAGTCATCTTCAGAAGGAGAAAACATCACAGGTAATGATGAAAAAATGTGAATTTAGTCGAGAAATGAAATATTTGTATGTTAAGCAAGGCATTGCATATGCTCAAACAAGCAGCCTCAGCATAGCTTTAATCTCTTCTTTAAGGGAAGTTTATGATCATAATACAAATCAACTTTATTTTTATATGAGCAATTTAAACAGAATGAAGGAAATTATTCTGACCTTTGGAACAATATGGTTTCTACTCTTAGGCTTCTCTGGTTTTATTTCTTGCTAAGTGACCCAGTGATACAAAGATAACAGTGCGATTTATTATTTTTATTATACAACATTTCATATTGCATAGAGAGATATTATCATTGAAAAAATTGGGTTGTACCTCCAGATGCAATAACAAAATGACAGCTTTTATGATGAACTTCTTTTTTTTTTTTTTTTTTTTTTTTTGCGGTATGTAGGCCTCTCACTGTTGTGGCCTCTCCCGTTGCGGAGCACAGGCTCCGGACGCGCAGGCTCAGCGGCCATGGCTCACGGGCCCAGCCGCTCCGCGGCATGTGGGATCTTCCCGGACCGGGGCACGAACCCGTGTCCCCTGCATCGGCAGGCGGACTCTCAACCACTGCGCCACCAGGGAAGCCCTATGATGAACTTCTTACCACACTCCTGGGTCTGTTATTCTAGTCGTTGGGTTACTGGAAACTGAAAACTGCACAATTATATTCATAAGTAGTAGTCCTTGTTTATTAGATATTTCTGCTTCTGGCTTTATTCTAATCTGCTTGTCGGTCATAATTGCCAACAATTTATTGAGACAAATGTTAGCCTGTCACATTATTTGGAACCATATAATAAGATAGCTATAGCATTAGTTCGAAAGATCTAATTCAAATGGCTCAGTTATATGACTGTAAATTACAGTGGAATTTCAAATTGCTCATGGCCACTGGAAGTTCCTCTCATTTAACATTCAACCTGCCATTTGCATTATTTTGACTAAAAATACAAGATAGCCCCATGACATGACATTTGTTGGAACTGTGTATAAAGCTATTTGGAAATTACGTGATGGGTTCAAGTAATTTTAATATGACATCCCTAGCTTAACTAAAAATAAATTATCTACCCCTTCATTACTGCATTTTAGACATGGACACATTGTTTTATGACAGCTCCGTAAAAGTGAAGGAAATACAATATGTTTTAAAACTGCAACAATTGAGAGAGCAGAGGTAATTAGAAAGCCTACCAGGGATTTAAAATGTGACTATTTTAATGGCCTTCAGCCATCCCCAAAGTCGTTAATGACAAAGGAAAAAAATCTTTGAAGTTGACTCACTGTCAGTAAGTGAGCAGTCCCTGATTTAAAAGACTATAAATATTTCTATGCTTCCACAATGCAAAATTTTCTCAAAAAATAAATTACCTTAAGAAGATGCTTAACCATTATACACTTCTATGAGGTTGCCCCAACATCCACCTAATTCTAGTTATTCAAATACTTAACAACTGTTTAAAAAAATAGTATTTGGTTGAACTCCAAAAGCACCTGCATACGTAGTTTGTTCAGTTACTTCTAAATAGTTTATATATTTTTATCTATTTTAAGAGCTTTGTCTGTCCCCTTGTTTCATTTTCTCAAGTTCAGTGATTGTTATTGGGATTGATAAATGCCATGCTTTCTATTTTTACCTGCCACTTTAAGAGAAATTGTATTTCTCTCCACAAAGTAATTCTCTGACATACCCAATACTTAAACATCACCATTTTTCTCATTAAATGTGAAGATATGACCATCTGGATTGGGAAGTGTGAGCAGAATTACATGTGAAGACATTTAAGCATCCTAAGGCTTTACTATGAACCCATACTTTGGAGAAACAAAATGGAAACATTTCTTACTTGGGGTGATTCATAAGATTGGGGAGGGAAATACATTAAAATTTCTGGAATTTTAGTAACTGCTAGGGAAAAAATAAAAATCATATACAAAGAAATATTTCAAGAAGCATATGGTACACTCTCATAGGTAGATATAAATTGCCTCATATTCAAAAATATTTGTTCTGTATCATAATATAAATGAGAGAAAAGTTTTGGGAAGGACAGGATATGGATGTTGAGTACTATCAAGATTTGTGTGAGTCACACAGACATAGAGAACAGACTCGTGGTTGCCAAGGCAGAGGGGGAGGGGGGGAGGGATGAACTGGGAGTTTGGGATTAGCAGATGCAAACTGCAATATTATATATAGAATGGATAAACAAGGTCCTACTGTATAGCACAGGGAACTATATCCAATATCCTGAGATAACCCATAATGGAAAAGAATATAAAAAAGAATGTGTGTGTGTGTGTGTGTGTGTGTGTGTGTGTGTGTGTATATATATATATATATATATACCAGAGTCACTTTGCTGTATAGTAGAAATTAACACAACATTGTAAATCACCTATACTTCAATAAAATACATTTTTTTTTAAAAAAAGCTTTGTGTGACTCAGAAGTCCTTGAAGATTTCTGAGTTTGTTTGGGAACTGCAAATTCTAGAACGAATACTAAAAATTCTACTATAAATACAAAAATAATATCAAATTCCCGTAAAAAGATAAATGCACTTTTGAATATCTGTCATTTTTAATTTGCTTTTATCTCTGTTGGTCGAAAGAGTAAAATTTTGAGTGTGATAAATTAAGGTAGTAAATTAACGTACTTAAAGTCAAAATTTTATGAAGTAATAATATTGACTTACAGTAGAAACACATTTAATACATGCAAGCCCTTATAGGTAAAATTCACTAAGTCATTGATTTTTCAAGTTCTTTGGTTTGGGCTATGTGCAGGAAAGAGTTAACCTAGCAGGCTTGAGACTAGTTACTAGTTACTCCACAACATTTTTTACACTTGGTCAGGTCAGTGTTTTTAATTTGAGCCATTTTGGTGTGTGTACTCATTATCTCTTGCAGTTTTATTTCCTTAATGACAAATGATGTTAAATATGTCTTGTTGTGCTTATTTTCCCTCTGTCTTAGTCTGCTTGGGCAGTCATAACAAGACATAATAGACCAGGTGGCTTAAAAAACAGGAATTTATTTTTCATAGTTCTGGAAATTGGGAAGTCCAAGATCAAGGTGCCAACTGATTTGGTGTCCAGTGAGAGCTCTCTTCTTGGGGTGCAGAAAATTACCTTTTGCTGTGTCCTCACATGGCAGGGAGAGAGGGAGTAAGCTCTCTGTTCTCCTCTTACAAAAAGAACACTAATTCTAATAGATCAGGGTTCCATTTTATGATCTAATTTAACCTTAGTTATTTCCTTATTCCAAATACAGCCACATTGGGAGTTAAGGCTTCAATATATGAATTTTGTAGAGGACACAGTTCAGTCCATAGCACCTTCCATATAATTTCCTTGGTGAAATACCTACTCAAATTCTGTGCCTATTTATTTTTATTGTGTTTATTTTCTAATTACTCAATTATAAGACCTCTTCATATATTCTTGATACAAATCCTATGTCATATATGAGTTTTGCAAATATTTTCTTTGAGATTGTGGCTTGTCTTCTTATTTTTTTAGTGGTCTCTTTTGAAGAGCAAAAAAAATTTTTTTTTGATTAAAAATCTACTGAATTTTTCTTTTATAAATCCTATCTTTTTGGTATATATTTAAGAAATCTTTTCCAAACCTAAGGTTTCTAAGATTTGTTCTTGTATTTTCTCCTAGAAATTTTGTAGTTTTAAAATCTTATATAGAGTCCGGTGATTATGAGTCAGTTTCTGTATTTGTGTGAAAGAGGTAATTATGGAAGTTCTGTTTTGCACAGGTCAAAATAACTTGATTGGATTATCTTTCCCACTGAATCAATTTCACATCTTTCTCAACAGTCAGCTGACTTTTATATATAGTTCTATTCTGTTCTATTGATGTTTCTTTTAATATGTGACCCACACAATTTTTATCACCATAGCTTTATAACTGTTGAGATAAGGTAGCTTTTTTTTTTTTTGGATGGGAATTGCCTTTATTTATTTATTTTTTACATCTTTATTGGAGTATAAAGTATATGCATTACAATGGTGTGTTAGTTTCTGCTTTATAACAAAGTGAATCAGTTATACATATACATATGTTCCCATATCTCTTCCCTCTTGCATCTCCCTCCCTCCCACCCTCCCTATCCCACCCCTCCAGGCGGTCACAAAGCACCGAGCTGATCTCCCTGTGCTATGTGGCTGCTTCCCACTAGCTATCTACCTTATGTTTGGTAGTGTATATATGGCCATGCCTCTCTCTCGTTTTGTCACAGCTTACCCTTCCCCCTCCCCATATCCTCAAGTCCATTCTCTAGTAGGTCTGTGTCTTTATTCCTGTCTTACCCCTAGGTTCTTCATGACATTTTTTTTTCTTAAATTCCATATATGTGTTAGCATATGGTATTTGTCTTTCTCTTTATGACTTACTTCACTCTGTATGACAGACTCTAGGTCTATCCACCTCATTACAAATAGCTCAATGTCGTTTCTTTTTATGGCTGAGTAATATTCCATTGTATATATGTGACACATCTTCCTTATACATTCATCTGATGATGGACACTTAGGTTGTTTCCATCTGCGGGCTATTGTAAATAGAGCTGCGATGAACATTTTGGTACATGACTCTTTTTGAATTATGGTTTTCTAAGGGTGTATGCCCAGTAGTGGGATTGCTGGGTCATATGGTAGTTCTGTTTGTAGTTTTTTAAGGAACCTCTTTACAGTTCTCTACAGTGGCTGTATCAATTTACATTCCCACCAACAGTGCAAGAGGGTTCCCTTTTCTCCACACCCTCTACAGCATTTATTCTTTCTAGAGTTTTTGATGATGGCCATTCTGACTGGTGTGAAATGATATCTCATTGTAGTTTTCATTTGCATTTCACTAATGATTAATGATGAGCATTCTTTCATGTGTTTGTTAGCAGTCTGTATATCTTCTTTGGAGAACTGTCTATTTAGGTCTTCTGCCCATTTTTGGATTGGGTTGTTTGTTTTTTTGTTATTGAGCTGCATGAGCTGCTTACAAATTTTGGATTTTAATACTTTGTCAGTTGTTTCATTTGCAAATGTTTTCTCCCATTCTGAGGGTTGTCTTTTGGTCTTGTTTATGGTTTCCTTTGCTGTGCAAAAGCTTTGAAGTATCATTAGGTCCCATTTGTTTTGTTTTTATTTCCATTTCTTTAGGAGGTGGGTCAAAAAGGATCTTGCTGTGATTTATGTCATAGAGTGTTCTGCCTGTGTTTTCCTCTTAAGAGTTTGATAGTTTCTGGCCTTACATTTAGGTCTTTAATCCATTTTGAGCTTATTTTTGTGTATGGTGTTAGGGAGTGATCTAATCTCGTACTTTGACATGTACCTGTCCAGTTTTCCCAGCACCACTTATTGAAGAGGCTGTCCTTTCTCCACTGTACATTCCTGCCTCCTTTATCAAAGATAAGGTGACTGTATGTGCGTGGGTTTATCTCTGGGCTTTCTATCCTGTTCCATTGATGTATCTTTATGTTTTTGTGCCAGTACCATACTGTCTTGATTACTGTAGCTTTGTAGTATAGTCTGATGTCAGGGAGCCTGATTCCTCCAGGTCCATATTTCGTTCTCAAGATTGCTTTGGCTATTTGGGGTCTTCTGTGTTTCCATAGAAATTGTGAAATTTTTTGTTCTAGTTCTGTGAAAACTGCCAGTGGTAGTTTGATAGGGATTGCATTGAATCTGTAGATTGCTTTGGGTAGTAGAGTCATTTTCACAATGTTGATTCTTCCAATCCAGGAACATGGTATATCTCTCCATCTATTTGTATCATCTTTAATTTCTTTCATCAGTGTCTTATAATTGTCTGCATAATGGTCTTTTGTCTCCTTAGGTAGGTTTATTCCTAGGTATTTTATTCTTTTTGTGGCAATGGTAAATGGGAGTGTTTTCTTGATTTCACTTTCAGATTTTTCATCATTAGTGTATAGAAATGCGAGAGATTTCTGTTCATTAATTTTGTATCCTGCTACTTTACCAAATTCATTGATTAGCTCTAGTAGTTTTCTGGTAGCATCTTTAGGATTCTCTATGTATAGTATCATGTCATCTGCAAACAGTGACAGATTTACTTCTTCTTTTCCAATTTGGATTCCTTTTATTTCCTTTTCTTCTCTGGTTGCTGTAGCTAAAACTTCCAAAACTATGTTGATTAAGAGTGGTGAGAGTGGGCAACCTTGTCATTTTTCCTGATCTTAGTGGAAATGCTTTCAGTTTTTCACCACTGACGATGATGTTGGCTGTGGGTTTGTCATATATGGCCTTTATTATGTTGAGGAAAGTTCCCTCTATGCCTACTTTCTGCAGGGCTTTTATCATAAATGGGTGTTGAATTTTGTCGAAAGCTTTCTCTGCGTCTATTGAGATGATCGTATGGTTTTTCTCCTTCAATTTGTTAATATGGTGCATCACGTTGATTGATTTGCGTATATTGAAGAATCCTTGCATTCCTGGAATAAACCACACTTGATCATGGTGTATGATCCGTTTAATGTGCTGTTGGATTCTGTTCGCTAGTATTTTGTTGAGGATTTTTGCATCTATATTCATCAGTGATATTGGCCTGTAGTTTTCTTTCTTTCTGACATCTTTATCTGGTTTTGGTATCAGGGTGATGGTGGCCTTGTAGAAGGAGTTTGGGAGTGTTCCTCCCTCTGCTATATTTTGGAAGAGTTTGAGAAGGATAGGTGTTAGCTCTTCTCTAAATGTTTGATAGAATTCGCCTGTGAAGCCATCTGGTCCTGGGCTTTTGTTTGTTGGAAGAGTTTTAATCACAGTTTCTATTTCAGTGCTTGTGATTGGTCTGTTCATATTTTCTATTTCTTCCTGATTCAGTCTTGGCAGGTTGTGCATTTCTAAGAATTTGTCCATTTCTTCCAGGTTGTCCATTTTATTGGCATAGAGTTCCTTGTAGTAATCTCTCAGGATCTTTTGTATTTCTGCAGTGTCAGATGTTACTTCTCCTTTTTCATTTCTAATTCTATTGATTTGAGTCTTCTCTGTTTTTTTCTTGATGAATCTGGCTAATGGTTTATCAATTTTGTTTATCTTCTCAAGGAACCAGCTTTTAGTTTTATTGATCTTTGCTATCGTTTCCTTCATCTTTTTCATTTATTTCTGATCTGATTTTTATGACTTCTTTCCTTCTGCTAACTTTGGGGTTTTTTGTTCTTCTTTCTCTAATTGCTTTAGGTGCAAGGTTAGGTTGTTTATTCAAGATGTTTCCTGTTTCTAAAGGTAGGATTCTATTGCTATAAACTTCCCTCCTAGAACTGCTTTTGCCGCATCCCACAGATTTTGGGTCGTCGTGTTTCCACTGTCATTTGTTTCTAGGTATTTTTTGATTTCCTCTTTGATTTCTTCAGTGATCACTTCGTTATTAAGTAGTGTATTGTTTAGCCTCCATGTGTTTGTATTTTTTACAGATCATTTCCTGTAATTGATATCTAGTCTCATAGCGTTGTTGTCGGAAAAGATACTTGATACAATTTCAATTTTCTTAAATTTACCAAGGCTTGAGTGTGACCCAAGATATGATCTATCCTGGAGAATGTTCCATGACCACTTGAGAAAAATGTGTATTCTGTTATTTTTGGATGGACTATCCTATAAATATCAATGAAGTCCATCTTATTTAATGTATCATTTAAAGCTTGTGTGTCCTTACTTATTTTCATTTTGGATGATCTGTCCATTGGTGAAAGTGGGGTGTTGAAGTCCCCTACTATGAATGTGTTACTGTCGATCTCCCCTTTTATGGCTGTTAGTATTTGCCTTATGTATTGAGGTGCTCCTATGTTGGTTGCATAAATATTTACAATTGTTATATCTTCTTGTTGGATCGATTCCTTGATCATTATGTAGTGTCCTTCTTTGTGTCTTCTAATAGTCTTCATTTTAAAGTCTGTTATGTCTGATATGAGAATTGCTACTCCAGCTTTCTTTGGTTTTCATTTGCCTGAAATATCTTTTCCCATCCCCTTACTTTCAGTCTGTATGTGTCTCTAGGTCTGAAGTAGGTCTCTTGTAGACAGCAAATATATGGGTCTTGTTTTTGTATCCATTCAGCCAGGGAGTGTCTTTTGGCTGGAGCATTTAATCCATTTACATTTAAGGTAATTATCGATATGTATGTTCCTATTCCCATTTTCTTAATTGTTTTGGGTTCACTATTGTAGGTCTTTTCCTTCTCTTGTGTTTCCTGCCTAGAGAAGTTCCTTTAGCAGTTGTTGTAAAGTTGGTTTGGTGGTGCTGAACTCTCTCAGCTTTTGCTTGTCTGTAAAGGTTTTAATTTCTCCATCGAATCTGAATGAGATCCTTGCTGGGTAGAGTAATCTTGGTTGTAGGTTTGTCTCCTTCATCACTTTAAATATGTCCTGCCAGTCCCTTCTGGCTTGCAGAGTTTCTGCTGAAAGATCAGCTGTTAACCTTATGGGGATTCCCTTGTGTGTTACTTGTTGTTTTTCCCTTGCTGCTTTTAATATGTTTTCTTCGTATTTAATTTTTGACAGTTTCATCAATAAGTGTCTTGGCGTATTTCTCCTTGGATTTATCCTGTATGGGACTCTGTGCTTCCTGGACTTGATTAACTATTTCTTTTCCCATATTAGGGAAGTTTTCAGCTATAATCTCTTCAAATATTTTCTCAGTCCCTTTCTTTTTCTCTTCTTCTTCTGGAACCCCTATAATTCGAATGTAGGTGCATTTAATGTTGTCCCAGAGGTCTCTGAGACTGTCCTCAGTTCTTTCCATTCTTTTTTCTTTATTCTTCTCTGCAGTAGTTATTTCCACTATTTTATCTTCCAGGTCACTTATCGGTTCTTCTGCTTCAGTTATTCTGCTATTGATCCCATCTAGAGTATTTTTAATTACATTTATTGTGTTGTTCATCGTTGTTTGTTTCATCTTTAGTTCTTCTAGGTCCTTGTTAAATGTTTGTTGCATTTTTTCTATTCTATTTCCAAGACTTTGAATCATCTTTACTATCATTATTCTGAATTCTTTTTCAGGTGGACTGCCTATTTCCTCTTCATTTGTTATGTCTGGTGGGTTTTTATCTTGCTCCTTCATCTGCTGTGTGTTTTTCTGTCTTCTCATTTTGCTTACCTTACTGTGTTTGGGGTCTCCTTTTCGCAGGCTTCAGGTTCATAGTTCCCGTTGTTTTTGGTGTCTGCCCTCAGTGGGTAAGGTTGGTTCAGTGGGTTGTGTAGCCTTCCTGGTGGAGGAGACTAGTGCCTGTGTTCTGGTGGATGAGGCTGGAGCTTGTCTTTCTGGTGGGCAGGTCCACCTGTGGTGGTGTGTTTTGGGGTGTCTGTGGACTTATTATGATTTTAGGCAGCCTCTGCTAATGGGTGGGGTTGTGTTCCTGTCTTGCTAGTTGTTTGGCATAGGATGTCCAGCAGTGTAGCTTGCTGGTCGTTGAGTGAAGCTGGGTGCTGGTGTTGAGATGGAGATCTCTGGGAAATTTTCACCGCTTGATATTATGTGGAGCTGGGAGTTCTCTTGTGGACCAGTGTCCTGAAGTTGGCTCTCCCACCTCAGAGGCACAGCACTGACTCCTGGCTGCAGCACCAAGAGCCTTTCATCCACACGGCTCTGAATAAAAGGGAGAAAAAGAAGAAAGAGAGAGAGAGAGAGAGAAAGAGAAAAAGGACAGAAAGAAAGAAAGGAAAGAAAGAAAGAAAGGAAGGAAGGAGGGCAGGAAGGAAAAAAGAAAGAAGATACAAAAATAAATTAAGATAAAATATAATAGTTATTAAAATAAAAAATAATTAAGAAAAAAAGTTTTAAAAAAACGGACAGATAGAACCCTAGGACAAATGGTGGAAGCAAAGCTATACAGACAAAATCTCACACAGAAGCATACACATACACACTCACAAAAAGAGGAAAAGGGGAAAAAATCATATATCTTGCTGTCAAAGTCCACCTCCTTAATTTGGGATGATTTGTTGTGTATTCAGGTATTCCACAGATGCAGGGTACATCATGTTGATTGTGGAGCTTTAATCCACTGCTTCTGGGGCTGCTGGAAGAGATTTCCCTTTCTCTTCTTTGGTCTCACAGCTTCCAGGGGCTCAGCTTTGGATTTGGCCCCGCCTCTGCATGTAGGTCGCTGGAGGTCATCCATTCTTCGCTCAGACAGGACGGGGTTAAAGGAGACGCTGATTCGGGGGCTCTGGCTCACTCAGGCCAGGGCGAGGGAGGGGCACGGCGTGCGGGGCGGGCCTGCGGCAGCAGAGGCTGGCATGACGTTGCACTAGCCTAGGCGCGCCGTGCGTTCTCCTAGGGGAGTTGTCCCTGGATCCCGGGACCCTGCCAGTGGCGGGCTGCACAGGCTCCCCGGAAGGGGGGTGTGGATAGTGACCTGTGCTCGCACACAGGCTTCTTGGTGGCGGCAGCAGCAGCTTTAGCATCTCATTCCCCTCTCCTCACGCACCAGGAAATAAAGTGGGAAGAAAAAGTCTCTTGCCTCTTCGGCAGGTCCAGACTTTTCCCCGCACTCCCTCCCGGCTAGCCGTGGCTCACTAACCCCCTGCAGGCTATGTTCACGCTGCCAACCTCAGTCCTCTCCCAGCGCTCTGACCGAAGTCCAAGCCTCAACTTCCAGCCCCACCCGCCCCGGCGGGTGAGCAGACAAGCCTCTCTGGCTGGTGAGCGCGGGTTGGCCCTGATCCTCTGTGCGGGAATCTCTCCGCTTTGCCCTCCACACCCCTGTTGCTGTGCTCTCCTCCGCGGCTCCGAAGCTTCCCCCTCCGCCACCCGGAGTCTCTGCCCGCGAAGGCGCTTCCTAGTGTGTGGAAACCTTTCCTCCTTCACAGCTCCCTCCCACTGGTGCAGGCCCTGTCCCTATTCTTGTGTCTCTGTTTATCCTTTTTTTTTTTTGCCCTACCCAGGTACATGGGGGGTTTCTTGCCTTTTCGGAGGTCTGAGGTCTTCTGTCAGCGTTCAGTAGGTGTTCTGTAGGAGTTGTTCCACGTGTAGATGTACTTCTGGTGTATCTGTGGGGAGGAAGGTGATCTCTGTGTCTTACTCTTCCACCATCTTCCCGGAAGCCTCCTAAGGTAGCTTTTTTTTCAGTGCTCCAACATTTTTCGTTTTTTTCAAAGTTGGGTTAGCTGTCTATGACTTTTGCATTTCAAAGTAAAATTTAAAAGAAGCTTGTCAATTTATTTTTCAAAACTGTCCACTGTAATTTTGATTAGAATTGCATTGAATCTATAGGTCGATAGTTGGAGAATTAACATCTTAATAATATTGAGGTTTTTGACCTCTGAGCATGCATCTCTCCCTTTATTTAGGTCTTATTTAATTTCTTTCTGTGATGCCTGTACTTTTCAGTAAACAAGCCTTGCACATCTTTTGTCAAATTTATTCCCATGTATTTCATATTTTGTATGTATGAAAATATGTATTATTTTAATTTAAGTATTTTTAAATTTAATTTCTGAGTATTTTAAATTTAATTTCTTATAAGTATTTTTTAATTTAATTTCTGATTGCTCATTACTATAAGAAATATGATTGACTTTGTAAATTGATCTTAGATGCTGCAGCCTTACCAACCTCAGTTAATTCTAGGAGCTAATACTCTTGTTCTGCCTAACTCTTTTCATTTCGGTCTCTTGGGATGCTTAGCTCTGGAATCTGCCAGGCTCTGTTTTAGTTTTCCTTCCTTGGGCCAGCACATGGAAAGTCTCTCTAAGCAATAAGCTGTAGCAATCATAGGGCTCACCTCCTTTGTTCCTTGCCCTTTGTTTAATATCCAGTGTCTAACAATCCATTGTTTCATGAATTTTGATCATTTTTTGTTTGTTTCAGGCAGGAAACTAAACATGATCTCTGGAGCTCCACCTTGGTTGGAATCATGAGTCTACAACATTTACATTTAATAGAATTATTGATTTAATATTTAAGTCTCTCATCTTGTTCTTGTTTTCTGCTTGCACAATCTGTTCTTTGTTTCCTTTTTAATATTTTTCTGACTTTAAATAAGTGCATTTTAAATAATTCCATTTATCTCCTCTGTTGATTTATCAGTTTTAACTCTTTGGCTTTTTTATTATAGTGGTTGATTTGGTGTTTATATCTGTGATTGCAAACTTTTTCTGTAAAGGAACAAATAGTACATAAATGCTCATTTTCCACTCCTATAGACTCTGTCGTAACTACTTAGCTCTGCTGCTATAGCATGAACGAAGTCGTAGATAGTAAAGAATGGGCATAACTGTAATTTGATAAAACTTTATTTGTAAAATCAGGTGATGGACTGGATATGCCAACATCTGGATTATACCATACATCTTGATCTTAACCACAGTCTACCTTTAAGTGATCATATATCACTTCATATGTAGTATGAGAATCTCAACAAGTATACTTTCCTTTCTCTTCTCCCAGCAATTTTGCCATACATTTTACTATTAGATGTATATATTAGAAAGTCCAGATTTTGTATATCTGTAAAAATATTTATACCAGCATAATTTATGAAAAATTTCTGTTATAAAATTCAAGATTGATAGGTTTTATCTCTCAGTAATTTAAAGATGCTGCTCTACTGTCTTTTCCTTGCATTTCTTGATTTTGACATCTGTTGTCATATTTATCTTTGTTAGTCTGTACATACAGTATCTTTACTGTTTTTTGACAATTTGTCATGTGCTTGGTTGAAGTTTGCTGAGATTCTCAGATCTGTGGATATAGAGTTTTTGTCACATTTCAAAAAATTCCATCCATTTTTTTTCTGTCTCACAGCTCACTGGTACTCTATTCACTTTTCTCAAATTTTTTTGTGTCTGTGCTTCATTCTGGATACTGCTTACTGTCATGTCTTAGAAGTAACTAAACTTTTCTTTTGTATTGCCTAGTCTGTCATTGATACACTCAATGTATTTTTCATCTTAGACCTTGCAGTTTTCTTCTCTTGAAGTTTAGATTTGGTCTTTTCAGATATCTTTCTTCACTCTACCTAAATGTCTGAACATATGTAATACCTTTATAATAACTGTTTTAACGTCATTCTCTGCCACTGCATCTGTTCTGGGTTGGTTTTGATGGACTGATTTCTTTCCTCTTGTTTGATCATGCTTCCCTCCTCTTTTATATGTCTGGTAAGTCTAGGTTGTGTGGTAGGCAGATCTTAAAATGACTCCCAAAGATCTCTGCCTCCATAACTCACATTCTTTCATATTTCCCTCCCACTGAGTGTGTGCTGGCCATGTGACTAGCTTCTGACAAACAGAATATGGAAAAAGTGATAGAATGTCACTTAAGTTATGAGAGGTTGCAGCATCCACCTTGCGAGCCGACTATATTGCCTTGCTAGCTTGCATGCTTTGAAGAAGCAAACTGCAATGTTGTAGAGGCCCATGTGACAAGAAATTGAGGGCAGCGTCTGGTCAACAGTGAGGAACTAAGGCGACCAGTTCAACATTTGCCTGCAAGGCACTGTATTGAATCATGCCAATAACTATGTGAGATTGGAAATTCGTTGTTTCTTAGTTGAGCCTTAATATAACCAGAACCTGGCAGATAACTTCTTAGCCTATGAAAGATCCTGAAATAGAGTCCCTAGCCAATCCACGCTCAGATTCCTGATGCACAGAAACCATTTTTAGCCACTGAATTTGTCACAGTGTTTAGGCAGTAATAGATAATTAAGTTTTCATGGCAGACTATGTGAAATTGACCTTTTCTGATGGGGTATTCCTGTGAATATTCTTGGGATTTGTTCTTGAGTTGCTGTTAAGTTTCTTAGAAAAAGCTTGAAACTTCTGGGTCTTGCTTTTATGATTTGTTGGGTGGGACCAGGGCAGTGCTCAGTCTAGGACTGTATATTCCCTAGTACTGAGTCGAGACAATTCTTAGTAGTCTACTAAATGCCCTGTGAATCACGGATTTTTCCTGTCTGGCTGGTGGTAAAAGGAATTAGTTCCACCACTTTGTGATCACCTTTAGGTAGTACTTTCTCCAGCCTCAGAGTTCTCCTTGCATATATATGTACCTCAGTACTCAGCTGAATAGTTGAGGGTGACTCTCAAGTATTGGATAAATGCTTCATCTAAATTATACCTCAGGTGCATAGATTTTGAGTCATGCTTTGTGGACTCTCCCAAAGGTCCCCAGAGGGATTGAACCACAGTTACCACAGGAGTTACTTGCTCAAACTGTATATTAGCTTTATATTCTTCCCTTTCTCAGTTCCCCGTTAAACTACCAGTGATTCCTGAGATTGCCTCCCAATTTGCACTCAAATTGTGTCCAGCGTCTTTTTATGAGAGAATCTAACCTAAGATTCTGTTAGGTTAGGTTATGTTATGTTTTATGTTATTGTTATGTTATCAGAAATGATCATTGTTTTACTCAACCATTGTGTGTTTAAATTTGTCACAGCCCTATTATTTTATTTGCTCACCATTCCTTTTCATATCTAAGGCTTTCTATTAGGATCTCTTTCTTTTCCCACTTTCCCATACAGTATATTCCTGAGATATGTGTTTTTTTCTTCCAGTTTTATTGAGATATAATTGCCATACAGCACTGTATAAGTTTAAGGTGTACAGCATAATTATTTCACTTACATACATCATAAAGTGATTAATACAATGATAAGTAACTTTAGTGAGCATCCCTCACCTCATATCAATACAAAATAAAAGAAATGGAAAAAATATTTTTTCCTTGTGATAAGAACTCTTAGGATTTACTCTCTTTAACATTCATATATAACATGCATGCCTCTGATAACCAAAAATCTGATCTCTTTATCTATGAGTTTGTTTGTTTGTTTTTGAAGTATAATTGACCTATAATACTATGTTAGTTCATGGGGCACAACATAGTGATTCGATATTTCTATACATTACAAAATGATCACCATGATGTCTAGTGACTATCCGTCACCATACAAAGATATTACATTATTATTGACTATATTCCCTACACTGTACATTTCATACCCGTGACTCATTTATTTTGTAACTGAAAGTTTGCATCTTGGGCTTCCTGAATTTGACAATAGATGCCTCTTGTCAGTTCTGGAACATTCTTAGAGTTATCTCTTTGGATATTACCACTTTTTTATGCTTCTTATCTCTTTCTGAAACTCCAATTATAATGATGTAACTCTCACACTGTTTTCATATTGAAGCTCACATTCCTTAGAGATTTATAAGAGAAAATTCTTTGAGACTGGTTTTAAAGTATGCTCCTCTAGAGAGTATTTCTGTTTGCTTCTGCTGGGTGTCTAGAGTACTGCCAACCTGGAACCACTTTCAGCAATGTACTCAGCTTGGAGATTTGGGGATTTCATTGGTAGCATTATTTCAGTCCCAAAATTACATGAGAGGTAGCCTGTGGTTACAAATTCAAGAGAAGATACACTCTTTACACACACCATTAAAACTAAGTCAGGCAAGTTACCTTAGAGTCTTCTTTTTGGCACCTGTTTGTTCTGATTCATCTTTTCAATGAAGGTGTGGTCCTTAATCGTTTCTGTCTTTCTGCAGGTTTCTGTTTATAAACTTCTCACATCCATACCTCCTGCCTTGCATGATCAGTTAAAATTAAATATCTGGATTATTGGTCATCAGGAGTTACTTTTGTTTTCATAGCCCCTAAAAGAATTTTGATAAGTTGTAGGTCTATTATGTCTAAAATTTTTCAACCTAAATTTTAAATTGTTTTGAAATACACAACCTCTTTCTTGTGTATTAATATTGAAATTTCAGAATAAAACTGTTACTTCACTCTTTTTTTTTTTTTCGGTGTGTGGGCCTCTCACTATTGTGGCCTCTCCCGTTACGGAGCACAGGCTCCAGACGTGCAGGCTCAGCAGCCATGGCTCACGGGCCCAGCTGCTCTGTGGCATGTGGGATCTTCCCGGACTGGGGCACAAACCCGCGTCCCCTGCATCGGCAGGCGGAAGCCCTACTTCACTCTTTTAAATGTTTTCAATAGAACCTAAGTAAGTTAATACCCACTATTATCAACATAAAATATATTGTAATGTTATTGTACTGTAAAGATTCATAAATCTTACATTGTTTTCTATGCTAACATGGTCCCATGTGTAGCCCCACATGTTGTACAAAGATTCTACAAGCTATGGTGTAAGTTAGCAACAGATTTTATTGGGAGGAAGCCAGCAAGGCTAAAGCCAGCCAAAGAGAAGGCATGAACCCCTATGCTCCCGTTGTCCCATGAGAGGGCCGGGTGCCCTGCTGGACATGCAGTATGGATTGTATTCCAGTGGATGGTCATTCTCCTCCATTTTTCTCCTTAAAGCTATGAAAAATGTGAGAGCAATCTTATAAGGGAAGAGTCACATGAATATCCTGCACACCTACAAGTCTGGATTTGAATGACAGCATTTTACAGAAACTATTTGGAATACCAGGTGCTCATCACCGGGAAGCTTTGAGGTCAGTGGGAAATTGTAGACCCCTCTAGTGGTGGAAAAGCCACTGGTCCCATTGGAAACTCATTTTTAATATAGTCTCTCCTTCTGAGAAAAGAAGGAAAGAATCCAGTGTAGCTCATGAACCAAGCAATCCTGCATGAAGTACCTTGGATTATTTTCAGTCAACCAGGTGCCTTCCTTCATCAACTCATATTTGCATGGCATTTCCTACACAAGAAATTTATTCTATTATGCTATATTTTATACATGAACTTTTTTTGTGGCTCTGTCATATTTCTCAAGTAAATTATATTTATAAATGGAAGTTGATTTTTCAATTCCTATAAAGCTCTAAATGTTAACAAGGTTTCTTTGTATTAAATTACTATATAATTATTAATAGTACATAATTGATTAAAACATGAAAAATAAAATTTTAATGGAAATGTATTACTTAAGGAGATGGATAGCTCTCTTAAAAATTAATTCATGTACCCATAGATGAATGACACTTATTGCTAGAATAAAGCAAGCTTCAATGGAAATTAACAGCAAAGAAGAGCGAGTAGATGGTCTACCAATAAATTTGGGGCTTACAAAACAGGCATTAATGATTGTTGTTAAGTACATTATTAACAGCAGAATTCTCAACATATTCCAAGTAGATTAATATAAAACAAATAAGTACATGAAATGCACAAATAATTAGGTATATAATTAGTTGCCTAGTGATAGTGAGCAGATAAGCATCCAAGTATAAATAACGCATAAGTATTTTTCAGTGTCCACTAACCTATTGCCAAAATTTAATGAAAATGACCCTTGTATAAGCTTCAATAATTGTTTAACCTAACATATCTCTGATATCTGTTTTTGGAATCAAAGATATAACTTTGATATGTCAAAAAATGACTTCTATTTAAAATCATGTGAAAAAAGTAGCTGACGCAGTTCTTTGATTACAGAGACTAGACAGAGAAGATTATTTTGAATTGTTCTTTTAAAATGTTTGATCTTTGAATCTTTTATTTTCTTTTTCTTTCTTCTATTTCTTTTATCTTCCTTTTTTTTAACCACTTCAGATTTTTTTATACATAAGACAATGTAATTCAATAAAATTTAGGTTAAAATTTTGATTTTTAACTTATTTGGGGGCTGGGGGAGTGGGAAAATTATATTAGGAAGGATAGGAGCGGAAACTAGAAATAGCAACGCTGCTGCAAACTTTGACCACAGACATATTCTCAGACAGATGAATTTTAGGAAAAAGTACAGATGGAAGTTAATGTGAAAATGATTTGTTTAAAGCTGCTGTCTGTGCCCACATCAACTAGAAAGTCCTAGTGTAATCTGGAAGCATACACTGAGGTTTGAAGACCCCTGCTCTGAGCCCCCAGGATCATAGAGACAAAAGGCTACAGTGCACTTCAAACTTCATTTAGTGCTTTGCATTTGTACCTTCTTGTCCGTTTTTGGTCTCTAAGGATTTCCCTTACTTTCCTGCCACGTGGGCATGTTAGTGTTCATTAAGAAAGTTAAAAATGTGAGTATATACTTTTTAAAATTTGGGGTGGTTTTTTTTTTACAACTTTATTGGAGTATAATTGCTTTACAATGGTGTGTTAGTTTCTGCTTTATAACAAAGTGAATCAGTTATACATATACATATGTTCCCATATCTCTTCCCTCTTGCATCTCCCTCCCTCCCACCCTCCCTATCCCACCCCTCCAGGCGGTCACAAAGCACCGAGCTGATCTCCCTGTGCTATGCCGCTGCTTCCCACTAGCTATCTACCTTACGTTTGGTAGTGTATATATGTCCATGCCTCTCTCTTGCTTTGTCACAGCTTACCCTTCCCGCTCCCCATATCCTCAAGTCCATTCTCTAGTAGGTTTGTGTCTTTATTTCTGTCTTACCCCTAGGTTCTTCATGACCTTTTTTTTGTTTGTTTTGTTTTGTTTTATTATTTTCCATCATTTTATTCAGTCTTATCTCAAGTCAGTTTAACTTTGAATAAGGTGGAAGGAACATAGGGGGATTCAAAAGATGAATAATGAGGGTTTGGAAGTGCCTCTTTGGGGAACGAGAAAGGGAGTTGACTAAGGACAAATGAACCCGGCTGAGTGTTGGGAACCCAGATGAACCAGGGAGTTGGATCAACATACATTTGTTATGTTGTTAGAAGATTAACAGTAATAATATATTATGTGCTAAGCAATGTCCTAAACATTTTACAATAATAATTTTACAATAACGTTTTACTTAATACTCAAAGCTATCTGTGAGGCAAATATTATTAATTCCTTCTTACATGTGAGGTAACTGAGGCTAAAAGACTTATTCAAGTTCACACAGATAATGAGTGGCAGTGTCAGAATTGCCAGGCAGCCCTTTTTGGCTCCATAGTTGGATCATTTAATAACCATAGTAGCCTAGCTCTAGAGGAACTGAGCTTACAGGTTTCGACATACTTTATCTCAACTGCAAAATTACTCAGCCAGAGGGCAAGCCCATCACTCGTCGAATGTAAAATGTGAGTGGCCCTGTTGGGGGTGAGAGGGGCAGGAGGAGTCCAAGGTGATCTTCCGTGTCCTCCCAGCTCAAACACTCTGATCCTGTCCTATAGCAAATATGCTCAAACAGAGCTTCCACTTGGAATTACAGAACAAAACACAACAACAGCCTGTGTGGAGTGCCTCTGATGCCTTATATTTGTATAGGGCAGTCTTCTTTGCAGTTGTTTCCAATTCAAACCAAGAATCTAAGCCTGACAGCTAATAATTTGTTCTCAACCACATTTTACCTTTTACCATCCTTGGCTATCAAGTTTTCTTATTCTATACAAATTTCCTGCACTTTGTCCCTGCCTTTTAGCATTTTTGTAATCATGGTAGCTAGCCTTTAAGTTTTCTTGACCTCTTGCAAACTCATCTCAATCAGAATTGGCAAATGGATTGCTGAAAGCCACTGTTTAGCCTGATTGGAGAAGAGGGCCCTACCTGCCTGCAGACAACTCCTTGCTGGGTATTTCCCAAGTATAGCACATTTCCTGCTTGGATATGTGTTATTTTTTTGTTTTTTTAACATCTTTATTGGAGTATAATTGCTTTACAGTGGTGTGTTATCTGCTTTATAACAAAGTGAATCCGCTATATGTATACATATATCCCCATATCATTTTCCTCTTGCGTCTCCCTCCCACCCTCCCTATCCCACCCCTCTGGGTGGTCACAAAGCACCGAGCTGATCCTCCTGTATTATGCAGCTGCTTCCCTCTAGCTATTGTACATTTGGTAGTATATATAATTCCATACCACTCTCTCACTTTGTCCGAGCATACCCTTCCCCCTCCCCGTGTCCTCAAGTCCATTCTCTGTATCTGCGTCTTTATTCCTCTCCTGCCCCTAAGTTCTTCAGAAACATTTTTTTTTTTTTTAGATTCCATATATATGTGTTAGCATATGGTATTTGTTCTCCTCTTTCTGACTTACTTCACTCTGTATGACAGACTCTAGGTCCATCCACCTCACTACAAATAACTCAATTTTGTTTCTTTTTATGACTGAGTAATATTCTGTTGTATATATGTGCCACATCTTCTTTATCCATTCATCTGTCAGTGGACAGTTAGGTTGCTTCCACGTCCTGGCTATTGTAAATAGAGCTGCAATGAACATTGTGGTACATGCCCAGTAGTGGGATCGCTGGTGGTAATGTAGTTCTATTTTTAGTTTTCTGAGGAACCTCCATACTTTTCTCCATAGTGGCTGTATCAATTTACATTCCCACCAAGAGTGCAAGAGGGTTCCCTTTTCTCCACACCCTCTCCAGCACTTAATGTTTGTAGATTTTTTGATGATGGCAATTCTGACTGGTGTGAGGTGATACCTCACTGTAGTTTTGATTTGCATTTCTATAATGATTAGTGATGTTGAACATATTTTCATGAGTTTGTTGGCAATCTGTATATCTTCTTTGGAGAAATGTCTATTTAGACCTTCTGCTCATTTTTGGATTGGGTTGTTTGTTTTTTTTTTGATATTGAGCTGCATTAGCTGCTAGTAGATTAATCCATTGTCAGTTGCTTCATTGGTAAATATTTTCTCCCATTCTTAGTGTTGTATTTTCATCTCTTTTATGGTTTCCTTTGCTGTGCAAAAGCTTTTAAGTTTCCTTAGGTCCCATTTGTTTATTTTTGTATTTATTTCCATTTCTCTAGGAGGTGGGTCAAACAGGATCTTGCTGTGGTTTATGTCATAGAGTGTTCTGTCTATGTTTTCCTCTAAGAGCTTTATAGTGTCTGGCCTTACATTTAGGTCTTAATCCATTTTGAGTTTATTTTTGTGTATGGTGTTAGGGAGTGTTCTAATTTCATTCTTTTACATGTAGCAGTCCAGTTCTCCCAGCACCACTTATTGAAGAGGCTGTCTTTTCTCCATTGTATATTCTTAGCTCCTTTATAAAAAATAAGGTGACCATATGTGTGTGGGTTAATCTCTGGGCTTTCTATCCTGTTTCATTGATCTATATTTCTGTTTTTGTACCAGTACAATACTGCCTTGATTAATGTAGTTTTGTAGTATAGTCTGAAGTCCAGGAGCCCAATTCCTCCAGCTCTGTTTTTCTTTCTCAAGATTGCTTTGGCTGTTTGGGGTCTTTTGCGTTTTCATACAAATTGTGAAAATTTTTGCTCGAGTTCTGTGAAAAAGTCCATTGGTAGTTTGATAGGGATTGCATTGAATCTGTAGATTGCTTTGGGTAGTAGAGTCATTTTCACAATGTTGAGTCTTCCAATCCAAGAACATGGTATATCTCTCCATCTATTTGTATCATCTTTAATTTCTTTCATCAGTGTCTTACAGTTTTCTGCATACAGATCTTTTGTCTCCTTAGTTCATTTTATTCCTAGGTGTTTTATTCTTTTCTGTTGCAATGGTACATGGGAGTGTTTCCTTAATTTTTCTTTCAGATTTTTCATCATTAGTGTATAGGAATGCGAGAGATTTCTGTGCATTAATTTTGTATCTTGCTACTTTACTAAAGTCATTGATTAGCTCTAGTAGTTTTCTGGTAGAGTCTTTAGGATTCTCTATGTATAGTATGTCATCTGCAAACAGTGAAAACTTTACTTCTTTTCCGATTTGGATTCCTTTTATTTCTTTTTATTCTCTGATTGCTGTGGCTAAAACTTCCAAAATTATGTTGAATAATAGTGGTGAGAGTGGACAACTTTGTCTTGTTACTGATCTTAGAGGAAATGGTTTCAGTTTTTTACCATTGAGAATGATGTTGGCTGTGGGTTTGTCATATATGGCCTTTATTATGTTGAGGTAGGTTCTCTCTATGCCTACTCTCTGGAGGATTTTTATCATAAATAAGTGTGGAATTTTGTTGAATGTTTTTTCTGCATCTATTGAGATGATCACATGGTCCATCTCCTATTTTTAATATGGTGTATCACACTGACTGATTTGTGTATATTGAGGAATCCTTGCATTCCTGGGATAAACCCCAGTTGATCATGGTGTATGATCCTTTTAATGTGCTGTTGGATTTTGTTTGCTGGTATTTTGTTGAGGATTTTTGCATCTAAGTTCATCAGTGATATTGGCCTGTAATTTTCTTTCTTTGTGACATCTTTGTCTGGTTTTGGTATCAGGGTGATGGTGACCTCATAGACTGAGTTTGGGAGTGTTCCTCCCTCTGCTATATTTTTGAAGAGTTTGAGAAGTATAGGTATTAGCTTTTCTCTAAATGTTTGATAGAATTTGCATGTGAAGCCATCTGTTAGTGGGCTTTTGTTTGTTGGAAGATTTTTAATCACAGTCTCAATTTCAGTCCTTGTGATTGGTCTGTTTATATTTTGTTTCTTCCTGGTCCAGTCTTAGAAGGTTGTGCTTTTCTAAGAATTTGTCCATTTCTTTCAGGGTGTCCATTTTATTGGCATATAGTTGCTTGTAGTAGTCTCTCATGATGCTTTGTATTTCTCCAGTGTCAGTTTTTACTTCTCCTTTTTCATTTCTAATTCTATTGATTTGAGTCTTCTCCCTTTTTCTCTTGATGAGTCTGGCTAATGGTTTATCAGTTTTGTTTATCTTCTCAAAGAAGAAGCTTTTACTTTTATTGATGTTTGTTATTGTTTCCTTCAATTATTTTTTATTTATTTCTGCTCTGACCTTATGATTTCTGTCCTTCTGCCAGCTTTGGGGCATTTTTGTTCTTCTTTCTCTAATTGCTTTAGGTGTAAGGTCAGGTTGTTTATTTGAGATGTTTCTTGATTCTTGAGATAGGATTGTATTGCTATAAACTTCCCTCATAAAACTACTTTGGCTGCATCACATAGGTTTTGGGTCATCGTGTTTTCATTGTCATTTGTTTCTAGCAATTTTTTCAATTCCTCTTTGATTTCTTCAGTGATGTCTTGGTTATTTAGTAGTGTATTGCTTAGCCTCCCTGTGTTTGTATTTTTTACAGACTTTTTCCTGTAATTGATATGTAGCCTCAGAGCATTGTGGTCGGAAAAGGTACTTGATGTGATTTCAATTTTCTTAAATTTACCAAGGCTTGTTTTGTGACCCTAGGTATGATTATCCTGGAGAATGTTCCATGAGCTCTTGAGAAGAAAGTGTATTCTGTTGTTTTTGGATGGAATGTCCTATAAATATCAATTAAGTCCATCTTGTTTAATGTATCATTTAAAGCTTGTGTTTCCTTATTTATTTTCATTTTGGATTATCTGTCTCTTGGTGAAAGTGGGGTGTTAAAGTCCCCTACTATGATTGTGTTACTGTCAATTGCCCCTTTTATGGTTGTTAGCATTTGCCTTACGTATTGAGGTTCTCCTATGTTGGGTGCATAAATATTTACAATTGTGAAATCTTCTTCTAAGTTTGGTTCCTTGATCATTATGTAGGGTCCTTCTTTGTCTCCTGTAGTAGCCTTTATTTTAAAGTCTATTTTGTCTGATATGAGAATTGCTACTCCAGCTTTCTTTTGATTTCCATTTGCACAGAATATATTTTTCCATCCCCTCACTTTCAGTCTGTATGTGTCCCTAGGTCTGAAGTGGGTCTCTTTTAGACAGCAGATATATGGGTCTTGTTTTTATATCCATTCAACCAGTCTATGTCTTTTGGTTGGAGCATTTAATCCATTTACATTTAAGGTAATTATCAATATGTTGGTTCCTATTACCCTTTTCTTAATTGTTTTGGGTTTATTATTGTAGGTCTTTTCCTTCTCTTGTGTTTCCTGCCTAGAGAAGTTCCTTTAGCATTTGTTGTAAACCTGGTTTGGTGGTGCTGAATTCTCTTGGCTTTTGCTTGTCTGTAAAGGTTTTAATTTCTCTGTCGAACCTGAATGAGATCCTTCCTGGGTAGAGTAATCTTCGTTGTAGGTTTTTCCCTTTCATCACTTTAAATATGTCCTGCCACTCCTTTCTGGCTTGCAGAGTTTCTGCTGAAAGATCAGCTGTTAACCTTATGGGGATTCCCTTGTGTGTTGCTTGTTGTTTTTCCCTTGCTGCCTTTAATATTTTTTCTTTGTATTTAACTTTTGATAGTTTGATTAATATGTATCTTGGTATGTTTCTTCTTGGATTTTTCCTGTATGGGACTCTCTGCACTTCCTGGACTTGATTGACAATTTCTTTTCCCAGTTTCAACTATAATCTCTTCAAATATTTTCTCAGTCCCTTTCTTTTTCTCTTCTCTGGTACCCCTATAATTCAAATGTTGGTGAGTTTGATGTTGTCCCAGAGGTCTCTGAGACTGTCCTCAATTCTTTTCATTCTTTTTTCTTTATTCTTCTCTGCAGTAGTTATTTCCACTGTTTTATCTTCCAGGTCACTTATCTGTTTTCCTGCCTGAGTTATTCTGCTACTGATTCCTTCTACAGAATTTTTAGTTTCATTTATTGTGTTGTTCATCACTGTTTGCTGTTTAGTTCTTCTAGGTGCTTGTTAAACGTTTCTTTTGTTTCTCCATTCTATTTCCAAGAGTTCAGATCATCTTTACTATCATTACTCTGAATTCTTTTCCAGGTCGGCTGCCTAGTTCCTCTTCATTTGTTTGGTCTGGTGGGTTTTTACCTTGTTCCTTCATCTGCTGTGTGTTTCCCTGTCTACTCATTTTGCTTAACTTACTGTGTTTGGTGTCTCCTTATCACAGGCTACAGGTTTGTAGTTCCTGTTGTTTTTGGTGTCTTCCCCCAGTGGCTAAGGTTGGTTCAGTGTGTTGTGTAGGCTTCTTGGTGAAGGGGACTAGTCCCTGTGTTCTGGTGAATGAGGCTGGGTCTTGTCTTTCTAGTGGGCAGGGCCATGTCATGTGGTGTGTTTTGCAGTGTCTGTGACCTTATGATTTTAGGAAGCCTCTCTGCTAATGGGTGGGGTTGTGTTCCTGCCTTGCTAGTTGTTTGGCATAGGGTGTCCAGCCCTGTAGCTAGACGGTCGTTGAGTGGAGCTGGGTCTTAGCGTTGAGATGGAGATCTCTGGGAGAGCTTTCACCATTTGATATTATGTGGAGCTGGGAGGTCTCTGGTGGACCAATGTCCTGAACTTGGCTCTCCCACCTCAGAGGCAAAGGCCTGACACCAAGCTGGAACACCAAGACCCTGTCAGCCACATGGCTCAGAAGAAAATGGAGCAAAAAAAGAAAGAAAATAAATAAATAAAATAAAATTTATTAAAATTAAAAAAGATAAATTAGAAAGTAATGAAGAAAAGAAAAATAAAGAACGAAATAGAGAAAGAAGAGAGAGAGCAACTAAAACAAAAAACAAATCCACCAATGATAAAAAGTGCTAAAAACTATACTAAAAAAAATTTTTCAATGGCCAGAAAAAACCCTAGGGCAAATGGTATAAGCAAAGCTATACAGACAAAATCACACAAAGAAGCATACACATAAACACAAAAAGAGAAAAAGGAAAGACATTTATATATCTATATATTAAAAAAGAAAAAGGAGGAAGAGAGCAATCAAATCAATAAACAAATCTACCAGTGATAATAAACTCTAAATTCTAAACTAAGATAAACATAAAACCAGAAACAAATTAGATGCAGAAAGCAAACCCCAAGTCTACAGTTGCTCCCAAAGTCCACCGCCTCAATTTTGGGATGATTTGTTGTCTATTCAGGTATTCCACAGATTCAGGGTACATCAAGTTGATTGTGGAGATTTAATCCACTGCTCCTGGGGCTGCTGGGAGAGATTTCCCTTACTATTCTTTGTTCTCACATCTCCCAGGGGCTCAGCTTTGGATTTGGCCCCGCCTCTGCGTGTAGGTGGCCTGAGGGCGTCTGTTCCCACCCAGACAGGACAGGGTTAAAGGAGCAGCTGATTAGGAGGCTGCAGCTGGCTCAGGCCTAGGGGAGGGAGGGTTACGGAATGCGGGTGAGCCTGCGGCGGCAGAGGCCAGCATGACATTGCAACAGCCTGAGGTATGCCATGTGTTCTCCAGGGGAAATTGTCCCTGGATCATGGAACCCTGGCAGTGGCGGCCTGCACGGGCTCCTGGTAGGGGAGGTGTGGATAGTGACCTGTGCTTTCACACAGGCTTCTTGGTGGCTGAAAGAGCAGCCTTAGCATTGCATGCCCATCTCTGGTGTCCACACTGATAGCCACAGCTCGCGCCCATCTCCAGAGCTCGTTTAAGCGGTACTCTGAATCCCCTCTGCTCAAGCACCCCAAAACAATGGTCTCTTGCCTCTTAGGCAGTTCCAGACTTTTTCCCGGACTCGCTCCCGGGTAGCTGTGGCACACTAGCCCCCTTCAGGCTGTGTTCACACAGCCCACCCCAGCCCTTCTCCCTGGGATCCGATCTCCAAAGCCCAAGCCTCAGCTCCCAGCCCCCACCCCCCCCCACCGTGGGTGAACAGACAAGCCTCTTGGGCTGGTGAGTGCTGGTTGGCACCGATCCTCTGTGCGGGAATCTTTGGGCTTTGCCCTCTGTACCCCTATTGCTGCGCTCTCCTCCGTGGCTCCAAATCTTCCCCTCCGCCACCCCCCGTCTCTGCCAGTGAAGGGGCTTCCTAGTGTGTGGAAACTTTTCCTCCTTCACAGCTCCCTCCCAGAGGGACAGGTCCCATCCATATTCTTTTGTCTCTGTTTTTTCTTTTTTCTTTTGCCCTACCCAGGTACATGGGGAGTTTCTTGCCTTTTGGGAAGTCTGAGGCTCTGCCAGCATTCAGTAGGTGTTCTGTAGGCGTTGTTCCACATGTAGATGTACTTTTGATGTATTTGTGGGGAGGAAGGTGATCTCCATGTCTTACTCCTCCGCCATCTTGAAGGTCTCCTTTGGAATTGTTTAAAATTAAGAAATATCAATGGCAATTAAGAACTGTAATTTTTAAATGAATTAACCTGGAAAATGAGCCTCTTAACAATGTTTATTGCTTCAGGCTTTGGACGTTCCCTTCCATTATATCAGATTCTCTGGGCCACTAATCCCAATATTATACCTTGGAAATTTGTGTTTTCTGTCTAGCTTGTTAGGTAGCACCCTCAATAATCTCCTTTTAGCTTGGTTCCTCAAAGAGTTTTGATTTGTACTGAATACAGATCTGTGATTCTGACAGTCTTCATTTCTTTTTATATTTCATCCACTGTGCATTTGCTAAATCCACGTAAAAGTCGGGAGATACGAGTCTGGCCCAATTTTTGCCACTTACATATTTGTAACCTTGAACAAATGTAAACATTGTGAATCTATTTTATAATGTGTAAAAAGGGTATAATAGCATCTAACAACAACTATGAAAAAATCAAATGAGAATGTATGTAGAAAAGTGTTTTGTAACTGCAAAATTCAAAGCACATATAATTGATTATTATTTTTTTACGATGTTACCCTGCAGTGGCTTGCCAGCACTTCTTAACACTAATGCAATTGAAATTCATTTCGCTTTTCTCCACTGCATCCTCAGACTCCTGATTTTTAGAAATTCTTCAGCATCACACATTAAAGGAGATAGAGTAATATAAAAAGTTCCAGAGCTTATATTAACACTTCCCATGTGTAAAACAGATAGCTAGTGGGAACTTGCTGTATAGCTCAGGGAGCTCAGCTTGGTGCTCTGTGGTGACCTAGATGGGTGGGATGGGGGTTGGGGGGGTGGGAGAGAAGTCCAAGAGGGAGGGGATGTATGTATACATACAGCTGATTCACTTCGTTGTACAGAAGAAACTAACACAACATTGTAAAGCAACTATACCCTAATAAAAAAAAACCAAACAAAAAACACTTCCCTGTAATAACTTCTTTTTTAAAAATCCTATGACTTGTAACAGAAATTTTGAGTTCCTATCCTCTATCAAACTGATTCTGCCACATGAAAATCCAGGACTCTATTTACAGCTGTAGGCCACTCTCATTGCATATATGATTTCCAAATGCTGCTTAACTGTAAGTGGCTGATTTTGCAGTCTTATTATTTGTGCCAGTTTTCAGTATCTCTTCCACATTCTTTCTACCATAGCATATGGCTTTGCATGGTCGATTCAGTAAATATTCATAATTATTCCACTGAGCTTTGGTGATGATGAATGTGTATGTTATTGGAGATAAATTGTGCAATCTGCAAGGAAAACAAAGATGAGTTTTTGCTTGGATATTTTTACTCATTTGGTGTTGGAGGCAGATGCTCTACTCCATAGAGAATCAGGGCATTGCTCTGGGGAGAGGGATGCTGAGCCAGTCACATGCTTTTCTTCTTCCTTGTTTGTGCTTCATGACCGATTAGCATGCCTTCCCCAAACACTTCTGATATATGGATGTAACTACTTTCCATACAAGGTTATAAGAATGAGGTAATGCATGCAAAGGCTATTCTTTACCATAAGCAAAAACTAAACTATGAATGTAAACACTTCATGATACAAAACCAAAATATTTTAATATATCTTGATTAAATATTAGAAGGTGTTTTCTTTCTTGTGTTCCAACACAGTGAACACTTAGTCAGACAAAGGCAGTAGCTGAAGTGGTATCAGCAACCAGTAAAGGGTTTCTTGTTTGTTTTTTACTTTTCCTCTGCTAGCCATTATCCTCAAAACTAATAGAGAAAATCATGAAACCTCTCCTTTCTAAGTTTTACAGTGGAATAAAATAGTTACAAATAGTTCCCAGGAAGTCAGAATTACTACTGTCAAAAGAAAACCGCATGCCCAAGTACCAGTATTTCATATTTCTGGACACAAGTAAATATGAGGTATGATCCAAATTCATTTGTGCATCAAGGCTGGAAATACACTGGTATCTTCTCTTCTGTGAAAAAATGATTCTTTATAAGAAAAAGGATGAAATGGCTTTAATGTGGATTTACTACTGCCATTGCTGTCTAGGTAAAGCTTAACATTTTACTTTTGAACCAAAAAGAAACCATCAAGTCACAGAAGTAGCGAGTGAGCCCTTTCATACAAGCTTGAGGTCTGATTCAGTAGAAATATATCCACAAATTCTATGAACAGAGACATGAAGGTCTGAGTACACCGGATCTGCAGGTTCGTAAGAAACTAGTAAAGCAAAAGGCAAAGAAAGAAAGAAGTATGCCTCCTCTTTGAACAACATTCTTTGGATTCTGGCAAAGTCATTACAAAACACCCAGAGGACATTCAGGCACAGTATGATAATGCCCAATCTTCACAACTTGCTTTAGTTTATGAAAATGACTGCAACCCCATTTTGTTCCTGGAACTTCCAGAAAACAGTAAAACTTCTCCCTTATTTTAATACTCACCAGCCACCCAGCTAAATGATTTCAGTAAATAGCAGTTATAATATAGAGAATATTAGTATTTTGAGGGAAGTAGGAAGAGAACTAAATATCTTTATATAGAAAGCTCAGTATAATGATCTTTTTATAAAGGCCTCTAAATAAGACAACAAACAACTTTCCTCAGCAAGCCCATTCACATAGTCCTTTATCTTCCTTTGGAAGCTCTTTTGCTAGGGCAGATGAAAGGAATTAGGGTATCTATGAAGGGAATGCAGAGGAAGGAAATGAAGAAGAAGGAAAAGTGGCCTCATTTACACTTCCTGGGCTCTTAGCCAGTAGCCATTGCCTAAGATTCTGCTGGAGGCATTCAGGCTGTTTCTAAGCACTCATCTGACTTCTAATGGACAGTTGGAGTCCTACTCAAATAAAGTAATGATGACTGTGGTCCACAGGGGTGCCATTGCCATTTCCCCCTTCTGTGTTTTTGCCTTTGTCTTTGACCTTAGAAGGAACAATCCTCAGAGAGCTAGTATCTGCGCTGACAATTGAAGCTGGAAGGTCTCTGCAGTGCCCAAGGGTGCGCTAACAGTTCACTCATTAAGCAATGGTGGCCTTGCTTTTAAATTAGGGAACTTTGTTCTTCTGAAAATAACTCACAGACAATTAAATTTTTTGTTTGTTTGTTTGCATACATTCAGGAACAGAAAGCCTCCTTCAATTCTAAGGTACAGTATACTAGGAGATATTTCCTTGGTTCCCTGGCACTGAATTTAGCGACATTTTATATGGGAGAAGAGCCAAGGCATGAGTGTTCCATTAAAAAAGACGACAACAGATACATTTTGTGTGAGCAGAAATATCCCATGACGTACAGGGAAATGTTTATTCTCTCTCATTTTTCACTTACTCGTCATTGCCCCAACTTCTTTCAAAGATGATTCAGGTCAATTTGTAAAATGACCCAAATGGAGCGGCACATGTCTTAAGTTGGGTTCCTCAGAAACAGATTTTGAGATGAATATTCATATTAAAGTGAAATATTAGAAAGTGTTCTCAAGAAAAAAACAGTAGGAAAGAGGGAAATTGGGACTTGGAAAAGAACGAGGCCAAATAAAATCTATAAATATGTGTAGTGCTCCATTCCATATGAATTCAAACTACTTCTGATTGATTCTCTTTCCTAATGAGTATTAAAGAGAACATACATTTGTAGATCAATGTGCATACCAAGTGCCAGAGGGCCTGTTGATATGTTCTGGCAAAGACACTACATCTAAAACAACAGTGTGAGTAAATGGCCGTAGAGTCCTTTGGGGGAAAGATTGGAGGAATCACTACCGTACACACTCAACATTGTATTATAGGGTCCTTCCTAATCCACATTCACATTCTCTCTTAATGTATGGGCTCTGTTTCTTGGAACTTCCTGGAAGTTAGTGTCCTATGTTTGTATTACAGTCATTCAGAGCCCCTTTTATCCTAAAAGTTTAATGCTTAGTCTCAAATCTTGTTATACTCGTTATCACTGGAGAGCCCATTTTCATAAATGTAACCTCTATCATTAACCCCTATGTGTATAGGATAGCTCACACTGAGCTTCTTTGCAATGTCAGTGTTCCCCTCCCCTATCAAAGTGATCCTTATAGCCTTAGTGAAGGTAGTGTCTTCTGAGCTCTGTTAGAGAAAGAAGACAGCTGGGGGAAGAGGTTGAGGTTATTGGGTTTTTCATAGTTGATGCATTAGAATAGCCTCCTGTCTTAGGCTACCTTTATATCCCTTCCATAACATTCTGCTAGGGCATTTCTGGCAACTCTGCTTAATTATTATTATTTTTTCTTCCACTTTTACTGAGATATAATTGACATACAGCATTGTATAAGTTTAAGGTGTACAGCATGATGATTTGACTTGCATACATCACAAAATGATACCACAGTAAGTTTAGTGAATATCCATCATCTCCTATAGATACAAAATTTTTAAAAAAAGAAAAAATATTTTTCATTGTGATGAGAACTCTTAGGATTTCCTCTCTTAACAACTTCATATATAACATGTAGCAGTGTTAATTATAATAATTATGTTGTACATTATATCCCTAGTACTTATTCATCATAACTGGAAATTTGTACTTTTTGACTGCCTTCATCCAATTCCCCCTGCCCCACCCCCTTCTAATAACAATAAATTGATCTATTTTTCTATGAGTTTGTTTGTTTGTGAAGTATAATATACCTACAACACTATATTAATTCCTGGTGCATAACATAGCAATTTGATATTTCTATACATTACAAAATGATCATGATAAGTCTAGTTACCATCTGTCACCATACAGAGGTATTAAATTATTATTAACTATTCCCCACCCTGTACATTTAATACCTGTGTCTCATTTATCTTGTAACATGAAGTTTGTACCACTTAATTTCCCTCACCTAACAGTGTTTCACTCTTAATATGAACCATTACTTTTTCTAAGCCTTGAAGAGTCATTCTAATTATAGTCAACTATTATAACTGGATCAGTAATGTCAAGGCTTGGTGGGTGGTAAGAGGGACAGAACTACAAAAAAGGTCAAATTTGGAGCCTCAGCAAAGTCTCCAATGCTAAAGTCACAGATGATAGGGAAAGAGTAGGACTCTGAGACTTGGGCTAGGGACATCTGAGAAGATTCCCTAAAGAACATTGAACTCCAGAACCCTCTTGGTCTGCTAAAATAAATTGCTGTAGGATGTCAAGGATAGGGTAGGTCTGAGGACCATACAAAAGATTCAACTGTGGTGGATGCCTTGCAAACTGATAATTTTCTTAAGATCTGACATCCACCTCTTCTGGCTACTAAACTCAATAAGTAGGTCAAGCTGCAGCAAGGCCAGTTGGGAAAGATAGCCTTGCTATAAACGAATTACCGACAAAAGAGCTACAGGACCTGACTAATATGTGACAGAAAGAATGGCGGAGCATGCCTGAGAATGGATTTTGAGGGTGTATTTCTCATAGAGAAATAGGGAAGTAGGACCAGGGAGGGAGGGGGGCAAGTAAAGTTGCATTATCAAACAAAGTCATGCTCAAGTTAAGTCTGGCTCAATTTGAGAGAAGAGCTGTGGAAACACTGAGGATTTCACCTCCAAATTGTCTGTTCAGAGGGGAAATGTATGGACTATTTATATCCCTATGTGCCTTAGGTATTGGTTAAAAGCTGTCCCTTTTAATCAAAAGGAATATGTAAATCTCCAGGCAAATCTGGCTCTCTGTGGGCAAAGGTAAAGTGATTTCTAGCAGCCTGACCAAAAAATACTGATGTTGGCTTTTAAAATAGAAGCTCTATTGGGCATTGTGCATAAAAAATTTTCTATGGATTCAAGTGTATATGTGCAGAACATTGACAGTATCAGCCAGAAAACCCTTTTATTATGCTACATGGTTCATATAGAAAATTACTCCTTCACTTAGAGTGAGGTAAATTTCCATTACAAGTTGCAAGGGATGATCCAAGGAATAATAAATACACTGTCAATTGGTTCTATAGGTGACACTTTTAATCTATTTTCAGTGAAATGTGTGCTTTTGCAATTGTTTTGATGAGTTTGTGTTAAAATTAAGCCATTCATGATTTACAAGCAAAAGTGTGGGTGATTAGCACAAAAAATTGGGTCTTGGTATGCAAACTGCAGCTGTGGAATAGATTTTTTTTGTTCTTCAATGTGAAGGTTTAAAACAATTATAGCCTCATTAATTCTATGCACTAACCTATTTAGTAAAAGGGTTTCTGAGAAGACTAGATGAGGAGTGAGGATAGACAAAGCCAGGGGTAAATTTCTTCAGGAAAAAAAAAAAAAAGATGAATGAAGTAATCAAATTGGAAGATATGAGGCTTAGAGAATAGGCACCATTCCTTGTTAAATACTAAACAAAAGACACATGTAGTAGAAAATTAAACTATCCTTTCAACATGATGTGAAAACTTTTGTAGATTTCCAAAACTTTACACCCAATCACTAGTCTCCAGTAGACAACATGATAGGCATGCATTTTCGAAAATTACATTATAGATCCATTTATTTTAGCTATAAGATTAACTTAAATTGTATAATAGGGGAAAGAGAAAAAACAGGAATGAAATAAGAATGGCCACGGGAAGACTGTACTTCTGTTGTCTGAACCAAATTCATGTGCCTGATGTACAGTGAGGCCAAACAAACAGAAACATCGAAATTTGAAGAAGAGAAAGGTTTATTGCAAGGACCAAGCAAGGAGAATGAGAATGAGTGGCTTGTGCTCAAAAGCCTGAACTCCCCAATGTTTTGGGAGGAAGAGTTTTTATAGGCAAAATTTGAGGGGAGGTCTACAGGGTGTGTGACCTTCCTCTGATTGGCTGGTGGTAAGGTAACAGGGTGGTGTTCCAGGAATCTCAGTCATCACCCTTCTGGTTCCAGCTAGTCTGGGGTCCACATGCTTGTGCTCAGGCTGAAGTTACAATCCTCCACCTGGGTGGGGCCTTAGTTCCTGTAGAAGAACTCAGAGACTCAGATGCATATCAGATTGCTACGCACACCCTGAGGAGGAACCAGGACCCTGCCCCATCCCTGCACTATTGTTTCTTGGCAGCCTTTCCTTTGTTTCTGCATTCCCTCACTCCTCTAATTAGTAACTGTTCTAATCTGCCCCTTGGAGCTCAGGGAAGGTCTAGGTGGCTGAAACCTTTTTCCTACAAATAAGAATTGGGGGACATGGAAAGCCTTTTTGTCCCGGTAGGCCCCATAGGGTCCTACTCGGTTTCACCTCATACTTTCTGGTCTAAAAAGAATGAGGAAATATATGGAACAGATGAGTATATCTCCCAAAAAGCCTAGCTGGGCCCCGTGCTGAAGTAGATTTGCCCCAGTTGACCCATAGATGCACAGATAATAAAAATAAATGGTT
Source organism: Phocoena phocoena (assembly GCF_963924675.1). Classification (NCBI taxonomy): domain Eukaryota; kingdom Metazoa; phylum Chordata; class Mammalia; order Artiodactyla; family Phocoenidae; genus Phocoena; species Phocoena phocoena. The sequence continues at coordinate 40,258,938 of NC_089230.1, read as the reverse complement.
GCTGTGGCAAGCCACTAAGATTTGGGATGGTTTGCTATTCCAATAGCAGACTAATACAATAAACCAGTCCCTTAAATATGAATATTCTGCCTTTTTTATACCCACTATATATTCTGATACTACAAAATTATATCAAGTATTTCCAGAAAAAGCTTTATGGATCTCAAGGGCAGATCTGTTAGGGTCAGAGAAAATGAGGTCTAAATGAAAATAAATCATTGTTTTTCTGTTATTCAGGTTTAAGAAGAACCTGAATAAAACAAAAAGGTCATCATTGACCTCGAACATCATTCCATATCTCTGGAACTCAAAACGAAATGCTGGAGAAGATGACCTGTAAAATTCCTTCAGTTTCAATATTCTATGATTAACTGCATTATGATTTTTGTTAAGACCTGCTATATGAATAACATGGAGTCCAAGTCCCAGGGCATGATGCTAACTGTGGGAGACACAGTCCCCTCACCACCTATTCCATTCCCTCAATTTCACTTTAGTGAAACATAGGTGAATATATATATATATCAACTACTCAGAGATGTTTACCCTTTGCGGAAGTCATGGCTGCAATTCGTCAGAATAACACAGGAAGGTTAGTAAGAAAGAACAAGTTTCCGTTCTGTATGAACATGAAGAAATATACAGGTAAGTTATGCAAACTAGTTCTGCTAACATCTACAGAACAAACCACATCAAAAATGGGTGGTACTAAACACGGCACTATACTTACAAAATCTGTGATGTGCTTTCCCTTCCTCTGAGCAGTAGAGCCTGATCAACCCAACATGTGAAGTAACTCATGTGTAAGGAACAAAGTGCAAAGATGAACTGTAGGTGATTCTGTGGGGCTGTTCTACACTCTGAAGTGAATACCCTGTTCCCGGTCTCTGCCACCATCAGAATTAAATTATTCTGTCATTTTCTTCAACTGGGGTATGACTTGAAGGATGTCAAAAAGGCTCTTCCTCAAACTGTCTCTCTCACACTAGCTAATAAAAATAGCTCAAATATCGCCACTAGTCCATTTCCAATATTTTCTGTAAATCACTTCTGGAAGGATGACATACTACATCACTTTGTAGCTATTGATATACTAGTGAAGATAAGTGTTCATATTCCTAAAGTAGCATGTTAGTGAAGGTTTTCTTCTTTATCTCTGTCCTCCAAAATATAATTGTGCCTCGGTGACTACTAAATGAATTCAGATCCTTTTAGCTTCCCTTGATCCAAGTTTAACTCCTTTGTGTCAGTTTATATTCAACTACCTTCCATGTCCAACCATCTTTCTGTATGTATTAGTTCTAGATTCAAGTCAGACATAGTTCTGAGATTATAATTTACATTCTAAAGTATACATTTTCTTCTTCTGTATATGTGAAAAATTTTCAAATAATTTCCACTTACTGTAGCATGTTAAGTGATATGAATTACTATCAGGGAAAATAATTCCAGGAAGGCGAAAAGAAAGTGAAAGATTGCAATTTTAATTATAGTGATAAGGGAAACATGTTGGAGTAAGTGGCATTTGAGTAAAAATTTGAGATTGTGAGAGAGTGGGCCATATGTTTACATGGGAGAAGAACATGCCAGGAAGAATTAGTACAAATCAGAAAGACTCTGAGGCAAGCACCAGCCTTCTGTGTTTATGATTTGAGATGGAATAAGCATAGGGGAGACTGCTAGGAGATGAGATTAGAGAGATGATGGACAGGTAATGTAGAACCTTGGAGGACACTGTAAAGAATTTGCTTTCACTTCAAATGAGATAGAAGGCCTTGCAGGGTTTTGAACAGAATGACGTAATCTGTTTCAAGTTCCAACAAGGTCATTCTGGCCACTGCCCTGGCTGTTGATCTACAAGAGCAAGGGCAGATGTCAGAGAACTTGTCTATTGCAGTGATCCAAGTGAGAGAGGATAGTGACATGGATGACAGAGTTGTTGAAAGCTGATCAGATTCTGCATAGATGTTGAATCTAAAACCAGTAAGTTTTTAGTCATATCAGATATGATTTGTGAATAAAGAGAAGCATGAAAGAGAAGAATTTGGGGCTTACAACGGGAAGGACAGAATTTCCGTTAACATGAGAAGATAGTAAATAGAACAGGCATGAAGGGAGATATCTGAAAGTTAGTTTTGAATGTGTTACATGTGAGATTTCTAATAGACCTTCAGATGAAAGTAGAATAAGAAGTTAAAATGCTAATCTGTAATTCAGCATAGAAATCCAGGCTAGATATGTGAATTTGGGAGATGTGACTACATAAATTATACTTAAAGCCTTAGACTGGATGAGATCACCTAGAGAATGAGTATGTAGATGAAGAAGAAAAAAGCATTGATTTAAGGCAAAAGCCGCTTAAAGACCAACAAGATGAGGAATGATTAACAACTGCAGGATTTAGCAACATGGACATAAGTATCCTTATTAAACAGTTTTGACGGAGTAGTGGAGTCTAAATCCTGATTTTAGTAGGTGGAAAACACAATTTCAGGACTGAATCTAAAGAGGGCAAGTCCAGGCAAATTTTTCAGGAGTTTTGCTGTGAAAGAAAGAAGCGAAATATGAGGAGCTTTGGAATGAGGAGAGGTATTTTGGGTTATTTTGTTTGTTTGTTTTTAAGATGGGAGAAATATATTTGCATACTAAATAAGGATGATTCATCAGAGGTAAAACTTTAGGATATGGAAAAGAGAGGGTAGAATTAAAGGAGCTATGTCTTGAGAGAAGAAATGGGATCTTGTAAATAAGTGAAGTACTTCGCTACAGCTAGGACCACAAACATTTAATTCATATTAATAAATTAATTCATTTAATTCATATTAATGAGAGAAAGCAAAGTTTACAACATAAGATTTAGGTAGAGAGGTAGTTTTGGTAGTCCCTACGGCATGAGGAAATTCTCTTCTGTATTTTCTCAATTTAAGGGCAACCATATTTATATACAGGGGAAGAATTTGACATTTGAAGAGTGAGTAGGGTATATGCAATCAAGGGAGAGCTAACCAGGGAAATGCAGTCTAATGCTGAGTCGTATTAAAGGTCCACTTGAGATGAACAGTCACGGATTTAGGGTGAGATCAGGCAATGTGGCTGTGTATTCTTCCCCCCAGAATGAGCTGCTAAATTTCGGTATGGAATAGGAGGAGAGTTTTATTTCAATGCCATTTTTGTTTTGCCAAGCAAGTACAAGGAAACAAGACAGAGAAGGGTGTGATTACAGTGACTGACCATGGAATTTAAGCTGGGATAGCAGAGTAAGGAGGAATTAAAGACAGGAGGGAGATGAAGACAGTGATAGGAACAATGACAGGCAGGGCCTAGTGAAGAAGGATTGCTGGCATGGGAGTATAAGAGAGCATGAGAGATAAAGTTTGGAAGTGGTAGAAGAGTTGGAAGCTGGAAAACTGAAATTATGAAGGGTTTGCCAGTACAGGAAATGACAACATTTAAGGGATGACCATGGAATAAGTAGTTGCATGAGGGTGGAGAACATGCTCATTGAAGAGAGGAGGTTGAGGGAGTGCAGGCCTGGAGTACTGGAGCTATTGCCCCATGGGTATTAATCACTAAGAATTAAGATAGCAAGATGAATGAAGAGAATGGCAGTGACCAGGAGCCAAAGGAGTGAGGGACTTGGGAGATCAATGCCACAAGGCAGAGTAGTGCCAGCACAGTCGGATGACATGAGATTAGCAGCTGGGAGTTTTGTGGAAAAGAGAAGAATGACTGGGAGGGAGCAACAATGAAAATCAGGAAGAACCTTCACCTGCCTCCTGGCCAAAGGATGCAGAGTACGAGAAGAAAACTACCTCTTTTTGAGAAGGCTCCAGGGAAAGCAGTGTCCACAGGGAAGAATAACTGGAAGAAGCTGAGGGGAACTTTCAGAGATATGGTGGCACATATGGGGTAGTGGGTGGATTATTGATGACTGGCAGTGAATTCAGAAAGTATAGAGGTAGGGCTTCAGGACCCGTGGAGACATAGAGGAAAGTGTTATCAAGGTGACACACAGAGTCAAATGGGCATTAGAGTCCCCATAGCCAATGAAGTGACTGAGAAGATCTGTTACTTGATTTGTTCATCCTTATAGTCACCATAGAATGTCTTGATATTTTGCACTAATTGGTACTGATAGAGTTATTAGATATTAAAAGTAGAGTTTCCCTTAGTCTAACTCCTTTATATTTTAAAAAATAATCTGAAGCCCAGAGAGAGATGCAGTACCTTGTTTGACTTCTTCCAAATGCAACTCACTGAAATGGTACACCTTTCATGGAAACTTCCTCCCATCATTATTCACCAAACCAAAGTTAACCTCTGGCATGAACTCTCACAGAAGTGTATTTGTCCCTCTTTAGTACTCTGATCGCATCTTTCTTCTATAGTGGTTATCTAAGCTTATTGAGAGAGGACTGTGCCTATTTCACTTCTGAAACCCCCATGTCATTTGACCAAGCACCTTGTTAATTCTCTTAAGAGATGCGTATTTGCTAATGTGATTATGTACCAGCGGACAACTGACTGAGAAGATGGTCACATAAATTTTGATTTAGAAAAGGTAGAGGAAAATTTGCACAGTATTAAAAAAGCAAGTTGATGGAAAACCAGAGATGACCTTATTGGGACTTTAAGGAAGCAAGAATAAAACCCATGTGTTCCTAAGGAATGGAGATTAGGGCTGAATCAAAAAGAAAGAGAATAGGCTAAAATAGCAGATAAAAAATGTCACAAAAGCCACTTAAATTTCCCCGAAGTGTTGTCTTGTTCTTCAGAGGATCAGCCTGCCTGTAACAGCTAGAACTGTAAAGTGAAGATACTTATACCTATTGAGGCTCTATTGAGACTGAGTTAACAATTCATGATGTTCTACTCCAAGAATGAAAAATTGTGTAACCTCTATTCTTGCTTGCATAGCTTCATAGACAAATATTAGATATTTCTTTTCTATACATTTTCACGTGATACATCATAATTAGTATTATTAATTCTTTCCCAATATATGTGTGTATGTAAGGAAATATATTCAACAATAAAAATGGTTTTCTCTGGGTAAACACATTATAAATGATTTTTCTTACCCTTTTCTTTTTTTTGAGGCAGAGAACTGATTTACTACAATGGATATATTTTACTGTTAAAATCAGAAAAAAGAGTTATAAAATGAACATTCAATAAAACCTGTAATTTATTACAGAGAATATTTGTTCTCAACTAGCCAACTCTGTAGGACATAACACAGTTTAGATATTAACTGATTTTTTTCTGTAATCTCATGTTTGATTATGAGGATAAGATATACCTGAAAAGATCACTGGTGAGTTGTATAATTTGCTTGTTTGATTATAGGTGTTTTAACTAACAATGAATGTGAGGAAATACATTATTTTCTGAAAAAAATGTTTTCGTGATGTGAGAGGAGCTAAGAAAAATAAGAATAAGACAATGCTTAGAAACTGAATAACACTTAGAATGCAATTTGAAAATAACACTTAGAAACTGAATAACACTGCGTAACACTTAGAAACTGAATAAGGGCTTTGCCCTTCATTCTGTAAATCATAAGAATGTGTAAGCTAGATGCAATTTGCATAATGAACACTGAAGAAAAGGGAGCATATGCTAAAATATTAAGATTTTCCTTTCCTTCTTTACCTTTTTCGTAGTCTCTTTAATATGAATATATTTAAAGAACATCTCCCAATCAAGGAACTGTTAGCTTAGGTCAGATTTTAATCGATAAAGCGATGGTAGAAACTAGTCAGCATCCAAGATCAATAAGATTTCATCATACAGAAGACCCTTTCTCCCTATAGCATATGAAGATTTCTTCTTTAGTTCTTTGATGACATGAAAATTGTAACTATGTTGCTTAAAGAAAGGAACAAAAAAGACTAAAGTTTAATTATACTGTTTTATTTCCCTTGCAGCTGTGTCCCAGTAGCCACTGAGCAATGGGAAAGTTCTTTGTAATCTTTGACCCTCCTACCAATACAGTCCTATGCAAACTGGTAATTACAATTAATTATAGGCCACAGAGTGGTGAAAGAGACACATTTTTTTCTTCTCTTACAGAGGCCTATGAATTAACTTTACAGTCAAGCTATAACTCTCCAATTTCTGGGCCTGAAGCTACTAATAAGTTCAAGATATGTGGTTGTCCTTAATATTGTAATAAGCTGCTAAGAATTGTGATGCTTCCTAATTCTAATTCTCATCATCAGAGGTTGATTTATTTTATGGGTAGGCATATTTTCACATGTTCTTGGGCGTCAAGAGCATGTAAAGCTCCTAGGTAGAGTAATAAGAGCAGGGAGCATTGCCATAATAGGGAGAATAATAAGAGCAGGTAAAAACCCCATTTTTTTTAATGCAGTTAATTTATTAATGCATTCATTATCTTTGATATCTGCAGAAACTGAGGCATAGAGACTGAGTATTTCCTCGAAGTTACACAGGAAGTGCTGGCTTGAGGAATTGTACTCAAGTCATCTAGCTTAGAGTTCATCCTCTTACCCAATGTGCTATATGGCCTCATTGCCTATTGGGATCTTTATGGAACTGTAAAAACGTCATGGGAAAAGGGCCATAGTAAAAGGGAGAATAAACAAGTAGAGATAGCACTTACTACACTACTGAACAGCTCATGGGGATCAATAATTTCTTATTGACTGCCTCTTCTCTCATTTAGCTTTAAAAGGAATGACTTTCTACTGAAGGTGTTGTGATTTATCAGATTCTCATCACCTGCCCACTGCAATGTGATAAAGCCAAATGGCATAGGTCCTACAGTTTAGTTGGAAGTGCCGAAAGATGATAATTTCTGATGTATCCCTGACCAATGCAGAACTAAGGAGAAGCTGGAGCTCTGAGTGAAGTATGGAGGAAGAGACATAAGTAGGTGTTTGGGGCCACATTCTCCCAATTTTCTGGGGTTCAGAGCAGCTTGTATCTGAGAGGAGGAGGGAACGGCCTCTTAAACTGTTAGAGATACTTAGGACATGATAAACTACCAAAAGCTTATAACCCCTCCCTCACAGGACAGCCTCACAATTTGCAGAGCCAAGTATAGAATAAAAACACAGAGCCTTTTGTTTAAAAAGTTTTAAGAATTTCAAGACAGTGAGAGCAGAACATGAAACCAAGCATGGGATCCTCTAAGCATGGGACTTCGTGTGACTGCACAGGACACACACCCATGAAGCTGTCCTGACTCCCCACCATTTCTCAATGTGCGTTCTCACTAATCTGAGAGTGGCAGGCCAGCCTTCCTCACTTAACTCAAATACAACTTTTCCTGAGGTCCTGTCTGTTCCTCCATCCTAACAGCACAGTACACATCCTTCTCCAGTGGAACTCATATGTCCAAGACTCGCAATCAGAGAAATGTTCTCCAGCCCATTCAAGTCTCCTGCACACCGAGCTAGAAGTTGATTTTCTATCAGGTGTACATAAAGGAGACAGGCCAGCAGCCCATTCCTTCCTAGTCTCAGGCCTGACTGGTCCCAGAGGTACTGAAAGAGAGAAAAATCAACCCTCTTACTGTTCTCTATGGCTTCATAAAAGCTTGTTTTCCAAATATGATATAGAAAAACTTTCCTCATTATTCCCTCCTTCACAAAAGACTGAAGGATTAAGATAGCTCTATCAGTGATCTTTCATTCTTCCACGTTTGCCAGAAACTAGAAATAAACTTTATAATAAAGGTCAGTTCTAGGAAATACATTTAAAAAGGCAGAAAATTGTATGATAGTTGAATGTATCTTCATTCTAATCTTTTTTTTCTGTATTGCTGTAAAAAGAGCTTGCCCAAGTTTTCTTCTTGGGGCTATTTCCTAGTCGCCTTTTTTCTTTTTGACAGCACTTTTGTAGAAAGTTTATCTTTTATTAGCTTTTAGGCCTCCAGTCATCATGCACTGCAAAATCCTCTGGGGCATGTTGAACTTTTATTCTAGTGTTGTCTCTCTCTCTCAAAGCCTTATTGCTATCATTTCTTTGAAAGGCTGTCCTCAGCTTAATATGTGAAGGTTAGTCTCTGACAGAACCTTTTAATCACACCAGCACAGAACTCAACCAGTAGTATTACTATTCCAGTCTCATATTTATGAGTTTAATTAGCTTGGTTAGATAAATAGCAGAGAAACTTTGGCCAATAAAGAGACTTTGTTGATAACTATTTAACTTCTTGCCTTATTCTTAAGAATATACCTGAATATGCTTATAATTAAATAATTATACTTATGCTAAGAGAATAATTTTAACCACCCACCTTGAATATTTGTACATGTATAAGAATATAAATTTATATTATATTATATTATATTATGTATTTCTCTGCAACTTTACACCTGATTTTTACTGACCAGTTGAGCACCAACGGTATGTTATATATTTTCCTTAGTAAATGGATGCCACTTAGATAAGAAAACACATTGAAAAAATCACATTAAGGTCACACTCTCAAAAATATTATTGTGTGCTTCATGCAGAATTAAACATTTTTGTTACTTCCCTGAGGGTCGTGGTAATCTGTAAGGCTCACTAGCAGGAGAACACACAAAACTAGAAAGATATAAAGGAAGGTTTATTTTCTTTGTTGGGCTCCAACTAATTGCATTAAAATAAACCTAGTACTTTTGCCAGCTTCAACGCTCATAAAAGAGTAAGCAATCTCGACTCCAGTCTTTTGATGTGGCCATATATCTATTGCCAAGTTTCTTTTTAAAGTCCCCCAGATAAACATGTATGCCAATTAAGCAATATAAAATAGAGAGGAACTTCTTGTGCCCGCATGCCTTTTTCTCATTAATTCTAGGAAATGACTCCGGGACTTCTTCCCATTATTATCCAATAGATTAAATGACATCTTCCCCCCAACTGACTCAGGTAAAAGTGCCAGGTTTACTTTCATCCTGGACTCTATTCTTTGAATGAGGACCAGACAAACAGTGCCCTTTTGAGGTTGAAGATGCCTTTCTTCATAATGTCATCGATTAGAGAAAAGTTTGAGGAAAGGTCAGATTTATCCCAGTGTAAAAGAAAATGCTGGCAATTCACATAAAGCCACTTACTGCTGCTTAGAAATATCCTCATTTCAAGTTTTGTTGCAATAACTTACCCATCAAATAGATTCAAAACACCAAATAATAGCATAGGTATGTGCTATATACCTATATATATAATTCAAAGTAAAATACATTTCATTTACAGTAATGTAGTTTTGAAGTATGAAAGAAGAAATCATTAAACAGGGTAGAGATGACACTGTTCCAGTCTAGATTCAGGCATTAAAAAAAGCACTCTTGAAGTGTTAATTGAAGTGGATACAAAGAAAGAACTATTTACCATGGTGTGGCTAAGAATAGAAGAATCAATAAGATACTGTGAAGAACAGTGACAAAGAAGAGTGGGAAACCATGATCATCTGTAGCTTTATACGGATAAGGACACAAACTAATAGAACTAGGCAAAAGCTATAGCCATAGGAGCTCTGGCTGCAAGTAAAGAACACAACCTCTGCCAAACCATGGCCTGTGAACAGGTGGGAAAGGGGGGCAAGTAAGGACCAAATATTCTTCCCTTTCTCCCTATGATCTCCTAATGGTACCTCCCATTGCCTAGACCAAATGGGAAGCAAGAGTGAAAGATAGCATTAAAAATTAGAATTTCTGACCTCAAAAGAGGGCAGAAAAGAATAGAAGATTATCTGTGGGAAAATGAAGCAAAACCAGTACCCATATATTTTGATCTTCTTTGAAACTGAACCCTGTATTTCAACACACATACTTTTTATCAGAACCCTTGACACTTTTGGAATAGAAGTCTGGAAACAGAGGTCTGCCAAGATGAGAATAGGTTGAAGAAAAAAAATAGTTTTATGGAAAAAGATATTAAACATTTAAGCTATTCTTGCTATTTAAATGAAATTATTATGTTAATAATCACATTATTTTATTTCCTTTTCACATTACTTATACTAAGATGTCCTCTGATAATTATAAACAGAGACTGCCATCTTGATTTTAGCCCCCTGGCACATTAATTATATATTCTTACTTCTTAGATATCTTGGAGTAACACAAGTTGGCTTCATATCAAAGAATCAGACTGGAACTTTTATTCACTTTATAATTCCTTACTATGATGGTCATAAAAATGAGCAATTCAACTGTTATTTTATTTATCTTTTATCCTTAAGTGTTAAACAGCAATGAAAACAGGAAACAACCGCACAGATCCCTGTGCTGGAAATTCCCACATTATATTGATCTCAGCATAAGAAACACATTGAATTCCCCTCTGATACTTCGGAAAGGGCATCTTACCTTTATTTACTTTCAGTAAGTTTATTAGTGTCTACAGGGCATATAATTGTGTTGTTAGAACAGAAATGTTTACATAATTCCTGTTCTAAAAATAATTAAAATTAAGATCAGGATCAAGACTTAGACAAATGAAAAGTTTCACATTGATACAATTGAGTAATTAATATAATATAAAATAAACTCTATCATAGGAATAAACCTCACATTTTGCCATTCTTATATGTCCCAACCAACTCTCTAAATGATGCTTATTCATGCATCCCTTTGAGAAAAGATCATATGAATATGCTCCATGGGCTTGGTAAGGAGTAGTCCCCGGCTATAAAAGGGGTAGAATCAAATTGTGAAGGCTACTGATAATGCATCTGTAACTCAGCTTCAGGCTTATACATCAGGATATGAGGAAGAAAGACTAAGAAAGACAACAATATAGATTCCTCTTTTTCTAGGATTGATTAAATATTGGTATTACTCTTCAAATATCAGTTTGAGATTTATCTGCAATAATTTCAACAATGATCTCATATGTGTCTGCCTATGTGAAACAACAAAATTAACCTCCTTTGTTTCTTAAGTCCTGATATATCTAGAGTAGCTCTAAAATTTTTCTCTTCAGGAATGTGTTTCCAGTACGCAGTTCCTTGCAGGCACTGGTTTTCTTTTAATTTTATATATTTAGTATTCATAGAGTAAAATTCACTCTTTTTTGGTACAACCCCAAAATCAGGACACCAAATGGCTCTATAACTCCAAAACACTAGTTTTTATTATCAATTTTATGGTCACACACACATACACACTTATCCTACTGATAGATTCTCCATCACAATAGTTTTATCTATTCACTAGTGTCATAAAATCAAATCCAATTATATTCATATATCATGTAAACATTTGAGACTGACTTCTTCCAATCAGCATGCTTTATATTCATTCAAGTTGTCTGTATCAATAGTTGAGTTTTTGTTGTTTTTAGTTGCTGACTTTGGTGTAATTATGGATACAGCTGCTATAAACATTTGTATACATTTTTTTTTGGTGATCATAAGTTTTTATTTCTCTAGATTAAATAGTAGTGATGTTGCTGCATCATACAGTAAGTGTACGTTTAACAACTGCCATATTGTTTTCTGTGGCTGTATCATTTTGCATTCTCTTCAGTTACGGATAATAAAGTGATTTGCTCAGCATCCTCTCTGGTATTTCATATGGTTAGTATTTTTTACTTTACACGAACAGATACATAGTATATCTCATGGTCTTAATTAGCATTCCCCTAATGAATAATGATGTTGTGTAGAAATGCTGTCTTCTTAAATAGTTAGTTGATTTTGCCAGGGAAATCATCTGAGCTGGTGATTTCTTTTTAGGAATATTTTACAAACTACATTTCTGTAATAGCAATAGAATTTCTCTTGATAAGAGCAGGTCCATTTGATCTGTGTTGCCGAATGTATATGCCTAAAGTTGTACACGTTCCCTTATTATCCTTTAAATATCTTCACAATCTATTGTGACACCCCTTTCATTGCTGACATTAGTGATTTGTCTCTTTTTTCTTTGTTAATCTTGCTAAAGGTTTATCAGTTATATTGATCCTTTCAAAGAAGCAGATTTTGGTTTATTGTTTTTTCATTAGTGTAAGTCTGTTTTCAATTTCAGTGATCTCTTCATCATTTCCTCTCCTACTAATCTGGATTCATTTCATTCTTTTTCTTCTTTATTCTAAGTAGAAGCTTAGATTATTGATTTGAAATCTTCTCTTCTGCTATAAACAATTACTATTATAAATTTCCCTTTATGCATTGCTTTAGTTGCATCCCACGAATTTTTATGTTTCATTTTTGTTTAATTCAAAATACTTCCGGGCTTCTCTGGTGGCACAGTGGTTTAGAATCTGCCTGCCAATTCTGGGGACATGGGTTCAAGCCCTGGTCCAGGAATATCCCACATGCCGCAGAGCAACTAAGCCACCCGTGTGCCACAACTACTGAACCCGCGTGCCACAACTACTGAAGCCCGTTCACCTGGAGCCCGTGCTCTGCAACAAGAGAAGCCACTGCAATGAGAAGCCTGCGCTCTCCACAACTAGAGAAAACCCACGGGCAGCAATGAAGACCCAACGCAGCCAAAAATAAATAAAATAATTAAAAAAAAAGACCCAATGCCTTCTTAAAAAAAAAAAAAATCTGATATCAAAATACTTCCTTATTTTGCTTGAGATTTTCTCTTTAACCCCAGGGGTTATGTATTTAGAATTGTGTTGATGAATTTCCAAATTATTGACTATTTTCTTGTTATTTTTCTGTTATTGTTTTCTAGTTTAATGCTATTATGGTCAGAGACATACATGTTGATTTCTATTCTATTAAAATTGTTATGGTTTCTTTCATGATGCTGGGTATGGTCTATCTTGCTGACTGTCTCGTGCACTTGAAAAGAATGCATATTTTGTGGTTGTTGGGTATTATTATTCTTAAAATGTCAACTTAATTCAGGTGGTTCATGATGTTACTCATTTCTTCTATAACCTTCTTATTTTTTGTCCACTAGTTCTATACATAACTGAGAGAGGAGTGTTGATTTCTCCATCTGTAATTGAAGATTTCTTCTCTCAGTTCTGGCAGTTTTTTGCTTTATAGAAGCAAACATACGCGTTCATATTTAGAATTGTTATATCTTAGGTTTGCTGATTAGGATCAGATCGATACATGTGCAGCTTGGGGTTCCATCCAGGAGTTCATAGACCACATTATGGGATTTATCGCCCAACCTTCTTCCCCTTAATGCTCTCCTTGGTGTTTTGTTTCCCTGGGGATCCCTTTTACTTTCCTTCAGAGAGAGAGCTGGACCTTTATCTATCCAGCTCCGTCACACAGTTCTGTAGCTGCACCACATCTGAAGCAAGCCATCAGAAGACAGGGTGAGAGAAAAAGCCACATGGGTTTGTCCTCACAGTTTTCAGACCCCAATCAAAGAGGAAAGTTCCCCTTCCTCAGAGTTTTGGCTCCTATGACTTTCCACTGCCAACTCTGCTGCTATGCTCTGCAAATTTCTTGGGGGCTAGAGCATGAGACAGTGGAGAAAATAAATTAAGGGGAAGGTGGGTTTTTCACTCTTCTTAAGTGTTAAGAGCTCCTTTTCCCACATCTGAACCAAAATGAGAGTGCTTCTCCAAGAACTCTCTTTGAACCCGACTGCCACATCTGGGGTTTCCTACTGCAGTGTGTTCAGGCTGGAGACTACTCAAGGGAAAAAAAAAAAAACGGTGAACTTGCTGCTAATTTGGTGTTACTTTGAACTCCACTCTTCCCCAACATGACTGCTACTATTTACTTTTCAGTGTTCTCTAATAGCTACTACATGCATCCTGTCCAGGTTTCATAATTGCATTCAGTGGGAGAGAAAGGATAGAATGCACTTATTTAATCTTATCACACACCCAAACACACTGAGAATTGAATATGACTTAAGTTTTTGTAAAATAAAATTTATTTTCCAATGAAATTAAGAAAATATAGTGAAAACCAAGAAAATGCTCTTTTAGAAGATTTTATCATATTTCAGCTATATTCTATTGATAATGATTACTTCTATTTTTATTATTTGTATATCACCTTTCAGTTTGCAAAGTCTTATCTAATAATTCTCTCCTACCTTAACACTAGTCAAACCATTTGAAATAGTTTGATGGGGCTTTGTGACATAGTGTAATGCATTTTCTACCACAGATTTTCAAGGATCATATAATGAAAATAAATTTATAAGACAGGTTTGTATAAGCAACTATTTCTTTGCTTCCTTGTTTTCACAGATGAAATTCCATAAGTATATTTTAGTCAACCAATCCTTTTGTTACATAATGGAAAGGTGACAGCTGCTCATTATGTTGTAGTCAGTCTACTAGTAGTAGACATCTGTGTTAGTTCTTCCCCCATTTTCTTGATAATACTGTTATAAGCAAATAAAGCAATAATTTATTTAATGACATAAAATTTTAATTAAAAATTTCAAAATCAAGTTATTTTTAAAGTTTTAAATATATGTGGTGTTTGTTTAAAAAATTCCTGTTTAAAAGACAAGGGAAACATCAGATGGTTTCCCCATATAATTCCTTCATTCCTTGTTAATGAGGATCTACATTTAAAAAGCAAGAGCTTTTCACTTTCTTTGTGAGTGCTGGTTTTATTTTAAAGTTGAACAAGACTGAAAGCAGAAGTAGAACTTTAAAGCAATTAGTCTGGATGTCATAATAATTTTTCTTTTCTGAATATATTTGTTTTGATTTTTCCAATTTGCAATAAAAACAAAATAAAATATAAGTTGTAAATTAAACCTAAAGAAAAATGCTTCTAAGTGAACTTAAATAGAAGAATTTAACCTTAGAGATTTAGGTGATTAGATTTATTGCCCATCATTAAAGTAAAACGGGACAACTCATATTTGGACATATCCATATAAAAAAGTTTAAAATTTATTGAATTAATTTGACAAATTATACAAAGTCAAAAAATTTCTTTTTAAATTGCCTTTTTTCACTACTCCTCTGCCACTAAGAAGTAAACCCTTACTAAACCTATATCTTTAGTGCAATAAAAAGAAAATACCATACCATTCTTTTAAGAGTTTCTATTGATCTCTTTTTGAATTTTTTCTAGATTTCTAGCAAGTAATAGCCTCTTAGAACCTCTGCAGGTATAATACTGGATCAACTTAGTATCTGTGAAGGAGTTAGAAAATATATAATTTTAGCTCTGTTCATAGATCCTTTGTAGAGTGTGAACCTACTTTATTTCTTCTCTTAGCATAATTCTAAACTGTTAGGTAAAATAATTGATTGCAGGTGAAAATAAATAAATTAGCAAAGCAGTCTTTCATTTTGAACTGCTCTATAATACAAGACTGAATAATTTTCAGTTTAATATATATATTTTAAGGAAAAAATAATTAAACACTTTTAGGTTGTTAATAGTTGTCAGTTGTAGTCAGTTTAAAAGCTGGCACCTTCTACTAGACCTAAAAAACAAAAAAAATGAGCATCCATTATGGATAACACATTTTGGGACTGGCAGGTAAAGCAAGAGGTCACAGGAGATCTTACAGATATGTGAGAAAAGAAGGGACACAAGGGCACCATGGATGACCCCACAACTTTCTGCCTATTTTTACTTACTCTTAATGAACAGAAAATGCTCAAGATTTATATTTTTGATTTTATAGTTTTAAAGAAGTAATCAGAGAGAAAATTTCAAAGGACAATTTATTTCTGACACTGTGGTTATTGAAATGAGCTTGGCCTCAATAATCCATGTAGAAATGTATGTCAATACCAACTCTGTTAGTTGTTTGTGAACTTGGATAAATGAGTCACAGATTTTTCAAACAAAAGCTAGTATAATAGCATTTCCCTCCTGTAGTTATGCTGGTTTAAAAATTGATTGAAAACACTAGAACACTCTAAAATGGAGCAAGTAAGTTTTTAGAAAGCAACAGGTTAATTCATAACATTTGTGTTTTGTTTAATAGTAGGTAACAAAATAGTCATTAAAATGCAATGAGTGCTATAATGATTTGGATTCAAGCTCACAACTGGCTCATCCTAAAAGAGGCCAGCAACATTCAAAAGGAGTGGGAGTAACCTCCATACTGTTCTCCATAGTGGCTGTATCAGTTTACATTCCCACCAGCAGTGCAAGAGGGCTCCCTTTTCTCCACACCCTCTCCAGCATTTATTGTTTCTAGATTTTTTGATGATGGCCATTGTGATCAGTGGGAGATTATATCTCATTGTAGTTTTGATTTGCATTTCTCTAATGATTAATGATGTTGAGCATTCTTTCATGTGTTTGTTGGCAATCTGTATGTCTTCTTTGGGGAAATGTCTATTTAGGTCTTCTGCCCATTTTTGGATTGGGTGTTTATTTTTTTGTTATTGAGCTGCATGAGCTGCTTGTAAATTCTGGAGATTAATCCTTTGTCAGTTGCTTCATTTGCAAATATTTTTTCCCATTCTAAGAGTTGTCTTTCGGTCTTGTTTATGGTTTCCTTTGCTGTGCAAAAGCTTTTAAGTTTCATTAGGTCCCATTCGTTTATTTTTGTTTTTATTTCCATTTCTCTAGGAGGTGGGTCAAAAAGGATCTTGCTGTGATTTATGTCATAGAGTGTTCTGCCTATGTTTTCCTCTAAGAGTTTGATAGTTTCTGGCCTTAACTACAAATAGAACTACCATACGACCCAGCAATCCCACTACTGGGCATATAACCTGAGAAAACCATAATTCAAAAAGAGTCATGTACCAAAATGTTCATTGCAGCTCTATTTACAATAGCCAGGAGATGGAAGCAACCTAAGTGTCCATCATCGGATGAATGGATAAAGATGTGGCACATATATACAATGGAATATTACTCAACCATAAAAAGAAACAAAATTGAGTTATTTGTAGTGAGGTGGATGGACCTAGAGTCTGTCATACAGAGTGAAGTAAGTCAGAAAGAAAGAGAAAAACAAATACCGTATGCTAACACATACATATGGAATCTAGGGGGAAAAAAATGTCATGAAGAACATAGGGGTAAGATGGGAATAAAGACACAAACCTACTAGAGAATGGACTTGAGGATATGGGGAGTGGGAAGGGTAAGCTGTGACAAAGTGAGAGAGTGGCATGGACATATATACAATACCAAGCATAAAATAGATAGCTAGTGGAAAGCAGCTGCATGGCACAGGGAGATCAGCTCGGTGCTTTGTGACCACCTAGAGGCGTGGGATAGGGAGAGTGGGAGGGAGGGAGACACAAGAGGGAAGAGATATGGGAACATATGTATATGTATAGCTGATTCACTTTGTTATACAGTAGAAACTAACACACCATTGTAAAGCAATTATACTCCAATAAAGATATTAAAAAAAAAATGGAGTGGGAGTGATTTCAGGAACAATGAAGCACAGATAAAGAAGCCGATAAACCTTAACCTGACCTGCCAGTGAGTTCCTAAGTGAACTGGGTACTGTCCACTTCTTGACTGAACGTAATAGCTTAGAGACAATGGGAATGTAAAGCATCAGGAAGTCCTTAAACTTATTTTCTATTACAACACACATACCAAATATTTACATGCATGAATGAAGTAGCCGTATGAATTCACCAGATTACAAGGTGTTAAATAAGTAAAAAGGGCTACAGGTTATATCAGTCTCTTGTTTTCTATGACTTCCCTCTTCCGTCAAAGAAAGTTCATAGAAGTGTGCATGAGAACTAGTAGGGTTTATTATATGGACCACTTTAGAAGTACTCTAATTTTAAAAAATTAAAACCATTTACATAGTTCAATAACTCTAATTATTATAATATTATTTGATCAAACCCACAATGGAGTGTAATGACACAGTTAAGTGCCACTACTTAGAGTATAGAAGGCATATTAAGTGTCATATAATTTTAAAATCTTACTCTTTGTATTATTTCATTTTATCATTGTTTATTGTACTATATAAATAGCTGCATTTTTATAGCTTATGGAATTATCACTCTGATTTTATTACCTCTCATTTACCTGAAGCCATTCAGACTGCTGAGATGTATACTATCTAGTGAAAAGAATGGCATCTAGTGACAACTCCTTTGAATTACATACTCAATTAGATCCTCAGGTACCTGTATCCTCATCCAGTCTGTATTGTATTTTTCAAGTTTGCATTTAGCTCTTTTAATCCACCTCTTCCAGACCAATATTGAATTTCAGGACAAGTTAAATTAGAATGTGAACTTCCCACCCCTTATTGTTGCAATGTATCTATGAACAATGTGGATCCTGCCACCGCTGACTATATGAGCTCTTGGTGGACTTAGATAATATTGTTTCCCATAGTGATTACCTCTTAACTGAAAAATCTGCCAGTAAAGGTCAAGGAGAACAGCTTCACTGGTTCTCTTTTATCCCTATCATCAACACCATTATGGTGTGTGAATCAGTTTCAATTTTGTCCTCTTTTAAAAGTCACTGACACAGCAAAGAAATTGATGTTTTGACAACCATAGCACACCAGAGCTACCAAACAGGGGAAAAGATACAACTAACATCATTTTTATAGAATGAGGAAATCTTAAAAAGAATTTTAAATCATTGCCCAAGAGGATTCTGTCAATCATTTGTTTAACCAATGCCATATGCAAACATAAAGGCCTACTTTTCAAGCTAATCAGTACTCACACATTCAATATTCACTCAACAAACACTCATGCCTGCTGTGGGTCAGACACTGTGCTGTACATTATTCCCCTCAGCTGTCTTTGAGCTGAAGACAATTTCTCAAGTCAAAGGATATCTAGGCAGGGAAAAAATTCTTATTTGAATACAGGAAATGAAGAAATGTACCTGAAAACTTCAATCTGTTACCTTCAGTCCAATATCTTTTCATGTGATTTTACATACATACTCTTCTTTAGGCAAACACGTAAAAATCACATCCAAAACTGAATGACCAGGCAAGTTGACATTTCCCAGCCTCAATGTGACAGATGTGAATACACCATGCTACTACTTTAGCATTTTAACATTTTGCTATTTTCTTCTTCGGCATATATATGTTCCAGAAAAAAGTTTTTAATGATTTGTCTGCCTTTTGATTTGCTTGCTTTCTAGAAGGGAAGTGATAGTCATGTACACTTCAGATGTTTTGCTTCAGGGAAGTGATGGTTGGCTAACAGCTGTTCTCAGAGGTTGCTTCCACTCAAACCCTGTGTACTGCATGCAGGGAGCTGGACCAAGCATAATTCCTAATACAGCAATTTTCAGTAAATTGTTCTGCTAAATAGAAATATATTACTTGAAGGCTGGAAAAGTGATGATAAACCTGACCCTTCAGCTCCACTTTTAAAGGTCATTTTGGTTAAATGTAAGCAAATTGTGGTACAAAGTACCTTTTACTTGCTGTTTCTCACTTATATCTCCCCTCATACCTCATTATGCTAATGTAGTGACTTATTTGACAGAGTAGTTTCATCCATAATCTTGGAAATATATAATGGATTTAATTTCAAGGTTATATTTTCAGAAAACTATTAATGTCCCTTTCAAAGTCATTGAGACTGAATTATGTTTCGGCAAAATATTAAGTACATTAAAGGTCCCTTTTAGATTTGAGAAAAGCCAATTGGCAATCCAGTTGCAATTATTTAACAGCTTTGAGCCTTGAATTGTTAAACTTATGAATTATCCATGCTAACCATTATCCTAAAAAATTAAACCTCTCTGCCACATTCAAACTTCCTCAGAGACTGTCACCAAAATAACTAGATTTTTTTAAACTGTCAGAGCTTTTCATTTTTAAATTTTCATTAGATAATGATCCTTAAGTATTCAGGAAATCTTCTTAACCAAATTGAATGAGACTGCCTCTTGTTAAAAAGTGACTTTTCTTTTTCAGTAGAACACAAGAATTTGTGTATGCCATCTCCTCCATCTGTATGTGTGTAACCAGAACCACTTAAATTGTGTACATAATATTGAAAAATCACCAGCACCAGATTATCATAACAATGATTGATCCTTATAATTAAGTTCTAAAATCTCTTCGGTCTGGGGTTGGTTCTAATTAACAATCTGGCCAAAAGCTCAATATAACACACATGTCATCTGGGGAAAGGTCTACTCAATGGTCCTAAGAAGGCAATTTCAGTGATTCTTAGCCAGCAAGGAACCTATTCAAATCAATAAGTCCAATAGGTTTTCTTTGAACAGAAATTTAGATTTCTTTTATCATAGTTATCCTATGAAATGAAATATGTGGGATATGGGGGCTTCCGGGAAGATGGCGGAAGAGTAAGACACGAAGATCACCTTCCTCCCCACAGATACACCGGAAATACATCTACACGTGGAACAACTCCTACAGAACACCTACTGAACTCTGGCAGAAGACCTCAGACCTCCCAAAAGGCAAGAAACCCCCCATGTACCTGGCTAGGGCAAAAGAAAAAAGAATAAACAGAGACAAAAGGATAGGGATGGGACCTGCACCGGTGGGAGGGAGCTGTGAAGGAAAAAAGGTTTCCGCACACTAGGAAGCCCCTTCGCGGGCAGAGACTGCGGTTGGCAGAGGGAGAAAGCTTCAGAGCCGCGGGGGAGAGCACAGCAACAGGGGTGTGGAGGACAAAGCGGAGAGATTCCCGCATAGAGGACCGGTGCCGATCAGCACTCACCAGCTCAAGAGGCTTGTCTCTTCAGCCGCCGAGGCGGGCGGAGCCTGGAGTTGAGGCTCAGGCTTCGGTCAGAGCGCCGGGAGTGGACTGGGGTTGGCGGCATAAACACAGCCTGCAGGGGGTTGGTGCACCACGGCTAGCCGGGAGGGAGTCCGGGGAAGTCTGTACCTGCCAAAGAGGCAAGAGACTTCCCTCTTTGTTTCCTGGTGCACGAGGAGAGGGGATTAAGAGTGCTGCTTAAAGGAGCTCCAGACACGGGCGCGAGCTGCGGTTAAAAGCGCATACTCCAGAGACGGGCATGAGACGCTAAGGCTGCTGCTGCCGCCACCAAGAAGCCTGTGTGCGAGCACAGGTTACTATCCACACCCCCCTTCCGGGGAGCCTGTGCAGTCCACCACTGCCAGGGTCCCGGGATCCAGGGACAACTTCGGGAGAATGCACGGCGCACCTCAGGCTGGTGCAACATCACACCGGCCTCTGCCGCCCCAGGCTCGCCCTGCACTCCATGCCCCTCCCTCCCCTGGGCCTGAGTGAGCCAGAGCCTCCGAATCAGCGGCTCCTTTAACCCTGTCCTAAGCTAAGAACAGACGCCGTCTGGCGACCTACATGCAGAGGCGGGGCCAAATCCAAAGCTGAGCCCCAGGGAGTTGTGAGAACAAAGAAGAGAAAGGTAAATCTCTCCCAGCAGCCTCAGAAACAGCGGATTTAAAGCTCCACAATCAACTTGACGTACCCTGCATCTGCGGAATACATGAATAGACAACGAATCATCCCAAATTAAGGAGGTGGACTTTGAGAGGAAGATTTATGATTTTTTTCCCCTTTTCCTCTTTTTATGAGTGTGTATGTGTATGCTTCTGTGTGAGATTTTGTCTGTATAGCTTTCCTTCCACCATTGGTCCTAGGATTCTATCGGTCCTTTTTTTTTTTTAATTTTTTCTCTTAATTTTTTTTTACTTTAATAACTTTATTATATTTTATCTTAATTTTATTTTACTTTATCTTCTTTCTTCTTACCATCCTTCCCTGCCTCCTTCCCTCCTTTCTACTTCTACTAATTCTTTCTACTTTTTCTCCCTTTTATTCTGAGCCGTGTGGATGAAAGGCTCTTGGTGCTGCAGCCAGGAGTCAGTGCTGTGCCTCTGAGGTGGGAGAGCCAACTTCAAGACACTAGTCCACAAGAGACCTCCCAGCTCCACATAATATCAAATGGCGAAAACCTCCCAGAGATCTCCATCTCAACACCAGCACCCAGCTTCACTCAACGACCAGCAAGCAACACTGCTGGGCATCCTATGCCAAACAACTAGCAAGACAGGAACACAACCCCACCCATTAGCAGAGAGGCTGCCTAAAATCATAATAAGTCCACAGACACCCCAAAACACACCACCACAGGTGGACCTGCCCACCAGAAAGACAAGCTCCAGCCTCATCCACCAGAACACAGGCACTAGTCCCCTCCACCAGGAAGCCTACACAACCCACTTAACCAAACTTAGCCACTGGGGACAGACACCAAAAACAACGGGAAATACGAACCTGCAGCCTGCAAAAAGGAGACCCCAAACACAGTAAGATAAGAAAATGAGAAGACAGAAAAACACACAGCAGATGAAGGAACAAGATAAAAACCCACCAGACCTAACAAATGAAGAGGAAATAGGCAGACTACCTGAAAAAGAATTCAGAATAATGATAGTAAAGAGGATCCAACATGTTGGAAATAGAATACACAAAATGCAAGAAACATTTAACAATGACTTAGAAGAACTAAATATGAAACAAACAATGATGAACAACACAATAAATGAAGTGAAAAATACTCTAGATGGGATCAATAGCAGAATAACTGAAGCAGAAGAACGGATAAGTGACCTGGAAGATAAAATAGTGGAAATAACTACTGCAGAGCAGAATAAAGAAGAACGAATGAAAAGAACTGAGGACAGTCTCAAAGACGTCTGGGACAACATTAAATGCATCAACATTCGAATTATAGGGGTTCCAGAAGAAGAAGAGAAAAAAAAGGGACTGAGAAAAGATTTGAAGAGATTATAGCTGAAAACTTCCCTAATATGGGAAAAGAAATAATCAAGTCCAGGAAGCACAGAGAGTCCCATACAGGATAAATCCAAGGAGAAATGCGCCAAGACACATATTAATCAAGCTGTCAAAAATTAAATACAAAGAAAGCATATTAAAAGCAGCAAGGGAAAAAACGACAAATAACACACAAGGGGATCCCCATAAGGTTAACAGCTGATCTTTCAGCAGAAACTCTGCAAGCCAGAAGGGACTGGCAGGATGTATTTAAAGTGATGAAGTAGAAAAACCTGCAACCAAGATTACTCTACCCAGCAAGGATCTCATTCAGATTTGATGGAGAAATTAAAACCTTTACAGACAAGCAAAAGCTGAGAGAGGTCAGCACCACCAAACCAGCTTTACAACAACTGCTAACGGAACTTCTCTAGGCAAGAAACACAAGAGAAGGAAAATACCTACAATAACGAACCCAAAACAATTAAGAAAATGGGAATAGGAACATACATATCGATAATTACCTTAAATGTAAATGGACCTTAAATGTAAATGGACTAAATGCTCCCACCAAAAGACACAGATTGGCTGAGTGGATACAAAATGAAGACCCATATATATGCTGTCTACAAGAGACCCACTTCAGACCTAGAGACACATACACACTGAAAGTAAGGGGATGGAAAAAGATATTTCATGCAAATGGAAACCAAAAGAAAGCTGGAGTAGCAATTCTCATATCAGACAAAATAGACTTTAAAATAAAGACTATTAGAAGAGACAAAGAAGGACACTACATAATGACCAGGGGATCGATCCAAGAAGAACATATAACAATTGTAAATATTTATGCACCCAACATAGAAGCACCTCAATACATAAGGCAAATACTAATAGCCATAAAAGGGGAAATCGACAGTAACACATTCATAGTAGGGGACTTCAACACCCCACTTTCACCAATGGACAGATCATCCAAAATGAAAATAAATAAGGAAACACAAGCTTTAAATGATACATTAAACAAGATGGACTTAATTGACATTTATAGGATAGTCCATCCAAAAACAACAGAATACACATTTATCTCAAGTGCTCATGGAACATTCTCCAGGACAGATCATATCTTGGGTCACAAATCAAGCCTTGGTAAATTTAAGAAAATTGAAATTCTATCAAGTATCTTTTCTGACCACAACGCTATGAGACTAGATATCAATTACAAGAAAAGATCTGTAAAAAACAGAAACACATGGAGACTAAACAATACACTACTTAATAACGAAGTGATCACTGAAGAAATCAAAGAGGAAATCAAAAAATACCTGGAAACAAATGACAATGGAGACACGACAACCCAAAATCTATGGGATGCAGCAAAAGCAGTTCTAATAGGGAAGTTTATAGCAATACAATTCTACCTTAAGAAACAGGAAACATCGCTAATGAACAACCTAACCTTGCACCTAAAGCAATTA
This sequence comes from Phocoena phocoena, assembly GCF_963924675.1. Taxonomy (NCBI): domain Eukaryota; kingdom Metazoa; phylum Chordata; class Mammalia; order Artiodactyla; family Phocoenidae; genus Phocoena; species Phocoena phocoena. The sequence continues at coordinate 40,234,885 of NC_089230.1, read as the reverse complement.
GAGAAAGAAGAACGAAAAAATGCCAAAGTTAGCAGAATGAAAGAAGTCATAAAAATCAGATCAGAAATAAATGAAAAAGAAGTGAAGGAAACGATAGCAAAGATCAATAAAACTAAAAGCTGGTTCTTTGAGAAGATAAACAAAGTTAATAAACCATTAGCCAGACTCACCAAGAAAAAAGGGAGAAGACTCAAATCAATAGAAATGAAAAAGGAGAATAACAACTTACACTGCAGATATACAAAAGATGAGAGATTACTACAAGGAATTCTATGCCAAAAAAATTGAAAACCTGGAAGGAATGGACCAATTCTTAGAAGTGCACAACCTGCCAAGACTGAATCAGGAAGAAATAGAAAATATGAACAGACCAATCACAAGCACTGAAATTGAAACTGTGATTAAAAATATTGCAACAAACAAAAGCCCAGGACCAGATGGCTTCACAGGCGAATTCTATCAAACATTTAGAGAAGAGCTAACACCTATCCTTCGCAAACTCTTCCAAAATATAGCAGAGGGAGGAACACTCCCAAACTCCTTCTACGAGGCCACCATCACCCTGATACCAAAACCAGACAAGGATGTCACAAAGAAAGAAAACTATAGGCCAATATCACTGATGAACATAGATGCAAAAATCCTCAACAAAATACTAGCAAACAGATTCCAACAGCACATTAAACGGATCATACATCATGATCAAGTGGGGTTTGTTCCAGGAATGCAAGGATTCTTCAATATATGCAAATCAATCAACGTGATACCCCATATTAACAAACTGAAGGAGAAAAACCATACAATCATCTCAATAGATGCAGAGAAAGCTTTTGACAAAATTCAACACCAAATTATGATAAAAGCCTTGCAGAAAGTAGGCATAGAGGGAACTTTCCTCAACATAATAAAGGCCATATATGACAAACCCATAGCCAACATCGTCCTCAATGATGAAATACTGAAAGCATTTCCACTAAGATCAGGAACAAGACAAGGTTGCCCACTCTCACCACTCTTACTCAACATAGTTTTGGAAGTTTTAGCCACAGCAATCAGAGAAGAAAAGGAAATAAAAGGAATCCAAATTGGAAAAGAAAAAGTAAAGCTGTCACTGTTTGCAGATGACATGATATTATATATAGAGAATCCTAAAAATGCTGCTAGAAAACTACTGGAGCTAATCAATGAATTTGGTAAAGTAGCAGGATACAAAATTAATGCACAGAAATCTCTGGCATTCCTATACACTAATGGTGAAAGATCTGAAAGTGAAATTAAGAAAACACTCCCATTTACCACTGCAACCAAAAGAATAAAATATCTAGGAGTAAACCTACCTAAGGAGACCAAAGACCTGTATGCAGAAAATTGTAAGACACTGATGAAAGTAATTAAAGATGATACAAATAGATGGAGAGATATACCGTGTTCCTGGATTGGAAGAATCAACATTGTGAAAATGACTCTACTACTCAAAGCAATCTACAGATTCAGTGTAATTCCTTTCAAACTACCACTGGCATTTTTTACAGAACTAGAACAAAAAATTTCACAATTTGTATGCAAACACAAAAGACCCCGAATAACCAAAGCAATCTTGAGAATGAAAAACAGAGCTGGAGGAATCACGCTCCCTGACTTCAGACTATACTACAAAGCTACAGTAATCAAGACAGTGTGGTACTGGGACAAAAACAGAAATATAGATCAATGGAACAGGATAGAGAGCCCAGAGATAAACCCACGCACATATGGTCACCTTGTCTTTGATAAAGGAGGCAAGAATGTACAGTGGAGAAAGGACAGCCTCTTCAATAAGTGGTGCTGGGAAAACTGGACAGGTACATGTAAAAGTATGAGATTAGATCACTCCCTAACACCATACACAAAAATAAGCTCAAAATGGATTAAAGACCTAAATGTAAGGCCAGAAACTATCAAACTCTTAGAGGAAAACATAGGCAGAACACTCTATGACATAAATCACAGCAATATCCTTTTTGATCCACCTCCTAAGGAAATGGAAATAAAAACAAAAATAAACGAATGGGACCTAATGAAACTTCAAAGCTTTTGCACAGCAAAGGAAACCATAAACAAGACCAAAAGACAGCCCTCAGAATGGGAGAAAATATTTGCAAATGAAGCAGCTGACAAAGGATTAATCTCCAAAATGTATAAGCAGCTCATGCAGTTCAATAACAAAAAAACAAACAACCCAATCCAAAAATGGGCAGAAGACCTAAATAGACATTTCTCCAAAGAAGATATACAGACTGCCAACAAACACATGAAAGAATGCTCAACATCATTAATCATTAGAGAAATGCAAATCAAAACTACAATGAGATATCATCTCACACCAGTCAGAATGGCCATCCTCAAAAAATCTAGAAACAATAAATGCTGGAGAAGGTGTGGAGAAGAGGGAACCCTCTTGCACTGTTGGTGGGAATGTAAATTGATACATCCACTGTGGAGAACAGTATGGAGGTTCCTTAAAAAACTACAGAGAGAACTACCATATGACCCAGCAATGCCACTACTGGGCATATACCCTGAGAAAACCATAATTCAAAAAGAGTCATGTACCAAAATGTTCATCACAGCTCTGTTTACAATAGCCCGGAGATGGAAACAACCTAAATGTCCATCATCGGATGAATGGATAAAGAAGATGTGGCACATATATACAGTGGAATATTACTCAGCCATAAAAAGAAATGAAATTGAGCTATTTGTAATGAGGTGGATAGACCTAGAGTCTGTCATACAGAGTGAAGTAAGTCAGAAAGAGGAAGACAAATACTGTATGCTAACACATATATATGGAATTTGAGGGGGAAAAATGTCATTAAGAAACTAGGTGTAAGACAGGAATAAAGACACAGACCTACTAGAGAATGGACTTGAGGATATGGGGAGGGGGAAGGGTAAGCTGTGACAAAGCGAGAGAGAGGCATGGACATATATACACTACCAAACGTAAGGTAGATAGCTAGTGGAAGCAGCCGCATAGCACAGGGAGATCAGCTCGGTGCTTTGTGACCGCCTGGAGGGGTGGGATAGGGAGGGTGGGAGGGAGGGAGACGCAAGAGGGAAGAGATATGGGAACATATGTATATGTATAACTGATTCACTTTGTTATAAAGCAGAAACTAACACACCATTGTAAAGCAATTATACTGCAATAAAGATGTTAAAAAATATGTGGGATATATCAAGATATGTAATTGGAATGGGTGGCAGTAAATAATATCAGACACATATGTATGTTTGTCATAACTCTTCAAGCTCTTGTGCCTGATACCTTACAAATTGTAGACGTCTTCCATTTACAACCTTATTATCTAAAAGGTAGCACTAAACAAAAACACATGACAAAGTGTATTGTAATGCCAAGAAGATGGCATTAATCTGTAGAGGAGGGTTAAAAGTCTTTACCAGAGGTGAATGATGGTTAAGTAAATGTTGGTGAAGTTCTGTATTACTTATCATGTGTCCTTCTAACTCAAAGACATTATTCTATCACTTCAAAAATGGAGTAGGTATGGGAACTAAGTCAACAAGGCCCAAGCTTACTGCATTTATGGCTTCACTATCCCTAGTATGTTGAGCTCACACACATTTCCAAGATGACTCAATTACTGTACATGCATTTCAGCAGGTGGGAAAGGGGGATGTACTCATCACTTCTACTCATATATTATTGGCCACACCTTAGACACATAACCACTCTTAGTCATAATAAAATCTAAGAAATCTGGTCTTTATTGTGGATATCTGTGTACCTGGCTGAAACATTATGTTCCTGCAACTAAGAGAGAATTAAAAACTAAACAAAACAAAACATAATACAAAACAAAACAGATATACTGTGTAATTAGAGCATCTCGAACAGGCAGTTAAAGGAGAAAGACAGGGATAGAAATAAGATTGCCAGGCCAGCCCATGAGAGGGAAGAAGGGGATCATTCAGGTTATTTACACATCTTGGGAACAAAGTAATGGGATTACTAGTCATAGTTGTTTGATTGGAAAACAACTAAAACCAACTCTTGCTATCCAAGTGGAAAGGGATTTATTGGAAAGCATTTGGTAGTTCACCGACAAAAGGCTAAGAGAATGGCCAGGAGTCCAGAGAGCTTGGGTGTCTTAGTATACATCAGCTCATTGCCCAGGAGCAGTGTAGTTATAAAGCCACCACCACCGGCACCTTCACCGCCAGACACAGGCTGCTAGACTGCTGGACTCACCTATGTTGCCACTGCTAAGTCAAAACCCTCTATATTCCTCTGAGTAGGAACATACAGTTGACTGAGCATCTAAACACACCAAGCATCTAATTGTACTTTACATGCCAGGGCACTGAGAATTATTAGCCTCCTTTCAGCTTCTTCAGCGTGGTTGAATATAATTCATTACATTCAACACACACACACACGCACACACAGTCACATATTCTTTTTTTTTATTCCCCCTTTGGCTATCAGTATCAGGAATGCTATTTCCTGTGTAATATTTTACTTTCCTCGTGCAATGCTGAACTTCCCCGACCCAATTTAGGGATTTCCCACTACCAATTCTTATTGTGTGACCTGTGGAAAGCATAAGAAATTGGGAATTTCTTCCTCAATTCCATGCCTACAGCAAGTAGAATTTAGTCTAATCTGCCCTCTCTATGGGAATTTCCAGTGTCTGCTGATGGACCAGAATCATATCTTCTTATAGATGTTGGAAGCTAGTCCTAACTTCCCTTAAGTTCAAAGCCTCATGTTATAAACAATGACTCCACTTTAAGTCAGATCACCTCTGAGCAAGGTATAGTAGTTTACCTGCTCAGAATAAGGTAACGCAGAAACAGTGGTGCTACCAAAGCTGTTTTGCACACCTGCTTCAACACACACACACACACACACACACACACACACGCTCACTTATTCTAAAGAGCTTGTAAATTAGAATTTTCTTTTTATTAGTTTCAAAAATTAATGATGATTTAATGAGAGAGAAAATACAATACCTGCTGTTCTTTGTTGGAAAAATATTCTTCATAATTCAGTAGTAAATACCATTGGATACTACCATTTAAAATATACACTGAATACAAAAAAATGCATGATTATGTTTCCCTTAATATTTATTATATAAAAGCAAGTGCAATTTAATAGAAAAATACACAAATTTCTTGTCAATAACTCCCCATATCACTCTCCTTAATACCAATGTATCAGATGAGGATTTTAAATTTATTAGAAAATTTAGAAAATAATTTCTATTTTTTCCAAATACAATTAGAGCAAGCAAACAAAAATATAAACACAAAAAATAATAAAAATCATCTAAATATTAACTTAAAACTTTTTGAGGCACATAATGAAACAGACACAGAAGTAATGGCTTAGGCAAATGCTTACTTCTAGAATTAGTCTGTCAAATCCCCTACAGGGAATGATGACTTAAGGCAGAATGAAGGAAAAATCAGTGAAGTAGAAAAATGGAGTTAAGCCATCCAACCAGCTGACAGCATTATGATTAAATTTGACATACAGTAATCTAGAAATTAAAACTGCAAACTAGTTAGAACCAAAACAAATCTTATAACTTTCGAAAGATCAACCATGAAGACAAGTAAAGTCAAGTGTTGATAAACTGAACATACACACTGAAAACAATAAAATATGTTTCAACTTAAAAGGAAAAATGGTTTCTTTCAGTAAGAGTTAAGATGCTGGACAAAACTATAGCATAACCTGCATGTGTGTTATTGTGCTTGGGCGTATTTGCTGTAGATTTTGGCTCAACTTGGAAAGTGAAGAAGAAAATTGAAATAAATAAAATAATGAGCTCTATGAAATAAATTTTTTCATCTGAAATAAAAAAAACAACACAAGACATGATAGAATAAGAGCTTATTTTGAGTTTAGAATGAAAAAAAGGTTAAAACTGTAAATAGTTACTAAACAACAACTGAAATATATAACTTCACTATTTCCCAGTGAAATTCATTCCCTTCAAGAACAAAGGATCAATGAAGAAAGAAATTAAACCATTCTAAGTTGGAGTGGGAAATTAACTTACTGAGGGCAGCAAATGAGAGTAGGTGACGGATTACTACTTTCATTACCTTTGGGAAAAGGGATATTAAAGCCATATCACTGATGGAGTTTTGTACTTGTGGTGCCTAAGATAACTTGAAGGAATGTCTAATGAGGTAGAAGTATGTTTGCCAAAGTATTCTATTTCATACATGAACAAATTATCACACCTGAGACATTTTTCTAAAACATCATGCTTTTAACAATTAAGTGGGAAAAAATATGGAAAAGAATGAGAAGGAATTGTTTGTGAACAAGAAGTTAAATTTGTAAATATTTTAATTTCAATAAGCAGCTGGTATAGAATTTAAAACACTAAAAATCCAAGAACCATTTTATCTCAAGATTTTGTTGTAACAATTGAAATAAAGTATATGAAGCAGTAAAGCACTGATCCTGGCGCATAAAAAGTGCACGTAAGTGCAATAATAATTCATAACAACAACAAACAGTAGTAGCGATAACATTCATAACAGTAACAGCAAGTTGAAAGATGACAGCCAATATGATATCATGATTGAGACACCTAGGATATGGGTTTAATCTCTTACCCCACTCGCTGTTACATATTCCAGAGTTTGGGGATAATTCACCTAACTTCATCAAATCTTAGACGTTTTATTTCTCAAATGAGTGTGGTACAGTAGCTGTTCTTGCTCTACTCTGCCTCCCAGCTTTGAGGCAAGTCCCAGTTTCAGAAAGAGCCATCTACTCTTTATCAGTGAAAGTTGACTATGTATTATTGCATTGGATTCTTTGAGTTGTAAGTAACCAAGACTCACATAGGCAACCTCAAATAGTGGAGAAAATTTTAAGGATGCATAAAAAGACACAGGTATCCAAGGACCGAGACATAGTTTGGAAGTTAGCAGATAACGAGTACAGTTCACTACAGATATATCTATCAGCAATACTAGCGTCCAATCATCTGCTGGGGCTTAGTATAAAATGTGCTGCAGAAGATATAGCCCATCATAACCGGGGTAAGTGCATTAGGTACCCACACATTCATGATGTTATGGCCTCACTGCCAACCTGTGAAGAATGCTCCTTGTGGGGCAGAGTCATTTGGTTATCACCAGCAGATTGAATTGGGCCCTGACAATTATATTTACAAACTCCTTAACCCTCAGTGCTAGACCCAAACTGTTTTATTTTTCCCATATCAGGATGTCTGTATACTACTATAATCCCTTTTCCCACCACAATTCTAATAGATGAAGAGTAAGTGTAAAGTTGGCTAGCCAAATGAGATTCTAATATTTTTAAACAATGATGCAAATAATGTACTTAGAACACCAAATAGTGTACTTTCCAAATATTATAGCAAATAATATAAACAAGAATGAGACTACATTGAAGCTTCACACTCTCACAAGAATTCACTGAGTTTATAAACCCAAGAAACTGCATAACAAGATGGAATCACATCTTGAATAGTAACAACTAGTGCTAATGAATTTCATGTAGTTCCTAAGGACACCATGTTGTCTCATGCCTCTACATGTTTCTATATTCTCTTTCTTCTGCCTGGAACACCCTCTCCCACCAGTTTACCAGCCAAATCACTCTGTCCTCCCTCAATTCTCAGTTAAAGCTCCACCTACAATTTTAAGACATCTCTACTCTTCTGACAAATACAAGTGTCTACTGACCAGGCTGACATCACGCAAATTCACTTAGTTAATTAAACTGATTATTTGTCCCCTAGCTATATCCCATGTTGTTGAAATCAGGAAGCTAGATGTTTAATCTATCTACACCTCTGCAACCACCACAATGGCTAGCTCCTATTAGATGTTTAAAAAAGAAGTGTTGTTTAGGATGTTCTGTGGAAATATTTTTATCTCCAGATCCAGAGAGGAGACTGTGGCGTTCATGAAAAGAGATCATTTACCTATATACAGTTCCATCTAACAACCAACAAGTTAGATTAGTATTAGAACAAAAAGATTTATTTAAGTCATATATTTACCATTTTATATCATTTTGTTAGAGCAGGCAGTTAGCCAGCCTTGAGCAGAGAAGGGAGGCAAGAGTCATGTGACAGGAAACCATACATCTTACAAAGGTCCTAAAGGCAAAGAAAGGTGGAAACTTCCAGTGTCTGAATGTAACATTTTTGCTCATTATGCTCTCATTACAATAGAGTTAGCATTGCAGCCAGAGCAGTACACATCATGTACTGAGACCATGACAGATCCTAGCAAGACCAAAGAAGGACAAAAAACGCCCCCTCCCCTCGGGAAGGTGGAACTGAACAAAACCCAGGAAATTACCCCCCAAACTCTTCCCTCCTCAATGAATATTCTGCCCAATTATTTTCACATCCAATATAACCAGCCTGTCAAAAGGAAATGGGGCAGCCGCTCAGCTGAGCCTTCCTGCTCTCCCTCCTGAGAGTGTACTGTTTCTCAGTAAATCCTCACTTTGCTTTTTTCGTCTCTTTGTGTCCTCTCTGAATTTTTTCTGTGATGAAACAAAACCTACACTCTGGAAACAATTTTGAAAGTAGCCTAATTATTGAAACTTTAGAATTTTTAAAAGTCATGCAAATAAGAGAACTTCGTGTATTTTGATGCAGGGCTTCACTAAATTGGTGAGAAAAGGAAGCTGAATATACATTTTCAAGGTCCATCAGCCAATAGGAATTGGGTACCTACATTGTATATGGTACTAGTGATAAAAAATTACATAATATATACATAACTTCCAACTTCTATAGATATTTAAGGCATAAACATTTGAAATATATGATGTTAATAATAACATTAATATGGTTTAAAATGAGAAGAATTGGTAAACAAAGAAGACTGCAGAACTCTAAAAATAAGAGTGTAAATCTCTTCCTGGGGAAATAAAAAGAGGCATAATTTGGGGCTTTTATTATTTCGGTAGGGACCTGTACCTTAAGCAAAACAGAAACTATTTTTTTCCAATGAATCAAGATTACTTAGCTCAATGGAAAGTGTAGATCACCTTCTTAAGAGAGAACATATTCCCTTTTCTAAACGGATTTATATTATAAATGCAAGTATCCCCAAAGTAATGGTTGTTTGGGATCTGCACATGCTTAATTTAACAGAACAACAATGAGCTAAAGAATCAATTTGCCTGAAGTACATCCTGATGGTACTAACAATAATGAAGTCAAACAAGATGTCATAGCTGCCCTTGACCCAAGAGCCAGTCACTGAAATCAGGATGCCATACTCCCTCCCCCGCCACTACTCATCGCTGGCTCCCCCAGGTAATTTCTAAAAGTAACCCCTTCAGGCTGGATAAATCACAATTGAATGAATCAATTGAAAAATATTTTTCAATCACAATTGAAAAATATCAGGGAAGGTCAAACGGATCCAGCAAACGAGCCCCTCCTTCTGAGCAAGGTTGTGTTTAGTTGATAGTTGTGTTGTTTTTCCATTGGGTTAGAAAGAGTAAATATTTCTCAGGAAAAGAACTGATGAAGAAGGAGGAGTCCACAAGAAGAAAAACAGGAAACTGAGGGCTGACATATCTCATCAAGAGCAACGGCACCGGGGAGAGCAACCTCTCCAGATGTAGGATTAGTCTTCAGTTGCCTTCTCTGTAAACTGGAATTGCAGTCTGAATGAATCTGAGGCACATAGAGGTAAAATTACTTACCCAAGGTTGAGTGTGGTTTGAAACTTAAGCATTTTAGACCCTACTTTCCTAATTACTTTGTACCCAACCTTTCCTCTTCAAATTATAAATTTCCTTTGTACATTGTAAGCTCTCTCTGAAATTGCCCTACTTTTTATCATAGGAGAACTTCATTTGTTGGTGGAGTTGCCTGAATAAATAGTGTAGTAAAGAAAGGAGACCTTAACCAGATTTTCTTCTCATAAGTTTCAGTGCTGGGGTGGTAACAATTAATTTATAGAGTGTCCAGTACTCAGTGGACAGTAGGGAGCAGTAGATTAGGAGGGCAGCCTACAGGTGATGAGGAAATGACTTCGGTGCTAAGGAAACACAGCGAGGTACACTTGCTGTGTTTGAGATGGATCAAATGTTTAATCCCACAAAGCAAGAATTGTTCTTTAAAAGAGAAAGCCCAGGAGACTTCCCTGGTGGCTCAGTGGTTAAGACTCCTTGCTCCTAATTCAGGGGGCCCAGGTTCAATCCCTGGAACTAGATGGAACTATATCCCACATGCATGCTGCAACTAAGAGTTTGCATGCCACAACAAAGGTGCCCGTGTGCTGCAACTAAGACCTGGCGCAACCAAATAAATAAATGAATAAAGAGAAAATCCAAATCTCTAAATTAAAAAAAAAAAAGGTGCACCAGCATTTTTTAAGTGCAAAACCAACAATTTTCAGATCAAACCTCTAATTCCAGGAGAGAACTTGTTAATTTTTAAGAAAGAAATGGTTTAAAGAGACAGCCATATTGAGGTGATTGGTGAGTTGGGCCTGAACTATGTGCATTGATATATCTATCTGTACCAGATGTGATTGGTGTCCTACAAGGTGGTGTGCAATTGTTTAGCTACTCAGAAAATTCTAAAAGATCTAGCTAGAACTGAAACACGAGATTCTGGCTTATGTGAAAATAATACAAATTCATGCACAGCCACACAGATTTAAAACCTGAGTAAAAAAGATGCCCATCGTAAGTAGATAGATAAAGTGTGGGATTGTCACATGATGGACAACAGTTGCATCATGAGTAGTTGCAATGAGAATAAGCAAGCTACAACTACATACGGGAAAGTGGATGACTCTAACAAACATAATACTGAGGAAAAGAACCCAGACACCAAGAAGTATATACAGGATGGTTGCATTTACATAACTAAAAACCGGACCAAACTAACTTATGATGTTTAGTCAGGACAGTTCTTATCCCTTGGGAGTACAGTCTATTGTGTCTGAAAGGGAACAGTAGGAGGGTTTGGGAAGTAATGTTCTATCTTTGATCTACGTTGTGGTTACATGTATGCTCAATTTGTAAAAATTGACAATTGTATGTGTGCGTGTTATGCTTCAATAAAACAAGTTTAAAATTTCTGTATAAAATCTTAACCCAGATACCTGTCACTTCAAGCAGCTCCACCAATAAGTGGTTTCCTCCTTGCAAACTTTAAACTGATAATGGAGGGGGAAAAATAGACAGAGGAAGAGAGACAGATACTGTGACAATTAAAAATTAATTAGCTCTGTGTTTTAACACAGTTGGGTGCAATTATCTGTGCCTTTAGACACGAAACATTATTCTTTTGTCAGGTGACATTTTAAAATGCTAAACTTATCTGGGATAAAAAGATACACCTATTTCAAAATTCCTATTGTTTACTTATTTATTAATATAGACTCTTAGAAAGGGATTTCAGACTCCTCTGATAAACTTCATTCTGTATTCTTTCTAACATCAGAAGGAAGTTGGCAATATTATTCACACATTTACTAGACAGAAACTGGGAAGAAAATACATAAAATTAATCTCTAGTGAACAAAATTTGAAATAACACATTTTATGTTTCTTTTATCTTAAATCTGAAAAAGTTTCTTTTCATGAGAACGTCTACACATTCTGTAACATGCTTTGCCCAGAGAATGTCTGAGCATAACATTTACTTGGAGATTGCTAATCAGGTATGCATGCTGTTGTGGTTTATATAACAAATTTGATTGACCCATTTAAGCAAATGTAAGGGCATCAACGCTCTTGAGCAAGCTTTCCTCCTCTTTAAACACCCTGTGGTTGATAACTTTTTAATGAGTCACTTTGTATTGGTTAAAACAGTTCCCTCCTAAAATTACCTCAAGAAAAGGGTAGCAAGCATTTTAAGAAAACCTGTAGACTGGAATTGTGATAGGAAGATCAGATGGAACGAGGCAGCTCTGAGAACCAGTTATTCTATATTTGTCCTTGGCTCCATGGGATTTATCACAGTATTCCCGCTTCTGTGCACAAACTCTCCATTCTCTTCTAGATACTGGTAATTTTCTTTCTGTTCTTTATCTCCTAGTTTTTTCTTACTTATGTTCTCTCTTCCCTACAAACTGTGAGTTTTTAAAAAATTAAGATTCTTGATTGCATATAAAAAGAGCCAACCAAAGCCAGCTTAATTTTAAGGGGAGGAGGGATATAAAGGTAAACACAGGTAAGACCCCAAGGGCAGGGTCTTCTTTTTCAGGAAGGGAACCAGAATATTTTGCCTTGAACATTCATCTCTGTTTGTCAATACATTTTTTTCCTTTATTCTTTTTCCTTCTCTATAGACCAGTTTTCTCTGTTCCCCAGTTTGCATGATGAAATATGTCCACCCAGAATTACTAAGCCCTCGTTCAGAGTTCAATATTATGAAGGACTTGCCTTTCTCTTAGTTCTAATTCCATCTTGGGAGAAAGTATGCAATTGCAAATATGGCCACAGAGCAGGGCTTCCCAGTGAAATAAGGCTGCTAGAAACTCACTACTGAGGAGGGGTAGGCAATTAAAGGGGAGAAGGACTGAGCAGAAAAGCCAGTGGTTGCATCCATCAACATGCAATGACTCCAAGGGTTGCAACTCTTTCCCCAGGCATCCTCAGCTTTGAACCTCTTAGCCTGCAACAATTAAGTCGGTAACTTTCTAGTTCAAATTTCAGAGAGTGGATACCATTCCAACACATTTATTTCTGATAGCTGGCCAGACAGTGCATCACTAGTCCATCTGTGATTTGAAACCCTTATGCTAGAGTCTTGAGGAACAACACATTATTGTCTAGGCATCAGAGGATAGATTAGAGTCAGTTTTTCCCAGAAGGCATGGCGGACATTCTAAGATTTGGCCTGTCCAGTACCGTGACTTAGTTCTCTGAGTTATAGCAAAGAGAACTATCACAAATATATTCTTTGTATAGTGATGCGAGCTGTGGTCATTCCAAGGACCATTATTTGTTTGGAGATGTTTGTTGAAGGGGAAAATAAAATTCCATGGACAATTATGTTAGGGATAAACAGCAAGACTAATCCCCTTTTTTTTGAGATTTATAAAATAGATTATCAAATCCTCAGAGAACATTTATACCTTTATTTAACCCATTTTCCCACCCTTATTGGATGATATAGCACAGTCAGAGCTCTTATTTTGAAAATTACAGGAACCAATTCTTCAAGTCATGTTCTATGGGAAAAAATGAGGAGAAAAATGAAAATCAACTGCACATATAAACTAGGAACCAGGACATTAAAGTTCTTAAAAATTCAGGGACTGTCTTCTCTTGCTCTTCCTGTCTCTTCTCCCTGAATAACTACTTCAGTCTTCTCTCTCAGCAAGCCTGACTCTGTACTCAATCAGTATACAAGACAAAAGGTTACTCCATTAACTATTTTTTTTAACTTCCTTTTTAAAATGCTATTTCAGATTTAGACTAGAATCTTTTATTTCTGCTTATATATTTCAAGGAAAGGCACTTGGGAGTAGTGATGGAGGTAGGGATAAAATTGAGTATGTGCCCAATTACTTACATACTGTTGGGGGGTCAGCACCTGTAAATTAAAGAAAAAAGAGGACATAAAACCTGCCAAAAAGGAGGGCTGGTAGTTCCCTGTCCAGGAAACTGGAATAAAGTGTGTTCTCCGTTATAGAAAATTTCCTGCAGCACTAACATCAGTTAGCATTAAAAGAGAATGTATCATCTCACACCAGTCAGAATGGCCATCATCAAAAAATCTAGAAACAATAAATGCTGGAGAGGTTGTGGAGAAAAGGGGACACTCTTGCACTGCTGGTGGGAATGTGAATTGGTTCAGCCACTGTGGAGAACAGTATGGAGATTCCTTAAAAAACTACAAATAGAATTACCATATGACCCAGCAATCCCACTACTTGGCATATACCCTGAGAAAACCAAAATTCAAAAAGAGTCATGTACCAAAATGTTCATTGCAGCTCTATAATAGCCAGGACATGGAAACAACCTAAGCGCCCATCATCGGATGAATGGATAAAGAAGATGTGGCACATATACACAATGGAATATTACTCAGCCTTAAAAAGAAATGAAATTGAGCTATTTGTAATGAGATGGATAGACCTAGAGTCTGTCATACAGAGTGAAGTAAGTCAGAAAGAAAAAGACAAATACCGTATGCTAACACATATATATGGAATTTAAGGGAAAAAAATGTCATGAAGAACCTAGGGGTAAGATAGGAATAAAGACGCAGACCTACTGGAGAACGGACTTGAGGATATGGGGAGGGGGAAGGGTGAGTTTTGACAGGGCGAGAGAGAGTCATGGACATATATACACTAACAAACGTAGTAAGGTAGATAGCTGGGGGGAAGCAGCCGCAAGGCACAGGGATATTAGCTCGGTGCTTTGTGACAGCCTGGAAGGGTGGGATGGGGAGAGTGGGAGGGAGGGAGACGCAAGAGGGAAGAGATATGGGAACATATGTATATGTATAGCTGATTCACTTTGTTATAAAGCAGAAACTAACACACCATTGTAAAGCAATTATACCCCAATAAAGATGTTTAAAAAAAAAAAAAAAAAAAAAAAAAGAGAATGTATTATGAAACAAGTCTAAACATTCTATGTTTTTGAAATTATTGCATTCACATAGTAAGTTTATGATGTAGTACAAATATTATTCTTATTTCCCAGATTAGGAAACCGAGGCACAGAAAGCTTTAGGTAAGTGGCTTAAAAACACAAAACCTGCAATTTGTAGAGCCAGGATTTGAACTACATACCTGACCCTATAGTGTTGTGAATGTAAACAGATTTTTGTGTTTTTATATGTAAAAGTGAAAAGTAAAAGAAGTAAAATTTTCATTATTCAGCTCCTAACTTAACAATAAATCTATTAGAATTTTTAGCATGTTATGGGTCAGCATTTTTTTTTTTTTTTTTTTTTTGTGATGCACGGGCCTCTCACTGTTGTGGCCTCTCCCATTGCCGAGCACAGGCTCCGGACGCGCAGGCCCAGCGGCCACGGCTCACGGGCCCAGCCGCTCCACAGCATGCGGGATCTTCCTGGACCGGGGCATGAACCCGTGTCCCCTGCATCAGCAGGCGGACTCTCAACCACTGCGCCACCAGGGAAGCCCTGGGTCAGCATTTAATTTTATAAAAAGAATTTGTATATAGCAGTATCTCAAGGAATCTTAACTATAATTCTTTTTTCTTCTAACTTTAGACAAACTCCAGTCAAATCTGCCTTACCTAATCCTCTTCAGTTTAATTAAGACTTTTTCAAAAAAAGACTCACCCTAAGATTTGAGTACCTCAGTTATTTGAAAGATTCCTGTGAGGTACACTTATGTTTATTGTCATGTGTATAAACCAAGACTTTATAGTTCATCACTTACATCTAATTGTGTGTTGATGACAGTGTCGCATATTAAACAGCAGGTTTCCTTTATTGTTGAATTGGCTATGTGCTTGGTGAGCTTTGATTAGTCAAAAAAGCCCAATAAAGTAAAATTTGTCTCACTTCATTTGCCAAGTATATCAAACCACCTTTATAAAAGCAGATTAAGTATGTCTCAGGTATTACCTCCATTTGCACTTTCAAATTCCTTTTCTAAAGAAACTATGTACTATTAAGTTTAGTATAGCTTAAAAAAAGTAATTTCCTGAGGGGCTAAGGAATGAGACCCAATGAGTACAGAAAGGAGTTGCCTATTTACAGTACTTTCAGTCTGATTCCTAGAGAGCTGGGCTAAACTCAAGTGTGGGTTTATGCATTTTATACCCTTTAATGGCCAAATATACTTGGCAATAAATCTATTTTAGCAAAGTCCACAGAACTGTTCCATTCTATTTTAAATTTGTGGAATAGGTTAAAGATATTTTTAATTGCATACTTCTTGGCATATTAAAAATCTTACAGCATTTCTCATAATTCGAAGGTTTATAATAAAGTAGTAACTTGAGAAACTACTGAAAAAATGCTCTCTCTCATTTTTTATTTTTTTGCAATAATAGGAACAGAATAATGCTCTTGTCTTAATACAAGGTTAATGTAGTCACATCTCTGGCATTGTTTAAAAAAATTCTTAATAGTGGAATAGTTAATTATTCCCAGATATTTAAATATACATTATTTTAATATTTATTTTTTTATTTTTATTTATTCATTTTTTTGGCCGTGCCCTGTGGCCTGCAGGATCTTAGTTCCCTGACCAGGGATCGAACCTGGGCCCCCTGAAGTGGAAACACAGAGTCCTAACAACCAGACCACCAGGGAAGTCCCCATAAATATACATTATTTTAATATAAATTCTGGATGGATGCTGTAGCAGAAAAAAAAATTATCTGTCAAAAATCCAGGTTCCCTGTTACTTAGGTGCCGACTTCTTTCTGGAGGTGAATCCCCAGAAGGAGACTACATTTCCCAGAGCCCAGTGCGGTTAGGTGTAACCATATGACTGAGTCTGGGGCAATGGAATGTGAGCAGAATTTCTGCACATCACTTCTAGGCTTGATATATGAAAATCTCCTCTAAGTTTTGTTCTTCCAATATCTTTTCTCTTCCACTAGCCACAAGTTACAAATCCCAAAGAAACATTAGAAACACTGTTCAAAATGGCACTGTCTATCACTCTGGGTCACTAAAAATCTGCACGAATAAAAGCCCTTCTGCATTGCAATTCTGAGCAACACTGTATTGGAATGTAATGTGAACAAAAAATAAAACTGTATTGTGTTAGACCTCTGAAATTTGGGGATCTGTTTTAGCAGCTAACATTATGCTAACAAATCCAAAAGCAATAGCTGGAAAATTGTTCGAGAATATGTTATTCTTTAATGTGCAGTGTTATTAAAGCTCTTTTCTTCTTTAAATATTTTAACTACTACTTTTCCTAATAATTATATATTTATGAAATATAACTGAAAAGCACATTAATGCATGATTTCATATAGTATGTATCTATTCAGAGAACTACTATATATAAGGTCCATTGTTCAACACTGGAGGGTTTAAACAATATTTTCTACAGTCCCTGTCTGCTAGGAACTTACTCTGCTTGAGCAGAAAATAAAGCTATATAATTAATCAGTATATGATAAGTGACACTAAAGGTATATCTATTGGCAATAAAGCATTTTTTTGAAGACAGGGAACAGCTCACATATAAATAAATAGTGGGGAAAGTTTGATGCAAGAGGTGAAATGTCAACTGACTCAAATGGGAAATTGAAAAGAGAAAAAAATGGGAAGGCATTCTTTGCAAAGAATTACATCAGACGGTGATGCTTAATATCCAATGGGAAAAGTGGAGGAACTACTTAGGGGCGACAGAAAGTGGATAGGGGAAGAACAAGAGGACTGATTTCATTAATTACATTGGGAAAAATCTGGATTACTTATATTGGGAGGAGATTGAGTAACTACTCCATCAGGATGGATCAACGAAAAAGAGAGAAGGAAATGCTATCAGGACAAAGAACTAAATTTACAATAAGAGAAAGGAGAGTTACTGTAGCCTTTTGAATAGGATAGGATATTATCAAAATGCTTTCAGAAATGTGAATCTGTTGGCAGGGTATAAAGTGGAGGTCATCAAGAGTCAGGAAGAAGGCTGGGAAATTATGAAAAATGTCTGGATATAAGGTAATCAGAGTCGGAATAAGAGTTGTTGCAGGGAAAATGTAGAATAAGAAGCAGATTTTAAAAATACAAGTTCTTTTGAAAAAGGAACAGAACTTCAAGATTGGGTTGGATACAAAATTGGTAATCAACCACATTTGTTTTTCAATTACTCTAAATTAAACAAAGAAATCTTCTAAACCATCAATATAATTACAAATCTATAGTCAGATTTTATTATCATCTACTATCTTGCTTGCAAATGTTTCTATGATTCCAGCATATAATTAATGATAAGTAATCTCATACGTCAAAATAATAAGCAAATTCATGTTGGAATGTTTCCATAATAATTTGGTTTTCAGAGTGTTTTATTTTGTGATATTGTTATTATTTATTTATGAAGTATAAATGCCATCAATTAAACACAATTACTTAAGCACTGACTGCCCCCCAAATTCCACTATTAGAACAGATGTTCTTTTTTGATACAAATGTCTGTCCAATGAGAGAAACATATTGTTGGCTAAGCAAGTTAAATAAATGAAGGAAAATTTCTCATGCTCCCCTTAGTGTAAACAATAGATATACATTCTAGCCGTCTCCCGTAATATTTTAGAGAAAAAAATTCCAAAAACATTATGTATTAATATCAACAGAAATACATAACATTCTTGGATTTTTTTTCTCTCTAAAATTTTATGAGAGAGGGCTAGAATATATGTCTTGGTTTACATAAGGGGAACATAAGAACTGTTCCTTCATTTATTTAATTTGCTTGGCCAACAATGTATTTCATTCATTAGACAGACATTTATAACAAAATTAGAGTATCTGTCCACACAGAATCCAAATGGAGCATTGAAAATTTCATGAAGATATATAAAAAGCCAAATGTGGAGGCATTAAAAAAAACTGTTAGATAAAAATTAAAGGCCCAATGGCAAAAATCTGTGTAGAATTTCCATTAATTACATGGTTGATTACAATGCAATGAGAATCATATTTGGAATATCTACTACACACTTGAAATCCTGCATCAGAAAAAGGCAAGTAATACTTAAAAAGGAAAGAATTGATTTTAACTCATCCAGTGTCTTGATCCAGTTCTAGAAAACAGGCATTCCTTTCTTTCTGTCTCAGAAAGGGAATGGCTGTATTCTCTTGTTTCAGTAAGCAAGGATGAGAGCCCTGTTTGGTCATTCCTCTCCCTAAACATCCCTCCATTCAATTCATGACTACTCCAAGCATTACATCTTGTGATGCCAACTTGCTTAAGAAAATATGTTCAAACCAGGATAGATACAGAAAAAGCATTAATTTGTCTTCGTAGAGAGTTATAAAACTGTATCTCTAGCGACTCTATAGTTTAGCCAGAAAATAATTGACCATAGTATATAAATGACTGCTAGGCACTGGAAATTGAAAACCATAAAATCTTAATAGATCTCTCTCCATTCAAATTGACTAAACAAACTAGCCCCCCCCAATAAACCAAACAAAAATAAAAACAAACAAAAACATTGTAAGCCTCCAAAAAAGTATGCAGCATAAAGAAAATAAAACAATATATTGATACATTACATTAAAAAGTGTATTTATGTAATTTACTTTTCAGCAAAGAACAGATGAAAATTTCAGTACACACTTACTTAAGTCCACCAAAAGCTTAGATAAAATTCTCTAAAACAGGACTAGGGAGTCATATTAAGTGTATAGGCTGAAATGCAAAAATGTAAAAAAAAAAAAGAAAAAGAGATAAAAAAAGTAAGAAAATCCAAAATGGAAAAACAAAATAAAAATCAATATTCTGGATAGCCAGAGGCAGAGAGGCAGGCTTAACTTTCTATATAATTAAATATGAGATGTGGGGAGAAACTATTCCAAAATGTCAAAGAAAATGACAAAAAATGAAAATAGTAAGTGGATATGATTATCTCTAAAAGTGAAGGAAATAAACAAGAGTAATAAGAAAAAAAATAAAATTTAAATATATAACTAGAGAAACTTTCCTCAAATTGAAGGATGAGCTTGGGCTACCAATATACCTTTATTCTTGAAGATCCAACATTTTTTTACAAAATACTGAAGCCTCATTTCAAATATAATAGAACATCTTCCTTTAGAAAACAAATCCAAAAAAATAAGATAACTCTTAAAAGTATATGAATTTTTAAATTTAAATTCCTAAGAAAACAGATATTCATCTGTTCCAAGGTTAAGTTGAAATTATAAATTCAGAAAGATAAAACTAAATATATAAAAAGAACAGAAGTAAGCACTAAAATCAGTTAGACTGAAAATTCCATGACAGTAAGCATTGCATCATTTTTGCTGAGTGGTTTTTTCCAGTATGGACACAATGCCTGGAACAGAGAAGATACTCATAAAAGTATAAAATATATAAAACTATTCAAATAATTGTAAATATAGTTACAAAATAGAATTCAAGCAAAATTACTTAAAATCAGATGTCTGTTCTTAATTATGTGTAAAAATAATCTAGGTTTATCAACATATATTTATCAAAGATTGAAAGATAGAGGAAAAAACAAGGGCAACAGAAGTATCTGAAATAACAGTATATTTTATTTGTCTTTGATAATGAAAGAAATGTAAGTTTAGATATGAATTTATAAACTCAGTGATAGCCACGAATAGCATTAAGAACAGAACTTCTATTTCCTAAATCTTACAGACGATAAACACAGATAAAATATTATGTAAACCAGGAAGAACTCCAAAAAGGAAAAATAAATAAATTAAATTAAATAAATAAGATCTCATATAACACAAAAATATAAATTAAAATATGAAGTAACTCTTGGGAATTCCCTGGCAGTCCAGCGGTTAGGACTCCGCGCTTTTACTGCCCAGGGCGTGGTGCAAACCCTGGTCAGAAAATTAAGGTCCCCCAAGCTGTGAGGCACAACCAAAAAAAAAAAAAAATGAAGTAACTCTATATGGAATATTCTTTTTGAAATCAAATTTTATCTCATGTTACAAGAAAACTGGCCTCAAACAAAATAATCCAGAATGTAAAAGTAGAAAAACAAAAAAGCTATACCCTACAAATATAACTAAGCATTAATTGAGCAAGCAAGCTGTGGTGTGAATATACAAAAGAAAAAGAAAAAAACACCCAAGACAAATTGCATTAATAAGGGCAATTGATACTAATGAAAATGAAAAGTGTATGAGTGCAGTCTCCATAAGGGCAGAAATATATGTTGGTTTTATTCACTGACTATACAAGTACCTAAAAGTGTTTCTGGCACAAAAGTGATTCTTGCACTGAATGCTGTGGTGTATCCTCCAGATCCCAGAACCTAACCCCAGACTAAGTCCTCATCTCCCAGCTGCTGGGAGTGCTAGCACCACAGCTGATTTCTTCTCCAAAACTAACCTTCAGCCGAAGAGAGCCACTTTATCCACAGTCATGCTTCCTTCTCTGGTGCATCCCAGACCAAAAACTAGTTGAGGTTAGGATATAAGGCCCTACTACTTCACCTCAATGCAGGACAGTGCTGAAAGGCTATCACAATACAGAGCTCCTCACAGGAGCATCCCAGTCAAAGTTCTTTCTCCACCCAATTTCACTGCTTTCATTCCTCAACAGTTACTGTACCAGAGATGAGTCCTCAGTAATTTTCCACACAAAAATCTCCATCTCAGAGTGTTTTCCAGGAATCCCAACCCAAATCAGATCCAAAAATTGTTAAATGAATAAATGATGAAAAATAATAATGATGATTGCTCATGAACTCTATACTAGACTCAAAACTATAACCAAATAAAGCTTATGATTTATGTAAGTATTTACAAATAGGTTGGATGATATCTACTTACTCCTAACAGTATATGGCAGACAGGAATACTAAAAACAATGATATAAAATAAAAATGAAATAATAATGATTCTATCGACTTTAATTTTCTTATACTTCTTTTTTCAAATTATTGTCCCTTATGGTTTCAGCTCTTAATTGTATATTTTTATTTCCTCTTTGAAGATATCTATTTATGTAAGGTCAGATTTTGTATACACTTAAAAAAATTCACTGTAGTTTTCATTTTCGAGTTTTTAAAATTTTTTAAATTTTTTTGTGACCCAAAATATAATTCGTTTTCCTAAAAGGAAGCAGTATTTGTTTCATATGAAAGTGACTGAAAGACATTTTCAGGGATGTGAACTTGAGAAATATACCTCCCCTAAACATTAGCACTAGCAATGTCTTTACAGTTTTATATGACAACAATTGGCATGAACTCTAAATCTTTAGAATAATGCATGGCTCTCCACAAATATTGTATTGTTAACATGACTGTGCCTTCTTTTATGTATTTGAACAGATTTATAACCTTTTCTTTCTAGTTCTAATTATCATGCAGTAAAAGAAAGAATGACACAAATAATACCAAAATGACATGAGCTGAACCAATAAGAAACACAGAAGATCTTGAAATTAAGAACAAAACTCTCTTTTCCTCTGGGGAGCTTCGTGTGTGTTGTGCTCAGAGCCATCATGTTACACATCACCAGGGGAAATGATTCACATTGCATTCAGCTTGTATTCTTTTGTGACTCTGTTTTCCTTACATAATGCAAAATTTTCCCACATCTCTAACTTCATTTTATGTGCTTTATGCAACAATTTGCATACAGTTGATTTCATGTAAACCAAATGCTATATATTAGAATTATCTATGCATGTATAACGAGGTGAAGAAAAATTGTATTACCTTAATGTACTATACTAAGAGTAGCACACTTTTGCTATACACATAGAAGAAAGAGTTAAAGACAAGAATGGAACTAGGGATATGTAATAATTGCAATGAATTCCTTTTTCTAGCCATTGATAGTACTAATAATCCAATAAAATGTTGTAGATACTCAATGTAGTTAGAGATTGTAATGTGTTGTTAGGTTTCTTTGCTTTAGGCTGTATCAACACACATATCTACAACCTTCTACATTGGTGGAGGATATGTTCCACATTATAAGACTAATTTTTCTGCTTGTGTTTCACATATCTCTTCTCACCTGTTTGAGGCTTCCATTTTAGTGATTATCACTTTCCTGTGTGTCTCTGGAACAGATGCCATAGGTTGATAAATCCCATCACCTATCCAGTTCTCTTCTCTCTTATCTGTCTCTCCTCCAAAAGCTATACGAGCTTTAAAAATGCTTGATTTCCCAGCCTCCCTTTCAATATTGGTTGATCATATGACACAGTTCTGGCCAATCTGATATAAAAAGATTTCCAAAATGCCACCTTTCCTTTTACCCCTTTTATCCTGCCCGGAAGGTAGATGTTGAGGCCTAGAATACAGTTAAGCACTTGACCATGAGGCCACATGCAAGAGCAAAAAGAAAACATGTCAAGGATCATGAAGCAGACAGCTAGAGACAATTGGATCCCTAATGACAATGTTGAGCTTCTACGATCCTTACCTCCTTACCTCCAGGGGTATTATGTGAGAAGAAGAAACTCTTATTTCTTTTTGAAACTTTTAGTTGTATTTTCTGTTATTTGCAGCCAAAAATATTCCTATATACTCTGTTTCCTCTCCTTTACTTTCCACATATAATCCTCAAATCCTGTCAATTTTACTGCCTCTTGAATTCAGTATTGCTTTTTATCTTCATACTGATGCTCCAGTTCAAGCTATTACTATTATTTGTTTTAATTTTTTACAGAGCTTCCAGGTATCCCTGCAGGTACTCTCACACACCACCCAATCCAAACTCAGATCACCAGTGTTTCTTGATTATTTTCAGTCGGAAGCCCAAGACTCTTATGATGACACATTAGACCATTAAATCTACCTTTGCCTATGTCTCCAGTTTCATACTCATCAAAATGCTCCTCCACCCTATACTTTAGTGTGCTACTATGGCCTCACATGTTTTTATGCCTTATACATGTTGCTTGCTCAACCTGGAATGCCCTGGTTTTCACTCTCTTATACCTTATCCTTATTTATTGCTCAGAGAAGATCCTATATTTTTCAAGTCAGAGGAGTCTTCCTTAATGCTGTACTTTGGTTAGATATTACTACCACATGACCTGTCAGCACCCCAGGCTTAACATTACTACTACCATAATTGCTGTATTATGAATATGTTTGCTATCTTTACCAGCTAGTTCTCTGGATAAACTATTGATTTAGTTTTATTCCCATATACCCAGTGCAATGGCCAGCATATAGCAGATTCTCAATAATGGTTGAAAAATACACTAAGTGGAAAAATGAATGGTAATTTAGATTGATTTAATCATATGTATTATTAATTTTATCAATAATCTACATGTAAATTCAGCTTATTAATTTCCCAAAGTAAATTTGCATCTATTTTATTTTGACAATACTACATCTTCGCACAAATGTATAGATAGCCCAAGTGTCGTTTTCCTCTGTGCTGCAGACCAGACTAAGGTACAAAGAGCAGACATGGCTTCCATATTATAACAGAGGTAGAGATTATAAACCTGGCTTTTGCTATATAAATAGCTTTTTAAATCCTACAGAAGAATACTCAAAATGCTTTTTAAATTAATATCCCATAGAAACATTCATTATTTGTTGCAAATGTTACTTGTTGCAAACGGTACTGATGAAACTAGTGGCAAGGCAGGAATAAAGACACAGGCATAGTGAACAGACTCGAGGAACCAGGGGGGGAAGGGGAAGCTGGGACGAAGTGAGAGAGTAACACTGACATATACACACTACCAAATGTAAAATAGATAGCTAGTGGGAAGCAGCAGCATAGCACAGGGAGATCAGCTTGATGCTTTGTGACCACCTAGAGGGGTGGGATAGGGAGGATGGGAGGTAGGCTCAAGAGGGAGGGGATATGGGGATATCCCTATACATATAGATGATTCACTTTGTTATACAGCAGAAACTAACACAACATGGTAAAGCAATTATACTCCAATAAAGACATATAAAAATTAATAAAAGTTGTGTATTTAATACAATATTACGCTTTTAATAGCACCAATATATAGTTTCCTTCATTAGAGAAACATTCCTAAATTTGATTTTCTTTTCTCATTGGTAGAGGTGAGAACGTGAAGGTGAAATCTTCACAAATGTGAAGATTTGTCTTTCAAATATGTCTCTTACTTGGGGTGACCAAAAAAAAAAAAAAAATGTAGAACTTGCAAATATCTTTGCTTTTGGAAACATTAGTAAAAAAGGAAATATTCTCAGAATAGCAACAATATCAGAATCCTCTTCAGAGGTTTCTTTTGCCAGGAGCATTGTAATAACCTCCTCCTGGACCTCCCTACTCCCCAACAATCCATACTAAAGAGCAGCCAGAGTGGTCCCGCTCAAATGTGTATTTGATCATGTTGCTATTTACAGTTGACCTTTGAACACCACAATTTTGAACTGTGCAGGTCCACTTACTTGTGGATTTCTTTTCAAGATACAAAAATATACGTGTAAAATGTTCTGCACAAGACATTTATTAAGGTGGACAGCCTATCCTTACATAGGCATGAGTGACATTAATATAAAATTAATAATGTGTTAGTTTTCTTACTGTTTTATAGCTTTGCTTTCAAAGAACTACATGACTATATAGTATTCCTCTTTCTCTCTCATCATTGGAGAAACTGTATCGGCCTATCATCACAGGTAAAATTTTTTTTTTTTTAAATACAACAATGTTTCCAATACTGTATTATGAATATGACTGTACTACTGAATCCCATAAAACTTTATAATGATTCATTCATTAGTGTACAGGTTACCATGAAACAATCCTATTGATTACACGAAGACACCATAAAGCAATTATATTGCTGTTTCTTCATTATCAGTGCATGAATTGTTATATCTGTAAATAAATATTCATTTCTTTTTCACATTACCTTTCATTTTTGATGTCTAGTGTTAGTAATATGTATAACATCTACAGTGTTTTGTGTCATATAAGGTAACATCAATATAGGTACTGACAGATGATTCATCTTATAAACAGATGACATAAATTTATGGTATTGATAAACAGGGTATAGTACTGTAAATGTATTTTTTCTTCCTTATGATTTTCTTAATAACACTTTCTTTTTTCTAGCTTACTTTATTGTAAGAGTATAGTATATAATACGTATAACACACAAAGGGTATACACCCTCAGTAATAACAAGAATGCCTTCTGGGAATCTAATGTACAACATGGTGACTATAATTAACAGTACAGTGTTGTATACCTGGAATTTGCCAAGATATTAAATCTTAAATCTGTGTCTCTGTCTCCGTCTCTCTCCCTCAGATATATAAATATATATATAAGCTGGAAAAAAAGAAAAACCTCATGCATCAATGCAATCAAATGCAAAATATTAGATTAGTATGCTGGTTTTGAAAGAACAAGTAATAAGATAGCATACATTTTCATTCAAAAAGGTAAGGAACTGTGAGGATATTGGTACTTTTTTTTTCATTGCTTTATTGAAACTTTTTAAAGTGTTGCTCCACTAATGTTCCTAGTGAATGTTTTCCACACCCTGACCACTCAAACTGTGGTCCACGGACTAGAAGCAGCAACATCAACAGTAAGCTTGTTAGAAATACAGAATCTTGTTCCCACCCAGTCCAACTAAATCAGAAATTGCCTATTAAAACAACAGATAATTATATGCACATTAAAGTTTGAAAAGCACAGACCTTGATAACTCAAGTTTGAAAGTTGAAAAGTAATAGTAACCTTAACAACTTAATCCTTTTTCAGTGGTTTAGCAGGGTTTTCTCAGGAGTGGGGTTGGGCAGCGGGAGCAGGCTATTCTGGGTGTTGGCAACTGTTTAGAACTTAGACCACTATCAACCACAAAACCCGGGAAAGACATGAATTTCATCAATGATATTGCTTCGAACTGTTCATGAATGCTAATAATGTTCAAATACTGCTTTTAGTCAGTTTTATTATTGTTTTAAAATTCTCTGCATTCAGTCCATTCCCTTACTGCTCACACTTGGGGTGGACCAGCCTCATGGCACCACTCTTGACATGTCACTGTTGTTTATAGAACGTTTGTTGTTATTGTGTTTTCATTTTGCGATACTATTTTTCCATATATTTAATATACGATATTTATTGCAGATAGAAAATAGTCATTATGGTACAGAATATCTTCTAAAAATGATCATACAAAGAATGGTCAGCAAGGCTACAAAATGTAGAGCATATTTCCAGATCTCCTGATTTTTTGCCTAAATGTCCATAAAACTGCTTCCATAAAATGTAAATTTCCAGATCCGTTGTCAGGAACTGAGTAGTGGTAAGAAATTAGAGAAGTCTTTCTACATATGTTATGTGCAACTTAGACCTTTATGTCAGGTTTCTATCAGCACCCCCAGCGCACACATGTGTACATGTACAACAGGGAGAAGGCAAGGAGTGATGATAACTCCCGCCTGTGTTGCTTCTGTTGAGTCAGGTCTCCACGACTCTTTTTCTTTTTTTAAACAAAGAAGATGGAAACAGCTGTGTCGAAACATTTAAAAGCTGCATCCACTCTTGACAAACAAAAGAGATTTCCAAGGCATTTTTTTAAGCCAAGTAAAAAGATCTTTTGAAATCAGAAAAGACAAGTTAGCTTTACTCAATCTTTTTTTAGTACTTACGCATTTTTAGCCATTCACATTTTCTTTCAAAATCAAGTCAATGGAATTCATCCCTTGTGGAGTAAAGCAAATAGCACTTTCAAGAGAGAATGAAGAGAGCAGCCAGTGTGAATGCTTTTCAACCCAGCATGATCAGTGCTCTCCAGCTCTGGCTGCAAAAAGAAGGTGCTGTGTTTCAGAGGAAAGTCTCCTCACAAGAGTGCCACTCGACTCCACGGGGAGTTATCAGGGACAAAGGGCCAGTACTTTCACTGCCTTCTCTGCCATTTCTCTCTCCTGAACTGAAGTCTCTCCTCGTGGCACTGCACTGGACCATAAGATACGTTTGAAATAGAGTGACAGATGTGGGCTATTCATCTTTGCTTTCAGTCCATTAGATCCTTTGTATTCCTTATAGAGGATGTATGTGTTGTATTTGTTTTATTCCAAGGAAGCTCCATCAGCCTTCCTTTATCTCACCCAGAATTTTGGAACTGAAAAAATGGATCTCATCTACACAGTGCTTACGATAGGAAGGTGAATGAAATGGTATTTCCAAGTGGTAACTCATCTTTCTAGTCGTTCCAACAAAGCCAGTTGGCAGAGCACTATGAAAATCATTATTAATAACCAATTTGTGTTGCAGTAAGCAACGCAGAATATTGTCTAAGATGTGAAGAACTGTGTTGGTGATCATTTCTTATAATTATTTGAGGTCTACAACTGCATTAGGATGAGGTGAGACATTGTTCAAAATGGAGGAAATTTTGTGCCGCAAGATGTTTGTTTGGGGCTCGTTCAGAATAGGGTTTGCTTTCCCGGAAAGATCAATGTAAAAGCTACCTAGTCTGTGACACTGATGCAATGACTCCCAATTATGCCCACTCGAAATAATTATATAACTAAAAATATAATTTTAAACAAACAACTGATCACCAAAATTTGTTTACAACCAACTGAGAAAAGACTGAAGGATATGGGGTTAAATGAGAATTATATAGAATTGTTAAGAATGGTAACTAAACTAATAATAGTTTTGCTATAAATATTTCCTTTAAAAACAGTAACATATGGACCTTTCCTGAGCTAAAACATACTGTAAGCCCTAGGTTGTATTCATAAACTCTTCTGCCCACTCATTTTGCCAGAAGTACAGTTAGGAAGCAACTGGGAGCAGGGCGTGAGGCACATTGTCACTGCATTTGTTGGCATTTAGGGCATCTGTCAAGGAGGTTTAAGCCACACATTTTCTCTATCTGGGGTTTATAATCTAGTGAAGTAAATAAGACACATGCTAAAAATGTAACAAAAGTACAATGGCTGTACATGACTGTATCAGTTGGGGATTACAAATTGTAAATGCTATAGCAGTTAGAGTTACAAAGGTGGGGTTTTTGTTGTTGTTGTTTGCTTTGTTTTATTTTTTAGTTAAAGGCTATCAAAGCTCCAGGTCATATGCATATATTTAAAAAGCACTGCTTTGCTTGGGATGAACATACACACACTACTATATATAAGAGAGATAACCAACAAGGACCTACTGTATAGCACAGGGAACTCTACTCAATATTCTGTGATAACTTATATGAGAAAAGAATCTGAAAAAGAATGAATATATGTATATGCAGAACTGAATCACTTTGCTGTACACCTGAAACATTGTAAATAAAGTATATTTCAATTAAAAATAATTGAAAAAAAGAAAACATGCCCCCAAAATGGGGAAAGGATATTCTAGGCAGTGAGAAAACCCAGTTCAGTTGCCATGAATGAGGTAGGAGAGAATTTGGCATGTTTGGAGAAGAGCAAGAAGGCCGATATGCCTGGATTGAGTGAACTGAGGCAAGAAAGGTAGGAAATGAGATCAGAAAGACACAGTGGAGTGGCCAAAAGCAGCTCATGTACAATTTAGAACAGCTTTCTTGGCTCAAACTCTGTGAAATAACTTATTTTGGATCTATTCCATACTAGCAGATAGTTAAATGAGTAAATGTCTCTGTCTTCTCAGAGTACACAGTATTGAGAGGGAGACAAACAAGAACATAATTGTAAGCCATTGTGATGTGTTTTTTTCTAGGTATAAGCTCAAGTTGCTAGGGCACACTTAGAAGAATGTGTGTCATCTTCCTGGTGCAATCATGGAAGGCTAATTGGAGCACGTAACACATCAGCTGAGCTTTGGAGGCAAATCATAGTTCATCAGGTGACCAATGAGATGAAATTATTTCAGGATGCCTGAATGGTTTATTCAAATGTACAAAGGCGTAAGAAAGCATTGCAGTTTTAATGGTGTAGTGGAATTGAATGGTGTAGTGGAAAAGTAAAAAGCATTGGAGACAGACAAGTTTTGAATTTTTTCTCTGAAACAGAGAACATTACTTAATCTCCCCTTAGAAAGGGATTAATAATCGTGCCTATCTTTGAAGCTCACTGCGATGAGTAGTGATCCGAAACGGTAATGTGCCTGGCTTATATTGCATGGACAGTAAATCCTAGTTAGTTTTCACATAGAAAACTCTAGTATGCACAATAGGTACAGGGTTGGTTTCCTTATTTCATTCTCAGACTTTGTTCAGAATCTGAAACAGCATGGGTGCTCAATGAATATTTGATATATAAATGAATGAGCTGGCACAGTTTCAGTTTCCTTTCAATTGCAGTAATGCAGGTGATAGAGAATAAAAAACCGCATCAGAAAAAAAAAAAAAACTGCACCAAGACAATGGTGGTGAACATAGGAGAAAGGAGAGATGATTTAGAGATATTTAAGAGACAAAAGATACAGAATTTGTCACTAATTGGACCTGAGGGAGAAGAAGGATTCAGAAAAACTTCCAGGTTGACAATTGAGTAACTGGATGAATGTCGGTGACATTCACTAAAAATAGGACAACGGGCAGGAATAGGAACCAGTTTAAGTGGTGTAGGGGAAGAAAAAAAAAAATGAGGTCAAGTTGACTTCGTAATTTTGAGATACATACTGGCCACAGAGCTGAAAAAGCTGAGGTGGTCAGAAATGAAGTCTATTACTCAGAAGAGGGTTCAAGCAAAATAGATACACTGGCAGTACCTGAAGGCTTTTTTGTGGGTGAAATTGGTAGAGAGATTATTATAGAAGAGGAGAAAAGGGAGCAATAATATATTCATTTTACATTTAAAGAGCAAGAGCATAAAAAGGAGAATCCCTTGAAAGGATCTCATGAATTCACAGATGAGTTAAGAGGATCATGAGAGACAGATAGCACTTCATGGTTTACTTTTCTGTGTATCCGTATGAAAACAGTACAAAGCATAGTTTGTTATGAGCTTGAGTATTCTCTCACTGAAGAACTCCCTAACAAATCACCTTAATAGCACAAACTCTAAGTGCTCATAATGGTGTGTGAGAAATGATCAATGATAGTAAGATAGTAAGACTCGTAACTCAGAAGACAAAGCTCTATTTGGTTTATGTGATTTAAGCATTATGAGATCGTTATTTCTCATTTTCTTATTGGGCATTCAACTTAATATTATTTAGCAGGTAATGAGCAGAAACCTCAGATAGTGATATTGTTGATGGAAAGTTTTCCTTGGTAAGTATTATTTATATCATCTGCTCATTTCCAAACTTTATTCAGAAAATATTTGTCTTTTTATTGTGTTCTCATTATGCTTGAATACACAGTTTGATACTAATCCAGAGAAGGCAGTCACTAACATTTTTTTAAAAAATAGTTGGAAGATCTGTGTCCTAACTGAGATAAATGCCAACTTTCTTTTCATAGCATTCATTCAGTAATTGTGTCTGAAGATTTCCTCAGTTGTTTAAAAACTATTTTCAAAATGCTATATTTTTCTATATTATTTTAGTTGATTATAATTTGGTGTTTCTGTGAATTGGGACTAAAGTTCATTAAACTGTTTTGTTTTGCTGTAAAGAATATCTATGTGGGAGTATAAGCACACATTTCATATTCAATTGAAAAGTGCAATGCTGACATAATTATCATAATGTGATCCCAGTATCTCTAAACATGGCTTTACAAAAGCACGGTCTGGAAAAGTTCAGATATCAGTGAAAGGATGCCAGCATCCTGATGCAACAGCCTCTGTTACTGAATTAGCATTTATTCTGACATCAGAGTTTAAGACATGAGCACAATATATTAAAATGTCATGAATTGCTCCTAACTCAAATAAACCATCACATAGCAATTGGACACAGGGTCTTTTAGTTGGTTTTCTCTATGAAAAAAGAAAATTTCCCAATTGTTATAAATTATAAATTCTCCTGTCTCTAGGAAGAACCTATCTTATGCATGTTAATTAAAAATAAAGACATACCAGGAAAAACAGATTTTTTTTTGTTCACATTCATACATCAGTGAAGTAATGGCTTATAGTCTGGTTTTTTTTCATGAAGTATTACATGTAAAACAATTTAATCAAAACTGTAAGTTTCTTGAGTAAATCATTTGCAGAAGATACACTTTTGATTGTTTATTTCTCAAGGGTTATCGATCAACGTGAGGAAAAGTAAATGATGAAAAGCTAGAGGCAGAACAAAGAAGGCAACCACAGCCAATTGAGTTCCTTTTTTATCTCCAGAAATATAAACAATACCTAGGCAGCTTCTGCATTATGAGAAGCAAAGGAAAATGTGTTTCTCTGAAAGCAGCAAAATGTTAAGAGGCCCTATCGTTAATTAGAATTGTGGCACATGTATTTCTAAATACATGATTTTATTGGAATTTGAAATATAATGTTTTTAAAGAAGAACATTAGTTCATTGATTCCTCAGTAACAGTATTCTTCTTCAAGCTGATTTTGTTTTGTTTTGTTTTGTTTTGTTTTCTTTCTTTTTTTATTGAAGTAGAGTTGATTTACAATATTATATTATCTTCAGTTATACAACATAGTGATTCAATATTAAGTGGAGTAGATTATACTCCACTTAAAGTTATTATAAAATATTGGCTATACTATATCCCCTGTGCTGTATTCA
This sequence comes from Phocoena phocoena, assembly GCF_963924675.1. NCBI lineage: Eukaryota > Metazoa > Chordata > Mammalia > Artiodactyla > Phocoenidae > Phocoena > Phocoena phocoena. The sequence continues at coordinate 40,202,618 of NC_089230.1, read as the reverse complement.
CATCCTTGTATCTTCTTTCTTTTTTTTTTTAACATCTTTATTGGAGTATAATTGCTTTACAATGGTGTGTTAGTTTCTGCTGCATAACAAAGTGAATCAGCTATACATATACATATCTCCTCCCATATCTCCTCCCTCTTGCATCTCCCTCTCACTCTCCCTATCCCACTCCTCTAGGTGGTCACAAAACACCAACTGATCTCCCTGTGCTATGCTGCTGCTTCCCACTAGCTATCTATTTTACATTTGGTAGTACATATAAGTCCATGCCACTCTCTCACTTCGTCCCATCTTACCCTTCCCCCTCCCCGTGTCCTCAAGTACACTCTCTATATCTGCGTCTTTATTCCTGTCCTGCTCCTAGGTGATTCAGAACAATTTTTTTTTATTTTTTTAGATTCCATATATATATGCTAGCATACGGTATTTGTTTTTCTCTTTCTGACTTACTTCACTCTGTATGACAGTCTCTAGGTCCATCCACCTCACAACAAATAACTCAATTTCATTTCTTTTTACGGCTGAGTAATACTCCATTGTATATATATGCCACAACTTCTTTATCCATTCATCTGTCGATGGACACTTGGGTTGCTTCCATGTCCTGGCTATTGTAAATAGAGCTGCAATGAACATTGTGGTACATGACTCTTTTTGAATTATGGTTTTCTCAGGGTATATGCCCAGTAGTGGGATTGCTGGGTCGTACGGTAGTTCTATTTTTAGTTTTTTAAGGAAGCTCCATACTGTTCTCCATAGTGGCTGTATCAATTTACGTTCCCACCAACAGAGCAACAGGGTTCCCTTTTCTCCACACCCTCTCCAGCATTTATTGTTTGTAGATTTTTTGATGATGGCCATTCTGACCAGTGTGAGGTGATACCTCATTATAGTTTTGATTTGCATTTCTCTAGTGATTAGTGATGTTGAGCATTCTTTCATGTGTTTGTTGGCAATCTGTATATCTCCTTTGAAGAAATGTCTGTTTAGGTCTTCTGTGCATTCCTGGATTGGGTTGTTTGTTTTTTTTTGATATTGAGTTGCATGAGCTGCTTGTAAATTTTGGAGGTTAATCCATTGTCAGTTGCTTCATTTGCAAATATTTTCTCCCATTCTGAAAGTTGTCTTTTCGTCTTGTTTATGTTTTCCTTTGCTGTGCAAATCTTTGAAGTGTCATCAGGTCCCATTTGTTTATTTTTGTTTTTATTTCCATTTCTCTAGGAGGTGGATCAAAAAGGATCTTGCTGTGATTTATTTCATAGAGTGTTCTGCCTATGTTTTCCTCTAAGAGTTTTATAGTGTCTGGCCTTACATTTAGGTCTTTAATCCATTTTGAGTTTATTTGTGTGTCTGGTGTTAGGGAGTGTTCTAATTTCATCCTTTTACATGTAGTTGTCCAGTTTTCCCAGCACCACTTATTGAAGAGGCTGAGCAATCTACTGATTCAATGCAATCTCTGTCAAACTACCAATGGCATTTTTCACAGAACTAGAATAAAAAATTTCACAATTTGTATGGAAACACAAAAGACCCCGAATAGCCAAAGCAATCTTGAGAAAGAAAAATGGAGCTGGAGGAATCAGGCTCCTGGACTTCAGACTATACTACAAAGCTACAAAAATCAAGACAGTATGGTACTGGCACAAAAGTAGAAATATAGATCAATGGAACAGGATAGAAAGCCCAGAGATAAACCCACACACATATGGTCTCATTTTTGATAAAGGAGGCAAGAATATACAATGGAGAAAAACAGATTTTTATTGGCTAGAAATTGAGAAAAATAGTAAAAGCAGAAGGTAGTTAAGAGAAGAATGCGAAAGCAGATAAAGAAGCCAGAAAGGAGTTGTGCACTGTGACTTAGGGGGGAAAAAATGAAACTGAAACTTCATGAACAGAAGCTGGAAAAGAAAACTATGTACTGACTAGTTAAATAGTTCATAATGATTTCCTCTAGGCTGGATGCTTCAAACGAAATGCTACAAAGTTGTTATTAATCATTGTCAGGGAAATAAGATTGGGTGTGTCTTACATTCTAAAAGGAAAGAAAGTGTTCGGTATAGTATTATTTTCCCTGAGAAGAATGGGACATTTAAGCCAACTATACATAATCATTGAACTGATTAAAATAAGAAATGAGATTTTACCACAGAAGCAAACTATGCTCCTCTCTAGAGGAGGATAATGCAAAGGGGAAAACAGGGATAGTTATGTCCAAGACATGTCTACTGAAAAATTGGAGACACTGAGTAAGGCAGAGGAACAGAATTTTTTATATTCTTAAGAGATTATACACATATAAACAATGGAAGATTATTCAGCCATAAAAGGAAGAAAATCCTGCCCGTTTTGACAATATGGAAGGACCCAGGGGGCACTTTGCTAAGTGAAATAAGTCATCAGACCGAAAGACCAATACTCTATGTTCTCACTTATATGTGGAATCTAAAAAAGCCAAACTCATAGAAATAGAGAGTAGAATGGTGTTTACCAGAGGCTGAGGTATGGGAGAAATGGGGAGATGTTGGTCAAAGTATATAAACTTCATTATAAGATGAATAAATTTGTGGGCCTAATAGACAGTATAGTGACTATAGTTAACAATACTATATTATATACTTGACAGTGCTGAGAGCTGATCTTAAATGTTATCACCAAACAAAAAAAACTATTGTGGTAATGATTTTGCAATATATACATGAATCAAATCATTACATTGTACGCCTTCAAATTATATATGTTATATGTCAATTATATCTCAATAAAGCTTGGATAAAAATCCCAGTATTTAAGCAAATGTCTGCCTGGTAATAATGCCCCTTCTTGCATGCCCTCTTTGAGTGATTCCCTTGGCATTTCTCTCTTAGATTCAAGGGAGGGAGTCATTATTTAATGGAATGGAATGTAGTATATTCATTAATTATATTCTAATATTTAGTGATTACCTTAAAAAGGAGCTTTTCAGGTTCTGGGTACTCAGCACAGCAATGAACAAGACAAAGTCCCATCCTGGAAATGACTTGGGAAAAAACAAGTAATAAACTAGTAAATGCATTAATATTTAAGAAGATTACAGATTCTAATAAGTTCTATAAAGAAAATAAAGAGTACTTCATGCCAGGGAATCCACTCCAGTTAGGATGGATCAGGGAAGGTCTCTCTGAGGAAGTGACATTTGAGCTGATACTCAATGTTAAGAAGGTTCTGGAGAAAGAACATTCCAGGCAGAGAGGAAAGCAAATGGAAGAACTTAAAAAGACTACCAGATGACCCAACAATCCCACTCCTGAGCATATATCTGGAGAAAACCATAATTTAAAAAGATACATGCACACCAATGTTCATTGCAGCACTGTTTACAATAGCTAAGACATGGAAGCAACCTAAATGTCAATCAACAGAGGAACGGATAAAGAAGATGTGGTACATATATACAATGGAATATTGCTCGGCCATAAAAAGAACAAAAACATACCATTTGCAGCAACATTGATGGACCTAGAGATTGTCATACTGAGTGAAGTAACTCAGACAGAGAAAGACAAATATATGATATCACTTATATGTGGAATCCTAAAAAAATGGTACAAATGAACTTATTTACAAAACAGAAGTAGAGTCACGGATGTAGAAAACAAACTTATGGTTACCGGGGATAAGGGGGGTAAGGATAAATTGGGAAATTGGGATTGACATATACACACTAATATATATCAAATAGATAACTAATATGAATCTACTGTATAGCACAGGGAACTCTACTCAATACTCTGTAATGGCCTATATGGGAAAAGAATCTAAAGAAAGAGTGGATATATGTATATGTATAACAGATTAACTTTGCTGTACACCTGAAACTAACACAACATTGTAAATCAACTCTACTCCAATAAAAATTTTTTTTAAAAAGTATCGTCTGTTGTCTTTGAGGAAAACAAAGGAGTTCTGTGTGGCTGGAGCTTAGGGTGGAGGAAGGAAGCACTAAGAAGTGTGGTCAAGAGAAGTGGAGGGAGGCAAGGATTTTGTTCTAATAATTTATCAATCTTTGGGATTAATTGGACTTCAGGCATATCTATTATAAATTGCATACAAGTGAATTGTTTTCTCTCAATCTGATGTTTAAGTGGTAAATGATCTGTGATATGCTATGATAATTGTTAAATTTGTCTACATAATCTACCATCTTATGTTGTGTTTTACCCTCATAAGTCATCTTCTTTACCTTTTTCCTTTCCTTTTTGGCCTACTTCTGGTTTAGAAGTTTAAAATTCTACCTGAATATTTTTAGCAGTTATGGTCACATTTTTTTTTAACTTGCATACTTCATTTTAAAAAATGTATATACACTTAGTAATCCACCCTCCTCTAGAGTAGCAAGAAGTCTTCGAATGCTTTAATTCCAGTCACCTTTCTAGCTTTTATGTTACCAATATTCTCATTTCACTTTGCTTTTATATCTCCAAAAGTAGTCATAATTATGACTGTATTATTAAAAACATTCTTATTTAAATTTACTGAAATATTTATCAATTTCTTTGCTCAACATTCCCTTTTACATCCCAGCTTTCCTCCTAAGTCCTCTTTTCTCTAAAGTATATTCTATATTATTTCTTCATTAGTGGATTGCGATTAACTTGCCTGCTATTTTACTTATTTAAATACCTTAACTTTATCTTCATTTTTGAATAATAATTTAGTGACATATATAATTTTAGACCAATAATTATTTTTCCACAGTGCTTTTAGGAATATAAACCCAGTATCTTCCGAACTCTAAAATACTCACTCTTAGCAATTATTATTGCTGTTGTTACTATATTCCTATAATTAATATTATTTTGAGGTTAGCTGTAGTCTATTTGTTAGAAACTTGTATTTCACATTTGATTATAAGATGTAAACTTTTTGTTAAGACCACAGACTAGACTAGAAGTGAACCTATTTATTTTTAATCCTATTGCAAGGAATTGTTTTCCTAAATCTGAAGATTCATATCTTTCATCAAGGTTCAACCACTATCTCTTTGAGGTCAACACACAGATGCAAATGAGTGTGGCTTCCTTAAGGAGATCCATCAGCTTGGAGATAAGCACAATAATGCCTGACACAGAAACTAAAGGAGTTTTTCAGTGGAAATAGAGATAAATCAATACATATTTGTTGAATGACTCAATAAAATGGCATTGCAAACAATAAAAATGTCTTCTTTTAACTTTTCTATATGCTGCAACAAAAAGGCAACTGTACAATGAATTAAGATAAAACATTCTTAGGTAGTGAGCAGAACCTAAATGTTAACAGATTTTTGTCATTCTGATGATAATTCAATTTGTTCTCAAGTTATCTGCAGAAGTCAATCAATATTTTCCTGGATATAGATTCTTTTATTATTTAAAAACAAGATGACATGTTGATTTGTATATCCCTAGGAAAGCAGTCAGTGATTTTGTCAAAGATGATGCAAAAACATTTAAGGCAATTGGATTCCAAATTCTAAATAGTAAAAAAAAGGAATGGATTTTGAGGAGACTACCCCAGCATGAATATTTTCATGCTTGCTGTGCTGTTAATCGGACACGGTGAACTGGAAAAAAGAGCTGAGTGGAGATCACATCAGTGGAGAGCTGCTGTGGTCATCAATGTGAGATCACTGTGACCAAGGGAGAAGACTCGCTTTCAGATGGCCAGAAAAACAGCCCTAACATTTAGAGTTTGAGGCATAAACACAGGAAAAAAAGTAAAATCCACTGAATGGGTTCAATTAACAGGTGTACAAAGATACTTGATGAGTTCCATGAAAATTTTAGATAAAATATAATGTTGCACTTAACCTTTCTCAACATTAAAATGAGAGAAATACATTCCAAAAACTGAATTTTAGAGCTACTGACTTCTTCAGGCTACATCTCCCTTTCACTTTTCAAAAATTTGCATCTTTATTATATAAATTTGTATTTATGCTATTTATGGTATGTACATTTATATTTATCTGCCTATCTCTATATTATCTATCATCAAATGTTGTAAATACATTAAGAATAATGTACTTCATTGTGCAGAATTTCCTGAATTTCAACAACATCTGATTAGTTTACCAGTTTAAGTTACGTGTGTGACAATGCATGACCAAATACATTCTAACTAAGTCAAAGGTTTTCACTGTTGAAACACGTATGCAAGGGTTTGCCCTGGAATAAAAATGGTAATAACTTTCAAATTAGAGCCTAAGTTAAATCACTGACATTACATGCTGTCACTCCGTGGGAAATACCCCCACATAAATTGAATATTCCTTGATAACTTACATTCAGTGATGTCTACAGAAATTAGATAGTTATTTTCTGGGAAATATTAGGCACAGTAGTGCTAAAACCCATTTAGAAAATATTATGACATCTTTTAGAATAATGAAAAATGTTTCTATAAATATTGCAAAATCTCATTTGACAGGTGTTTATTTTGATATTTCAGTCTTCTTAATTAGATATGCATTAATTGCTAAAACTGTGAGAATATTTGGGTGTGTAAATGTAGGCATTATGAGAATATTGCTCTGTTTCCTTGTTTAGTATCAGGGAAAGTGTCTAGAGAATTCTGTCATGTATTCGCCTCCATTAACAATAATGAGTCCAACATATAATTTCAGGTATGCTGTCCCCAGTCAAAATCTTTGAGCAAAAAAAAAAAGACATTTATAATTTACTTATGTATTTTCTTTTTTAAATTCAAATTAATTTTTTTCTTTAGTATATATTTAAAGGAAAAAAACTGATTTAAATCTCAAAAGGTACTTTTCCTCTGAAATTTACTTTGAGATTCCAGCATTAGCAAAAGAGATGAAAACAATAGAAATGGCCTGTGGGAGCTGATTTGAACTAACTTCTTTTTGCTGACTTTTTGCTTCTTTAAACTATCTACTGTTCTCTTACCCATTTCACTGTCCTTGATTTTGCATACTCTTACCTCTGCCCTTAATAACAAACATTATCAGTTTTTCCAAACCTCACTTAATTCCGAAACCTTTGTCCTTGGGGGAAAAAACCTTTAAAAAAATGTACATTTTCTTTATCTGTGATCATGACTTTCTACCTTGAAGAATATAGAGACATTTCAGATATAGGAAGATGTCTAGGCTGACTCAAATTATGTTTGCACAATTGTGAGAAATCCCTGAGCAGAGCCCCTCATGCACTTAGCCTCTCTCAGCAATAAATGTCTCACGTAAATGTATGTGCTTACGGGGATCTTGGTTATATAATAGAATTGGCCCATATAGTAATCATGTTCTAGCTAAGTTAACTCACTAGCTAGATTACCTATAAAACACTAAAACATAAAGAACATTAACTACCTGAAGTTTTTAGAGTTTCTTGTTATAAATGTGTTGTTGTTTAACATCGAATGTATCAGCAAGGGCAGATTGAATCATGAAAGATACCCACATTTCTTACTTCCTGAGCCATAGTTTCTTACATTTAAGCATACTAATTTGTTTAAAGATGAATCCCAATATGCAAGATACAAGAATTTAAAAAAAAAATCTGACAATTAAAAGAACTCCTTCCACCCCAATAAGTAGTATTCTGAAATAAATGAATGGATTCATGCAACCAATTCAGAAGATTAATGCCTGAATATGAAATGTACAAAGCATAAAAGCTATGTTGTCGGTTGATACAGTGACAGTCAGCAGGTAAGTGAATATTCAGATTATTCAATATCTCCTTGGATTTTTTAAGGTTAACTTAGTTGTCAGTTTCAGCACCTTTACAACTGCTGAACTTATTGGCAACAGTAACATAGCAAACATGATTAATCCTTTCCTAGAGTTAGTTTCCTTCCAAGTTCAGAGTTAACTACCTACAGAGTAAGGAATAAAGGTATTATACATTTCAGTAGCCGTGGAAACAGGTACACAGCACATTATAAACAAAATACAATTTCGAGAATAAGTCCCAAAATTTGTAGCTCAGTGATTTCAACAGCCACATAGGTTTAGAGAATTTTTTTCCTTCAAAGTGTAACTCTCCATATTTGGGAAAAAAAAAGGGGATACAATCAAAACTTAGGGAAGTTGGAAAGTGGATTTGGGATGTGAGAAACCATGGGGAATACTCCCGAATCTGTTATTAACCTATGTGTGACATTCACCTAGTTACTTAACTTTTCAGTTCTTTATTTTTCCCATCTGGACAACATTATCTTGCCTCCCTTGCTGGAATCTTGTGAACCTTAATTAATGTTTGTGAACCACTTTGACTTCCACAGCTGGAGGATGTTGAAGAAATGCAAATTATTATTGTTGTTATTTATTATTTACTGTTCTCTCTCTAGACTTAGTTCCAGGCTCTACAGGCTTACCCCTTGAGCCATGGAGACAAATTAATAATAAATGCAGTGCTAGTCCTTCAGCAAATACCAGAATGGCTCAATGGGAAACAGTTAAAAAAAAAAAAGTCTACAAAATTATTATGCCTTACTCTTCTATTATAAAAGTCACAAGAGTCAAAAGTTTAAAAAATTGCCAGAAATTTAACAACTTTATTCTTTTTGACTGATTCCCCTTTACTTTGAATTACTGAGGATTTTCATTATGTGCAGTATTTTTATTCAGTTGAATTAATACCATTTTGGGCTCGCAACCTGTCTCTGCTTAATTTTTTTCTATTGGGAAAACTGTACCATTGGTAGTTTTAGTCTTTTTCCAAAAAAAAAAATCTACTTTTCAACTTTTTTTCATTTACAAAAATAAAATTTGAAATGATTGTTCTATTTTGCTGGACGTTTTGGGTTTTTATTTCTAAGCAGATGTTCATCTTCCCTTACAATAGGTCAGTTTCCCTTTTATAAAGTTTATAATTACCATATAACATGAATTATGTTTTGTAAATATTGAATAAAAAGTATAGATGCTTTTGTATTGAATATTATTAAGAGATTCTTATTAAAATACAATTACTTTTTTTATAGGACATGATAAAAAAAGTCTACTTTTAAAATGAAGAAACAGCATTCACATCTTTCCCAAAGATCACCTTTTCTTCCTTACTAACAGATGCCTCATTTTATGTTTAGATAAACCTGCAGATCTTGCCTAATGTCTGGGAAAATAGGGCCCTCCTGCATCCTCAGGGGATGGTTATAATTTGTGGAAGCCAAGAATGGCATCCTCTTTACCAGATATTCACTGTCACAGGCTCCCTTGTTCCTAGGATGGCATGTGGATGGCCAATGAGGTGGAAGAACTTCTCTGATAATCTTCTGGAAAGATTCCTCTGTCTTTTACTCAAGAAATATGTCTCTCATGTCTTTCCTTTTTTCATGGAAGGATAGTACAGGACATTATGAATGCATTTTCCAGCCATTTTGTAACCAGAAGAGAAACTTGATAATTTAAAAGATTTTTATAAAAAGCCATGCTGTTTAACAAACCCTTGCTTGTCTAAACAGACTTTTCCTTATGATGAATGTTTCTATTACTTTAAGCTCTTCAGTTTGTCAGTTTTCTCCTAGACACTGAAGAAAATAATCTTAACTAATAGACATTACCTGAGTACACTAACCTTCACTAATCTTCTCCTCCATACTTCCGTAGCACTTGTAGTAACTATATGTAATTTAGTATTAAATTATATGGTAGCTTGTATTGCTTGGCATTAGTTTTATAGATCTCCTGAACTAAATTGTCAGCCGTTTGAATGTGGAAACACCATTTTATCCTGCCTGTGCTTTTTCCCTATGCCTTGCACAATGCTGGCTCAGAGGAGGCTCACCACATTTAAAAAAACAAACAAAAAACACGTGTGGGTGAGTGTGTGGGTTTATGTTGCCTTTTTCTTGCCTTTAAATTCAAAACTCTGTCACAACTCTTCTGGAACATGGCCCTTTGCCATGTTTTATTCTTCCTTAGACTAATTCTTCTGTTTTCTTTCCTGTTCCTTTTCTTTCTATGGTCTCTTTGTAGGTATTCCGAAAAGCTTCATCTTTGGTCTTATGCTCCTTTGCTACTCTGTTCTCTTGAAGATAATATCCATTATGACTCATTTACTTATGCCTAAATGACCATTATATGTGAACTCCCAGTTTAATTTCTAC